>NW_027362814.1:6189010-7578021 GCF_046119375.1 Phyllobates terribilis
TGAGGGAATAATATGTGTGAGGGTACCACAGGAGAGTTCCAAATGTGTGTGGGTAGAATATATATCCCACGGGGGTAAAATTGAATAACATTTTTTTTTGGACTTAGTCATTTCTCCAGCGTTTATCAGACTTTCAGATAGGGGAAATGTCAGTGAGCGTTCCGATTTCAGTTCCAGAGCGATTCGCCCAATGGATTCTTAATATTTAGTTGTTTTCTGCCAATTTTCTGGATTTTTGAAAATTTCACTTTTTTTGTGAAAATATCCACTAAATGAGGGAATAATATGTGGGAGGGTACCCCAGGAGAGTTCCAAATGTGTGTGGGTAGAATATATATCCCACAGGGGTTAAATTGAAAAAAGTTGAAAAAAATTTTTTTTTGGACTTAGTCATTTCTCCGGCATTTATCAGACTTTCAGATAGGGGAAATGTGAGTGAGCGTTCCGATTTCAGTTCCAGAGCGATTCGCCCAATGAGTCCTTGATATTTAGTCGTTTTCAGCCAATTTTCTGGATTTTTGAAAATTTCACTTTTTTTGTGAAAATATCCACTAAATGAGGGAATAATATGTGGGAGGGTACCCCAGGAGAGTTCCAAATGTGTGTGGGTAGAATATATATCCCACAGGGGTTAAATTGAAAAAAGTTGAAAAAAATTTTTTTTTGGACTTAGTCATTTTTCCGACGTTTATCAGACTTTCAGATAGGGGAAATGTCAGTGAGCGTTCTGATTTCAGTTCCAGAGCGATTCGCCCAATCTGTCCTTGATATTTAGTCGTTTTCAGCCAATATTTTTTATTTTTGAAAATATTACTTTTTTGTGAAAATATCCACTAAATGAGGGAATAATATGTGTGAGGGTACCACAGGAGAGTTCCAAATGTGTGTGGGTAGAATATTTATTCCACGGGGGTAAAATTGAAAAAAGTTGAAAAAATTTTTTTTTGGACTTAGTCATTTCTCCGGCATTTATCAGACTTTCAGATAGGGGAAATGTGAGTGAGCGTTCCGATTTCAGTTCCAGAGCGATTCGCCCAATGAGTCCTTGATATTTAGTCGTTTTCAGCCAATATTTTGGATTTTTGAAAACTTCACTTTTTTGTGAAAATATCCACTAAATGAGGGAATAATATGTGTGAGGGTACCCCAGGGGAGTTCTGAATGTGTGTGGGTAGAATATATATCCCACAGGGGTCAAATTGAAAAAAGTTGAAAAAATTTTTTTTTTGTACTTAGTCATTTTTCCGGCGTTTAGCAGACTTTCAGATAGGGGAAATGTCAGTGAGCGTTCCGACTTCAGTTCCAGAGCGATTCGCCCAATGAGTCCTGATATTTAGTCGTTTTCAGCCAATTTCCTGGATTTTTGAAACTTTCACTTTTTTGTGAAAATATCCACTAATTGAGGGAATAATATGTGTGAGGGTACCCCAGGAGAGTTCCAAATGTGTGTGGGTAGAATATATATCCCACGGGGGTAAAATTTAAAAAAGTTGAAAAAAATTTTTTTTTGGACTTAGTCATTTTTCCGACGTTTATCAGACTTTCAGATAGGGGAAATGTCAGTGAGCATTCCGATTTCAGTTCCAGAGCGATTCAACCATTGTGTCCTTGATATTTAGTCGTTTTCAGCCAATTTTCTGGATTTTTGAAAATTTCACTTTTTTGTGAAAATATCCACTAAATGAGGGAATAATATGTGTGAGGGTACCCCAGGAGAGTTCCAAATGTGTGTGGGTAGAATATATATCCCACGGGGTAAAATTGAAAAACATATTTTTTTTTGGACTTAGTCATTTTTCCGGGGTTTATCAGACTTTCAGATAGGGCAAATGTCAGTGAGCGTTCCGATTTCAGTTCCAGAGCGATTCGCCCAATGAGTCCTTGATATTTAGTCGTTTTCAGCCAATATTTTTTATTTTTGAAAATTTTACTTTTTTGTGAAAATATCCACTAAATGAGGGAATAATATGTGTGAGGGTACCACAGGAGAGTTCCAAATGTGTGTGGGTAGAATATTTATTCCACGGGGGTAAAAATGAAAAAAGTTGAAAAAATTTTTATTTGGACTTAGTCATTTCTCCGGCGTTTATCAGACTTTCAGATAGGGGAAATGTTAGTGAGCGTTCCGATTTCAGTTCCAGAGCGATTCGCACAATGAGTTCTTGATATTTAGTCGTTTTCAGCCAATATTTTGGATTTTTGAAAACTTCACTTTTTTGTGAAAATATCCACTAAATGAGGGAATAATATGTGTGAGGGTACCTCAGGAGAGTTCCGAATGTGTGTAGGTAGAATATATATCCCACAGGTGTCAAATTGAAAAAAGTTGAAAAAATTTTTTTTTTGTACTTAGTCATTTTTCCGGCGTTTAGCAGACTTTCAGATAGGGGAAATGTCAGTGAGCGTTCCGATTTCAGTTCCAGAGCGATTCGCCCAATAAGTCCTTGATATTTAGTCGTTTTCAGCCAATTTTCTGGATTTTTGAAACTTTCACTTTTTTGTTAAAATATCCAGTAAATGAGGGAATAATATGTGTGAGGGTACCCCAGGAGAGTTCCAAATGTGTGTGGGTAGAATATATATCCCACGGGGGTAAAATTTAAAAAAGTTGAAAAAAATTTTTTTTTGGACTTAGTCATTTTTACGACGTTTATCAGACTTTCAGATAGGGGAGATGTCAGTGAGCATTCCGATTTCAGTTCCAGAGCGATTCCCCCAATGTGCCCTTGATATTTAGTCGTTTTCAGCCAATTTTCTGGATTTTTGAAACTTTCACTTTTTTGTTAAAATATCCACTAAATGAGGGAATAATATGTGTGAGGGTACCCCAGGAGAGTTCCAAATGTGTGTGGGTAGAATATATATCCCACGGGGTAAAATTGAAAAACATTTTTTTTTGGACTTAGTCATTTTTCCGGCGTTTATCAAACTTTCAGATAGGGCAAATGTCAGTGAGCGTTCCGATTTCAGTTCCAGAGCGATTCGCCCAATGAGTCCTTGATATTTAGTCGTTTTCAGCCAATATTTTTTATTTTTGAAAATTTTACTTTTTTGTGAAAATATCCACTAAATGAGGGAATAATATGTGTGAGGGTACCCCAGGAGAGTTCCAAATGTGTGTGGGTAGAATATATATCCCACGGGGGTAAAATTGAAAAAAGTTGAAAAAAAAAATTTTTGGGGACTTAGTCATTTTTCCGGCGTTTATCAGACTTTCAGATAGGGGAAATGTGAGTGAGCGTTCAGATTTCAGTTCCAGAGCGATTCGCCCAATGAGTCCTTGATATTTATTCGTTTTCAGCCAATATTTTTTATTTTTGAAAATTTTACTTTTTTGTGAAAATATCCACTAAATGAGGGAATAATATGTGTGAGGGTACCACAGGAGAGTTCCAAATGTGTGTGGGTAGAATATTTATTCCACGGGGGTAAAATTGAAAAAAGTTGAAAAAATTTTTTTTTGGACTTAGTCATTTCTCCGGCGTTTATCAGACTTTCAGAAAGGGGAAATGTTAGTGAGCGTTCCGATTTCAGTTCCAGAGCGATTCGCCCAATGAGTCCTTGATATTTAGTCGTTTTCAGCCAATATTTTGGATTTTTGAAAACTTCACTTTTTTGTGATAATATCCACTAAATGAGGGAATAATATGTGTGAGGGTACACCAGGAGCGTTCTGAATGTGTGTGGGTAGAATATATATCCCACAGGGGTCAAATTGAAAAAAGTTGAAAACATTTTTTTTTTGTACTTAGTCATTTTTCTGGCGTTTAGCAGACTTTCAGATAGGGGAAATGTCAGTGAGCGTTCCGACTTCAGTTCCAGAGCGATTCGCCCAATGAGTCCTTGATATTTAGTCGTTTTCAGCCAATTTTCTGGATTTTTGAAACTTTCACTTTTTTGTGAAAATATCCACTAAATGAGGGAATAATATGTGTGAGGGTACCCCAGGAGAGTTCCAAATGTGTGTGGGTAGAATATATATCCCACGGGGGTAAAATTTAAAAAAGTTGAAAAAAATTTTTTTTTTTGGACTTAGTCATTTTTCCGACGTTTATCAGACTTTCAGATAGGGGAAATGTCAGTGAGCATTCCGATTTCAGTTCCAGAGCGATTCGCCCAATGTGTCCTTGATATTTAGTCGTTTTCAGCCAATTTTCTGAATTTTTGAAAATTTCACTTTTTTGTGAAAATATCCACTAAATGAGGGAATAATATGTGTGAGGGTACCCCAGGAGAGTTCCAAATGTGTGTGGGTAGAATATATATCCCACAGGGGTTAAATTGAAAAAAGTTGAAAAAATTTTTTTTTGGACTTAGTCATTTTTCCGGCATTTATCTGACTTTCAGATAGGACAAATGTCAGTGAGCATTCCGATTTCAGTTCCAGAGCGATTTGCCCAATGAGTCCTTGATATTTAGTCGTTTTCAGCCAATTTTCTGGATTTTTGAAACTTTCACTTTTTTGTGAAAATATCCACTAAATGAGGAAATAATATGTGTGAGGGTACCCCAGGAGAGTTCCAAATGTGTGTGGGTAGAAAATATATCCCACGGGGGTAAAATTGAAAAAAGTTTTAAAAAATTTTTTTTTGGACTTAGTCATTTTTCCGGCGTTTATCGGACTTTCAGATAGGGGAAATGTCAGTGAGCGTTCCGATTTCAGTTTCACAGCGATTCGCCCAATGAGTCCTTGATATTTAGTCGTTTTCAGCCAATATTTTGGATTTTTGAAAACTTCACTTTTTTGTGAAAATATCCACTAAATGAGGGAATAATATGTGTGAGGGTACCTCAGGAGAGTTCCGAATGTGTGTGGGTAGAATATATATCCCACAGGGGTCAAATTGAAAAAAGTTGAAAAAATTTTTTTTTTGTACTTAGTCATTTTTCCGGCGTTTAGCAGACTTTCAGATAGGGGAAATGTCAGTGAGCGTTCCGATTTCAGTTCCAGAGCGATTCGCCCAATGAGTCCTTGATATTTTGTCGTTTTCAGCCAATTTTCTGGATTTTTGAAACTTTCACTTTTTTGTTAAAATATCCACTAAATGAGGGAATAATATGTGTGAGGGTACCCCAGGAGAGTTCCAAATGTGTGTGGGTAGAATATTTATCCCACGGGGGTAAAATTTAAAAAAGTTGAAAAAATTTTTTTTTTGGACTTAGTCATTTTTCCGACGTTTATCAGACTTTCAGATAGGGGAAATGTCAGTGAGCGTTCCGATTTCAGTTCCAGAGCGATTCGCCCAATGGGTTCTTAATATTTAGTTGTTTTCTGCCAATTTTCTGGATTTTTGAAAATTTCACTTTTTTGTGAAAATATCCACTAAATGAGGGAATAATATGTGTGAGGGTACCCCAGGAGAGTTCCAAATGTGTGTGGGTAGAATATATATCCCACGGGGGTAAAATTGAATAACATTTTTTTTTGGACTTAGTCATTTTTCCGGCGTTTATCAGACTTACAGATAGGGCAAATGGCAGTGAGCATTCCGATTTCAGTTACAGAGCGATTCTCCCATTGAGTCCTTGATATTTAGTCGTTTTCAGCCAATATTTTGGATTTTTTAAATTTTTACTTTTTTGTGAAAATATTCACTAAATGAGGGAATAATATGTGTGAGGGTACCCCAGGAGAGTTCCAAATGTGTGTGGGTAGATTATATATCCCACGGGGGTAAAATTGAAAAAAGTTGAAAAAAAAAATTTTTTGGGACTTAGTCATTTTTCCGGCGTTTATCAGACTTTCAGATAGGGGAAATGTGATTGAGCGTTCCGATTTCAGTTCCAGAGCGATTCGCCCAATGAGTCCTTGATATTTAGTCGTTTTCAGCCAATATTTTGGATTTTTGAAAACTTCACTTTTTTGTGAAAATATCCACTAAACGAGGGAATAATATGTGTGAGGGTACCCCAGGAGAGTTCTGAATGTGTGTGGGTAGAATATATATCCCACAGGGGTCAAATTGAAAAAAGTTGAAAAAATTTTTTTTTTGTACTTAGTCATTTTTCCGGCGTTTAGCAGACTTTCAGATAGGGGAAATGTCAGTGAGCGTTCCAACTTCAGTTCCAGAGCGATTCGCCCAATGAGTCCTTGATATTTAGTCGTCTTCAACCAATTTTCTGGATTTTTGAAAATTTCACTTTTTTGTGAAAATATCCACTAAATGAGGGAATAATATGTGTGAGGGTACCCCAGGAGAGTTCCAAATGTGTGTGGGTAGAATATATATCCCACGGGGGTAAAATTGAAAAAAGTTGAAAATTTTTTTTTTGGTCTTAGTCATTTCTCTGTCATTTATCAGACTTTCAGATTGGGGAAATGTCAGTGAGCGTTCCGATTTCAGTTCCAGAGCGATTCGCCCAATGAGTCCTTGATATTTAGTCGTTTTCAGCCAATTTTCTGGATTTTTGAAAATTTCACTTTTTTTGTGAAAATATCCATTAATGAGGGAATAATATGTGTGAGGGTACCACAGGAGAGTTCCAAATGTGTGTGGGTAGAATATATATCCCATGGGGGTAAAATTGAAAAATGTTGAAAAAAAATTTTTTTTGGACTTAGTCATTTTTCCGGCATTTATCAGACTTTCAGATAGGACAAATGTCACTGAGCGTTCCGATTTCAGTTCCAGAATTATTCGCCCAATGAGTCCTTGATATTTAGTCGTTTTCAGCCAATTTTCTGGATTTTTGAAACTTTCACTTTTTTGTGAAAATATCCACTAAATGAGGGAATAATATGTGTGAGGGTACCCCAGGAGAGTTCCAAATGTGTGTGGGTAGAATATATATCCCACGGGGGTAAAATTGAAAAAAGTTGAAAAAATTTTTTTTTGGGACTTAGTCATTTTTCCGGCATTTATCTGACTTTCAGATAGGACAAATGTCAGTGAGCATTCCGATTTCAGTTCCAGAGCGATTTGCCCAATGAGTCCTTGATATTTAGTCGTTTTCAGCCAATTTTCTGGATTTTTGAAACTTTCACTTTTTTGTGAAAATATCCACTAAATGAGGGAATAATATGTGTGAGGGTACCCCAGGAGAGTTCCAAATGTGTGTGGGTAGAATATTTATCCCACGGGGGTAAAATTTAAAAAAGTTGAAAAAATTTTTTTTTTGGACTTAGTCATTTTTCCGACGTTTATCAGACTTTCAGATAGGGGAAATGTCAGTGAGCGTTCCGATTTCAGTTCCAGAGCGATTCGCCCAATGGGTTCTTAATATTTAGTTGTTTTCTGCCAATTTTCTGGATTTTTGAAAATTTCACTTTTTTGTGAAAATATCCACTAAATGAGGGAATAATATGTGTGAGGGTACCCCAGGAGAGTTCCAAATGTGTGTGGGTAGAATATATATCCCACGGGGGTAAAATTGAATAACATTTTTTTTTGGACTTAGTCATTTTTCCGGCGTTTATCAGACTTACAGATAGGGCAAATGGCAGTGAGCATTCCGATTTCAGTTACAGAGCGATTCTCCCATTGAGTCCTTGATATTTAGTCGTTTTCAGCCAATATTTTGGATTTTTTAAATTTTTACTTTTTTGTGAAAATATTCACTAAATGAGGGAATAATATGTGTGAGGGTACCCCAGGAGAGTTCCAAATGTGTGTGGGTAGATTATATATCCCACGGGGGTAAAATTGAAAAAAGTTGAAAAAAAAAATTTTTTGGGACTTAGTCATTTTTCCGGCGTTTATCAGACTTTCAGATAGGGGAAATGTGATTGAGCGTTCCGATTTCAGTTCCAGAGCGATTCGCCCAATGAGTCCTTGATATTTAGTCGTTTTCAGCCAATATTTTGGATTTTTGAAAACTTCACTTTTTTGTGAAAATATCCACTAAACGAGGGAATAATATGTGTGAGGGTACCCCAGGAGAGTTCTGAATGTGTGTGGGTAGAATATATATCCCACAGGGGTCAAATTGAAAAAAGTTGAAAAAATTTTTTTTTTGTACTTAGTCATTTTTCCGGCGTTTAGCAGACTTTCAGATAGGGGAAATGTCAGTGAGCGTTCCAACTTCAGTTCCAGAGCGATTCGCCCAATGAGTCCTTGATATTTAGTCGTTTTCAACCAATTTTCTGGATTTTTGAAAATTTCACTTTTTTGTGAAAATATCCACTAAATGAGGGAATAATATGTGTGAGGGTACCCCAGGAGAGTTCCAAATGTGTGTGGGTAGAATATATATCCCACGGGGGTAAAATTGAAAAAAGTTGAAAATTTTTTTTTTGGTCTTAGTCATTTCTCTGGCATTTATCAGACTTTCAGATTGGGGAAATGTCAGTGAGCGTTCCGATTTCAGTTCCAGAGCGATTCGCCCAATGAGTCCTTGATATTTAGTCGTTTTCAGCCAATTTTCTGGATTTTTGAAAATTTCACTTTTTTTGTGAAAATATCCATTAATGAGGGAATAATATGTGTGAGGGTACCACAGGAGAGTTCCAAATGTGTGTGGGTAGAATATATATCCCATGGGGGTAAAATTGAAAAATGTTGAAAAAAAATTTTTTTTTGACTTAGTCATTTTTCCGGCATTTATCAGACTTTCAGATAGGACAAATGTCACTGAGCGTTCCGATTTCAGTTCCAGAATTATTCGCCCAATGAGTCCTTGATATTTAGTCGTTTTCAGCCAATTTTCTGGATTTTTGAAACTTTCACTTTTTTGTGAAAATATCCACTAAATGAGGGAATAATATGTGTGAGGGTACCCCAGGAGAGTTCCAAATGTGTGTGGGTAGAATATATATCCCACGGGGGTAAAATTGAAAAAAGTTGAAAAAATTTTTTTTTGGGACTTAGTCATTTTTCCGGCATTTATCTGACTTTCAGATAGGACAAATGTCAGTGAGCATTCCGATTTCAGTTCCAGAGCGATTTGCCCAATGAGTCCTTGATATTTAGTCGTTTTCAGCCAATTTTCTGGATTTTTGAAACTTTCACTTTTTTGTGAAAATATCCACTAAATGAGGGAATAATATGTGTGAGGGTACCCCAGGAGAGTTCCAAATGTGTGTGGGTAGAATATATATCCCACAGGGGTTAAATTGAAAAAAGTTGAAAAAAAATTTTTTTTGGACTTAGTCATTTTTCCGACGTTTATCAGACTTTCAGATAGGGGAAATGTCAGTGAGCATTCCGATTTCAGTTCCAGAGCGATTTGGCCAATGAGTCCTTGATATTTAGTCGTTTTCAGCCAATTTTCTGGATTTTTGAAACTTTCACTTTTTTGTGAAAATATCCACTAAATGAGGGAATAATATGTGTGAGGGTACCCCAGGAGAGTTCCAAATGTGTGTGGGTAGAATATATATCCCACGGGGGTAAAATTGAAAAAAGTTGAAAAAATTTTTTTTTGGGACTTAGTCATTTTTCCGGCATTTATCTGACTTTCAGATAGGACAAATGTCAGTGAGCATTCCGATTTCAGTTCCAGAGCGATTTGCCCAATGAGTCCTTGATATTTAGTCGTTTTCAGCCAATTTTCTGGATTTTTGAAACTTTCACTTTTTTGTGAAAATATCCACTAAATGAGGGAATAATATGTGTGAGGGTACCCCAGGAGAGTTCCAAATGTGTGTGGGTAGAATATATATCCCACAGGGGTTAAATTGAAAAAAGTTGAAAAAAAATTTTTTTTGGACTTAGTCATTTTTCCGACGTTTATCAGACTTTCAGATAGGGGAAATGTCAGTGAGCATTCCGATTTCAGTTCCAGAGCGATTTGGCCAATGAGTCCTTGATATTTAGTCGTTTTCAGCCAATTTTCTGGATTTTTGAAACTTTCACTTTTTTGTGAAAATATCCACTAAATGAGGGAATAATATGTGTGAGGGTACCCCAGGAGAGTTCCAAATGTGTGTGGGTAGAATATATATCCCACGGGGGTAAAATTGAATAACATTTTTTTTTGGACTTAGTCATTTTTCCGGCGTTTATCAGTCTTACAGATAGGGCAAATGGCAGTGAGCATTCCGATTTCAGTTACAGAGCGATTCTCCCATTGAGTCCTTGATATTTAGTCGTTTTCAGCCAATATTTTGGATTTTTTAAATTTTTACTTTTTTGTGAAAATATTCACTAAATGAGGGAATAATATGTGTGAGGGTACCCCAGGAGAGTTCCAAATGTGTGTGGGTAGATTATATATCCCACAGGGGTCAAATTGAAAAAAGTTGAAAAAATTTTTTTTTTGTACTTAGTCATTTTTCCGGCGTTTAGCAGACTTTCAGATAGGGGAAATGTCAGTGAGCGTTCCAACTTCAGTTCCAGAGCGATTCGCCCAATGAGTCCTTGATATTTAGTCGTTTTCAACCAATTTTCTGGATTTTTGAAAATTTCACTTTTTTGTGAAAATATCCACTAAATGAGGGAATAATATGTGTGAGGGTACCCCAGGAGAGTTCCAAATGTGTGTGGGTAGAATATATATCCCACGGGGGTAAAATTGAAAAAAGTTGAAAATTTTTTTTTTGGACTTAGTCATTTCTCTGGCATTTATCAGACTTTCAGATTGGGGAAATGTCAGTGAGCGTTCCGATTTCAGTTCCAGAGCGATTCGCCCAATGAGTCCTTGATATTTAGTCATTTTCAGCCAATTTTCTGGATTTTTGAAAATTTCACTTTTTTGTGAAAATATCCATTAATGAGGGAATAATATGTGTGAGGGTACCACAGGAGAGTTCCAAATGTGTGTGGGTAGAATATATATCCCATGGGGGTAAAATTGAAAAATGTTGAAAAAAAATTTTTTTTGGACTTAGTCATTTTTCCGGCATTTATCAGACTTTCAGATAGGACAAATGTCAGTGAGCGTTCCGATTTCAGTTCCAGAATTATTCGCCCAATGAGTCCTTGATATTTAGTCGTTTTCAGCCAATTTTCTGGATTTTTGAAACTTTCACTTTTTTGTGAAAATATCCACTAAATGAGGGAATAATATGTGTGAGGGTACCCCAGGAGAGTTCCAAATGTGTTTGGGTAGAATATATATCCCACGGGGGTAAAATTGAAAAAAGTTGAAAAAATTTTTTTTTGGGACTTAGTCATTTTTCCGGCATTTATCTGACTTTCAGATAGGACAAATGTCAGTGAGCATTCCGATTTCAGTTCCAGAGCGATTTGCCCAATGAGTCCTTGATATTTAGTCGTTTTCAGCCAATTTTCTGGATTTTTGAAACTTTCACTTTTTTGTGAAAATATCCACTAAATGAGGGAATAATATGTGTGAGGGTACCCCAGGAGAGTTCCAAATGTGTGTGGGTAGAATATATATCCCACAGGGGTAAAATTGAAAAAAGTTGAAAAAATATATTTTTGGACTTAGTCATTTTTCCGGCGTTTATCAGACTTTCAGATTGGGGAAATGTCACTGAGCATGCCGATTTCAGTTCCAGAGCGATTCGCCCAATGAGTCCTTGATATTTAGTCGTTTTCAGCCAATTTTCTGGATTTTTGAAAATTTCACTTTTTTGTGAAAATATCCACTAAATGAGGGAATAATATGTGTGAGGGTACCCCAGGAGAGTTCCAAATGTGTGTGGGTAGAATATATATCCCACAGGGGTAAAATTGAAAAAAGTTGAAAAAATATTTTTTTTGGACTTAGTCATTTTTCCGGCGTTTATCAGACTTTCAGATAGGGGAAATGTAAGTGAGCGTTCCGATTTCAGTTCCACAGCGATTTGCCCAATGAGTCCTTGATAATTAGTGTTTTTCAGCCAATTTTCTGGAATATTGAAACTTTCACTTTTTTGTGAAAATATCCACTAAATGAGGGAATAATATGTGTGAGGGTACCCCAGGAGAGTTCCAAATGTGTGTGGGTAGAATATATATCCCATGGGGGTAAAATTGAAAAATGTTGAAAAAAAATTTTTTTTGGACTTAGTCATTTTTCCGGCGTTTATCAGACTTTCAGATAGGTCAAATGTCAGTGAGCGTTCCGATTTCAGTTCCAGAATGATTCGCCCAATGAGTCCTTGATATTTAGTCGTTTTCAGCCAATATTTTGGATTTTTGAAAATTTTACTTTTTTGCGAAAATATCCACTAAATGAGGGAATAATATGTGTGAGGGTACCCCAGGAGAGTTCCAAATGTGTGTGGGTAGAATATATATCCCACAGGGGTAAAATTGAAAAAAGTTGAAAAAATATTTTTTTTGGACTTAGTCATTTTTCCGGCGTTTATCAGACTTTCAGATAGGGGAAATGTCAGTGAGCGTTCCGATTTCAGTTCCAGAGTGATTCGCCCAATGAGTCCTTGATATTTAGTCGTTTTCAGCCAATTTTCTGGATTTTTGAAACTTTCACTTTTTTGTGAAAATATCCACTAAATGAGGGAATAATATGTGTGAGGGTACCACAGGAGAGTTCCAAATGTGTGGGGGTAGAATATATATCCCACGGGGGTAAAATTGAAAAAAGTTGAAAACATTTTTTTTTTGGACTTAGGCATTTTTCCGGCGTTTATCAGTCTTTCAGATAGGGCAAATGTCAGTGAGCATTCCGATTTCAGTTACAGAGCGATTCTCCCATTGAGTCCTTGATATTTAGCCGTTTTCAGTCAATATTTTGGATTTTTGAAATTTTTACTTTTTTGTGAAAATATCCACTAAATGAGTGAATAATATGTGTGAGGGTACCCCAGGAGAGTTCCAAATGTGTGGGGGTAGAATATATATCCCACGGGGATAAAATTGAAAAAAGTTGAAAACATTTTTTTTTTGGACTTAGGCATTTTTCCGGCGTTTATCAGACTTTCAGATAGGGGAAATGTCAGTGAGCGTTCTGATTTCAGTTCCAGAGCGATTCGCCCAATGAGTCCTTGATATTTAGTCGTTTTCAGCCAATTTTTGAAAATTTCACTTTTTAGTGAAAGTATCCACTAAATGAGGGAATAATATGTGTGAGGGTACCCCAGGAGAGTTCCAAATGTGTGTGGGTAGAATATATATCCCACAGGGGTAAAATTGAAAAAAGTTGAAAAAATATTTTTTTTGGACTTAGTCATTTTTCCGGCGTTTATCAGACTTTCAGAAAGGACAAATGTCAGTGAGCGTTCCGATTTCAGTTCCAGAATGATTCGCCCAATGAGTCCTTGATATTTAGTCGTTTTCAGCCAATATTTTGGATCTTTGAAAATTTTACTTTTTTGCGATAATATCCACTAAATGAGGGAATAATATGTGTGAGGGTACCCCAGGAGAGTTCCAAATGTGTGTGGGTAGAATATATATCCCACAGGGGTAAAATTGAAAAAAGTTGAAAAAATATTTTTTTTGGACTTAGTCATTTTTCCGGCGTTTATCAGACTTTCAGATAGGGGAAATGTCAGTGAGCGTTCCGATTTCAGTTCCAGAGTGATTCGCCCAATGAGTCCTTGATATTTAGTCGTTTTCAGCCAATTTTCTGGATTTTTGAAACTTTCACTTTTTTGTGAAAATATCCACTAAATGAGGGAATAATATGTGTGAGGGTATCCCAGGAGAGTTCCAAATGTGTGTGGGTAGAATATATATCCCACGGGGTAAAATTGAAAAACATTTTTTTTTGGACTTAAGTCATTTTTCCGGCGTTTATCAGTCTTTCAGATAGGGCAAATGTCAGTGAGCATTCCGATTTCAGTTACAGAGCGATTCTCCCATTGAGTCCTTGATATTTAGCCGTTTTCAGTCAATATTTTGGATTTTTGAAATTTTTACTTTTTTGTGAAAATATCCACTAAATGAGTGAATAATATGTGTGAGGGTACCCCAGGAGAGTTCCAAATGTGTGGGGGTAGAATATATATCCCACGGGGATAAAATTGAAAAAAGTTGAAAACATTTTTTTTTTGGACTTAGGCATTTTTCCGGCGTTTATCAGACTTTCAGATAGGGGAAATGTCAGTGAGCGTTCCGATTTCAGTTCCAGAGCGATTCGCCCAATGAGTCCTTGATATTTAGTCGTTTTCAGCCAATTTTTGAAAATTTCACTTTTTAGTGAAAATATCCACTAAATGAGGGAATAATATGTGTGAGGGTACCCCAGGAGAGTTCCAAATGTGTGTGGGTAGAATATATATCCCACAGGGGTAAAATTGAAAAAAGTTGAAAAAATATTTTTTTTGGACTTAGTCATTTTTCCGGCGTTTATCAGACTTTCAGATAGGGGAAATGTCAGTGAGCGTTCCGATTTCAGTTCCAGAGCGATTCGCCCAATGAGTCCTTGATATTTAGTCGTTTTCAGCCAATTTTCTGGATTTTTGAAACTTTCACTTTTTTGTGAAAATATCCACTAAATGAGGGAATAATATGTGTGAGGGTACCCCAGGAGAGTTCCAAATGTGTGTGGGTAGAATATATATCCCACAGGGGTAAAATTGAAAAAAGTTGAAAAAATATTTTTTTTGGACTTAGTCATTTTTCCGACGTTTATCAGACTTTCAGATAGAGGAAATGTCAGTGAGCATTCCGATTTCAGTTCCAGAGCGATTCGCCCAATGTGTCCTTGATATTTAGTCGTTTTCAGCCAATTTTCTGAATTTTTGAAAATTTCACTTTTTTGTGAAAATATCCACTAAATGAGGGAATAATATGTGTGAGGGTACCCCAGGAGAGTTCCAAATGTGTGTGGGTAGAATATATATCCCACAGGGGTAAAATTGAAAAAAGTTGAAAAAATATTTTTTTTGGACTTAGTCATTTTTCCGGCGTTTATCAGACTTTTAGATAGGGGAAATGTCAGTGAGCGTTCCGATTTCAGTTCCAGAGCGATTCGCCCAATGAGTCCTTGATATTTAGTCGTTTTCAGCCAATTTTTGAAAATTTCACTTTTTAGTGAAAATATCCACTAAATGAGGGAATAATATGTGTGAGGGTACCCCAGGAGAGTTCCAAATGTGTGTGGGTAGAAAATATATCCCACAGGGGTTAAATTGAAAAAAGTTGAAAAAAAATTTTTTTTGGACTGTCATTTTTCCGTCATTTATCAGACTTTGATATAGGACAAATGACAGTGAGCATTCCGATTTCAGTTCCAGATGATTCGCCCAATGAGTCCTTGATATTTAGTCGTTTTCAGCCAATATTTTGGATTTTTGAAAATTTCACTTTTTTGTGAAAATATCCACTAAATGAGAGAATAATATGTGTGATGGTACCCCAGGAGAGTTCCAAATGTGTGTGGGTAGAATATATATCCCACGTGGGTAAAATTGAAAAAAGTTGAAAAATTTTTTTTTTGGACTTAGTCATTTTTCCGGCGTTTATCAGACTTTCAGATAGGGGAAATATAAGTGATCGTTCCGATTTCAGTTCCAGAGCGATTCGCCCAATGAGTCCTTGATATTTAGTCGTTTTCAGCCAATTTTCTGGATTTTTGAAAATTTCACTTTTTTGTGAAAATATCCACTAAATGAGGGAATAATATGTGTGAGGGTACCCCAGGAGAGTTCCAAATGTGTGTGGGTAGAATATATATCCCACAGGGGTAAAATTGAAAAAGTTGAAAAAATATTTTTTTTGTACTTAGTCATTTTTCCGGCGTTTATCAGACTTTCAGATTGGGGAAATGTCAGTGAGCATTCCGATTTCAGTTCCAGAGCGATTTGCCCAATGAGTCCTTGATAATTAGTCTTTTTCAGCCAATTTTCTGAAATATTGAAACTTTTACTTTTTTGTGAAAATATCCACTAAATGAGGGGATAATATGTGTGAGGGTACCCCAGGAGAGTTCCAAATGTGTGTGGGTAGAATATATATCCCATGGGGGTAAAATTGAAAAATGTTGAAAAAAAATTTTTTATGGACTTAGTCATTTTTCCGGCGTTTATCAGACTTTCAGATAGGACAAATGTCAGTGAGCGTTCCGATTTCAGTTCCAGAATGATTCGCCCAATGAGTCCTTGATATTTAGTCGTTTTCAGCCAATATTTTGGATTTTTGAAAATTTTACTTTTTTGCGAAAATATCCACTAAATGAGGGAATAATATGTGTGAGGGTACCCCAGGAGAGTTCCAAATGAGTGTGGGTAGAATATATATCCCACGGGGGTAAAAGTGAAAAAAGTTGAAAAAAATTTTTTTTTGGACTTATTCATTTTTCTGGCGTTTATCAGACTTTCAGATAGGGGAAATGTCAGTGAGCGTTCCGATTTCAGTTCCAGAGCGATTCGCCCAATGAGTCCTTGATATTTAGTTGTTTTCAACCAATTTTCTGGATTTTTGAAAATTTCACTTTTTTGTGAAAATATCCACTAAATGAGGGAATAATATGTGTGAGGGTACCCCAGGAGAGTTCCAAATGTGTGTGGGTAGAATATATATCCCACGGGGGTAAAATTGAAAAAAGTTGAAAATTTTTTTTTTGGACTTAGTCATTTCTCTGGCATTTATCAGACTTTCAGATTGGGGAAATGTCAGTGAGCGTTCCGATTTCAGTTCCAGAGCGATTCGCCCAATGAGTCCTTGATATTTAGTCGTTTTCAGCCAATTTTTGAAAATTTCACTTTTTAGTGAAAATATCCACTAAATGAGGGAATAATATGTGTGAGGGTACCCCAGGAGAGTTCCAAATGTGTGTGGGTAGAATATATATCCCATGTCGGTAAAATTGAAAAATGTTGTAAAAAAAATTTTTTTTGGACTTAGTCATTTTTCCGGCGTTTATCAGACTTTCAGATAGGACAAATGTCAGTGAGCGTTCCGATTTCAGTTCCAGAATGATTCGCCCAATGAGTCCTTGATATTTAGTCATTTTCAGCCAATATTTTGGATTTTTGAAAATTTCACTTTTTTGTGAAAATATCCACTAAATGAGGGAATAATATGTGTGAGGGTACCCCAGGAGAGTTCCAAATGTGTGTGGGTAGAATATATATCCCACAGGGGTTAAAATGAAAAAGGTTGAAAACATTTTTTTTTTGGACTTAGTCATTTTTCCGGCGTTTATCAGACTTTCAGATAGGACAAATGTCAGTGAGCGTTCCGATTTCAGTTCCAGAGCGATTCGGCCAATGAGTCCTTGATATTTAGTCTTTTTCAGCCAATATTTTGGATTTTTGAAAATTTCACTTTTTTGTGAAAATATCCACTAAATGAGAGAATAATATGTGTGATGGTACCCCTACGAGAGTTCCAAATGTGTGTGGGTAGAATATATGTCCCACGGGGGTAAAAGTGAAAAAAGTTAAAAAAATTTTTTTTTTGGACTTAGTCATTTTTCTGGCGTTTATCAGACTTTCAGATAGGGGAAATGTCAGTGAGCTTTCCGATTTCAGTTCCAGAGCGATTCTCCCAATGAGTCCTTGATATTTAGTCGTTTTCAGCCAATTTTCTGGATTTTTGAAAATTTCAGTTTTTTGTGAAAATATCCACTAAATGAGGGAATAATATGTGTGAGGGTACCCCAGGAGAGTTCCAAATGTGTGTGGGTAGAATATATATCCCACGTGGGTAAAATTGAAAAAAGTTGAAAAATTTTTTTTTTGGACTTAGTCATTTTTCCGGCGTTTATCAGACTTTCAGATAGGGGAAATATAAGTGATCGTTCCGATTTCAGTTCCAGAGCGATTCGCCCAATGAGTCCTTGATATTTAGTCGTTTTCAGCCAATTTTCTGGATTTTTGAAAATTTCACTTTTTTGTGAAAATATCCACTAAATGAGGGAATAATATGTGTGAGGGTACCCCAGGAGAGTTCCAAATGTGTGTGGGTAGAATATATATCCCACGTGGGTAAAATTGAAAAAAGTTGAAAAATTTTTTTTTTGGACTTAGTCATTTTTCCGGCGTTTATCAGACTTTCAGATAGGGGAAATATAAGTGATCGTTCCGATTTCAGTTCCAGAGCGATTCGCCCAATGAGTCCTTGATATTTAGTCGTTTTCAGCCAATTTTCTGGATTTTTGAAAATTTCACTTTTTTGTGAAAATATCCACTAAATGAGGGAATAATATGTGTGAGGGTACCCCAGGAGAGTTCCAAATGTGTGTGGGTAGAATATATATCCCACAGGGGTAAAATTGAAAAAGTTGAAAAAATATTTTTTTTGGACTTAGTCATTTTTCCGGCGTTTATCAGACTTTCAGATTGGGGAAATGTCAGTGAGCGTTCCGATTTCAGTTCCAGAGCGATTCGCCCAATGAGTCCTTGATATTTTGTCGTTTTCAGCCAATTTTCTGGATTTTTGAAAATTTCACTTTTTTGTGAAAATATCCACTAAATGAGAGAATAATATGTTTGAGGGTACCCCTACTAGAGTTCCAAATGTGTGTGGGTAGAATATATATCCCACAGGGGTTAAAATGAAAAAGGTTGAAAACATTTTTTTTTTGGACTTAGTCATTTTTCCGGCGTTTATCAGACTTTCAGATAGGACAAATGTCAGTGAGCGTTCCGATTTCAGTTCCAGAATGATTCGCCCAATGAGTCCTTGATATTTAGTCGTTTTCAGCCAATTTTTGAAAATTTCACTTTTTAGTGAAAATATCCACTAAATGAGGGAATAATATGTGTGAGGATACCCCAGGAGAGTTCCAAATGTGTGTGGGTAGAAAATATATCCCACAGGGGTTAAATTGAAAAAAGTTGAAAAAAATTTTTTTTTGGACTTAGTCATTTTTCCGGCGTTTATCAGACTTTCAGATTGGGGAAATGTCAGTGAGCATTCCGATTTCAGTTCCAGGGCGATTTGCCCAATGAGTCCTTGATAATTAGTCGTTTTCAGCCAATTTTCTGGGTTTTTGAAAATTTCACTTTTTTGTGAAAATATCCACTAAATGAGAGAATAATATGTGTGAGGGTACCCCTACTAGAGATCCAAATGTGTGTGGGTAGAATATATATCCCACGGGGGTAAAAGTGAAAAAAGTTGAAAAAAATTTTTTTTTGGACGTATTCATTTTTTTGGCGTTTATCAGACTTTCAGATAGGGGAAATGTCAGTGAGCGTTCCGATTTCAGTTCCAGAGCGATTCGCCCAATGAGTCCTTGATATTTAGTTGTTTTCATCTAATATTTTGGATTTTTGAAAATTTCACTTTTTTGTGAAAATATCCACTAAATGAGGGAATAATATGTGTGAGGGTACCCCAGGAGAGTTCCAAATGTGTGTGGGTAGAATATATATCCCACGGGGGTAAAATTGAAAAAAGTTGAAAAAAATTTTTTTTTGGACTTAGTCATTTCTCTGGCATTTATCAGACTTTCAGATTGGGGAAATGTCAGTGAGCGTTCCGATTTCAGTTCCAGAGCGATTCGCCCAATGAGTCCTTGATATTTAGTCGTTTTCAGCCAATTTTCTGGATTTTTGAAAATTTCACTTTTTTGTGAAAATATCCACTAAATGAGGGAATAATATGTGTGAGGGTACCCCAGGAGAGTTCCAAATGTGTGTGGGTAGAATATATATCCCACGGGTGTAAAATTGAAAAAAGTTGAAAAAATATTTTTTTTGGACTAAGTCATTTTTCCGGCGTTTATCAGACTTTCAGATAGGGGAAATGTCAGTGAGAGTTCCGTTTCAGTTCCAGAGCGATTCGCCCAATGAGTCCTTGATATTTAGTCGTTTTCAGCCAATTTTCTGGATTTTTGAAAATTTCACTTTTTTGTGAAAATATCCACTAAATGAGGGAATAATATGTGTGAGGGTACCCCAGGAGAGTTCCAAATGTGTGTGGGTAGAATATATATCCCACGGGGTAAAATTGAAAAACATTTTTTTTTGGACTTAGTCATTTTTCCGGCGTTTATCAGACTTTCAGATAGGGCAAATGTCAGTGAGCATTCCGATTTCAGTTACAGAGCGATTCTCCCATTGAGTCCTTGATATTTTGCCGTTTTCAGCCAACATTTTGGATTTTTGAAATTTTTACTTTTTTGTGAAAATATCCACTAAATGAGTGAATAATAAGTGTGAGGGTACCCCAGGAGAGTTCCAAATGTGTGGGGGTAGAATATATATCCCACGGGGGTAAAATTGAAAAAAGTTGAAAACATTTTTTTTTTGGACTTAGTCATTTTTCCGGCGTTTATCAGACTTTCAGATAGGGGAAATGTCAGTGAGCTTTCCGATTTCAGTTCCAGAGCGATTCGCCCAATGAGTCCTTGATATTTAGTCGTTTTCAGCCAATTTTTGAAAATTTCACTTTTTAGTGAAAATATCCACTAAATGAGGGAATAATATGTGTGAGGGTACCCCAGGAGAGTTCCAAATGTGTGTGGGTAGAATATATATCCCATGGGGGTAAAATTGAAAAATGTTGTAAAAAAAATTTTTTTTTGACTTAGTCATTTCTCTGGCATTTATCAGACTTTCAGATTGGGGAAATGTCAGTGAGCGTTCCGATTTCAGTTCCAGAGCGATTCGCCCAATGAGTCCTTGATATTTAGTCGTTTTCAGCCAATTTTCTGGATTTTTGAAAATTTCACTTTTTTGTGAAAATATCCACTAAATGAGAGAATAATATGTTTGAGGGTACCCCTACTAGAGTTCCAAATGTGTGTGGGTAGAATATATATCCCACAGGGGTTAAAATGAAAAAGGTTGAAAACATTTTTTTTTTGGACTTAGTCATTTTTCCGGCGTTTATCAGACTTTCAGATAAGACAAATGTCAGTGAGCGTTCCGATTTCAGTTCCAGAGCGATTTGCCCAATGAGTCCTTGATATTTAGTCTTTTTCAGCCAATTTTCTGGAATATTGAAACTTTCACTTTTTTGTGAAAATATCCACTAAATGAGGGAATGATATGTGTGAGGGTACCCCAGGAGAGTTCCAAATGTGTGTGGGTAGAATATATATCCCATGGAGGTAAAATTGAAAAATGTTGTAAAAAAATTTTTTTATGGACTTAGTCATTTTTCCGGCGTTTATCAGACTTTCAGATAGGACAAATGTCAGTGAGCGTTCCGATTTCAGTTCCAGAATGATTCGCCCAATGAGTCCTTGATATTTAGTCGTTTTCAGCCAATTTTTGAAAATTTCACTTTTTAGTGAAAATATCCACTAAATGAGGGAATAATATGTGTGAGGATACCCCAGGAGAGTTCCAAATGTGTGTGTGTAGAAAATATATCCCACAGGGGTTAAATTGAAAAAAGTTGAAAAAAATTTTTTTTTGGACTTAGTCATTTTTCCGTCATTTATCAGACCTTCAGATAGGACAAATGACAGTGAGCATTCCGATTTCAGTTCCAGAGCGATTCGCCCAATGAGTCCTTGATATTTAGTCGTTTTCAGCCAATATTTTGGATTTTTGAAAATTTCACTTTTTTGTGAAAATATCCACTAAATGAGGGAATAATATGTGTGAGGGTACCCCAGGAGAGTTCCAAATGTGTGTGGGTAGAAAATATATCCCACAGGGGTTAAATTGAAAAAAGTTGAAAAAAATTTTTTTTTGTACTTAGTCATTTTTCCGGCGTTTATCAGACTTTCAGATTGGGGAAATGTCAGTGAGCATTCCGATTTCAGTTCCAGAGCGATTTGCCCAATGAGTCCTTGATAATTAGTCGTTTTCAGCCAATTTTCTGGGTTTTTGAAAATTTCACTTTTTTGTGAAAATATCCACTAAATGAGAGAATAATATGTGTGAGGGTACCCCTACTAGAGATCCAAATGTGTGTGGGTAGAATATATATCCCACGGGGGTAAAAGTGAAAAAAGTTGAAAAAAATTTTTTTTTGGACGTATTCATTTTTTTGGCGTTTATCAGACTTTCAGATAGGGGAAATGTCAGTGAGCGTTCCGATTTCAGTTCCAGAGCGATTCGCCCAATGAGTCCTTGATATTTAGTTGTTTTCATCTAATATTTTGGATTTTTGAAAATTTCACTTTTTTGTGAAAATATCCACTAAATGAGGGAATAATATGTGTGAGGGTACCCCAGGAGAGTTCCAAATGTGTGTGGGTAGAATATATATCCCACGGGGGTAAAATTGAAAAAAGTTGAAAAAAATTTTTTTTTGGACTTAGTCATTTCTCTGGCATTTATCAGACTTTCAGATTGGGGAAATGTCAGTGAGCGTTCCGATTTCAGTTCCAGAGCGATTCGCCCAATGAGTCCTTGATATTTAGTCGTTTTCAGCCAATTTTCTGGATTTTTGAAAATTTCACTTTTTTGTGAAAATATCCACTAAATGAGGGAATAATATGTGTGAGGGTACCCCAGGAGAGTTCCAAATGTGTGTGGGTAGAATATATATCCCACGGGTGTAAAATTGAAAAAAGTTGAAAAAATATTTTTTTTGGACTAAGTCATTTTTCCGGCGTTTATCAGACTTTCAGATAGGGGAAATGTCAGTGAGAGTTCCGTTTCAGTTCCAGAGCGATTCGCCCAATGAGTCCTTGATATTTAGTCGTTTTCAGCCAATTTTCTGGATTTTTGAAAATTTCACTTTTTTGTGAAAATATCCACTAAATGAGGGAATAATATGTGTGAGGGTACCCCAGGAGAGTTCCAAATGTGTGTGGGTAGAATATATATCCCACGGGGTAAAATTGAAAAACATTTTTTTTTGGACTTAGTCATTTTTCCGGCGTTTATCAGACTTTCAGATAGGGCAAATGTCAGTGAGCATTCCGATTTCAGTTACAGAGCGATTCTCCCATTGAGTCCTTGATATTTTGCCGTTTTCAGCCAACATTTTGGATTTTTGAAATTTTTACTTTTTTGTGAAAATATCCACTAAATGAGTGAATAATAAGTGTGAGGGTACCCCAGGAGAGTTCCAAATGTGTGGGGGTAGAATATATATCCCACGGGGGTAAAATTGAAAAAAGTTGAAAACATTTTTTTTTTGGACTTAGTCATTTTTCCGGCGTTTATCAGACTTTCAGATAGGGGAAATGTCAGTGAGCTTTCCGATTTCAGTTCCAGAGCGATTCGCCCAATGAGTCCTTGATATTTAGTCGTTTTCAGCCAATTTTTGAAAATTTCACTTTTTAGTGAAAATATCCACTAAATGAGGGAATAATATGTGTGAGGGTACCCCAGGAGAGTTCCAAATGTGTGTGGGTAGAATATATATCCCATGGGGGTAAAATTGAAAAATGTTGTAAAAAAAATTTTTTTTGGACTTAGTCATTTCTCTGGCATTTATCAGACTTTCAGATTGGGGAAATGTCAGTGAGCGTTCCGATTTCAGTTCCAGAGCGATTCGCCCAATGAGTCCTTGATATTTAGTCGTTTTCAGCCAATTTTCTGGATTTTTGAAAATTTCACTTTTTTGTGAAAATATCCACTAAATGAGGGAATAATATGTGTGAGGGTACCCCAGGAGAGTTCCAAATGTGTGTGGGTAGAATATATATCCCACGGGTGTAAAATTGAAAAAAGTTGAAAAAATATTTTTTTTGGACTAAGTCATTTTTCCGGCGTTTATCAGACTTTCAGATAGGGGAAATGTCAGTGAGAGTTTCGTTTCAGTTCCAGAGCGATTCGCCCAATGAGTCCTTGATATTTAGTCGTTTTCAGCCAATTTTCTGGATTTTTGAAAATTTCACTTTTTTGTGAAAATATCCACTAAATGAGGGAATAATATGTGTGAGGGTACCCCAGGAGAGTTCCAAATGTGTGTGGGTAGAATATATATCCCACGGGGTAAAATTGAAAAACATTTTTTTTTGGACTTAGTCATTTTTCCGGCGTTTATCAGACTTTCAGATAGGGCAAATGTCAGTGAGCATTCCGATTTCAGTTACAGAGCGATTCTCCCATTGAGTCCTTGATATTTTGCCGTTTTCAGCCAACATTTTGGATTTTTGAAATTTTTACTTTTTTGTGAAAATATCCACTAAATGAGTGAATAATAAGTGTGAGGGTACCCCAGGAGAGTTCCAAATGTGTGGGGGTAGAATATATATCCCACGGGGGTAAAATTGAAAAAAGTTGAAAACATTTTTTTTTTGGACTTAGTCATTTTTCCGGCGTTTATCAGACTTTCAGATAGGGGAAATGTCAGTGAGCTTTCCGATTTCAGTTCCAGAGCGATTCGCCCAATGAGTCCTTGATATTTAGTCGTTTTCAGCCAATTTTTGAAAATTTCACTTTTTAGTGAAAATATCCACTAAATGAGGGAATAATATGTGTGAGGGTACCCCAGGAGAGTTCCAAATGTGTGTGGGTAGAATATATATCCCATGGGGGTAAAATTGAAAAATGTTGTAAAAAAAATTTTTTTTGGACTTAGTCATTTCTCTGGCATTTATCAGACTTTCAGATTGGGGAAATGTCAGTGAGCGTTCCGATTTCAGTTCCAGAGCGATTCGCCCAATGAGTCCTTGATATTTAGTCGTTTTCAGCCAATTTTCTGGATTTTTGAAAATTTCACTTTTTTGTGAAAATATCCACTAAATGAGGGAATAATATGTGTGAGGGTACCCCAGGAGAGTTCCAAATGTGTGTGGGTAGAATATATATCCCACGGGTGTAAAATTGAAAAAAGTTGAAAAAATATTTTTTTTGGACTAAGTCATTTTTCCGGCGTTTATCAGACTTTCAGATAGGGGAAATGTCAGTGAGAGTTCCGTTTCAGTTCCAGAGCGATTCGCCCAATGAGTCCTTGATATTTAGTCGTTTTCAGCCAATTTTCTGGATTTTTGAAAATTTCACTTTTTTGTGAAAATATCCACTAAATGAGGGAATAATATGTGTGAGGGTACCCCAGGAGAGTTCCAAATGTGTGTGGGTAGAATATATATCCCACGGGGTAAAATTGAAAAACATTTTTTTTTGGACTTAGTCATTTTTCCGGCGTTTATCAGACTTTCAGATAGGGCAAATGTCAGTGAGCATTCCGATTTCAGTTACAGAGCGATTCTCCCATTGAGTCCTTGATATTTAGCCGTTTTCAGCCAACATTTTGGATTTTTGAAATTTTTACTTTTTTGTGAAAATATCCACTAAATGAGTGAATAATAAGTGTGAGGGTACCCAGGAGAGTTCCAAATGTGTGGGGGTAGAATATATATCCCACGGGGGTAAAATTGAAAAAAGTTGAAAACATTTTTTTTTTGGACTTAGTCATTTTTCCGGCGTTTATCAGACTTTCAGATAGGACAAATGTCAGTGAGCGTTCCGATTTCAGTTCCAGAATGATTCGCCCAATGAGTCCTTGATATTTAGTCATTTTCAGCCTATATTTTGGATTTTTGAAAATTTCACTTTTTTGTGAAAATATCCACTAAATGAGGGAATAATATGTGTGAGGGTACCCCAGGAGAGTTCCAAATGTGTGTGGGTAGAATATATATCCCACAGGGGTTAAAATGAAAAAGGTTGAAAACATTTTTTTTTTGGACTTAGTCATTTTTCCGGCGTTTATCAGACTTTCAGATAGGACAAATGTCAGTGAGCGTTCCGATTTCAGTTCCAGAGCGATTCGGCCAATGAGTCCTTGATATTTAGTCGTTTTCAGCCAATTTTCTGGATTTTTGAAAATTTCACTTTTTTGTGAAAATATCCACTAAATGAGGGAATAATATGTGTGAGGGTACCCCAGGAGAGTTCCAATTGTGTGTGGGTAGAATATATATCCCACAGGGGTAAAATTGAAAAAGTTGAAAAAATATTTTTTTTGGACTTAGTCATTTTTCCGGCGTTTATCAGACTTTCAGATTGGGGAAATGTCAGTGAGCGTTCCGATTTCAGTTCCAGAGCGATTCGCCCAATGAGTCCTTGATATTTTGTCGTTTTCAGCCAATTTTCTGGATTTTTGAAAATTTCACTTTTTTGTGAAAATATCCACTAAATGAGAGAATAATATGTTTGAGGGTACCCCTACTAGAGTTCCAAATGTGTGTGGGTAGAATATATATCCCACAGGGGTTAAAATGAAAAAGGTTGAAAACATTTTTTTTTGGACTTAGTCATTTTTCCGGCGTTTATCAGACTTTCAGATAAGACAAATGTCAGTGAGCGTTCCGATTTCAGTTCCAGAGCGATTTGCCCAATGAGTCCTTGATATTTAGTCTTTTTCAGCCAATTTTCTGGAATATTGAAACTTTCACTTTTTTGTGAAAATATCCACTAAATGAGGGAATAATATGTGTGAGGGTACCCCAGGAGAGTTCCAAATGTGTGTGGGTAGAATATATATCCCATGGGGGTAAAATTGAAAAATGTTGTAAAAAATTTTTTTTATGGACTTAGTCATTTTTCCGGCGTTTATCAGACTTTCAGATAGGACAAATGTCAGTGAGCGTTCTGATTTCAGTTCCAGAATGATTCGCCCAATGAGTCCTTGATATTTAGTCATTTTCAGCCAATATTTTGGATTTTTGAAAATTTTACTTTTTTGCGAAAATATCCACTAAATGAGGGAATAATATGTGTGAGGGTACCCCAGGAGAGTTCCAAATGTGTGTGGGTAGAATATATATCCCACAGGGGTTAAAATGAAAAAGGTTGAAAACATTTTTTTTTTGGACTTAGTCATTTTTCCGGCGTTTATCAGACTTTCAGATAGGACAAATGTCAGTGAGCATTCCGATTTCAGTTCCAGAGCTATTCGCCCAATGAGTCCTTGATATTTAGTCTTTTTCAGCCAATATTTTGGATTTTTGAAAATTTCACTTTTTTGTGAAAATATCCACTAAATGAGAGAATAATATGTGTGATGGTACCCCTACGAGAGTTCCAAATGTGTGTGGGTAGAATATATGTCCCACGGGGGTAAAAGTGAAAAAAGTTGAAAAAAAATTTTTTTTGGACTTTGTCATTTTTCCGGCATTTTTCTGACTTTCAGATAGGACAAATGTCAGTGAGTGTTCCGATTTCAGTTCCAGAGCGATTCGCCCAATGAGTCCTTGATAGTTAGTCATTTTCAGCCAATTTTCTAGATTTTTGAAAATTTCACTTTTTTGTGAAAATATCCACTAAATGAAAGAATAATATGTGTGAGGGTACCCCAGGAGAGTTCCAAATGTGTGTGGGTAGAATATATATCCCACAGGGGTCAAATTGAAAAAAGTTGAAAACATTTTTTTTTGTACTTAGTCATTTTTTCGGCGTTTATCAGACTTTCAGATAGGACAAATGTCAGTGAGCGTTACGATTTCAGTTCCAGAGCGATTCGCCCAATGAGTCCTTGATATTTAGTCGTTTTCAGCCAATATTTTGGATTTTTTAAAACTTTACTTTTTTGTGAAAATATCCACTAAATGAGGGAATAATATGTGAGGGTACCCCAGGAGGGTTCCAAATGTATGTGGGTAGAATATATATCCCACGGGGGTAAAATTGAAAAAAGTTAAAAACATTTTTTTTTTGTACTTAGTCATTTTTCCGGCGTTTATCAGACTTTCAGATTGGGGAAATGTCAGTGAGCGTTCCGATTTCAGTTCCAGAGCGATTCGCCCAATGAGTCCCTGATATTTAGTCGTTTTCAGCCAATTTTGTGGATTTTTGAAACTTTCACTTGTTTGTGAAAATATCCACTAAATGAGGGAATAATATGTGTGAGGGTACCCCAGGAGAGTTCCAAATGTGTGTGGGTAGAATATATATCCCACAGGGGTAAAATTGAAAAAAGTTGAAAACATTTTTTTTTTGTACTTAGTCATTTTTCCGGCGTTTATCAGACTTTCAGATAGGGGAAATGTCAGTGAGCGATCCGATTTCAGTTCCAGAGCGATTCGCCCAATGAGTCCTTGATATTTAGTCGTTTTCAGCCAATTTTCTGAATTTTTGAAAATTTCACTTTTTTGTGAAAATATCCACTAAATGAGGGAATAATATGTGTGAGGGTACCCCAGGAGAGTTCCAAATGTGTGTGGGTAGAATATATATCCCACAGGGGTTAAATTTAAAAAAGTTGAAAACATTTTTTTTTGGACTTTGTCATTTTTCCGGCATTTATCTGACTTTCAGATAGGACAAATGTCATTGAGTGTTCCGATTTCAGTTCCAGAGCGATTTGCTCAATGAGTCCTTGATATTTAGTCGTTTTCAGCCAATTTTCTGGATTTTTGAAACTTTCACTTTTTTGTGAAAATATCCACTAAATGAGGGAATAATATGTGTGAGGGTACCCCAGGAGAGTTCCAAATGTGTGTGGGTAGAATATATATCCCACGGGGGTAAAATTGAAAAAAGTTGAAAAAATTTTTTTTTGGACTTAGTCATTTCTCCAGTGTTTATCAGACTTTGAGATTGGGGAAATGTCAGTGAGCGTTCCGATTTCAGTTCCAGAGCGATTCACCCAATGAGTCCTTGATATTTAGTCGTTTTCAGCCAATTTTCTGGATTTTTGAAAATTTCACTTTTTTGTGAAAATATCCACTAAATGAGGGAATAATATGTGTGAGGGTACCCCAGGAGAGTTCCAAATGTGTGTGGGTAGAATATATATCCCACAGGGGTTAAATTGAAAAAAGTTGAACAAATTTTTTTTTGGGACTTAGTCATTTCTCCGGCGTTTATCAGACTTTCAGAGAGGGGAAATGTCAGTGAGCATTCCGATTTCAGTTCCAGAGCGATTTGCCCAATGAGTCCTTGATATTTAGTTGTTTTCAGCCAATTTTCTGGATTTTTGAAAATTTCACTTTTTTGTGAAAATATCCACTAAATGAGGGAATAATATGTGTGATGGTACCCCTACGAGAGTTCCAAATGTGTGTGGGTAGAATATATGTTCCACAGGGGTAAAAGTGAAAAAAGTTGAAAAATTTTTTTTTTTGTACTTAGTCATTTTTCCGGCGTTTATCAGACTTTCAGATAGGGGAAATGTCAGTGAGCGTTCCGATTTCAATTCCAGAGCGATTCGCCCAATGAGTCTTTGATATTTAGTCGTTTTCAGCCAATATTTTGGATTTTTGAAAATTTCAGTTTTTTGTGAAAATATCCACTAAATGAGGGAATAATATGTGTGAGGGTACCCGAGGAGAGTTCCAAATGTGTGTGGGTAGAATATATATCCCACAGGGGTTAAATTGAAAAAAGTTTAAAAAAAATTTTTTTTGGACTTAGTCATTTTTCCGGCGTTGATCAGACTTTCAGATAGGGGAAATGTGAGTGAGCGTTCCGATTTCAGTTCCAGAGCAATTCGCCCAATGAGTCCCTGATATTTATTCGTTTTCAGCCAATTTTCTGGATTTTTGAAAATTTCAATTTTTTGTGAAAATATCCACTAAATGAGGGAATAATATGTGTGAGGGTACCCCAGGAGAGTTCCAAATGTGTGTGGGTAGAATATATATCCCACAGGGGTTAAATTGAAAAAAGTTGAACAAATTTTTTTTTGGGACTTAGTCATTTCTCCGGCGTTTATCAGACTTTCAGATAGGGGAAATGTGAGTGAGCGTTACGATTTCAGTTCCAGAGCGATTCGCCCAATGAGTCCTTGATATTTAGTCATTTTCAGCCAATTTTCTGGATTTTTGAAAATTTCACTTTTTTGTGAAAATATCCACTAAATGAGGGAATAATATGTGTGATGGTACAACTACGAGAGTTCCAAATGTGTGTGGGTAGAATATATATCCCACGGGGGTAAAATTGAAAAATGTTGAAAAAAAATTTTTTTTGGACTTAGTCATTTTTCCTGCGTTCATCAGACTTTCAGATAGGACAAATGTCAGTGAGCGTTCCGATTTCAGTTCCAGAGCGATTCTCCCAATGAGTCCTTGATATTTAGTCGTTTTCAGACAATATTTTGGATTTTTGAAAATTTTACTTTTTTGTGAAAATATCCACTAAATGAGGGAATAATATGTGTGATGGTACCCATACGAGAGTTCCAAATGTGTGTGGGTAGAATATTTATCCCACGGGGGTAAAATTGAAAAAAGTTGAAAAAAATTTTATTTGGACTTAGTCATTTGTCCGGCGTTTATCAAACTTTCAGATAGGGATAATGTTAGTGAGCGTTCCGATTTCAGTTCCAGAGCGATTCGCCCAATGAGTCCTTGATATTTAGTCGTTTTCAGCCAATATTTTGGATATTTGAAAACTTCACTTTTTTGTGAAAATATCCACTAAATGAGGGAATAATATGTGTGAGGGTACCCCAGGAGAGTTCTGAATGTGTGTGGGTAGAATATATATCCCAAAAGGGTCAAATTAAAAAAAGTTGAAACATTTTTTTTTTGTACTTAGTCATTTTTCTGGCGTTTATAACTTTCAGATAGGGGAAATGTCAGTGAGCGTTCCGATTTCAGTTCCAGAGCGATTCGCCCAATGAGTCCTTGATATTTAGTCATTTTCAGCCAATTTTCTGGATTTTTGAAAATTTCACTTTTTTGTGAAAATATCCACTAAATGAGGGAATAATATGTGTGAGGGTACCCCAGGAGAGTTCCAAATGTGTGTGGGTAGAATATATATCCCACAGGGGTTAAATTGAAAAAAGTTTAAAAAAAATTTTTTTTGGACTTAGTCATTTTTCCGGCGTTGATCAGACTTTCAGATAGGGGAAATGTGAGTGAGCGTTCCGATTTCAGTTCCAGAGCGATTCGCCCAATGAGTCCTTGATATTTATTCGTTTTCAGCCAATTTTCTGGATTTTTGAAAATTTCAATTTTTTGTGAAAATATCCACTAAATGAGGGAATAATATGTTTGAGGGTACCCCAGGAGAGTTCCAAATGTGTGTGGGTAGAATATATATCCCACAGGGGTTAAATTGAAAAAAGTTGAACAAATTTTTTTTTGGGACTTAGTCATTTCTCCGGCGTTTATCAGACTTTCAGAGAGGGGAAATGTCAGTGAGCGTTCCGATTTCAGTTCCAGAGCGATTTGCCCAATGAGTCCTTGATATTTATTCGTTTTCAGCCAATTTTCTGGATTTTTGAAATTTAAATTTTTTGTGAAAATATCCACTAAATGAGGGAATAATATGTGTGAGGGTGTCCCCAAGAGAGTTCCAAATGTGTGTGGGTAGTATATATATCCCACAGGGGTTAAATTGAAAAAAGTTGAAAAAAATATTTTTTGGGATTAGTCATTTCTCCGGCGTTTATCAGACTTTCAGATAGGGGAAATGTTAGTGAGCTTTCCGATTTCAGTTCCAGAGCGATTCGCCCAATGAGTCCTTGATATTTAGTCGTTTTCAGCCAATATTTTGGATATTTGAAAACTTCACTTTTTTGTGAAAATATCCACTATATGAGGGAATAATATGTGTGAGGGTACCCCAGGAGAGTTCTGAATGTGTGTGGGTAGAATACATATCCCACAGGGGTCAAATTGAAAAAAGTTGAAATATTTTTTTTTTGTACTTAGTCATTTTTCTGGCATTTATCACTTTCAGATAGGGGAAATGTCAGTGAGCGCTCCGATTTCAGTTCCAGAGCGATTCGCCCAATGAATCCTTGATATTTAGTCGTTTTCATCCAATTTTCTGGATTTTTGAAAATTTCACTTTTTTGTGAAAATATCCACTAAATGAGGGAATAATATGTGTGAGGGTACCCCAGGAGAGTTCCAAATGTGTGTGGGTAGAATATATATCCCACGGGGGTAAAATTGAAAAATGTTGAAAAAAAATTTTTTTGGGACTTAGTCATTTTTCCGGCGTTCATCAGACTTTCACATAGGGGAAATGTTAGTGAGTGTTCCGATTTCAGTTCCAGAGCGATTCGCCCAATGAGTCCTTGATATTTAGTCGTTTTCAGCCAATATTTTGGATATTTGAAAACTTCACTTTTTTGTGAAAATATCCACTAAATGAGGGAATAATATGTGTGAGGGTACCCCAGGAGAGTTCTGAATGTGTGTGGGTAGAATATATATCCCACAGGGGTCAAATTGAAAAAAGTTGAAACATTTTTTTTTTTGCACTTAGTCATTTTTCTGGCGTTTATCAGACTTTCAGATAGGGGAAATGTCAGTGAGCGTTCCGATTTCAGTTCCAGAGCGATTCGCCCAATGAGTCCTTGATATTTATTCGTTTTCAGCCAATTTTCTGGATTTTTGAAAATTTCAATTTTTTGTGAAAATATCCACTAAATGAGGGAATAATATGTGTGAGGGTACCCCAGGAGAGTTCCAAATGTGTGTGGGTAGAATATATATCCCACGGGGGTAAAATTTAAAAAAGTTGAAAAAAATTTTTTTTTGGAATTATTCATTTTTTCGACGTTTATCAGACTTTCAGATAGGGGAAATGTCAGTGAGCGTTCCGATTTCAGTTCCAGAGCGATTCGCCCAATGAGTCCTTGATATTTAGTTGTTTTCAGCCAATTTTCTGGATTTTTGAAAATTTCACTTTTTTGTGAAAATATCCACTAAATGAGGGAATAATATGTGTGAGGGTACCCCAGGAGAGTTCCAAATGTGTGTGGGTAGAATATATATCCCACGGGGGTAAAATTGAAAAAAGTTGAAAATATTTTTTTTTTGGACTGTCATTTCTCCAGCGTTTATCAGACTTTCAAATAGGGGAAATGTCAGTGAGCGTTCCGATTTCAGTTCCAGAGCGATTCGCCCAATGAGTCTTTGATATTTAGTCGTTTTCAGCCAATATTTTGGATTTTTGAAAATTTCAGTTTTTTGTGAAAATATCCACTAAATGAGGGAATAATATGTGTGAGGGTACCCGAGGAGAGTTCCAAATGTGTGTGGGTAGAATATATATCCCACAGGGGTTAAATTGAAAAAAGTTTTAAAAAAATTTTTTTTGGACTTAGTCATTTTTCCGGCGTTGATCAGACTTTCAGATAGGGGAAATGTGAGTGAGCGTTCCGATTTCAGTTCCAGAGCGATTCGCCCAATGAGTCCTTGATATTTATTCGTTTTCAGCCAATTTTCTGGATTTTTGAAAATTTCAATTTTTTGTGAAAATATCCATAAATGAGGGAATAATATGTGTGAGGGTACCCCAGGAGAGTTCCAATTATGTGTGTGTAGAATATATATCCCACAGGGGTTAAATTGAAAAAAGTTGAAAAAAATTTTTTTTGGGACTTAGTCATTTCTCCGGCGTTTATCAGACTTTCAGATAGGGGAAATGTCAGTGAGCGTTCCGGTTTCAGTTCCAGAGCGATTTGCCCAATGAGTCCTTGATATTTAGTCGTTTTCAGCCAATTTTCTGTTTTTTTGAAAATTTCACTTTTTTGTGAAAATATCCACTAAATGAGGGAATAATATGTGTGAGGGTACCCCAGGAGAGTTCCAAATGTGTGTGGGTAGAATATATATCCCACGGGGGTAAAATTGAAAAAAGTTTAAAAAAAAATTTTTTTTTGACTTAGTCATTTTTTCGGCGTTTATCAGACTTTCAGATAGGGGAAATGTGAGTGAGCGTTCCGATTTCAGTACCAGAGCGATTCGCCCAATGAGTCCTAGATATTTATTCGTTTTCAGCCAATTTTCTGGATTTTTGAAACTTTCACTTTTTTGTGAAAATATCCACTAAATGAGGGAATAATATGTGTGAGGGTACCCCAGGAGAGTTCCAAATGTGTGTGAGTAGAATATATATCCCACGGGGGTAAAATTGAAAAATGTTGAAAAAAAATTTTTTTTGGACTTAGTCATTTTTCCGGCGTTCATCAGACTTTCAGATAGGACAAATGTCAGTGAGCGTTCCGATTTCAGTTCCAGAGCGATTCTCCCAATGAGTCCTTGATATTTAGTCGTTTTCAGCCAATATTTTGGATTTTTGAAAATTTTACTTTTTTGTGAAAATATCCACTAAATGAGGGAACAATATGTGTGAGGGTACCCCAGGAGAGTTCCAAATGTGTGTGGGTAGAATATTTATCCCACGGGGGTAAAATTGAAAAAAGTTGAAAATTTTTTTTTTTGTACTTAGTCATTTTTCTGGCGTTTATCAGACTTTCAGATAGGGGAAATGTCAGTGAGCGTTCCGATTTCAGTTCCAGAGCGATTCGCCCAATGAATCCTTGATATTTAGTCGTTTTCAGCCAATTTTCTGGATTTTTGAAACTTTCACTTTTTTGTGAAAATATCCACTAAATGAGGGAATAATATGTGTGAGGGTACCCCAGGAGAGTTCCAAATGTATGTGGGTAGAATATATATCCCACGGGGGTAAAATTTAAAAAAGTTGAAAAAAATTTTTTTTGGGACTTATTCATTTTTCCGACGTTTATCAGACTTTCAGATAGGGGAAATGTCAGTGAGCGTTCCGATTTCAGTTCCAGAGCGATTCGCCCAATGAGTCCTTGATATTTAGTTGTTTTCAGCCAATTTTCTGGATTTTTGAAAATTTCACTTTTTTGTGAAAATATCCACTAAATGAGGGAATAATATGTGTGAGGGTACCCCAGGAGAGTTCCAAATGTGTGTGGGTAGAATATATATCCCATGGGGGTAAAATTGAAAAAAGTTGAAAAAATTTTTTTTTTGGACTTAGTCATGTCTCCAGCGTTTATCAGACTTTCAGATTGGGGAAATGTCAGTGAGCGTTCCGATTTCAGTTCCAGAGCGATTCGCCCAATGAGTCCTTGATATTTAGTCGTTTTCAGCCAATTTTCTGGATTTTTGAAAATTTCACTTTTTTGTGAAAATATCCACTAAATGAGAGAATAATATGTGTGATGGTACCCCTACGAGAGTTCCAAATGTGTGTGGGTAGACTATATGTCCCACGGGGGTAAAAGTGAAAAAAGTTGAAAAATTTTTTTTTTTGTACTTTTTTCCGGCGTTTATCAGACTTTCAGATAGAGGAAATGTCAGTGAGCGTTCCGATTTCAGTTCCAGAGCGATTCGCCCAATGAGTCCTTGATATTTAGTCGTTTTCAGCCAATATTTTGGATTTTTGAAAATTTTACTTTTTTGTGAAAATATCCACTAAATGAGGGAATAATATGTGTGAGGGTACCCCAGGAGAGTTACAAATGTGTGTGGGTAGAATATTTATCCCACGGGGGTAAAATTAAAAAAAGTTGAAAAATTTTTTTTTGTACTTAGTCATTTTTCTGGCGTTTATCAGACTTTCAGATAGGGGAAATGTCAGTGAGCGTTCCGATTTCAGTTCCAGAGCGATTCGCCCAATGAGTCCTTGATATTTAGTTGTTTTCAGCCAATTTTCTGGATTTTTGAATATTTCACTTTTTTGTGAAAATATCCCCTAAATGAGGGAATAATATGTGTGAGGGGACCCCAGGAGAGTTCCAAATGTGTGTGGGTAGAATATATATCCCACAGGGGTAAAATTGAAAAAAGTTGAAAAAATATTTTTGTTGGACTTAGTCATTTTTCTGGCATTTATCAGACTTTCAGATAGGACAAATGTCAGTGAGCGTTCCGATTTCAGTTCCAGAGCGATTCGCCCAATGAGTCCTTGATATTTAGTCGTTTTCAGCCAATATTTTGGATTTTTGAAAATTTTACTTTTTTGTGAAAATATCCACTAAATGAGGGAATAATATGTGTGAGGGTACCCCAAAAGAGTTCCAAATGAGTGTGGATAGAATATATATCCCACGGGGGTAAAATTGAAAAAAGTTGAAAAAATTTTTTTTTTGGACTTAGTCATTTTTCCGGCGTTTATCAGACTTTTCAGATAGGACAAATGTCAGTGAGCGTTCTGATTTCAGTTCCAGAGCGATTCGCCCAATGAGTCCTTGATATTTAGTCGTTTTCAGCCAATATTTTGGATTTTTGAAAATTTTACTTTTTTTTGAAAATATCCACTAAATGAGGGAATAACATGTGTGAGGGTACCCCAGGAGAATTCCAAATGTCTGTGGGTAGAATATATATCCCACGGGGGTAAAATTGAAAAAAGTTGAAAAAAAATTTTTTTTGGACTTAGTCATTTTTCCGGCGTTTATCAGGCTTTCAGATAGGACAAATGTCAGTGAGCGTTCCGATTTCAGTTCCAGAGCGATTCGCCCAATGAGTCCTTGATATTTAGTCGTTTTCAGCCAATATTTTGGATTTTTGAAAATTTTACTTTTTAGTGAAAATATCCACTAAATGAGGGAATAATATGTGTGAGGGTACCCCAGAAGAGTTCCAAATGTGTGTGGATAGAATATATATCGCACGGGGATAAAATTGAAAAAAGTTGAAAAAATTTTTTTTTTGGACTTAGTCATTTTTCCGGCGTTTATCAGACTTTCAGATTGGGGAAATGTCAGTGAGCATTCCGATTTCAGTTCCAGAGCGATTCGCCCAAGGAGTCCTAGATATTTAGTTGTTTTCAGCCAATTTTCTGGATTTTTGAAAATTTCACTTTTTTGTGAAAATATCCACTAAATGAGGGAATAATATGTGTGAGGGTACCTCAGGAGAGTTCCAAATGTGTGTGGGTAGAATATATATCCCACAGGGGTTAAATTGAAAAAAGTTGAAAAAAATTATTTTTTGGACTTAGTCATTTTTCCGGCATTTATCTGACTTTCAGATAGGACAAATGTCAGTGAGCGTTCCGATTTCAGTTCCAGAGCCATTTGCCCAAGGAGTCCTTGATATTTAGTGGTTTTCAGCCAATTTTCTGGATTTTTGAAACTTTCACTTTTTTGTGCAAATATCCACTAAATGAGGGAATAATATGTGTGAGGGTACCCCAGGAGAGTTCCAAATGTGTGTGGGTAGAATATATATCCCACGGGGGTAAAATTGAAAAAGTTGAAAAAAAATTTTTTTTGGACTTAGTCATTTTTCCGGCGTTTATCAGACTTTCAGATCGGACAAATGTCAGTGAGCATTCCGATTTCAGTTCCAGAGCGATTCGCCCAATGAGTCCTAGATATTTCGTCGTTTTCAGCCAATATTTTGGATTTTTGAAAATTTTACTTTTTTGTGAAAATATCCACTAAATGAGGGAATAATATGTGTGAGGGTACCCCAGAAGAGTTCCAAATGTGTGTGGATAGAATATATATCCCACGGGGGTAAAATTGAAAAAAGTTTAAAAAAAATTTTTTTTGGACTTAGTCATTTTTCCGGCGTTTATCAGACTTTCAGATTAGGGAAATGTCAGTGAGCATTCCGATTTCAGTTACAGAGCGATTCGCCCAATGAGTCCTTGATATTTAGTCGTTTTCAGCCAATTTTCTGGATTTTTGAATATTTCACTTTTTTGTGAAAATATCCCCTAAATGAGGGAATAATATGTGTGAGGGTACCCCAGGAGAGTTCCAAATGTGTGTGGGTAGAATATATATCCCACAGGGGTAAAATTGAAAAAAGTTGAAAAAATATTTTTTTTGGACTTAGTCATTTTTCTGGCGTTTATCAGACTTTCAGATAGGACAAATGTCAGTGAGCATTCCGATTTCAGTTCCAGAGCGATTCGCCCAATGAGTCCTAGATATTTCGTCGTTTTCAGCCAATATTTTGGATTTTTGAAAATTTTACTTTTTTGTGAAAATATCCACTAAATGAGGGAATAATATGTGTGAGGGTACCCCAGAAGAGTTCCAAATGTGTGTGGATAGAATATATATCCCACGGGGGTAAAATTGAAAAAAGTTTAAAAAAAATTTTTTTTGGACTTAGTCATTTTTCCGGTGTTTATCAGACTTTCAGATAGGGGAAATGTCAGTGAGCGTTCCGATTTCAGTTCCAGAGCGATTTGCCCAATGAGACCTTGATATTTAGTCGTTTTCAGCCAATTTTCTGAATTTTTGAAAATTTCACTTTTTTGTGAAAATATCCACTAAATGAGGGAATAATATGTGTGAGGGTACCCCAGGAGAGTTAAAAATGTGTGTGGGTAGAATATATATCCCACGAGGGTAAAATTTGAAAAAAGTTGAAAACATTTTTTTTTGGACTTAGTCATTTTTCCGGCGTTTATCAGACTTTCAGATATGGGAAATGTCAGTGAGCGTTCCGATTTCAGTTCCAGAGCAATTCGCCCAATGAGTCCTAGATATTTAGTCGTTTTCAGCCAATTTTCTGGATTTTTGAAAATTTCACTTTTTTGTGAAAATATCCACTAAATGAGGGAATAATATGTGTGAGGGTACCCCAGGAGAGTTCCAAATGTATGTGGGTAGAATATATATCCCACAGGAGTTAAATTGAAAAAAGTTGAAAAAAATTATTTTTTGGACTTAGTCATTTTTCCTCCGTTTATCAGACTTTCAGAAAGGACAAATGTCAGTGAGCGTTCCGATTTCAGTTCCAGAGCGATTCGCCCAATGAGTCCTTGATATTTAGTTGTTTTCAGCCAATTTTCTGGATTTTTGAATATTTCACTTTTTTGTGAAAATATCCCCTAAATGAGGGAATAATATGTGTGAGGGGACCCCAGGAGAGTTCCAAATGTGTGTGGGTAGAATATATATCCCACAGGGGTAAAATTGAAAAAAGTTGAAAAAATATTTTTGTTGGACTTAGTCATTTTTCTGGCATTTATCAGACTTTCAGATAGGACAAATGTCAGTGAGCGTTCCGATTTCAGTTCCAGAGCGATTCGCCCAATGAGTCCTTGATATTTAGTCGTTTTCAATCAATTTTCTGGATTTTTGAAACTTTCACTTTTTTGTGAAAATATCCACTAAATAAGGGAATAATATGTGTGAGGGTACCCCAGGAGAGTTCCAAATGTGTGTGGGTAGAATATATATCCCACGCGGGTAAAAATTGAAAAAAGTTGAAAACATTTTTTTTTGGACTTAGTCATTTTTCCGGCGTTTATCAGACTTTCAGATAGGACAAATGTCAGTGAGCATTCCGATTTCAGTTCCAGAGCGATTCGCCCAATGAGTCCTAGATATTTCGTCGTTTTCAGCCAATATTTTGGATTTTTGAAAATTTTACTTTTTTGTGAAAATATCCACTAAATGAGGGAATAATATGTGTGAGGGTACCCCAGAAGAGTTCCAAATGTGTGTGGATAGAATATATATCCCACGGGGGTAAAATTGAAAAAAGTTGAAAAAATATTTTTTTTGGACTTAGTCATTTTTCCGGCGTTTATCAGACTTTCAGATAGGGCAAATGTCAGTGAGCGTTCCGATTTCAGTTCCACAGCGATTCGCCAGATGAGTCTTTCATATTTCGTCGTTTTGAGGCAATTTTCTGAATTTTTTAAAATTTCACTTTTTTGTGAAAATATCCACTAAATGAGGGAATAATATGTGTGAGGGTACCCCAGGAGAGTTCCAAATGTGTGTGGATAGAATATATATCCCACGGGGGTAAAATTGAAAAAAGTAAAAAAAAAATTTTATTTGGACTTAGTCATTTTTCCGGCATTTATCAGACTTTCAGATAGGGGAAATGTGAGTGAGCGTTCCGATTTCAGTTCCACAGCGATTCGCCGGATAAGTCTTTGATATTTCGTTGTTTTCAGGCAATTTTCTGAATTTTTGAAAATTTCACTTTTTTGTGACAATATCCACTAAATGAGGGAATAATATGTGTGAGGGTACCCCAGGAGAGTTCCAAATGTGTGTGGGTAGAATATATATCCCACGGGGGTAAAAATTGAAAAATGTTGAAAACATTTTTTCTTTGGACTTAGTCATTTTTCCGGCGTTTATCAGACTTTCAGATAGGGGAAATGTCAGTGAGCGTTCCGATTTCAGTTCAAGAGAGATTCGCCCAATGAGTCCTTGACATTTAGTCATTTTCACATAATTTTCTGGATTTTTGAAAATTTCACTTTTTTTTTAAAATATCCACTAAATAAGGGAATAATATGTGTGAGGGTACCCCAGGAGAGTTCCACATGTGTGTGGGTAGAATATATATTCCACGGGGGTAAAATTGAAAAAAGTTTAAAAAAATTTTTTTTTGGACTTAGTCATTTTTACGGCGTTTATCAGACTTTCAGATAGGGCAAATGTCAGTGAGCGTTCCGATTTCAGTTCAAGAGCGATTCGCCCAATGAGTCCTTGATATTTAGTCGTTCTCAGCCAATTTTCTGGATTTTTGAAAATTTCACTTTTTTGTGAAAATATCCACTAAATGAGGGAATAATATGTGTGAGGGTACCCCAGGAGAATTCCAAATGTGTGTGGGTAGAATATATATCACACGGGGGGTAAAATTGAAAAAAGTTGAAAAAAAATTTTTTTGGACTTAGTCATTTTTCCGGCGTTTATCAGACTTTCAGATAGGGGAAATGTCAGTGAGCGTTCCGATTTCAGTTCCAGAGCAAATTCGCCCATTGAGTCCTTGATATTTAGTCGTTTTCAGCCAATTTTCTGGATTTTTGAAAATTTCACTTTTTTGTGAAAATATCCACTAAATGAGGGAATAATATGTGTTAGGGTACCCCAGGAGAGTTCAAATGTGTGTGGTAGAATATATATTCCACGGGGGTAAAATTGAAAAAAGTTAAAAAAAATTTTTATTTGGACTTAGTCATTTTTCCGGCGTTTATCAGACTTTCAGATAGGGGAAATGTCAGTGAGCGTTCCGATTTCAGTTCCACAGCGATTCGCCAGATGAGTCTTTCATATTTCGTCGTTTTGAGGCAATTTTCTGAATTTTTTAAAATTTCACTTTTTTGTGACAATATCCACTAAATGAGGGAATAATATGTGTGAGGGTACTCCAGGAGAGTTCCAAATGTGTGTGGGTAGAATATATATCCCACGGGGGTAAAAATTGAAAAATGTTGAAAACATTTTTTCTTTGGACTTAGTCATTTTTCCGGCGTTTATCAGACTTTCAGATAGGGGAAATGTCAGTGAGCGTTCCGATTTCAGTTTCACAGCGATTCGCCAGATGAGTCTTTCATATTTCGTCGTTTTGAGGCAATTTTCTGAATTTTTTAAAATTTCACTTTTTTGTGAAAATATCCACTAAATGAGGGAATAATATGTGTGAGGGTACCCCAGGAGAGTTCCAAATGTGTGTGGGTAGAATATATATTCCACAGGAGTAAAATTGAACAAAGTTGAAAAAAATTATTTTTGGACTTAGTCATTTTTCCGGCGTTTATCAGACTTTCCGATAGGGGAAATGTCAGTGAGCGTTCCGATTTCAGTTCAAGAGCGATTCGCCCAATGAGTCCTTGACATTTAGTCATTTTCAGACAATTTTCTGGATTTTTGAAAATTTCACTTTTTTTTGAAAATATCCACTAAATAAGGGAATAATATGTGTGAGGGTACCCCAGGAGAGTTCCAAATGTGTGTGGTAGAATATATATCCCACGGGGGTAAAAATTGAAAAATGTTGAAAACATTTTTTCTTTGGACTTAGTCATTTTTCCGGCGTTTATCAGACTTTCAGATAGGGCAAATGTCAGTGAGCGTTCCGAGTTCAGTTCCAGAGCGATTCGCCCAATGAGTCCTTGACATTTAGTCGTTTTCAGACAATTTTCTGGATTTTTGAAAATTTCACTTTTTTGTGAAAATATCCACTAAATGAGGGAATAATATGTGTGAGGGTACCCCAGGAGAGTTCCACATGTGTGTGGGTAGAATATATATTCCACGGGGGTAAAATTAAAAAAAGTTTAAAAAAAATTTTTTTTGGACTTAGTCATTTTCCCGCCGTTTATCAGACTTTCAGATAGGTCACATGTCAGTGAGCGTTCCGATTTTAGTTCCAGAGCGATTCGCCCAATGAGTCCTTGACATTTAGTCGTTTTCAGCCAATTTTCTGGATTTTTGAAAATGTCACTTTTTTGTGAAAATATCCACTAAATGAGGGAATAATATGTGTGAGGGTACTCCAGGAGAGTTCCAAATGTGTGTGGGTAGAATATATATCCCACGGGGGTAAAAGTTGAAAAATGTTGAAAACATTTTTTCTTTGGACTTAGTCATTTTTCCGGCGTTTATCAGACTTTCAGATAGGGCAAATGTCAGTGAGCGTTCCGATTTCAGTTCCACAGCGATTCGCCAGATGAGTCTTTCATATTTCGTCGTTTTGAGGCAATTTTCTGAATTTTTTAAAATTTCACTTTTTTGTGAACTTATCCACTAAATGAGGGAATAATATGTGTGAGGGTACCCCAGGAGAGTTCCAAATGTGTGTGGGTAGAATATATATCACACGGGGGGTAAAATTGAAAAAAGTTGAAAAAATTTTTTTTTTGACTTAGTCATTTTTCCGGCGTTTATCAGACTTTCAGATAGGGGAAATGTCAGTGAGCGTTCCGATTTCAGTTCAAGAGCAATTCGCCCAATGAGAGTCCTTGATATTTAGTCGTTTTCAGCCAATTTTCTGGATTTTTGAAAATTTAACTTTTTTGTGAAAATATCCACTAAATGAGGGAATAATATGTGTGAGGGTACCCAAGGAGAGTTCCAAATGTGTGTGGGTAGAATATATATCCCACGGGGGTTAAATTGAAAAAAGTTGAAAAAATTATTTTTTTGGACATAGTCATTTTTACGGCATTTATCAGACTTTCAGATAGGGGAAATGTCAGTGAGCGTTCCGATTTCAGTTCCAGAGAAAATTCGCCCATTGAGTCCTTGATATTTAGTCGTTTTCAGCCAATTTTCTGGATTTTTGAAAATTTCACTTTTTTGTGAAAATATCCACTAAATGAGGGAATAATATGTGTTAGGGTACCCCAGGAGAGTTCCAAATGTGTGTGGTAGAATATATATTCCAGGGGAGTAAAATTGAAAAAAGTTAAAAAAAAATTTTATTTGGACTTTGTCATTTTTCCGGCGTTTATCAGACTTTCAGATAGGGGAAATGTCAGTGAGCGTTCCGATTTCAGTTCCACAGCGATTCGCCAGATGAGTCTTTCATATTTCGTCGTTTTGAGGCAATTTTCTGAATTTTTTAAAATTTCACTTTTTTGTGACAATATCCACTAAATGAGGGAATAATATGTGTGAGGGTACCCCAGGAGAGTTCCAAATGTGTGTGGGTAGAATATATATCCCATGGGAGTTAAATTGAAAAAAGTTGAAACAATTTTTTTTTGAACTTAGTCATTTTTCCGGCGTTTATCAGACTTTCAGATAGGGCAAATGTCAGTGAGCGTTCCGATTTCAGTTCCAGAGCGATTCTCCCAATGAGTCCTTGATATTTAGTCGTTTTCAGACAATTTTCTGGATTTTTGAAAATTTCACTTTTTTTTGAAAATATCCACTAAATGAGGGAATAATATGTGTGAGGGTACCCCACGAGAGTTCCAAATGTGTGTGGGTAGAATATATATTCCAAGGGGGTAAAATTGAAAAAAGTAAAAAAAAAATTTTATTTCGACTTAGTAATTTTTATGGCGTTTATCAGACTTTCAGATAGGGCAAATGTCAGTGAGCGTTCCGATTTCAGTTCCAGAGCGAATCTCCCAATGAGTCCTTGAAATTTAGTCGTTTTCAGCCAATTTTCTGGATTTTTGAAAATTTCACTTTTTTGTGAAAATATCCACTAAATGAGGGAATAATATGTGTGAGGGTACCCCAGGAGAGTTCCAAATGTGTGTGGGTAGAATATATATTCCACGGGGGTAAAATTGAAAAAAGTTAAAAAAAAAATTTATTTCGACCTAGTCATTTTTCCAGCGTTTATCAGACTTTCAGTTAGGGCAAATGTCAGTGAGCGTTCCGATTTCAGTTCCAGAGCGATTCGCCCAATGAGTCCTTGACATTTAGTCGTTTTCAGCCAATTTTCTGATTTTTTGAAAATTTCACTTTTTTGTGAAAATATCCACTAAATGAGGGAATAATATGTGTGAGGGTACCCCAGGAGAGTTCCAAATGTGTGTCGGTAGAATATATATCCCACGGGGGTAAAATTGAAAAAAGTTGAAACAATTTTTTTTTGAACTTAGTCATTTTTCCGGCGTTTATCAGACTTTCAGATAGGGCAAATGTCAGTGAGCGTTCCGATTTCAGTTCCAGAGCGATTCGCCCAATGAGTCCTTGACATTTAGTCGTTTTCAGACAATTTTCTGGATTTTTGAAAATTTCACTTTTTTTTGAAAATATCCACTAAATGAGGGAATAATATGTGTGAGGGTACCCCACGAGAGTTCCAAATGTGTGTGGGTAGAATATATATTCCACGGGGGTAAAATTGAAAAAAGTAAAAAAAAAAAATTATTTTGACTTAGTCATATTTCCGGCGTTTATCAGACTTTCAGATAGGGCAAATGTCAGTGAGCGTTCCGATTTCAGTTCCAGAGGAATTCGTCCAATGAGTCCTTGACATTTAGTCGTTCTTAGCCAATTTTTGGGATTTTTGAAAATTTCACTTTTTTGTGAAAATATCCACTAAATGAGGGAATAATATGTGTGAGGGTACCCCAGGAGAGTTCCAAATGTGTGTGGGTAGAATATATTTTTCACGGGGGTAAAATTGAAAAAGTTAAAAAAAAAATTTATTTAGACTTAGTCATTTTTCCGCCGTTTATCAGACTTTCAGATAGGGCAAATGTCAGTGAGCGTTCCGATTTCAGTTCCAGAGCGATTCGCCCAATGAGTCCGTGATATTTAGTCATTTTCAGCCAATTTTCTGGATTTTTGAAAATTTCACTTTTTTGTGAAAATATCCACTAAATGAGGGAATAATATGAGTGAGGGTACCCCAGGAGAGTTCCAAATGTGTGTGGGTAGAATATATATTTCACGGGGGTAAAATTGAAAAAAGTTGAAACAATTTTTTTTTTGGACTTAGTCATTTTTCCAGCGTTTATCAGACTTTCAGATAGGGGAAATGTCAGTGAGCGTTCCGATTTCAGTTCCACAGCGATTCGCCGGATAAGTCTTTGATATTTCGTCGTTTTCAGGCAATTTTCTGAATTTTTGAAAATTTCACTTTTTTGTGAAAATATCCACTAAATGAGGGAATAATATGTGTGAGGGTACCCCAGGAGAGTTCCAAATGTGTGTGGTAGAATATATATTCCACGGGAATAAAATTGAAAAAAGTAAAAAAAAAAATTTATTTGGACTTAGTCATTTTTCCGGCGTTTATCAGACTTTCAGATAGGGGAAATGTGAGTGAGCGTTCCGATTTCAGTTCCACAGCGATTCGCCAGATGAGTCTTTCATATTTCGTCGTTTTGAGGCAATTTTCTGAATTTTTTAAAATTTCACTTTTTTGTGAAAATATCCACTAAATGAGGGAATAATATGTGTGAGGGTACCCCAGGAGAGTTCCAAATGTGTGTGGGTAGAATATATATTCCACAGGGGTAAAATTGAACAAAGTTGAAAAAAATTTTTTTTGGACTTAGTCATTTTTCCGGCGTTTATCAGACTTTCAGATAGGGGAAATGTCAGTGAGCGTTCCGATTTCAGATCAAGAGCAATTCGCCCAATGAGAGTCCTTGATATTTAGTCGTTTTCAGCCAATTTTCTGGATTTTTGAAAATTTCACTTTTTTGTGAAAATATCCACTAAATGAGGGAATAATATGTGTGAGGTTACCCAAGGAGAGTTCCAAATGTGTGTGGGTAGAATATATATCCCACGGGGGTTAAATTGAAAAAAGTTGAAAAAATTATTTTTTTGGACTTAGTCATTTTTACGGCATTTATCAGACTTTCAGATAGGGGAAATGTCAGTGAGCGTTCCGATTTCAGTTCCACAGCGATTCGCCAGATGAGTCTTTCATATTTCGTCGTTTTGAGGCAATTTTCTGAATTTTTTAAAATTTCACTTTTTTGTGAAAATATCCACTAAATGAGGGAATAATATGTGTGAGGGTACCCCAGGAGAGTTCCAAATGTGTGTGGGTAGAATATATATTCCACAGGGGTAAAATTGAACAAAGTTGAAAAAAATTTTTTTTGGACTTAGTCATTTTTCCGGCGTTTATCAGACTTTCAGATAGGGGAAATATCAGTGACCATTCCGATTTCAGTTCAAGAGCGATTCGCCCAATGAGTCCTTGATATTTAGTCGTTTTCAGCCAATTTTCTGGATTTTTGAAAATTTCACTTTTTTGTGAAAATATCCACTAAATGAGGGAATAATATGTGTGAGGGTACCCAAGGAGATTTCCAAATGTGTGTGGGTAGAATATATATCCCACGGGGTTAAATTGAAAAAAGTTGAAAAAATTATTTTTTTGGACTTAGTCATTTTTACGGCATTTATCAGACTTTCAGATACGGGAAATGTCAGTGAGCGTTCCGATTTCAGTTCCAGAGCAAATTCGCCCATTGAGTCCTTGATATTTAGTCGTTTTCAGCCAATTTTCTGGATTTTTGAAAATTTCACTTTTTTGTGAAAATATCCACTAAATGAGGGAATAATATGTGTTAGGGTACCCCAGGAGAGTTCCAAATGTGTGTGGTAGAATATATATTCCACGGCGGTAAAATTGAAAAAAGTTAAAAAAAAATTTTATTTGGACTTAGTCATTTTTCCGGCGTTTATCAGACTTTCAGATAGGGGAAATGTCAGTGAGCGTTCCGATTTCAGTTCCACAGCGATTCGCCGGATAAATCTTTGATATTTCGTCGTTTTCAGGCAATTTTCTGAATTTTTGAAAATTTCACTTTTTTGTGACAATATCCACTAAATGAGGGAATAATATGTGTGAGGGTACTCCAGGAGAGTTCCAAATGTGTGTGGGTAGAATATATATCCCACGGGGGTAAAAATTGAAAAATGTTGAAAACATTTTTTCTTTGGACTTAGTCATTTTTCCGGCGTTTATCAGACTTTCAGATAGGGCAAATGTCAGTGAGCGTTCCGATTTCAGTTCCAGAGCGATTCGCCCAATGAGTCCTTGACATTTAGTAGTTTTCAGCCAATATTTTGGATTTTTGAAAATTTCACTTTTTTGTGAAAATATCCACTAAATGAGGGAATGATATGTGTGAGGGTACCCCAGGAGAGTTCCAAATGTGTGTGGGTAGAATATATATCCCAAGGGGGTAAAATTGAAAAAAGTTGAAAAAAAATTTTTTGGGGACTTATTCATTTTTCCGGCGTTTATCAGACTTTCAGATAGGGGAAATGTCAGTGAGCGTTCCGATTTCAGTTCCACAGCGATTCACCAGATGAGTCTTTCATATTTCGTCGTTTTGAGGTAATTTTCTGAATTTTTTAAAATTTCACTTTTTTGTGACAATATCCACTAAATGAGGGAATAATATGTGTGAGGGTACTCCAGGAGAGTTCCAAATGTGTGTGGGTAGAATATATATTCCACAGGGGTAAAATTGAAAAAAGTAAAAAAAAAAATTTATTTCGACTTAGTCATTTTTCCGCCGTTTATCAGACTTTCAGATAGGGCAAATGTCAGTGAGCGTTCCGATTTCAGTTCCAGAGCGATTCGCCCAATGAGTCCTTGACATTTAGTCGTTTTCAGACAATTTTCTGGATTTTTGAAAATTTCACTTTTTTTTGAAAATATCCACTAAATGAGGGAATAATATGTGTGAGGGTACCCCACGAGAGTTCCAAATGTGTGTGGGTAGAATATATATTCCACGGGGGTAAAATTGAAAAAAGTAAAAAAAAAAATTTATTTCGACTTAGTCATATTTCCGGCGTTTATCAGACTTTCAGATAGGGCAAATGTCAGTGAGCGTTCCGATTTCAGTTCCAGAGCGATTCGTCCAATGAGTCCTTGACATTTAGTCGTTCTTAGCCAATTTTTTGGATTTTTGAAAATTTCACTTTTTTGTGAAAATATCCACTAAATGAGGGAATAATATGTGGGAGGGTACCCCAGGAGAGTTCCAAATGTGTGTGGGTAGAATATATTTTTCACGGGGGTAAAATTGAAAAAGTTAAAAAAAAAATTTATTTAGACTTAGTCATTTTTCCTCCGTTTATCAGACTTTCAGATAGGGGAAATGTCAGTGAGCGTTCCGATTTCACTTCCAGAGCGATACGCCCAATGGTTCCTTGACATTTAGTCGTTTTCAGCCAATTTTCTATTTTTTTGAAAATTTCACTTTTTTGTGAAAATTCCCACTAAATGAGGGAATAATATGTGTGAGGGTACCCCACGAGAGTTCCAAATGTGTGTGGGTAGAATATATATTCCACGGGGGTAAAATTGAAAAAAGTAAAAAAAAAAATTTATTTCGACTTAGTCATTTTTCCAGCATTTATCAGACTTTCAGATAGGGCAAATGTCAGTCAGCGTTCCGATTTCAGTTCCAGAGCGATTCGCCCAATGAGTCCATGATATTTAGCAGTTTTCAGCCAATTTTCTGGATTTTTGAAAATTTCACTTTTTTGTGAAAATATCCACTAAATGAGGGAATAATATGTGTGAGGGTACCCCAGGAGAGTTCCAAATGTGTGTGGGTAGAATATATATCCCACGGGGGTAAAAATTGAAAAATGTTGAAAAAAAATTTTATTTGGACTTAGTCATTTTTCCGGCGTTTATCAGACTTTCAGATAGGGGAAATGTGAGTGAGCGTTCCGATTTCAGTTCCACAGCGATTCGCCGGATAAGTCTTTGATATTTCGTCGTTTTCAGGCAATTTTCTGAATTTTTGAAAATTTCACATTTTTGTGACAATATCCACTAAATGAGGGAATAATATGTGTGAGGGTACCCCAGGAGAGTTCCAAATGTGTGTGGGTAGAATATATATCCCACGGGGGTAAAATTGAAAAAAGTTGAAAAAAAATTTTTTGGGGACTTAGTCATTTTTCCGGCGTTTATCAGACTTTCAGATAGGGAAATGTCAGTGAGCGTTCCGATTTCAGTTCCACAGCGATTCGCCAGATGAGTTTTTCATATTTCGTCGTTTTGAGGCAATTTTCTGAATTTTTTAAAATTTCACTTTTTCGTGAAAATATCCACTAAATGAGGGAATAATATGTGTGAGGGTACCCCAGGAGAGTTCCAAATGTGTGTGGGTAGAATATATATTCCACAAGGGTAAAATTGAACAAAGTTGAAAAAAATTTTTTTTGGACTTAGTCATTTTCCCGGCGTTTATCAGACTTTCAGATAGGGGAAATGTCAGTGAGCGTTCCGATTTCAGTTCAAGAGCGATTCGCCCCAAAGTTGAAAAAAATTTTTTTTGGACTTAGTCATTTTCCCGGCGTTTATCAGACTTTCAGATAGGGGAAATGTCAGTGAGCGTTCCGATTTCAGTTCAAGAGCGATTCGCCCAATGAGTCCTTGACATTTAGTCATTTTCAGACAATTTTCTGGATTTTTGAAAATTTCACTTTTTTTGAAAATATCCACTAAATAAGGGAATAATATGTGTGAGGGTACCCCAGGAGAGTTCCAAATGTGTGTGGTAGAATATATATTCCAAGGGGGTAAAATTGAAAAAAGTTAAAAAAAATTTTTATTTGGACTTAGTCATTTTTCCGGCGTTTATCAGACTTTCAGATAGGGGAAATGTGAGTGAGCGTTCCGATTTCAGTTCCACAGCGATTCGCCGGATAAGTCTTTGATATTTCGTCGTTTTCAGGCAATTTTCTGAATTTTTGAAAATTTCACTTTTTTGTGAAAATATCCACTAAATGAGGGAATAATATGTGTGAGGGTACCCCAGGAGAGTTCCAAATGTGTGTGGGTAGAATTTATATCACACGAGGGTAAAATTGAAAAAAGTTGAAAAAATTTTTTTCTTGGGCTTAGTCATTTTTCCGGCGTTTCTCAGACTTTCAGATAGGGGAAATGTCAGTGAGCATTCCGATGTAAGTTCCAGAGCGATTCGCCCAATGAGTCCTTGATATTTAGTCGTTTTCAGCCAATTTTCAGGATTTTTGAAAATTTCACTTTTTTGTGAAAATATCCACTAAATGAGGGAATAATATATGTGAGGGTACCCCAGGAGATTTCCAAATGTGTGTGGGTAGAATATATATCCCACAGGGGTGAAATTGAAAAAAGTTGAAAAAATTTTTTTCTTGGACTTAGTAATTTTTCTGGCATTTATCAGACTTTCAGATAGGGGAAATGTTAGTGAGCTTTCCGATTTCAGTTCCAGAGCGTTTCACCCAATGAGTCCTTGATATTTAGTCGTTTTCAGCCAATTTTCGGGATTTTTGAAAATTTCACTTTTTTGTGAAAATATCCACTAAATGAGGGAATAAAATGTGTGAGGGTACCCCAGGAGAGTTCCAAATGTGTGTGGGTAGAATATATATCCCACGGGGGTAAAATTGAAAAAAGTTTTAAAAAATTTTTTTTGGGACTTAGTCATTTTTCCGGCGTTTATCAGACTTTCAGATAGGGCAAATGTCAGTGAGCGTTCCGATTTCAGTTCCAGAGCGATTCGCCCAATGAGTCCTTGATATTTAGTCGTTTTCAGCCAATTTTCTGGATTTTTGAAAATTTCACTTTTTTGTGAAAATATCCACTAAATGAGGGAATAATATGTGTGAGGGTACCCCAGGAGAGTTCCAAATGTGTGTGGGTAGAATATATATCCCACGGGGGTAAAATTGAAAAAAGTTGAAAATTTTTTTTTTTTCGAATAGTCATTTTTCCGGCGTTTCTCAGACTTTCAGATAGGGGAAATGTCAGTGAGCGGTCCGATTTCAGTTCCAGAGCGATTCGCCCAATGAGTCCTTGATATTTAGTCGTTTTCCGCCAATTTTCGGGATTTTTGAAAATGTCACCTTTTTGTGAAAATATCCACTAAATGAGGGAATAATATGAGTGAGGGTACTCCTGGAGAGTTCCAAATGTGTGTGGGTAGAATATATATCCCACGAGGGTAAAATTGAAAAAATTGAAAAAAAAATTTTTTGGGCTTAGTCATTTTTCCGGCGTTTCTCAGACTTTCAGATAGGGCAAATGTCAGTGAGCGTTACGATTTCAGATCCAGCGCGATTCGCCCAATGAGCCCTTGAGATTTAGTCATTTTCAGCCAATTTTCTGGATTTTTGAAAATTTCACTTTTTTGTGAAAATATCCACTAAATGAGGGAATAATATGTGTGAGGGTACCCCAGGAGAGTTCCAAATGTGTGTGGGTAGAATATATATCCCACGAGGGTAAAATTGAAAAAATTGAAAAAAAATTTTTTTGGGCTTAGTCATTTTTCCGGCGTTTCTCAGACTTTCAGATAGGGGAAATGTCAGTGAGCAATCCGATTTCAGTTCCAGAGCGATTCGCCCAATGAGTCCTTGATATTTAGTCGTTTTCAGCCAATTTTCTGGATTTTTGAAAATTTCACTTTTTTGTGAAAATATCCACTAAATGAGGGAATAATATGTGTGAGGGTACCCCAGGAGATTTCCAAATGTGTGTGGGTAGAATATATATCCCACAGGGGTAAAATTGAAAAAAGTTGAAAATTTTTTTTTCTTGGACTTAGTCATTTTTCCGGCATTTATCAGACTTTCAGATAGGGGAAATGTTAGTGAGCTTTCCGATTTCAGTTCCAGAGCTATTCGCCCAATGAGTCCTTGATATTTAGTCATTTTCAGCCAATATTTTGAATTTTTGAAAATGTCACTTTTTTGTGAAAATATCCACTAAATGAGGGAATAATATGTGTGAGGGTACCCCAGGAGAGTTCCAAATGTGTGTGGGTAGAATATATATCACACGAGGGTAAAATTGAAAAAAGTTGAAAAAATTTTTTTCTTGGGCTTAGTCATTTTTCCGGCGTTTCTCAGACTTTCAGATAGGGGAAATTTCAGTGAGCATTCCGATTTCAGGTCCAGAGTGATTCGCCCAATGAGTCCTTGATATTTAGTCGTTTTCAGCCAATTTTCGGGATTTTTGAAAATTTCACTTTTTTGTGAAAATATCCACTAAATGAGGGAATAATATGTGTGAGGGTACCCCAGGAGAGTTCCAAACGTGTGTGGGTAGAATATATATCCCACGAGGGTAAAATTGAAAAAATTGAAAAAAAATTTTTTTGGGCTTAGTCATTTTTCCGGCGTTTCTCAGACTTTCAGATAGGGCAAATGTCAGTGAGCGTTCCGATTTCAGATCCAGCGCGATTCGCCCAATGAGTCCTTGAGATTTAGTCATTTTCAGCCAATTTTCTGGATTTTTGAAAATTTCACTTTTTTGTGAAAATATCCACTAAATGAGGGAATAATATGTGTGAGGGTACCCCAGGAGAGTTCCAAATGTGTGTGGGTAGAATATATATCCCACGAGGGTAAAATTGAAAAAATTTAAAAAAATTTTTTCTTGGGCTTAGTCATTTTTCCGGCGTTTCTCAGACTTTCATATAGGGGAAATGTCAGTGAGCGTTCCGATTTCAGTTCCAGAGCGATTCGCCCAATGAGTCCTTGATATTTAGTCGTTTTCAGCCAATTTTCGGGATTTTTGAAAATTTCACTTTTTTGTGAAAATATCCACTAAATGAGGGAATAATATGTGTGAGGGTACCCCAGGAGAGTTTCAAATGTGTGTGGGTAGAATATATATCCCACGGGGGTAAAATTGAAAAAAGGTGAAAAAAAAATTTTTTTGGAGTTAGTCATTTTTCCGGCGTTTCTCAGACTTTCAGATAGGGGAAATGTCAGTGATCGTTCCGATTTCACTTCCAGAGCGATTCGCCCATTGAGTCCTTGATATTTAGTCGTTTTCAGCCAATTTTCTGGATTTTTGAAAATTTCACTTTTTTGTGAAAATATCCACTAAATGAGGGAATAATATGTGTGAGGGTACCCCAGGCGATTTCCAAATGTGTGTGGGTAGAATATATATCCCACAGGGGTAAAATTGAAAAAAGTTGAAAATTTTTTTTTTCTTGGACTTAGTCATTTTTCCGGCATTTATCAGACTTTCAGATAGGGGAAATGTTAGTGAGCTTTCCGATTTCAGTTCCAGAGCTATTCGCCCAATGAGTCCTTGATATTTAGTCATTTTCAGCCAATATTTTGGATTTTTGAAAATTTCACTTTTTTGTGAAAATATCCACTAAATGAGGGAATAATATGTGTGAGGGTACCCCAGGAGAGTTCCAAATGTGTGTGGGTAGAATATATATCACACGAGGGTAAAATTGAAAAAAGTTGAAAAAATTTTTTTCTTGGGCTTAGTCATTTTTCCGGCGTTTCTCAGACTTTCAGATAGGGGAAATGTCAGTGAGCATTCCGATTTCAGGTCCAGAGCGATTCGCCCAATGAGTCCTTGATATTTAGTCGTTTTCAGCCAATTTTCGGGATTTTTGAAAATTTCACTTTTTTGTGAAAATATCCACTAAATGAGGTAATAATATGTGTGAGGGTACCCCAGGAGAGTTCCAAATGTGTGTGGGTATAATATATATCCCATGAGGGTAAAATTGAAAAAAGGTGAAAAAAAATTTTTTTGGACTTAGTCATTTTTCCGGCGTTTCTCAGACTTTCACATAGGCGAAATGTCAGTGAGCGTTCCGATTTCAGTTCCAGAGCGATTCGCCCAATGAGTCCTTGATATTTAGTCGTTTTCAGCCAATTTTCTGGATTTTTGAAAATTTCACTTTTTTGTGAAAATATCCACTAAATGAGGGAATAATAAGTGTGAGGGTACCCCAGGAGATTTCCATATGTGTGTGGGTAGAATATATATCCCACAGGGGTAAAATTGAAAAAAGTTGAAAAATTTTTTTTCTTAGACTTAGTCATTTTTCCGGCATTTATCAGACTTTCAGATAGGGGAAATGTTAGTGAGCTTTCCGATTTCAGTTCCAGAGCTATTCGCCCAATGAGTCCTTGATATTTAGTCGTTTTCAGCCAATATTTTGGATTTTTGAAAATTTCACTTTTTTGTGAAAATATCCACTAAATGAGGGAATAATATGTGTGAGGGTACCCCAGGAGAGTTCCAAATGTGTGTGGGTAGAATATATATCCCATGGGGGTAAAATTGAAAAAAGTTGAAAAAATTTTTTTTTTCGACTTAGTCATTTTTCCGGCGTTTCTCAGACTTTCAGATAGGGGAAATGTCAGTGAGCTTTCCGATTTCAGTTCCAGAGCGATTCGCCCAATGAGTCCTTGATATTTAGTCGTTTTCAGCCAATTTTCGGGATTTTTGAAAATGTCACCTTTTTGTGAAAATATCCACTAAATAAGGGAATAATATGTGTGAGGGTACTCCAGGAGAGTTCCAAATGTGTGTGGGTAGAATATATATCCCACGGGGGTAAAATTTTAAAAAGTTGAAAAAAAATTTTACTTGGACTTAGTCATTTTTCCGGCGTTTCTCAGACTTTCAGATAGGGGAAAAGTCAGTGAGCGTTCCGATTTCAGTTCCAGAGTGATTCGCCCAATGAGTCCTTGATATTTAGTCGTTTTCAGCCAATTTTCGGGATTTTTGAAAATGTCACCTTTTTGTGAAAATATCCACTAAATGAGGGAATAATATGTGTGAGGGTACTCCAGGAGAGTTCCAAATATGTGTGGGTAGATTATATATCCCACGGGAGTAATATTGAAAAAAGTTGAAAAAAAATTTTACTTGGACTTAGTCATTTTTCCGGCGTTTATCAGACTTTCAGATAGGGGAAATGTCAGTGAGCGTTCCGATTTCAGTTCCAGAGCGATTCGCCCAATGAGTTCTTGATATTTAGTCGTTTTCAGACAATTTTCGGGATTTTTGAAAATGTCACCTTTTTGTGAAAATATCCACTAAATGAGGGAATAATATGTGTGAGGGTACTCCAGGAGAGTTCCAAATGTGTGTGGGTAGAATATATATCCCACGGGGGTAAAATTGAAAAAAGTTGAAAAAAATTTTTACTTGGACTTAGACATTTTTCCGGCGTTTATCAGACTTTCAGATAGGGGAAATGTCAGTGAGCGTTCCGATTTCAGTTCCAGAGCGATTCGCCCAATGAGTCCTTGATATTTAGTCCTTTTCAGCCAATTTTCGGAATTTTTGAAAATTTCACTTTTTTGTGAAAATATCCACTAAATGAGGGAATAATATGTGTGAGGGTACCCCAGAAGAGTTTCAAATGTGTGTGGGTAGAATATATATCCCACGGGGGTAAAATTGAAAAAAGTTTAAAAAATTTTTTTTAGGGACTTAGTCATTTTTCCGGCGTTTATCAGACTTTCAGAAAGGGCAAATGTCAGTGAGCGTTCCGATTTCAGTTCCAGAGCGATTCGCCCAATGAGTCCTTGATATTTAGTCGTTTTCAGCCAATTTTCTGGATTTTTGAAAATTTCACTTTTTTGTGAAAATATCCACTAAATGAGGGAATAATATTTGTGAGGGTACCACAGGAGAGTTCCAAGTGTGTGTGGGTAGAATAAATATCCCACGGGGGTAAAATTGAAAAAAGTTGAAAACATTTTTTTTTTAGACTTAGTCATTTTTCCGGCGTTTATCAGACTTTCAGATAGGGCAAATGTCAGTGAACATTCCGATTTCAGTTCCAGAACGATTCGCCCAATGAGTCCTTGATATTTAGTCGTTTTCAGCCAATGTTTAGGATTTTTGAAAATTTCACTTTTTTGTGAAAATATCCACTAAATGAGGGAATAATATGTGTGAGGGTACCCCAGGAGAGTTCCAAATGTGTGTGGGTATAATATATATCCCACGAGTAGTGTTGAGCATTCCGATACTGAAATATCGGGTATCGGCCGATATTCGCGGTATCGGAATTCCGATACTTAATTCCGATACTATTGCAATATCGTATACCGGAATCGGAAGTTCCCATAATGCAATGAGACATTTTCATTTTATTCAGCCAATGAGGATCCTAAGAAGTGTGGGCACATCCTGTTAGGCATGTAGGCATCTTAACTAATGGCATGGCTGTGATTGGCTGCTGAAATTATGTCATGATGCACTATAAAAGCCACCGCCGCCATTTTGAGCTCACTCTGCTGTGAATTTAGTTAGGGATAGGACGCTGTTGTTCTGAGGGACAGTTTTAGCTACCTATTTGCTCTATACTGCTTTACCCAAGCTACTTTCTAAATCACTGTGCCTTGCAGTGCTAGTGCACAGTTCCCTGTGCTGTTCACCGCTATCTGCAAGGTCTGTGTGTGTGAGTGCAGCTCACCCTGTAGTGTGTGCTTCAGCCAAGTCTGGTTGTAGTGCACTCAGTGTGTGTCACTGCCTCATACATTGTCCTTTTTTGCCAATTCATAATTTTTCCTGATATCTCCTATTAGTGTGGTGGTTCCATCTGTATTCAGCTAAATTGGTTCCAAACACACTATATAGGAGTAGATAGAGAAATTTTTTTCCGTCTTGCAGCACTAGTGCACAGTGCTCTGCATCTGTACTGTTCACCGCTGTCTGCAAGGTCTGGTGTGTGAGTGCAGCTCACCCTGTAGTTTGTGCTTCAACCCCGTCTGGTTGTAGTGCACTCAGTGTGTGTCACTGCCTCATACATTGTCCTTTATTGCCAATTCATAATTTTTCCTGATATCTCCTATTAGTGTGGTGGTTCCATCTGTATTCAGCTAAATTGGTTCCAAACACACTATATAGGAGTAGATAGAGAAATTTTTTTCCGTCTTGCAGCACTAGTGCACAGTGCTCTGCATCTGTACTGTTCACCGCTGTCTGCAAGGTCTGGTGTGTGAGTGCAGCTCACCCTGTAGTGTGTGCTTCAACCCCGTCTGGTTGTAGTGCACTCAGTGTGTGTCACTGCCTCATACATTGTCCTTTATTGCCAATTCATAATTTTTCCTGATATCTCCTATTAGTGTGGTGGTTCCATCTGTATTCAGCTAAATTGGTTCCAAACACACTATATAGGAGTAGATAGAGAATTTTTTTTCCGTCTTGCAGCACTAGTGCACAGTGCTCTGCATCTGTACTGTTCACCGCTGTCTGCAAGGTCTGGTGTGTGAGTGCAGCTCACCCTGTAGTGTGTGCTTCAACCCCGTCTGGTTGTAGTGCACTCAGTGTGTGTCACTGCCTCATACATTGTCCTTTATTGCCAATTCATAATTTTTCCTGATATCTCCTATTAGTGTGGTGGTTCCATCCATATTCAGCTAAATTGATTCCAAACACACTATATAGGAGTAGATAGAGGAGCCTTTCTGCAGCATTGGGCCCTGCAGCCCCAGCCAGATTAGTATTAGCCTATTTTTTGCAGCCTCATCTATTGCATTGTAGGTTACCTTCCTACATTGTAATAGCTACAAAAAGTTTGTGATACTATCGTTATTACATCTTTAGGCACATCCAGTGTCTTTTTGTGACAAAAAAAACCTAAATAAAGTTCACCAAACACTCCACTTTACAGTTGTGTAGGCCACATTAGCTCATATTAAAGTCTAGTCCACACTTTATAAAATTAGTGTTTCTTATACCTGTTAGCAGCTGTTCAGGAATAAGCACACTAAGCCCTTAGTACTTTTCTGCCTATCTTTATCAGTCTACCAAGATGAAGAAGGCAGGGAGTAAGGCATGTGGTCGTGGTCGTGGGCGTGGGCGTGGAGTTTCTGCAGGGAGAGGACGTGAGGATTCTGTGCCTGCAGGGAGAGGACGTGGGGATTCTGTGCCTGCTGCGGGCACCAGTGACTCAGCATCCCCCAGTTTTACCAGGGAACAGTCCTTTATGCGCAGCTTTGTAGGAGCTAGCCGTACCCCACTGCTGCGCGAGGACCAAATTGAAGCCGTTGTCGGATGGATGGCAGCTAACGCATCGACTTCAATTAGTTCCAGATCCTCTCAGGTCCTGAGCACTGAAGAGCACCCATCTGTCTCTTCACCACCTGCCAAATTGCCCAGGCAGTCAGAGAGCCCTGGACAGGAGCCATCTCTACTTCTGTTCTCTGAATCTCTTGGCTTGGAAAGAGGGGGCCAGCCAAGCAGAATTCGAGAATTTGAAGAAGAGGTAGTATGCAGTGATGCGCAACCGTTTTGTCTCTCTGAATCTGAAGAGGCGGGTGGGCCAGTGCCTATGGTCAGCAGCACACCTCAGTACGCATCTGATGATGAGACTCAGGTGCCACTTTCTGGTGCGTACTGTGCTGTCGAGACTACCCAGGAGAAGCAGTTGTTTGAAGAGGGTGGTGTAGATGATGAGGTCCTTGACCCATCATGGCGTGAGGGACAGGAAGGTGGTGGGAGCAGCTCTGAGGAAGAGATTCCCCGAACGGCCCAAAAAGGAGGGAGAGGGAGGGGGCAGACTTGGTTGCCTGTAGCCTCCACTTCGGCACCCATTAGGAGCATGGCTCTTCCAAAATCCAAAGCGGGCGCTCCCAAGACTTGCAGTGCCTGGTCCTTTTTTGACACAGTTGCAGATGACATTTGCTTTGTCAAATGCAAGCTGTGTAATCAGAAGGTGAAAAGAGGGAAAAGTGTCAGCAACCTCAATACCACAAATATGTGGAAACATGTGCGGACCAAGCACGTGGTGGAGTTACACAAACACACTGAAGACCTAGGCCAACCTACAGCGCCACCTACCACCTCTTCAGCTCGTGTTGTAGCCTCTTCCTCCAGCTCACACACAGCTGGTTCGGCTTCCTCACAGGATCGCCATGGAAGAATCTCTGGCACTGTTGTACAGAGACACAGTGTAATTCCACCCACAGCACCACTTTCCCAGTCATCCTCACACTCCCAGGCCAGTCTACAGCCATCGTTAGCACAGGCATGGGAGAAAAGGCGCCCATACTCGGCAAACCACCCCCGAGCACAGGCTCTGAATGCTGGCATTGCTAAACTACTGGCCCTTGAAATGCTATCATTCAGGCTGGTGGAGACTGACACATTCCGTAACTTTATGGCATTGGCAGTCCCACAATACAACGTGCCCAGCCGCTTTTATTTCAGCAGGCAAGCCGTCCCTGCCCTGCAACATCATGTGGAGGGAAAAATTAAACATGCGCTACAAAACGCCGTCAGTAGCAAGGTCCACCTGACCACTGATGCGTGGACCAGTAAGCATGGACAGGGACGATACCTTTCCCTCACTGCCCATTGGGTAAATGTTGTGGAGCCGGGTACAGATCTTGAGAGTGGCGCTGTACGTGTTCTGCCAACTCCAAGGATTGCAGGAATCCAGTCTGTACACATTGACTCCTCCTCATACTCCAGTTCCTCTGAATCAGCGCTGCAGGAGCCGTCACGGTCTACCTCCACATCGACCCGTGAACGGTTACCTGTTATGATGACCGATATGAGCACAGCCGTGGCCAAACGTCAACAGGCCGTATTAAAATTAATTTCTTTGGGGAATCGAAGCCACACAGCGCAGGAGCTCTGGAATGCCATCAAGCAGCAGAGTGACGTGTGGTTTGTGCCAGCGAATCTCCAGCCAGGCATGGTAGTGTGTGACAATGGCCGAAATCTGGTGGCAGCTCTGGGCCTAGGCAACCTCACTCACATCCCATGTCTGGCACATGTGCTCAACTTGGTCGTGCAGAGTTTTTTGAGGGACTATCCGGATCTTGATGCACTGCTTCACAAGGTCCGCATAGAGTGCGCTCACTTGCGGCGTTCCAGCAATGCAAGATCACGCATTGCAGCTCTGCAGCGCCGATTATGTCTTCCGGAACATCGCATCATATGTGACCTACCCACCAGGTGGAATTCAACGTTACATATGTTGGAGAGGTTGTGTGAGCAGCAGGCAGCAGTAATGGAGTACCAGCTGCAGCAGGCGCAAACAAGTCGCAGTGCGCGCCGTTCACACTTCACCACCACTGAGTGGGCCTCTATGAAGGACATTTGCCACGTTTTGCGTGCCTTCGATTATTCCACGCGGATGGCGAGTGCAGATGATGCACTAGTCAGCATGACTATCCCCCTTATCTGCCTGCTTGAAAAAACACTGCAAGCACTAAGGGACGAGGTTTTGGAAGAGGTGGAGGATGAGGAGTCACAAATGCCATCTGCTTCTCTACAGTCTGCGCAACGTGGTTCCTCACAAAGGCCTAGGCAGGGGACACTTTGTGAGGAGGATGAGGAGGAGTCAATGGATGAGGAAGACATCTGTCCAGAGGAGGGAGGTACACATTGCTCTAGTAGTCAGTATCTAGAGCGAGGGTGGGGTGATGCAGAGCAGGCAGAGATCACGCCTCAAGCAGGGGACAGCGTTTCTTGGCCAGTTGGCAGTCTGCAGCACATGGTTGATTTCATGCTGCAGTGCCTCAGAAACGACCGCCGCATCGCCCACATTCTCAACACGGCTGATTATTGGGTGTCCACCCTCCTAGATCCTCGCTACCGGGACAACTTACAAAGCCTCATAACACCATTGAACCGGGAGCGTAAAATGCGGGAGTACCAAGACGCACTGGTGCATTCCATCATGTTCTCCATTCCAACCGAGAGCAGTGCTGCTAGTGCTTTACAAAGCAGCTCAGTGCGTCGAGGCAGTGGAGGAAGCTCTGCACAAAGAGGGAGCAGAAGCAGCGCCTCAGCACAAGGCAAGACCAGTATGGCCGAAATGTGGCAAAGTTTTGTGTCCCCGCCGCCACAAATGTCTACACCATCACAGACAGCTCCAGTCAGCAGGAGGCAACGTTTCCGTCAGATGGTGACAGACTACATGTCTTGCCCTCTTAGTGTACTCCCAGACGGCTCTTCTCCCTTCAAGTTTTGGGTCTGTAAGCTGGATACATGGCCAGAGCTTAGTCAGTATGCACTGGAGGTGCTAGCTTGCCCTGCTGCTAGTGTATTATCGGAACGCGTCTTTAGTGCCGCAGGTGGTGTACTAACAGACCGTCACATGCGACTATCCTCCGATAACGTTGACCGGCTTACTTTTCTCAAAATGAACAAGGCCTGGATCTCTCATGAATTTGCCAGTCCTCTTCCAGAATAAATAATTGATTGGCAACAGTATCCAGGTCTCCTGTTCTGTTCATGTTTCTACCACCTGAACTGTAATCCCTGAGCTCCAACACCGCCAGTTGGCGCTCGGAAGTGCCGTCTGCACAGTCAACACTTGCTGCCGTGTTATTGGGGTTCAGTAACGTCAGCTGTTCTCCTGCTGTGCGGACGGCAATTTCTCCTGCTTTGTCCACATCCACTGTACTACACATTTTAAAGTTGCTCGAATTACACCTCTGGCTCCTCTGTTTTCATTCTTATCCCTGGGCCCCAGCACCGCCAGTTGGCGCTCGGAAGTGCTGTCTGCACAGTCAACACTTGCTACCATGTTATTGGGGTTCAGTAACGTCAGCTGTTCCCCTGCTGTGCGGACGGCAATTTCTCCTGCTCTGTCCACATTCTCACTACTACAGATTTTAAAGTTGCTCCAATTACACCTCTGGCTCCTCTGTTTTCATTCTTATCCCTGGGCTCCAGCACCGCCAGTTGGCGCTCGGAAGTGCCGTCTGCACAGTCAACACTTGCTGCCGTGTTATTGGGGTTCAGTAACGTCAGCTGTTCTCCTGCTGTGCGGACGGCAATTTCTCCTGATTTGTCCACATCCACTGTACTACACATTTTAAAGTTGCTCCAATTACTCCTCTGGCTCCTCTGTTTTCATTCTTATCCCTGGGCTCCAGCACCGCCAGTTGGCGCTCGGAAGTGCTGTCTGCACAGTCAACACTTGCTACCATGTTATTGGGGTTCAGTAACGTCAGCTGTTCCCCTGCTGTGCGGACGGCAATTTCTCCTGCTCTGTCCACATTCTCACTACTACAGATTTTAAAGTTGCTCCAATTACACCTCTGGCTCCTCTGTTTTCATTCTTATCCCTGGGCTCCAGCACCGCCAGTTGGCGCTCGGAAGTGCCGTCTGCACAGTCAACACTTGCTGCGGTGTTATTGGGGTTCGGTAACGTCAGCTGTTCCCCTGCTGTGTTCACGGCAATTTCTCCTGCTCTGTCCATATTCACTGTGCTACTTATTTAAAACTTGCTCCAATTACACCTCTGGCTCCTCCGTTTTTAGTATTTACCCTGGGCTCCAACACCGCCAGTTGGCGCTCGGAAGTGCTGTCTGCACAGTCAACACTTGCTGCCGTGTTATTGGGGTTCAGTAACGTCAGCTGTTCTCCTGCTGTGCGGACGGCAATTTCTCCTGCTTTGTCCACATCCACTGTACTACACATTTTAAAGTTGCTCGAATTACACCTCTGGCTCCTCTGTTTTCATTCTTATCCCTGGGCTCCAGCACCGCCAGTTGGCGCTCGGAAGTGCCGTCTGCACAGTCAACACTTGCTGCGGTGTTATTGGGGTTCGGTAACGTCAGCTGTTCCCCTGCTGTGTTCACGGCAATTTCTCCTGCTCTGTCCATATTCACTGTGCTACTTATTTAAAACTTGCTCCAATTACACCTCTGGCTCCTCCGTTTTTAGTATTTACCCTGGGCTCCAATACCGCTAGTTGCTGCTCAGAAGTGCCGTCTGCACAGTCAACGCTTGCTCCAGTGTTATTGGGATTCAGTAACGTCAGCTGATCCCCAGCTGTGTGTCCGGCAAATTCTCCTGCTTTGTCCACATCCACTGTAGTACGCATTTAAAACCTCCTCCAAATACACCTCTGGCTCTTCTGTTTTTAGTATTTACCCTGGGCTCCAGCACCGCCAGCTGGTTCTCGGCAGTTCCATTGGCTCTTGTACCTTCTGCTACCCATCCGGGTTCCAGTACCGTCAGCTGGTTCTCGGCAGTGTCTTTGGCACGGGTACTCCCTCCTGCCCAGCCTGGTTCCAGCACGCCAGCTGTTTCCGGGTAGTGTCAACGTCACTTTGCCTCCAATGCGTTGTCCTGTCGTGTTGCGGTCGGGTTAGCCGACTCTATGGTGCCTGCAGTTTAGGTGACTCCTATGTGGGCTGCGGGATCTGGCAATGAAGGCTGGTTCCATAGTGCCAATAGGACAAGCACCCTCTGTAGGACTGTGGGTTTTGGTAACTGCGGCCGGCTCGCGGCCTTGAACTTTTTTTTTACATGGGTACCTTCTGCTACCCATCCGGGTTCCAGTACCGTCAGCTGGTTCTCGGCAGTGCCTTTGGATTAGGTGCCTCCTTCTCGGTATCCAAGTTCCACCAACGTCTGCTGGTCCTTGGTAGTGCTTTCTGGCACAGGTACCTCCTGCTTAGTAACCGAGTTCCAGTAACATCAGCTGGTCCTCGGTAGTTCCATTGGCTCTTGTACCTTCTGCTACCCATCCGGGTTCCAGTACCGTCAGCTGGTCCTCGGTAGTTCCATTTGCTCTTGTATCTTCTGCTACCCATCCGGGTTCCAGTACCGTCAGCTGGTCCTCGGTAGTTCCATTTGCTCTTGTATCTTCTGCTACCCATCCGGGTTCCAGTACCGTCAGCTGGTTCTCGGCAGTGCCTTTGGATTAGGTGCCTCCTTCTCGGTATCCAAGTTCCACCAACGTCTGCTGGTCCTTGGTAGTGCTTTCTGGCACAGGTACCTCCTGCTTAGTAACCGAGTTCCAGTAACATCAGCTGGTCCTCGGTAGTTCCATTGGCTCTTGTACCTTCTGCTACCCATCCGGGTTCCAGTACCGTCAGCTGGTCCTCGGTAGTTCCATTTGCTCTTGTATCTTCTGCTACCCATCCGGGTTCCAGTACCGTCAGCTGGTCCTCGGTAGTTCCATTTGCTCTTGTATCTTCTGCTACCCATCCGGGTTCCAGTACCGTCAGCTGGTTCTCGGCAGTGCCTTTGGATTAGGTGCCTCCTTCTCGGTATCCAAGTTCCACCAACGTCTGCTGGTCCTTGGTAGTGCTTTCTGGCACAGGTACCTCCTGCTTAGTAACCGAGTTCCAGTAACATCAGCTGGTCCTCGGTAGTTCCATTGGCTCTTGTACCTTCTGCTACCCATCCGGGTTCCAGTACCGTCAGCTGGTCCTCGGTAGTTCCATTTGCTCTTGTATCTTCTGCTACCCATCCGGGTTCCAGTACCGTCAGCTGGTCCTCGGTAGTTCCATTTGCTCTTGTATCTTCTGCTACCCATCCGGGTTCCAGTACCGTCAGCTGGTTCTCGGCAGTGCCTTTGGATTAGGTGCCTCCTTCTCGGTATCCAAGTTCCACCAACGTCTGCTGGTCCTTGGTAGTGCTTTCTGGCACAGGTACCTCCTGCTTAGTAACCGAGTTCCAGTAACATCAGCTGGTCCTCGGTAGTTCCATTGGCTCTTGTACCTTCTGCTACCCATCCGGGTTCCAGTACCGTCAGCTGGTCCTCGGTAGTTCCATTTGCTCTTGTATCTTCTGCTACCCATCCGGGTTCCAGTACCGTCAGCTGGTTCTCGGCAGTGCCTTTGGATTAGGTGCCTCCTTCTCGGTATCCAAGTTCCACCAACGTCTGCTGGTCCTTGGTAGTGCTTTCTGGCACAGGTACCTCCTGCTTAGTAACCGAGTTCCAGTAACATCAGCTGGTCCTCGGTAGTTCCATTGGCTCTTGTACCTTCTGCTACCCATCCGGGTTCTAGTACCGTCAGCTGGTCCTCGGTAGTTCCATTTGCTCTTGTATCTTCTGCTACCCATCCGGGTTCCAGTACCGTCAGCTGGTCCTCGGTAGTTCCATTTGCTCTTGTATCTTCTGCTACCCATCCGGGTTCCAGTACCGTCAGCTGGTTCTCGGCAGTGCCTTTGGATTAGGTGCCTCCTTCTCGGTATCCAAGTTCCACCAACGTCTGCTGGTCCTTGGTAGTGCTTTCTGGCACAGGTACCTCCTGCTTAGTAACCGAGTTCCAGTAACATCAGCTGGTCCTCGGTAGTTCCATTGGCTCTTGTACCTTCTGCTACCCATCCGGGTTCCAGTACCGTCAGCTGGTCCTCGGTAGTTCCATTTGCTCTTGTATCTTCTGCTACCCATCCGGGTTCCAGTACCGTCAGCTGGTTCTCGGCAGTGTCTTTGGCACGGGTACTCCCTCCTGCCCAGCCTGGTTCCAGCACGCCAGCTGTTTCCGGGTAGTGTCAACGTCACTTTGCCTCCAATGCGTTGTCCTGTCGTGTTGCGGTCGGGTTAGCCGACTCTATGGTGCCTGCAGTTTAGGTGACTCCTATGTGGGCTGCGGGATCTGGCAATGAAGGCTGGTTCCATAGTGCCAATAGGACAAGCACCCTCTGTAGGACTGTGGGTTTTGGTAACTGCGGCCGGCTCGCGGCCTTGAACTTTTTTTTTACATGGGTACCTTCTGCTACCCATCCGGGTTCCAGTACCGTCAGCTGGTTCTCGGCAGTGCCTTTGGATTAGGTGCCTCCTTCTCGGTATCCAAGTTCCACCAACGTCTGCTGGTCCTTGGTAGTGCTTTCTGGCACAGGTACCTCCTGCTTAGTAACCGAGTTCCAGTAACATCAGCTGGTCCTCGGTAGTTCCATTGGCTCTTGTACCTTCTGCTACCCATCCGGGTTCCAGTAACATCAGCTGGTCCTCGGTAGTTCCATTGGCTCTTGTACCTTCTGCTACCCATCCGGGTTCCAGTACCGTCAGCTGGTTCTCGGCAGTGCCTTTGGATTAGGTGCCTCCTTCTCGGTATCCAAGTTCCACCAACGTCTGCTGGTCCTTGGTAGTGCTTTCTGGCACAGGTACCTCCTGCTTAGTAACCGAGTTCCAGTAACATCAGCTGGTCCTCGGTAGTTCCATTGGCTCTTGTACCTTCTGCTATCCATCCGGGTTCCAGTACCGTCAGCTGGTCCTCGGTAGTTCCTCAGCTTTCTTGTACCTTCTGCTACATTTCCAAGTTCAAGCTTTTTGAAATGGTTCTTGGTAATCACTCTGGATCTCCCTGACGAGGACCCTGAAGACGAGGACCCTGAAGACCAACCCTAAGAAGACGAGGACCCCGAAGACAATGACCCTGAAGACGAGGACCCTGAAGACCACCCCGAAGAAGACGAGGACCCTGAAGACCACCCCGAAGAAGACGAGGACCCTGAAGACCACCCCGAAGAAGACGAGGACCCCGAAGACGAGGACCCAGAAGACCAACCCGAAGAAGACGAGGACCCCGAAGACGAGGACCCCCGAAGACGACGACCCTGAAGACCACCCCGAAGAAGACCAAGAAGATGACCCTGAAGAAGTTGACCAAGAAGACAAAGAAGAGAAGACAAGCACCAAGATACAGAAAAACAAGAGACAGAAAACCAAGAAGCAGAAATACAAGAAGCTGCAGAACAAAAAGCGGAAGAACATTAAGCATAAGACTAAAAATCAGAGCAAAAGATAATATCTAAATTATAAGCAGAAGATGACTAAGCAGTGTATGGGGGTGAGTCCGTTCCTCCTCGTGGTGCCCCTGGAAAAGACCTGCTGCTGCAGGCCAAACTGAACGCGGACAAATCCTGTTGTAAATCTTTTGTGACGGGCAGAACGAAAGGTGTAATGTCCAACCTTTTATAGATAACAACTACAGGAATGCCTGTCACAAATAAGAATATGATGAAGAAGAAGAATATGAAGAAGATGAAGAAGTAGAATATGAAGAATGTAAAAAAAAGAATAATACGAAGAAGGTGAAGAAGAAGAAGGTGAAGAAGAAGTGGATGAAAAAGATGCTGAGGATGATGAAGGAGAAAGTGTGGGAGAAGTAAAAAAGAAGGTGAAGAGCATGGAAGTAGTGAAACATAAATATCTGACAAAATATAAAAATACTTAACATAGTTAATATTTCCGTAACTCAGAACATAATAAAAAAATATTAATTCCTGCTATTCCATTTGACTGGGCTAAACCTCTATGCCTTTATTGTCTCCCCCACCTCCCCCAATACATTCTACATTATTCTTAGTTGTTTTCCTTCATGTAGAAATAACCTACAAGGAAAGAAAGGGTTTATTTTAATTCCGATATTTATGTCCCATTGACTTGCATTGGTTTCCGGTATCGGAATCGGCGATATCCGATACTTTTTCGGTATCGGTCCGATCCAATCCGATCCGATATTTCCCGATATCGGAAGGTATCGCTCAACACTACCCACGAGGGTAAAATTGAAAAAAGTTTTAAAAAATTTTTTTTTGGTCTTAGTCATTTTTCCGGCGTTTCTCAGACTTTCAGATAGGGGAAATGTCAGTGAGCGTTCCGATTTCAGTTCCAGAGCGATTCGCCCAATGAGTCCTTGATATTTAGTCGTTTTCAGCCAATTTTCGGGATTTTTGAAAATGTCACCTTTTTGTGAAAATATCCACTAAATGAGGGAATAATATGTGTGAGGGTACTCCAGGAGAGTTCCAAATGTGTGTGGGTAGAATATATATCCCACGGGGGTAAAATTGAAAAAAGTTGAAAAAAATTTTTACTTGGACTTAGACATTTTTCCGGCGTTTATCAGACTATCAGATAGGGGAAATGTCAGTGAGCGTTCCGATTTCAGTTCCAGAGCGATTCGCCCAATGAGTCCTTGATATTTAGTCCTTTTCAGCCAATTTTCTGGATTTTTGAAAATTTCACTTTTTTGTGAAAATATCCACTAAATGAGGGAATAATATGTGTGAGGGTACCCCAGGAGAGTTTCAAATGTGTGTGGGTATAATATATATCCCACGGGGGTAAAATTGAAAAAAGTTGAAAAAATTTTTTTTTTCGACTTAGTCATTTTTCCGGCGTTTCTCAGACTTTCAGATAGGGGAAATGTCAGTGAGCGTTCCGATTTCAGTTCCAGAGCGATTCGCCCAATGAGTCCTTGATATTTAGTCGTTTTCAGCCAATTTTCGGGATTTTTGAAAATGTCACCTTTTTGTGAAAATATCCACTAAATAAGGGAATAATATGTGTGAGGGTACTCCAGGAGAGTTCCAAACGTGTTTGGGTAGAATATATATCCCACGGGGGTAAAATTTTAAAAAGTTGAAAAAAAATTTTACTTGGACTTAGTCATTTTTCCGGCGTTTATCAGACTTTCAGATATGGGAAATGTCAGTGATCGTTCCGATTTCAGTACCAGAGCGATTCGCCCAATGAGTCCTTGATATTTAGTCGTTTTCAGCCAATTTTCTTGATTTTTGAAAATTTCACTTTTTTGTGAAAATATCCACTAATTGAGGGAATAATATGTGTGAGGGTACCCCAGGAGAGTTCCAAATGTGTGTGGGTAGAATATATATACCACGGGGGTAAAATTGAAAAAAGTTTAAAAAAAATTTTTGGGGACTTAGTCATTTTTCCAGCGTTTATCAGACTTTCAGATAGGGCAAATGACATTGAGCGTTCCGCTTTCAGATCCAGAGCGATTCGCCCAATGAGTCCTTGATATTTAGTCGTTTTCAGTCAATTTTCTGGATTTTTGAAAATTTCACTTTTTTGTGAAAATATCCACTAAATGAGGGAATAATATTTGTGAGGGTACCACAGGAGAGTTCCAAATGTGTGTGGGTAGAATAAATATCCCACGGGGGTAAAATTGAAAAAAGTTAAAAAATTATTTTATTTTGGACTTAGTCATTTTTCCGGCATTAATCAGACTTTCAGATAGGGGAAATGTCAGTGAGCGTTCCGATTTCAGTTCCAGAGCGATTCGGCCAATGAGTCCTGGATATTTAGTCGTTTTCAGCCAATTTTCTGGATTTTTGAACATTTCACTTTTTTTTGAAAATATCCACTAAATGAGGGAATAATATGTGTGAGGGTACCCCAGGAGAGTTCCAAATGAGTGTGGGTATAATATATATCCCACAAGGGTAAAATTGAAAAAAGTTTTAAAAAAATTTTTTTTGGACTTAGTCATTTTTCCGGCGTTTCTCAGACTTTCAGATAGGGGAAATGTCAGTGAGCGTTCCGATTTCAGTTCCAGAGCGATTCGCCCAATGAGTCCTTGATATTTAGTCGTTTTCAGCCAATTTTCGGGATTTTTGAAAATGTCACCTTTTTGTGAAAACAACCACTAAATGAGGGAATAATATGTGTGAGGGTACTCCAGGAGAGTTCCAAATGTGTGTGGGTAGAATATATATCCCACGGGGGTAAAATTGAAAAAAGTTGAAAAAAATTTTTTTTTGGACTTAGTCATTTTTCCGGCGTTTCTCAGACTTTCAGATAGGGGAAATGTCAGTGAGCGTTCCGATTTCAGTTCCAGAGCGATTCGCCCAATGAGTCCTTGATATTTAGTCCTTTTCAGCCAATTTTCGTAATTTTTGAAAATTTCACTTTTTTGTGAAAATATCCACTAAATGAGGGAATAATATGTGTGAGGGTACCCCAGGAGAGTTCCAAATGTGTGTGGGTAGACTATATATCCCACGGGGGTAAAATTGAAAAAAGTTGAAAACATTTTTTTTAGGGACTTAGTCATTTTTCCGGCGTTTATCAGACTTTCAGATAGGGCAAATGTCAGTGAGCGTTCCGATTTCAGTTCCAGAGCGATTCGCCCAATGAGTCCTTGATATTTATTCGTTTTCAGCCAATTTTCGGGATTTTTGAAAATGTCACCTTTTTGTGAAAATATCCACTAAATGAGGGAATAATATGTGTGAGGGTACTCCAGGAGAGTTCCAAATGTGTGTGGGTAGAATATATATCCCACGGGGGTAAAATTGAAAAAAGTTGAAAAAATTTTTTACTTGGACTTAGTCATTTTTCCGGCATTTATCAGACTTTCAGATAGGGGAAATGTTAGTGAGCTTTCCGATTTCAGTTCCAGAGCGATTCGCCCAATGAGTCCTTGATATTTTGTCGTTTTCAGCCAATATTTTGGATGTTTGAAAATTTCACTTTTTTGTGAAAATATCCACTAAATGAGGGAATAATATGTGTGAGGGTACCCCAGGAGAGTTCCAAATGTGTGTGGGTAGAATATATATCCCACGGGGGTAAAATTGAAAAAAGTTTAAAAAAAAATTTTTGGGACTTAGTCATTTTTCCGGCGTTTATCAGACTTTCAGATAGGGCAAATGGCAGTGAGCGTTCCGCTTTCAGATCCAGAGCGATTCGCCCAATGAGTCCTTGATATTTAGTCGTTTTCAGTCAATTTTCTGGATTTTTGAAAATTTCACTTTTTTGTGAAAATATCCACTAAATGAGGGAATAATATTTGTGAGGGTACCACAGGAGAGTTCCAAATGTGTGTGGGTAGAGTAAATATCCCACGGGGGTAAAATTGAAAAAAGTTTAAAACATTTTTGTTTTTGGACTTAGTCATTTTTCCGGCGTTTATCAGACTTTCAGATAGGGGAAATGTCAGTGAACGTTCCGATCTCATTTCCAGAGCGATTCGCCCAATGAGTCCTTGATATTTAGTCGTTTTCAGCCAATTTTCTGGATTTTTGAAAATTTCACTTTTTTGTGAAAATATCCACTAAATGAGGGAATAATATGTGTGAGGGTACCCCAGGAGAGTTCCAAATGTGTGTGGGTAGAATATATATCCCACGGGGGTAAAATTGAAAAAAGTTAAAAAATTATTTTATTTTGGACTTAGTCATTTTTCCGGCATTAATCAGACTTTCAGATAGGGGAAATGTCAGTGAGCGTTCCGATTTCAGTTCCAGAGCGATTCGGCCAATGAGTCCTGGATATTTAGTCGTTTTCAGCCAATTTTCTGGATTTTTGAACATTTCACTTTTTTTTGAAAATATCCACTAAATGAGGGAATAATATGTGTGAGGGTACCCCAGGAGAGTTCCAAATGTGTGTGGGTATAATATATATCCCACAAGGGTAAAATTGAAAAAAGTTTTAAAAAAATTTTTTTTGGACTTAGTCATTTTTCCGGCGTTTCTCAGACTTTCAGATAGGGGAAATGTCAGTGAGCGTTCCGATTTCAGTTCCAGAGCGATTCGCCCAATGAGTCCTTGATATTTAGTCGTTTTCAGCCAATTTTCGGGATTTTTGAAAATGTCACCTTTTTGTGAAAACAACCACTAAATGAGGGAATAATATGTGTGAGGGTACTCCAGGAGAGTTCCAAATGTGTGTGGGTAGAATATATATCCCACGGGGGTAAAATTGAAAAAAGTTGAAAAAAATTTTTTTTTGGACTTAGTCATTTTTCCGGCGTTTCTCAGACTTTCAGATAGGGGAAATGTCAGTGAGCGTTCCGATTTCAGTTCCAGAGCGATTCGCCCAATGAGTCCTTGATATTTAGTCCTTTTCAGCCAATTTTCGTAATTTTTGAAAATTTCACTTTTTTGTGAAAATATCCACTAAATGAGGGAATAATATGTGTGAGGGTACCCCAGGAGAGTTCCAAATGTGTGTGGGTAGACTATATATCCCACGGGGGTAAAATTGAAAAAAGTTGAAAACATTTTTTTTAGGGACTTAGTCCTTTTTCCGGCGTTTATCAGACTTTCAGATAGGGCAAATGTCAGTGAGCGTTCCGATTTCAGTTCCAGAGCGATTCGCCCAATGAGTCCTTGATATTTATTCGTTTTCAGCCAATTTTCGGGATTTTTGAAAATGTCACCTTTTTGTGAAAATATCCACTAAATGAGGGAATAATATGTGTGAGGGTACTCCAGGAGAGTTCCAAATGTGTGTGGGTAGAATATATATCCCACGGGGGTAAAATTGAAAAAAGTTGAAAAAATTTTTTACTTGGACTTAGTCATTTTTCCGGCATTTATCAGACTTTCAGATAGGGGAAATGTTAGTGAGCTTTCCGATTTCAGTTCCAGAGCGATTCGCCCAATGAGTCCTTGATATTTATTCGTTTTCAGCCAATTTTCGGGATTTTTGAAAATGTCACCTTTTTGTGAAAATATCCACTAAATGAGGGAATAATATGTGTGAGGGTACTCCAGGAGAGTTCCAAATGTGTGTGGGTAGAATATATATCCCACGGGGGTAAAATTGAAAAAAGTTGAAAAAATTTTTTACTTGGACTTAGTCATTTTTCCGGCATTTATCAGACTTTCAGATAGGGGAAATGTTAGTGAGCTTTCCGATTTCAGTTCCAGAGCGATTCGCCCAATGAGTCCTTGATATTTTGTCGTTTTCAGCCAATATTTTGGATGTTTGAAAATTTCACTTTTTTGTGAAAATATCCACTAAATGAGGGAATAATATGTGTGAGGGTACCCCAGGAGAGTTCCAAATGTGTGTGGGTAGAATATATATCCCACGGGGGTAAAATTGAAAAAAGTTTAAAAAAAAATTTTTGGGACTTAGTCATTTTTCCGGCGTTTATCAGACTTTCAGATAGGGCAAATGGCAGTGAGCGTTCCGCTTTCAGATCCAGAGCGATTCGCCCAATGAGTCCTTGATATTTAGTCGTTTTCAGTCAATTTTCTGGATTTTTGAAAATTTCACTTTTTTGTGAAAATATCCACTAAATGAGGGAATAATATTTGTGAGGGTACCACAGGAGAGTTCCAAATGTGTGTGGGTAGAGTAAATATCCCACGGGGGTAAAATTGAAAAAAGTTTAAAACATTTTTGTTTTTGGACTTAGTCATTTTTCCGGCGTTTATCAGACTTTCAGATAGGGGAAATGTCAGTGAACGTTCCGATCTCATTTCCAGAGCGATTCGCCCAATGAGTCCTTGATATTTAGTCGTTTTCAGCCAATATTTTGGATTTTTGAAAATTTCACTTTTTTGTGAAAATATCCACTAAATGAGGGAATAATATGTGTGAGGGTACCCCAGGAGAGTTCCAAATGTGTGTGGGCAGAATATATATCCCACGGGGGTAAAATTGAAAAAAGTTGAAAAATTATTTTATTTTGGACTTAGTCATTTTTCCAGCATTTATCAGACTTTCAGATAGGGAAAATGTCAGTGAGCGTTCCGATTTCAGTTCCAGAGCGATTCGCACAATGAGTCCTGGATATTTAGTCGTTTTCAGCCAATTTTCTGGATTTTTGAAAATTTCACTTTTTTGTGAAAATATCCACTAAATGAGGAAATAATATGTGTGAGGGTACCCCAGGAGAGTTCCAAATGTGTGTGGGTATAATATATATCCCACGAGGGTAAAATTGAAAAAAGTTTAAAAAAAATTTTTTTGGGACTTAGTCATTTTTTCGGCGTTTCTCAGACTTTCAGATAGGGGAAATGTCAGTGAGCGTTCCGATTTCAGTTCCAGAGCGATTCGCCCAATGAGTCCTTGATATTTAGTCGTTTTCAGCCAATTTTCGGGATTTTTGAAAATGTCACCTTTTTGTGAAAATAACCACTAAATGAGGGAATAATATGTGTGAGGATACTCCAGGAGAGTTCCAAATGTGTGTGGGTAGAATATATATCCCACGGGGGTAAAATTGAAAAAAGTTGAAAAAATTTTTTACTTGGACTTAGTCATTTTTCCGGCGTTTATCAGACTTTCAGATAGGGGAAATGTCAGTGAGCATTCCGATTTCAGTTCCAGAGCGATTCGCCCAATGAGTCCTTGATATTTAGTCCTTTTCAGCCAATTTTCGGAATTTTTGAAAATTTCACTTTTTTGTGAAAATATCCACTAAATGAGGGAAAAATATGTGTGAGGGTACCCCAGGAGAGTTCCAAATGTGTGTGGGTAGACTATATATCCCACGGGGGTAAAATTGAAAAAAGTTTAAAAAATTTTTTTTAGGGACTTAGTCATTTTTCCGGCGTTTATCAGACTTTCAGATAGGGCAAATGTCAGTGAGCATTCCGATTTCAGTTCCAGAGCGATTCGCCCAATGATTCCTTGATATTTAGTCGTTTTCAGCCAATTTTCGGGATTTTTGAAAATTTCACTTTTTTGTGAAAATATCCACTATATGAGGGAATAATATGTGTGAGGGTACCCCAGGAGAGTTCCAAATGTGTGTGGGTAGAATATATATCCCACGGGGGTAAAATTGAAAAAAGTTGCAAAAAATTTTTTTTGGGGACTTAGTCATTTTTCCGGCGTTTATCAGACTTTCAGATAGGGCAAATGTCAGTGAGCGTTCCGATTTCAGATCCAGAGCGATTCGCCCAATGAGTCCTTGATATTTAGTCGTTTTCAGCCAATTTTCGGGATTTTTGAAAATGTCACCTTTTTGTGAAAATATCCACTAAATGAGGGAATAATATGTGTGAGGGTACTCCAGGAGAGTTCCAAATGTGTTTTGGTAGAATATATATCCCACGGGGGTAAAATTGAAAAAAGTTGAAAAAAATTTTTACTTGGACTTAGTCATTTTTCCGGCGTTTATCAGACTTTCAGATAGGGGAAATGTCAGTGAGCGTTCCAATTTCAGTTCCAGAGCGATTCTCCCAATGAGTCCTTGATATTTAGTCGTTTTCAGCCAATTTTCGGGATTTTTGAAAATTTCACTTTTTTGTGAAAATATCCACTAAATGAGGGAATAATATGTGTGAGGGTACCCCAGGAGAGTTCCAAATGTGTGTGGGTAGAATATATATCCCACGGGGGTAAAATTGAAAAAAGTTGAAAAATTATTTTTTTTTGGACTTAGTCATTTTTCCGGCATTTATCAGACTTTCAGATAGGGGAAATGTCAGTGAGCCTTCCGATTTCAGTTCCAGAGCGATTCGCCCAATGAGTCCTGGATATTTAGTCGTTTTCAGCCAATTTTCTGGATTTTTGAAAATTTCACTTTTTTGTGAAAATATCCACTAAATGAGGGAATAATATGTGTGAGGGTACCCCAGGAGTGTTCCAAATGTGTGTGGGTATAATATATATCTCACGAGGGTAAAATTGAAAAAAGTTAAAAAAAATTTTTTTTGGGACTTAGTCATTTTTCCGGCGTGTCTCAGACTTTCAGATAGGGGAAATGTCAGTGAGCGTTCCAATTTCAGTTCCAGAGCAATTCGCCCAATGAGTCCTTGATATTTAGTCGTTTTCAGCCAATTTTCGGGATTTTTGAAAATGTCACCTTTTTGTGAACATATCCACTAAATGAGGGAATAATATTTGTGAGGGTACCCCAGGAGAGTTCCAAATGTGTGTGGGTAGACTATATATCCCACGGGGGTAAAATTGAAAAAAGTTTAAATTTTTTTTTATAGGGACTTAGTCATTTTTCCGGCGTTTATCAGACTTTCATATAGGGCAAATGTCAGTGAGCGTTCTTATTTCAGTTCCAGAGCGATTCGCCCAATGAGTCCTTGATATTTAGTCGTTTTCATCCAATTTTCTGGATTTTTGAAAATTTCACTTTTTTGTGAAAATATCCACTAAATGAGGGAATAATATTTGTGAGGGTACCACAGGAGAGTTCCAAGAGTGTGTGGATAGAATAAATATCCCACGGGGGTAAAATTGAAAAATTTTGAAAACATTTTTTTTTTGGACTTAGTCATTTTTCCGGCGTTTATCAGACTTTCAGATAGGGCAAATCTCAGTGAACATTCCGATTTCAGTTCCAGAGCGATTCGCCCAATGAGTCCTTGATATTTAGTCGTTTTCAGCCAATATTTTGGATTTTTGAAAATTTCACTTTTTTGTGAAAATATCCACTAAATGAGGGAATAATATGTGTGAGGGTACCCCAGGAGAGTTCCAAATGTGTGTGGGTTTAATATATATCCCACGAGGGTAAAATTGAAAAAAGTTTTAAAAAAAAATTTTTTGGAGTTAGTCATTTTTCCGGCGTTTCTCAGACTTTCAGTTAGGGGAAATGTCAGTGAGCGTTCCGATTTCAGTTCCAGAGCGTTTCGCCCAATGAGTCCTTGATATTTAGTCGTTTTCAGCCAATTTTCGGGATTTTTGAAAATGTCACCTTTTTGTGAAAATATCCACTAAATGAGGGAATAATATGTGTGAGGGTACTCCAGGAGAGTTCCAAATGTGTTTTGGTAGAATATATATCCCACGGGGGTAAAATTGAAAAAAGTTGAAAAAAATTTTTACTTGGACTTAGTCATTTTTCCGGCGTTTATCAGACTTTCAGATAGGGGAAATGTCAGTGAGCGTTCCAATTTCAGTTCCAGAGCGATTCTCCCAATGAGTCCTTGATATTTAGTCGTTTTCAGCCAATTTTCGGGATTTTTGAAAATTTCACTTTTTTGTGAAAATATCCACTAAATGAGGGAATAATATTTGTGAAGGTACCACAGGAGAGTTCCCAATGTGTGTGGGTAGAATAAATATCCCACGGGGGTAAAATTGAAAAAAGTTGAAAACATTTTTTTTTTTGGACTTAGTCATTTTTCCGGCGTTTATCAGACTTTCAGATAGGGGAAATGTCAGTGAGCATTCCGATTTCAGTTCCAGAGCGATTCGCCCAATGAGTCCTTGATATTTGGTCGTTTTCAGCCAATATTTTGGATTTTTGAAAATGTCACTTTTTTGTGAAAATATCCACTAAATGAGGGAATAATATGTGTGAGGGTACCCCAGGAGAGTTCCAAATGTGTGTGGGTAGAATATATATCCCACGGAGGTAAAATTGAAAAAAGTTGAAACATTTTTTTTTTTTGGACTTAGTCATTTTTCCGGCGTTTATCAGACTTTCAGATAGGGCAAATGTCAGTGAACATTCCGATTTCAGTTCCAGAGCGATTCGCCAAATGAGTCCTTGATATTTTGTTGTTTTCAGCCAATTTTCGGGATTTTTGAAAATTTCACTTTTTTGTGAAACTATCCACTAAATGAGGGAATAATATGTGTGAGGGTACCCCAGGAGAGCTCCAAATGTGTGTGGGTATAATATATATCCCAAAAGGGGAAAATTGAAAAAAGTTGAAAAAAATTTTTTTTTGGGCTTAGTCATTTTTCCGGCGTTTATCAGACTTTCAGATAGGGCAAATGTCAGTGAGCGTTCCGATTTCAGTTCCAGAGCGATTCGCCCAATGAGTCCTTGATATTTAGTCGTTTTCAGCCAATTTTCTGGATTTTTGAAAATTTCACTTTTTTGTGAAAATATCCAATAAATGAGGGAATAATATTTGTGAGGGTACCACAGGAGAGTTCCAAGTGTGTGTGGATAGAATAAATATCCCACGGGGGTAAAATTGAAAAAAGTTGAAAAATTATTTTTTTTTGGACTTAGTCATTTTTCCGGCATTTATCAGACTTTCAGATAGGGGAAATGTCAGTGAGCGTTCCGATTTCAGTTCCAGAGCGATTCGCCCAATGAGTCCTTGATATTTAGTCGTTTTCAGCCAATTTTCGGAATTTTTGAAAATGTCACCTTTTTGTGAACATATCCACTAAATGAGGGAATAATATTTGTGAGGGTACCCCAGGAGAGTTCCAAATGTGTGTGGGTAGACTATATATCCCACGGGGGTAAAATTGAAAAAAGTTTAAAAATTTTTTTATAGGGACTTAGTCATTTTTCCGGCGTTTCTCAGACTTTCAGATAGGGCAAATGTCAGTGAGCGTTCCGATTTCAGTTCCAGAGCGATTCGCCCAATGAGTCCTTGATATTTAGTCGTTTTCAGCCAATTTTCTGGATTTTTGAAAATTTCACTTTTTTGTGAAAATATCCACTAAATGAGGGAATAATATTTGTGAGGGTACCACAGGAGAGTTCCAAGTGTGTGTGGATAGAATAAATATCCCACGGGGGTAAAATTGAAAAAAGTTGAAAACCTTATTTTTTTTGGACTTAGTCATTTTTCCGGCATTTATCAGACTTTCAGATAGGGGAAATGTTAGTGAGCTTTCCGATTTAAGTTCCAGAGCGATTCGCCCAATGAGTCCTTGATATTTAGTCGTTTTCAGCCAATTTTCAGGATTTTTGAAAATTTCACTTTTTTGTGAAAATATCCACTAAATGAGGGAATAATATGTGTGAGGGTACCCCAGGAGAGTTCCAAATGTGTGTGAGTAGAATATATATCCAACGGGGGTAAAATTGAAAACAGTTGAAAATATTTTTTTCTTGGACTTAGTCATTTTTCCGGCGTTTATCAGACTTTCAGATAGGGGAAATGTCAGTGAGCGTTCCGGTTTCAGTTCCAGAGCGATTCGCCCAATGAGTCCTTGATATTTAGTCGTTTTCAGCCAATTTTCGGGATTTTGAAAATTGCGCTTTTTTGTGAAAATATCCACTAAATGAGGGAATAATATGTGTGAGGGTACCCCCAGGAGAGTTCCAAATGTGTGTGGGTAGAATATATATCCCACGGGGGTAAAATTGAAAAAAGTTGAAAAAAATTTTTTTTTGGACTTAGTCATTTTTCCGGCGTTTATCAGACTTTCAGATAGGGCAAATGTCAGTGAACATTCCGATTTCAGTTCCAGAGCGATTCGCCAAATGAGTCCTTGATATTTTGTTGTTTTCAGCCAATTTTCGGGATTTTTGAAAATTTCACTTTTTTGTGAAACTATCCACTAAATGAGGGAATAATATGTGTGAGGGTACCCCAGGAGAGTTCCAAATGTGTGTGGGTATAATATATATCCCACGGGGGTAAAATTTAAAAAAGTTGAAAAATTTTTTTTTTGAGCTTAGTCATTTTTCCGGCGTTTCTCAGACTTTCAGATAGGGCAAATGTCAGTGAGCGTTCCGATTTCAGTTCCAGAGCGATTCGCCCAATGAGTCCTTGATATTTAGTCGTTTTCAGCCAATTTTCTGGATTTTTGAAAATTTCACTTTTTTGTGAAAATATCCAATAAATGAGGGAATAATATTTGTGAGGGTACCACAGGAGAGTTCCAAGTGTGTGTGGATAGAATAAATATCCCACGGGGGTAAAATTGAAAAAAGTTGAAAATTTTTTTTTTTGGACTTAGTCATTTTTCCGGCGTTTATCAGACTTTCAGATAGGGGAAATGTCAGTGAGCATTCCGATTTCAGTTCCAGAGCGATTTGCCCAATGAGTCCTTGATATTTAGTCGTTTTCAGCCAATTTTCGGGATTTTGAAAATTTCACTTTTTTGTGAAAATATCCACTAAATGAGGGAATAATATGTGTGAGGGTACCCCCAGGATAGTTCCAATTGTGTGTGGGTAGAATATATATCCCACGGGGGTAAAATTGAAAAAAGTTGAAAAAAATTTTTTTTTTGGCTTAGTCATTTTTCCGGCGTTTATCAGACTTTCAGATAGGGGAAATGTCAGTGAGCGTTCCGATTTCAGTTCCAGAGCGATTCGCACAATGAGTCCTTGATATTTAGTCGTTTTCAGCCAATTTTCTGGATTTTTGAAAATGTCACTTTTTTGTGAAAATATCCACTAAATGAGGGAATAATATGTGTGAGGGTACCCCAGGAGAGTTCCAAATGTGTGTGGGTAGAATATATATCCCACGGGGGTAAAATTGAAAAAAGTTGAAAATTTTTTTTTTTTGGACTTAGTCATTTTTCCAGCTTTTATCAAACTTTCAGATAGGGGAAATGTCAGTGAGCGTTCTGATATCAGTTCCAGAGCGATTCGCCCAATGAGTCCTTGATATTTAGTCGTTTTCAGCCAATTTTCTGGATTTTTGAAAATTTCACTTTTTTGTGAAAATATCCACTAAATGAGGGAATAATATGTGTGAGGGTACCCCAGGAGAGTTCCAAATGTGTGTGAGTAGAATATATATCCAACGGGGGTAAAATTGAAAACAGTTGAAAATTTTTTTTTCTTGGACTTAGTCATTTTTCCAGCGTTTATCAGACTTTCAGATAGGGGAAATGTCAGTGAGTTTCAGTTCCAGAGCGATTCGCCCAATGAGTCCTTGATATTTAGTCGTTTTCAGCCAATTTTCGGGATTTTGAAAATTTCACTTTTTTGTGAAAATATCCACTAAATGAGGGAATAATATGTGTGAGGGTACCCCCAGGAGAGTTCCAATTGTGTGTGGGTAGAATATATATCCCACGGGGGTAAAATTGAAAAAAGTTGAAAAAAAATTTTTTTTGGGCTTAGTCATTTTTCCGGCGTTTATCAGACTTTCAGATAGGGGAAATGTCAGTGAGCTTTCCGATTTCAGTTCCAGAGCGATTCGCCCAATGAGTCCTTGATATTTAGTAGTTTTCAGCCAATTTTCGGGATTTTTGAAAATTTCACTTTTTTGTGAAAATATCCACTAAATGAGGGAATAATATGTGTGAGGGTACCCCAGGAGAGTTCCAAATGTGTGTGGGTAGAATATATATCCCACGGGGGTAAAATTGAAAAAAGTTTAAAAAAAATTTTTTTTGGGCTTAGTCATTTTTCCAGCGTTTATCAGACTTTCAGATAGGGGAAATGTCAGTGAGCATTCCGATTTCAGTTCCAGAGCGATTTGCCCAATGAGTCCTTAATGTTTAGTCGTTTACAGCCAATTTTCTGGATTTTTGAAAATTTCACTTTTTTGTGAAAATATCCACTAAATGAGGGAATAATATGTGTGAGGGTACCCCAGGAGAGTTCCAAATGTGTGTGGGTAGAATATATATCCCACCGGGATAAAATTGAAAAAAGTTGAAAAAAATTTTTTTTTTGACTTAGTCATTTTTCCGGCATTTATCAGACTTTCAGATAGGGGAAATGTCAGTGAGCGTTCCGATTTCAGTTCCAGAGCGATTCGCCCAATGAGTCCTTGATATTTAGTCGTTTTCAGCCAATATTTTGGATTTTTGAAAATTTCACTTTTTTCTGAAAATATCCACTAAATGAGGGAATAATATGTGTGAGGGTACCCCAGGAGAGTTCCAAATGTGTGTGGGTAGAATATATATCCCATGGGGGTAAAATTGAAAAGAGTTGAAAAAATTTTTTTCTTGGACTTAGTCATTTTTCCGCCGTTTATCAGACTTTCAGATAGGGGAAATATCAGTGAGCCGTCCGATTTCAGTTCCAGAGCGATTCGCCCAATGAGTCCTTGATATTTAGTCGTTTTCAGCCAATTTTCTGGATTTTTGAAAATTTCACTTTTTTGTGAAAATATCCACTAAATGAGGGAATAATATGTGTGAGGGTACCCCAGGAGAGTTCCAAATGTGTGTGGGTAGAATAAATATCCCACGGGGGTAAAATTGAAAAAAGTTGAAAAAATTTTTTTTTTTACTTACTCATTTTTCCGGCGTTTCACAGACTTTCAGATAGGGGAAATGTCAGTGAGCGTTCCGATTTCAGTTCCAGAGCGATTCGCCCAATGAGTCCTTGATATTTAGTCGTTTTCAGCCAATTTTCTGGATTTTTGAAAATTTCACTTTTTTGTGAAAATGTCCACTAAATGAGGGAATAATATGTGTGAGGGTACTCCAGGAGAGTTCCAAATGTGTGTGGGTAGAATATATATCCCACGGGGGTAAAATTGAAAAAAGTTGAAAACATTTTTTTTTTGGACTTAGTCATTTTTCCGGCGTTTATCAGACTTTCAGATAGGGCAAATGTCAGTGAGCCTTGCGATTTCAGTTCCAGAGCGATTTGCCCAATGAGTCCTTGATATTTTGTCGTTTTCAGCCAATTTTCTGGATTTTTGAAAATTTCACTTTTTTGTGAAAATATCCACTAAATGAGGGAATAATATGTGTGAGGATACCCCAGGAAAGTTCCAAATGTGTGTGGGTAGAATATATATCCCACGGGGGTAAAATTGAAAAAAGTTTAAAAAATTTTTTTTTTGGGTTTAGTCATTTTTCCGGTGTTTATCAGACTTTCAGATATGGCAAATGTCAGTGAGCATTCCGATTTCAGTTCAGAGCGATTCGCCCAATGAGTCCTTGATATTTAGTCGTTTTCAGCCAATTTTCTGGATTTTTGAAAATTACCCTTTTTTGTGAAAATATCCACTAAATGAGGGAATAATATGTGTGAGGGTACCCCAGGAGAGTTCTAAATGTATGTGGGTAGAATATATATCCCATGGGGGTAAAATTGAAAAGAGTTGAAAAAAATTTTTTCTTGGACTTAGTCATTTTTCCGGCGTTTAGCAGACTTTCAGGTAGGGGTATTGTCAGTGAGCGTTCCGATTTCAGTTCCAGAGCGATTCGCCCAATGAGTCCATGATATTTACTCGTTTTCAGCCAATTTTCTGGATTTTTGAAAATTTCACTTTTTTGTGAAAATATCCACTTAATGAGGGAATAATATGTGTGAGGGTACCCCAGGAGACTTCCAAATGTGTGTGGGTAGAATATATATCCCATGGGGGTAAAATTGAAAAGAGTTGAAAAAAAATTTTTCTTGGACTTAGTCATTTTTCCGGCGTTTAGCAGACTTTCAGATAGGGGAATTGTCAGTGAGCGTTCCGATTTCAGTTCCAGATCGATTCGCCCAATGAGTCCTTGATATTTACTCGTTTTTAGCCAATTTTCTGGATTTTTGAAAATATCTCTTTTTTGTGAAAATATCCACTAAATGAGGGAATAATATGTGTGAGGGTACCCCAGGAGAGTTCCATATGTGTGTGGGTAGAATATATATCCCACGGGGGTAAAATTGAAAAAAGTTGAAAAATTTTTTTTTTGGGACTTAGTCATTTTTCCGGCATTTATCAGACTTTCAGATAGGGGAAATGTCAGTGAGCGTTCCGATTTCAGTTCCAGAGCGATTCGCCCAATGAGTCCTTGATATTTAGTCGTTTTCAGCCAATATTTTGGATTTTTGAAAATTTCACTTTTTTGTGAAAATATCCACTAAATGAGGGAATAATATGTGTGAGGGTACTCCAGGAGAGTTCCAAATGTGTGTGGGTAGAATATATATCCCATGGGGGTAAAATTGAAAAGAGTTGAAGAAAATTTTTTCTTGGACTTAGTCATTTTTCCGGCGTTTAGCAGACTTTCAGGTAGGGGAATTGTCAGTGAGCGTTCTGATTTCAGTTCCAGAGCGATTCGCCCAATGAGTCCTTGATATTTACTCGTTTTCAGCCAATTTTCTGGAATTTTTGAAAATTTCACTTTTTTGTGAAAATATCCACTAAATGAGGGAATAATATGTGTGAAGGTACCCCAGGAGAGTTCCAGATGTGTGTGGGTAGAATATAAATCCCAAGGGGTAAAATTGAAAAAAGTTGAAAAAATTTTTTTGGGGACTTAGTCATTTTTCCGGCGTTTAGCAGACTTTCAGATAGGGGAATTGTCAGTGAGCGTTCCGATTTCAGTTCCAGAGCGATTCGCCCAATGAGTCCTTGATATTTACTCGTTTTCAGCCAATTTTCTGGATTTTTGAATATTTCACTTTTTTGTGAAAATATCCACTAAATGATGGAATAATATGTGTAAGGGTACCCCAGGAGAGTTCCAAATGTGTGTGGGTTGAACATATATGCCACGGGGGTAAAATTGAAAAAAGTTGAAAAATATTTTTTTTTGGACTTAGTCTTTTTTCCTGCGTTTATCAGACTTTCAAATAGGGGAAATGTCAGTGAGCATTCCGATTTCAGTTCCAGAGCGATTCGCCCAATGAGTCCTTGATATTTACTCGTTTTCAGCCAATATTTTGGATTTTTGAAAATTTCACTTTTTTGTGAAATTATCCACTAAATGAGGGAATAATATGTGTTAGGGTACCGCAGGAGAGTTCCAAATGTGTGTGGGTAGAATATATATCCCACGGGGGTAAAATTTAAAAAAGTTGAAAAAATTTTTTTCTTGGACTTAGTCTTTTTTCCGCCGTTTATCAGGCTTTCAAATAGGGGAAATGTCAGTGAGCGTTCCGATTTCAGTTCCAGAGCGATTCGCCCAATGAATCCTTGATATTTAGTCGTTTTCAGCCAATATTTTCAATTTTTGAAAATTTCACTTTTTTGTGAAAATATCCACTAAATGAGGGAATAATATGTGTGAGGGTACCCCTGGAGAGTTCCAAATGTGTGTGGGTAGAATATATATCCCACGGGGGTAAAATTGAAAAAAGTTGAAAACAATTTTTTTTTGGACTTAGTCTTTTTTCCGGCGTTTATCAGACTTTCAAATAGGGGAAAAGTCAGTGAGCGTTCCGATTTCAGTTCCAGAGCGATTCGCCCAATGAGTCCTTGATATTTAGTCGTTTTCAGCCAATATTTTGGATTTTTGAAAATTTCACTTTTTTGTGAAAATATACACTAAATGAGGGAATAATATGTGTAAGGGTACCCCAGGAGAGTTCCAAATGTGTGTGGGTAGAATATATATGCCACGGGGGTAAAATTGAAAAAAGTTGAAAAATATATTTTTTTGGACTTAGTCTTTTTTCCTGCGTTTATCAGACTTTCAAATAGGGGAAATGTCAGTGAGCATTCCGATTTCAGTTCCAGAGCGATTTGCCCAATGAGTCCTTGATATTTAGTCGTTTTCAGCCAATTTTCTGGATTTTTCAAAATTTCACTTTTTTGTGAAAATATCCACTAAATGAGGGAAAAGTATGTGTGAGGGTACCCCAGGAGAGTTCCAAATGTGTTTGGGTAGAATATATATCTCACTGGGGTAAAATTGAAAAAAGTTGAAAACTATTTTTTTTTGGACGTAGTCATTTTTCCGGCGTTTATCAGACTTTCAGATAGGGGAAATGTCAGTGAGTGTTTCGATTTCAGTTCCAGAGCGATTCTCCCAATGAGTCCTTGATATTTAGTCGTTTTCAACCAATTTTCTAGATTTTTGAAAATTTCACTTTTTTGTGAAAAATATCCACTAAATGAGGGAATAATATGTGTGAGGGTACCCCAGGAGAGTTCCAAATGTGTGTGGGTAGAATATATATCCCACAGGGGTAAAATTGAAAAAAGTTGAAAAAAAATTTTTTTTGGACTTAGTCATTTTTCCGGCGTTTATCAGACTTTCAAATAGGGGAAATGTCAGTGAGCGTTCCGATTTCAGTTCCAGAGCGATTCGCCCAATGAGTCCTTGATATTTAGTCGTTTTCAGCCAATATTTTGGATTTTTGAAAATTTCACTTTTTTGTGAAATTATACACTAAATGAGGGAATAATATGTGTAAGGGTACCCCAGGAGAGTTCCAAATGTGTGTGGGTTGAACATATATGCCACGGGGGTAAAATTGAAAAAAGTTGAAAAATATTTTTTTTTGGACTTAGTCTTTTTTCCTGCGTTTATCAGATTTTCAAATAGGGGAAATGTCAGTGAGCATTCCGATTTCAGTTCCAGAGCGATTCGCCCAATGAGTCCTTGATATTTAGTCGTTTTCAGCCAATATTTTGGATTTTTGAAAATTTCACTTTTTTGTGAAATTATCCACTAAATGAGGGAATAATATGTGTTAGGGTACCGCAGGAGAGATCCAAATGTGTGTGGGTAGAATATATATCCCACGGGGGTAAAATTTAAAAAAGTTGAAAAAATTTTTTTCTTGGACTTAGTCTTTTTTCCGCCGTTTATCAGACTTTCAAATAGGGGAAATGTCAGTGAGCGTTCCGATTTCAGTTCCAGAGCGATTCGCCCAATGAATCCTTGATATTTAGTCGTTTTCAGCCAATATTTTCAATTTTTGAAAATTTCACTTTTTTGTGAAAATATCCACTAAATGAGGGAATAATATGTGTGAGGGTACCCCTGGAGAGTTCCAAATGTGTGTGGGTAGAATATATATCCCACGGGGGTAAAATTGAAAAAAGTTGAAAACAATTTTTTTTTGGACTTAGTCTTTTTTCCGGCGTTTATCAGACTTTCAAATAGGGGAAAAGTCAGTGAGCGTTCCGATTTCAGTTCCAGAGCGATTCGCCCAATGAGTCCTTGATATTTAGTCGTTTTCAGCCAATATTTTGGATTTTTGAAAATTTCACTTTTTTGTGAAAATATACACTAAATGAGGGAATAATATGTGTAAGGGTACCCCAGGAGAGTTCCAAATGTGTGTGGGTAGAATATATATGCCACGGGGGTAAAATTGAAAAAAGTTGAAAAATATATTTTTTTGGACTTAGTCTTTTTTCCTGCGTTTATCAGACTTTCAAATAGGGGAAATGTCAGTGAGCATTCCGATTTCAGTTCCAGAGCGATTTGCCCAATGAGTCCTTGATATTTAGTCGTTTTCAGCCAATATTTTGGATTTTTGAAAATTTCACTTTTTTGTGAAAATATCCACTAAATGAGGGAAAAGTATGTGTGAGGGTACCACAGGAGAGTTCCAAATGTGTGTGGGTAGAATATATATCCCACGGGGGTAAAATTGAAAAAAGTTGAAAACAATCTTTTTTTGGACTTAGTCATTTTTCCGGTGTTTATCAGACTTTCAGATAGGGGAAATGTCAGTGAACATTCCGATTTCAGTTCCAGAGGGATTCGCCCAATGAGTCCTTGATATTTAGTCGTTTTCAGCCAATATTTTGGATTTTTGAAAATTTCACTTTTTTGTGAAAATATCCACTAAATGAGGGAATAATATGTGTGAGGGTACCCCAGGAGAGTTCCAAATGTGTGTGGGTAGAATATATATCCCATGGGGGTAAAATTGAAAAAAGTTGAAAACAATTTTTTTTTGGACTTAGTCATTTTTCCCGCGTTTATCAGACTTTCAGATAGGGGAAATGTCAGTGAGCGTTCCGATTTCAGTTCCAGAGCGATTCGCCCAATGAGTCCATGATATTTAGTCGTTTTCAGCCAATTTTCTGGATTTTTCAAAATTTCACTTTTTTGTGAAAATATCCACCAAATGAGGGAATAGTATGTGTGAGGGTACCCCAGGAGAGTTCCAAATGTGTGTGGGTAGAATATATATCCCACGGGGGTAAAATTGAAAAAAGTTGAAAACAATTTTTTTTTGGACTTAGTCATTTTTCCCGCGTTTATCAGACTTTCAGATAGGGGAAATGTCAGTGAGCGTTGCGATTTCAGTTCCAGAGCGATTCGCCCAATGAGTCCATGATATTTAGTCGTTTTCAGCCAATTTTCTGGGTTTTTCAAAACTTCACTTTTTTGTGAAAATATCCACTAAATGAGGGAATAATATGTGTGAGGGTATCCCAGGAGAGTTCCAAATGTGTGTGGGTAGAATATATATCCCACGGGGTAATTTTGAAAAAAGTTGAAAACAATTTTTTTTTGGACTTAGTCATTTTTCCGGCGTTTATCAGACTTTCAAATAGGGGAAATGTCAGTGAGCATTCCGATTTCAGTTCCAGAGTGATTCGCCCAATGAGTCCGTGATATTTAGTCGTTTTCAGCCAATATTTTGGATTTTTGAAAATTTCACTTTTTTGTGAAAATATCCACTAAATGAGGGAATAATATGTGTGAGGGTACCCCAGGACAGATCCAAATGTGTGTGGGTAGAATATATATCCTACGGGGGTAATATTGAAAAAAAGTTGAAAAAAAATTTTTTTGGACTTATTCATTTTTCCAGCGTTTATCAGACTTTCAAATATGGGAAATGTCAGTGAGCATTCCGATTTCAGTTCCAGAGCAATTCGCCCAATGAGTCCTTGATATTTAGTCGTTTTCAGCCAATATTTTGGATTTTTGAAAATTTCACTTTTTTGTGAAAATATCCACTAAATGAGGGAATAATATGTGTGAGGGTACCCCAGGAGAGTTCCAAATGTGTGTGGGTAGAATATATATCCCACTGAGGTAAAATTGAAAAAAGTTGAAAACAATTTTTTTTTGGACTTAGTCTTTTTTCCCGCGTTTATCAGACTTTCAGATAGGGGAAATGTCAGTGAGCGTTCCGATTTCAGTTCCACAGCGATTCGCCCAATGAGTCCTTGATATTTAGTCGTTTTCAGCCAATATTTTGGATTTTTGAAAATTTCACTTTTTTGTGAAAATATCCACTAAATGAGGGAATAATATGTGTGAGGGTACCCCAGGAGAGTTCCAAATGTGTGTGGGTAGAATCTATATCTCACGGGGGTAAAATTGAAAAAAGTTGAAAAAAATTTTTTTTTGGACTTAGTCATTTTTCCCGCGTTTATCAGACTTTCAGATAGGGCAAATGTCAGTGAGCGTTCCGATTTCAGTTCCAGAGCGATTCGCCCAATGAGTCCTTGATATTTAGTCATTTTCTGCCAATTTTCTGGATTTTTGAAAATTTCACTTTTTTGTGAAAATATCCACTAAATGAGGGAATAATATGTGTGAGGGTACCCCAGGAGAGTTCCAAATGTGTGTGGTTAGAATATATATCCCACGGGGGTAAAATTGAAAAAAGTTGAAAACTATTTTTTTTTGGACTTAGTTATTTTTCCGGCGTTTATCAGACTTTCAGATAGGGGAAATGTCAGTGAACATTCCGATTTCAGTTCCAGAGCGATTCGCCCAATGAGTCGTTGATATTTAGTCGTTTTCAGCCAATATTTTGGATTTTTGAAAATTTCACTTTTTTGTGAAAATATCCACTAAATGAGGGAATAATATGTGTGAGGGTACCCCAGGAGAGTTCCAAATGTTTGTGGGTAGAATATATATCCCACGGGGGTAAAATTGAAAAAAGTTGAAAACAATTTTTTTTTGGACTTAGTCATTTTTCCGGCGTTTATCAGACTTTCAGATAGGGGAAATGTCAGTGAGCATTCAGATTTCAGTTCCAGAGCGATTCGCCCAATGAGTCCTTGATATTTAGTCGTTTTCAGCCAATATTTTGGATTTTTGAAAATTTCACTTTTTTCTGAAAATATCCACGAAATGAGGGAATAATATGTGTGAGGGTATCCCAGGAGAGTTCCAAATGTGTGTGGGTAGAATGTATATCCCACGAGGGTAATATTGAAAAAAAGTTGAAAAAAAATTTTTTTGGACTTAGTCATTTTTCCGGCGTTTATCAGACTTTCAAATAGGGGAAATGTCAGTGAGCATTCCGATTTCAATTCGAGAGCGATTCGCCCAATGAGTCTTTGATATTTAGTCGTTTTCAGCCAATATTTTGTATTTTTGAAAATTTCACTTTTTTGTGAAAATATCCACTAAATGAGGGAATAATATGTGTGAGGGTACCCAGGAGAGTTCCAAATGTGTGTGGGTAGAATATATATCCCACGGGGGTAATATTGAAAAAAGTTGAAAACAATTTTTTTTTGGACTTAGTCATTTTTCCGGCGTTTATCACACTTTCAGATAGGGGAAATGTCAGTGAACGTTCCGATTTCAGCTCCAGAGCGATTCGCCCAATGAGTCCTTGATATTTAGTCGTTTTCAGCCAATATTTTGGATTTTTGAAAATTTCACTTTTTTGTGAAAATATCCACTAAATGAGGGAATAATATGTGTGAGGGTACCCCAGGAGAGTTCGAAATGTGTGTGGGTAGAATATATATCCCACGGGGGTAATATTGAAAAAAAGTTGAAAAAAATTTTTTTTGGACTTAGTCCTTTTTCCGGCGTTTATCAGACTTTCAGATAGGGCAAATGTCAGTGAGCGTTCCGATTTCAGTTCCAGAGCGATTCGCCCAATGAGTCCTTGATATTTAGTCATTTTCAGCCAATTTTCTGAATTTTTGAAAATTTCACTTTTTTGTGAAAATATCCACTAAATGAGGAAATAATATGTGTGAGGGTACCCAGGAGAGTTCCAAATGGGTGTGGGTAGAATATATATCCCACGGGGGTAATATTGAAAAAAGTTGAAAACAATTTTTTTTTGGACTTAGTCATTTTTCCGGCGTTTATCACACTTTCAGATAGGGGAAATGTCAGTGAACGTTCCGATTTCAGTTCCAGAGCGATTCGCCCAATGAGTCCTTGATATTTAGTCGTTTTCAGCCAATATTTTGGATTTTTGAAAATTTCACTTTTTTGTGAAAATATCCACTAAATGATTGAATAATATGTGTGAGGGTACCCCAGGAAAGTTCCAAATGTGTGTGGGTAGAATATATATCCCACGGGGGTAAAATTGAAAAAAGTTGAAACATTTTTTTTTTGGACTTAGTCATTATTCCGGCGTTTATCAGACTTTCAAATAGGGGAAATGTCAGTGAGCATTCCGATTTCAATTCGAGAGCGATTCGCCCAATGAGTCTTTGCTATTTAGTCGTTTTCAGCCAATATTTTGGATTTTTGAAAATTTCACTTTTTTTGTGAAAATATCCACTAAATGAGGGAATAATATGTGTGAGGGTACCCAGGAGAGTTCCAAATGTGTGTGGGTAGAATATATATCCCACGGGGGTAATATTGAAAAAAGTTGAAAACAATTTTTTTTTGGACTTAGTCATTTTTCCGGCGTTTATCACACTTTCAGATAGGGGAAATGTCAGTGAACATTCCGATTTCAGTTCCAGAGCGATTCGCCCAATGAGTCCTTGATATTAAGTCGTTTTCAGCCAATATATTGGATTTTTGAAAATTTCACTTTTTTGTGAAAATATCCACTAAATGAGGGAATAATATGTGTGAGGGTACCCCAGGAGAGTTCCAAATGTGTGTGGGTAGAATATATATCCCACAGGGGTAAAATTGAAAAAAGTTGAAAATAATTTTTTTTTGGACTTAGTCATTTTTCCGGCGTTTATCAGACTTTCAGATAGGGCAAATGTCAGTGAGCGTTCCGATTTCAGTTCCAGAGCGATTCGCCCAATGAGTCCTTGATATTTAGTCTTTTTCAGCCAATATTTTGGATTTTTGAAAATTTCACTTTTTTGTGAAAATATCCACTAAATCAGGGAATAATATGTGTGAGGGTACCCAGGAGAGTTCCAAATGTGTGTGCGTAGAATATATATCCCACGGGGATAAAATTGAAAAAAGTTGAAAAATTTTTTTTTTGGACTTAGTCATTTTTCCGGCGTTTATCAGAGTTTCAAATAGGGGAAATGTCAGTGAGCATTCCGATTTCAATTCCAGAGCGATTCGCCCAATGAGTCTTTGATATTTAGTCGTTTTCAGCCAATATTTTGGATTTTTGAAAATTTCAATTTTTTGTGAAAATATCCACTAAATGAGGGAATAATATGTGTGAGGGTAACCCAGGAGAGTTCCAAATGTGTGTGTGTAGAATATATATCCCACGGGGGTAATATTGAAAAAAAGTTGAAAAAATTTTTTTTTTAACTTAGTCCTTTTTCCGGCGTTTATCAGACTTTCAGATAGGGCAAATGTCAGTGAGCGTTCCGATTTCAGTTCCAGAGCGATTCGCCCAATGAGTCCTTGATATTTAGTCATTTTCAGCCAATTTTCTGAATTTTTGAAAATTTCACTTTTTTGTGAAAATATCCACTAAATCAGGGAATAATATGTGTGAGGGTACCCAGGAGAGTTCCAAATGGGTGTGGGTAGAATATATATCCCACGGGGGTAATATTGAAAAAAGTTGAAAACAATTTTTTTTTGGACTTAGTCATTTTTCCGGCGTTTATCAGACTTTCAGATAGGGCAAATGTCAGTGAGCATTCCGATTTCAGTTCCAGAGCGATTCGCCCAATGAGTCCTTGATATTTAGTCATTTTCAGCCAATTTTCTGGATTGTTGAAAATTTCACTTTTTTGTGAAAATATCCACTAAATCAGGGAATAATATGTGTGAGGGTACCCAGGAGAGTTCCAAATGTTTGTGGGTAGAATATATATCCCACGGGGGTAATATTGAAAAAAGTTGAAAACAATTTTTTTTTGGACTTAGTCATTTTTCCGGCGTTTATCACACTTTCAGATAGGGGAAATGTCAGTGAACGTTCCGATTTCAGTTCCAGAGCGATTCGCCCAATGAGTCCTTGATATTTAGTCGTTTTCAGCCAATATTTTGGATGTTTGAAAATTTCACTTTTTTGTGAAAATATCCACTAAATGAGGGAATAATATGTGTGAGGGTACCCCAGGAAAGTTCCAAATGTGTGTGGGTAGAATATATATCCCACGGGGGTAAAATTGAAAAAAGTTGAAAAAATTTTTTTTTGGACTTAGTCATTTTTCCGGCGTTTATCAGACTTTCAAATAGGGGAAATGTCAGTGAGCATTCCGATTTCAATTCGAGAGCGATTCGCCCAATGAGTCTTTGCTATTTAGTCGTTTTCAGCCAATATTTTGGATTTTTGAAAATTTCACTTTTTTGTGAAAATATCCACTAAATGAGGGAATAATATGTGTGAGGGTACCCAGGAGAGTTCCAAATGTGTGTGGGTAGAATATATATCCCACGGGGGTAATATTGAAAAAAGTTGAAAACTATTTTTTTTTGGACTTAGTCATTTTTCCGGCGTTTATCACACTTTCAGATAGGGGAAATGTCAGTGAACATTCCGATTTCAGTTCCAGAGCGATTCGCCCAATGAGTCCTTGATATTTAGTCGTTTTCAGCCAATATATTGGATTTTTGAAAATTTCACTTTTTTGTGAAAATATCCACTAAATGAGGGAATAATATGTGTGAGGGTACCCCAGGAGAGTTCCAAATGTGTGTGGGTAGAATATATATCCCACAGGGGTAAAATTGAAAAAAGTTGAAAATAATTTTTTTTTGGACTTAGTCATTTTTCCGGCGTTTATCAGACTTTCAGATAGGGCAAATGTCAGTGAGCGTTCCGATTTCAGTTCCAGAGCGATTCGCCCAATGAGTCCTTGATATTTAGTCTTTTTCAGCCAATATTTTGGATTTTTGAAAATTTCACTTTTTTGTGAAAATATCCACTAAATCAGGGAATAATATGTGTGAGGGTACCCAGGAGAGTTCCAAATGTGTGTGGGTAGAATATATATCCCACGGGGGTAAAATTGAAAAAAGTTGAAAAATGTTTTTTTTGGACTTAGTCATTTTTCCGGCGTTTATCAGACTTTCAAATAGGGGAAATGTCAGTGAGCATTCCGATTTCAATTCCAGAGCGATTCGCCCAATGAGTCTTTGATATTTAGTCGTTTTCAGCCAATATTTTGGATTTTTGAAAATTTCACTTTTTTGTGAAAATATCCACTAAATGAGGGAATAATATGTGTGAGGGTACCCCAGGAGAGTTCCAAATGTGTGTGGGTAGAATATATATCCCACGGGGGTAATATTGAAAAAAAGTTGAAAAAAATTTTTTTTGGACTTAGTCCTTTTTCCGGCGTTTATCAGACTTTCAGATAGGGCAAATGTCAGTGAGCGTTCCGATTTCAGTTCCAGAGCGATTCGCCCAATGAGTCCTTGATATTTAGTCGTTTTCAGCCAATATATTGGATTTTTGAAAATTTCACTTTTTTGTGAAAATATGCACTAAATGAGGGAATAATATGTGTGAGGGTACCCCAGGAGAGTTCCAAATGTGTGTGGGTAGAATATATATCCCACGGGGGTAATATTGAAAAAAAGTTGAAAAAAATTTTTTTGGACTTAGTCCTTTTTCCGGCGTTTATCAGACTTTCAGATAGGGCAAATGTCAGTGAGCGTTCCGATTTCAGTTCCAGAGCGATTCGCCCAATGAGTCCTTGATATTTAGTCATTTTCAGCCAATTTTCTGAATTTTTGAAAATTTCACTTTTTTGTGAAAATATCCACTAAATCAGGGAATAATATGTGTGAGGGTACCCAGGAGAGTTCCAAATGGGTGTGGGTAGAATATATATCCCACGGGGGTAATATTGAAAAAAGTTGAAAACAATTTTTTTTTGGACTTAGTCATTTTTCCGGCGTTTATCACACTTTCAGATAGGGGAAATGTCAGTGAACGTTCCGATTTCAGTTCCAGAGCGATTCGCCCAATGAGTCCTTGATATTTAGTCGTTTTCAGCCAATATTTTGGATATTTGAAAATTTCACTTTTTTGTGAAAATATCCACCAAATGAGGGAATAATATGTGTGAGGGTACCCCAGGAGAGTTCCAAATGTGTGTGGGTAGAATATATATCCCACGGGGGTAAAATTGAAAAAAGTTGAAAACAATTTTTTTTTGGACTTAGTCATTTTTCCGGCGTTTATCACACTTTCAGATAGGGGAAATGTCAGTGAACGTTCCGATTTCAGTTCCAGAGCGATTCGCCCAATGAGTCCTTGATATTTAGTCGTTTTCAGCCAATATTTTGGATATTTGAAAATTTCACTTTTTTGTGAAAATATCCACCAAATGAGGGAATAATATGTGTGAGGGTACCCCAGGAGAGTTCCAAATGTGTGTGGGTAGAATATATATCCCACGGGGGTAAAATTGAAAAAAGTTGAAAACAATTTTTTTTTGGACTTAGTAATTTTTCCGGCGTTTACCACACTTTCAGATAGGGGAAATGTCAGTGAACATTCCGATTTCAGTTCCAGAGCGATTCGCCCAATGAGTCCTTGATATTTAGTCGTTTTCAGCCAATATATTGGATTTTTGAAAATTTCACTTTTTTGTGAAAATATCCACTAAATGAGGGAATAATATGTGTGAGGGTACCCCAGGAGAGTTCCAAATGTGTGTGGGTAGAATATATATCCCACGTTGGTAATATTGAAAAAAAGTTGAAAAAAAATTTTTTTGGACTTAGTCCTTTTTCCGGCGTTTATCAGACTTTCAGATAGGGCAAATGTCAGTGAGCGTTCCGATTTCAGTTCCAGAGCGATTCGCCCAATGAGTCCTTGATATTTAGTCATTTTCAGCCAATTTTCTGAATTTTTGAAAATTTCACTTTTTTGTGAAAATATCCACTAAATCAGGGAATAATATGTGTGAGGGTACCCAGGAGAGTTCCAAATGGGTGTGGGTAGAATATATATCCCACGGGGGTAATATTGAAAAAAGTTGAAAACAATTTTTTTTTGGACTTAGTCATTTTTCCGGCGTTTATCACACTTTCAGATAGGGGAAATGTCAGTGAACGTTCCGATTTCAGTTCCAGAGCGATTCGCCCAATGAGTCCTTGATATTTAGTCGTTTTCAGCCAATATTTTGGATATTTGAAAATTTCACTTTTTTGTGAAAATATCCACTAAATGAGGGAATAATATGTGTGAGGGTACCCCAGGAGAGTTCCAAATGTGTGTGGGTAGAATATATATCCCACAGGGGTAAAATTGAAAAAAGTTGAAAATAATTTTTTTTTGGACTTAGTCATTTTTCCGGCGTTTATCAGACTTTCAGATAGGGCAAATGTCAGTGAGCGTTCCGATTTCAGTTCCAGAGCGATTCGCCCAATGAGTCCTTGATATTTAGTCTTTTTCAGCCAATATTTTGGATTTTTGAAAATTTCACTTTTTTGTGAAAATATCCACTAAATCAGGGAATAATATGTGTGAGGGTACCCAGGAGAGTTCCAAATGTGTGTGGGTAGAATATATATCCCACGGGGGTAAAATTGAAAAAAGTTGAAAAATTTTTTTTTTGGACTTAGGCATTTTTCCGGCGTTTATCAGACTTTCAAATAGGGGAAATGTCAGTGAGCATTCCGATTTCAATTCCAGAGCGATTCGCCCAATGAGTCTTTGATATTTAGTCGTTTTCAGCCAATATTTTGGATTTTTGAAAATTTCACTTTTTTGTGAAAATATCCACTAAATGAGGGAATAATATGTGTGAGGGTACCCCAGGAGAGTTCCAAATGTGTGTGGGTAGAATATATATCCCACGGGGGTAATATTGAAAAAAAGTTGAAAAAAATTTTTTTTGGACTTAGTCCTTTTTCCGGCGTTTATCAGACTTTCAGATAGGGCAAATGTCAGTGAGCGTTACGATTTCAGTTCCAGAGCGATTCGCCCAATGAGTCCTTGATATTTAGTCATTTTCAGCCAATTTTCTGAATTTTTGAAAATTTCACTTTTTTGTGAAAATATCCACTAAATCAGGGTATAATATGTGTGAGGGTACCCAGGAGAGTTCCAAATGGGTGTGGGTAGAATATATATCCCACGGGGGTAATATTGAAAAAAGTTGAAAACAATTTTTTTTTGGACTTAGTCATTTTTCCGGCGTTTATCACACTTTCAGATAGGGGAAATGTCAGTGAACGTTCCGATTTCAGTTCCAGAGCGATTCGCCCAATGAGTCCTTGATATTTAGTCGTTTTCAGCCAATATTTTGGATATTTGAAAATTTCACTTTTTTGTGAAAATATCCACCAAATGAGGGAATAATATGTGTGAGGGTACCCCAGGAGAGTTCCAAATGTGTGTGGGTAGAATATATATCCCACGGGGGTAAAATTGAAAAAAGTTGAAAACAATTTTTTTTTGGACTTAGTAATTTTTCCGGCGTTTATCACACTTTCAGATAGGGGAAATGTCAGTGAACATTCCGATTTCAGTTCCAGAGCGATTCGCCCAATGAGTCCTTGATATTTAGTCATTTTCAGCCAATTTTCTGAATTTTTGAAAATTTCACTTTTTTGTGAAAATATCCACTAAATCAGGGAATAATATGTGTGAGGGTACCCAAGAGAGTTCCAAATGGGTGTGGGTAGAATATATATCCCACGGGGGTAATATTGAAAAAAGTTGAAAACAATTTTTTTTTGGACTTAGTCATTTTTCCGGCGTTTATCAGACTTTCAGATAGGGCAAATGTCAGTGAGCATTCCGATTTCAGTTCCAGAGCGATTCGCCCAATGAGTCCTTGATATTTAGTCATTTTCAGCCAATTTTCTGGATTGTTGAAAATTTCACTTTTTTGTGAAAATATCCACTAAATCAGGGAATAATATGTGTGAGGGTACCCAGGAGAGTTCCAAATGTTTGTGGGTAGAATATATATCCCACGGGGGTAATATTGAAAAAAGTTGAAAACAATTTATTTTTGGACTTAGTCATTTTTCCGGCGTTTATCACACTTTCAGATAGGGGAAATGTCAGTGAACGTTCCGATTTCAGTTCCAGAGCGATTCGCCCAATGAGTCCTTGATATTTAGTCGTTTTCAGCCAATATTTTGGATTTTTGAAAATTTCACTTTTTTGTGAAAATATCCACTAAATGAGGGAATAATATGTGTGAGGGTACCCCAGGAAAGTTCCAAATGTGTGTGGGTAGAATATATATCCCACGGGGGTAAAATTGAAAAAAGTTGAAAAATTTTTTTTTTGGACTTAGTCATTTTTCCGGCGTTTATCAGACTTTCAAATAGGGGAAATGTCAGTGAGCATTCCGATTTCAATTCGAGAGCGATTCGCCCAATGAGTCTTTGCTATTTAGTCGTTTTCAGCCAATATTTTGGATTTTTGAAAATTTCACTTTTTTGTGAAAATATCCACTAAATGAGGGAATAATATGTGTGAGGGTACCCAGGAGAGTTCCAAATGTGTGTGGGTAGAATATATATCCCACGGGGGTAATATTGAAAAAAGTTGAAAACTATTTTTTTTTGGACTTAGTCATTTTTCCGGCGTTTATCACACTTTCAGATAGGGGAAATGTCAGTGAACATTCCGATTTCAGTTCCAGAGCGATTCGCCCAATGAGTCCTTGATATTTAGTCGTTTTCAGCCAATATATTGGATTTTTGAAAATTTCACTTTTTTGTGAAAATATCCACTAAATGAGGGAATAATATGTGTGAGGGTACCCCAGGAGAGTTCCAAATGTGTGTGGGTAGAATATATATCCCACAGGAGTAAAATTGAAAAAAGTTGAAAATAATTTTTTTTTGGACTTAGTCATTTTTCCGGCGTTTATCAGACTTTCAGATAGGGCAAATGTCAGTGAGCATTCCGATTTCAGTTCCAGAGCGATTCGCCCAATGAGTCCTTGATATTTAGTCTTTTTCAGCCAATATTTTGGATTTTTGAAAATTTCACTTTTTTGTGAAAATATCCACTAAATCAGGGAATAATATGTGTGAGGGTACCCAGGAGAGTTCCAAATGTGTGTAGGTAGAATATATATCCCACGGGGGTAAAATTGAAAAAAGTTGAAAAATTTTTTTTTTGGACTTAGTCATTTTTCCGGCGTTTATCAGACTTTCAAATAGGGGAAATGTCAGTGAGCATTCCGATTTCAATTCCAGAGCGATTCGCCCAATGAGTCTTTGATATTTAGTCGTTTTCAGCCAATATTTTGGATTTTTGAAAATTTCACTTTTTTGTGAAAATATCCACTAAATGAGGGAATAATATGTGTGAGGGTACCCCAGGAGAGTTCCAAATGTGTGTGGGTAGAATATATATCCCACGGGGGTAATATTGAAAAAAAGTTGAAAAAAATTTTTTTTGGACTTAGTCCTTTTTCCGGCGTTTATCAGACTTTCAGATAGGGCAAATGTCAGTGAGCGTTCCGATTTCAGTTCCAGAGCGATTCGCCCAATGAGTCCTTGATATTTAGTCATTTTCAGCCAATTTTCTGAATTTTTGAAAATTTCACTTTTTTGTGAAAATATCCACTAAATCAGGGAATAATATGTGTGAGGGTACCCAGGAGAGTTCCAAATGGGTGTGGGTAGAATATATATCCCACGGGGGTAATATTGAAAAAAGTTGAAAACAATTTTTTTTTGGACTTAGTCATTTTTCCGGCGTTTATCACACTTTCAGATAGGGGAAATGTCAGTGAACGTTCCGATTTCAGTTCCAGAGCGATTCGCCCAATGAGTCCTTGATATTTAGTCGTTTTCAGCCAATATTTTGGATATTTGAAAATTTCACTTTTTTGTGAAAATATCCACCAAATGAGGGAATAATATGTGTGAGGGTACCCCAGGAGAGTTCCAAATGTGTGTGGGTAGAATATATATCCCACGGGGGTAAAATTGAAAAAAGTTGAAAACAATTTTTTTTTGGACTTAGTAATTTTTCCGGCGTTTATCACACTTTCAGATAGGGGAAATGTCAGTGAACATTCCGATTTCAGTTCCAGAGCGATTCGCCCAATGAGTCCTTGATATTTAGTCATTTTCAGCCAATTTTCTGAATTTTTGAAAATTTCACTTTTTTGTGAAAATATCCACTAAATCAGGGAATAATATGTGTGAGGGTACCCAAGAGAGTTCCAAATGGGTGTGGGTAGAATATATATCCCACGGGGGTAATATTGAAAAAAGTTGAAAACAATTTTTTTTTGGACTTAGTCATTTTTCCGGCGTTTATCAGACTTTCAGATAGGGCAAATGTCAGTGAGCATTCCGATTTCAGTTCCAGAGCGATTCGCCCAATGAGTCCTTGATATTTAGTCATTTTCAGCCAATTTTCTGGATTGTTGAAAATTTCACTTTTTTGTGAAAATATCCACTAAATCAGGGAATAATATGTGTGAGGGTACCCAGGAGAGTTCCAAATGTTTGTGGGTAGAATATATATCCCACGGGGGTAATATTGAAAAAAGTTGAAAACAATTTATTTTTGGACTTAGTCATTTTTCCGGCGTTTATCACACTTTCAGATAGGGGAAATGTCAGTGAACGTTCCGATTTCAGTTCCAGAGCGATTCGCCCAATGAGTCCTTGATATTTAGTCGTTTTCAGCCAATATTTTGGATTTTTGAAAATTTCACTTTTTTGTGAAAATATCCACTAAATGAGGGAATAATATGTGTGAGGGTACCCCAGGAAAGTTCCAAATGTGTGTGGGTAGAATATATATCCCACGGGGGTAAAATTGAAAAAAGTTGAAAAATTTTTTTTTTGGACTTAGTCATTTTTCCGGCGTTTATCAGACTTTCAAATAGGGGAAATGTCAGTGAGCATTCCGATTTCAATTCGAGAGCGATTCGCCCAATGAGTCTTTGCTATTTAGTCGTTTTCAGCCAATATTTTGGATTTTTGAAAATTTCACTTTTTTGTGAAAATATCCACTAAATGAGGGAATAATATGTGTGAGGGTACCCAGGAGAGTTCCAAATGTGTGTGGGTAGAATATATATCCCACGGGGGTAATATTGAAAAAAGTTGAAAACAATTTTTTTTTGGACTTAGTCATTTTTCCGGCGTTTATCACACTTTCAGATAGGGGAAATGTCAGTGAACGTTCCGATTTCAGTTCCAGAGCGATTCGCCCAATGAGTCCTTGATATTTAGTCGTTTTCAGCCAATATTTTGGATATTTGAAAATTTCACTTTTTTGTGAAAATATCCACCAAATGAGGGAATAATATGTGTGAGGGTACCCCAGGAGAGTTCCAAATGTGTGTGGGTAGAATATATATCCCACGGGGGTAAAATTGAAAAAAGTTGAAAACAATTTTTTTTTGGACTTAGTAATTTTTCCGGCGTTTACCACACTTTCAGATAGGGGAAATGTCAGTGAACATTCCGATTTCAGTTCCAGAGCGATTCGCCCAATGAGTCCTTGATATTTAGTCGTTTTCAGCCAATATATTGGATTTTTGAAAATTTCACTTTTTTGTGAAAATATCCACTAAATGAGGGAATAATATGTGTGAGGGTACCCCAGGAGAGTTCCAAATGTTTGTGGGTAGAATATATATCCCACAGGGGTAAAATTGAAAAAAGTTGAAAATAATTTTTTTTTGGACTTAGTCATTTTTCCGGCGTTTATCAGACTTTCAGATAGGGCAAATGTCAGTGAGCGTTCCGATTTCAGTTCCAGAGCGATTCGCCCAATGAGTCCTTGATATTTAGTCTTTTTCAGCCAATATTTTGGATTTTTGAAAATTTCACTTTTTTGTGAAAATATCCACTAAATCAGGGAATAATATGTGTGAGGGTACCCAGGAGAGTTCCAAATGTGTGTGGGTAGAATATATATCCCACGGGGGTAAAATTGAAAAAAGTTGAAAAATTTTTTTTTTGGACTTAGTCATTTTTCCGGCGTTTATCAGACTTTCAAATAGGGGAAATGTCAGTGAGCATTCCGATTTCAATTCCAGAGCGATTCGCCCAATGAGTCTTTGATATTTAGTCGTTTTCAGCCAATATTTTGGATTTTTGAAAATTTCACTTTTTTGTGAAAATATCCACTAAATGAGGGAATAATATGTGTGAGGGTACCCCAGGAGAGTTCCAAATGTGTGTGGGTAGAATATATATCCCACGGGGGTAATATTGAAAAAAAGTTGAAAAAAATTTTTTTTGGACTTAGTCCTTTTTCCGGCGTTTATCAGACTTTCAGATAGGGCAAATGTCAGTGAGCGTTCCGATTTCAGTTCCAGAGCGATTCGCCCAATGAGTCCTTGATATTTAGTCATTTTCAGCCAATTTTCTGAATTTTTGAAAATTTCACTTTTTTGTGAAAATATCCACTAAATCAGGGAATAATATGTGTGAGGGTACCCAGGAGAGTTCCAAATGGGTGTGGGTAGAATATATATCCCACGGGGGTAATATTGAAAAAAGTTTAAAACAATTTTTTTTTGGACTTAGTCATTTTTCCGGCGTTTATCACACTTTCAGATAGGGGAAATGTCAGTGAACGTTCCGATTTCAGTTCCAGAGCGATTCGCCCAATGAGTCCTTGATATTTAGTCGTTTTCAGCCAATATTTTGGATATTTGAAAATTTCACTTTTTTGTGAAAACATCCACCAAATGAGGGAATAATATGTGTGAGGGTACCCCAGGAGAGTTCCAAATGTGTGTGGGTAGAATATATATCCCACGGGGGTAAAATTGAAAAAAGTTGAAAACAATTTTTTTTTGGACTTAGTAATTTTTCCGGCGTTTATCACACTTTCAGATAGGGGAAATGTCAGTGAACATTCCGATTTCAGTTCCAGAGCGATTCGCCCAATGAGTCCTTGATATTTAGTCATTTTCAGCCAATCTTCTGGATTTTTGAAAATTTCACTTTTTTGTGAAAATATGCACTAAATGAGGGAATAATATGTGTGAGGGTACCCCAGGAGAGTTCCAAATGTGTGTGTGTAGAATATATATCCCACGGGGGTAAAATTGAAAAAAGTTCAAAAATTTTTTTTTGGACTTAGTCATTTTTCCGCCGTTTATCAGACTTTCAGATAGGGCAAATGTCAGTGAGCGTTCCGATTTCAGTTCCAGAGCGATTCCCCAATGAGTCCTTGATATTTAGTCATTTTCAGCCAATTTTCTGGATTTTTGAAAATTTCACTTTTTTGTGAAAATATCCACGAAATCAGGGAATAATATGTGTGAGGGTACCCAGGAGAGTTCCAAATGTGTGTGGGTAGAATATATATCCCACGGGGGTAAAATTGAAAAAAGTTGAAAAATTTTTTTTTTGGACTTAGTCATTTTTCCGGCGTTTATCAGAGTTTCAAATAGGGGAAATGTCAGTGGGCATTCCGATTTCAATTCCAGAGCGATTCGCCCAATGAGTCTTTGATATTTAGGCGTTTTCAGCCAATATTTTGGATTTTTGAAAATTTCACTTTTTTGTGAAAATATCCACTAAATCAGGGAATAATATGTGTGAGGGTACCCAGGAGAGTTCCAAATGGGTGTGGGTAGAATATATATCCCACGGGGGTAATATTGAAAAAAGTTGAAAACAATTTTTTTTTGGACTTAGTCATTTTTCCGGCGTTTATCACACTTTCAGATAGGGGAAATGTCAGTGAACGTTCCGATTTCAGTTCCAGAGCGATTCCCCAATGAGTCCTTGATATTTAGTCATTTTCAGCCAATTTTCTGGATTTTTTGAAAATTTCACTTTTTTGTGAAAATATCCACTAAATCAGGGAATAATATGTGTGAGGGTACCCCAGGAGAGTTCCAAATGTGTGTGGGTAGAATATATATCCCACGGGGGTAATATTGAAAAAAGTTGAAAAAAAATTTTTTTGGACTTAGTCATTTTTCCGGCATTTATCAGACTTTCAAATAGGGGAAATGTCAGTGAGCATTCCGATTTCAGTTCCAGAGCGATTCGCCCAATGAGTCCTTGATATTTAGTCGTTTTCATCCAATATTTTGGATTTTTGAAAATTTCACTTTTTTGTGAAAATATCCTCTAAATAAGGGAATAATATGTGTGAGGGTACCCCAGGAGAGTTCCAAATGTGTGTGGGTAGAATATATATCCCACGGGGGTAAAATTGAAAAAAGTTGAAAATAATTTTTTTTTGGACTTAGTCATTTTTCCGGCGTTTATCACACTTTCAGATAGGGGAAATGTCAGTGAACGTTCCGATTTCAGTACGAGAGCGATTCGCCCAATGAGTCCTTGATATTTAGTCGTTTTCAGCCAATATTTTGGATTTTTGAAAATTTCACTTTTTTGTGAAAATATCCACTAAATGAGGGAATAATATGTGTGAGGGTACCCCAGGAGAGTTACAAATGTGTGTGGGTAGAATCTATATCCCACGGGGGTAATATTGAAAAAGTTGAAAAATTTTTTTTTTTGGACGTAGTCATTTTTCCGGCGTTTATCAGACTTTCAGATAGGGCAAATGTCAGTGAGCGTTCCAATTTCAGTTCCAGAGCGATTCGCCCAATGAGTCCTTGATATTTAGTCGTTTTCAGCCAATATTTTGTATTTTTGAAAATTTCACTTTTTTGTGAAAATATCCACTAAATGAGGGAATAATATGTGTGAGGGTACCCCAGGAGAGTTACAAATGTGTGTGTGTAGAATATATATCCCACGGGGGTAATATTGAAAAAAAGTTGAAAAAAATTTTTTTTGGACTTAGTCCTTTTTCCGGCGTTTATCAGACTTTCATATAGGGGAAATGTCAGTGAGCATTCCGATTTCAATTCGAGAGCGATTCGCCCAATGAGTCTTTGGTATTTAGTCGTTTTCAGCCAATATTTTGGATTTTTGAAAATTTCACTTTTTTGTGAAAATATCCACTAAATGAGGGAATAATATGTGTGAGGGTACCCAGGAGAGTTCCAAATGTGTGTGGGTAGAATATATATCCCACGGGGGTAATATTGAAAAAAGTTGAAAACAATTTTTTTTTGGACTTAGTCATTTTTCCGGCGTTTATCAGACTTTCAGATAGGGCAAATGTCAGTGAGCGTTCCGATTTCAGTTCCAGAGCGATTCGCCCAATGAGTCCTTGATATTTAGTCTTTTTCAGCCAAAATTTTGGATTTTTGAAAATTTCACTTTTTTGTGAAAATATCCACTAAATCAGGGAATAATATGTGTGAGGGTACCCAGGAGAGTTCCAAATGTGTGTGGGTAGAATATATATCCCACGGGGGTAAAATTGAAAAAAGTTGAAAAATTTTTTTTTTGGACTTAGTCATTTTTCCGGCGTTTATCAGACTTTCAGATAGGGCAAATGTCAGTGAGCGTTCCGATTTCAGTTCCAGAGCGATTCGCCCAATGAGTCCTTGATATTTAGTCATTTTCAGCCAATTTTCTGAATTTTTGAAAATTTCACTTTTTTGTGAAAATATCCACTAAATCAGGGAATAATATGTGTGAGGGTACCCAGGAGAGTTCCAAATGGGTGTGGGTAGAATATATATCCCACGGGGGTAATATTGAAAAAAGTTGAAAACAATTTTTTTTTGGACTTAGTCATTTTTCCGGCGTTTATCACACTTTCAGATAGGGGAAATGTCAGTGAACGTTCCGATTTCAGTTCCAGAGCGATTCGCCCAATGAGTCCTTGATATTTAGTCGTTTTCAGCCAATATTTTGGATATTTGAAAATTTCACTTTTTTGTGAAAATATCCACCAAATGAGGGAATAATATGTGTGAGGGTACCCCAGGAGAGTTCCAAATGTGTGTGGGTAGAATATATATCCCACGGGGGTAAAATTGAAAAAAGTTGAAAACAATTTTTTTTTGGACTTAGTAATTTTTCCGGTGTTTATCAGACTTTCAGATAGGGGAAATGTCAGTGAGCATTCCGATTTCAGTTCCAGAGCGATTCGCCCAATGAGTCCTTGATATTTAGTCGTTTTCAGCCAATATTTTGGATTTTTGAAAATTTCACTTTTTTGTGAAAATATCCACTAAATGAGGGAATAATATGTGTGAGGGTACCCCAGGAGAGTTACAAATGTGTGTGGGTAGAATATATATCCCACGGGGGTAAAATTGAAAAAAGTTGAAAATAATTTTTTTTTGGACTTAGTCATTTTTCCGGCGTTTATCACACTTTCAGATAGGGGAAATGTCAGTGAACGTTCCGATTTCAGTTCCAGAGCCATTCGCCCAATGAGTCCTTGATATTTAGTCGTTTTCAGCCAATATTTTGTATTTTTGAAAATTTCACTTTTTTGTGAAAATATCCACTAAATGAGGGAATAATATGTGTGAGGGTACCCCAGGAGAGTTCCAAATGTGTGTGGGTAGAATCTATATCCCACGGGGGTAAAATTGAAAAAGTTGAAAAATTTTTTTTTTTGGACTTAGTCATTTCTCCGGCGTTTATCAGACTTTCAGATAGGGGAAATGTCAGTGAACATTCCGATTTCAGTTCCAGAGCGATTCGCCCAATGAGTCCTTGATATTTAGTCGTTTTCAGCCAATATTTTGGATTTTTGAAAATTTCACTTTTTTGTGAAAATATCCACTAAATGAGGGAATAATATGTGTGAGGGTACCCCAGGAGAGTTCCAAATGTGTGTGGGTAGAATCTATATCCCACGGGGGAAAAATTGAAAAAAGTTGAAAAATTTTTTTTTTTGGACTTAGTCATTTTTCCGGCGTTTATCAGACTTTCAGATAGGGCAAATGTCAGTGAGCATTCCGATTTCAGTTCCAGAGCGATTCGCTCAATGAGTCCTTCATATTTAGTCGTTTTCAGCCAATATTTTGGATTTTTGAAAATTTTACTTTTTTGTTAAAATATCCACTAAATCAGGGAATAATATGTGTGAGGGTACCCCAGGAGAGTTACAAATGTGTGTGGGTAGAATATATATCCCACGGGGGTAAAATTGAAAAAAGTTGAAAACAATTTTTTTTTGGACTTAGTAATTTTTCCGGCGTTTATCAGACTTTCAGATAGGGGAAATGTCAGTGAGCATTCCGATTTCAGTTCCAGAGCGATTCGCCCAATGAGTCCTTGATATTTAGTCGTTTTCAGCCAATATTTTGGATTTTTGAAAATTTCACTTTTTTGTGAAAATATCCACTAAATGAGGGAATAATATGTGTGAGGGTACCCCAGGAGAGTTCCAAATGTGTGTGGGTAGAATCTATATCCCACGGGGGTAAAATTGAAAAAAGTTGAAAAATTTTTTTTTTTGGACTTAGTCATTTTTCCGGCGTTTATCAGACTTTCAGATAGGGCAAATGTCAGTGAGCATTCCGATTTCAGTTCCAGAGCGATTCGCTCAATGAGTCCTTCATATTTAGTCGTTTTCAGCCAATATTTTGGATTTTTGAAAATTTTACTTTTTTGTTAAAATATCCACTAAATCAGGGAATAATATGTGTGAGGGTACCCCAGGAGAGTTACAAATGTGTGTGGGTAGAATATATATCCCACGGGGGTAAAATTGAAAAAAGTTGAAAAATTTTTTTGGACTTCGTCATTTTTCCGGCGTTTATCAGACTTTCAAATAGGGGAAATGTCAGTGAGCATTCCGATTTCAGTTCCAGAGCGATTCGCCCAATGAGTCCTTGATATTTAGTCGTTTTCAGCCAATATTTTGTGTTTTTGAAAATTTCACTTTTTTGTGAAAATATCCACTAAATGAGGGAATAATATGTGTGAGGGTACCCCAGGAGAGTTCCAAATGTGTGTGGGTAGAATCTATATCCCACAGGGGTAAAATTGAAAAAAGTTGAAAAATTTTTTTTTTTGGACTTAGTCATTTTTCCGGCGTTTATCAGACTTTCAGATAGGGCAAATGTCAGTGAGCGTTCCGATTTCAGTTCCAGAGCGATTCGCCCAATGAGTCCTTGATATTTAGTCGTTTATAGCCAATATTTTGGATTTTTGAAAATTTCACTTTTTTGTGAAAATATCCATTAAATGAGGGAATAATATGTGTGAGGGTACCCCAGGAGAGTTCCAAATGTGTGTGGGTAGAATCTATATCCCACGGGGGTAAAATTGAAAAAAGTTGAAAAATTTTTTTTTTTGGACTTAGTCATTTTTCCGGCGTTTATCAGACTTTCAGATAGGGCAAATGTCAGTGAGCGTTCCGATTTCAGTTCCAGAGCGATTCGCCCAATGAGTCCTTGATATTTAGTCGTTTTCAGCCAATATTTTGGATTTTTGAAAATTTTACTTTTTTGTTAAAATATCCACTAAATGAGGGAATAATATGTGTGAGGGTACCCCAGGAGAGTTCCAAATGTGTGTGGGTAGAATCTATATCCCACGGGGGTAAAATTGAAAAAAGTTGAAAAATTTTTTTTTTTGGACTTAGTCATTTTTCCGGCGTTTATCAGACTTTCAGATAGGGCAAATGTCAGTGAGCGTTCCGATTTCAGTTCCAGAGCGATTCGCCCAATGAGTCCTTGATATTTAGTCATTTTCAGCCAATTTTCTGGATTTTTGAAAATTTCACTTTTTTGTGAAAATATCCACTAAATGAGGGAATAATATGTGTGAGGGTACCCCAGGAAAGTTCCAAATGTGTGTGGGTAGAATATATATCCCACGGGGGTAAAATTGAAAAAAGTTGAAAAATTTTTTTGGACTTCGTCATTTTTCCGGCGTTTATCAGACTTTCAAATAGGGGAAATGTCAGTGAGCATTCCGATTTCAGTTCCAGAGCGATTCGCCCAATGAGTCCTTGATATTTAGTCGTTTTCAGCCAATATTTTGTGTTTTTGAAAATTTCACTTTTTTGTGAAAATATCCACTAAATGAGGGAATAATATGTGTGAGGGTACCCCAGGAGAGTTCCAAATGTGTGTGGGTAGAATCTATGTCCCACGGGGGTAAAATTGAAAAAGTTGAAAAAATTTTTTTTTTGGACTTAGTCATTTTTCCGGCGTTTATCAGACTTTCAGATAGGGGAAATGTCAGTGAACATTCCGATTTCAGTTCCAGAGCGATTCGCTCAATGAGTTCTTGATATTTAGTCGTTTTCAGCCAATATTTTGGATTTTTGAAAATTTCACTTTTTTGTGAAAATATCCACTAAATGAGGGAATAATATGTGTGAGGGTACCCCAGGAGAGTTCCAAATGTGTGTGGGTAGAATCTATATCCCACGGGGGTAAAATTGAAAAAAGTTGAAAAATTTTTTTTTTTGGACTTAGTCATTTTTCCGGCGTTTATCAGACTTTCAGATAGGGCAAATGTCAGTGAGCGTTCCGATTTCAGTTCCAGAGCGATTCGCCCAATGAGTCCTTGATATTTAGTCGTTTATAGCCAATATTTTGGATTTTTGAAAATTTCACTTTTTTGTGAAAATATCCACTAAATGAGGGAATAATATGTGTGAGGGTACCCCAGGAGAGTTCCAAATGTGTGTGGGTAGAATCTATATCCCACGGGGGTAAAATTGAAAAAAGTTGAAAAATTTTTTTTTTTGGACTTAGTCATTTTTCCGGCGTTTATCAGACTTTCAGATAGGGCAAATGTCAGTGAGCGTTCCGATTTCAGTTCCAGAGCGATTCGCCCAATGAGTCCTTGATATTTAGTCGTTTTCAGCCAATATTTTGGATTTTTGAAAATTTTACTTTTTTGTTAAAATATCCACTAAATGAGGGAATAATATGTGTGAGGGTACCCCAGGAGAGTTCCAAATGTGTGTGGGTAGAATCTATATCCCACGGGGGTAAAATTGAAAAAAGTTGAAAAATTTTTTTTTTTGGACTTAGTCATTTTTCCGGCGTTTATCAGACTTTCAGATAGGGCAAATGTCAGTGAGCGTTCCGATTTCAGTTCCAGAGCGATTCGCCCAATGAGTCCTTGATATTTAGTCGTTTTCAGCCAATATTTTGGATTTTTGAAAATTTTACTTTTTTGTTAAAATATCCACTAAATCAGGGAATAATATGTGTGAGGGTACCCCAGGAGAGTTCCAAATGTGTGTGGGTAGAATATATATCCCACGGGGGTAAAATTGAAAAAAGTTGAAAAATTATTTTTTTCGACTTAGTCATTTTTCCGGCGTTTATCAGACTTTCAGATAGGGCAAATGTCAGTGAGCGTTCCGATTTCAGTTCCAGAGCGGTTCGCCCAATGAGTCCTTGATATTTAGTCATTTTCAGCCAATTTTCTGGATTTTTGAAAATTTCACTTTTTTGTGAAAATATCCACTAAATGAGGGAATAATATGTGTGAGGGTACCCCAGGAAAGTTCCAAATGTGTGTGGGTAGAATATATATCCCACGGGGGTAAAATTGAAAAAAGTTGAAAAATTTTTTTGGACTTAGTCATTTTTCCGGCGTTTATCAGACTTTCAGATAGGGCAAATGTCAGTGAGCGTTCCGATTTCAGTTCCAGAGCGATTCGCCCAATGAGTCCTTGATATTTAGTCTTTTTCAGCCAATATTTTGGATTTTTGAAAATTTCACTTTTTTGTGAAAATATCCACTAAATCAGGGAATAATATGTGTGAGGGTACCCAGGAGAGTTCCAAATGTGTGTGGGTAGAATATATATCCCACGGGGGTAAAATTGAAAAAAGTTGAAAAATTTTTTTTTTGGACTTAGTCATTTTTCCGGCGTTTATCAGACTTTCAGATAGGGCAAATGTCAGTGAGCGTTCCGATTTCAGTTCCAGAGCGATTCGCCCAATGAGTCCTTGATATTTAGTCATTTTCAGCCAATTTTCTGAATTTTTGAAAATTTCACTTTTTTGTGAAAATATCCACTAAATCAGGGAATAATATGTGTGAGGGTACCCAGGAGAGTTCCAAATGGGTGTGGGTAGAATATATATCCCACGGGGGTAATATTGAAAAAAGTTGAAAACAATTTTTTTTTGGACTTAGTCATTTTTCCGGCGTTTATCACACTTTCAGATAGGGGAAATGTCAGTGAACGTTCCGATTTCAGTTCCAGAGCGATTCGACCAATGAGTCCTTGATATTTAGTCGTTTTCAGCCAATATTTTGGATATTTGAAAATTTCACTTTTTTGTGAAAATATCCACCAAATGAGGGAATAATATGTGTGAGGGTACCCCAGGAGAGTTCCAAATGTGTGTGGGTAGAAAATATATCCCACGGGGGTAAAATTGAAAAAAGTTGAAAACAATTTTTTTTTGGACTTAGTAATTTTTCCGGCGTTTATCAGACTTTCAGATAGGGGAAATGTCAGTGAGCATTCCGATTTCAGTTCCAGAGCGATTCGCCCAATGAGTCCTTGATATTTAGTCGTTTTCAGCCAATATTTTGGATTTTTGAAAATTTCACTTTTTTGTGAAAATATCCACTAAATGAGGGAATAATATGTGTGAGGGTACCCCAGGAGAGTTCCAAATGTGTGTGGGTAGAATCTATATCCCACGGGGGTAAAATTGAAAAAAGTTGAAAAATTTTTTTTTTTGGACTTAGTCATTTTTCCGGCGTTTATCAGACTTTCAGATAGGGCAAATGTCAGTGAGCGTTCCGATTTCAGTTCCAGAGCGATTCGCCCAATGAGTCCTTGATATTTAGTCGTTTTCAGCCAATATTTTGGATTTTTGAAAATTTTACTTTTTTGTTAAAATATCCACTAAATGAGGGAATAATATGTGTGAGGGTACCCCAGGAGAGTTCCAAATGTGTGTGGGTAGAATCTATATCCCACGGGGGTAAAATTGAAAAAAGTTGAAAAATTTTTTTTTTTGGACTTAGTCATTTTTCCGGCGTTTATCAGACTTTCAGATAGGGCAAATGTCAGTGAGCGTTCCGATTTCAGTTCCAGAGCGATTCGCCCAATGAGTCCTTGATATTTAGTCGTTTTCAGCCAATATTTTGGATTTTTGAAAATTTTACTTTTTTGTTAAAATATCCACTAAATCAGGGAATAATATGTGTGAGGGTACCCCAGGAGAGTTCCAAATGTGTGTGGGTAGAATATATATCCCACGGGGGTAAAATTGAAAAAAGTTGAAAAATTATTTTTTTCGACTTAGTCATTTTTCCGGCGTTTATCAGACTTTCAGATAGGGCAAATGTCAGTGAGCGTTCCGATTTCAGTTCCAGAGCGGTTCGCCCAATGAGTCCTTGATATTTAGTCATTTTCAGCCAATTTTCTGGATTTTTGAAAATTTCACTTTTTTGTGAAAATATCCACTAAATGAGGGAATAATATGTGTGAGGGTACCCCAGGAAAGTTCCAAATGTGTGTGGGTAGAATATATATCCCACGGGGGTAAAATTGAAAAAAGTTGAAAAATTTTTTTGGACTTAGTCATTTTTCCGGCGTTTATCAGACTTTTAGATAGGGCAAATGTCAGTGAGCGTTCCGATTTCAGTTCCAGAGCGATTCGCCCAATGAGTCCTTGATATTTAGTCTTTTTCAGCCAATATTTTGGATTTTTGAAAATTTCACTTTTTTGTGAAAATATCCACTAAATCAGGGAATAATATGTGTGAGGGTACCCAGGAGAGTTCCAAATGTGTGTGGGTAGAATATATATTCCACGGGGGTAAAATTGAAAAAAGTTGAAAAATTTTTTTTTTGGACTTAGTCATTTTTCCGGCGTTTATCAGACTTTCAGATAGGGCAAATGTCAGTGAGCGTTCCGATTTCAGTTCCAGAGCGATTCGCCCAATGAGTCCTTGATATTTAGTCATTTTCAGCCAATTTTCTGAATTTTTGAAAATTTCACTTTTTTGTGAAAATATCCACTAAATCAGGGAATAATATGTGTGAGGGTACCCAGGAGAGTTCCAAATGGGTGTGGGTAGAATATATATCCCACGGGGGTAATATTGAAAAAAGTTGAAAACAATTTTTTTTTGGACTTAGTCATTTTTCCGGCGTTTATCACACTTTCAGATAGGGGAAATGTCAGTGAACGTTCCGATTTCAGTTCCAGAGCGATTCGACCAATGAGTCCTTGATATTTAGTCGTTTTCAGCCAATATTTTGGATATTTGAAAATTTCACTTTTTTGTGAAAATATCCACCAAATGAGGGAATAATATGTGTGAGGGTACCCCAGGAGAGTTCCAAATGTGTGTGGGTAGAAAATATATCCCACGGGGGTAAAATTGAAAAAAGTTGAAAACAATTTTTTTTTGGACTTAGTAATTTTTCCGGCGTTTATCAGACTTTCAGATAGGGGAAATGTCAGTGAGCATTCCGATTTCAGTTCCAGAGCGATTCGCCCAATGAGTCCTTGATATTTAGTCGTTTTCAGCCAATATTTTGGATTTTTGAAAATTTCACTTTTTTGTGAAAATATCCACTAAATGAGGGAATAATATGTGTGAGGCTACCCCAGGAGAGTTACAAATGTGTGTGGGTAGAATATATATCCCACGGGGGTAAAATTGAAAAAAGTTGAAAATAATTTTTTTTTGGACTTAGTCATTTTTCCGGCGTTTATCACACTTTCAGATAGGGGAAATGTCAGTGAACGTTCCGATTTCAGTTCCAGAGCCATTCGCCCAATGAGTCCTTGATATTTAGTCGTTTTCAGCCAATATTTTGTATTTTTGAAAATTTCACTTTTTTGTGAAAATATCCACTAAATGAGGGAATAATATGTGTGAGGGTACCCCAGGAGAGTTCCAAATGTGTGTGGGTAGAATCTATATCCCACGGGGGTAAAATTGAAAAAGTTGAAAAATTTTTTTTTTTGGACTTAGTCATTTCTCCGGCGTTTATCAGACTTTCAGATAGGGGAAATGTCAGTGAACATTCCGATTTCAGTTCCAGAGCGATTCGCCCAATGAGTCCTTGATATTTAGTCGTTTTCAGCCAATATTTTGGATTTTTGAAAATTTCACTTTTTTGTGAAAATATCCACTAAATGAGGGAATAATATGTGTGAGGGTACCCCAGGAGAGTTCCAAATGTGTGTGGGTAGAATCTATATCCCACGGGGGTAAAATTGAAAAAAGTTGAAAAATTTTTTTTTTTGGACTTAGTCATTTTTCCGGCGTTTATCAGACTTTCAGATAGGGCAAATGTCAGTGAGCATTCCGATTTCAGTTCCAGAGCGATTCGCTCAATGAGTCCTTCATATTTAGTCGTTTTCAGCCAATATTTTGGATTTTTGAAAATTTTACTTTTTTGTTAAAATATCCACTAAATCAGGGAATAATATGTGTGAGGGTACCCCAGGAGAGTTACAAATGTGTGTGGGTAGAATATATATCCCACGGGGGTAAAATTGAAAAAAGTTGAAAACAATTTTTTTTTGGACTTAGTAATTTTTCCGGCGTTTATCAGACTTTCAGATAGGGGAAATGTCAGTGAGCATTCCGATTTCAGTTCCAGAGCGATTCGCCCAATGAGTCCTTGATATTTAGTCGTTTTCAGCCAATATTTTGGATTTTTGAAAATTTCACTTTTTTGTGAAAATATCCACTAAATGAGGGAATAATATGTGTGAGGGTACCCCAGGAGAGTTACAAATGTGTGTGGGTAGAATATATATCCCACGGGGGTAAAATTGAAAAAAGTTGAAAATAATTTTTTTTTGGACTTAGTCATTTTTCCGGCGTTTATCACACTTTCAGATAGGGGAAATGTCAGTGAACGTTCCGATTTCAGTTCCAGAGCGATTCGCCCAATGAGTCCTTCATATTTAGTCGTTTTCAGCCAATATTTTGGATTTTTGAAAATTTTACTTTTTTGTTAAAATATCCACTAAATCAGGGAATAATATGTGTGAGGGTACCCCAGGAGAGTTCCAAATGTGTGTGGGTAGAATATATATCCCACGGGGGTAAAATTGAAAAAAGTTGAAAAATTATTTTTTTCGACTTAGTCATTTTTCCGGCGTTTATCAGACTTTCAGATAGGGCAAATGTCAGTGAGCGTTCCGATTTCAGTTCCAGAGCGGTTCGCCCAATGAGTCCTTGATATTTAGTCATTTTCAGCCAATTTTCTGGATTTTTGAAAATTTCACTTTTTTGTGAAAATATCCACTAAATGAGGGAATAATATGTGTGAAGGTACCCCAGGAAAGTTCCAAATGTGTGTGGGTAGAATATATATCCCACGGGGGTAAAATTGAAAAAAGTTGAAAAATTTTTTTGGACTTCGTCATTTTTCCGGCGTTTATCAGACTTTCAAATAGGGGAAATGTCAGTGAGCATTCCGATTTCAGTTCCAGAGCGATTCGCCCAATGAGTCCTTGATATTTAGTCGTTTTCAGCCAATATTTTGTGTTTTTGAAAATTTCACTTTTTTGTGAAAATATCCACTAAATGAGGGAATAATATGTGTGAGGGTACCCCAGGAGAGTTCCAAATGTGTGTGGGTAGAATCTATATCCCACGGGGGTAAAATTGAAAAAGTTGAAAAAATTTTTTTTTTGGACTTAGTCATTTTTCCGGCGTTTATCAGACTTTCAGATAGGGGAAATGTCAGTGAACATTCCGATTTCAGTTCCAGAGCGATTCGCCCAATGAGTTCTTGATATTTAGTCGTTTTCAGCCAATATTTTGGATTTTTGAAAATTTCACTTTTTTGTGAAAATATCCACTAAATGAGGGAATAATATGTGTGAGGGTACCCCAGGAGAGTTCCAAATGTGTGTGGGTAGAATCTATATCCCACGGGGGTAAAATTGAAAAAAGTTGAAAAATTTTTTTTTTTGGACTTAGTCATTTTTCCGGCGTTTATCAGACTTTCAGATAGGGCAAATGTCAGTGAGCGTTCCGATTTCAGTTCCAGAGCGATTCGCCCAATGAGTCCTTGATATTTAGTCGTTTATAGCCAATATTTTGGATTTTTGAAAATTTCACTTTTTTGTGAAAATATCCACTAAATGAGGGAATAATATGTGTGAGGGTACCCCAGGAGAGTTCCAAATGTGTGTGGGTAGAATCTATATCCCACGGGGGTAAAATTGAAAAAAGTTGAAAAATTTTTTTTTTTGGACTTAGTCATTTTTCCGGCGTTTATCAGACTTTCAGATAGGGCAAATGTCAGTGAGCGTTCCGATTTCAGTTCCAGAGCGATTCGCCCAATGAGTCCTTGATATTTAGTCGTTTTCAGCCAATATTTTGGATTTTTGAAAATTTTACTTTTTTGTTAAAATATCCACTAAATGAGGGAATAATATGTGTGAGGGTACCCCAGGAGAGTTCCAAATGTGTGTGGGTAGAATCTATATCCCACGGGGGTAAAATTGAAAAAAGTTGAAAAATTTTTTTTTTTGGACTTAGTCATTTTTCCGGCGTTTATCAGACTTTCAGATAGGGCAAATGTCAGTGAGCGTTCCGATTTCAGTTCCAGAGCGATTCGCCCAATGAGTCCTTGATATTTAGTCATTTTCAGCCAATTTTCTGGATTTTTGAAAATTTCACTTTTTTCTGAAAATATCCACTAAATGAGGGAATAATATGTGTGAGGGTACCCCAGGAAAGTTCCAAATGTGTGTGGGTAGAATATATATCCCACGGGGGTAAAATTGAAAAAAGTTGAAAAATTTTTTTGGACTTCGTCATTTTTCCGGCGTTTATCAGACTTTCAAATAGGGGAAATGTCAGTGAGCATTCCGATTTCAGTTCCAGAGCGATTCGCCCAATGAGTCCTTGATATTTAGTCGTTTTCAGCCAATATTTTGTGTTTTTGAAAATTTCACTTTTTTGTGAAAATATCCACTAAATGAGGGAATAATATGTGTGAGGGTACCCCAGGAGAGTTCCAAATGTGTGTGGGTAGAATCTATGTCCCACGGGGGTAAAATTGAAAAAGTTGAAAAAATTTTTTTTTTGGACTTAGTCATTTTTCCGGCGTTTATCAGACTTTCAGATAGGGGAAATGTCAGTGAACATTCCGATTTCAGTTCCAGAGCGATTCGCTCAATGAGTTCTTGATATTTAGTCGTTTTCAGCCAATATTTTGGATTTTTGAAAATTTCACTTTTTTGTGAAAATATCCACTAAATGAGGGAATAATATGTGTGAGGGTACCCCAGGAGAGTTCCAAATGTGTGTGGGTAGAATCTATATCCCACGGGGGTAAAATTGAAAAAAGTTGAAAAATTTTTTTTTTTGGACTTAGTCATTTTTCCGGCGTTTATCAGACTTTCAGATAGGGCAAATGTCAGTGAGCGTTCCGATTTCAGTTCCAGAGCGATTCGCCCAATGAGTCCTTGATATTTAGTCGTTTATAGCCAATATTTTGGATTTTTGAAAATTTCACTTTTTTGTGAAAATATCCACTAAATGAGGGAATAATATGTGTGAGGGTACCCCAGGAGAGTTCCAAATGTGTGTGGGTAGAATCTATATCCCACGGGGGTAAAATTGAAAAAAGTTGAAAAATTTTTTTTTTTGGACTTAGTCATTTTTCCGGCGTTTATCAGACTTTCAGATAGGGCAAATGTCAGTGAGCGTTCCGATTTCAGTTCCAGAGCGATTCGCCCAATGAGTCCTTGATATTTAGTCGTTTTCAGCCAATATTTTGGATTTTTGAAAATTTTACTTTTTTGTTAAAATATCCACTAAATGAGGGAATAATATGTGTGAGGGTACCCCAGGAGAGTTCCAAATGTGTGTGGGTAGAATCTATATCCCACGGGGGTAAAATTGAAAAAAGTTGAAAAATTTTTTTTTTTGGACTTAGTCATTTTTCCGGCGTTTATCAGACTTTCAGATAGGGCAAATGTCAGTGAGCGTTCCGATTTCAGTTCCAGAGCGATTCGCCCAATGAGTCCTTGATATTTAGTCGTTTTCAGCCAATATTTTGGATTTTTGAAAATTTTACTTTTTTGTTAAAATATCCACTAAATCAGGGAATAATATGTGTGAGGGTACCCCAGGAGAGTTCCAAATGTGTGTGGGTAGAATATATATCCCACGGGGGTAAAATTGAAAAAAGTTGAAAAATTATTTTTTTCGACTTAGTCATTTTTGCGGCGTTTATCAGACTTTCAGATAGGGCAAATGTCAGTGAGCGTTCCGATTTCAGTTCCAGAGCGGTTCGCCCAATGAGTCCTTGATATTTAGTCATTTTCAGCCAATTTTCTGGATTTTTGAAAATTTCACTTTTTTGTGAAAATATCCACTAAATGAGGGAATAATATGTGTGAGGGTACCCCAGGAAAGTTCCAAATGTGTGTGGGTAGAATATATATCCCACGGGGGTAAAATTGAAAAAAGTTGAAAAATTTTTTTGGACTTAGTCATTTTTCCGGCGTTTATCAGACTTTCAGATAGGGCAAATGTCAGTGAGCGTTCCGATTTCAGTTCCAGAGCGATTCGCCCAATGAGTCCTTGATATTTAGTCATTTTCAGCCAATATTTTGGATTTTTGAAAATTTCACTTTTTTGTGAAAATATCCACTAAATCAGGGAATAATATGTGTGAGGGTACCCAGGAGAGTTCCAAATGTGTGTGGGTAGAATATATATCCCACGGGGGTAAAATTGAAAAAAGTTGAAAAATTTTTTTTTTGGACTTAGTCATTTTTCCGGCGTTTATCAGACTTTCAGATAGGGCAAATGTCAGTGAGCGTTCCGATTTCAGTTCCAGAGCGATTCGCCCAATGAGTCCTTGATATTTAGTCATTTTCAGCCAATTTTCTGAATTTTTGAAAATTTCACTTTTTTGTGAAAATATCCACTAAATCAGGGAATAATATGTGTGAGGGTACCCAGGAGAGTTCCAAATGGGTGTGGGTAGAATATATATCCCACGGGGGTAATATTGAAAAAAGTTGAAAACAATTTTTTTTTGGACTTAGTCATTTTTCCGGCGTTTATCACACTTTCAGATAGGGGAAATGTCAGTGAACGTTCCGATTTCAGTTCCAGAGCGATTCGCCCAATGAGTCCTTGATATTTAGTCGTTTTCAGCCAATATTTTGGATATTTGAAAATTTCACTTTTTTGTGAAAATATCCACCAAATGAGGGAATAATATGTGTGAGGGTACCCCAGGAGAGTTCCAAATGTGTGTGGGTAGAAAATATATCCCACGGGGGTAAAATTGAAAAAAGTTGAAAACAATTTTTTTTTGGACTTAGTAATTTTTCCGGCGTTTATCAGACTTTCAGATAGGGGAAATGTCAGTGAGCGTTCCGATTTCAGTTCCAGAGCGATTCGCCCAATGAGTCCTTGATATTTAGTCGTTTTCAGCCAATATTTTGGATTTTTGAAAATTTCACTTTTTTGTGAAAATATCCACTAAATGAGGGAATAATATGTGTGAGGCTACCCCAGGAGAGTTACAAATGTGTGTGGGTAGAATATATATCCCACGGGGGTAAAATTGAAAAAAGTTGAAAATAATTTTTTTTTGGACTTAGTCATTTTTCCGGCGTTTATCACACTTTCAGATAGGGGAAATGTCAGTGAACGTTCCGATTTCAGTTCCAGAGCCATTCGCCCAATGAGTCCTTCATATTTAGTCGTTTTCAGCCAATATTTTGGATTTTTGAAAATTTTACTTTTTTGTTAAAATATCCACTAAATCAGGGAATAATATGTGTGAGGGTACCCCAGGAGAGTTCCAAATGTGTGTGGGTAGAATATATATCCCACGGGGGTAAAATTGAAAAAAGTTGAAAAATTATTTTTTTCGACTTAGTCATTTTTCCGGCGTTTATCAGACTTTCAGATAGGGCAAATGTCAGTGAGCGTTCCGATTTCAGTTCCAGAGCGGTTCGCCCAATGAGTCCTTGATATTTAGTCATTTTCAGCCAATTTTCTGGATTTTTGAAAATTTCACTTTTTTGTGAAAATATCCACTAAATGAGGGAATAATATGTGTGAGGGTACCCCAGGAAAGTTCCAAATGTGTGTGGGTAGAATATATATCCCACGGGGGTAAAATTGAAAAAAGTTGAAAAATTTTTTTGGACTTCGTCATTTTTCCGGCGTTTATCAGACTTTCAAATAGGGGAAATGTCAGTGAGCATTCCGATTTCAGTTCCAGAGCGATTCGCCCAATGAGTCCTTGATATTTAGTCGTTTTCAGCCAATATTTTGTGTTTTTGAAAATTTCACTTTTTTGTGAAAATATCCACTAAATGAGGGAATAATATGTGTGAGGGTACCCCAGGAGAGTTCCAAATGTGTGTGGGTAGAATCTATATCCCACGGGGGTAAAATTGAAAAAGTTGAAAAAATTTTTTTTTTGGACTTAGTCATTTTTCCGGCGTTTATCAGACTTTCAGATAGGGGAAATGTCAGTGAACATTCCGATTTCAGTTCCAGAGCGATTCGCCCAATGAGTTCTTGATATTTAGTCGTTTTCAGCCAATATTTTGGATTTTTGAAAATTTCACTTTTTTGTGAAAATATCCACTAAATGAGGGAATAATATGTGTGAGGGTACCCCAGGAGAGTTCCAAATGTGTGTGGGTAGAATCTATATCCCACGGGGGTAAAATTGAAAAAAGTTGAAAAATTTTTTTTTTTGGACTTAGTCATTTTTCCGGCGTTTATCAGACTTTCAGATAGGGCAAATGTCAGTGAGCGTTCCGATTTCAGTTCCAGAGCGATTCGCCCAATGAGTCCTTGATATTTAGTCGTTTATAGCCAATATTTTCGATTTTTGAAAATTTCACTTTTTTGTGAAAATATCCACTAAATGAGGGAATAATATGTGTGAGGGTACCCCAGGAGAGTTCCAAATGTGTGTGGGTAGAATCTATATCCCACGGGGGTAAAATTGAAAAAAGTTGAAAAATTTTTTTTTTTGGACTTAGTCATTTTTCCGGCGTTTATCAGACTTTCAGATAGGGCAAATGTCAGTGAGCGTTCCGATTTCAGTTCCAGAGCGATTCGCCCAATGAGTCCTTGATATTTAGTCGTTTTCAGCCAATATTTTGGATTTTTGAAAATTTTACTTTTTTGTTAAAATATCCACTAAATGAGGGAATAATATGTGTGAGGGTACCCCAGGAGAGTTCCAAATGTGTGTGGGTAGAATCTATATCCCACGGGGGTAAAATTGAAAAAAGTTGAAAAATTTTTTTTTTTGGACTTAGTCATTTTTCCGGCGTTTATCAGACTTTCAGATAGGGCAAATGTCAGTGAGCGTTCCGATTTCAGTTCCAGAGCGATTCGCCCAATGAGTCCTTGATATTTAGTCGTTTTCAGCCAATATTTTGGATTTTTGAAAATTTTACTTTTTTGTTAAAATATCCACTTAATCAGGGAATAATATGTGTGAGGGTACCCCAGGAGAGTTCCAAATGTGTGTGGGTAGAATATATATCCCACGGGGGTAAAATTGAAAAAAGTTGAAAAATTATTTTTTTCGACTTAGTCATTTTTCCGGCGTTTATCAGACTTTCAAATAGGGGAAATGTCAGTGAGCATTCCGATTTCAATTCCAGAGCGATTCGCCCAATGAGTCTTTGATATTTAGTCGTTTTCAGCAAATATTTTGGATTTTTGAAAATTTCACTTTTTTTGTGAAAATATCCACTAAATGAGGGAATAATATGTGTGAGGGTACCCAGGAGAGTTCCAAATGTGTGTGGGTAGAATCTATATCCCACGGGGGTAAAATTGAAAAAGTTGAAAAAAAATTTTTTTTGGACTTAGTCATTTCTCCGGCGTTTATCAGACTTTCAGATAGGGGAAATGTCAGTGAACATTCCGATTTCAGTTCCAGAGCGATTCGCCCAATGAGTCCTTGATATTTAGTCGTTTTCAGCCAAAATTTTGGATTTTTGAAAATTTCACTTTTTTGGGAAAATATCCACTAAATGAGGGAATAATATGTGTGAGGGTACCCCAGGAGAGTTCCAAATGTGTGTGGGTAGAATCTATATCCCACGGGGGTAATAGTGAAAAAGATGAAAAATTTTTTTTTTTGGACGTAGTCATTTTTCCGGCGTTTATCAGACTTTCAAATAGGGGAAATGTCAGTGAGCATTCCGATTTCAGTTCCAGAGCGATTCGCCCAATGAGTCCTTGATATTTAGTCGTTTATAGCCAATATTTTGGATTTTTGAAAATTTCACTTTTTTGTGAAAATATCCACTAAATGAGGGAATAATATGTGTGAGGGTACCCCAGGAGAGTTCCAAATGTGTGTGGGTAGAATCTATATCCCACGGGGGTAAAATTGAAAAAAGTTGAAAAATTTTTTTTTTTGGACTTAGTCATTTTTCCGGCGTTTATCAGACTTTCAGATAGGGCAAATGTCAGTGAGCGTTCCGATTTCAGTTCCAGAGCGATTCGCCCAATGAGTCCTTGATATTTAGTCGTTTTCAGCCAATATTTTGGATTTTTGAAAATTTTACTTTTTTGTTAAAATATCCACTAAATCAGGGAATAATATGTGTGAGGGTACCCCAGGAGAGTTCCAAATGTGTGTGGGTAGAATATATATCCCACGGGGGTAAAATTGAAAAAAGTTGAAAAATTATTTTTTTCGACTTAGTCATTTTTCCGGCGTTTATCAGACTTTCAGATAGGGCAAATGTCAGTGAGCGTTCCGATTTCAGTTCCAGAGCGGTTTGCCCAATGAGTCCTTGATATTTAGTCATTTTCAGCCAATTTTCTGGATTTTTGAAAATTTCACTTTTTTGTGAAAATATCCACTAAATGAGTGAATAATATGTGTGAGGGTACCCCAGGAGAGTTCCAAATGTGTGTGGGTAGAATCTATATCCCACGGGGGTAAAATTGAAAAAAGTTGAAAAATTTTTTTTTTTGGACTTAGTCATTTTTCCGGCGTTTATCAGACTTTCAGATAGGGGAAATGTCAGTGAACATTCCGATTTCAGTTCCAGAGCGATTCGCCCAATGAGTCCTTGATATTTAGTCGTTTTCAGCCAATATTTTGGATTTTTGAAAATTTCACTTTTTTGTGAAAATATCCACTAAATGAGGGAATAATATGTGTGAGGGTACCCCAGGAGAGTTCCAAATGTGTGTGGGTAGAATCTATATCCCACGGGGGTAAAATTGAAAAAAGTTGAAAAATTTTTTTTTTTGGACTTAGTCATTTTTCCGGCGTTTATCAGACTTTCAGATAGGGCAAATGTCAGTGAGCGTTCCGATTTCAGTTCCAGAGCGATTCGCCCAATGAGTCCTTGATATTTAGTCGTTTATAGCCAATATTTTGGATTTTTGAAAATTTCACTTTTTTGTGAAAATATCCACTAAATGAGGGAATAATATGTGTGAGGGTACCCCAGGAGAGTTCCAAATGTGTGTGGGTAGAATCTATATCCCACGGGGGTAAAATTGAAAAAAGTTGAAAAATTTTTTTTTTTGGACTTAGTCATTTTTCCGGCGTTTATCAGACTTTCAGATAGGGCAAATGTCAGTGAGCGTTCCGATTTCAGTTCCAGAGCGATTCGCCCAATGAGTCCTTGATATTTAGTCGTTTTCAGCCAATATTTTGGATTTTTGAAAATTTTACTTTTTTGTGAAAATATCCACTAAATGAGGGAATAATATGTGTGAGGGTACCCCAGGAGAGTTCCAAATGTGTGTGGGTAGAATATATATCCCACGGGGGTAAAATTGAAAAAAGTTGAAAAATTTTTTTTTTTGGACTTAGTCATTTTTCCGGCGTTTATCAGACTTTCAGATAGGGGAAATGTCAGTGAACATTCCGATTTCAGTTCCAGAGCGATTCGCCCAATGAGTCCTTGATATTTAGTCGTTTTCAGCCAATATTTTGGATTTTTGAAAATTTCACTTTTTTGTGAAAATATCCACTAAATGAGGGAATAATATGTGTGAGGGTACCCCAGGAGAGTTCCAAATGTGTGTGGGTAGAATCTATATCCCACGGGGGTAAAATTGAAAAAAGTTGAAAAATTTTTTTTTTTGGACTTAGTCATTTTTCCGGCGTTTATCAGACTTTCAGATAGGGCAAATGTCAGTGAGCGTTCCGATTTCAGTTCCAGAGCGATTCGCCCAATGAGTCCTTGATATTTAGTCGTTTATAGCCAATATTTTGGATTTTTGAAAATTTCACTTTTTTGTGAAAATATCCACTAAATGAGGGAATAATATGTGTGAGGGTACCCCAGGAGAGTTCCAAATGTGTGTGGGTAGAATCTATATCCCACGGGGGTAAAATTGAAAAAAGTTGAAAAATTTTTTTTTTTGGACTTAGTCATTTTTCCGGCGTTTATCAGACTTTCAGATAGGGCAAATGTCAGTGAGCGTTCCGATTTCAGTTCCAGAGCGATTCGCCCAATGAGTCCTTGATATTTAGTCGTTTTCAGCCAATATTTTGGATTTTTGAAAATTTTACTTTTTTGTTAAAATATCCACTAAATCAGGGAATAATATGTGTGAGGGTACCCCAGGAGAGTTCCAAATGTGTGTGGGTAGAATATATATCCCACGGGGGTAAAATTGAAAAAAGTTGAAAAATTATTTTTTTCGACTTAGTCATTTTTCCGGCGTTTATCAGACTTTCAGATAGGGCAAATGTCAGTGAGCGTTCCGATTTCAGTTCCAGAGCGGTTCGCCCAATGAGTCCTTGATATTTAGTCATTTTCAGCCAATTTTCTGGATTTTTGAAAATTTCACTTTTTTGTGAAAATATCCACTAAATGAGGGAATAATATGTGTGAGGGTACCCCAGGAGAGTTCCAAATGTGTGTGGGTAGAATCTATATCCCACGGGGGTAATAGTGAAAAAGTTGAAAAATTTTTTTTTTTGGACGTAGTCATTTTTCCGGCGTTTATCAGACTTTCAAATAGGGGAAATGTCAGTGAGCATTCCGATTTCAGTTCCAGAGCGATTCACCCAATGAGTCCTTGATATTTAGTCGTTTTCAGCCAATATTTTGTATTTTTGAAAATTTCACTTTTTTGTGAAAATATCCACTAAATGAGGGAATAATATGTGTGAGGGTACCCCAGGAGAGTTCCAAATGTGTGTGGGTAGAATCTATATCCCACGGGGGTAAAATTGAAAAAGTTGAAAAAAATTTTTTTTTGGACTTAGTCATTTCTCCGGCGTTTATCAGACTTTCAGATAGGGGAAATGTCAGTGAACATTCCGATTTCAGTTCCAGAGCGATTCGCCCAATGAGTCCTTGATATTTAGTCGTTTTCAGCCAATATTTTGGATTTTTGAAAATTTCACTTTTTTGTGAAAATATCCACTAAATGAGGGAATAATATGTGTGAGGGTACCCCAGGAGAGTTCCAAATGTGTGTGGGTAGAATATATATCCCACGGGGGTAATATTGAAAAAAAGTTGAAAAATTTTTTTTTTTGGACTTAGTCATTTTTCCGGCGTTTATCAGACTTTCAGATAGGGCAAATGTCAGTGAGCGTTCCGATTTCAGTTCCAGAGCGATTCGCCCAATGAGTCCTTGATATTTAGTCGTTTATAGCCAATATTTTGGATTTTTGAAAATTTCACTTTTTTGTGAAAATATCCACTAAATGAGGGAATAATATGTGTGAGGGTACCCAGGAGAGTTCCAAATGTGTGTGGGTAGAATATATATCCCACGGGGGTAAAATTGAAAAAAGTTGAAAAAATTTTTTTTTTGGACTTAGTCTTTTTTCCGGCGTTTATCAGACTTTCAGATAGGGCAAATGTCAGTGAGCGTTCCGATTTCAGTTCCAGAGCGATTCCCCAATGAGTCTTTGATATTTAGTCATTTTCAGCCAATTTTCTGGATTTTTGAAAATTTCACTTTTTTGTGAAAATATCCACTAAATGAGGGAATAATATGTGTGAGGGTACCCCAGGAGAGTTCCAAATGTGTGTGGGTAGAATATATATCCCACTGGGTTAAAAATGGAAAAAGATGAAAATAATTTTTTTTTGGACTTAGTCATTTTTCCGGCGTTTATCAGACTTTCAGATAGGGCAAATGTCAGTGAGCGTTCCGATTTCAGTTCCAGAGCGATTCGCCCAATGAGTCTTTGATATTTAGTCGTTTTCAGCCATTATTTTGGATTTTTGAAAATTTCACTTTTTTGTGAAAATATCCACTAAATGAGGGAATAATATGTGTGAGGGTACCCCAGGAGAGTTCCAAATGTGTGTGGGTAGAATCTATATCCCACGGGGGTAATATTGAAAAAGTTGAAAAATTTTTTTTTTTGGACGTAGTCATTTTTCTGGCGTTTATCAGACTTTCAGATAGGGCAAATGTCAGTGAGCGTTCCAATTTCAGTTTCAGAGCGATTCGCCCAATGAGTCCTTGATATTTAGTCGTTTTCAGCCAATATTTTGGATTTTTGAAAATTTTACTTTTTTGTTAAAATATCCACTAAATCAGGGAATAATATGTGTGAGGGTACCCCAGGAGAGTTCCAAATGTGTGTGGGTAGAATATATATCCCACGGGGGTAAAATTGAAAAAAGTTGAAAAAAATTTTTTTTCGACTTAGTCATTTTTCCGGCGTTTATCAGACTTTCAGATAGGGCAAATGTCAGTGAGCGTTCCGATTTCAGTTCCAGAGCGATTCGCCCAATGAGACCTTGATATTTAGTCATTTTCAGCCAATTTTCTGGATTTTTGAAAATTTCAATTTTTGTGAAAATATCCACTAAATGAGGGAATAATATGTGTGAGGGTACCCCAGGAAAGTTCCAAATGTGTGTGGGTAGAATATATATCCCACGGGGGTAAAATTGAAAAAAGTTGAAAAATTTTTTTGGACTTAGTCATTTTTCCGGCGTTTATCAGACTTTCAAATAGGGGAAATGTCAGTGAGCATTCCGATTTCAGTTCCAGAGCGATTCGCCCAATGAGTCCTTGATATTTAGTCGATTTCAGCCAATATTTTGTATTTTTGAAAATTTCACTTTTTTGTGAAAATATCCACTAAATGAGGGAATAATATGTGTGAGGGTACCCCAGGAGAGTTCCAAATGTGTGTGGGTAGAATCTATATCCCACGGGGGTAAAATTGAAAAAGTTGAAAAATTTTTTTTTTTGGACTCAGTCATTTCTCCGGCGTTTATCAGACTTTCAGATAGGGGAAATGTCAGTGAACATTCCGATTTCAGTTCCAGAGCGATTCGCCCAATGAGTCCTTGATATTTAGTCGTTTATAGCCAATATTTTGGATTTTTGAAAATTTCACTTTTTTGTGAAAATATCCACTAAATGAGGGAATAATATGTGTGAGGGTACCCAGGAGAGTTCCAAATGTGTGTGGGTAGAATATATATCCCACGGGGGTAAAATTGAAAAAAGTTGAAAAAATTTTTTTTTTGGACTTAGTCTTTTTTCCGCCGTTTATCAGACTTTCAGATAGGGCAAATGTCAGTGAGCGTTCCGATTTCAGTTCCAGAGCGATTCCCCAATGAGTCCTTGATATTTAGTCATTTTCAGCCAATTTTCTGGATTTTTGAAAATTTCACTTTTTTGTGAAAATATCCACTAAATGAGGGAATAATATGTGTGAGGGTACCCCAGGAGAGTTCCAAATGTGTGTGGGTAGAATCTAGATCCCACGGGGGTAAAATTGAAAAAAGTTGAAAAATTTTTTTTTTTGGACTTAGTCATTTTTCCTCGTTTATCAGACTTTCAGATAGGGCAAATGCCAGTGAGCGTTCCGATTTCAGTTCCAGAGCGATTCGCCCAATGAGTCCTTGATATTTAGTCGTTTTCAGCCAATATTTTGGATTTTTGAAAATTTCACTTTTTTGTGAAAATATCCACTAAATGAGGGAATAATATGTGTGAGGGTACCCCAGGAGAGTTCCAAATGTGTGTGGGTAGAATCTATATCCCACGGGGGTAATAGTGAAAAAGTTGAAAAATTTTTTTTTTTGGACGTAGTCATTTTTCCGGCGTTTATCAGACTTTCAAATAGGGGAAATGTCAGTGAGCATTCCGATTTCAGTTCCAGAGCGATTCGCCCAATGAGTCCTTGATATTTAGTCGTTTTCAGCCAATATTTTGGATTTTTGAAAATTTCACTTTTTTGTGAAAATATCCACTAAATGAGGGAATAATATGTGTGAGGGTACCCCAGGAGAGTTCCAAATGTGTGTGGGTAGAATATATATCCCACGGGGGTAAAATTGAAAAAAGTTGAAAATAATTTTTTTTTGGACTTAGTCATTTTTCCTCGTTTATCAGACTTTCAGATAGGGCAAATGCCAGTGAGCGTTCCGATTTCAGTTCCAGAGCGATTCGCCCAATGAGTCCTTGATATTTAGTCGTTTTCAGCCAATATTTTGGATTTTTGAAAATTTCACTTTTTTGTGAAAATATCCACTAAATGAGGGAATAATATGTGTGAGGGTACCCCAGGAGAGTTCCAAATGTGTGTGGGTAGAATATATATCCCATGGGGGTAAAATTGAAAAAAGTTGAAAACAATTTTTTTTTGGACTTAGTCATTTTTCCGGCATTTATCAGACTTTCAGATAGGGGAAATGTCAGTGAACATTCCGATTTCAGTTCCAGAGCGATTCGCCCAATGAGTCCTTGATATTTAGTCGTTTTCAGCCAATATTTTGGATTTTTGAAAATTTCACTTTTTTGTGAAAATATCCACTAAATGAGGGAATAATATGTGTGAGGGTACCCCAGGAGAGTTCCAAATGTGTGTGGGTAGAATATATATCCCACGGGGGTAAAATTGAAAAAAGTTGAAAATAATTTTTTTTTGGACTTAGTCTTTTTTCCGCCGTTTATCAGACTTTCAGATAGGGCAAATGTCAGTGAGCGTTCCGATTTCAGTTCCAGAGCGATTCGCCCAATGAGACCTTGATATTTAGTCATTTTCAGCCAATTTTCTGGATTTTTGAAAATTTCAATTTTTGTGAAAATATCCACTAAATGAGGGAATAATATGTGTGAGGGTACCCCAGGAAAGTTCCAAATGTGTGTGGGTAGAATATATATCCCACGGGGGTAAAATTGAAAAAAGTTGAAAAATTTTTTTGGACTTAGTCATTTTTCCGGCGTTTATCAGACTTTCAAATAGGGGAAATGTCAGTGAGCATTCCGATTTCAATTCCAGAGCGATTCGCCCAATGAGTCTTTGATATTTAGTCGTTTTCAGCAAATATTTTGGATTTTTGAAAATTTCACTTTTTTTGTGAAAATATCCACTAAATGAGGGAATAATATGTGTGAGGGTACCCAGGAGAGTTCCAAATGTGTGTGGGTAGAATCTATATCCCACGGGGGTAATATTGAAAAAGTTGAAAAATTTTTTTTTTTGGACGTAGTCATTTTTCCGGCGTTTATCAGACTTTCAAATAGGGGAAATGTCAGTGAGCATTCCGATTTCAGTTCCAGAGCGATTCGCCCAATGAGTCCTTGATATTTAGTCGATTTCAGCCAATATTTTGTATTTTTGAAAATTTCACTTTTTTGTGAAAATATCCACTAAATGAGGGAATAATATGTGTGAGGGTACCCCAGGAGAGTTCCAAATGTGTGTGGGTAGAATTTATATCCCACGGGGGTAAAATTGAAAAAGTTGAAAAAATTTTTTTTTTGGACTCAGTCATTTCTCCGGCGTTTATCAGACTTTCAGATAGGGGAAATGTCAGTGAACATTCCGATTTCAGTTCCAGAGCGATTCGCCCAATGAGTCCTTGATATTTAGTCGTTTATAGCCAATATTTTGGATTTTTGAAAATTTCACTTTTTTGTGAAAATATCCACTAAATGAGGGAATAATATGTGTGAGGGTACCCAGGAGAGTTCCAAATGTGTGTGGGTAGAATATATATCCCACGGGGGTAAAATTGAAAAAAGTTGAAAAAATTTTTTTTTTGGACTTAGTCTTTTTTCCGCCGTTTATCAGACTTTCAGATAGGGCAAATGTCAGTGAGCGTTCCGATTTCAGTTCCAGAGCGATTCCCCAATGAGTCCTTGATATTTAGTCATTTTCAGCCAATTTTCTGGATTTTTGAAAATTTCACTTTTTTGTGAAAATATCCACTAAATGAGGGAATAATATGTGTGAGGGTACCCCAGGAGAGTTCCAAATGTGTGTGAGTAGAATATATATCCCACGGGGGTAATATTGAAAAAAAGTTGAAAAAAAATTTTTTTGGACTTAGTCATTTTTCCGGCATTTATCAGACTTTCAAATAGGGGAAATGTCAGTGAGCATTCCGATTTCAGTTCCAGAGCGATTCGCCCAATGAGTCCTTGATATTTAGTCGTTTTCAGCCAATATTTTGGATTTTTGAAAATTTCACTTTTTTGTGAAAATATCCACTAAATGAGGGAATAATATGTGTGAGGGTACCCCAGGAGAGTTCCAAATGTGTGTGGGTAGAATATATATCCCACGGGGGTAAAATTGAAAAAAGTTGAAAATAATTTTTTTTTGGACTTAGTCATTTTTCCTCGTTTATCAGACTTTCAGATAGGGCAAATGCCAGTGAGCGTTCCGATTTCAGTTCCAGAGCGATTCGCCCAATGAGTCCTTGATATTTAGTCGTTTTCAGCCAATATTTTGGATTTTTGAAAATTTCACTTTTTTGTGAAAATATCCACTAAATGAGGGAATAATATGTGTGAGGGTACCCCAGGAGAGTTCCAAATGTGTGTGGGTAGAATCTATATCCCACGGGGGTAATAGTGAAAAAGTTGAAAAATTTTTTTTTTTGGACGTAGTCATTTTTCCGGCGTTTATCAGACTTTCAAATAGGGGAAATGTCAGTGAGCATTCCGATTTCAGTTCCAGAGCGATTCGCCCAATGAGTCCTTGATATTTAGTCGTTTTCAGCCAATATTTTGGATTTTTGAAAATTTCACTTTTTTGTGAAAATATCCACTAAATGAGGGAATAATATGTGTGAGGGTACCCCAGGAGAGTTCCAAATGTGTGTGGGTAGAATATATATCCCACGGGGGTAAAATTGAAAAAAGTTGAAAATAATTTTTTTTTGGACTTAGTCATTTTTCCTCGTTTATCAGACTTTCAGATAGGGCAAATGCCAGTGAGCGTTCCGATTTCAGTTCCAGAGCGATTCGCCCAATGAGTCCTTGATATTTAGTCGTTTTCAGCCAATATTTTGGATTTTTGAAAATTTCACTTTTTTGTGAAAATATCCACTAAATGAGGGAATAATATGTGTGAGGGTACCCCAGGAGAGTTCCAAATGTGTGTGGGTAGAATATATATCCCATGGGGGTAAAATTGAAAAAAGTTGAAAACAATTTTTTTTTGGACTTAGTCATTTTTCCGGCATTGATCAGACTTTCAGATAGGGGAAATGTCAGTGAACATTCCGATTTCAGTTCCAGAGCGATTCGCCCAATGAGTCCTTGATATTTAGTCGTTTTCAGCCAATATTTTGGATTTTTGAAAATTTCACTTTTTTGTGAAAATATCCACTAAATGAGGGAATAATATGTGTGAGGGTACCCCAGGAGAGTTCCAAATGTGTGTGGGTAGAATATATATCCCACGGGGGTAAAATTGAAAAAAGTTGAAAATCATTTTTTTTTGGACTTAGTCATTTTTCCGGCGTTTATCAGACTTTCAGATAGGGGAAATGTCAGTGAACATTCCGATTTCAGTTCCAGAGCGATTCGCCCAATGAGTCCTTGATATTTAGTCATTTTCAGCCAATCTTCTGGATTTTTGAAAATTTCACTTTTTTGTGAAAATATCCACTAAATCAGGGAATAATATGTGTGAGGGTACCCAGGAGAATTCCAAATGTGTGTGGGTAGAATATATATCCCACGGGGGTAAAATTGAAAAAAGTTGAAAACAATTTTTTTTTTGACTTAGTCATTTCTCCGGCGTTTATCAGACTTTCAGATAGGGGAAATGTCAGTGAACATTCCGATTTCAGTTCCAGAGCGATTCGCCCAATGAGTCCTTGATATTTAGTCGTTTTCAGCCAATATTTTGGATTTTTGAAAATTTCACTTTTTTGTGAAAATATCCACTAAATGAGGGAATAATATGTGTGAGGGTACCCCAGGAGAGTTCCAAATGTGTGTGGGTAGAATATATATCCCACGGGGGTAAAATTGAAAAAAGTTGAAAATAATTTTTTTTTGGACTTAGTCTTTTTTCCGCCGTTTATCAGACTTTAAGATAGGGCAAATGTCAGTGAGCGTTCCGATTTCAGTTCCAGAGCGATTCGCCCAATGAGACCTTGATATTTAGTCATTTTCAGCCAATTTTCTGGATTTTTGAAAATTTCAATTTTTGTGAAAATATCCACTAAATGAGGGAATAATATGTGTGAGGGTACCCCAGGAAAGTTCCAAATGTGTGTGGGTAGAATATATATCCCACGGGGGTAAAATTGAAAAAAGTTGAAAAATTTTTTTGGACTTAGTCATTTTTCCGGCGTTTATCAGACTTTCAAATAGGGGAAATGTCAGTGAGCATTCCGATTTCAATTCCAGAGCGATTCGCCCAATGAGTCTTTGATATTTAGTCGTTTTCAGCAAATATTTTGGATTTTTGAAAATTTCACTTTTTTTGTGAAAATATCCACTAAATGAGGGAATAATATGTGTGAGGGTACCCAGGAGAGTTCCAAATGTGTGTGGGTAGAATCTATATCCCACGGGGGTAATATTGAAAAAGTTGAAAAATTTTTTTTTTTGGACGTAGTCATTTTTCCGGCGTTTATCAGACTTTCAAATAGGGGAAATGTCAGTGAGCATTCCGATTTCAGTTCCAGAGCGATTCGCCCAATGAGTCCTTGATATTTAGTCGATTTCAGCCAATATTTTGTATTTTTGAAAATTTCACTTTTTTGTGAAAATATCCACTAAATGAGGGAATAATATGTGTGAGGGTACCCCAGGAGAGTTCCAAATGTGTGTGGGTAGAATTTATATCCCACGGGGGTAAAATTGAAAAAGTTGAAAAAATTTTTTTTTTGGACTCAGTCATTTCTCCGGCGTTTATCAGACTTTCAGATAGGGGAAATGTCAGTGAACATTCCGATTTCAGTTCCAGAGCGATTCGCCCAATGAGTCCTTGATATTTAGTCGTTTATAGCCAATATTTTGGATTTTTGAAAATTTCACTTTTTTGTGAAAATATCCACTAAATGAGGGAATAATATGTGTGAGGGTACCCAGGAGAGTTCCAAATGTGTGTGGGTAGAATATATATCCCACGGGGGTAAAATTGAAAAAAGTTGAAAAAATTTTTTTTTTGGACTTAGTCTTTTTTCCGCCGTTTATCAGACTTTCAGATAGGGCAAATGTCAGTGAGCGTTCCGATTTCAGTTCCAGAGCGATTCCCCAATGAGTCCTTGATATTTAGTCATTTTCAGCCAATTTTCTGGATTTTTGAAAATTTCACTTTTTTGTGAAAATATCCACTAAATGAGGGAATAATATGTGTGAGGGTACCCCAGGAGAGTTCCAAATGTGTGTGAGTAGAATATATATCCCACGGGGGTAATATTGAAAAAAAGTTGAAAAAAAATTTTTTTGGACTTAGTCATTTTTCCGGCATTTATCAGACTTTCAAATAGGGGAAATGTCAGTGAGCATTCCGATTTCAGTTCCAGAGCGATTCGCCCAATGAGTCCTTGATATTTAGTCGTTTTCAGCCAATATTTTGGATTTTTGAAAATTTCACTTTTTTGTGAAAATATCCACTAAATGAGGGAATAATATGTGTGAGGGTACCCCAGAAGAGTTCCAAATGTGTGTGGGTAGAATATATATCCCACGGGGGTAAAATTGAAAAAAGTTGAAAATAATTTTTTTTTGGACTTAGTCATTTTTCCTCGTTTATCAGACTTTCAGATAGGGCAAATGCCAGTGAGCGTTCCGATTTCAGTTCCAGAGCGATTCGCCCAATGAGTCCTTGATATTTAGTCGTTTTCAGCCAATATTTTGGATTTTTGAAAATTTCACTTTTTTGTGAAAATATCCACTAAATGAGGGAATAATATGTGTGAGGGTACCCCAGGAGAGTTCCAAATGTGTGTGGGTAGAATCTATATCCCACGGGGGTAATAGTGAAAAAGTTGAAAAATTTTTTTTTTTGGACGTAGTCATTTTTCCGGCGTTTATCAGACTTTCAAATAGGGGAAATGTCAGTGAGCATTCCGATTTCAGTTCCAGAGCGATTCGCCCAATGAGTCCTTGATATTTAGTCGTTTTCAGCCAATATTTTGGATTTTTGAAAATTTCACTTTTTTGTGAAAATATCCACTAAATGAGGGAATAATATGTGTGAGGGTACCCCAGGAGAGTTCCAAATGTGTGTGGGTAGAATATATATCCCACGGGGGTAAAATTGAAAAAAGTTGAAAATAATTTTTTTTTGGACTTAGTCATTTTTCCTCGTTTATCAGACTTTCAGATAGGGCAAATGCCAGTGAGCGTTCCGATTTCAGTTCCAGAGCGATTCGCCCAATGAGTCCTTGATATTTAGTCGTTTTCAGCCAATATTTTGGATTTTTGAAAATTTCACTTTTTTGTGAAAATATCCACTAAATGAGGGAATAATATGTGTGAGGGTACCCCAGGAGAGTTCCAAATGTGTGTGGGTAGAATATATATCCCATGGGGGTAAAATTGAAAAAAGTTGAAAACAATTTTTTTTTGGACTTAGTCATTTTTCCGGCATTGATCAGACTTTCAGATAGGGGAAATGTCAGTGAACATTCCGATTTCAGTTCCAGAGCGATTCGCCCAATGAGTCCTTGATATTTAGTCGTTTTCAGCCAATATTTTGGATTTTTGAAAATTTCACTTTTTTGTGAAAATATCCACTAAATGAGGGAATAATATGTGTGAGGGTACCCCAGGAGAGTTCCAAATGTGTGTGGGTAGAATATATATCCCACGGGGGTAAAATTGAAAAAAGTTGAAAATCATTTTTTTTTGGACTTAGTCATTTTTCCTCGTTTATCAGACTTTCAGATAGGGCAAATGCCAGTGAGCGTTCCGATTTCAGTTCCAGAGCGATTCGCCCAATGAGTCTTTGATATTTAGTCGTTTTCAGCCAATATTTTGGATTTTTGAAAATTTCACTTTTTTGTGAAAATATCCACTAAATCAGGGAATAATATGTGTGAGGGTACCCAGGAGAGTTCCAAATGTGTGTGGGTAGAATATATATCACACGGGGGTAAAATTGAAAAAAGTTGAAAACAATTTTTTTTTGGACTTATTCATTTTTCCGGCGTTTATCAGACTTTCAGATAGGGGAAATGTCAGTGAACATTCCGATTTCAGTTCCAGAGCGATTCGCCCAATGAGTCCTTGATATTTAGTCATTTTCAGCCAATCTTCTGGATTTTTGAAAATTTCACTTTTTTGTGAAAATATCCACTAAATCAGGGAATAATATGTGTGAGGGTACCCAGGAGAATTCCAAATGTGTGTGGGTAGAATATATATCCCACGGGGGTAAAATTGAAAAAAGTTGAAAACAATTTTTTTTTTGACTTAGTCATTTCTCCGGCGTTTATCAGACTTTCAGATAGGGGAAATGTCAGTGAACATTCCGATTTCAGTTCCAGAGCGATTCGCCCAATGAGTCCTTGATATTTAGTCGTTTTCAGCCAATATTTTGGATTTTTGAAAATTTCACTTTTTTGTGAAAATATCCACTAAATGAGGGAATAATATGTGTGAGGGTACCCCAGGAGAGTTCCAAATGTGTGTGGGTAGAATCTATATCCCACGGGGGTAAAATTGAAAAAAGTTGAAAAATATTTTTTTTTGGACTTAGTCATTTTTCCGGCGTTTATCAGACTTTCAGATAGGGCAAATGTCAGTGAGCATTCCGATTTCAGTTCCAGAGCGATTCGCCCAATGAGTCCTTGATATTTAGTCGTTTATAGCCAATATTTTGGATTTTTGAAAATTTCACTTTTTTGTGAAAATATCCACTAAATGAGGGAATAATATGTGTGAGGGTACCCAGGAGAGTTCCAAATGTGTGTGGGTAGAATATATATCCCACGGGGGTAAAATTGAAAAAAGTTGAAAAAATTTTTTTTTTGGACTTAGTCTTTTTTCCGCCGTTTATCAGACTTTCAGATAGGGCAAATGTCAGTGAGCGTTCCGATTTCAGTTCCAGAGCGATTCGCCCAATGAGACCTTGATATTTAGTCATTTTCAGCCAATTTTCTGGATTTTTGAAAATTTCAATTTTTGTGAAAATATCCACTAAATGAGGGAATAATATGTGTGAGGGTACCCCAGGAAAGTTCCAAATGTGTGTGGGTAGAATATATATCCCACGGGGGTAAAATTGAAAAAAGTTGAAAAATTTTTTTGGACTTAGTCATTTTTCCGGCGTTTATCAGACTTTCAAATAGGGGAAATGTCAGTGAGCATTCCGATTTCAGTTCCAGAGCGATTCGCCCAATGAGTCCTTGATATTTAGTCGATTTCAGCCAATATTTTGTATTTTTGAAAATTTCACTTTTTTGTGAAAATATCCACTAAATGAGGGAATAATATGTGTGAGGGTACCCCAGGAGAGTTCCAAATGTGTGTGGGTAGAATCTATATCCCACGGGGGTAAAATTGAAAAAGTTGAAAAAATTTTTTTTTTGGACTCAGTCATTTCTCCGGCGTTTATCAGACTTTCAGATAGGGGAAATGTCAGTGAACATTCCGATTTCAGTTCCAGAGCGATTCGCCCAATGAGTCCTTGATATTTAGTCGTTTATAGCCAATATTTTGGATTTTTGAAAATTTCACTTTTTTGTGAAAATATCCACTAAATGAGGGAATAATATGTGTGAGGGTACCCAGGAGAGTTCCAAATGTGTGTGGGTAGAATATATATCCCACGGGGGTAAAATTGAAAAAAGTTGAAAAAATTTTTTTTTTGGACTTAGTCTTTTTTCCGCCGTTTATCAGACTTTCAGATAGGGCAAATGTCAGTGAGCGTTCCGATTTCAGTTCCAGAGCGATTCCCCAATGAGTCCTTGATATTTAGTCATTTTCAGCCAATTTTCTGGATTTTTGAAAATTTCACTTTTTTGTGAAAATATCCACTAAATGAGGGAATAATATGTGTGAGGGTACCCCAGGAGAGTTCCAAATGTGTGTGGGTAGAATATATATCCCACGGGGGTAATATTGAAAAAAAGTTGAAAAAAAATTTTTTTGGACTTAGTCATTTTTCCGGCATTTATCAGACTTTCAAATAGGGGAAATGTCAGTGAGCATTCCGATTTCAGTTCCAGAGCGATTCGCCCAATGAGTCCTTGATATTTAGTCGTTTTCAGCCAATATTTTGGATTTTTGAAAATTTCACTTTTTTGTGAAAATATCCACTAAATGAGGGAATAATATGTGTGAGGGTACCCCAGGAGAGTTCCAAATGTGTGTGGGTAGAATATATATCCCACGGGGGTAAAATTGAAAAAAGTTGAAAATAATTTTTTTTTGGACTTAGTCATTTTTCCTCGTTTATCAGACTTTCAGATAGGGCAAATGCCAGTGAGCGTTCCGATTTCAGTTCCAGAGCGATTCGCCCAATGAGTCCTTGATATTTAGTCATTTTCAGCCAATCTTCTGGATTTTTGAAAATTTCACTTTTTTGTGAAAATATCCACTAAATGAGGGAATAATATGTGTGAGGGTACCCCAGGAGAGTTCCAAATGTGTGTGGGTAGAATCTATATCCCACGGGGGTAATAGTGAAAAAGTTGAAAAAATTTTTTTTTTGGACTTAGTCATTTTTCCGGCGTTTATCAGACTTTCAGATAGGGGAAATGTCAGTGAACATTCCGATTTCAGTTCCAGAGCGATTCGCCCAATGAGTCCTTGATATTTAGTCGTTTTCAGCCAATATTTTGGATTTTTGAAAATTTCACTTTTTTGTGAAAATATCCACTAAATGAGGGAATAATATGTGTGAGGGTACCCCAGGAGAGTTCCAAATGTGTGTGGGTAGAATCTATATCCCACGGGGGTAAAATTGAAAAAAGTTGAAAAATTTTTTTTTTTGGACTTAGTCATTTTTCCGGCGTTTATCAGACTTTCAGATAGGGCAAATGTCAGTGAGCGTTCCGATTTCAGTTCCAGAGCGATTCGCCCAATGAGTCCTTGATATTTAGTCGTTTATAGCCAATATTTTGGATTTTTGAAAATTTCACTTTTTTGTGAAAATATCCACTAAATGAGGGAATAATATGTGTGAGGGTACCCCAGGAGAGTTCCAAATGTGTGTGGGTAGAATCTATATCCCACGGGGGTAAAATTGAAAAAAGTTGAAAAATTTTTTTTTTTGGACTTAGTCATTTTTCCGGCGTTTATCAGACTTTCAGATAGGGCAAATGTCAGTGAGCGTTCCGATTTCAGTTCCAGAGCGATTCGCCCAATGAGTCCTTGATATTTAGTCGTTTTCAGCCAATATTTTGGATTTTTGAAAATTTTACTTTTTTGTTAAAATATCCACTAAATCAGGGAATAATATGTGTGAGGGTACCCCAGGAGAGTTCCAAATGTGTGTGGGTAGAATCTATATCCCACGGGGGTAATAGTGAAAAAGTTGAAAAATTTTTTTTTTGGACGTAGTCATTTTTCCGGCGTTTATCAGACTTTCAAATAGGGGAAATGTCAGTGAGCATTCCGATTTCAGTTCCAGAGCGATTCGCCCAATGAGTCCTTGATATTTAGTCGTTTTCAGCCAATATTTTGTATTTTTGAAAATTTCACTTTTTTGTGAAAATATCCACTAAATGAGGGAATAATATGTGTGAGGGTACCCCAGGAGAGTTCCAAATGTGTGTGGGTAGAATCTATATCCCACGGGGGTAAAATTGAAAAAGTTGAAAAAATTTTTTTTTTGGACTTAGTCATTTCTCCGGCGTTTATCAGACTTTCAGATAGGGGAAATGTCAGTGAACATTCCGATTTCAGTTCCAGAGCGATTCGCCCAATGAGTCCTTGATATTTAGTCGTTTTCAGCCAATATTTTGGATTTTTGAAAATTTCACTTTTTTGTGAAAATATCCACTAAATGAGGGAATAATATGTGTGAGGGTACCCAGGAGAGTTCCAAATGTGTGTGGGTAGAATATATATCCCACGGGGGTAAAATTGAAAAAAGTTGAAAAAATTTTTTTTTTGGACTTAGTCTTTTTTCCGCCGTTTATCAGACTTTCAGATAGGGCAAATGTCAGTGAGCGTTCCGATTTCAGTTCCAGAGCGATTCGCCCAATGAGACCTTGATATTTAGTCATTTTCAGCCAATTTTCTGGATTTTTGAAAATTTCAATTTTTGTGAAAATATCCACTAAATGAGGGAATAATATGTGTGAGGGTACCCCAGGAAAGTTCCAAATGTGTGTGGGTAGAATATATATCCCACGGGGGTAAAATTGAAAAAAGTTGAAAAATTTTTTTGGACTTAGTCATTTTTCCGGCGTTTATCAGACTTTCAAATAGGGGAAATGTCAGTGAGCATTCCGATTTCAGTTCCAGAGCGATTCGCCCAATGAGTCCTTGATATTTAGTCGATTTCAGCCAATATTTTGTATTTTTGAAAATTTCACTTTTTTGTGAAAATATCCACTAAATGAGGGAATAATATGTGTGAGGGTACCCCAGGAGAGTTCCAAATGTGTGTGGGTAGAATCTATATCCCACGGGGGTAAAATTGAAAAAGTTGAAAAAATTTTTTTTTTGGACTCAGTCATTTCTCCGGCGTTTATCAGACTTTCAGATAGGGGAAATGTCAGTGAACATTCCGATTTCAGTTCCAGAGCGATTCGCCCAATGAGTCCTTGATATTTAGTCGTTTATAGCCAATATTTTGGATTTTTGAAAATTTCACTTTTTTGTGAAAATATCCACTAAATGAGGGAATAATATGTGTGAGGGTACCCAGGAGAGTTCCAAATGTGTGTGGGTAGAATATATATCCCACGGGGGTAAAATTGAAAAAAGTTGAAAAAATTTTTTTTTTGGACTTAGTCTTTTTTCCGCCGTTTATCAGACTTTCAGATAGGGCAAATGTCAGTGAGCGTTCCGATTTCAGTTCCAGAGCGATTCCCCAATGAGTCCTTGATATTTAGTCATTTTCAGCCAATTTTCTGGATTTTTGAAAATTTCACTTTTTTGTGAAAATATCCACTAAATGAGGGAATAATATGTGTGAGGGTACCCCAGGAGAGTTCCAAATGTGTGTGGGTAGAATATATATCCCACGGGGGTAATATTGAAAAAAAGTTGAAAAAAAATTTTTTTGGACTTAGTCATTTTTCCGGCATTTATCAGACTTTCAAATAGGGGAAATGTCAGTGAGCATTCCGATTTCAGTTCCAGAGCGATTCGCCCAATGAGTCCTTGATATTTAGTCGTTTTCAGCCAATATTTTGGATTTTTGAAAATTTCACTTTTTTGTGAAAATATCCACTAAATGAGGGAATAATATGTGTGAGGGTACCCCAGGAGAGTTCCAAATGTGTGTGGGTAGAATATATATCCCACGGGGGTAAAATTGAAAAAAGTTGAAAATAATTTTTTTTTGGACTTAGTCATTTTTCCTCGTTTATCAGACTTTCAGATAGGGCAAATGCCAGTGAGCGTTCCGATTTCAGTTCCAGAGCGATTCGCCCAATGAGTCCTTGATATTTAGTCATTTTCAGCCAATCTTCTGGATTTTTGAAAATTTCACTTTTTTGTGAAAATATCCACTAAATGAGGGAATAATATGTGTGAGGGTACCCCAGGAGAGTTCCAAATGTGTGTGGGTAGAATCTATATCCCACGGGGGTAATAGTGAAAAAGTTGAAAAAATTTTTTTTTTGGACTTAGTCATTTTTCCGGCGTTTATCAGACTTTCAGATAGGGGAAATGTCAGTGAACATTCCGATTTCAGTTCCAGAGCGATTCGCCCAATGAGTCCTTGATATTTAGTCGTTTTCAGCCAATATTTTGGATTTTTGAAAATTTCACTTTTTTGTGAAAATATCCACTAAATGAGGGAATAATATGTGTGAGGGTACCCCAGGAGAGTTCCAAATGTGTGTGGGTAGAATCTATATCCCACGGGGGTAAAATTGAAAAAAGTTGAAAAATTTTTTTTTTTGGACTTAGTCATTTTTCCGGCGTTTATCAGACTTTCAGATAGGGCAAATGTCAGTGAGCGTTCCGATTTCAGTTCCAGAGCGATTCGCCCAATGAGTCCTTGATATTTAGTCGTTTATAGCCAATATTTTGGATTTTTGAAAATTTCACTTTTTTGTGAAAATATCCACTAAATGAGGGAATAATATGTGTGAGGGTACCCCAGGAGAGTTCCAAATGTGTGTGGGTAGAATCTATATCCCACGGGGGTAAAATTGAAAAAAGTTGAAAAATTTTTTTTTTTGGACTTAGTCATTTTTCCGGCGTTTATCAGACTTTCAGATAGGGCAAATGTCAGTGAGCGTTCCGATTTCAGTTCCAGAGCGATTCGCCCAATGAGTCCTTGATATTTAGTCGTTTTCAGCCAATATTTTGGATTTTTGAAAATTTTACTTTTTTGTTAAAATATCCACTAAATCAGGGAATAATATGTGTGAGGGTACCCCAGGAGAGTTCCAAATGTGTGTGGGTAGAATCTATATCCCACGGGGGTAATAGTGAAAAAGTTGAAAAATTTTTTTTTTGGACGTAGTCATTTTTCCGGCGTTTATCAGACTTTCAAATAGGGGAAATGTCAGTGAGCATTCCGATTTCAGTTCCAGAGCGATTCGCCCAATGAGTCCTTGATATTTAGTCGTTTTCAGCCAATATTTTGTATTTTTGAAAATTTCACTTTTTTGTGAAAATATCCACTAAATGAGGGAATAATATGTGTGAGGGTACCCCAGGAGAGTTCCAAATGTGTGTGGGTAGAATCTATATCCCACGGGGGTAAAATTGAAAAAGTTGAAAAAATTTTTTTTTTGGACTTAGTCATTTCTCCGGCGTTTATCAGACTTTCAGATAGGGGAAATGTCAGTGAACATTCCGATTTCAGTTCCAGAGCGATTCGCCCAATGAGTCCTTGATATTTAGTCGTTTTCAGCCAATATTTTGGATTTTTGAAAATTTCACTTTTTTGTGAAAATATCCACTAAATGAGGGAATAATATGTGTGAGGGTACCCCAGGAGAGTTCCAAATGTGTGTGGGTAGAATATATATCCCACGGGGGTAATATTGAAAAAAAGTTGAAAAATTTTTTTTTTTGGACTTAGTCATTTTTCCGGCGTTTATCAGACTTTCAGATAGGGCAAATGTCAGTGAGCGTTCCGATTTCAGTTCCAGAGCGATTCGCCCAATGAGTCCTTGATATTTAGTCGTTTATAGCCAATATTTTGGATTTTTGAAAATTTCACTTTTTTGTGAAAATATCCACTAAATGAGGGAATAATATGTGTGAGGGTACCCAGGAGAGTTCCAAATGTGTGTGGGTAGAATATATATCCCACGGGGGTAAAATTGAAAAAAGTTGAAAAAATTTTTTTTTTGGACTTAGTCTTTTTTACGCCGTTTATCAGACTTTCAGATAGGGCAAATGTCAGTGAGCGTTCCGATTTCAGTTCCAGAGCGATTCCCCAATGAGTCCTTGATATTTAGTCATTTTCAGCCAATTTTCTGGATTTTTGAAAATTTCACTTTTTTGTGAAAATATCCACTAAATGAGGGAATAATATGTGTGAGGGTACCCCAGGAGAGTTCCAAATGTGTGTGGGTAGAATATATATCCCACTGGGTTAAAAATGGAAAAAGATGAAAATAATTTTTTTTTGGACTTAGTCATTTTTCCGCGTTTATCAGACTTTCAGATAGGGCAAATGCCAGTGAGCATTCCGATTTCAGTTCCAGAGCGATTCGCCCAATGAGTCTTTGATATTTAGTCGTTTTCAGCCAATATTTTGGATTTTTGAAAATTTCACTTTTTTGTGAAAATATCCACTAAATGAGGGAATAATATGTGTGAGGGTACCCCAGGAGAGTTCCAAATGTGTGTGGGTAGAATCTATATCCCACGGGGGTAATATTGAAAAAGTTGAAAAATTTTTTTTTTTGGACGTAGTCATTTTTCCGGCGTTTATCAGACTTTCAGATAGGGCAAATGTCAGTGAGCGTTCCAATTTCAATTTCAGAGCGATTCGCCCAATGAGTCCTTGATATTTAGTCGTTTTCAGCCAATATTTTGTATTTTTGAAAATTTCACTTTTTTGTGAAAATATCCACTAAATGAGGGAATAATATGTGTGAGGGTACCCCAGGAGAGTTCCAAATGTGTGTGGGTAGAATCTATATCCCACGGGGGTAAAATTGAAAAAGTTGAAAAATTTTTTTTTTTGGACTTAGTCATTTCTCCGGCGTTTATCAGACTTTCAGATAGGGGAAATGTCAGTGAGCATTCCGATTTCAGTTCCAGAGCGATTCGCCCAATGAGTCCTTGATATTTAGTCGTTTTCAGCCAATATTTTGGATTTTTGAAAATTTTACTTTTTTGTTAAAATATCCACTAAATCAGGGAATAATATGTGTGAGGGTACCCCAGGAGAGTTCCAAATGTGTGTGGGTAGAATATATATCCCACGGGGGTAAAATTGAAAAAAGTTGAAAAATTTTTTTTTTCAACTTAGTCATTTTTCCGGCGTTTATCAGACTTTCAGATAGGGCAAATGTCAGTGAGCGTTCCGATTTCAGTTCCAGAGCGATTAGCCAATGAGACCTTGATATTTAGTCATTTTCAGCCAATTTTCTGGATTTTTGAAAATTTCAATTTTTGTGAAAATATCCACTAAATGAGGGAATAATATGTGTGAGGGTACCCAGGAGAGTTCCAAATGTGTGTGGGTAGAATATATATCCCACGGGGGTAAATTTGAAAAAAGTTGAAAATAATTTTTTTTTGGTCTTAGTCATTTTTCCGTCGTTTATCACACTTTCAGATAGGGGAAATGTCAGTGAACGTTCCGATTTCAGTTCCAGAGCGATTCGCCCAATCAGTCCTTGATATTTAGTCGTTTTCAGCCAATATTTTGGATTTTTGAAAATTTCACTTTTTTGTGAAAATATCCACTAAATGAGGGAATAATATGGGTGAGGGTACCCCAGGAGAGTTCCAAATGTGTGTGGGTAGAATCTATATCCCACGGGGGTCATATTGAAAAAGTTGAAAATTTTTTTTTTTTGGACGTAGTCATTTTTCCGGCGTTTATCAGACTTTCAAATAGGGGAAATGTCAGTGAGCATTCTGATTTCAGTTCCAGAGCGATTCGCCCAATGAGTCCTGGATATTTAGTCGATTTCAGCCAATATTTTGTATTTTTGAAAATTTCACTTTTTTGTGAAAATATCCACTAAATCAGGGAATAATATGTGTGAGGGTACCCAGGAGAGTTCCAAATGTGTGTGGGTAGAATATATATTCCACGGGGGTAATATTGAAAAAGTTGAAAACAATTTTTTTTTGGACTTAGTCATTTTTCCGGCGTTTATCACACTTTCAGATAGGGGAAATGTCAGTGAACGTTCCGATTTCAGTTCCAGAGCGTTTCGCCCAATGAGTCCTTGATATTTAGTCGTTTTCAGCCAATATTTTGGATTTTTGAAAATTTCACTTTTTTGTGAAAATATCCACTAAATGAGGGAATAATATGTGTGAGGGTACCCCAGGAGAGTTCCAAATGTGTGTGGGTAGAATCTGTATCCCACGGGGGTAAAATTGAAAAAAGTTGAAAAAAATTTTTTTTTGGACTTAGTCATTTTTCCGGCGTTTATCAGACTTTCAGATAGGGGAAATGTCAGTGAACATTCCGATTTCAGTTCCAGAGCGATTCGCCCAATGAGTCCTTGATATTTAGTCGTTTTCAGCCAATATTTTGGATTTTTGAAAATTTCACTTTTTTGTGAAAATATCCACTAAATGAGGGAATAATATGTGTGAGGGTACCCAGGAGAGTTCCAAATGTGTGTGGGTAGAATATATATCCCACGGGGGTAAAATTGAAAAAAGTTGAAAAAATTTTTTTTTTGGACTTAGTCTTTTTTCCGCCGTTTATCAGACTTTCAGATAGGGCAAATGTCAGTGAGCGTTCCGATTTCAGTTCCAGAGCGATTCCCCAATGAGTCCTTGATATTTAGTCATTTTCAGCCAATTTTCTGGATTTTTGAAAATTTCACTTTTTTGTGAAAATATCCACTAAATGAGGGAATAATATGTGTGAGGGTACCCCAGGAGAGTTCCAAATGTGTGTGGGTAGAATCTATATCCCACGGGGGTAATAGTGAAAAAGTTGAAAAATTTTTTTTTTTGGACGTAGTCATTTTTCCGGCGTTTATCAGACTTTCAAATAGGGGAAATGTCAGTGAGCATTCCGATTTCAGTTCCAGAGCGATTCGCCCAATGAGTCCTTGATATTTAGTCGTTTTCAGCCAATATTTTGGATTTTTGAAAATTTCACTTTTTTGTGAAAATATCCACTAAATGAGGGAATAATATGTGTGAGGGTACCCCAGGAGAGTTCCAAATGTGTGTGGGTAGAATATATATCCCACGGGGGTAATATTGAAAAAAAGTTGAAAAATTTTTTTTTTTGGACTTAGTCATTTTTCCGGCGTTTATCAGACTTTCAGATAGGGCAAATGTCAGTGAGCGTTCCGATTTCAGTTCCAGAGCGATTCGCCCAATGAGTCCTTGATATTTAGTCGTTTATAGCCAATATTTTGGATTTTTGAAAATTTCACTTTTTTGTGAAAATATCCACTAAATGAGGGAATAATATGTGTGAGGGTACCCAGGAGAGTTCCAAATGTGTGTGGGTAGAATATATATCCCACGGGGGTAAAATTGAAAAAAGTTGAAAAAATTTTTTTTTTGGACTTAGTCTTTTTTCCGCCGTTTATCAGACTTTCAGATAGGGCAAATGTCAGTGAGCGTTCCGATTTCAGTTCCAGAGCGATTCGCCCAATGAGACCTTGATATTTCGTCATTTTCAGCCAATTTTCTGGATTTTTGAAAATTTCAATTTTTGTGAAAATATCCACTAAATGAGGGAATAATATGTGTGAGGGTACCCCAGGAAAGTTCCAAATGTGTGTGGGTAGAATATATATCCCACGGGGGTAAAATTGAAAAAAGTTGAAAAATTTTTTTGGACTTAGTCATTTTTCCGGCGTTTATCAGACTTTCAAATAGGGGAAATGTCAGTGAGCATTCCGATTTCAATTCCAGAGCGATTCGCCCAATGAGTCTTTGATATTTAGTCGTTTTCAGCAAATATTTTGGATTTTTGAAAATTTCACTTTTTTTGAGAAAATATCCACTAAATGAGGGAATAATATGTGTGAGGGTACCCAGGACATTTCCAAATGTGTGTGGGTAGAATCTATATCCCACGGGGGTAATATTGAAAAAGTTGAAAATTTTTTTTTTTTTGGACGTAGTAATTTTTCCGGCGTTTATCAGACTTTCAAATAGGGGAAATGTCAGTGAGCATTCCGATTTCAGTTCCAGAGCGATTCGCCCAATGAGTCCTTGATATTTAGTCGATTTCAGCCAATATTTTGTATTTTTGAAAATTTCACTTTTTTGTGAAAATATCCACTAAATGAGGGAATAATATGTGTGAGGGTACCCCAGGAGAGTTCCAAATGTGTGTGGGTAGAATCTATATCCCACGGGGGTAAAATTGAAAAAGTTGAAAAAATTTTTTTTTTGGACTCAGTCATTTCTCCGGCGTTTATCAGACTTTCAGATAGGGGAAATGTCAGTGAACATTCCGATTTCAGTTCCAGAGCGATTCGCCCAATGAGTCCTTGATATTTAGTCGTTTATAGCCAATATTTTGGATTTTTGAAAATTTCACTTTTTTGTGAAAATATCCACTAAATGAGGGAATAATATGTGTGAGGGTACCCAGGAGAGTTCCAAATGTGTGTGGGTAGAATATATATCCCACGGGGGTAAAATTGAAAAAAGTTGAAAAAATTTTTTTTTTGGACTTAGTCTTTTTTCCGCCGTTTATCAGACTTTCAGATAGGGCAAATGTCAGTGAGCGTTCCGATTTCAGTTCCAGAGCGATTCCCCAATGAGTCCTTGATATTTAGTCATTTTCAGCCAATTTTCTGGATTTTTGAAAATTTCACTTTTTTGTGAAAATATCCACTAAATGAGGGAATAATATGTGTGAGGGTACCCCAGGAGAGTTCCAAATGTGTGTGGGTAGAATATATATCCCACGGGGGTAATATTGAAAAAAAGTTGAAAAAAAATTTTTTTGGACTTAGTCATTTTTCCGGCATTTATCAGACTTTCAAATAGGGGAAATGTCAGTGAGCATTCCGATTTCAGTTCCAGAGCGATTCGCCCAATGAGTCCTTGATATTTAGTCGTTTTCAGCCAATATTTTGGATTTTTGAAAATTTCACTTTTTTGTGAAAATATCCACTAAATGAGGGAATAATATGTGTGAGGGTACCCCAGGAGAGTTCCAAATGTGTGTGGGTAGAATATATATCCCACGGGGGTAAAATTGAAAAAAGTTGAAAATAATTTTTTTTTAGACTTAGTCATTTTTCCTCGTTTACCAGACTTTCAGATAGGGCAAATGCCAGTGAGCGTTCCGATTTCAGTTCCAGAGCGATTCGCCCAATGAGTCCTTGATATTTAGTCGTTTTCAGCCAATATTTTGGATTTTTGAAAATTTCACTTTTTTGTGAAAATATCCACTAAATGAGGGAATAATATGTGTGAGGGTACCCCAGGAGAGTTCCAAATGTGTGTGGGTAGAATATATATCCCATGGGGGTAAAATTGAAAAAAGTTGAAAACAATTTTTTTTTGGACTTAGTCATTTTTCCGGCATTTATCAGACTTTCAGATAGGGGAAATGTCAGTGAACATTCCGATTTCAGTTCCAGAGCGATTCGCCCAATGAGTCCTTGATATTTAGTCGTTTTCAGCCAATATTTTGGATTTTTGAAAATTTCACTTTTTTGTGAAAATATCCACTAAATGAGGGAATAATATGTGTGAGGGTACCCCAGGAGAGTTCCAAATGTGTGTGGGTAGAATATATATCCCACGGGGGTAAAATTGAAAAAAGTTGAAAATAATTTTTTTTTGGACTTAGTCATTTTTCCTCGTTTACCAGACTTTCAGATAGGGCAAATGCCAGTGAGCGTTCCGATTTCAGTTCCAGAGCGATTCGCCCAATGAGTCCTTGATATTTAGTCGTTTTCAGCCAATATTTTGGATTTTTGAAAATTTCACTTTTTTGTGAAAATATCCACTAAATGAGGGAATAATATGTGTGAGGGTACCCCAGGAGAGTTCCAAATGTGTGTGGGTAGAATATATATCCCATGGGGGTAAAATTGAAAAAAGTTGAAAACAATTTTTTTTTGGACTTAGTCATTTTTCCGGCATTTATCAGACTTTCAGATAGGGGAAATGTCAGTGAACATTCCGATTTCAGTTCCAGAGCGATTCGCCCAATGAGTCCTTGATATTTAGTCGTTTTCAGCCAATATTTTGGATTTTTGAAAATTTCACTTTTTTGTGAAAATATCCACTAAATCAGGGAATAATATGTGTGAGGGTACCCAGGAGAGTTCCAAATGTGTGTGGGTAGAATATATATCCCACGGGGGTAAAATTGAAAAAAGTTGAAAACAATTTTTTTTTTGACTTAGTTATTTCTCCGGCGTTTATCAGACTTTCAGATAGGGGAAATGTCAGTGAACATTCCGATTTCAGTTCCAGAGCGATTCGCCCAATGAGTCCTTGATATTTAGTCGTTTTCAGCCAATATTTTGGATTTTTGAAAATTTCACTTTTTTGTGAAAATATCCACTAAATGAGGGAATAATATGTGTGAGGGTACCCCAGGAGAGTTCCAAATGTGTGTGGGTAGAATCTATATCCCACGGGGGTAATAGTGAAAAAGTTGAAAAAATTTTTTTTTTGGACTTAGTCATTTTTCCGGCGTTTATCAGACTTTCAGATAGGGGAAATGTCAGTGAACATTCCGATTTCAGTTCCAGAGCGATTCGCCCAATGAGTCCTTGATATTTAGTCGTTTTCAGCCAATATTTTGGATTTTTGAAAATTTCACTTTTTTGTGAAAATATCCACTAAATGAGGGAATAATATGTGTGAGGGTACCCCAGGAGAGTTCCAAATGTGTGTGGGTAGAATCTATATCCCACGGGGGTAAAATTGAAAAAAGTTGAAAAATAATTTTTTTCGACTTAGTCATTTTTCCGGCGTTTATCAGACTTTCAGATAGGGCAAATGTCAGTGAGCGTTCCGATTTCAGTTCCAGAGCGGTTCGCCCAATGAGTCCTTGATATTTAGTCATTTTCAGCCAATTTTCTGGATTTTTGAAAATTTCACTTTTTTGTGAAAATATCCACTAAATGAGGGAATAATATGTGTGAGGGTACCCCAGGAGAGTTCCAAATGTGTGTGGGTAGAATCTATATCCCACGGGGGTAATAGTGAAAAAGTTGAAAAATTTTTTTTTTTGGACGTAGTCATTTTTCCGGCGTTTATCAGACTTTCAAATAGGGGAAATGTCAGTGAGCATTCCGATTTCAGTTCCAGAGCGATTCGCCCAATGAGTCCTTGATATTTAGTCGTTTTCAGCCAATATTTTGTATTTTTGAAAATTTCACTTTTTTGTGAAAATATCCACTAAATGAGGGAATAATATGTGTGAGGGTACCCCAGGAGAGTTCCAAATGTGTGTGGGTAGAATCTATATCCCACGGGGGTAAAATTGAAAAAGTTGAAAAAATTTTTTTTTTGGACTTAGTCATTTCTCCGGCGTTTATCAGACTTTCAGATAGGGGAAATGTCAGTGAACATTCCGATTTCAGTTCCAGAGCGATTCGCCCAATGAGTCCTTGATATTTAGTCGTTTTCAGCCAATATTTTGGATTTTTGAAAATTTCACTTTTTTGTGAAAATATCCACTAAATCAGGGAATAATATGTGTGAGGGTACCCCAGGAGAGTTCCAAATGTGTGTGGGTAGAATATATATCCCACGGGGGTAAAATTGAAAAAAGTTGAAAAATTTTTTTTTTCAACTTAGTCATTTTTCCGGCGTTTATCAGACTTTCAGATAGGGCAAATGTCAGTGAGCGTTCCGATTTCAGTTCCAGAGCGATTAGCCAATGAGACCTTGATATTTAGTCATTTTCAACCAATTTTCTGGATTTTTGAAAATTTCAATTTTTGTGAAAATATCCACTAAATGAGGGAATAATATGTGTGAGGGTACCCAGGAGAATTCCAAATGTGTGTGGGTAGAATATATATCCCACGGGGGTAAATTTGAAAAAAGTTGAAAATAATTTTTTTTTGGTCTTAGTCATTTTTCCGTCGTTTATCACACTTTCAGATAGGGGAAATGTCAGTGAACGTTCCGATTTCAGTTCCAGAGCGATTCGCCCAATGAGTCCTGGATATTTAGTCGATTTCAGCCAATATTTTGTATTTTTGAAAATTTCACTTTTTTGTGAAAATATCCACTAAATCAGGGAATAATATGTGTGAGGGTACCCAGGAGAGTTCCAAATGTGTGTGGGTAGAATATATATTCCACGGGGGTAATATTGAAAAAGTTGAAAACAATTTTTTTTTGGACTTAGTCATTTTTCCGGCGTTTATCACACTTTCAGATAGGGGAAATGTCAGTGAACGTTCCGATTTCAGTTCCAGAGCGTTTCGCCCAATGAGTCCTTGATATTTAGTCGTTTTCAGCCAATATTTTGGATTTTTGAAAATTTCACTTTTTTGTGAAAATATCCACTAAATGAGGGAATAATATGTGTGAGGGTACCCCAGGAGAGTTCCAAATGTGTGTGGGTAGAATCTACATCCCACGGGGGTAAAATTGAAAAAAGTTGAAAACAATTTTTTTTTGGACTTAGTCATTTTTCCGGCGTTTATCAGACTTTCAGATAGGGGAAATGTCAGTGAACATTCCGATTTCAGTTCCAGAGCGATTCGCCCAATGAGTCCTTGATATTTAGTCGTTTATAGCCAATATTTTGGATTTTTGAAAATTTCACTTTTTTGAGAAAATATCCACTAAATGAGGGAATAATATGTGTGAGGGTACCCCAGGAGAGTTCCAAATGTTTGTGGGTAGAATATATATCCCACGGGGGTAAAATTGAAAAAAGTTGAAAAATTTTTTTTTTGGACTTAGTCATTTTTCCGCCGTTTATCAGACTTTCAGATAGGGCAAATGTCAGTGAGCGTTCCGATTTCAGTTCCAGAGCGATTCGCCCAATGAGTCCTTGATATTTAGTCGTTTTCAGCCAATATTTTGGATTTTTGAAAATTTCACTTTTTTGTGAAAATATCCACTAAATGAGGGAATAATATGTGTGAGGGTACCCCAGGAGAGTTCCAAATGTGTGTGGGTAGAATCTATATCCCACGGGGGTAAAATTGAAAAAAGTTGAAAACAATTTTTTTTTGAACTTAGTCATTTTTCCGGCGTTTATCAGACTTTCAGATAGGGGAAATGTCAGTGAACATTCCGATTTCAGTTCCAGAGCGATTCGCCCAATGAGTCCTTGATATTTAGTCGTTTATAGCCAATATTTTGGATTTTTGAAAATTTCACTTTTTTGTGAAAAAATCCACTAAATGAGGGAATAATATGTGTGAGGGTACCCAGGAGAGTTCCAAATGTGTGTGGGTAGAATATATATCCCACGGGGGTAAAATTGAAAAAAGTTGAAAAAATTTTTTTTTGGACTTAGTCTTTTTTCCGGCGTTTATCAGACTTTCATATAGGGGAAATGTCAGTGAGCGTTCCGATTTCAGTTCCAGAGCGATTCGCCCAATGAGTCCTTGATATTTAGTCGTTTTCAGCCAATATTTTGGATTTTTGAAAATTTCACTTTTTTGAGAAAATATCCACTAAATGAGGGAATAATATGTGTGAGGGTACCCCAGGAGAGTTCCAAATGTGTGTGGGTAGAATATATATCCCACGGGGGTAAAATTGAAAAAAGTTGAAAAAAATTTTTTTTGGACTTAGTCTTTTTTCCGGCGTTTATCAGACTTTCAAATAGGGGAAATGTCAGTGAGCGTTCCGATTTCAGTTCCAGAGCGATTCGCCCAATGAGTCCTTGATATTTAGTCGTTTTCAGCCAATATTTTGGATTTTTGAAAATTTTACTTTTTTGTGAAAATATCCACTAAATCAGGGAATAATATGTGTGAGGGTACCCAGGAGAGTTCCAAATGTGTGTGGGTAGAATATATATCCCACGGGGGTAAAATTGAAAAAAGTTGAAAACAATTTTTTTTTGGACTTAGTCATTTTTCCGGCGTTTATCAGACTTTCAGATAGGGGAAATGTCAGTGAACATTCCGATTTCAGTTCCAGAGCGATTCGCCCAATGAGTCCTTGATATTTAGTCGTTTATAGCCAATATTTTGGATTTTTGAAAATTTCACTTTTTTGAGAAAATATCCACTAAATGAGGGAATAATATGTGTGAGGGTACCCCAGGAGAGTTCCAAATGTGTGTGGGTAGAATATATATCCCACGGGGGTAAAATTGAAAAAAGTTGAAAAATTTTTTTTTTGGACTTAGTCATTTTTCCGCCGTTTATCAGACTTTCAGATAGGGCAAATGTCAGTGAGCGTTCCGATTTCAGTTCCAGAGCGATTCGCCCAATGAGTCCTTGATATTTAGTCGTTTTCAGCCAATATTTTGGATTTTTGAAAATTTCACTTTTTTGTGAAAATATCCACTAAATGAGGGAATAATATGTGTGAGGGTACCCCAGGAGAGTTCCAAATGTGTGTGGGTAGAATCTATATCCCACGGGGGTAAAATTGAAAAAAGTTGAAAACAATTTTTTTTTGAACTTAGTCATTTTTCCGGCGTTTATCAGACTTTCAGATAGGGGAAATGTCAGTGAACATTCCGATTTCAGTTCCAGAGCGATTCGCCCAATGAGTCCTTGATATTTAGTCGTTTATAGCCAATATTTTGGATTTTTGAAAATTTCACTTTTTTGTGAAAATATCCACTAAATGAGGGAATAATATGTGTGAGGGTACCCAGGAGAGTTCCAAATGTGTGTGGGTAGAATATATATCCCACGGGGGTAAAATTGAAAAAAGTTGAAAAAATTTTTTTTTGGACTTAGTCTTTTTTCCGGCGTTTATCAGACTTTCAAATAGGGGAAATGTCAGTGAGCGTTCCGATTTCAGTTCCAGAGCGATTCGCCCAATGAGTCCTTGATATTTAGTCGTTTTCAGCCAATATTTTGGATTTTTGAAAATTTCACTTTTTTGAGAAAATATCCACTAAATGAGGGAATAATATGTGTGAGGGTACCCCAGGAGAGTTCCAAATGTGTGTGGGTAGAATATATATCCCACGGGGGTAAAATTGAAAAAAGTTGAAAAATTTTTTTTTTGGACTTAGTCATTTTTCCGCCGTTTATCAGACTTTCAGATAGGGCAAATGTCAGTGAGCGTTCCGATTTCAGTTCCAGAGCGATTCGCCCAATGAGTCCTTGATATTTAGTCGTTTTCAGCCAATATTTTGGATTTTTGAAAATTTCACTTTTTTGTGAAAATATCCACTAAATGAGGGAATAATATGTGTGAGGGTACCCCAGGAGAGTTCCAAATGTGTGTGGGTAGAATATATATCCCACGGGGGTAAAATTGAAAAAAGTTGAAAATAATTTTTTTTTAGACTTAGTCATTTTTCCTCGTTTACCAGACTTTCAGATAGGGCAAATGCCAGTGAGCGTTCCGATTTCAGTTCCAGAGCGATTCGCCCAATGAGTCCTTGATATTTAGTCGTTTTCAGCCAATATTTTGGATTTTTGAAAATTTCACTTTTTTGTGAAAATATCCACTAAATGAGGGAATAATATGTGTGAGGGTACCCCAGGAGAGTTCCAAATGTGTGTGGGTAGAATATATATCCCATGGGGGTAAAATTGAAAAAAGTTGAAAACAATTTTTTTTTGGACTTAGTCATTTTTCCGGCATTTATCAGACTTTCAGATAGGGGAAATGTCAGTGAACATTCCGATTTCAGTTCCAGAGCGATTCGCCCAATGAGTCCTTGATATTTAGTCGTTTTCAGCCAATATTTTGGATTTTTGAAAATTTCACTTTTTTGTGAAAATATCCACTAAATGAGGGAATAATATGTGTGAGGGTACCCCAGGAGAGTTCCAAATGTGTGTGGGTAGAATATATATCCCACGGGGGTAAAATTGAAAAAAGTTGAAAATAATTTTTTTTTGGACTTAGTCATTTTTCCTCGTTTACCAGACTTTCAGATAGGGCAAATGCCAGTGAGCGTTCCGATTTCAGTTCCAGAGCGATTCGCCCAATGAGTCCTTGATATTTAGTCGTTTTCAGCCAATATTTTGGATTTTTGAAAATTTCACTTTTTTGTGAAAATATCCACTAAATGAGGGAATAATATGTGTGAGGGTACCCCAGGAGAGTTCCAAATGTGTGTGGGTAGAATATATATCCCATGGGGGTAAAATTGAAAAAAGTTGAAAACAATTTTTTTTTGGACTTAGTCATTTTTCCGGCATTTATCAGACTTTCAGATAGGGGAAATGTCAGTGAACATTCCGATTTCAGTTCCAGAGCGATTCGCCCAATGAGTCCTTGATATTTAGTCGTTTTCAGCCAATATTTTGGATTTTTGAAAATTTCACTTTTTTGTGAAAATATCCACTAAATCAGGGAATAATATGTGTGAGGGTACCCAGGAGAGTTCCAAATGTGTGTGGGTAGAATATATATCCCACGGGGGTAAAATTGAAAAAAGTTGAAAACAATTTTTTTTTTGACTTAGTTATTTCTCCGGCGTTTATCAGACTTTCAGATAGGGGAAATGTCAGTGAACATTCCGATTTCAGTTCCAGAGCGATTCGCCCAATGAGTCCTTGATATTTAGTCGTTTTCAGCCAATATTTTGGATTTTTGAAAATTTCACTTTTTTGTGAAAATATCCACTAAATGAGGGAATAATATGTGTGAGGGTACCCCAGGAGAGTTCCAAATGTGTGTGGGTAGAATCTATATCCCACGGGGGTAATAGTGAAAAAGTTGAAAAAATTTTTTTTTTGGACTTAGTCATTTTTCCGGCGTTTATCAGACTTTCAGATAGGGGAAATGTCAGTGAACATTCCGATTTCAGTTCCAGAGCGATTCGCCCAATGAGTCCTTGATATTTAGTCGTTTTCAGCCAATATTTTGGATTTTTGAAAATTTCACTTTTTTGTGAAAATATCCACTAAATGAGGGAATAATATGTGTGAGGGTACCCCAGGAGAGTTCCAAATGTGTGTGGGTAGAATCTATATCCCACGGGGGTAAAATTGAAAAAAGTTGAAAAATAATTTTTTTCGACTTAGTCATTTTTCCGGCGTTTATCAGACTTTCAGATAGGGCAAATGTCAGTGAGCGTTCCGATTTCAGTTCCAGAGCGGTTCGCCCAATGAGTCCTTGATATTTAGTCATTTTCAGCCAATTTTCTGGATTTTTGAAAATTTCACTTTTTTGTGAAAATATCCACTAAATGAGGGAATAATATGTGTGAGGGTACCCCAGGAGAGTTCCAAATGTGTGTGGGTAGAATCTATATCCCACGGGGGTAATAGTGAAAAAGTTGAAAAATTTTTTTTTTTGGACGTAGTCATTTTTCCGGCGTTTATCAGACTTTCAAATAGGGGAAATGTCAGTGAGCATTCCGATTTCAGTTCCAGAGCGATTCGCCCAATGAGTCCTTGATATTTAGTCGTTTTCAGCCAATATTTTGTATTTTTGAAAATTTCACTTTTTTGTGAAAATATCCACTAAATGAGGGAATAATATGTGTGAGGGTACCCCAGGAGAGTTCCAAATGTGTGTGGGTAGAATCTATATCCCACGGGGGTAAAATTGAAAAAGTTGAAAAAATTTTTTTTTTGGACTTAGTCATTTCTCCGGCGTTTATCAGACTTTCAGATAGGGGAAATGTCAGTGAACATTCCGATTTCAGTTCCAGAGCGATTCGCCCAATGAGTCCTTGATATTTAGTCGTTTTCAGCCAATATTTTGGATTTTTGAAAATTTCACTTTTTTGTGAAAATATCCACTAAATCAGGGAATAATATGTGTGAGGGTACCCCAGGAGAGTTCCAAATGTGTGTGGGTAGAATATATATCCCACGGGGGTAAAATTGAAAAAAGTTGAAAAATTTTTTTTTTCAACTTAGTCATTTTTCCGGCGTTTATCAGACTTTCAGATAGGGCAAATGTCAGTGAGCGTTCCGATTTCAGTTCCAGAGCGATTAGCCAATGAGACCTTGATATTTAGTCATTTTCAACCAATTTTCTGGATTTTTGAAAATTTCAATTTTTGTGAAAATATCCACTAAATGAGGGAATAATATGTGTGAGGGTACCCAGGAGAATTCCAAATGTGTGTGGGTAGAATATATATCCCACGGGGGTAAATTTGAAAAAAGTTGAAAATAATTTTTTTTTGGTCTTAGTCATTTTTCCGTCGTTTATCACACTTTCAGATAGGGGAAATGTCAGTGAACGTTCCGATTTCAGTTCCAGAGCGATTCGCCCAATGAGTCCTGGATATTTAGTCGATTTCAGCCAATATTTTGTATTTTTGAAAATTTCACTTTTTTGTGAAAATATCCACTAAATCAGGGAATAATATGTGTGAGGGTACCCAGGAGAGTTCCAAATGTGTGTGGGTAGAATATATATTCCACGGGGGTAATATTGAAAAAGTTGAAAACAATTTTTTTTTGGACTTAGTCATTTTTCCGGCGTTTATCACACTTTCAGATAGGGGAAATGTCAGTGAACGTTCCGATTTCAGTTCCAGAGCGTTTCGCCCAATGAGTCCTTGATATTTAGTCGTTTTCAGCCAATATTTTGGATTTTTGAAAATTTCACTTTTTTGTGAAAATATCCACTAAATGAGGGAATAATATGTGTGAGGGTACCCCAGGAGAGTTCCAAATGTGTGTGGGTAGAATCTACATCCCACGGGGGTAAAATTGAAAAAAGTTGAAAACAATTTTTTTTTGGGCTTAGTCATTTTTCCGGCGTTTATCAGACTTTCAGATAGGGGAAATGTCAGTGAACATTCCGATTTCAGTTCCAGAGCGATTCGCCCAATGAGTCCTTGATATTTAGTCGTTTATAGCCAATATTTTGGATTTTTGAAAATTTCACTTTTTTGAGAAAATATCCACTAAATGAGGGAATAATATGTGTGAGGGTACCCCAGGAGAGTTCCAAATGTTTGTGGGTAGAATATATATCCCACGGGGGTAAAATTGAAAAAAGTTGAAAAATTTTTTTTTTGGACTTAGTCATTTTTCCGCCGTTTATCAGACTTTCAGATAGGGCAAATGTCAGTGAGCGTTCCGATTTCAGTTCCAGAGCGATTCGCCCAATGAGTCCTTGATATTTAGTCGTTTTCAGCCAATATTTTGGATTTTTGAAAATTTCACTTTTTTGTTAAAATATCCACTAAATGAGGGAATAATATGTGTGAGGGTACCCCAGGAGAGTTCCAAATGTGTGTGGGTAGAATCTATATCCCACGGGGGTAAAATTGAAAAAAGTTGAAAACAATTTTTTTTTGAACTTAGTCATTTTTCCGGCGTTTATCAGACTTTCAGATAGGGGAAATGTCAGTGAACATTCCGATTTCAGTTCCAGAGCGATTCGCCCAATGAGTCCTTGATATTTAGTCGTTTATAGCCAATATTTTGGATTTTTGAAAATTTCACTTTTTTGTGAAAAAATCCACTAAATGAGGGAATAATATGTGTGAGGGTACCCAGGAGAGTTCCAAATGTGTGTGGGTAGAATATATATCCCACGGGGGTAAAATTGAAAAAAGTTGAAAAAATTTTTTTTTGGACTTAGTCTTTTTTCCGGCGTTTATCAGACTTTCATATAGGGGAAATGTCAGTGAGCGTTCCGATTTCAGTTCCAGAGCGATTCGCCCAATGAGTCCTTGATATTTAGTCGTTTTCAGCCAATATTTTGGATTTTTGAAAATTTCACTTTTTTGAGAAAATATCCACTAAATGAGGGAATAATATGTGTGAGGGTACCCCAGGAGAGTTCCAAATGTGTGTGGGTAGAATATATATCCCACGGGGGTAAAATTGAAAAAAGTTGAAAAAAATTTTTTTTGGACTTAGTCTTTTTTCCGGCGTTTATCAGACTTTCAAATAGGGGAAATGTCAGTGAGCGTTCCGATTTCAGTTCCAGAGCGATTCGCCCAATGAGTCCTTGATATTTAGTCGTTTTCAGCCAATATTTTGGATTTTTGAAAATTTTACTTTTTTGTGAAAATATCCACTAAATCAGGGAATAATATGTGTGAGGGTACCCAGGAGAGTTCCAAATGTGTGTGGGTAGAATATATATCCCACGGGGGTAAAATTGAAAAAAGTTGAAAACAATTTTTTTTTGGACTTAGTCATTTTTCCGGCGTTTATCAGACTTTCAGATAGGGGAAATGTCAGTGAACATTCCGATTTCAGTTCCAGAGCGATTCGCCCAATGAGTCCTTGATATTTAGTCGTTTATAGCCAATATTTTGGATTTTTGAAAATTTCACTTTTTTGAGAAAATATCCACTAAATGAGGGAATAATATGTGTGAGGGTACCCCAGGAGAGTTCCAAATGTGTGTGGGTAGAATATATATCCCACGGGGGTAAAATTGAAAAAAGTTGAAAAATTTTTTTTTTGGACTTAGTCATTTTTCCGCCGTTTATCAGACTTTCAGATAGGGCAAATGTCAGTGAGCGTTCCGATTTCAGTTCCAGAGCGATTCGCCCAATGAGTCCTTGATATTTAGTCGTTTTCAGCCAATATTTTGGATTTTTGAAAATTTCACTTTTTTGTGAAAATATCCACTAAATGAGGGAATAATATGTGTGAGGGTACCCCAGGAGAGTTCCAAATGTGTGTGGGTAGAATCTATATCCCACGGGGGTAAAATTGAAAAAAGTTGAAAACAATTTTTTTTTGAACTTAGTCATTTTTCCGGCGTTTATCAGACTTTCAGATAGGGGAAATGTCAGTGAACATTCCGATTTCAGTTCCAGAGCGATTCGCCCAATGAGTCCTTGATATTTAGTCGTTTATAGCCAATATTTTGGATTTTTGAAAATTTCACTTTTTTGTGAAAATATCCACTAAATGAGGGAATAATATGTGTGAGGGTACCCAGGAGAGTTCCAAATGTGTGTGGGTAGAATATATATCCCACGGGGGTAAAATTGAAAAAAGTTGAAAAAATTTTTTTTTGGACTTAGTCTTTTTTCCGGCGTTTATCAGACTTTCAAATAGGGGAAATGTCAGTGAGCGTTCCGATTTCAGTTCCAGAGCGATTCGCCCAATGAGTCCTTGATATTTAGTCGTTTTCAGCCAATATTTTGGATTTTTGAAAATTTCACTTTTTTGAGAAAATATCCACTAAATGAGGGAATAATATGTGTGAGGGTACCCCAGGAGAGTTCCAAATGTGTGTGGGTAGAATCTATATCCCACGGGGGTAAAATTGAAAAAAGTTGAAAACAATTTTTTTTTGAACTTAGTCATTTTTCCGGCGTTTATCAGACTTTCAGATAGGGGAAATGTCAGTGAACATTCCGATTTCAGTTCCAGAGCGATTCGCCCAATGAGTCCTTGATATTTAGTCGTTTATAGCCAATATTTTGGATTTTTGAAAATTTCACTTTTTTGTGAAAATATCCACTAAATGAGGGAATAATATGTGTGAGGGTACCCAGGAGAGTTCCAAATGTGTGTGGGTAGAATATATATCCCACGGGGGTAAAATTGAAAAAAGTTGAAAAAATTTTTTTTTGGACTTAGTCTTTTTTCCGGCGTTTATCAGACTTTCAAATAGGGGAAATGTCAGTGAGCGTTCCGATTTCAGTTCCAGAGCGATTCGCCCAATGAGTCCTTGATATTTAGTCGTTTTCAGCCAATATTTTGGATTTTTGAAAATTTCACTTTTTTGAGAAAATATCCACTAAATGAGGGAATAATATGTGTGAGGGTACCCCAGGAGAGTTCCAAATGTGTGTGGGTAGAATATATATCCCACGGGGGTAAAATTGAAAAAAGTTGAAAAATTTTTTTTTTGGACTTAGTCATTTTTCCGCCGTTTATCAGACTTTCAGATAGGGCAAATGTCAGTGAGCGTTCCGATTTCAGTTCCAGAGCGATTCGCCCAATGAGTCCTTGATATTTAGTCGTTTTCAGCCAATATTTTAGATTTTTGAAAATTTCACTTTTTTGTGAAAATATCCACTAAATGAGGGAATAATATGTGTGAGGGTACTCCAGGAGAGTTCCAAATGTGTGTGGGTAGAATATATATCCCACGGGGGTAAAATTGAAAAAAGTTGAAAAAAATTTTTTTTTGGACTTAGTCTTTTTTCCACCGTTTATCAGACTTTCAAATAGGGGAAATGTCAGTGAGCGTTCCGATTTCAGTTCCAGAGCGATTCGCCCAATGAGTCCTTGATATTTAGTCGTTTTCAGCCAATATTTTGGATTTTTGAAAATTTTACTTTTTTGTGAAAATATCCACTAAATCAGGGAATAATATGTGTGAGGGTACCCAGGAGAGTTCCAAATGTGTGTGGGTAGAATATATATCCCACGGGGGTAAAATTGAAAAAAGTTGAAAAAATTTTTTTTTTGGACTTAGTCTTTTTTCCGGCGTTTATCAGACTTTCAAATAGGGGAAATGTCAGTGAGCATTCCGATTTCAGTTCCAGAGCGATTCGCCCAATGAGTCCTTGATATTTAATCATTTTCAGCCAATTTTCAGGATTTTTGAAAATTTCACTTTTTTGTGAAAATATCCACTAAATGAGGGAATAATATGTGTGAGGGTACCCCAGGAGAGTTCCAAATGTGTGTGGGTAGAATATATATTCCACGGGGGTAATATTGAAAAAGTTGAAAACAATTTTTTTTTGGACTTAGTCATTTTTCCGGCGTTTATCACACTTTCAGATAGGGGAAATGTCAGTGAACGTTCCGATTTCAGTTCCAGAGCGTTTCGCCCAATGAGTCCTTGATATTTAGTCGTTTTCAGCCAATATTTTGGATTTTTGAAAATTTCACTTTTTTGTGAAAATATCCACTAAATGAGGGAATAATATGTGTGAGGGTACTCCAGGAGAGTTCCAAATGTGTGTGGGTAGAATCTATATCCCACGGGGGTAAAATTGAAAAAAGTTGAAAACAATTTTTTTTTGGACTTAGTCATTTTTCCGCCGTTTATCAGACTTTCAGATAGGGCAAATGTCAGTGAGCGTTCCGATTTCAGTTCCAGAGCGATTCGCCCAATGAGTCCTTGATATTTAGTCGTTTTCAGCCAATATTTTAGATTTTTGAAAATTTCACTTTTTTGTGAAAATATCCACTAAATGAGGGAATAATATGTGTGAGGGTACTCCAGGAGAGTTCCAAATGTGTGTGGGTAGAATATATATCCCACGGGGGTAAAATTGAAAAAAGTTGAAAAAAATTTTTTTTTGGACTTAGTCTTTTTTCCACCGTTTATCAGACTTTCAAATAGGGGAAATGTCAGTGAGCGTTCCGATTTCAGTTCCAGAGCGATTCGCCCAATGAGTCCTTGATATTTAGTAGTTTTCAGCCAATATTTTGGATTTTTGAAAATTTCACTTTTTTGTGAAAATATCCACTAAATGAGGGAATAATATGTGTGAGGGTACCCCAGGAGAGTTCCAAATGTGTGTGGGTAGAATATATATCCCACGGGGGTAAAATTGAAAAAAGTTGAAAAAAATTTTTTTTGGACTTAGTCTTTTTTCCGGCGTTTATCAGACTTTCAAATAGGGGAAATGTCAGTGAACATTCCGATTTCAGTTCCAGAGCGATTCGCCCAATGAGTCCTTGATATTTAGTCGTTTATAGCCAATATTTTGGATTTTTGAAAATTTCACTTTTTTGAGAAAATATCCACTAAATGAGGGAATAATATGTGTGAGGGTACTCCAGGAGAGTTCCAAATGTGTGTGGGTAGAATATATATCCCACGGGGGTAAAATTGAAAAAAGTTGAAAAATTTTTTTTTTAGACTTAGTCATTTTTCCGCCGTTTATCAGACTTTCAGATAGGGCAAATGTCAGTGAGCGTTCCGATTTCAGTTCCAGAGCGATTCGCCCAATGAGTCCTTGATATTTAGTCGTTTTCAGCCAATATTTTGGATTTTTGAAAATTTCACTTTTTTGTGAAAATATCCACTAAATGAGGGAATAATATGTGTGAGGGTACCCCAGGAGAGTTCCAAATGTGTGTGGGTAGAATCTATATCCCACGGGGGTAAAATTGAAAAAAGTTGAAAACAATTTTTTTTTGAACTTAGTCATTTTTCCGGCGTTTATCAGACTTTCAGATAGGGGAAATGTCAGTGAACATTCCGATTTCAGTTCCAGAGCGATTCGCCCAATGAGTCCTTGATATTTAGTCGTTTATAGCCAATATTTTGGATTTTTGAAAATTTCACTTTTTTGTGAAAATATCCACTAAATGAGGGAATAATATGTGTGAGGGTACCCAGGAGAGTTCCAAATGTGTGTGGGTAGAATATATATCCCACGGGGGTAAAATTGAAAAAAGTTGAAAAAATTTTTTTTTGGACTTAGTCTTTTTTCCGGCGTTTATCAGACTTTCAAATAGGGGAAATGTCAGTGAGCGTTCCGATTTCAGTTCCAGAGCGATTCGCCCAATGAGTCCTTGATATTTAGTCGTTTTCAGCCAATATTTTGGATTTTTGAAAATTTCACTTTTTTGAGAAAATATCCACTAAATGAGGGAATAATATGTGTGAGGGTACTCCAGGAGAGTTCCAAATGTGTGTGGGTAGAATATATATCCCACTAGGGTAAAATTGAAAAAAGTTGAAAAAAATTTTTTTTTGGACTTAGTCTTTTTTCCACCGTTTATCAGACTTTCAAATAGGGGAAATGTCAGTGAGCGTTCCGATTTCAGTTCCAGAGCGATTCGCCCAATGAGTCCTTGATATTTAGTAGTTTTCAGCCAATATTTTGGATTTTTGAAAATTTCACTTTTTTGTGAAAATATCCACTAAATGAGGGAATAATATGTGTGAGGGTACCCCAGGAGAGTTCCAAATGTGTGTGGGTAGAATATATATCCCACGGGGGTAAAATTGAAAAAAGTTGAAAAAAATTTTTTTTGGACTTAGTCTTTTTTCCGGCGTTTATCAGACTTTCAAATAGGGGAAATGTCAGTGAGCGTTCCGATTTCAGTTCCAGAGCGATTCGCCCAATGAGTCCTTGATATTTAGTCGTTTTCAGCCAATATTTTGGATTTTTGAAAATTTTACTTTTTTGTGAAAATATCCACTAAATCAGGGAATAATATGTGTGAGGGTACCCAGGAGAGTTCCAAATGTGTGTGGGTAGAATATATATCCCACGGGGGTAAAATTGAAAAAAGTTGAAAAAATTTTTTTTTTGGACTTAGTCTTTTTTCCGGCGTTTATCAGACTTTCAAATAGGGGAAATGACAGTGAGCATTCCGATTTCAGTTCCAGAGCGATTCGCCCAATGAGTCCTTGATATTTAATCATTTTCAGCCAATTTTCAGGATTTTTGAAAATTTCACTTTTTTGTGAAAATATCCACTAAATGAGGGAATAATATGTGTGAGGGTACCCCAGGAGAGTTCCAAACGTGTGTGGGTAGAATATATATTCCACGGGGGTAATATTGAAAAAGTTGAAAACAATTTTTTTTTGGACTTAGTCATTTTTCCGGCGTTTATCACACTTTCAGATAGGGGAAATGTCAGTGAACGTTCCGATTTCAGTTCCAGAGCGTTTGGCCCAATGAGTCCTTGATATTTAGTCGTTTTCAGCCAATATATTGGATTTTTGAAAATTTCACTTTTTTGTGAAAATATCCACTAAATGAGGGAATAATATGTGTGAGGGTACCCCAGGAGAGTTCCAAATGTGTGTGGGTAGAATCTATATCCCACGGGGGTAAAATTGAAAAAAGTTGAAAACAATTTTTTTTTGGACTTAGTCATTTTTCCGGCGTTTATCAGACTTTCAGATAGGGGAAATGTCAGTGAACATTCCGATTTCAGTTCCAGAGCGATTCGCCCAATGAGTCCTTGATATTTAGTCGTTTTCAGCCAATATTTTGGATTTTTGAAAATTTCACTTTTTTGTGAAAATATCCACTAAATGAGGGAATAATATGTGTGAGGGTACCCCAGGAGAGTTCCAAATGTGTGTGGGTAGAATCTATATCCCACGGGGGTAAAATTGAAAAAAGTTGAAAAAAATTTTTTTTTGGACTTAGTCATTTTTCCGGCGTTTATCAGACTTTCAGATAGGGCAAATGTCAGTGAGCGTTCCGATTTCAGTTCCAGAGCGATTCGCCCAATGAGTCCTTGATATTTAATCATTTTCAGCCAATTTTCAGGATTTTTGAAAATTTCACTTTTTTGTGAAAATATCCACTAAATCAGGGAATAATATGTGTGAGGGTACCCAGGAGAGTTCCAAATGTGTGTGGGTAGAATATATATTCCACGGGGGTAATATTGAAAAAGTTGAAAACAATTTTTTTTTGGACTTAGTCATTTTTCCGGCGTTTATCACACTTTCAGATAGGGGAAATGTCAGTGAACGTTCCGATTTCAGTTCCAGAGCGTTTCGCCCAATGAGTCCTTGATATTTAGTCGTTTTCAGCCAATATTTTGGATTTTTGAAAATTTCACTTTTTTGTGAAAATATCCACTAAATGAGGGAATAATATGTGTGAGGGTACCCCAGGAGAGTTCCAAATGTGTGTGGGTAGAATCTATATCCCACGGGGGTAAAATTGAAAAAAGTTGAAAACAATTTTTTTTTGGACTTAGTCATTTTTCCGCCGTTTATCAGACTTTCAGATAGGGCAAATGTCAGTGAGCGTTCCGATTTCAGTTCCAGAGCGATTCGCCCAATGAGTCCTTGATATTTAGTCGTTTTCAGCCAATATTTTAGATTTTTGAAAATTTCACTTTTTTGTGAAAATATCCACTAAATGAGGGAATAATATGTGTGAGGGTACTCCAGGAGAGTTCCAAATGTGTGTGGGTAGAATATATATCCCACGGGGGTAAAATTGAAAAAAGTTGAAAAAAATTTTTTTTTGGACTTAGTCTTTTTTCCACCGTTTATCAGACTTTCAAATAGGGGAAATGTCAGTGAGCGTTCCGATTTCAGTTCCAGAGCGATTCGCCCAATGAGTCCTTGATATTTAGTAGTTTTCAGCCAATATTTTGGATTTTTGAAAATTTCACTTTTTTGTGAAAATATCCACTAAATGAGGGAATAATATGTGTGAGGGTACCCCAGGAGAGTTCCAAATGTGTGTGGGTAGAATATATATCCCACGGGGGTAAAATTGAAAAAAGTTGAAAAAAATTTTTTTTGGACTTAGTCTTTTTTCCGGCGTTTATCAGACTTTCAAATAGGGGAAATGTCAGTGAGCGTTCCGATTTCAGTTCCAGAGCGATTCGCCCAATGAGTCCTTGATATTTAGTCGTTTTCAGCCAATATTTTGGATTTTTGAAAATTTTACTTTTTTGTGAAAATATCCACTAAATCAGGGAATAATATGTGTGAGGGTACCCAGGAGAGTTCCAAATGTGTGTGGGTAGAATATATATCCCACGGGGGTAAAATTGAAAAAAGTTGAAAAAAATTTTTTTTTGGACTTAGTCTTTTTTCCGGCGTTTATCAGACTTTCAAATAGGGGAAATGTCAGTGAGCGTTCCGATTTCAGTTCCACAGCGATTCGCCCAATGAGTCCTTGATATTTAGTCGTTTATAGCCAATATTTTGGATTTTTGAAAATTTCACTTTTTTGTGAAAATATCCACTAAATGAGGGAATAATATGTGTGAGGGTACCCCAGGAGAGTTCCAAATGTGTGTGGGTAGAATATATATCCCACGGGGGTAAAATTGAAAAAAGTTGAAAAAAATTTTTTTTTGGACTTAGTCATTTTTCCGGCGTTTATCAGACTTTCAGATAGGGCAAATGTCAGTGAGCGTTCCGATTTCAGTTCCAGAGCGATTCACCCAATGAGTCCTTGATATTTAATCATTTTCAGCCAATTTTCTGGATTTTTGAAAATTTCACTTTTTTGTGAAAATATCCACTAAATCAGGGAATAATATGTGTGAGGGTACCCAGGAGAGTTCCAAATGTGTGTGGGTAGAATATATATTCCACGGGGGTAATATTGAAAAAAGTTGAAAACAATTTTTTTTTGGACTTAGTCATTTTTGCGGCGTTTATCACAGTTTCAGATAGGGGAAATGTCATTGAACGTTCCGATTTCAGTTCCAGAGCGTTTCGCCCAATGAGTCCTTGATATTTAGTCGTTTTCAGCCAATATTTTGGATTTTTGAAAATTTCACTTTTTTGTGAAAATATCCACTAAATGAGGGAATAATATGTGTGAGGGTACGCCAGGAGAGTTCCAAATGTGTGTGGGTAGAATATATATCCCACGGGGGTAAAATTGAAAAAAGTTGAAAATTTTTTTTTTTTGGACTTAGTCATTTTTCCGGCGTTTATCAGACTTTTAGATAGGGCAAATGTCAGTGAGCGTTCCGATTTCAGTTCCAGAGCGATTCGCCCAATGAGTCCTTGATATTTAGTCGTTTTCAGCCAATATTTTGGATTTTTGAAAATTTCACTTTTTTGTGAAAATATCCACTAAATGAGGGAATAATATGTGTGAGGGTACCCCAGGAGAGTTCCAAATGTGTGTGGGTAGAATATATATCCCACGAGGGTAATATTGAAAAAAAGTTGAAAAAAAATGTTTTTGAACTTAGTCATTTTTCCGGCGTTTATCAGACTTTCAAATAGGGGAAATGTCAGTGAACATTCCGATTTAAATTCCAGAGCTATTCGCCCAATGAGTCCTTGATATTTAGTCGTTTTCAGACAATATTTTGGATTTTTGAAAATTTCACTTTTTTGTGAAAATATCCACTAAATGAGGGAATAATATGTGTGAGGGTACCCCAGGAGAGTTCCAAATGTGTGTGGGTAGAATATATATCCCACGGGGGTAAAATTGAAAAAAGTTGAAAACAATTTTTTTTTGGACTTAGTCATTTTTCCGGCGTTTATCAGACTTTCAGATTGGGCAAATGTCAGTGAGTGTTCCGACTTCAGTTCCAGAGCGATTCGCCCAATGAGTCCTTGATATTTAGTCGTTTTCAGCCAATATTTTGGATTTTTGAAAATTTTACTTTTTTGTGAAAATATCCACTAAATCAGGGAATAATATGTGTGATGGTACCCAGGAGAGTTCCAAATGCGTGTGGGTAGAATATATATCCCACGGGGGTAAAATTGAAAAAAGTTTAAAAAAATTTTTTTTTGGACTTAGTCTTTTTTCCGGCGTTTATCAGACTTTCAAATAGGGGAAATGGCAGTGAGCGTTCCGATTTCAGTTCCAGAGCGATTCGCCCAATGAGTCCTTGATAATTAGTCGTTTATAGCCAATATTTTGGATTTTTGAAAATTTCACTTTTTTCTGAAAATATCCACTAAATGAGGGAATAATATGTGTGAGGGTACCCCAGGAGCGTTCCAAATGTGTGTGGCTAGAATATATATCCCACGGGGGTAAAATTGAAAAAAGTTGAAAAAATTTTTTTTTGGACTTAGTCATTTTTCCGGCGTTTATCAGACTTTCAGATAGGGCAAATGTCAGTGAGCGTTCCGATTTCAGTTCCAGAGCGATTCGCCCAATGAGTCCTTGATATTTAGTCGTTTTCAGCCAATATTTTGGATTTTTGAAAATTTCACTTTTTTGTGAAAATATCCACTAAATGAGGGAATAATATGTGTGAGGGTACCCCAGGAGAGTTCCAAATGTGTGTGGGTAGAATCTATATCCCACGGGGGTAAAATTGAAAAAAGTTGAAAACAATTTTTTTTTGGACTTAGTCATTTTTCCGGCGTTTATCAGACTTTCAGATAGGGGAAATGTCAGTGAACATTCCGATTTCAGATCCAGAGCGATTCGCCCAATGAGTCCTTGATATTTAGTCGTTTTCAGCCAATATTTTGGATTTTTGAAAATTTCACTTTTTTTGTGAAAATATCCACTAAATGAGGGAATAATATGTGTGAGGGTATGCCAGGAGAGTTCCAAATGTGTGTGGGTAGAATATATATCCCACGGGGGTAAAATTGAAAAAAGTTGAAAATTTTTTTTTTTTGGACTTAGTCATTTTTCCGGCGTTTATCAGACTTTCAGATAGGGCAAATGTCAGTGAGCGTTCCGATTTAAGTTCCAGAGCGATTCGCCCAATGAGTCCTTGATATTTAGTCATTTTCAGCCAATTTTCTGGATTTTTGAAAATTTCACTTTTTTGTGAAAATATCCACTAAATGAGGGAATAATATGTGTGAGGGTACCCCAGGAAAGTTCCAAATGTGTGTGGGTAGAATATATATCCCACGGGGGTAAAATTGAAAAAAGTTGAAAAATTTTTTTTTTGGACTTAGTCATTTTTCCGGCGTTTATCAGACTTTCAAATAGGGGAAATGTCAGTGAGCATTCCGATTTCAATTCCAGAGCGATTCGCCCAATGAGTCTTTGATATTTAGTCGTTTTCAGCCAATATTTTGGATTTTTGAAAATTTCACTTTTTTTTGAAAATATCCACTAAATGAGGGAATAATATGTGTGAGGGTACCCAGGAGAGTTCCAAATGTGTGTGGGTAGAATATATATCCCACGGGGGTAAAATTGAAAAAAGTTGAAAAAATTTTTTTTTTGGACTTAGTCTTTTTTCCGGCGTTTATCAGACTTTCAAATAGGGGAAATGTCAGTGAGCGTTCCGATTTCAGTTCCAGAGCGATTCGCCCAATGAGTCCTTGATATTTAGTCGTTTTCAGCCAATATTTTGGATTTTTGAAAATTTCACTTTTTTGTGAAAATATCCACTAAATGAGGGAATAATATGTGTGAGGGTACCCCAGGAGAGTTCCAAATGTGTGTGGGTAGAATCTATATCCCACGGGGGTAAAATTGAAAAAAGTTGAAAACAATTTTTTTTTGGACTTAGTCATTTTTCCGGCGTTTATCAGACTTTCAGATAGGGGAAATGTCAGTGAACATTCCGATTTCAGATCCAGAGCGATTCGCCCAATGAGTCCTTGATATTTAGTCGTTTTCAGCCAATATTTTGGATTTTTGAAAATTTCACTTTTTTTGTGAAAATATCCACTAAATGAGGGAATAATATGTGTGAGGGTATGCCAGGAGAGTTCCAAATGTGTGTGGGTAGAATATATATCCCACGGGGGTAAAATTGAAAAAAGTTGAAAATTTTTTTTTTTTGGACTTAGTCATTTTTCCGGCGTTTATCAGACTTTCAGATAGGGCAAATGTCAGTGAGCGTTCCGATTTCAGTTCCAGAGCAATTCGCCCAATGAGTCCTTGATATTTAGTTGTTTTCAGCCAATATTTTGGATTTTTGAAAATTTTACTTTTTTGTGAAAATATCCACTAAATGAGGGAATAATATGTGTGAGGGTACCCCAGGAGCGTTCCAAATGTGTGTGGCAAGAATATATATCCCACGGGGGTAAAATTGAAAAAAGTTGAAAAAATTTTTTTTTTGGACTTAGTCTTTTTTCCGGCGTTTATCAGACTTTCAAATAGGGGAAATGTCAGTGAGCGTTCCGATTTCAGTTCCAGAGCGATTCGCCCAATGAGTCCTTGATATTTAGTCGTTTTCAGACAATATTTAGGATTTTTGAAAATTTTACTTTTTTGTGAAAATATCCACTAAATGAGGGAATAATATGTGTGAGGGTACCCCAGGATCGTTCCAAATGTGTGTGGCTAGAATATATATCCCACGGGGGTAAAATTGAAAAAAGTTGAAAAATTTTTTTTTTGGACTTAGTCATTTTTCCGGCGTTTATCAGACTTTCAAATAGGGGAAATGTCAGTGAGCATTCCGATTTCAATTCCAGAGCGATTCGCTCAATGAGTCTTTGATATTTAGTCGTTTTCAGCCAATATTTTGGATTTTTGAAAATTTCACTTTTTTGTTAAAATATCCACTAAATCAGGGAATAATATGTGTGAGGGTACCCAGGAGAGTTCCAAATGTGTGTGGGTAGAATATATATCCCACGGGGGTAATATTGAAAAAAGTTGAAAACAATTTTTTTTTGGACTTAGTCATTTTTCCGGCGTTTATCAGACTTTCAAATAGGGGAAATGTCAGTGAACATTCCGATTTCAATTCCAGAGCTATTCTCCCAATGAGTCCTTGATATTTAGTCGTTTTCAGCCAATATTTTGGATTTTTGAAAATTTTACTTTTTTGTGAAAATATCCACTAAATGAGGGAATAATATGTGTGAGGGTACCCCAGGAGCGTTCCAAATGTGTGTGGCTAGAATATATATCCCACGGGGGTAAAATTGAAAAAAGTTGAAAAATTTTTTTTTTGGACTTAGTCATTTTTCCGGCGTTTATCAGACTTTCAGATAGGGCAAATGTCAGTGAGCGTTCCGATTTAAGTTCCAGAGCGATTCGCCCAATGAGTCCTTGATATTTAGTCATTTTCAGCCAATTTTCTGGATTTTTGAAAATTTCACTTTTTTGTGAAAATATCCACTAAATGAGGGAATAATATGTGTGAGGGTACCCCAGGAAAGTTCCAAATGTGTGTGGGTAGAATATATATCCCACGGGGGTAAAATTGAAAAAAGTTGAAAAATTTTTTTTTTGGACTTAGTCATTTTTCCGGCGTTTATCAGACTTTCAAATAGGGGAAATGTCAGTGAGCATTCCGATTTCAAATCCAGAGCGATTCGCCCAATGAGTCTTTGATATTTAGTCGTTTTCAGCTAAAATTTTGGATTTTTGAAAATTTCACTTTTTTGTGAAAATATCCACTAAATGAGGGAATAATATGTGTGAGGGTACCCCAGGATCGTTCCAAATGTGTGTGGCTAGAATATATATCCCACGGGGGTAAAATTGAAAAAAGTTGAAAAATTTTTTTTTTGGACTTAGTCATTTTTCCGGCGTTTATCAGACTTTCAAATAGGGGAAATGTCAGTGAGCATTCCGATTTCAATTCCAGAGCGATTCGCTCAATGAGTCTTTGATATTTAGTCGTTTTCAGCCAATATTTTGGATTTTTGAAAATTTCACTTTTTTGTGAAAATATCCACTAAATCAGGGAATAATATGTGTGAGGGTACCCAGGAGAGTTCCAAATGTGTGTGGGTAGAATATATATCCCACGGGGGTAATATTGAAAAAAGTTGAAAACAATTTTTTTTTGGACTTAGTCATTTTTCCGGCGTTTATCACACTTTCAGATAGGGGATATGTCAGTGAACGTTCCGATTTCAGTTCCAGAGCGATTCGCCCAATGAGTCCTTGATATTTAGTCGTTTTCAGCCAATATTTTGGATATTTGAAAATTTCACTTTTTTGTGAAAATATCCACCAAATGAGGGAATAATATGTGTGAGGGTACCCCAGGAGAGTTCCAAATGTGTGTGGGTAGAATATATATCCCACGGGGGTAAAATTGAAAAAAGTTGAAAAATTTTTTTTTGGACTTAGTCATTTTTCCGCCGTTTATCAGACTTTCAGATAGGGCAAATGTCAGTGAGCGTTCCGATTTCAGTTCCAGAGCGATTCGCCCAATGAGTCCTTGATATTTAGTCATTTTCAGCCAATTTTCTGGATTTTTGAAAATTTCACTTTTTTGTGAAAATATCCACTAAATGAGGGAATAATATGTGTGAGGGTACCCCAGGAGAGTTCCAAATGTGTGTGGGTAGAATATATATCCCACGGGGGTAAAATTGAAAAAAGTTGAAAAATTTTTTTTTGGACTTAGTCATTTTTCCGGCGTTTATCAGACTTTCAGATAGGGCAAATGTCAGTGAGCGATCCGATTTCAGTTCCAGAGCGATTCGCCCAATGAGTCCTTGATATTTAGTCGTTTATAGCCAATATTTTGGATTTTTGAAAATTTCACTTTTTTGTGAAAATATCCACTAAATGAGGGAATAATATGTGTGAGGTAACCCAGGAGAGTTCCAAATGTGTGTGGGTAGAATCTATATCCCACGGGGGTAAAACTGAAAAAAGTTGAAAACAATTTTTTTTTGGACTTAGTCATTTTTCCGGCGTTTATCAGACTTTCAGATAGGGGAAATGTCAGTGAACATTCCGATTTCAGATCCAGAGCGATTCGCCCAATGAGTCCTTGATATTTAGTCGTTTTCAGCCAATATTTTGGATTTTTGAAAATTTCACTTTTTTTGTGAAAATATCCACTAAATGAGGGAATAATATGTGTGAGGGTATGCCAGGAGAGTTCCAAATGTGTGTGGGTAGAATATATATCCCACGGGGGTAAAATTGAAAAAAGTTGAAAATTTTTTTTTTTTGGACTTAGTCATTTTTCCGGCGTTTATCAGACTTTCAGATAGGGCAAATGTCAGTGAGCGTTCCGATTTCAGTTCCAGAGCAATTCGCCCAATGAGTCCTTGATATTTAGTTGTTTTCAGCCAATATTTTGGATTTTTGAAAATTTTACTTTTTTGTGAAAATATCCACTAAATGAGGGAATAATATGTGTGAGGGTACCCCAGGAGCGTTCCAAATGTGTGTGGCAAGAATATATATCCCACGGGGGTAAAATTGAAAAAAGTTGAAAAAATTTTTTTTTTGGACTTAGTCTTTTTTCCGGCGTTTATCAGACTTTCAAATAGGGGAAATGTCAGTGAGCGTTCCGATTTCAGTTCCAGAGCGATTCGCCCAATGAGTCCTTGATATTTAGTCGTTTTCAGACAATATTTAGGATTTTTGAAAATTTTACTTTTTTGTGAAAATATCCACTAAATGAGGGAATAATATGTGTGAGGGTACCCCAGGATCGTTCCAAATGTGTGTGGCTAGAATATATATCCCACGGGGGTAAAATTGAAAAAAGTTGAAAAATTTTTTTTTTGGACTTAGTCATTTTTCCGGCGTTTATCAGACTTTCAAATAGGGGAAATGTCAGTGAGCATTCCGATTTCAATTCCAGAGCGATTCGCTCAATGAGTCTTTGATATTTAGTCGTTTTCAGCCAATATTTTGGATTTTTGAAAATTTCACTTTTTTGTGAAAATATCCACTAAATCAGGGAATAATATGTGTGAGGGTACCCAGGAGAGTTCCAAATGTGTGTGGGTAGAATATATATCCCACGGGGGTAATATTGAAAAAAGTTGAAAACAATTTTTTTTTGGACTTAGTCATTTTTCCGGCGTTTATCAGACTTTCAAATAGGGGAAATGTCAGTGAACATTCCGATTTCAATTCCAGAGCTATTCTCCCAATGAGTCCTTGATATTTAGTCGTTTTCAGCCAATATTTTGGATTTTTGAAAATTTTACTTTTTTGTGAAAATATCCACTAAATGAGGGAATAATATGTGTGAGGGTACCCCAGGAGCGTTCCAAATGTGTGTGGCTAGAATATATATCCCACGGGGGTAAAATTGAAAAAAGTTGAAAAATTTTTTTTTTGGACTTAGTCATTTTTCCGGCGTTTATCAGACTTTCAGATAGGGCAAATGTCAGTGAGCGTTCCGATTTAAGTTCCAGAGCGATTCGCCCAATGAGTCCTTGATATTTAGTCATTTTCAGCCAATTTTCTGGATTTTTGAAAATTTCACTTTTTTGTGAAAATATCCACTAAATGAGGGAATAATATGTGTGAGGGTACCCCAGGAAAGTTCCAAATGTGTGTGGGTAGAATATATATCCCACGGGGGTAAAATTGAAAAAAGTTGAAAAATTTTTTTTTTGGACTTAGTCATTTTTCCGGCGTTTATCAGACTTTCAAATAGGGGAAATGTCAGTGAGCATTCCGATTTCAAATCCAGAGCGATTCGCCCAATGAGTCTTTGATATTTAGTCGTTTTCAGCTAATATTTTGGATTTTTGAAAATTTCACTTTTTTGTGAAAATATCCACTAAATGAGGGAATAATATGTGTGAGGGTACCCCAGGATCGTTCCAAATGTGTGTGGCTAGAATATATATCCCACGGGGGTAAAATTGAAAAAAGTTGAAAAATTTTTTTTTTGGACTTAGTCATTTTTCCGGCGTTTATCAGACTTTCAAATAGGGGAAATGTCAGTGAGCATTCCGATTTCAATTCCAGAGCGATTCGCTCAATGAGTCTTTGATATTTAGTCGTTTTCAGCCAATATTTTGGATTTTTGAAAATTTCACTTTTTTGTGAAAATATCCACTAAATCAGGGAATAATATGTGTGAGGGTACCCAGGAGACTTCCAAATGTGTGTGGGTAGAATATATATCCCACGGGGGTAATATTGAAAAAAGTTGAAAACAATTTTTTTTTGGACTTAGTCATTTTTCCGGCGTTTATCACACTTTCAGATAGGGGATATGTCAGTGAACGTTCCGATTTCAGTTCCAGAGCGATTCGCCCAATGAGTCCTTGATATTTAGTCGTTTTCAGCCAATATTTTGGATTTTTGAAAATTTTACTTTTTTGTGAAAATATCCACTAAATGAGGGAATAATATGTGTGAGGGTACCCCAGGAGCGTTCCAAATGTGTGTGGCAAGAATATATATCCCACGGGGGTAAAATTGAAAAAAGTTGAAAAAATTTTTTTTTTGGACTTAGTCTTTTTTCCGGCGTTTATCAGACTTTCAAATAGGGGAAATGTCAGTGAGCGTTCCGATTTCAGTTCCAGAGCGATTCGCCCAATGAGTCCTTGATATTTAGTCGTTTTCAGACAATATTTAGGATTTTTGAAAATTTTACTTTTTTGTGAAAATATCCACTAAATGAGGGAATAATATGTGTGAGGGTACCCCAGGAGAGTTCCAAATGTGTGTGGGTAGAATATATATCCCACGGGGGTAAAATTGAAAAAAGTTGAAAAATTTTTTTTTGGACTTAGTCATTTTTCCGCCGTTTATCAGACTTTCAGATAGGGCAAATGTCAGTGAGCGTTCCGATTTCAGTTCCAGAGCGATTCGCCCAATGAGTCCTTGATATTTAGTCATTTTCAGCCAATTTTCTGGATTTTTGAAAATTTCACTTTTTTGTGAAAATATCCACTAAATGAGGGAATAATATGTGTGAGGGTACCCCAGGAGAGTTCCAAATGTGTGTGGGTAGAATATATATCCCACGGGGGTAAAATTGAAAAAAGTTGAAAAATTTTTTTTTGGACTTAGTCATTTTTCCGGCGTTTATCAGACTTTCAGATAGGGCAAATGTCAGTGAGCGATCCGATTTCAGTTCCAGAGCGATTCGCCCAATGAGTCCTTGATATTTAGTCGTTTATAGCCAATATTTTGGATTTTTGAAAATTTCACTTTTTTGTGAAAATATCCACTAAATGAGGGAATAATATGTGTGAGGTAACCCAGGAGAGTTCCAAATGTGTGTGGGTAGAATATATATCCCACGGGGGTAAAATTGAAAAAAGTTGAAAAATTTTTTTTTTGGACTTAGTCATTTTTCCGCCTTTTATCAGACTTTCAGATAGGGCAAATGTCAGTGAGCGTTCCGATTTCAGTTCCAGAGCGATTCGCCCAATGAGTCCTTGATATTTAGTCGTTTTCAGCCAATATTTTGGATTTTTGAAAATTTCACTTTTTTGTGAAAATATCCACTAAATGAGGGAATAATATGTGTGAGGGTACCCCAGGAGCGTTCCAAATGTGTGTGGGTAGAATATATATCCCACGGGGGTAAAATTGAAAAAAGTTGAAAAATTTTTTTTTTGGACTTAGCCATTTTTCCGGCGTTTATCAGATTTTCAGATAGGGCAAATGTCAGTGAGCGTTCCGATTTCAGTTCCAGAGCGATTCGCCCAATGAGTCCTTGATATTTAGTCATTTTCAGCCAATTTTCTGGATTTTTGAAAATTTCACTTTTTTGTGAAAATATCCACTAAATCAGGGAATAATATGTGTGAGGGTACCCAGGAGAGTTCCAAATGTGTGTGGGTAGAATATATATCCCACGGGGGTAAAATTGAAAAAAGTTGAAAAATTTTTTTTTGGACTTAGTCATTTTTCCGGCGTTTATCAGACTTTCAGATAGGGCAAATGTCAGTGAGCGATCCGATTTCAGTTCCAGAGCGATTCGCCCAATGAGTCCTTGATATTTAGTCGTTTATAGCCAATATTTTGGATTTTTGAAAATTTCACTTTTTTGTGAAAATATCCACTAAATGAGGGAATAATATGTGTGAGGTAACCCAGGAGAGTTCCAACTGTGTGTGGGTAGAATATATATCCCACGGGGGTAAAATTGAAAAAAGTTGAAAAATTTTTTTTTTGGACTTAGTCATTTTTCCGCCGTTTATCAGACTTTCAGATAGGGCAAATGTCAGTGAGCGTTCCGATTTCAGTTCCAGAGCGATTCGCCCAATGAGTCCTTGATATTTAGTCGTTTTCAGCCAATATTTTGGATTTTTGAAAATTTCACTTTTTTGTGAAAATATCCACTAAATGAGGGAATAATATGTGTGAGGGTACCCCAGGAGCGTTCCAAATGTGTGTGGGTAGAATATATATCCCACGGGGGTAAAATTGAAAAAAGTTGAAAAATTTTTTTTTTGGACTTAGCCATTTTTCCGGCGTTTATCAGACTTTCAGATAGGGCAAATGTCAGTGAGCGTTCCGATTTCAGTTCCAGAGCGATTCGCCCAATGAGTCCTTGATATTTAGTCGTTTTCAGCCAATATTTTGGATTTTTGAAAATTTCACTTTTTTGTGAAAATATCCACTAAATGAGGGAATAATATGTGTGAGGGTACCCCAGGAGAGTTCCAAATGTGTGTGGGTAGAATATATATCCCACGGGGGAAATATTGAAAAAAAGTTGAAAAAAATTTTTTTTGAACTTAGTCATTTTTCCGGCGTTTATCAGACTTTCAAATAGGGGAAATGTCAGTGAACATTCCGATTTCAATTCCAGAGCTATTCGCCCAATGAGACCTTGATATTTAGTCGTTTTCAGCCAATATTTTGGATTTTTGAAAATTTCACTTTTTTGTGAAAATATCCACTAAATGAGGGAATAATATGTGTGAGGGTACCCCAGGAGCGTTCCAAATGTGTGTGGGTAGAATATATATCCCACGGGGGTAAAATTGAAAAAAGTTGAAAACAATTTTTTTTTGGACTTAGTCATTTTTCCGGCGTTTATCAGACTTTCAGATAGGGGAAATGTCAGTGAGCATTCCGATTTCAGTTCCAGAGCGATTCGCCCAAAGAGTCCTTGATATTTAGTCGTTTTCAGCCAATATTTTGGATTTTTGAAAATTTCACTTTTTTGTGAAAATATCTACTAAATGAGGGAATAATATGTGTGAGTGTACCCCAGGAGAGTTCCAAATGTGTGTGGGTAGAATATATATCCCACGGGGGTAATATTGAAAAAAAGTTGAAAAAATTTTTTTGGACTTAGTCATTTTTCCGGCGTTTATCAGACTTTCAAATAGGGGAAATGTCAGTGAACATTCCGATTTCAATTCCAGAGCTATTCGCCCAATGAGTCCTTGATATTTAGTCGTTTTCAGCCAATATTTTGGATTTTTGAAAATTTCACTTTTTTGTGAAAATATCCACTAAATGAGGGAATAATATGTGTTAGGGTACCACAGGAGAGTTCCAAATGTGTGTGGGTAGAATATATATCCCACGGGGGTAAAATTGAAAAAAGTTGAAAACAATTTTTTTTTGGACTTAGTCATTTTTCCGGCGTTTATCAGACTTTCAGATAGGGGAAATGTCAGTGAACATTCCGATTTCAGTTCCAGAGCGATTCGCCCAATGAGTCCTTGATATTTAGTCGTTTTCAGCCAAAATTTTGGATTTTTGAAAATTTCACTTTTTTGTGAAAATATCCACTAAATGAGGGAATAATATGTGTGAGGGTACCCCAGGAGAGTTCCAAATGTGTGTGGGTAGAGTATATATCCCACGGGGGTAAAATTGAAAAAAGTTGAAAAATTTTTTTTTTGGACTTAGTCATTTTTCCGGCGTTTATCAGACTTTCAGATAGGGCAAATGTCAGTGAGCGTTCCGATTTCAGTTCCAGAGCGATTCGCCCAATGAGTCCTTGATATTTAGTCGTTTTCAGCGAATATTTTGGATTTTTGAAAATTTCACTTTTTTGTGAAAATATCCACTAAATGAGGGAATAATATGTGTGAGGGTACCCCAGGAGAGTTCCAAATGTGTGTGGGTAGAATATATATCCCACGGGGGTAATATTGAAAAAAAGTTGAAAAAAAATTTTTTTGGACTTATTCATTTTTCTGGCGTTTATCAGACTTTCAAATAGGGGAAATGTCAGTGAACATTCCCATTTCAATTTCAGAGCGATTCGCCCAATGAGTCCTTGATATTTAGTCATTTTCAGCCAATTTTCTGGATTTTTGAAAATTTCACTTTTTTGTGAAAATATCCACTAAATGAGGGAATAATATGTTTTAGGGTACCGCAGGAGAGTTCCAAATGTGTGTGGGTAGAATATATATCCCACGGGGGTAAAATTGAAAAAAGTTGAAAAAATTTTTTTTTGGACTTAGTCATTTTTCCGGCGTTTATCAGACTTTCAAATAGGGGAAATGTCAGTGAACATTCCGATTTCAATTCCAGAGCTATTCGCCCAATGAGTCCTTGATATTTAGTCGTTTTCAGCCAATATTTTGGATTTTTGAAAATTTCACTTTTTTGTGAAAATATCCACTAAATGAGGGAATAATATGTGTTAGGGTACCGCAGGAGAGTTCCAAATGTGTGTGGGTAGAATATATATCCCACGGGGGTAAAATTGAAAAAAGTTGAAAACAATTTTTTTTTTGGACTTAGTCATTTTTCCGGCGTTTATCAGACTTTCAGATAGGGGAAATGTCAGTGAGCATTCCGGTTTCAGTTCCAGAGCGATTCGCCCAATGAGTCCTTGATCTTTAGTCGTTTTCAGCCAATATTTTGGATTTTTGAAAATTTCACTTTTTTGTGAAAATATCCACTAAATGAGGGAATAATATGTGTGACGGTACCCCAGGAGAGTTCCAAATGTGTGTGGGTAGAGCATATATCCCACGGGGGTAAAATTGAAAAAAGTTGAAAAATTTTTTTTTTGGACTTAGTCATTTTTCCGGCGTTTATCAGACTTTCAGATAGGGCAAATGTCAGTGAGCGTTCCGATTTCAGTTCCAGAGCGATTCGCCCAATGAGTCCTTGATATTTAGTCATTTTCAGCCAATTTTCTGGATTTTTGAAAATTTCACTTTTTTGTGAAAATATCCACTAAATGAGGGAATAATATGTTTTAGGGTACCGCAGGAGAGTTCCAAATGTGTGTGGGTAGAATATATATCCCACGGGGGTAAAATTGAAAAAAGTTGAAAACAATTTTTTTTTGGACTTAGTCATTTTTCCGGCGTTTATCAGACTTTCAAATAGGGGAAATGTCAGTGAACATTCCGATTTCAATTCCAGAGCTATTCGCCCAATGATTCCTTGATATTTAGTCGTTTTCAGCCAATATTTTGGATTTTTGAAAATTTCACTTTTTTGTGAAAATATCCACTAAATGAGGGAATAATATGTGTTAGGGTACCGCAGGAGAGTTCCAAATGTGTGTGGGTAGAATATATATCCCACGGGGGTAAAATTGAAAAAAGTTGAAAACAATTTTTTTTTGGACTTAGTCATTTTTCCGGCGTTTATCACACTTTCAGATAGGGGAAATGTCAGTGAACGTTCCGATTTCAGTTCCAGAGCGATTCGCCCAATGAGTCCTTGATATTTAGTCGTTTTCAGCTAATATTTTGGATATTTGAAAATTTCACTTTTTTGTGAAAATATCCACTAAATGAGGGAATAATATGTGTGAGGGTACCCCAGGAGAGTTCCAAATGTGTGTGGGTAGAATATATATCCCACGGGGGTAAAATTGAAAAAAGTTGAAAACAATTTTATTTTGGACTTAGTCATTTTTCCGGCGTTTATCAGACTTTCAGATAGGGGAAATGTCAGTGAACATTCCGATTTCAGTTCCAGAGCGATTCGCCCAATGAGTCCTTGATATTTAGTCGTTTTCAGCCAATATTTTGTATTTTTGAAAATTTCACTTTTTTGTGAAAATATCCACTAAATGAGGGAATAATATGTGTGAGGGTACCCCAGGAGAGTTCCAAATGTGTGTGGGTAGAATATATATCCCACGGGGGTAAAATTGAAAAAAGTTGAAAAATTTTTTTTTTGGACTTAGTCATTTTTCCGGCATTTATCAGACTTTCAGATAGGGCAAATGTCAGTGAGCGTTCCGATTTCAGTTCCAGAGCGATTCGCCCAATGAGTCCTTGATATTTAGTCATTTTCAGCCAATTTTCTGGATTTTTGAAAATTTCACTTTTTTGTGAAAATATCCACTAAATGAGGGAATAATATGTTTTAGGGTACCGCAGGAGAGTTCCAAATGTGTGTGGGTAGAATATATATCCCACGGGGGTAAAATTGAAAAAAGTTGAAAACAATTTTTTTTTGGACTTAGTCATTTTTCCGGCGTTTATCAGACTTTCAGATAGGGGAAATGTCAGTGAGCATTCTGATTTCAGTTCCAGAGCGATTCGCCCAAAGAGTCCTTGATATTTAGTCGTTTTCAGCCAATATTTTGGATTTTTGAAAATTTCACTTTTTTGTGAAAATATCTACTAAATGAGGGAATAATATGTGTGAGTGTACCCCAGGAGAGTTCCAAATGTGTGTGGGTAGAATATATATCCCACGGGGGTAATATTGAAAAAAAGTTGAAAAAATTTTTTTGGACTTAGTCATTTTTCCGGCGTTTATCAGACTTTCAAATAGGGGAAATGTCAGTGAACATTCCGATTTCAATTCCAGAGCTATTCGCCCAATGAGTCCTTGATATTTAGTCGTTTTCAGCCAATATTTTGGATTTTTGAAAATTTCACTTTTTTGTGAAAATATCTACTAAATGAGGGAATAATATGTGTGAGGGTACCGCAGGAGAGTTCCAAATGTGTGTGGGTAGAATATATATCCCACGGGGGTAAAATTGAAAAAAGTTGAAAACAATTTTTTTTTGGACTTAGTCATTTTTCCGGCGTTTATCAGACTTTCAGATAGGGGAAATGTCAGTGAACATTCCGATTTCAGTTCCAGAGCGATTCGCCCAATGAGTCCTTGATATTTAGTCGTTTTCAGCCAATATTTTGGATATTTGAAAATTTCACTTTTTTGTGAAAATATCCACTAAATGAGGGAATAATATGTGTGAGGGTACCCCAGGAAAGTTCCAAATGTGTGTGGGTAGAATCTATATCCCACGGGGGTAAAATTAAAAAAAGTTGAAAACAATTTTTTTTTGGACTGTCATTTTTCCGGCATTTATCAGACTTTCAGATAGGGGAAATGTCAGTGAACATTTCCATTTCAGGTCCAGAGCGATTCGCCCAATGAGTCCTTGATATTTAGTCGTTTTCAGCCAATATTTATGATTTTTGAAAATTTCACTTTTTTGTGAAAATATCCACTAAATGAGGGAATAATATGTGTGAGGGTACCCCAGGAGAGTTCCAAATGTGTGTGGGTAGAATCTATATCCCACGGGGGTAAAATTGAAAAAAGTTGAAAACAATTTTTTTTTGGACTTCGTCATTTTTCCGGCGTTTATCAGACTTTCAGATAGGAGAAATGTCAGTGAGCGTTCCGATTTCAGTTCCAGAGCGATTCGCCCAAAGAGTCCTTGATATTTAGTCGTTTTCAGCCAATATTTTGGATTTTTGAAAATTTCACTTTTTTGTGAAAATATCCACTAAATGAGGGAATAATATGTGTGAGGGTACCCAGGAGAGTTCCAAATGTGTGTGGGTAGAATATATATCCCACGGGGGTAAAATTGAAAAAAGTTGAAAACAATTTTTTTTTGGACTGTCATTTTTCCGGCGTTTATCAGACTTTCAGATAGGGGAAATGTCAGTGAACATTCCGATTTCAGTTCCAGAGCGATTCGCCCAATGAGTCCTTGATATTTAGTCGTTTTCAGCCAAAATTTTGGATTTTTGAAAATTTCACTTTTTTGTGAAAATATCCACTAAATGAGGGAATAATATGTGTGACGGTACCCCAGGAGAGTTCCAAATGTGTGTGGGTAGAGTATATATCCCACGGGGGTAAAATTGAAAAAAGTTGAAAAATTTTTTTTTTGGACTTAGTCATTTTTCCGGCGTTTATCAGACTTTCAGATAGGGCAAATGTCAGTGAGCGTTCCGATTTCAGTTCCAGAGCGATTCGCCCAATGAGTCCTTGATATTTAGTCATTTTCAGCCAATTTTCTGGATTTTTGAAAATTTCACTTTTTTGTGAAAATATCCACTAAATGAGGGAATAATATGTTTTAGGGTACCGCAGGAGAGTTCCAAATGTGTGTGGGTAGAATATATATCCCACGGGGGTAAAATTGAAAAAAGTTGAAAAAATTTTTTTTTGGACTTAGTCATTTTTCCGGCGTTTATCAGACTTTCAAATAGGGGAAATGTCAGTGAACATTCCGATTTCAATTCCAGAGCTATTCGCCCAATGATTCCTTGATATTTAGTCGTTTTCAGCCAATATTTTGGATTTTTGAAAATTTCACTTTTTTGTGAAAATATCCACTAAATGAGGGAATAATATGTGTTAGGGTACCGCAGGAGAGTTCCAAATGTGTGTGGGTAGAATATATATCCCACGGGGGTAAAATTGAAAAAAGTTGAAAACAATTTTTTTTTGGACTTAGTCATTTTTCCGGCGTTTATCAGACTTTCAGATAGGGGAAATGTCAGTGAACATTCCGATTTCAGTTCCAGAGCGATTCGCCCAATGAGTCCTTGATATTTAGTCGTTTTCAGCCAATATTTTGTATTTTTGAAAATTTCACTTTTTTGTGAAAATATCCACTAAATGAGGGAATAATATGTGTGAGGGTACCCCAGGAGAGTTCCAAATGTGTGTGGGTAGAATCTATATCCCACGGGGGTAAAATTGAAAAAAGTTGAAAAATTTTTTTTTTGGACTTAGTCATTTTTCCGGCATTTATCAGACTTTCAGATAGGGCAAATGTCAGTGAGCGTTCCGATTTCAGTTCCAGAGCGATTCGCCCATTGAGTCCTTGATATTTAGTCATTTTCAGCCAATTTTCTGGATTTTTGAAAATTTCACTTTTTTGTGAAAATATCCACTAAATGAGGGAATAATATGTTTTAGGGTACCGCAGGAGAGTTCCAAATGTGTGTGGGTAGAATATATATCCCACGGGGGTAAAATTGAAAAAAGTTGAAAACAATTTTTTTTTGGACTTAGTCATTTTTCCGGCGTTTATCAGACTTTCAGATAGGGGAAATGTCAGTGAGCATTCTGATTTCAGTTCCAGAGCGATTCGCCCAAAGAGTCCTTGATATTTAGTCGTTTTCAGCCAATATTTTGGATTTTTGAAAATTTCACTTTTTTGTGAAAATATCTACTAAATGAGGGAATAATATGTGTGAGTGTACCCCAGGAGAGTTCCAAATGTGTGTGGGTAGAATATATATCCCACGGGGGTAATATTGAAAAAAAGTTGAAAAAATTTTTTTGGACTTAGTCATTTTTCCGGCGTTTATCAGACTTTCAAATAGGGGAAATGTCAGTGAACATTCCGATTTCAATTCCAGAGCTATTCGCCCAATGAGTCCTTGATATTTAGTCGTTTTCAGCCAATATTTTGGATTTTTGAAAATTTCACTTTTTTGTGAAAATATCCACTAAATGAGGGAATAATATGTGTTAGGGTACCGCAGGAGAGTTCCAAATGTGTGTGGGTAGAATATATATCCCACGGGGGTAAAATTGAAAAAAGTTGAAAACAATTTTTTTTTGGACTTAGTCATTTTTCCGGCGTTTATCAGACTTTCAGATAGGGGAAATGTCAGTGAGCATTCCGATTTCAGTTCCAGAGCGATTCGCCCAAAGAGTCCTTGATATTTAGTCGTTTTCAGCCAATATTTTGGATTTTTGAAAATTTCACTTTTTTGTGAAAATATCTACTAAATGAGGGAATAATATGTGTGAGGGTACCGCAGGAGAGTTCCAAATGTGTGTGGGTAGAATATATATCCCACGGGGGTAAAATTGAAAAAAGTTGAAAACAATTTTTTTTTGGACTTAGTCATTTTTCCGGCGTTTATCAGACTTTCAGATAGGGGAAATGTCAGTGAACATTCCGATTTCAGTTCCAGAGCGATTCGCCCAATGAGTCCTTGATATTTAGTCGTTTTCAGCCAATATTTTGGATATTTGAAAATTTCACTTTTTTGTGAAAATATCCACTAAATGAGGGAATAATATGTGTGAGGGTACCCCAGGAAAGTTCCAAATGTGTGTGGGTAGAATCTATATCCCACGGGGGTAAAATTAAAAAAAGTTGAAAACAATTTTTTTTTGGACTGTCATTTTTCCGGCATTTATCAGACTTTCAGATAGGGGAAATGTCAGTGAACATTTCCATTTCAGGTCCAGAGCGATTCGCCCAATGAGTCCTTGATATTTAGTCGTTTTCAGCCAATATTTATGATTTTTGAAAATTTCACTTTTTTGTGAAAATATCCACTAAATGAGGGAATAATATGTGTGAGGGTACCCCAGGAGAGTTCCAAATGTGTGTGGGTAGAATCTATATCCCACGGGGGTAAAATTGAAAAAAGTTGAAAACAATTTTTTTTTGGACTTCGTCATTTTTCCGGCGTTTATCAGACTTTCAGATAGGAGAAATGTCAGTGAGCGTTCCGATTTCAGTTCCAGAGCGATTCGCCCAAAGAGTCCTTGATATTTAGTCGTTTTCAGCCAATATTTTGGATTTTTGAAAATTTCACTTTTTTGTGAAAATATCCACTAAATGAGGGAATAATATGTGTGAGGGTACCCAGGAGAGTTCCAAATGTGTGTGGGTAGAATATATATCCCACGGGGGTAAAATTGAAAAAAGTTGAAAACAATTTTTTTTTGGACTGTCATTTTTCCGGCGTTTATCAGACTTTCAGATAGGGGAAATGTCAGTGAATATTCCGATTTCAGTTCCAGAGCGATTCGCCCAATGAGTCCTTGATATTTAGTCGTTTTCAGCCAATATTTTGGTTTTTTGAAAATTTCACTTTTTTGTGAAAATATCCACTAAATGAGGGAATAATATGTGTGAGGGCACCCCAGGAGAGTTCCAAATGTGTGTGGGTAGAATATATATCCCACGTGGGTAATATTGAAAAAAAGTTGAAAAAAATTTTTTTTGGACTTAGTCATTTTTCCGGCGTTTATCAGACTTTCAAATAGGGGAAATGTCAGTGAGCATTCCGGTTTCAGTTCCAGAGCGATTCGCCCAATGAGTCCTTGATCTTTAGTCGTTTTCAGCCAATATTTTGGATTTTTGAAAATTTCACTTTTTTGTGAAAATATCCACTAAATGAGGGAATAATATGTGTGACGGTACCCCAGGAGAGTTCCAAATGTGTGTGGGTAGAGCATATATCCCACGGGGGTAAAATTGAAAAAAGTTGAAAAATTTTTTTTTTGGACTTAGTCATTTTTCCGGCGTTTATCAGACTTTCAGATAGGGCAAATGTCAGTGAGCGTTCCGATTTCAGTTCCAGAGCGATTCGCCCAATGAGTCCTTGATATTTAGTCATTTTCAGCCAATTTTCTGGATTTTTGAAAATTTCACTTTTTTGTGAAAATATCCACTAAATGAGGGAATAATATGTTTTAGGGTACCGCAGGAGAGTTCCAAATGTGTGTGGGTAGAATATATATCCCACGGGGGTAAAATTGAAAAAAGTTGAAAACAATTTTTTTTTGGACTTAGTCATTTTTCCGGCGTTTATCAGACTTTCAAATAGGGGAAATGTCAGTGAACATTCCGATTTCAATTCCAGAGCTATTCGCCCAATGATTCCTTGATATTTAGTCGTTTTCAGCCAATATTTTGGATTTTTGAAAATTTCACTTTTTTGTGAAAATATCCACTAAATGAGGGAATAATATGTGTTAGGGTACCGCAGGAGAGTTCCAAATGTGTGTGGGTAGAATATATATCCCACGGGGGTAAAATTGAAAAAAGTTGAAAACAATTTTTTTTTGGACTTAGTCATTTTTCCGGCGTTTATCACACTTTCAGATAGGGGAAATGTCAGTGAACGTTCCGATTTCAGTTCCAGAGCGATTCGCCCAATGAGTCCTTGATATTTAGTCGTTTTCAGCTAATATTTTGGATATTTGAAAATTTCACTTTTTTGTGAAAATATCCACTAAATGAGGGAATAATATGTGTGAGGGTACCCCAGGAGAGTTCCAAATGTGTGTGGGTAGAATATATATCCCACGGGGGTAAAATTGAAAAAAGTTGAAAACAATTTTATTTTGGACTTAGTCATTTTTCCGGCGTTTATCAGACTTTCAGATAGGGGAAATGTCAGTGAACATTCCGATTTCAGTTCCAGAGCGATTCGCCCAATGAGTCCTTGATATTTAGTCGTTTTCAGCCAATATTTTGTATTTTTGAAAATTTCACTTTTTTGTGAAAATATCCACTAAATGAGGGAATAATATGTGTGAGGGTACCCCAGGAGAGTTCCAAATGTGTGTGGGTAGAATATATATCCCACGGGGGTAAAATTGAAAAAAGTTGAAAAATTTTTTTTTTGGACTTAGTCATTTTTCCGGCATTTATCAGACTTTCAGATAGGGCAAATGTCAGTGAGCGTTCCGATTTCAGTTCCAGAGCGATTCGCCCAATGAGTCCTTGATATTTAGTCATTTTCAGCCAATTTTCTGGATTTTTGAAAATTTCACTTTTTTGTGAAAATATCCACTAAATGAGGGAATAATATGTTTTAGGGTACCGCAGGAGAGTTCCAAATGTGTGTGGGTAGAATATATATCCCACGGGGGTAAAATTGAAAAAAGTTGAAAACAATTTTTTTTTGGACTTAGTCATTTTTCCGGCGTTTATCAGACTTTCAGATAGGGGAAATGTCAGTGAGCATTCTGATTTCAGTTCCAGAGCGATTCGCCCAAAGAGTCCTTGATATTTAGTCGTTTTCAGCCAATATTTTGGATTTTTGAAAATTTCACTTTTTTGTGAAAATATCTACTAAATGAGGGAATAATATGTGTGAGTGTACCCCAGGAGAGTTCCAAATGTGTGTGGGTAGAATATATATCCCACGGGGGTAATATTGAAAAAAAGTTGAAAAAATTTTTTTGGACTTAGTCATTTTTCCGGCGTTTATCAGACTTTCAAATAGGGGAAATGTCAGTGAACATTCCGATTTCAATTCCAGAGCTATTCGCCCAATGAGTCCTTGATATTTAGTCGTTTTCAGCCAATATTTTGGATTTTTGAAAATTTCACTTTTTTGTGAAAATATCTACTAAATGAGGGAATAATATGTGTGAGGGTACCGCAGGAGAGTTCCAAATGTGTGTGGGTAGAATATATATCCCACGGGGGTAAAATTGAAAAAAGTTGAAAACAATTTTTTTTTGGACTTAGTCATTTTTCCGGCGTTTATCAGACTTTCAGATAGGGGAAATGTCAGTGAACATTCCGATTTCAGTTCCAGAGCGATTCGCCCAATGAGTCCTTGATATTTAGTCGTTTTCAGCCAATATTTTGGATATTTGAAAATTTCACTTTTTTGTGAAAATATCCACTAAATGAGGGAATAATATGTGTGAGGGTACCCCAGGAAAGTTCCAAATGTGTGTGGGTAGAATCTATATCCCACGGGGGTAAAATTAAAAAAAGTTGAAAACAATTTTTTTTTGGACTGTCATTTTTCCGGCATTTATCAGACTTTCAGATAGGGGAAATGTCAGTGAACATTTCCATTTCAGGTCCAGAGCGATTCGCCCAATGAGTCCTTGATATTTAGTCGTTTTCAGCCAATATTTATGATTTTTGAAAATTTCACTTTTTTGTGAAAATATCCACTAAATGAGGGAATAATATGTGTGAGGGTACCCCAGGAGAGTTCCAAATGTGTGTGGGTAGAATCTATATCCCACGGGGGTAAAATTGAAAAAAGTTGAAAACAATTTTTTTTTGGACTTCGTCATTTTTCCGGCGTTTATCAGACTTTCAGATAGGAGAAATGTCAGTGAGCGTTCCGATTTCAGTTCCAGAGCGATTCGCCCAAAGAGTCCTTGATATTTAGTCGTTTTCAGCCAATATTTTGGATTTTTGAAAATTTCACTTTTTTGTGAAAATATCCACTAAATGAGGGAATAATATGTGTGAGGGTACCCAGGAGAGTTCCAAATGTGTGTGGGTAGAATATATATCCCACGGGGGTAAAATTGAAAAAAGTTGAAAACAATTTTTTTTTGGACTGTCATTTTTCCGGCGTTTATCAGACTTTCAGATAGGGGAAATGTCAGTGAATATTCCGATTTCAGTTCCAGAGCGATTCGCCCAATGAGTCCTTGATATTTAGTCGTTTTCAGCCAATATTTTGGTTTTTTGAAAATTTCACTTTTTTGTGAAAATATCCACTAAATGAGGGAATAATATGTGTGAGGGCACCCCAGGAGAGTTCCAAATGTGTGTGGGTAGAATATATATCCCACGTGGGTAATATTGAAAAAAAGTTGAAAAAAATTTTTTTTGGACTTAGTCATTTTTCCGGCGTTTATCAGACTTTCAAATAGGGGAAATGTCAGTGAGCATTCCGGTTTCAGTTCCAGAGCGATTCGCCCAATGAGTCCTTGATCTTTAGTCGTTTTCAGCCAATATTTTGGATTTTTGAAAATTTGACTTTTTTGTGAAAATATCCACTAAATGAGGGAATAATATGTGTTAGGGTACCGCAGGAGAGTTCCAAATGTGTGTGGGTAGAATATTTATCCCACGGGGGTAAAATTGAAAAAAGTTGAAAACAATTTTTTTTTGGACTTAGTCATTTTTCCGGCGTTTATCAGTCTTTCAGATAGGGGAAATGTCAGTGAGCATTCCGATTTCAGTTCCATAGCAATTCGCCCAAAGAGTCCTTGATATTTAGTCGTTTTCAGCCAATATTTTGGATTATTGAAAATTTCACTTTTTTGTGAAAATATCCACTAAATGAGGGAATAATATGTGTGAGGGTACCCCAGGAGAGTTCCAAATGTGTGTGGGTAGAATCTATATCCCACGGGGGTAAAATTGAAAAAAGTTGAAAAATATTTTTTTTTGGACTTAGTCATTTTTCCGGCGTTTATCAGACTTTCAGATAGGGCAAATGTCAGTGAGCGTTCCGATTTCAGTTCCAGAGCGATTCGCCCAATGAGTCCTTGATATTTAGTCATTTTCAGCCAATTTTCTGGATTTTTGAAAATTTCACTTTTTTGTGAAAATATCCACTAAATGAGCTAATAATATGTGTGAGGGTACCACAGGAGAGTTCCAAATGTGTGTGGGTAGAATATATATCCCACGGGGGTAAAATTGAAAAAAGTTGAAAAATTTTTTTTTTGGACTTAGTCATTTTTCCGGCATTTATCAGACTTTCAGATAGGGCAAATGTCAGTGAGCGTTCCGATTTCAGTTCCAGAGCGATTCGCCCAATGAGTCCTTGATATTTAGTCATTTTCAGCCAATTTTCTGGATTTTTGAAAATTTCACTTTTTTGTGAAAATATCCACTAAATGAGGGAATAATATGTTTTAGGGTACCGCAGGAGAGTTCCAAATGTGTGTGGGTAGAATATATATCCCACGGGGGTAAAATTGAAAAAAGTTGAAAACAATTTTTTTTTGGACTTAGTCATTTTTCCGGCGTTTATCAGACTTTCAGATAGGGGAAATGTCAGTGAGCATTCTGATTTCAGTTCCAGAGCGATTCGCCCAAAGAGTCCTTGATATTTAGTCGTTTTCAGCCAATATTTTGGATTTTTGAAAATTTCACTTTTTTGTGAAAATATCTACTAAATGAGGGAATAATATGTGTGAGTGTACCCCAGGAGAGTTCCAAATGTGTGTGGGTAGAATATATATCCCACGGGGGTAAAATTGAAAAAAGTTGAAAACAATTTTTTTTTGGACTTAGTCATTTTTCCGGCGTTTATCAGACTTTCAAATAGGGGAAATGTCAGTGAACATTCCGATTTCAATTCCAGAGCTATTCGCCCAATGAGTCCTTGATATTTAGTCGTTTTCAGCCAATATTTTGGATTTTTGAAAATTTCACTTTTTTGTGAAAATATCCACTAAATGAGGGAATAATATGTGTTAGGGTACCGCAGGAGAGTTCCAAATGTGTGTGGGTAGAATATATATCCCACGGGGGTAAAATTGAAAAAAGTTGAAAACAATTTTTTTTTGGACTTAGTCATTTTTCCGGCGTTTATCAGACTTTCAGATAGGGGAAATGTCAGTGAGCATTCCGATTTCAGTTCCAGAGCGATTCGCCCAAAGAGTCCTTGATATTTAGTCGTTTTCAGCCAATATTTTGGATTTTTGAAAATTTCACTTTTTTGTGAAAATATCTACTAAATGAGGGAATAATATGTGTGAGGGTACCGCAGGAGAGTTCCAAATGTGTGTGGGTAGAATATATATCCCACGGGGGTAAAATTGAAAAAAGTTGAAAACAATTTTTTTTTGGACTTAGTCATTTTTCCGGCGTTTATCAGACTTTCAGATAGGGGAAATGTCAGTGAACATTCCGATTTCAGTTCCAGAGCGATTCGCCCAATGAGTCCTTGATATTTAGTCGTTTTCAGCCAATATTTTGGATATTTGAAAATTTCACTTTTTTGTGAAAATATCCACTAAATGAGGGAATAATATGTGTGAGGGTACCCCAGGAAAGTTCCAAATGTGTGTGGGTAGAATCTATATCCCACGGGGGTAAAATTAAAAAAAGTTGAAAACAATTTTTTTTTGGACTGTCATTTTTCCGGCATTTATCAGACTTTCAGATAGGGGAAATGTCAGTGAACATTTCCATTTCAGGTCCAGAGCGATTCGCCCAATGAGTCCTTGATATTTAGTCGTTTTCAGCCAATATTTATGATTTTTGAAAATTTCACTTTTTTGTGAAAATATCCACTAAATGAGGGAATAATATGTGTGAGGGTACCCCAGGAGAGTTCCAAATGTGTGTGGGTAGAATCTATATCCCACGGGGGTAAAATTGAAAAAAGTTGAAAACAATTTTTTTTTGGACTTCGTCATTTTTCCGGCGTTTATCAGACTTTCAGATAGGAGAAATGTCAGTGAGCGTTCCGATTTCAGTTCCAGAGCGATTCGCCCAAAGAGTCCTTGATATTTAGTCGTTTTCAGCCAATATTTTGGATTTTTGAAAATTTCACTTTTTTGTGAAAATATCCACTAAATGAGGGAATAATATGTGTGAGGGTACCCAGGAGAGTTCCAAATGTGTGTGGGTAGAATATATATCCCACGGGGGTAAAATTGAAAAAAGTTGAAAACAATTTTTTTTTGGACTGTCATTTTTCCGGCGTTTATCAGACTTTCAGATAGGGGAAATGTCAGTGAATATTCCGATTTCAGTTCCAGAGCGATTCGCCCAATGAGTCCTTGATATTTAGTCGTTTTCAGCCAATATTTTGGTTTTTTGAAAATTTCACTTTTTTGTGAAAATATCCACTAAATGAGGGAATAATATGTGTGAGGGCACCCCAGGAGAGTTCCAAATGTGTGTGGGTAGAATATATATCCCACGTGGGTAATATTGAAAAAAAGTTGAAAAAAATTTTTTTTGGACTTAGTCATTTTTCCGGCGTTTATCAGACTTTCAAATAGGGGAAATGTCAGTGAGCATTCCGGTTTCAGTTCCAGAGCGATTCGCCCAATGAGTCCTTGATCTTTAGTCGTTTTCAGCCAATATTTTGGATTTTTGAAAATTTCACTTTTTTGTGAAAATATCCACTAAATGAGGGAATAATATGTGTTAGGGTACCGCAGGAGAGTTCCAAATGTGTGTGGGTAGAATATTTATCCCACGGGGGTAAAATTGAAAAAAGTTGAAAACAATTTTTTTTTGGACTTAGTCATTTTTCCGGCGTTTATCAGTCTTTCAGATAGGGGAAATGTCAGTGAGCATTCCGATTTCAGTTCCAGAGCAATTCGCCCAAAGAGTCCTTGATATTTAGTCGTTTTCAGCCAATATTTTGGATTTTTGAAAATTTCACTTTTTTGTGAAAATATCCACTAAATGAGGGAATAATATGTGTGAGGGTACCCCAGGAGAGTTCCAAATGTGTGTGGGTAGAATCTATATCCCACGGGGGTAAAATTGAAAAAAGTTGAAAAAAATTTTTTTTTGGACTTAGTCATTTTTCCGGCGTTTATCAGACTTTCAGATAGGGCAAATGTCAGTGAGCGTTCCGATTTCAGTTCCAGAGCGATTCGCCCAATGAATCCTTGATATTTAGTCGTTTTCAGCCAATGTTTTGGATTATTGAAAATTTCACTTTTTTGTGAAAATATCCACTAAATGAGGGAATAATATGTGTGAGGGTACCCCAGGAGAGTTCCAAATGTGTGTGGGTAGAATCTATATCCCACGGGGGTAAAATTGAAAAAAGTTGAAAAATATTTTTTTTTGGACTTAGTCATTTTTCCGGCGTTTATCAGACTTTCAGATAGGGCAAATGTCAGTGAGCGTTCCGATTTCAGTTCCAGAGCGATTCGCCCAATGAGTCCTTGATATTTAGTCATTTTCAGCCAATTTTCTGGATTTTTGAAAATTTCACTTTTTTGTGAAAATATCCACTAAATGAGCTAATAATATGTGTGAGGGTACCCCAGGAGAGTTCCAAATGTGTGTGGGTAGAATATATATCCCACGGGGGTAAAATTGAAAAAAGTTGAAAACAATTTTTTTTTGGACTTAGTCATTTTTCCGGCGTTTATCAGACTTTCAGATAGGGAAAATGTCAGTGAGCGTTCCGATTTCAGTTCCAGAGCGATTCGCGCAATGAGTCCTTGATATTTAGTCATTTTCAGCCAATTTTCTGGATTTTTGAAAATTTCACTTTTTGTGAAAATATCCACTAAATGAGGGAATAATATGTGTTAGGGTACCGCAGGAGAGTTCCAAATGTGTGTGGGTAGAATATATATCCCACGGGGGTAAAATTGAAAAAAGTTGAAAACAATTTTTTTTTGGACTTAGTCATTTTTCCGGCGTTTATCAGACTTTCAGATAGGGGAAATGTCAGTGAGCATTCCGATTTCAGTTCCAGAGCGATTCGCCCAAAGAGTCCTTGATATTTAGTCGTTTTCAGCCAATATTTTGGATTTTTGAAAATTTCACTTTTTTGTGAAAATATCCACTAAATGAGGGAATAATATGTGTGAGGGTACCCCAGGAAAGTTCCAAATGTGTGTGGGTAGAATCTATATCCCACGGGGGTAAAATTAAAAAAAGTTGAAAACAATTTTTTTTTGGACTGTCATTTTTCCGGCATTTATCAGACTTTCAGATAGGGGAAATGTCAGTGAACATTTCCATTTCAGGTCCAGAGCGATTCGCCCAATGAGTCCTTGATATTTAGTCGTTTTCAGCCAATATTTATGATTTTTGAAAATTTCACTTTTTTGTGAAAATATCCACTAAATGAGGGAATAATATGTGTGAGGGTACCCCAGGAGAGTTCCAAATGTGTGTGGGTAGAATCTATATCCCACGGGGGTAAAATTGAAAAAAGTTGAAAACAATTTTTTTTTGGACTTCGTCATTTTTCCGGCGTTTATCAGACTTTCAGATAGGAGAAATGTCAGTGAGCGTTCCGATTTCAGTTCCAGAGCGATTCGCCCAAAGAGTCCTTGATATTTAGTCGTTTTCAGCCAATATTTTGGATTTTTGAAAATTTCACTTTTTTGTGAAAATATCCACTAAATGAGGGAATAATATGTGTGAGGGTACCCAGGAGAGTTCCAAATGTGTGTGGGTAGAATATATATCCCACGGGGGTAAAATTGAAAAAAGTTGAAAACAATTTTTTTTTGGACTGTCATTTTTCCGGCGTTTATCAGACTTTCAGATAGGGGAAATGTCAGTGAATATTCCGATTTCAGTTCCAGAGCGATTCGCCCAATGAGTCCTTGATATTTAGTCGTTTTCAGCCAATATTTTGGTTTTTTGAAAATTTCACTTTTTTGTGAAAATATCCACTAAATGAGGGAATAATATGTGTGAGGGCACCCCAGGAGAGTTCCAAATGTGTGTGGGTAGAATATATATCCCACGTGGGTAATATTGAAAAAAAGTTGAAAAAAATTTTTTTTGGACTTAGTCATTTTTCCGGCGTTTATCAGACTTTCAAATAGGGGAAATGTCAGTGAGCATTCCGGTTTCAGTTCCAGAGCGATTCGCCCAATGAGTCCTTGATCTTTAGTCGTTTTCAGCCAATATTTTGGATTTTTGAAAATTTCACTTTTTTGTGAAAATATCCACTAAATGAGGGAATAATATGTGTTAGGGTACCGCAGGAGAGTTCCAAATGTGTGTGGGTAGAATATTTATCCCACGGGGGTAAAATTGAAAAAAGTTGAAAACAATTTTTTTTTGGACTTAGTCATTTTTCCGGCGTTTATCAGTCTTTCAGATAGGGGAAATGTCAGTGAGCATTCCGATTTCAGTTCCAGAGCAATTCGCCCAAAGAGTCCTTGATATTTAGTCGTTTTCAGCCAATATTTTGGATTTTTGAAAATTTCACTTTTTTGTGAAAATATCCACTAAATGAGGGAATAATATGTGTGAGGGTACCCCAGGAGAGTTCCAAATGTGTGTGGGTAGAATCTATATCCCACGGGGGTAAAATTGAAAAAAGTTGAAAAAAATTTTTTTTTGGACTTAGTCATTTTTCCGGCGTTTATCAGACTTTCAGATAGGGCAAATGTCAGTGAGCGTTCCGATTTCAGTTCCAGAGCGATTCGCCCAATGAATCCTTGATATTTAGTCGTTTTCAGCCAATGTTTTGGATTATTGAAAATTTCACTTTTTTGTGAAAATATCCACTAAATGAGGGAATAATATGTGTGAGGGTACCCCAGGAGAGTTCCAAATGTGTGTGGGTAGAATCTATATCCCACGGGGGTAAAATTGAAAAAAGTTGAAAAATATTTTTTTTTGGACTTAGTCATTTTTCCGGCGTTTATCAGACTTTCAGATAGGGCAAATGTCAGTGAGCGTTCCGATTTCAGTTCCAGAGCGATTCGCCCAATGAGTCCTTGATATTTAGTCATTTTCAGCCAATTTTCTGGATTTTTGAAAATTTCACTTTTTTGTGAAAATATCCACTAAATGAGCTAATAATATGTGTGAGGGTACCCCAGGAGAGTTCCAAATGTGTGTGGGTAGAATATATATCCCACGGGGGTAAAATTGAAAAAAGTTGAAAACAATTTTTTTTTGGACTTAGTCATTTTTCCGGCGTTTATCAGACTTTCAGATAGGGAAAATGTCAGTGAGCGTTCCGATTTCAGTTCCAGAGCGATTCGCGCAATGAGTCCTTGATATTTAGTCATTTTCAGCCAATTTTCTGGATTTTTGAAAATTTCACTTTTTGTGAAAATATCCACTAAATGAGGGAATAATATGTGTTAGGGTACCGCAGGAGAGTTCCAAATGTGTGTGGGTAGAATATATATCCCACGGGGGTAAAATTGAAAAAAGTTGAAAACAATTTTTTTTTGGACTTAGTCATTTTTCCGGCGTTTATCAGACTTTCAGATAGGGGAAATGTCAGTGAGCATTCCGATTTCAGTTCCAGAGCGATTCGCCCAAAGAGTCCTTGATATTTAGTCGTTTTCAGCCAATATTTTGGATTTTTGAAAATTTCACTTTTTTGTGAAAATATCCACTAAATGAGGGAATAATATGTGTGAGGGTACCCCAGGAGAGTTCCAAATGTGTGTGGGTAGAATATATATCCCACGATGGTAAAATTGAAAAAAGTTGAAAACAATTTTTTTTTTGGACTTAGTCATTTTTCCGGCGTTTATCACACTTTCAGATAGGGGAAATGTCAGTGAATGTTCCGATTTCAGTTCCAGAGCGATTCGCCCAATGAGTCCTTGATATTTAGTCGTTTTCAGCCAATATTTTGGATATTTGAAAATTTCACTTTTTTGTGAAAATATCCACTAAATGAGGGAATAATATGTGTGAGGGTAACCCAGGAGAGTTCCAAATGTGTGTGGGTAGAATATATATCCCACGGGGGTAAAATTGAAAAAAGTTGAAAAAAAATTTTTTTGGACTTAGTCATTTTTCCGGCGTTTATCAGACTTTCAGATAGGGGAAATGTAAGTGAACATTCCGATATCAGTTCCAGAGCAATTCGCCCAATGAGTCCTTGATATTTAGTCGTTTTCAGCCAATATTTTGGATTTTTGAAAATTTCACTTTTTTGTGAAAATATCCACTAAATGAGGGAATAAAATGTTTGAGGGTACCCCAGGAGAGTTCCAAATGTGTTTGGGTAGAATATATATCCCACGGGGGTAATATTGAAAAAAAGTTGAAAAAAAATTTTTTTAGACTTAGTCATTTTTCCGGCGTTTATCAGACTTTCAGATAGGGAAAATGTCAGTGAGCGTTCCGATTTCAGTTCCAGAGCGATTCGCGCAATGAGTCCTTGATATTTAGTCATTTTCAGCCAATTTTCTGGATTTTTGAACATTTCACTTTTTGTGAAAATATCCACTAAATGAGGGAATAATATGTGTTAGGGTACCGCAGGAGAGTTCCAAATGTGTGTGGGTAGAATATATATCCCACGGGGGTAAAATTGAAAAAAGTTGAAAACAATTTTTTTTTGGACTTAGTCATTTTTCCGGCGTTTATCAGACTTTCAGATAGGGGAAATGTCAGTGAGCATTCCGATTTCAGTTCCAGAGCGATTCGCCCAATGAGTCCTTGATATTTAGTCGTTTTCAGCAAATATTTTGGATTTTTGAAAATTTCACTTTTTTGTGAAAATATCCACTAAATGAGGGAATAATATGTGTTAGGGTACCGCAGGAGAGTTCCAAATGTGTGTGGGTATAATATATATCCCACGGGGGTAATATTGAAAAAAGTTGAAAACAATTTTTTTTTGGACTTAGTCATTTTTCCGGCGTTTATCACACTTTCAGATAGGGGAAATGTCAGTGAACGTTCCGATTTCAGTTCCAGAGCGATTCGCCCAATGAGTCCTTGATATTTAGTCGTTTTCAGCCAATATTTTGGATATTTGAAAATTTCACTTTTTTGTGAAAATATCCACTAAATGAGGGAATAATATGTGTGAGGGTACCCCAGGAGAGTTCCAAATGTGTGTGGGTAGAATCTATATCCCACGGGGGTAAAATTGAAAAAAGTTGAAAAAAAATTTTTTTGGACTTAGTCATTTTTCCGGCGTTTATCAGACTTTCAAATAGGGGAAATGTCAGTGAACATTCCGATTTCAATTCCAGAGCTATTCGTCCAATGAGTCCTTGATATTTAGTTGTTTTCAGCCAATATTTTGGATATTTGAAAATTTCACTTTTTTGTGAAAATATCCACTAAATGAGGGAATAATATGTGTTAGGGTACCGCAGGAGAGTTCCAAATGTGTGTGGGTAGAATATATATCCCACGGGGGTAATATTGAAAAAAGTTGAAAACAATTTTTTTTTGGACTTAGTCATTTTTCCGGCGTTTATCAGACTTTCAGATAGGGGAAATGTAAGTGAACATTCCGATTTCAGTTCCAGAGCAATTCGCCCAATGAGTCCTTGATATTTAGTCGTTTTCAGCCAATATTTTGGATTTTTGAAAATTTCACTTTTTTGTGAAAATATCCACTAAATGAGGGAATAAAATGTTTGAGGGTACCCCAGGAGAGTTCCAAATGTGTGTGGGTAGAATATATATCCCACGGGGGTAATATTGAAAAAAAGTTGAAAAAAAATTTTTTTAGACTTAGTCATTTTTCCGGCGTTTATCAGACTTTCAGATAGGGAAAATGTCAGTGAGCGTTCCGATTTCAGTTCCAGAGCGATTCGCGCAATGAGTCCTTGATATTTAGTCATTTTCAGCCAATTTTCTGGATTTTTGAACATTTCACTTTTTGTGAAAATATCCACTAAATGAGGGAATAATATGTGTTAGGGTACCGCAGGAGAGTTCCAAATGTGTGTGGGTAGAATATATATCCCACGGGGGTAAAATTGAAAAAAGTTGAAAACAATTTTTTTTTGGACTTAGTCATTTTTCCGGCGTTTATCAGACTTTCAGATAGGGGAAATGTCAGTGAGCATTCCGATTTCAGTTCCAGAGCGATTCGCCCAATGAGTCCTTGATATTTAGTCGTTTTCAGCAAATATTTTGGATTTTTGAAAATTTCACTTTTTTGTGAAAATATCCACTAAATGAGGGAATAATATGTGTTAGGGTACCGCAGGAGAGTTCCAAATGTGTGTGGGTAGAATATATATCCCACGGGGGTAATATTGAAAAAAGTTGAAAACAATTTTTTTTTGGACTTAGTCATTTTTCCGGCGTTTATCAGACTTTCAGATAGGGGAAATGTAAGTGAACATTCCGATTTCAGTTCCAGAGCAATTCGCCCAATGATTCCTTGATATTTAGTCGTTTTCAGCAAATATTTTGGATTTTTGAAAATTTCACTTTTTTGTGAAAATATCCACTAAATGAGGGAATAATATGTGTTAGGGTACCGCAGGAGAGTTCCAAATGTGTGTGGGTATAATATATATCCCACGGGGGTAATATTGAAAAAAGTTGAAAACAATTTTTTTTTGGACTTAGTCATTTTTCCGGCGTTTATCACACTTTCAGATAGGGGAAATGTCAGTGAACCTTCCGATTTCAGTTCCAGAGCGATTCGCCCAATGAGTCCTTGATATTTAGTCGTTTTCAGCCAATATTTTGGATATTTGAAAATGTCACTTTTTTGTGAAAATATCCACTAAATGAGGGAATAATATGTGTGAGGGTACCCCAGGAGAGTTCCAAATGTGTGTGGGTAGAATCTATATCCCACGGGGGTAAAATTGAAAAAAGTTGAAAAATATTTTTTTTTGGACTTAGTCATTTTTCCGGCGTTTATCAGACTTTCAGATAGGGGAAATGTCAGTGAGCATTCCGATTTCAGTTCCAGAGCGATTCGCCCAAAGAGTCCTTGATATTTAGTCGTTTTCAGCCAATATTTTGGATTTTTGAAAATTTCACTTTTTTGTGAAAATATCCACTAAATGAGGGAATAATATGTGTGAGGGTACCCCAGGAGAGTTCCAAATGTGTGTGGGTAGAATATATATCCCACGATGGTAAAATTGAAAAAAGTTGAAAACAATTTTTTTTTTGGACTTAGTCATTTTTCCGGCGTTTATCACACTTTCAGATAGGGGAAATGTCAGTGAATGTTCCGATTTCAGTTCCAGAGCGATTCGCCCAATGAGTCCTTGATATTTAGTCGTTTTCAGCCAATATTTTGGATATTTGAAAATTTCACTTTTTTGTGAAAATATCCACTAAATGAGGGAATAATATGTGTGAGGGTAACCCAGGAGAGTTCCAAATGTGTGTGGGTAGAATATATATCCCACGGGGGTAAAATTGAAAAAAGTTGAAAAAAAATTTTTTTGGACTTAGTCATTTTTCCGGCGTTTATCAGACTTTCAAATAGGGGAAATGTCAGTGAACATTCCGATTTCAATTCCAAAGCTATTCGTCCAATGAGTCCTTGATATTTAGTCGTTTTCAGCCAATATTTTGAATATTTGAAAATTTCACTTTTTTGTGAAAATATCCACTAAATGAGGGAATAATATGTGTTAGGGTACCGCAGGAGAGTTCCAAATGTGTGTGGGTAGAATATATATCCCACGGGGGTAATATTGAAAAAAGTTGAAAACAATTTTTTTTTGGACTTAGTCATTTTTCCGGCGTTTATCAGACTTTCAGATAGGGGAAATGTAAGTGAACATTCCGATTTCAGTTCCAGAGCAATTCGCCCAATGAGTCCTTGATATTTAGTCGTTTTCAGCCAATATTTTGGATTTTTGAAAATTTCACTTTTTTGTGAAAATATCCACTAAATGAGGGAATAAAATGTTTGAGGGTACCCCAGGAGAGTTCCAAATGTGTGTGGGTAGAATATATATCCCACGGGGGTAATATTGAAAAAAAGTTGAAAAAAAATTTTTTTAGACTTAGTCATTTTTCCGGCGTTTATCAGACTTTCAGATAGGGAAAATGTCAGTGAGCGTTCCGATTTCAGTTCCAGAGCGATTCGCGCAATGAGTCCTTGATATTTAGTCATTTTCAGCCAATTTTCTGGATTTTTGAACATTTCACTTTTTGTGAAAATATCCACTAAATGAGGGAATAATATGTGTTAGGGTACCGCAGGAGAGTTCCAAATGTGTGTGGGTAGAATATATATCCCACGGGGGTAAAATTGAAAAAAGTTGAAAACAATTTTTTTTTGGACTTAGTCATTTTTCCGGCGTTTATCAGACTTTCAGATAGGGGAAATGTCAGTGAGCATTCCGATTTCAGTTCCAGAGCGATTCGCCCAATGAGTCCTTGATATTTAGTCGTTTTCAGCAAATATTTTGGATTTTTGAAAATTTCACTTTTTTGTGAAAATATCCACTAAATGAGGGAATAATATGTGTTAGGGTACCGCAGGAGAGTTCCAAATGTGTGTGGGTATAATATATATCCCACGGGGGTAATATTGAAAAAAGTTGAAAACAATTTTTTTTTGGACTTAGTCATTTTTCCGGCGTTTATCACACTTTCAGATAGGGGAAATGTCAGTGAACGTTCCGATTTCAGTTCCAGAGCGATTCGCCCAATGAGTCCTTGATATTTAGTCGTTTTCAGCCAATATTTTGGATATTTGAAAATTTCACTTTTTTGTGAAAATATCCACTAAATGAGGGAATAATATGTGTGAGGGTACCCCAGGAGAGTTCCAAATGTGTGTGGGTAGAATCTATATCCCACGGGGGTAAAATTGAAAAAAGTTGAAAAAAAATTTTTTTGGACTTAGTCATTTTTCCGGCGTTTATCAGACTTTCAAATAGGGGAAATGTCAGTGAACATTCCGATTTCAATTCCAGAGCTATTCGTCCAATGAGTCCTTGATATTTAGTCGTTTTCAGCCAATATTTTGGATATTTGAAAATTTCACTTTTTTGTGAAAATATCCACTAAATGAGGGAATAATATGTGTTAGGGTACCGCAGGAGAGTTCCAAATGTGTGTGGGTAGAATATATATCCCACGGGGGTAATATTGAAAAAAGTTGAAAACAATTTTTTTTTGGACTTAGTCATTTTTCCGGCGTTTATCAGACTTTCAGATAGGGGAAATGTAAGTGAACATTCCGATTTCAGTTCCAGAGCAATTCGCCCAATGATTCCTTGATATTTAGTCGTTTTCAGCAAATATTTTGGATTTTTGAAAATTTCACTTTTTTGTGAAAATATCCACTAAATGAGGGAATAATATGTGTTAGGGTACCGCAGGAGAGTTCCAAATGTGTGTGGGTATAATATATATCCCACGGGGGTAATATTGAAAAAAGTTGAAAACAATTTTTTTTTGGACTTAGTCATTTTTCCGGCGTTTATCACACTTTCAGATAGGGGAAATGTCAGTGAACCTTCCGATTTCAGTTCCAGAGCGATTCGCCCAATGAGTCCTTGATATTTAGTCGTTTTCAGCCAATATTTTGGATATTTGAAAATTTCACTTTTTTGTGAAAATATCCACTAAATGAGGGAATAATATGTGTGAGGGTACCCCAGGAGAGTTCCAAATGTGTGTGGGTAGAATCTATATCCCACGGGGGTAAAATTGAAAAAAGTTGAAAAATATTTTTTTTTGGACTTAGTCATTTTTCCGGCGTTTATCAGACTTTCAGATAGGGGAAATGTCAGTGAGCATTCCGATTTCAGTTCCAGAGCGATTCGCCCAAAGAGTCCTTGATATTTAGTCGTTTTCAGCCAATATTTTGGATATTTGAAAATTTCACTTTTTTGTGAAAATATCCACTAAATGAGGGAATAATATGTGTGAGGGTAACCCAGGAGAGTTCCAAATGTGTGTGGGTAGAATATATATCCCACGGGGGTAAAATTGAAAAAAGTTGAAAAAAAATTTTTTTGGACTTAGTCATTTTTCCGGCGTTTATCAGACTTTCAAATAGGGGAAATGTCAGTGAACATTCCGATTTCAATTCCAAAGCTATTCGTCCAATGAGTCCTTGATATTTAGTCGTTTTCAGCCAATATTTTGGATATTTGAAAATTTCACTTTTTTGTGAAAATATCCACTAAATGAGGGAATAATATGTGTTAGGGTACCGCAGGAGAGTTCCAAATGTGTGTGGGTAGAATATATATCCCACGGGGGTAATATTGAAAAAAGTTGAAAACAATTTTTTTTTGGACTTAGTCATTTTTCCGGCGTTTATCAGACTTTCAGATAGGGGAAATGTAAGTGAACATTCCGATTTCAGTTCCAGAGCAATTCGCCCAATGAGTCCTTGATATTTAGTCGTTTTCAGCCAATATTTTGGATTTTTGAAAATTTCACTTTTTTGTGAAAATATCCACTAAATGAGGGAATAAAATGTTTGAGGGTACCCCAGGAGAGTTCCAAATGTGTGTGGGTAGAATATATATCCCACGTGGGTAATATTGAAAAAAAGTTGAAAAAAATTTTTTTTGGACTTAGTCATTTTTCCGGCGTTTATCAGACTTTCAAATAGGGGAAATGTCAGTGAGCATTCCGGTTTCAGTTCCAGAGCGATTCGCCCAATGAGTCCTTGATCTTTAGTCGTTTTCAGCCAATATTTTGGATTTTTGAAAATTTCACTTTTTTGTGAAAATATCCACTAAATGAGGGAATAATATGTGTTAGGGTACCGCAGGAGAGTTCCAAATGTGTGTGGGTAGAATATTTATCCCACGGGGGTAAAATTGAAAAAAGTTGAAAACAATTTTTTTTTGGACTTAGTCATTTTTCCGGCGTTTATCAGTCTTTCAGATAGGGGAAATGTCAGTGAGCATTCCGATTTCAGTTCCAGAGCAATTCGCCCAAAGAGTCCTTGATATTTAGTCGTTTTCAGCCAATATTTTGGATTTTTGAAAATTTCACTTTTTTGTGAAAATATCCACTAAATGAGGGAATAATATGTGTGAGGGTACCCCAGGAGAGTTCCAAATGTGTGTGGGTAGAATCTATATCCCACGGGGGTAAAATTGAAAAAAGTTGAAAAAAATTTTTTTTTGGACTTAGTCATTTTTCCGGCGTTTATCAGACTTTCAGATAGGGCAAATGTCAGTGAGCGTTCCGATTTCAGTTCCAGAGCGATTCGCCCAATGAATCCTTGATATTTAGTCGTTTTCAGCCAATGTTTTGGATTATTGAAAATTTCACTTTTTTGTGAAAATATCCACTAAATGAGGGAATAATATGTGTGAGGGTACCCCAGGAGAGTTCCAAATGTGTGTGGGTAGAATCTATATCCCACGGGGGTAAAATTGAAAAAAGTTGAAAAATATTTTTTTTTGGACTTAGTCATTTTTCCGGCGTTTATCAGACTTTCAGATAGGGCAAATGTCAGTGAGCGTTCCGATTTCAGTTCCAGAGCGATTCGCCCAATGAGTCCTTGATATTTAGTCATTTTCAGCCAATTTTCTGGATTTTTGAAAATTTCACTTTTTTGTGAAAATATCCACTAAATGAGCTAATAATATGTGTGAGGGTACCCCAGGAGAGTTCCAAATGTGTGTGGGTAGAATATATATCCCACGGGGGTAAAATTGAAAAAAGTTGAAAACAATTTTTTTTTGGACTTAGTCATTTTTCCGGCGTTTATCAGACTTTCAGATAGGGAAAATGTCAGTGAGCGTTCCGATTTCAGTTCCAGAGCGATTCGCGCAATGAGTCCTTGATATTTAGTCATTTTCAGCCAATTTTCTGGATTTTTGAAAATTTCACTTTTTGTGAAAATATCCACTAAATGAGGGAATAATATGTGTTAGGGTACCGCAGGAGAGTTCCAAATGTGTGTGGGTAGAATATATATCCCACGGGGGTAAAATTGAAAAAAGTTGAAAACAATTTTTTTTTGGACTTAGTCATTTTTCCGGCGTTTATCAGACTTTCAGATAGGGGAAATGTCAGTGAGCATTCCGATTTCAGTTCCAGAGCGATTCGCCCAAAGAGTCCTTGATATTTAGTCGTTTTCAGCCAATATTTTGGATTTTTGAAAATTTCACTTTTTTGTGAAAATATCCACTAAATGAGGGAATAATATGTGTGAGGGTACCCCAGGAAAGTTCCAAATGTGTGTGGGTAGAATCTATATCCCACGGGGGTAAAATTAAAAAAAGTTGAAAACAATTTTTTTTTGGACTGTCATTTTTCCGGCATTTATCAGACTTTCAGATAGGGGAAATGTCAGTGAACATTTCCATTTCAGGTCCAGAGCGATTCGCCCAATGAGTCCTTGATATTTAGTCGTTTTCAGCCAATATTTATGATTTTTGAAAATTTCACTTTTTTGTGAAAATATCCACTAAATGAGGGAATAATATGTGTGAGGGTACCCCAGGAGAGTTCCAAATGTGTGTGGGTAGAATCTATATCCCACGGGGGTAAAATTGAAAAAAGTTGAAAACAATTTTTTTTTGGACTTCGTCATTTTTCCGGCGTTTATCAGACTTTCAGATAGGAGAAATGTCAGTGAGCGTTCCGATTTCAGTTCCAGAGCGATTCGCCCAAAGAGTCCTTGATATTTAGTCGTTTTCAGCCAATATTTTGGATTTTTGAAAATTTCACTTTTTTGTGAAAATATCCACTAAATGAGGGAATAATATGTGTGAGGGTACCCAGGAGAGTTCCAAATGTGTGTGGGTAGAATATATATCCCACGGGGGTAAAATTGAAAAAAGTTGAAAACAATTTTTTTTTGGACTGTCATTTTTCCGGCGTTTATCAGACTTTCAGATAGGGGAAATGTCAGTGAATATTCCGATTTCAGTTCCAGAGCGATTCGCCCAATGAGTCCTTGATATTTAGTCGTTTTCAGCCAATATTTTGGTTTTTTGAAAATTTCACTTTTTTGTGAAAATATCCACTAAATGAGGGAATAATATGTGTGAGGGCACCCCAGGAGAGTTCCAAATGTGTGTGGGTAGAATATATATCCCACGTGGGTAATATTGAAAAAAAGTTGAAAAAAATTTTTTTTGGACTTAGTCATTTTTCCGGCGTTTATCAGACTTTCAAATAGGGGAAATGTCAGTGAGCATTCCGGTTTCAGTTCCAGAGCGATTCGCCCAATGAGTCCTTGATCTTTAGTCGTTTTCAGCCAATATTTTGGATTTTTGAAAATTTCACTTTTTTGTGAAAATATCCACTAAATGAGGGAATAATATGTGTTAGGGTACCGCAGGAGAGTTCCAAATGTGTGTGGGTAGAATATTTATCCCACGGGGGTAAAATTGAAAAAAGTTGAAAACAATTTTTTTTTGGACTTAGTCATTTTTCCGGCGTTTATCAGTCTTTCAGATAGGGGAAATGTCAGTGAGCATTCCGATTTCAGTTCCAGAGCAATTCGCCCAAAGAGTCCTTGATATTTAGTCGTTTTCAGCCAATATTTTGGATTTTTGAAAATTTCACTTTTTTGTGAAAATATCCACTAAATGAGGGAATAATATGTGTGAGGGTACCCCAGGAGAGTTCCAAATGTGTGTGGGTAGAATCTATATCCCACGGGGGTAAAATTGAAAAAAGTTGAAAAAAATTTTTTTTTGGACTTAGTCATTTTTCCGGCGTTTATCAGACTTTCAGATAGGGCAAATGTCAGTGAGCGTTCCGATTTCAGTTCCAGAGCGATTCGCCCAATGAATCCTTGATATTTAGTCGTTTTCAGCCAATGTTTTGGATTATTGAAAATTTCACTTTTTTGTGAAAATATCCACTAAATGAGGGAATAATATGTGTGAGGGTACCCCAGGAGAGTTCCAAATGTGTGTGGGTAGAATCTATATCCCACGGGGGTAAAATTGAAAAAAGTTGAAAAATATTTTTTTTTGGACTTAGTCATTTTTCCGGCGTTTATCAGACTTTCAGATAGGGCAAATGTCAGTGAGCGTTCCGATTTCAGTTCCAGAGCGATTCGCCCAATGAGTCCTTGATATTTAGTCATTTTCAGCCAATTTTCTGGATTTTTGAAAATTTCACTTTTTTGTGAAAATATCCACTAAATGAGCTAATAATATGTGTGAGGGTACCCCAGGAGAGTTCCAAATGTGTGTGGGTAGAATATATATCCCACGGGGGTAAAATTGAAAAAAGTTGAAAACAATTTTTTTTTGGACTTAGTCATTTTTCCGGCGTTTATCAGACTTTCAGATAGGGAAAATGTCAGTGAGCGTTCCGATTTCAGTTCCAGAGCGATTCGCGCAATGAGTCCTTGATATTTAGTCATTTTCAGCCAATTTTCTGGATTTTTGAAAATTTCACTTTTTGTGAAAATATCCACTAAATGAGGGAATAATATGTGTTAGGGTACCGCAGGAGAGTTCCAAATGTGTGTGGGTAGAATATATATCCCACGGGGGTAAAATTGAAAAAAGTTGAAAACAATTTTTTTTTGGACTTAGTCATTTTTCCGGCGTTTATCAGACTTTCAGATAGGGGAAATGTCAGTGAGCATTCCGATTTCAGTTCCAGAGCGATTCGCCCAAAGAGTCCTTGATATTTAGTCGTTTTCAGCCAATATTTTGGATTTTTGAAAATTTCACTTTTTTGTGAAAATATCCACTAAATGAGGGAATAATATGTGTGAGGGTACCCCAGGAGAGTTCCAAATGTGTGTGGGTAGAATATATATCCCACGATGGTAAAATTGAAAAAAGTTGAAAACAATTTTTTTTTTGGACTTAGTCATTTTTCCGGCGTTTATCACACTTTCAGATAGGGGAAATGTCAGTGAATGTTCCGATTTCAGTTCCAGAGCGATTCGCCCAATGAGTCCTTGATATTTAGTCGTTTTCAGCCAATATTTTGGATATTTGAAAATTTCACTTTTTTGTGAAAATATCCACTAAATGAGGGAATAATATGTGTGAGGGTAACCCAGGAGAGTTCCAAATGTGTGTGGGTAGAATATATATCCCACGGGGGTAAAATTGAAAAAAGTTGAAAAAAAATTTTTTTGGACTTAGTCATTTTTCCGGCGTTTATCAGACTTTCAGATAGGGGAAATGTAAGTGAACATTCCGATATCAGTTCCAGAGCAATTCGCCCAATGAGTCCTTGATATTTAGTCGTTTTCAGCCAATATTTTGGATTTTTGAAAATTTCACTTTTTTGTGAAAATATCCACTAAATGAGGGAATAAAATGTTTGAGGGTACCCCAGGAGAGTTCCAAATGTGTTTGGGTAGAATATATATCCCACGGGGGTAATATTGAAAAAAAGTTGAAAAAAAATTTTTTTAGACTTAGTCATTTTTCCGGCGTTTATCAGACTTTCAGATAGGGAAAATGTCAGTGAGCGTTCCGATTTCAGTTCCAGAGCGATTCGCGCAATGAGTCCTTGATATTTAGTCATTTTCAGCCAATTTTCTGGATTTTTGAACATTTCACTTTTTGTGAAAATATCCACTAAATGAGGGAATAATATGTGTTAGGGTACCGCAGGAGAGTTCCAAATGTGTGTGGGTAGAATATATATCCCACGGGGGTAAAATTGAAAAAAGTTGAAAACAATTTTTTTTTGGACTTAGTCATTTTTCCGGCGTTTATCAGACTTTCAGATAGGGGAAATGTCAGTGAGCATTCCGATTTCAGTTCCAGAGCGATTCGCCCAATGAGTCCTTGATATTTAGTCGTTTTCAGCAAATATTTTGGATTTTTGAAAATTTCACTTTTTTGTGAAAATATCCACTAAATGAGGGAATAATATGTGTTAGGGTACCGCAGGAGAGTTCCAAATGTGTGTGGGTATAATATATATCCCACGGGGGTAATATTGAAAAAAGTTGAAAACAATTTTTTTTTGGACTTAGTCATTTTTCCGGCGTTTATCACACTTTCAGATAGGGGAAATGTCAGTGAACGTTCCGATTTCAGTTCCAGAGCGATTCGCCCAATGAGTCCTTGATATTTAGTCGTTTTCAGCCAATATTTTGGATATTTGAAAATTTCACTTTTTTGTGAAAATATCCACTAAATGAGGGAATAATATGTGTGAGGGTACCCCAGGAGAGTTCCAAATGTGTGTGGGTAGAATCTATATCCCACGGGGGTAAAATTGAAAAAAGTTGAAAAAAAATTTTTTTGGACTTAGTCATTTTTCCGGCGTTTATCAGACTTTCAAATAGGGGAAATGTCAGTGAACATTCCGATTTCAATTCCAGAGCTATTCGTCCAATGAGTCCTTGATATTTAGTTGTTTTCAGCCAATATTTTGGATATTTGAAAATTTCACTTTTTTGTGAAAATATCCACTAAATGAGGGAATAATATGTGTTAGGGTACCGCAGGAGAGTTCCAAATGTGTGTGGGTAGAATATATATCCCACGGGGGTAATATTGAAAAAAGTTGAAAACAATTTTTTTTTGGACTTAGTCATTTTTCCGGCGTTTATCAGACTTTCAGATAGGGGAAATGTAAGTGAACATTCCGATTTCAGTTCCAGAGCAATTCGCCCAATGAGTCCTTGATATTTAGTCGTTTTCAGCCAATATTTTGGATTTTTGAAAATTTCACTTTTTTGTGAAAATATCCACTAAATGAGGGAATAAAATGTTTGAGGGTACCCCAGGAGAGTTCCAAATGTGTGTGGGTAGAATATATATCCCACGGGGGTAATATTGAAAAAAAGTTGAAAAAAAATTTTTTTAGACTTAGTCATTTTTCCGGCGTTTATCAGACTTTCAGATAGGGAAAATGTCAGTGAGCGTTCCGATTTCAGTTCCAGAGCGATTCGCGCAATGAGTCCTTGATATTTAGTCATTTTCAGCCAATTTTCTGGATTTTTGAACATTTCACTTTTTGTGAAAATATCCACTAAATGAGGGAATAATATGTGTTAGGGTACCGCAGGAGAGTTCCAAATGTGTGTGGGTAGAATATATATCCCACGGGGGTAAAATTGAAAAAAGTTGAAAACAATTTTTTTTTGGACTTAGTCATTTTTCCGGCGTTTATCAGACTTTCAGATAGGGGAAATGTCAGTGAGCATTCCGATTTCAGTTCCAGAGCGATTCGCCCAATGAGTCCTTGATATTTAGTCGTTTTCAGCAAATATTTTGGATTTTTGAAAATTTCACTTTTTTGTGAAAATATCCACTAAATGAGGGAATAATATGTGTTAGGGTACCGCAGGAGAGTTCCAAATGTGTGTGGGTAGAATATATATCCCACGGGGGTAATATTGAAAAAAGTTGAAAACAATTTTTTTTTGGACTTAGTCATTTTTCCGGCGTTTATCAGACTTTCAGATAGGGGAAATGTAAGTGAACATTCCGATTTCAGTTCCAGAGCAATTCGCCCAATGATTCCTTGATATTTAGTCGTTTTCAGCAAATATTTTGGATTTTTGAAAATTTCACTTTTTTGTGAAAATATCCACTAAATGAGGGAATAATATGTGTTAGGGTACCGCAGGAGAGTTCCAAATGTGTGTGGGTATAATATATATCCCACGGGGGTAATATTGAAAAAAGTTGAAAACAATTTTTTTTTGGACTTAGTCATTTTTCCGGCGTTTATCACACTTTCAGATAGGGGAAATGTCAGTGAACCTTCCGATTTCAGTTCCAGAGCGATTCGCCCAATGAGTCCTTGATATTTAGTCGTTTTCAGCCAATATTTTGGATATTTGAAAATGTCACTTTTTTGTGAAAATATCCACTAAATGAGGGAATAATATGTGTGAGGGTACCCCAGGAGAGTTCCAAATGTGTGTGGGTAGAATCTATATCCCACGGGGGTAAAATTGAAAAAAGTTGAAAAATATTTTTTTTTGGACTTAGTCATTTTTCCGGCGTTTATCAGACTTTCAGATAGGGGAAATGTCAGTGAGCATTCCGATTTCAGTTCCAGAGCGATTCGCCCAAAGAGTCCTTGATATTTAGTCGTTTTCAGCCAATATTTTGGATTTTTGAAAATTTCACTTTTTTGTGAAAATATCCACTAAATGAGGGAATAATATGTGTGAGGGTACCCCAGGAGAGTTCCAAATGTGTGTGGGTAGAATATATATCCCACGATGGTAAAATTGAAAAAAGTTGAAAACAATTTTTTTTTTGGACTTAGTCATTTTTCCGGCGTTTATCACACTTTCAGATAGGGGAAATGTCAGTGAATGTTCCGATTTCAGTTCCAGAGCGATTCGCCCAATGAGTCCTTGATATTTAGTCGTTTTCAGCCAATATTTTGGATATTTGAAAATTTCACTTTTTTGTGAAAATATCCACTAAATGAGGGAATAATATGTGTGAGGGTAACCCAGGAGAGTTCCAAATGTGTGTGGGTAGAATATATATCCCACGGGGGTAAAATTGAAAAAAGTTGAAAAAAAATTTTTTTGGACTTAGTCATTTTTCCGGCGTTTATCAGACTTTCAAATAGGGGAAATGTCAGTGAACATTCCGATTTCAATTCCAAAGCTATTCGTCCAATGAGTCCTTGATATTTAGTCGTTTTCAGCCAATATTTTGAATATTTGAAAATTTCACTTTTTTGTGAAAATATCCACTAAATGAGGGAATAATATGTGTTAGGGTACCGCAGGAGAGTTCCAAATGTGTGTGGGTAGAATATATATCCCACGGGGGTAATATTGAAAAAAGTTGAAAACAATTTTTTTTTGGACTTAGTCATTTTTCCGGCGTTTATCAGACTTTCAGATAGGGGAAATGTAAGTGAACATTCCGATTTCAGTTCCAGAGCAATTCGCCCAATGAGTCCTTGATATTTAGTCGTTTTCAGCCAATATTTTGGATTTTTGAAAATTTCACTTTTTTGTGAAAATATCCACTAAATGAGGGAATAAAATGTTTGAGGGTACCCCAGGAGAGTTCCAAATGTGTGTGGGTAGAATATATATCCCACGGGGGTAATATTGAAAAAAAGTTGAAAAAAAATTTTTTTAGACTTAGTCATTTTTCCGGCGTTTATCAGACTTTCAGATAGGGAAAATGTCAGTGAGCGTTCCGATTTCAGTTCCAGAGCGATTCGCGCAATGAGTCCTTGATATTTAGTCATTTTCAGCCAATTTTCTGGATTTTTGAACATTTCACTTTTTGTGAAAATATCCACTAAATGAGGGAATAATATGTGTTAGGGTACCGCAGGAGAGTTCCAAATGTGTGTGGGTAGAATATATATCCCACGGGGGTAAAATTGAAAAAAGTTGAAAACAATTTTTTTTTGGACTTAGTCATTTTTCCGGCGTTTATCAGACTTTCAGATAGGGGAAATGTCAGTGAGCATTCCGATTTCAGTTCCAGAGCGATTCGCCCAATGAGTCCTTGATATTTAGTCGTTTTCAGCAAATATTTTGGATTTTTGAAAATTTCACTTTTTTGTGAAAATATCCACTAAATGAGGGAATAATATGTGTTAGGGTACCGCAGGAGAGTTCCAAATGTGTGTGGGTATAATATATATCCCACGGGGGTAATATTGAAAAAAGTTGAAAACAATTTTTTTTTGGACTTAGTCATTTTTCCGGCGTTTATCACACTTTCAGATAGGGGAAATGTCAGTGAACGTTCCGATTTCAGTTCCAGAGCGATTCGCCCAATGAGTCCTTGATATTTAGTCGTTTTCAGCCAATATTTTGGATATTTGAAAATTTCACTTTTTTGTGAAAATATCCACTAAATGAGGGAATAATATGTGTGAGGGTACCCCAGGAGAGTTCCAAATGTGTGTGGGTAGAATCTATATCCCACGGGGGTAAAATTGAAAAAAGTTGAAAAAAAATTTTTTTGGACTTAGTCATTTTTCCGGCGTTTATCAGACTTTCAAATAGGGGAAATGTCAGTGAACATTCCGATTTCAATTCCAGAGCTATTCGTCCAATGAGTCCTTGATATTTAGTCGTTTTCAGCCAATATTTTGGATATTTGAAAATTTCACTTTTTTGTGAAAATATCCACTAAATGAGGGAATAATATGTGTTAGGGTACCGCAGGAGAGTTCCAAATGTGTGTGGGTAGAATATATATCCCACGGGGGTAATATTGAAAAAAGTTGAAAACAATTTTTTTTTGGACTTAGTCATTTTTCCGGCGTTTATCAGACTTTCAGATAGGGGAAATGTAAGTGAACATTCCGATTTCAGTTCCAGAGCAATTCGCCCAATGATTCCTTGATATTTAGTCGTTTTCAGCAAATATTTTGGATTTTTGAAAATTTCACTTTTTTGTGAAAATATCCACTAAATGAGGGAATAATATGTGTTAGGGTACCGCAGGAGAGTTCCAAATGTGTGTGGGTATAATATATATCCCACGGGGGTAATATTGAAAAAAGTTGAAAACAATTTTTTTTTGGACTTAGTCATTTTTCCGGCGTTTATCACACTTTCAGATAGGGGAAATGTCAGTGAACCTTCCGATTTCAGTTCCAGAGCGATTCGCCCAATGAGTCCTTGATATTTAGTCGTTTTCAGCCAATATTTTGGATATTTGAAAATTTCACTTTTTTGTGAAAATATCCACTAAATGAGGGAATAATATGTGTGAGGGTACCCCAGGAGAGTTCCAAATGTGTGTGGGTAGAATCTATATCCCACGGGGGTAAAATTGAAAAAAGTTGAAAAATATTTTTTTTTGGACTTAGTCATTTTTCCGGCGTTTATCAGACTTTCAGATAGGGGAAATGTCAGTGAGCATTCCGATTTCAGTTCCAGAGCGATTCGCCCAAAGAGTCCTTGATATTTAGTCGTTTTCAGCCAATATTTTGGATATTTGAAAATTTCACTTTTTTGTGAAAATATCCACTAAATGAGGGAATAATATGTGTGAGGGTAACCCAGGAGAGTTCCAAATGTGTGTGGGTAGAATATATATCCCACGGGGGTAAAATTGAAAAAAGTTGAAAAAAAATTTTTTTGGACTTAGTCATTTTTCCGGCGTTTATCAGACTTTCAAATAGGGGAAATGTCAGTGAACATTCCGATTTCAATTCCAAAGCTATTCGTCCAATGAGTCCTTGATATTTAGTCGTTTTCAGCCAATATTTTGGATATTTGAAAATTTCACTTTTTTGTGAAAATATCCACTAAATGAGGGAATAATATGTGTTAGGGTACCGCAGGAGAGTTCCAAATGTGTGTGGGTAGAATATATATCCCACGGGGGTAATATTGAAAAAAGTTGAAAACAATTTTTTTTTGGACTTAGTCATTTTTCCGGCGTTTATCAGACTTTCAGATAGGGGAAATGTAAGTGAACATTCCGATTTCAGTTCCAGAGCAATTCGCCCAATGAGTCCTTGATATTTAGTCGTTTTCAGCCAATATTTTGGATTTTTGAAAATTTCACTTTTTTGTGAAAATATCCACTAAATGAGGGAATAAAATGTTTGAGGGTACCCCAGGAGAGTTCCAAATGTGTGTGGGTAGAATATATATCCCACGGGGGTAATATTGAAAAAAAGTTGAAAAAAAATTTTTTTAGACTTAGTCATTTTTCCGGCGTTTATCAGACTTTCAGATAGGGAAAATGTCAGTGAGCGTTCCGATTTCAGTTCCAGAGCGATTCGCGCAATGAGTCCTTGATATTTAGTCATTTTCAGCCAATTTTCTGGATTTTTGAACATTTCACTTTTTGTGAAAATATCCACTAAATGAGGGAATAATATGTGTTAGGGTACCGCAGGAGAGTTCCAAATGTGTGTGGGTAGAATATATATCCCACGGGGGTAAAATTGAAAAAAGTTGAAAACAATTTTTTTTTGGACTTAGTCATTTTTCCGGCGTTTATCAGACTTTCAGATAGGGGAAATGTCAGTGAGCATTCCGATTTCAGTTCCAGAGCGATTCGCCCAATGAGTCCTTGATATTTAGTCGTTTTCAGCAAATATTTTGGATTTTTGAAAATTTCACTTTTTTGTGAAAATATCCACTAAATGAGGGAATAATATGTGTTAGGGTACCGCAGGAGAGTTCCAAATGTGTGTGGGTATAATATATATCCCACGGGGGTAATATTGAAAAAAGTTGAAAACAATTTTTTTTTGGACTTAGTCATTTTTCCGGCGTTTATCACACTTTCAGATAGGGGAAATGTCAGTGAACGTTCCGATTTCAGTTCCAGAGCGATTCGCCCAATGAGTCCTTGATATTTAGTCGTTTTCAGCCAATATTTTGGATATTTGAAAATTTCACTTTTTTGTGAAAATATCCACTAAATGAGGGAATAATATGTGTGAGGGTACCGCAGGAGAGTTCCAAATGTGTGTGGATAGAATATATATCCAACGGGGGTAAAATTGAAAAAAGTTGAAAACAATTTTTTTTTGGACTTAGTCATTTTTCCGGCGTTTATCAGACTTTCAGATAGGGGAAATGTCAGTGAGCATTCCGATTTCAGTTCCAGAGCGATTCACCCAATGAGTCCTTGATATTTAGTCGTTTTCAGCAAATATTTTGGATTTTTGAAAATTTCACTTTTTTGTGAAAATATCCACTATATGAGGGAATAATATGTGTTAGGGTACCGCAGGAGAGTTCCAAATGTGTGTGGGTATAATATATATCCCACGGGGGTAATATTGAAAAAAGTTGAAAAATATTTTTTTTTGGACTTAGTCATTTTTCCGGCGTTTATCAGACTTTCAGATAGGGCAAATGTCAGTGAGCGTTCCGATTTCAGTTCCAGAGCGATTCGCCCAATGAGTCCTTGATATTTAGTCATTTTCAGCCAATTTTCTGGATTTTTGAAAATTTCACTTTTTTGTGAAAATATCCACTAAATGAGGGAATAATATGTGTTAGGGTACCGCAGGAGAGTTCCAAATGTGTGTGGATAGAATATATATCCAACGGGGGTAAAATTGAAAAAAGTTGAAAACAATTTTTTTTTGGACTTAGTCATTTTTCCGGCGTTTATCAGACTTTCAGATAGGGGAAATGTCAGTGAGCATTCCGATTTCAGTTCCAGAGCGATTCGCCCAAAGAGTCCTTGATATTTAGTCGTTTTCAGCCAATATTTTGGATTTTTGAAAATTTCACTTTTTTGTGAAAATATCCACTAAATGAGGGAACAATATGTGTGAGGGTACCCCAGGAGAGTTCCAAATGTGTGTGGGTAGAATATATATCCCACGATGGTAAAATTGAAAAAAGTTGAAAACAATTTTTTTTTTGGACTTAATCATTTTTCCGGCGTTTATCACACTTTCAGAAAGGGGAAATGTCAGTGAATGTTCCGATTTCAGTTCCAGAGCGATTCGCCCAATGAGTCCTTGATATTTAGTCGTTTTCAGCCAATATTTTGGATATTTGAAAATTTCACTTTTTTGTGAAAATATCCACTAAATGAGGGAATAATATGTGTTAGGGTACCGCAGGAGAGTTCCAAATGTGTGTGGGTAGAATATATATATGCCACGGGGGTAATATTGAAAAAAGTTGAAAACAATTTTTTTTTGGACTTAGTCATTTTTCCGGCATTTATCAGACTTTCAGATAGGGGAAATGTAAGTGAACATTCCGATTTCAGTTCCAGAGCAATTCGCCCAATGAGTCCTTGATATTTAGTCGTTTTCAGCCAATATTTTGGATTTTTGAAAATTTCACTTTTTTGTGAAAATATCCACTAAATGAGGGAATAAAATGTTTGAGGGTACCCCAGGAGAGTTCCAAATGTGTGTGGGTAGAATATATATCCCACGGGGGTAATATTGAAAAAAAGTTGAAAAAAAATTTTTTTAGACTTAGTCATTTTTCCGGCGTTTATCAGACTTTCAGATAGGGAAAATGTCAGTGAGCGTTCCGATTTCAGTTCCAGAGCGATTCGCGCAATGAGTCCTTGATATTTAGTCATTTTCAGCCAATTTTCTGGATTTTTGAACATTTCACTTTTTGTGAAAATATCCACTAAATGAGGGAATAATATGTGTTAGGGTACCGCAGGAGAGTTCCAAATGTGTGTGGGTAGAATATATATCCCACGGGGGTAAAATTGAAAAAAGTTGAAAACAATTTTTTTTTGGACTTAGTCATTTTTCCGGCGTTTATCAGACTTTCAGATAGGGCAAATGTCAGTGAGCGTTCCGATTTCAGTTCCAGAGCGATTCGCCCAATGAGTCCTTGATATTTAGTCATTTTCAGCCAATTTTCTGGATTTTTGAAAATTTCACTTTTTTGTGAAAATATCCACTAAATGAGGGAATAATATGTGTTAGGGTACCGCAGGAGAGTTCCAAATGTGTGTGGATAGAATATATATCCCACGGGGGTAAAATTGAAAAAAGTTGAAAACAATTTTTTTTGGACTTAGTCATTTTTCCGGCGTTTATCAGACTTTCAGATAGGGGAAATGTCAGTGAGCATTCCGATTTCAGTTCCAGAGCGATTCGCCCAAAGAGTCCTTGATATTTAGTCGTTTTCAGCCAATATTTTGGATTTTTGAAAATTTCACTTTTTTGTGAAAATATCCACTAAATGAGGGAACAATATGTGTGAGGGTACCCCAGGAGAGTTCCAAATGTGTGTGGGTAGAATATATATCCCACGATGGTAAAATTGAAAAAAGTTGAAAACAATTTTTTTTTTGGACTTAGTCATTTTTCCGGCGTTTATCACACTTTCAGATAGGGGAAATGTCAGTGAATGTTCCGATTTCAGTTCCAGAGCGATTCGCCCAATGAGTCCTTGATATTTAGTCGTTTTCAGCCAATATTTTGGATATTTGAAAATTTCACTTTTTTGTGAAAATATCCACTAAATGAGGGAATAATATGTGTGAGGGTAACCCAGGAGAGTTCCAAATGTGTGTGGGTAGAATATATATCCCACGGGGGTAAAATTGAAAAAAGTTGAAAAAAAATTTTTTTGGACTTAGTCATTTTTCCGGCGTTTATCAGACTTTCAAATAGGGGAAATGTTAGTGAACATTCCGATTTCAATTCCAGAGCTATTCGTCCAATGAGTCCTTGATATTTAGTCGTTTTCAGCCAATATTTTGGATATTTGAAAATTTCACTTTTTTGTGAAAATATACACTAAATGAGGGAATAATATGTGTTAGGGTACCGCAGGAGAGTTCCAAATGTGTGTGGGTAGAATATATATCCCACGGGGGTAATATTGAAAAAAGTTGAAAACAATTTTTTTTTGGACTTAGTCATTTTTCCGGCGTTTATCAGACTTTCAGATAGGGGAAATGTAAGTGAACATTCCGATTTCAGTTCCAGAGCAATTCGCCCAATGAGTCCTTGATATTTAGTCGTTTTCAGCCAATATTTTGGATTTTTGAAAATTTCACTTTTTTGTGAAAATATCCACTAAATGAGGGAATAATATGTGTGAGGGTACCCCAGGAGAGTTCCAAATGTGTGTGGGTAGAATATATATCCCACGGGGGTAATATTGAAAAAAAGTTGAAAAAAAATTTTTTTAGACTTAGTCATTTTTCCGGCGTTTATCAGACTTTCAGATAGGGAAAATGTCAGTGAGCATTCCGATTTCAGTTCCAGAGCGATTCGCGCAATGAGTCCTTGATATTTAGTCGTTTTCAGCAAATATTTAGGATTTTTGAAAATATCACTTTTTTGTGAAAATATCCACTAAATGAGGGAATAATATGTTTTAGGGTACCGCAGGAGAGTTCCAAATGTGTGTGGGTATAATATATATCCCACGGGGGTAATATTGAAAAAAGTTGAAAACAATTTTTTTTTGGACTTATTCTTTTTTCCGGCGTTTATCAGACTTTCAGATAGGGCAAATGTCAGTGAGCATTCCGATTTCAGTTCCAGAGCGATTCGCCCAATGATTCCTTGATATTTAGTCATTTTCAGCCAATTTTCAGTTTTTTTGAAAATTTCACTTTTTTGTGAAAATATCCACTAAATGAGGGAATAATATGTGTTAGGGTACCGCAGGAGTGTTCCAAATGTGTGTGGGTAGAATATATATCCCACGGGGGTAAAATTGAAAAAAGTTGAAAACAATTTTTTTTTGGACTTAGTCATTTTTCCGGCTTTTATCAGACTTTCAGATAGGGGAAATGTCAGTGAGCATTCCGATTTCAGTTCCAGAGCGATTCGCGCAATGAGTCCTTGATATTTAGTCATTTTCAGCCAATTTTCTGGATTTTTGAAAATTTCACTTTTTGTGAAAATATCCACTAAATGAGAGAATAATATGTGTGAGGGTACCCCAGAAGAGTTCCAAATGTGTGTGGGTAGGATATATATCCCACGGGGGTAATATTGAAAAAAAGTTGAAAAAAAATTTTTTTGGACTTAGTCATTTTTCCGGCGTTTATCAGACTTTCAGATAGGGGAAATGTCAGTGAGCATTCCGATTTCAGTTCCAGAGCGATTCGCCGAAAGAGTCCTTGATATTTAGTCGTTTTCAGCCAATATTTTGGATTTTTGAAAATTTCACTTTTTTGTGAAAATATCCACTAAATGAGGGATTAATATGTGTGAGGGTACCCCAGGAGAGTTCCAAATGTGTGTGGGTAGAATATATATCCCACGGGGGTAATATTGAAAAAAAGTTGAAAAATTTTTTTTTTTGGACTTAGTCATTTTTACGGCGTTTATCAGACTTTCAGATAGGGCAAATGTCAGTGAGCGTTCCGATTTCAGTTCCAGAGCGATTCGCCCAATGAGTCCTTGATATTTAGTCATTTTCAGCCAATTTTCTGGATTTTTGAAAATTTCACTTTTTTGTGAAAATATCCACTAAATCAGGGAATAATATGTGTGAGGGTACCCAGGAGAGTTCCAAATGTGTGTGGGTAGAATATATATCCCACGGGGGTAAAATTGAAAAAAGTTTAAAAAAATTTTTTTTTGGACTTAGTCTTTTTTCCGGCGTTTATCAGACTTTCAAATAGGGGAAATGTCAGTGAGCGTTCCGATTTCAGTTCCAGAGTGATTCGCCCAATGAGTCCTTGATATTTAGTCATTTTTAGCCAATTTTCTGGTTTTTTGAAAATTTCACTTTTTTGTGAAAATATCCACTAAATGAGGGAATAATATGTGTTAGGGTACGGCAGGAGAGTTCCAAATGTGTTTGGGTAGAATATATATCCCACGGGGGAAAAATTGAAAAAAGTTAAAAACTATTTTTTTTTGGACTTAGTCATTTTTCCGGCGTTTATCAGACTTTCAGATAGGGGAAATGTCAGTGAGCATTCCGATTTCGAAAATTTCACTTTTTTGTGAAAATATCCACTAAATGAGGGAATAATATGTGTGAGGGTACCCCAGGAGAGTTCCAAATGTGTGTGGGTAGAATATATATCCCACGGGGGTAATATTGAAAAAAAGTTGAAAAAAACTTTTTTTGGACTTAGTCATTTTTCCGGCGTTTATCATACTTTCAAATAGGGGAAATGTCAGTGAACATTCCGATTTCAATTCCAGAGCTATTCGCCCAATGAATCCTTGATATTTAGTCATTTTCAGCAAATATTTTGGATTTTTGAAAATTTCACTTTTTTGTGAAAATATCCACTAAATGAGGGAATAATGTGTTAGGGTACCGCAGGAGAGTTCCAAATGTGTGTGGGTATAATATATATCCCACGGGGGTAATATTGAAAAAAGTTGAAAACAATTTTTTTTTGGACTTAGTCATTTTTCCGGCGTTTAACACACTTTCAGATAGGGGAAATGTCAGTGAACGTTCCGATTTCAGTTCCAGAGCGATTCGCCCAATGAGTCCTTGATATTTAGTCGTTTTCAGCCAATATTTTGGATATTTGAAGTTTCACTTTTTTGTGAAAATATCCACTAAATGAGGGAATAATATGTGTGAGGGTACCCCAGGAGAGTTCCAAATGTGTGTGGGTAGAATATATATCCCACGGGGGTAAAATTGAAAAAAGTTGAAAAATTTTTTTTTTTGGACTTATTCTTTTTTCCGGCGTTTATCAGACTTTTAAATAGGGGAAATGTCAGTGAGCATTCCGATTTCAGTTCCAGAGCGATTCGCCCAATGAGTCCTTGATATTTAGTCGTTTTCAGCCAATATTTTGGATTTTTGAAAATTTCACTTTTTTGTGAAAATATCCACTAAATGAGGGAATAATATGTGTGAGGGTACCCCAGGAGAGTTTCAAATGTGTGTCGGTAGAATCTATATCCCACAGGGGTAAAATTGAAAAAAGTTGAAAAATTTTTTTTTTTTGGACTTAGTCTTTTTTCCGGCGTTTATCAGACTTTCAAATAGGGGAAATGTCAGTGAGCATTCCGATTTCAGTTCCAGAGCGATTCGCCCAATGAGTCCTTGATATTTAGTCATTTTCAGCCAATATTTTGGATTTTTTGAAAATTTCACTTTTTTATGAAAATATCCACTAAATGAGGGAATAATATGTGTGAGGGTACCCCAGGAGAGTTCCAAATGTGTGTGGGTAGAATATATATCCCACGATGGTAAAATTGAAAAAAGTAGAAAACAATTTTTTTTTTGGACTTAGTCATTTTTCCGGCGTTTATCAGACTTTCAGATAGGGAAAATGTCAGTGAGCGTTCCGATTTCAGTTCCAGAGCGATTCGCGCAATGAGTCCTTGATATTTAGTCATTTTCAGCCAATTTTCTGGATTTTTGAAAATTTCACTTTTTTGTGAAAATATCCACTAAATGAGGGAATAATATGTGTTAGGGTACCGCAGGAGAGTTCCAAATGTGTGTGGGTAGAATATATATCCCACGGGGGTAATATTGAAAAAAGTTGAAAACAATTTTTTTTTGGACTTAGTCATTTTTCCGGCGTTTATCACACTTTCAAATAGGGGAAATGTCAGTGAACGTTCCGATTTCAGTTCCAGAGCGATTCGCCCAATGAGTCCTTGATATTTAGTCGTTTTCAGCCAATATTTTGGATATTTGAAAATTTCACTTTTTTGTGAAAATATCCACTAAATGAGGGAATAATATGTGTGAGGGTACCCCAGGAGAGTTCCAAATGTGTGTGGGTAGAATATATATCCCATGGGGGTAAAATTGAAAAAAGTTGAAAAATTTTTTTTTTTGGACTTATTCTTTTTTCCGGCGTTTATCAGACTTTCAGATAGGGCAAATGTCAGTGAGCGTTCCGATTTCAGTTCCAGAGCGATTCGCCCAATGAGTCCTTGATATTTAGTCATTTTCAGCCAATATTTTGGATTTTTGAAAATTTCACTTTTTTGTGAAAATATCCACTAAATGAGGGAATAATATGTGTGAGGGTACCCCAGGAGAGTTCCAAATGTGTGTGGGTAGAATATATATCCCACGATGGTAAAATTGAAAAAAGTTGAAAAAATTTTTTTTTTGGACTTAGTCATTTTTCCGGCGTTTATCACACTTTCAGATGGGGGAAATGTCAGTGAATGTTCCGATTTCAGTTCCAGAGCTATTCGCCCCATGAGTCCTTGATATTTAGTCGTTTTCAGCCAATATTTTGGATATTTGAAAATTTCACTTTTTTGTGAAAATATCCACTAAATGAGGGAATAATATGTGTGAGGGTATCCCAGGAGAGTTCCAAATGTGTGTGGGTAGAATATATATCCCACGGGGGTAAAACTGAAAAAAGTTGAAAAATTTTTTTTCTTGGACTTATTCTTTTTTCCGGCGTTTATCAGACTTTCAGACAGGGCAAATGTCAGTGAGCGTTCCGATTTCAGTTCCAGAGCGATTCGCCCAATGAGTCCTTGATATTTAGTCGTTTTCAGCCAATATTTTGGATATTTGAAAATTTCACTTTTTTGTGAAAATATCCACTAAATGAGGGAATAATATGTGTGAGGGTACCCCAGGAGAGTTCCAAATGTGTGTGGGTAGAATATATATCCCACGGGGGTAAAACTGAAAAAAGTTGAAAAATTTTTTTTTTTGGACTTATTCTTTTTTCCGGCGTTTATCAGACTTTCAGATAGGGCAAATGTCAGTGAGCGTTCCGATTTCAGTTCCAGAGCGATTCGCCCAATGAGTCCTTGATATTTAGTCATTTTCAGCCAATATTTTGGATTTTTGAAAATTTCACTTTTTTGTGAAAATATCCACTAAATGAGGGAATAATATGTGTGAGGGTACCCTAGGAGAGTTCCAAATGTGTGTGGGTAGAATATATATCCCACGATGGTAAAATTGAAAAAAGTTGAAAAATTTTTTTTTTTGGACTTAGTCATTTTTCCGGCGTTTATCAGACTTTCAGATAGTGCAAATGTCAGTGAGCGTTCCGATTTCAGTTCCAGAGCGATTCGCCCAATGAGTCCTTGATATTTAGTCATTTTCAGCCAATTTTCTGGATTTTTGGAAATTTCACTTTTTTGTGAAAATATCCACTAAATCAGGTAATAATATGTGTGAGGGTACCCAGGAGAGTTCCAAATGTGTGTGGGTAGAATATATATCCCACGGGGGTAAAATTGAAAAAAGTTTAAAAAAATTTTTTTTTGGACTTAGTCTTTTTTCCGGCGTTTATCAGACTTTCAAATAGGGGAAATGTCAGTGAGATTTCCGATTTCAGTTCCAGAGCGATTCGCCCAATGAGTCCTTGATATTTAGTAATTTTCAGCCAATATTTTGGATTTTTGAAAATTTCACTTTTTTGTGAAAATATCCACTAAATGAGGGAATAATATGTGTGAATGTACCCCAGGAGAGTTCCAAATGTGTGTGGGTAGAATATATATCCCACGACGGTAAAATTGAAAAAAGTTGAAAAAAATTTTTTTTTGGACTTAGTCATTTTTCCGGCGTTTATCAGACTTTCAGATAGGGAAAATGTCAGTGAGCATTGCGATTTCAGTTCCAGAGCGATTCGCCCAATGAGTCCTTGATATTTAGTCATTTTCAGCCAATTTTCTGGATTTTTGGAAATTTCACTTTTTTGTGAAAATATCCACTAAATCAGGGAATAATATGTGTGAGGGTACCCAGGAGAGTTCCAAATGTGTGTGGGTAGAATATATATCCCACGGGGGTAAAATTGAAAAAAGTTGAAAAAAAATTTTTTTTGGACCTAGTCTTTTTTCCGGCGTTTATCAGACTTTCAAATAGAGGAAATGTCAGTGAGCATTGCGATTTCAGTTCCAGAGCGATTCGCCCAATGAGTCCTTGATATTTAGTCATTTTCAGCCAATTTTCTGGATTTTTGGAAATTTCACTTTTTTGTGAAAATATCCACTAAATCAGGGAATAATATGTGTGAGGGTACCCAGGAGAGTTCCAAATGTGTGTGGGTAGAATATATATCCCACGGGGGTAAAATTGAAAAAAGTTGAAAAAAAATTTTTTTTGGACCTAGTCTTTTTTCCGGCGTTTATCAGACTTTCAAATAGAGGAAATGTCAGTGAGCATTGCGATTTCAGTTCCAGAGCGATTCGCCCAATGAGTCCTTGATATTTAGTCGTTTTCAGCCAATATTTTGGATTTTTGAAAATTTCACTTTTTTGTGAAAATATCCACTAAATGAGGGAATAATATGTGTGAGGGTACCCCAGGAGAGTTTCAAATGTGTGTCGGTAGAATCTATATCCCACGGGGGTAAAATTGAAAAAAGTTGAAAAACATTTTTTTTTGGACTTAGTCTTTTTTCCGGCGTTTATCAGACTTTCAAATAGGGGAAATGTCAGTGAGCGTTCCGATTTCAGTTCCAGAGCGATTCGCCCAATGAGTCCTTGATATTTAGTCATTTTCAGCCAATTTTCTGTTTTTTTGAAAATTTCACTTTTTTGTGAAAATATCCACTAAATGAGGGAATAATATGTGTTAGGGTACCGCAGGAGAGTTCCAAATGTGTGTGGGTAGAATATATATCCCACGGGGGTAAAATTGAAAAAAGTTGAAAACAATTTTTTTTTGGACTTAGTCATTTTTCCGGCGTTTATCAGACTTTCAGATAGGGGAAATGTCAGTGAGCATTCCGATATCAGTTCCAGAGCGATTCGCCGAAAGAGTCCTTGATATTTAGTCGTTTTCAGCCAATATTTTGGATTTTTGAAAATTTCACTTTTTTGTGAAAATATCCACTAAATGAGGGAATAATATGTGTGAGGGTACCCCAGGAGAGTTCCAAATGTGTGTGGGTAGATTATATATCCCACGGGGGTAATATTGAAAAAAAGTTGAAAAATCTTTTTTTTTGGACTGTCATTTTTCCGGCATTTATCAGACTTTCAGATAGGGCAAATGTCAGGGAGCGTTCCGATTTCAGTTCCAGAGCGATTCGCCCAATGAGTCCTTGATATTTAGTCATTTTCAGCCAATTTTCTGGATTTTTGAAAATTTCACTTTTTTGTGAAAATATCCACTAAATGAGGGAATAATATGTGTTAGGGTACCGCAGGAGAGTTCCAAATGTGTGTGGGTAGAATATATATCCCACGGGGGTAATATTGAAAAAAGTTGAAAACAATTTTTTTTTGGACTTAGTCATTTTTCCGGCGTTTATCACACTTTCAAATAGGGGAAATGTCAGTGAACGTTCCGATTTCAGTTCCAGAGCGATTCGCCCAATGAGTCCTTGATATTTAGTCGTTTTCAGCCAATATTTTGGATATTTGAAAATTTCACTTTTTTGTGAAAATATCCACTAAATGAGGGAATAATATGTGTGAGGGTACCCCAGGAGAGTTCCAAATGTGTGTGGGTAGAATATATATCCCATGGGGGTAAAATTGAAAAAAGTTGAAAAATTTTTTTTTTTGGACTTATTCTTTTTTCCGGCGTTTATCAGACTTTCAGATAGGGCAAATGTCAGTGAGCGTTCCGATTTCAGTTCCAGAGCGATTCGCCCAATGAGTCCTTGATATTTAGTCATTTTCAGCCAATATTTTGGATTTTTGAAAATTTCACTTTTTTGTGAAAATATCCACTAAATGAGGGAATAATATGTGTGAGGGTACCCCAGGAGAGTTCCAAATGTGTGTGGGTAGAATATATATCCCACGATGGTAAAATTGAAAAAAGTTGAAAAAATTTTTTTTTTGGACTTAGTCATTTTTCCGGCGTTTATCACACTTTCAGATGGGGGAAATGTCAGTGAATGTTCCGATTTCAGTTCCAGAGCTATTCGCCCCATGAGTCCTTGATATTTAGTCGTTTTCAGCCAATATTTTGGATATTTGAAAATTTCACTTTTTTGTGAAAATATCCACTAAATGAGGGAATAATATGTGTGAGGGTATCCCAGGAGAGTTCCAAATGTGTGTGGGTAGAATATATATCCCACGGGGGTAAAATTGAAAAAAGTTTAAAAAAATTTTTTTTTGGACTTAGTCTTTTTTCCGGCGTTTATCAGACTTTCAAATAGGGGAAATGTCAGTGAGATTTCCGATTTCAGTTCCAGAGCGATTCGCCCAATGAGTCCTTGATATTTAGTAATTTTCAGCCAATATTTTGGATTTTTGAAAATTTCACTTTTTTGTGAAAATATCCACTAAATGAGGGAATAATATGTGTGAATGTACCCCAGGAGAGTTCCAAATGTGTGTGGGTAGAATATATATCCCACGACGGTAAAATTGAAAAAAGTTGAAAAAAATTTTTTTTTGGACTTAGTCATTTTTCCGGCGTTTATCAGACTTTCAGATAGGGAAAATGTCAGTGAGCATTGCGATTTCAGTTCCAGAGCGATTCGCCCAATGAGTCCTTGATATTTAGTCATTTTCAGCCAATTTTCTGGATTTTTGGAAATTTCACTTTTTTGTGAAAATATCCACTAAATCAGGGAATAATATGTGTGAGGGTACCCAGGAGAGTTCCAAATGTGTGTGGGTAGAATATATATCCCACGGGGGTAAAATTGAAAAAAGTTGAAAAAAAATTTTTTTTGGACCTAGTCTTTTTTCCGGCGTTTATCAGACTTTCAAATAGAGGAAATGTCAGTGAGCATTGCGATTTCAGTTCCAGAGCGATTCGCCCAATGAGTCCTTGATATTTAGTCATTTTCAGCCAATTTTCTGGATTTTTGGAAATTTCACTTTTTTGTGAAAATATCCACTAAATCAGGGAATAATATGTGTGAGGGTACCCAGGAGAGTTCCAAATGTGTGTGGGTAGAATATATATCCCACGGGGGTAAAATTGAAAAAAGTTGAAAAAAAATTTTTTTTGGACCTAGTCTTTTTTCCGGCGTTTATCAGACTTTCAAATAGAGGAAATGTCAGTGAGCATTGCGATTTCAGTTCCAGAGCGATTCGCCCAATGAGTCCTTGATATTTAGTCGTTTTCAGCCAATATTTTGGATTTTTGAAAATTTCACTTTTTTGTGAAAATATCCACTAAATGAGGGAATAATATGTGTGAGGGTACCCCAGGAGAGTTTCAAATGTGTGTCGGTAGAATCTATATCCCACGGGGGTAAAATTGAAAAAAGTTGAAAAACATTTTTTTTTGGACTTAGTCTTTTTTCCAGCGTTTATCAGACTTTCAAATAGGGGAAATGTCAGTGAGCGTTCCGATTTCAGTTCCAGAGCGATTCGCCCAATGAGTCCTTGATATTTAGTCATTTTCAGCCAATTTTCTGTTTTTTTGAAAATTTCACTTTTTTGTGAAAATATCCACTAAATGAGGGAATAATATGTGTTAGGGTACCGCAGGAGAGTTCCAAATGTGTGTGGGTAGAATATATATCCCACGGGGGTAAAATTGAAAAAAGTTGAAAACAATTTTTTTTTGGACTTAGTCATTTTTCCGGCGTTTATCAGACTTTCAGATAGGGGAAATGTCAGTGAGCATTCCGATATCAGTTCCAGAGCGATTCGCCGAAAGAGTCCTTGATATTTAGTCGTTTTCAGCCAATATTTTGGATTTTTGAAAATTTCACTTTTTTGTGAAAATATCCACTAAATGAGGGAATAATATGTGTGAGGGTACCCCAGGAGAGTTCCAAATGTGTGTGGGTAGATTATATATCCCACGGGGGTAATATTGAAAAAAAGTTGAAAAATCTTTTTTTTTGGACTGTCATTTTTCCGGCATTTATCAGACTTTCAGATAGGGCAAATGTCAGGGAGCGTTCCGATTTCAGTTCCAGAGCGATTCGCCCAATGAGTCCTTGATATTTAGTCATTTTCAGCCAATTTTCTGGATTTTTGAAAATTTCACTTTTTTGTGAAAATATCCACTAAATGAGGGAATAATATGTGTGAGGGTACCCAGGAGAGTTCCAAATGTGTGTGGGTAGAATATATATCCCACGGGGGTAAAATTAAAAAAAGTTTAAAAAAATTTTTTTTTGGACTTAGTCTTTTTTCCGGCGTTTATCAGACTTTCAAATAGGGGAAATGTCAGTGAGCGTTCCGATTTCAGTTCCAGAGTGATTCGCCCAATGAGTCCTTGATATTTAGTCATTTTCAGCCAATTTTCTGGTTTTTTGAAAATTTCACTTTTTTGTGAAAATATCCACTAAATGAGGGAATAATATGTGTTATTGTACCGCAGGAGAGTTCCAAATGTGTGTGGGTAGAATATATATCCCACGGGGGTAAAATTGAAAAAAGTTAAAAACTATTTTTTTTTGGACTTAGTCATTTTTCTGGCGTTTATCAGACTTTCAAATAGGGGAAATGTCCGTGAGCGTTCCGATTTCAGTTCCAGAGCTATTCGCCCAATGAGTCCTTGATATTTAGTCGTTTTCAGCCAATATTTTGGATTTTTGAAAATTTCACTTTTTTGTGAAAATATCCACTAAATGAAGGAATAATATGTGTGAGGGTACCGCAGGAGATTTCCAAATGTGTGTGGGTAGAATCTATATCCCACGGGGGTAAAATTGAAAAAAGTTGAAAAAATTTTTTTTTTGGACTTAGTTATTTTTCCGGCGTTTATCAGACTTTCAGATAGGGCAAATGTCAGTGAGCGTTCCGATTTCAGTTCCAGAGCGATTCGCCCAAAGAGTCCTTGATATTTAGTCGTTTTCAGCCAATATTTTGGATTTTTGAAAATTTCACTTTTTTGTGAAAATATCCACTAAATGAGGGAATAATATGTGTGAGGCTACCCTAGGAGAGTTCCAAATGTGTGTGGGTAGAATATATATCCCACGGGGGTAATATTGAAAAAAAGTTGAAAAAAAATTTTTTTGGACTTAGTCATTTTTCTGGTGTTTATCAGACTTTCAAATAGGGGAAATGTCAGTGAACATTCCGATTTCAATTCGAGAGCTATTCGCCCAATGAGTCCTTGATATTTAGTCGTTTTCAGCCAATATTTTGGATTTTTGAAAATTTCACTTTTTTGTGAAAATATCCACTAAATGAAGGAATAATATGTGTGAAGGTACCCCAGGAGAGTTCCAAATGTGTGTGGGTAGAATATATATCCCACGGGGGTAATATTGAAAAAAGTTGAAAACAATTTTTTTTTGGACTTAGTCATTTTTCCGGCGTTTATCACACTTTCAGATATTGGAAATGTCAGTGAACGTTCCGATTTCAGTTCCAGAGCGATTCGCCCAATGAGTCCTTGATATTTAGTCGTTTTCAGCCAATATTTTGGATTTTTGAAAATTTCACTTTATTGTGAAAATATCCACTAAATGAGGGAATAATATGTGTGAGGGTACCCCAGGAGAGTTCCAAATGTGTGTGGGTAGAATATATATCCCACGGGGGTAATATTGAAAAAAAGTTGAAAAAAATTTTTTTTGGACTTAGTCATTTTTCCGGCGTTTATCAGACTTTCAAATAGGGGAAATGTCAGTGAGCATTCCGATTTCAGTTCCAGAGCGATTCGCCCAATGAGTCCTTGATATTTAGTCGTTTTCAGCCAATACTTTGGATTTTTGGAAATTTCACTTTTTTGTGAAAATATCCACTAAATGAGGGAATAATATGTGTGAGGGTACCCCAGGAGAGTTCCAAATGTGTGTGGGTAGAATCTATATCCCACGGGGGTAAAATTGAAAAAAGTTGAAAAGATTTTTTTTTTGGAATTAGTAATTTTTCCGGCGTTTATCAGACTTTCAGATAGGGGAAATGTCAGTGAGCATACCGATTTCAGTTCCAGAGCGATTCGCCCAAAGAGTCCTTGATATTTAGTCGTTTTCAGCCAATATTTTGGATTTTTGAAAATTTCACTTTTTTGTGAAAATATCCACTAAATGAGGGAATAATATGTGTGAGGGTACCCCAGGAGAGTTCCAAATGTGTGTGGGTAGAATATATATCCCACAGGGGTAATATTGAAAAAAAGTTGAAAAAAATTTTTTTTGGACTTAGTCATTTTTCCGGCGTTTATCAGACTTTCAAATAGGGGAAATGTCAGTGAACATTCTGGTTTCAATTCCAGAGCTATTCGCCCAATGAGTCCTTGATATTTAGTCGTTTTCAGTCAATATTTTGGATTTTTGAAAATTTCACTTTTTTGTGAAAATATCCACTAAATGAGGGAATAATATGTGTTAGGGTACCGCAGGAGAGTTCCAAATGTGTGTGGGTAGAATATATATCCCAAGGGGGTAATATTGAAAAAAGTTGAAAACAATTTTTTTTTGGACTTAGTCATTTTTCCGGCGTTTATCACACTTTCAGATAGGGGAAATGTCAGTGAACGTTCCGATTTCAGTTCCAGAGCGATTCGCCCAATGAGTCCTTGATATTTAGTCGTTTTCAGCCAATATTTTGGATATTTGAAAATTTCACTTTTTTGTGAAAATATCCACTAAATGAGGGAATAATATGTGTGAGGGTACCCCAGGAGAGTTCCAAATGTGTGTGCTTAGAATCTATATCCCACGGGGGTAAAATTGAATAAAGTTGAAAAAAATTTTTTTTTTTACTTAGTCATTTTTCCGGCGTTTATCAGACTTTCATATAGGGCCAATGTCAGTGAGCGTTCCGATATCAGTTCCAGAGCGATTCGCCCAATGAGTCCTTGATATTTAGTGGTTTTCAGCCAATATTTTGGATTTTTGAAAATTTCACTTTTTGTGAAAATATCCACTAAATGAAGGAATAATATGTGTGAGGGTACCGCAGGAGAGTTCCAAATGTGTGTGGGTAGAATCTATATCCCACGGGGGTAAAATTGAAAAAAGTTGAAAAAATTTTTTTTTTGGACTTAGTTATTTTTCCGGCGTTTATCAGACTTTCAGATAGGGCAAATGTCAGTGAGCGTTCCGATTTCAGTTCCAGAGCGATTCGCCCAATGAGTCCTTGATATTTAGTCATTTTCAGTCAATATTTTGGATTTTTGAAAATTTCACTTTTTTGTGAAAATATCCACTAAATGAGGGAATAATATGTGTTAGGGTACCGCAGGAGAGTTCCAAATGTGTGTGGGTAGAATATATTTCCCACGGGGGTAAAATTGAAAAAAGTTGAAAACTATTTTTTTTTGGACTTAGTCATTTTTCCGGCGTTTATCAGACTTTCAGATAGGGGAAATGTCAGTGAGCATTCCGATTTCAGTTCCAGAGCGATTCGCCCAAAGAGTCCTTGATATTTAGTCGTTTTCAGCCAATATTTTGGATTTTTGAAAATTTCACTTTTTTGTGAAAATATCCACTAAATGAGGGAATAATATGTGTGAGGGTACCCCAGGAGAGTTCCAAATGTGTGTGGGTAGAATATATATCCCACGGGGGTAATATTGAAAAAAGTTGAAAACAATTTTTTTTTGGACTTAGTCATTTTTCCGGCGTTTATCACACTTTCAGATATTGGAAATGTCAGTGAACGTTCCGATTTCAGTTCCAGAGCGATTCGCCCAATGAGTCCTTGATATTTAGTCGTTTTCAGCCAATATTTTGGATTTTTTGAAAATTTCACTTTTTTGTGAAAATATCCACTAAATGAGGGAATAATATGTGTGAGGGTACCCCAGGAGAGTTCCAAATGTGTGTGGGTAGAATATATATCCCACGGGGTTAATATTGAAAAAAAGTTGAAAAAAATTTTTTTTGGACTTAGTCATTTTTCCGGCGTTTATCAGACTTTCAAATAGGGGAAATGTCAGTGAGCATTCCGATTTCAGTTCCAGAGCGATTCGCCCAATGAGTCCTTGATATTTAGTCGTTTTCAGCCAATACTTTGGATTTTTGGAAATTTCACTTTTTTGTGAAAATATCCACTAAATGAGGGAATAATATGTGTGAGGGTACCCCAGGAGAGTTCCAAATGTGTGTGGGTAGAATCTATATCCCACGGGGGTAAAATTGAAAAAAGTTGAAAACAATTTTTTTTTTGGACTTAGTCATTTTTCCGGCGTTTATCAGACTTTCAGATAGGGGAAATGTCAGTGAGCATACCGATTTCAGTTCCAGAGCGATTCGCCCAAACAGTCCTTGATATTTAGTCGTTTTCAGCCAATATTTTGGATTTTTGAAAATTTCACTTTTTTGTGAAAATATCCACTAAATGAGGGAATAATATGTGTGAGGGTACCCCAGGAGAGTTCCAAATGTGTGTGGGTAGAATATATATCCCACGGGGGTAATATTGAAAAAAAGTTGAAAAAAAATTTTTTTGGACTTAGTCATTTTTCCGGCGTTTATCAGACTTTCAAATAGGGGAAATGTCAGTGAACATTCCGGTTTCAATTCCAGAGCTATTCGCCCAATGAGTCCTTGATATTTAGTCGTTTTCAGTCAATATTTTGGATTTTTGAAAATTTCACTTTTTTGTGAAAATATCCACTAAATGAGGGAATAATATGTGTTAGGGTACCGCAGGAGAGTTCCAAATGTGTGTGGGTAGAATATATATCCCACGGGGGTAATATTGAAAAAAGTTGAAAACAATTTTTTTTTGGACTTAGTCATTTTTCCGGCGTTTATCACACTTTCAGATAGTGGAAATGTCAGTGAACGTTCCGATTTCAGTTCCAGAGCGATTCGCCCAATGAGTCCTTGATATTTAGTCGTTTTCAGCCAATATTTTGGATATTTGAAAATTTCACTTTTTTGTGAAAATATCCACTAAATGAGGGAATAATATGTGTGAGGGTACCCCAGGAGAGTTCCAAATGTGTGTGGGTAGAATCTATATCCCACGGGGGTAAAATTGAATAAAGTTGAAAAAATTTTTTTTTTTTACTTAGTCATTTTTCCGGCGTTTATCATACTTTCAGATAGGGCCAATGTCAGTGAGCGTTCCGATTTCAGTTCCAGAGCAATTCGCCCAATGAGTCCTTGATATTTAGTGGTTTTCAGCCAATATTTTGGATTTTTGAAAATTTCACTTTTTGTGAAAATATCCACTAAATGAAGGAATAATATGTGTGAGGGTACCGCAGGAGAGTTCCAAATGTGTGTGGGTAGAATCTATATCCCACGGGGGTAAAATTGAAAAAAGTTGAAAAAATTTTTTTTTTTGGACTTAGTTATTTTTCCGGCGTTTATCAGACTTTCAGATAGGGGAAATGTCAGTGAGCATTCCGATTTCAGTTCCAGAGCGATTCGCCCAATGAGTCCTTGATATTTAGTCGTTTTCAGCCAATATTTTGGTTTTTTGAAAATTTCACTTTTTTGTGAAAATATCCACTAAATGAGGGAATAATATGTGTGAGGGTACCCCAGGAGAGTTCCAAATGTGTGTGGGTAGAATATATATCCCACGGGGGTAATATTGAAAAAAAGTTGAAAAAAAATTTTTTTGGACTTAGTCATTTTTCCGGCGTTTATCAGACTTTCAAATAGGGGAAATGTCAGTGAACATTCCGGTTTCAATTCCAGAGCTATTCGCCCAAAGAGTCCTTGATATTTAGTCGTTTTCAGTCAATATTTTGGATTTTTGAAAATTTCACTTTTTTGTGAAAATATCCACTAAATCAGGAAATAATATGTGTTAGGGTACCGCAGGAGAGTTCCAAATGTGTGTGGGTAGAATATATATCCCACGGGGGTAATATTGAAAAAAGTTGAAAACAATTTTTTTTGGACTTAGTCATTTTTCCGGCGTTTATCACACTTTCAGATAGGGGAAATGTCAGTGAACGTTCCGATTTCAGTTCCAGAGCGATTCGCCCAATGAGTCCTTGATATTTAGTCATTTTCAGCCAATATTTTGGATTTTTGAAAATTTCACTTTTTTGTGAAAATATCCACTAAATGAGGGAATAATATGTGTTAGGGTACCGCAGGAGAGTTCCAAGTGTGTGTGGGTAGAACCTATATCCCACGGGGGTAAAATTGAAAAAAGTTGAAAAAATTTTTTTTTTGGACTTAGTCATTTTTCCGGCGTTTATCAGACTTTCAGATAGGGCAAATGTCAGTGAGCGTTCCGATTTCAGTTCCAGAGCGATTCGCCCAATGAGTCCTTGATATTTAGTCGTTTTCAGCCAATATTTTGGATATTTGAAAATTTCACTTTTTTGTGAAAATATCCACTAAATGAGGGAATAATATGTGTTAGGGTACCGCAGGAGAGTTCCAAATGTGTGTGGGTAGAATATATATCCCACGGGGGTAAAATTGAAAAAAGTTGAAAACAATTTTTTTTTGGACTTAGTCATTTTTCCGGCGTTTATCAGACTTTCAGATAGGGGAAATGTCAGTGAGCATTCCGATTTCAGTTCCAGAGCGGTTCGCCCAAAGAGTCCTTGATATTTAGTCGTTTTCAGCCAATATTTTGGATATTTGAAAATTTCACTTTTTTGTGAAAATATCCACTAAATGAGGGAATAATATGTGTTAGGGTACCGCAGGAGAGTTCCAAATGTGTGTGGGTAGAATATATATCCCACGGGGGTAAAATTGAAAAAAGTTGAAAACTATTTTTTTTTGGACTTAGTCATTTTTCCGGCGTTTATCAGACTTTCAGATATGGGAAATGTCAGTGAGCATTCCGATTTCAGTTCCAGAGCGATTCGCCCAAAGAGTCCTTGATATTTAGTCATTTTCAGCCAATATTTTGGATTTTTGAAAATTTCACTTTTTTGTGAAAATATCCACTAAATGAGGGAATAATATGTGTGAGGGTACCCCAGGAGAGTTCCAAATGTGTGTGGGTAGAATATATATCCCACGGGGGTAATATTGAAAAAAAGTTGAAAAAAAATTTTTTTGGACTTAGTCATTTTTACGGCGTTTATCAGACTTTCAAATAGGGGAAATGTCAGTGAACATTCCCGTTTCAATTCCAGAGCTATTCGCCCAATGAGTCCTTGATATTTAGTCGTTTTCAGCCAATATTTTGGATTTTTGAAAATTTCACTTTTTTGTGAAAATATCCACTAAATGAGGGAATAATATGTGTTAGGGTACCGCAGGAGAGTTCCAAATGTGTGTGGGTAGAATATATATCCCACGGGGGTAATATTGAAAAAAGTAGAAAATTTTTTTTTGGACTTAGTAATTTTTCCGGCATTTATCAGACTTTCAGATAGGGGAAATGTCAGTGAACGTTCCGATTTCAGTTCCAGAGCGATTGGCCCAATGAGTCCTTGATATTTAGTCGTTTTCAGCCAATATTTTAGATATTTGAAAATTTCACTTTTTTGTGAAAATATCCACTAAATGAGGGAATAATATGTGTGAGGGTACCCCAGGAGAGTTCCAAATGTGTTTGGGTAGAATATATATCCCACGGGGGTAAAATTGAAAAAAGTTGAAAACAATTTTATTTTGCACCTAGTCATTTTTCCGGCGTTTATCACACTTTAAGATAGGGGAAATGTCAGTGAACATTCCGGTTTCAATTCCAGAGCTATTCGCCCAATGAGTCCTTGATATTTAGTCGTTTTCAGCCAATATTTTGGATATTTGAAAATTTCACTTTTTTGTGAAAATATCCACTAAATGAGGGAATAATATGTGTGAGGGTACCCCAGGAGAGTTCCAAATGTGTGTGGGTAAAATATATATCCCACGGGGGTAAAATTGAAAAAAGTTGAAAACAATTTTTTTTTGTACTTAGTCATTTTTCCGGCGTTTATCAGACTTTCAAATAGGGGAAATGTCAGTGAACATTCCGGTTTCAATTCCAGAGCTATTCGCCCAATGAGTCCTTGATATTTATTCGTTTTCAGCCAATATTTTGGATTTTTGAAAATTTCACTTTTTTGTGAAAATATCCACTAAATGAGGGAATAATATGTGTTAGGGTACCGCAGGAGAGTTCCAAATGTGTGTGGGTAGAATATATATCCCACGGGGGTAATATTGAAAAAAGTAGAAAACAATTTTTTTTTGGACTTAGTAATTTTTCCGGCATTTATCACACTTTCAGATAGGGGAAATGTCAGTGAACGTTCCAATTTCAGTTCCAGAGCGATTGGCCCAATGAGTCTTTGATATTTAGTCGTTTTCAGCCAATATTTTGGATATTTGAAAATTTCACTTTTTTGTGAAAATATCCACTAAATGAGGGAATAATATGTGTTAGGGTACCGCAGGAGAGTTCCAAATGTGTGTGGGTAAAATATATATCCCACGGGGTTAATATTGAAAAAAGTAGAAAACAATTTTTTTTTGCACTTAGTCATTTTTCCGGCGTTTATCACACTTTAAGATAGGGGAAATGTCAGTGAACATTCCGGTTTCAATTCCAGAGCTATTCGCCCAATGAGTCCTTGATATTTAGTCGTTTTCAGCCAATATTTTGGATATTTGAAAATTTCACTTTTTTGTGAAAATATCCACTAAATGAGGGAATAATATGTGTGAGGGTACCCCAGGAGAGTTCCAAATGTGTGTGGGTAGAATATATATCCCACGGGGGTAAAATTGAAAAAAGTTGAAAAATTTTTTTTTTGGACTTAGTCATTTTTCCGGCGTTTATCAGACTTTCAGATAGGGGAAATGTCAGTGAACGTTCCGATTTCAGTTCCAGAGCGATTCGCCCAATGAGTCCTTGATATTTAGTCGTTTTCAGCCAATATTTTGGATATTTGAAAATTTCACTTTTTTGTGAAAATATCCACTAAATGAGGGAATAATATGTGTTAGGGTACCGCAGGAGAGTTCCAAATGTGTGTGGGTAGAATATATATCCCACGGGGGTAAAATTGAAAGAAGTTGAAAACAATTTTTTTTTGGACTTAGTCATTTTTCCGGCGTTTATCAGACTTTCAGATAGGGGAAATGTCAGTGAACGTTCCGATTTCAGTTCCAGAGCGATTCGCCCAATGAGTCCTTGATATTTAGTCGTTTTCAGCCAATATTTTGGATATTTGAAAATTTCACTTTTTTGTGAAGATATCCACTAAATGAGGGAATAATATGTGTGAGGGTACCGCAGGAGAGTTCCAAATGTGTGTGGGTAGAATCTATATCCCACGGGGGTATAATTGAAAAAAGTTGAAAAAATTTTTTTTTTTGGACTTAGTCATTTTTCCGGCGTTTATCAGACTTTCAGATAGGGCAAATGTCAGTGAGCGTTCCGATTTTAGTTCCAGAGCGATTCGCCCAATGAGTCCTTGATATTTAGTCGTTTTCAGCCAATATTTTGGATTTTTGAAAATTTCACTTTTTTGTGAAAATATCCACTAAATGAAGGAATAATATGTGTGAGGGTACCCCAGGAGAGTTCCAAATGTGTGTGGGTAGAATATATATCCCACGGGGGTAATATTGAAAAAAGTAGAAAACAATTTTTTTTTGGACTTAGTAATTTTTCCGGCATTTATCAGACTTTCAGATAGGGGAAATGTCAGTGAACGTTCCGATTTCATTTCCAGAGCGATTCGCCCAATGAGTCCTTGATATTTAGTCGTTTTCAGCCAATATTTTGGATATTTGAAAATTTCACTTTTTTGTGAAAATATCCACTAAATGAGGGAATAATATGTGTTAGGGTACCGCAGGAGAGTTCCAAATGTGTGTGGGTAGAATATATATCCCACGGGGGTAAAATTGAAAAAAGTTGAAAACAATTTTTTTTTGGACTTAGTCATTTTTCCGGCGTTTATCAGACTTTCAGATAGGGGAAATGTCAGTGAGCATTCCGATTTCAGTTCCAGAGCGATTCGCCCAAAGAGTCCTTGATATTTAGTCATTTTCAGCCAATATTTTGGATTTTTGAAAATTTCACTTTTTTGTGAAAATATCCACTAAATGAGGGAATAATATGTGTGAGGGTACCCCAGGAGAGTTCCAAATGTGTGTGGGTAGAATATATATCCCACGGGGGTAATATTGAAAAAAAGTTGAAAAAAAATTTTTTTGGACTTAGTCATTTTTACGGCGTTTATCAGACTTTCAAATAGGGGAAATGTCAGTGAACATTCCGGTTTCAATTCCAGAGCTATTCGCCCAATGAGTCCTTGATATTTAGTCGTTTTCAGCCAATATTTTGGATTTTTGAAAATTTCACTTTTTTGTGAAAATATCCACTAAATGAGGGAATAATATGTGTTAGGGTACCGCAGGAGAGTTCCAAATGTGTGTGGGTAGAATATATATCCCACGGGGGTAATATTGAAAAAAGTAGAAAATTTTTTTTTGGACTTAGTAATTTTTCCGGCATTTATCAGACTTTCAGATAGGGGAAATGTCAGTGAACGTTCCGATTTCAGTTCCAGAGCGATTGGCCCAATGAGTCCTTGATATTTAGTCGTTTTCAGCCAATATTTTAGATATTTGAAAATTTCACTTTTTTGTGAAAATATCCACTAAATGAGGGAATAATATGTGTGAGGGTACCCCAGGAGAGTTCCAAATGTGTTTGGGTAGAATATATATCCCACGGGGGTAAAATTGAAAAAAGTTGAAAACAATTTTTTTTTGGACTTAGTCATTTTTCCGGCGTTTATCAGACTTTCAGATAGGGGAAATGTCAGTGAACATTCCGATTTCAGTTCCAGAGCGATTCGCCCAATGAGTCCTTGATATTTAGTCGTTTTCAGCCAATATTTTGGATATTTGAAAATTTCACTTTTTTGTGAAAATATCCACTAAATGAGGGAATAATATGTGTTAGGGTACCGCAGGAGAGTTCCAAATGTGTGTGGGTAAAATATATATCCCACGGGGGTAATACTGAAAAAAGTAGAAAACAATTTTTTTTTGCACTTAGTCATTTTTCCGGCGTTTATCACACTTTAAGATAGGGGAAATGTCAGTGAACATTCCGGTTTCAATTCCAGAGCTATTCGCCCAATGAGTCCTTGATATTTAGTCGTTTTCAGCCAATATTTTGGATATTTGAAAATTTCACTTTTTTGTGAAAATATCCACTAAATGAGGGAATAATATGTGTGAGGGTACCCCAGGAGAGTTCCAAATGTGTGTGGGTAGAATATATATCCCACGGGGGTAAAATTGAAAAAAGTTGAAAAATTTTTTTTTTGGACTTAGTCATTTTTCCGGCGTTTATCAGACTTTCAGATAGGGGAAATGTCAGTGAACGTTCCGATTTCAGTTCCAGAGCGATTCGCCCAATGAGTCCTTGATATTTAGTCGTTTTCAGCCAATATTTTGGATATTTGAAAATTTCACTTTTTTGTCAAAATATCCACTAAATGAGGGAATAATATGTGTTAGGGTACCGCAGGAGAGTTCCAAATGTGTGTGGGTAGAATATATATCCCACGGGGGTAAAATTGAAAAAAGTTGAAAACAATTTTTTTTTGGACTTAGTCATTTTTCCGGCGTTTATCAGACTTTCAGATAGGGGAAATGTCAGTGAACATTCCGATTTCAGTTCCAGAGCGATTCGCCCAATGAGTCCTTGATATTTAGTCGTTTTCAGCCAATATTTTGGATATTTGAAAATTTCACTTTTTTGTGAAAATATCCACTAAATGAGGGAATAATATGTGTGAGGGTACCCCAGGAGAGTTCCAAATGTGTGTGGGTAGAATATATATCCCACGGGGGTAAAATTGAAAGAAGTTGAAAACAATTTTTTTTTGGACTTAGTCATTTTTCCGGCGTTTATCAGACTTTCAGATAGGGGAAATGTCAGTGAACGTTCCGATTTCAGTTCCAGAGCGATTCGCCCAATGAGTCCTTGATATTTAGTCGTTTTCAGCCAATATTTTGGATATTTGAAAATTTCACTTTTTTGTGAAGATATCCACTAAATGAGGGAATAATATGTGTGAGGGTACCGCAGGAGAGTTCCAAATGTGTGTGGGTAGAATCTATATCCCACGGGGGTATAATTGAAAAAAGTTGAAAAAATTTTTTTTTTTGGACTTAGTCATTTTTCCGGCGTTTATCAGACTTTCAGATAGGGCAAATGTCAGTGAGCGTTCCGATTTTAGTTGCAGAGCGATTCGCCCAATGAGTCCTTGATATTTAGTCGTTTTCAGCCAATATTTTGGATTTTTGAAAATTTCACTTTTTTGTGAAAATATCCACTAAATGAAGGAATAATATGTGTGAGGGTACCCCAGGAGAGTTCCAAATGTGTGTGGGTAGAATATATATCCCACGGGGGTAATATTGAAAAAAGTAGAAAACAATTTTTTTTTGGACTTAGTAATTTTTCCGGCATTTATCAGACTTTCAGATAGGGGAAATGTCAGTGAACGTTCCGATTTCATTTCCAGAGCGATTCGCCCAATGAGTCCTTGATATTTAGTCGTTTTCAGCCAATATTTTGGATATTTGAAAATTTCACTTTTTTGTGAAAATATCCACTAAATGAGGGAATAATATGTGTTAGGGTACCGCAGGAGAGTTCCAAATGTGTGTGGGTAGAATATATATCCCACGGGGGTAAAATTGAAAAAAGTTGAAAACAATTTTTTTTTGGACTTAGTCATTTTTCCGGCGTTTATCAGACTTTCAGATAGGGGAAATGTCAGTGAGCATTCCGATTTCAGTTCCAGAGCGATTCGCCCAAAGAGTCCTTGATATTTAGTCATTTTCAGCCAATATTTTGGATTTTTGAAAATTTCACTTTTTTGTGAAAATATCCACTAAATGAGGGAATAATATGTGTGAGGGTACCCCAGGAGAGTTCCAAATGTGTGTGGGTAGAATATATATCCCACGGGGGTAATATTGAAAAAAAGTTGAAAAAAAATTTTTTTGGACTTAGTCATTTTTCCGGCGTTTATCAGACTTTCAAATAGGGGAAATGTCAGTGAACATTCCGGTTTCAATTCCAGAGCTATTCGCCCAATGAGTCCTTGATATTTAGTCGTTTTCAGCCAATATTTTGGATTTTTGAAAATTTCACTTTTTTGTGAAAATATCCACTAAATGAGGGAATAATATGTGTTATGGTACCGCAGGAGAGTTCCAAATGTGTGTGGGTAGAATATATATCCCACGGGGGTAATATTGAAAAAAGTAGAAAATTTTTTTTTGGACTTAGTAATTTTTCCGGCATTTATCAGACTTTCAGATAGGGGAAATGTCAGTGAACGTTCCGATTTCAGTTCCAGAGCGATTGGCCCAATGAGTCCTTGATATTTAGTCGTTTTCAGCCAATATTTTAGATATTTGAAAATTTCACTTTTTTGTGAAAATATCCACTAAATGAGGGAATAATATGTGTGAGGGTACCCCAGGAGAGTTCCAAATGTGTTTGGGTAGAATATATATCCCACGGGGGTAAAATTGAAAAAAGTTGAAAACAATTTTTTTTTGGACTTAGTCATTTTTCCGGCGTTTATCAGACTTTCAGATAGGGGAAATGTCAGTGAACATTCCGATTTCAGTTCCAGAGCGATTCACCCAATGAGTCCTTGATATTTAGTCGTTTTCAGCCAATATTTTGGATATTTGAAAATTTCACTTTTTTGTGAAAATATCCACTAAATGAGGGAATAATATGTGTTAGGGTACCGCAGGAGAGTTCCAAATGTGTGTGGGTAAAATATATATCCCACGGGGGTAATACTGAAAAAAGTAGAAAACAATTTTTTTTTGCACTTAGTCATTTTTCCGGCGTTTATCACACTTTAAGATAGGGGAAATGTCAGTGAACATTCCGGTTTCAATTCCAGAGCTATTCGCCCAATGAGTCCTTGATATTTAGTCGTTTTCAGCCAATATTTTGGATATTTGAAAATTTCACTTTTTTGTGAAAATATCCACTAAATGAGGGAATAATATGTGTGAGGGTACCCCAGGAGAGTTCCAAATGTGTGTGGGTAGAATCTATATCCCACGGGGGTAATATTGAAAAAAAGTTGAAAAAAAATTTTTTTGGACTTAGTCATTTTTCCGGCGTTTATCAGACTTTCAGATAGGGCAAATTTCAGTGAGCGTTCCGATTTCAGTTCCAGAGCGATTCCCCCAATGAGTCCTTGATATTTAGTCATTTTCAGCCAATATTTTGGATTTTTGAAAATTTCACTTTTTTGTGAAAATATCCACTAAATGAGGGAATAATATGTGTTAGGGTACCGCAGGAGAGTTCCAATTGTGTGTGGGTAGAATATATATCCCACGGGGGTAAAATTGAAAAAAGTTGCAAACAATTTTTTTTTGGACTTAGTCATTTTTCCGGCGTTTATCAGACTTTCAGATAGGGGAAATGTCAGTGAGCATTCCGATTTCAGTTCCAGAGCGATTCGCCCAAAGAGTCCTTGATATTTAGTCATTTTCAGCCAATATTTTGGATTTTTGAAAATTTCACTTTTTTGTGAAAATATCCACTAAATGAGGGAATAATATGTGTGAGGGTACCGCAGGAGAGTTCCAAATGTGTGTGGGTAGAATCTATATCCCACGGGGGTATAATTGAAAAAAGTTGAAAAAATTTTTTTTTTGGACTTAGTCATTTTTCCGGCGTTTATCAGACTTTCAGATAGGGCAAATGTCAGTGAGCGTTCCGATTTTAGTTCCAGAGCGATTCGCCCAATGAGTCCTTGATATTTAGTCGTTTTCAGCCAATATTTTGGATTTTTGAAAATTTCACTTTTTTGTGAAAATATCCACTAAATGAAGGAATAATATGTGTGAGGGTACCCCAGGAGAGTTCCAAATGTGTGTGGGTAGAATATATATCCCACGGGGGTAATATTGAAAAAAAGTTGAAAAAAAAATTTTTTGGACTTAGTCATTTTTCCGGCGTTTATCAGACTTTCAGATAGGGCAAATTTCAGTGAGCGTTCCGATTTCAGTTCCAGAGCGATTCGCCCAATGAGTCCTTGATATTTAGTCATTTTCAGCCAATATTTTGGATTTTTGAAAATTTCACTTTTTTGTGAAAATATCCACTAAATGAGGGAATAATATGTGTTAGGGTACCGCAGGAGAGTTCCAATTGTGTGTGGGTAGAATATATATCCCACGGGGGTAAAATTGAAAAAAGTTGCAAACAATTTTTTTTTGGACTTAGTCATTTTTCCGGCGTTTATCAGACTTTCAGATAGGGGAAATGTCAGTGAGCATTCCGATTTCAGTTCCAGAGCGATTCGCCCAAAGAGTCCTTGATATTTAGTCATTTTCAGCCAATTTTTTGGATTTTTGAAAATTTCACTTTTTTGTGAAAATATCCACTAAATGAGGGAATAATATGTGTGAGGGTACCCCAGGAGAGTTCCAAATGTGTGTTGGTAGAATATATATCCCACGGGGGTAATATTGAAAAAAAGTTGAAAAAAAATTTTTTTGGACTTAGTCATTTTTACGGCGTTTATCAGACTTTCAAATAGGGGAAATGTCAGTGAACGTTCCGGTTTCAATTCCAGAGCTATTCGCCCAATGAGTCCTTGATATTTAGTCGTTTTCAGCCAATATTTTGGATTTTTGAAAATTTCACTTTTTTGTGAAAATATCCACTAAATGAGGGAATAATATGTGTTAGGGTACCGCAGGAGAGTTCCAAATGTGTGTGGGTAAAATATATATCCCACGGGGGTAATACTGAAAAAAGTAGAAAACAATTTTTTTTTGCACTTAGTCATTTTTCCGGCGTTTATCACACTTTAAGATAGGGGAAATGTCAGTGAACATTCCGGTTTCAATTCCAGAGCTATTCGCCCAATGAGTCCTTGATATTTAGTCGTTTTCAGCCAATATTTTGGATATTTGAAAATTTCACTTTTTTGTGAAAATATCCACTAAATGAGGGAATAATATGTGTGTGGGTACCCCAGGAGAGTTCCAAATGTGTGTGGGTAGAATATATATCCCACGGGGGTAAAATTGAAAAAAGTTGAAAACAATTTTTTTTTGGACTTAGTCATTTTTCCGGCGTTTATCAGACTTTCAGATAGGGGAAATGTCAGTGAACGTTCCGATTTCAGTTCCAGAGCGATTCGCCCAATGAGTCCTTGATATTTAGTCGTTTTCAGCCAATATTTTGGATATTTGAAAATTTCACTTTTTTGTGAAAATATCCACTAAATGAGGGAATAATATGTGTGAGGGTACCGCAGGAGAGTTCCAAATGTGTGTGGGTAGAATCTATATCCCACGGGGGTATAATTGAAAAAAGTTGAAAAAATTTTTTTTTTTGGACTTAGTCATTTTTCCGGCGTTTATCAGACTTTCAGATAGGGCAAATGTCAGTGAGCGTTCCGATTTTAGTTCCAGAGCGATTCGCCCAATGAGTCCTTGATATTTAGTCGTTTTCAGCCAATATTTTGGATTTTTGAAAATTTCACTTTTTTGTGAAAATATCCACTAAATGAAGGAATAATATGTGTGAGGGTACCCCAGGAGAGTTCCAAATGTGTGTGGGTAGAATATATATCCCACGGGGGTAATATTGAAAAAAAGTTGAAAAAAAATTTTTTTGGACTTAGTCATTTTTCCGGCGTTTATCAGACTTTCAGATAGGGCAAATTTCAGTGAGCGTTCCGATTTCAGTTCCAGAGCGATTCGCCCAATGAGTCCTTGATATTTAGTCATTTTCAGCCAATATTTTGGATTTTTGAAAATTTCACTTTTTTGTGAAAATATCCACTAAATGAGGGAATAATATGTGTTAGGGTACCGCAGGAGAGTTCCAATTGTGTGTGGGTAGAATATATATCCCACGGGGGTAAAATTGAAAAAAGTTGCAAACAATTTTTTTTTGGACTTAGTCATTTTTCCGGCGTTTATCAGACTTTCAGATAGGGGAAATGTCAGTGAGCATTCCGATTTCAGTTCCAGAGCGATTCGCCCAAAGAGTCCTTGATATTTAGTCATTTTCAGCCAATATTTTGGATTTTTGAAAATTTCACTTTTTTGTGAAAATATCCACTAAATGAGGGAATAATATGTGTGAGGGTACCCCAGGAGAGTTCCAAATGTGTGTTGGTAGAATATATATCCCACGGGGGTAATATTGAAAAAAAGTTGAAAAAAAATTTTTTGGACTTAGTTATTTTTACGGCGTTTATCAGACTTTCAAATAGGGGAAATGTCAGTGAACGTTCCGGTTTCAATTCCAGAGCTATTCGCCCAATGAGTCCTTGATATTTAGTCGTTTTCAGCCAATATTTTGGATTTTTGAAAATTTCACTTTTTTGTGAAAATATCCACTAAATGAGGGAATAATATGTGTTAGGGTACCGCAGGAGAGTTCCAAATGTGTGTGGGTAGAATATATATCCCATGGGGGTAATATTGAAAAAAGTTGAAAACAATTTTTTTTTGGACTTAGTAATTTTTCCGGCATTTATCAGACTTTCAGATAGGGGAAATGTCAGTGAACGTTCCGATTTCAGTTCCAGAGCGATTGGCCCAATGAGTCCTTGATATTTAGTCATTTTCAGCCAATATTTTGGATATTTGAAAATTTCACTTTTTTTGTGAAAATATCCACTAAATGAGGGAATAATATGTGTGAGGGTACCCCAGGAGAGTTCCAAATGTGTTTGGGTAGAATATATATCCCACGGGGGTAAAATTGAAAAAAGTTGAAAACTATTTTTTTTTGGACTTAGTCATTTTTCCAGCGTTTATCAGACTTTCAGATAGGGGAAATGTCAGTGAACATTCCGATTTCAGTTCCAGAGCGATTCGCCCAATGAGTCTTTGATATTTAGTCGTTTTCAGCCAATATTTTGGATATTTGAAAATTTCACTTTTTTGTGAAAATATCCACTAAATGAGGGAATAATATGTGTGAGGGTACCCCAGGAGAGTTCCAAATGTGTGTGGGTAGAATATATATCCCACGGGGGTAATATTGAAAAAAGTAGAAAACAATTTTTTTTAGGACTTAGTAATTTTTCCGGCATTTATCAGACTTTCAGATAGGGGAAATGTCAGTGAACGTTCCGATTTCAGTTCCAGAGCGATTGGCCCAATGAGTCCTTGATATTTAGTCATTTTCAGCCAATATTTTGGATATTTGAAAATTTCACTTTTTTTGTGAAAATATCCACTAAATGAGGGAATAATATGTGTGAGGGTACCCCAGGAGAGTTCCAAATGTGTTTGGGTAGAATATATATCCCACGGGGGTAAAATTGAAAAAAGTTGAAAACAATTTTTTTTTGGACTTAGTCATTTTTCCGGCGTTTATCAGACTTTCAGATAGGGGAAATGTCAGTGAACATTCCGATTTCAGTTCCAGAGCGATTCGCCCAATGAGTCCTTGATATTTAATCGTTTTCAGCCAATATTTTGGATTTTTGAAAATTTCACTTTTTTGTGAAAATATCCACTAAATGAAGGAATAATATGTGTGAGGGTACCCCAGGAGAGTTACAAATGTGTGTGGGTAGAATATATATCCCACGGGGGTAATATTGACAAAAAGTTGAAAAAAAATTTTTTTGGACTTAGTCATTTTTCCGGCGTTTATCAGACTTTCAGATAGGGCAAATGTCAGTGAGCGTTCCGATTTCAGTTCCAGAGCGATTCGCCCAATGAGTCCTTGATATTTAGACATTTTCAGCCAATATTTTGGATTTTTGAAAATTTCACTTTTTTGTGAAAATATCCACTAAATGAGGGAATAATAAGTGTTAGGGTACCGCAGGAGAGTTCCAAATGTGTGTGGGTAGAATATATATCCCACGGGGGTAAAATTGAAAAAAGTTGAAAACAATTTTTTTTTGGACTTAGTCATTTTTCCGGCGTTTATCAGACTTTCAGATAGGGGAAATGTCAGTGAGCATTCCGATTTCAGTTCCAGAGCGATTCGCCCAAAGAGTCCTTGATATTTAGTCATTTTCAGCCAATATTTTGGATTTTTGAAAATTTCACTTTTTTGTCAAAATATCCACTAAATGAGGGAATAATATGTGTGAGGGTACCCCAGGAGAGTTCCAAATGTGTGTTGGTAGAATATATATCCCACGGGGGTAATATTGAAAAAAAGTTGAAAAAAAATTTTTTTGGACTTAGTCATTTTTACGGCGTTTATCAGACTTTCAAATAGGGGAAATGTCAGTGAACGTTCCGGTTTCAATTCCAGAGCTATTCGCCCAATGAGTCCTTGATATTTAGTCGTTTTCAGCCAATATTTTGGATTTTTGAAAATTTCACTTTTTTGTGAAAATATCCACTAAATGAGGGAATAATATGTGTTAGGGTACCGCAGGAGAGTTCCAAATGTGTGTGGGTAGAATATATATCCCACGGGGGTAAAATTGAAAAAAGTTGAAAACAATTTTTTTTGGACTTAGTCATTTTTCCGGCGTTTATCAGACTTTCAGATAGGGGAAATGTCAGTGAACATTCCGGTTTCAATTCCAGAGCTATTCGCCCAATGAGTCCTTGATATTTAGTCGTTTTCAGCCAATATTTTGGATTTTTGAAAATTTCACTTTTTTGTGAAAATATCCGCTAAATAAGGGAATAATATGTGTTAGGGTACCGCAGGAGAGTTCCAAATGTGTGTGGGTAGAATATATATCCCACGGGGGTAAAATTGAAAAAAGTTGAAAACAATTTTTTTTTGGACTTAGTCATTTTTCCGGCGTTTATCACACTTTCAGATAGGGGAAATGTCAGTGAACGTTATGATTTCAGTTCCAGAGCGATTCGCCCAATGAGTCCTTGATATTTAGTCGTTTTCAGCCAATATTTTGGATATTTGAAAATTTCACTTTTTTGTGAAAATATCCACTAAATGAGGGAATAATATGTGTGAGGGTACCCCAGGAGAGTTCCAAATGTGTTTGGGTAGAATATATATCCCACGGGGGTAAAATTGAAAAGAGTTGAAAACAATTTTTTTTTGGACTTAGTCATTTTTCCGGCGTTTATCAGACTTTCAGATAGGGGAAATGTCAGTGAACATTCCGATTTCAGTTCCAGAGTGATTCGCCCAATGAGTCCTTGATATTTAGTCGTTTTCAGCCAATATTTTGGATATTTGAAAATTTCACTTTTTTGTGAAAATATCCACTAAATGAGGGAAAAATATGTGTTAGGGTACCGCAGGAGAGTTCCAAATGTGTGTGGGTAAAATATATATCCCACGGGGATAATATTGAAAAAAGTAGAAAACAATTTTTTTTTGCACTTAGTCATTTTTCCGGCGTTTATCACACTTTCAGATAGGGGAAATGTCAGTGAACATTCCGGTTTCAATTCCAGAGCTATTCGCCCAATGAGTCCTTGATATTTAGTCATTTTCAGTCAATATTTTGGATTTTTGAAAATTTCACTTTGTTGTGAAAATATCCACTAAATGAGGGAATAATATGTGTTAGGGTACCGCAGGAGAGTTCCAAATGTGTGTGGGTAGAATATATATCCCACGGGGGTAAAATTGAAAAAAGTTGAAAACAATTTTTTTTGGGACTTAGTCATTTTTCCGGCGTTTATCAGACTTTCAGATAGGGGAAATGTCAGTGAGCATTCCGATTTCAGTTCCAGAGCGATTCGCCCAAAGAGTCCTTGATATTTAGCCGTTTTCAGCCAATATTTTGGATTTTTGAAAATTTCACTTTTTTGTGAAAATATCCACTAAATGAGGGAATAATATGTGTGAGGGTACCCCAGGAGAGATCCAAATGTGTGTGGGTAGAATATATATCCCACGGGGGTAATATTGAAAAAAGGTTGAAAAAAAATTTTTTTGGACTTAGTCATTTTTCCGGCGTTTATCAGACTTTCAAATAGGGGAAATGTCAGTGAACATTCCGGTTTCAATTCCAGAGCTATTCGCCCAATGAGTCCTTGATATTTAGTCGTTTTCAGCCAATATTTTGGATTTTTGAAAATTTCACTTTTTTGTGAAAATATCCACTAAATAAGGGAATAATATGTGTTAGGGTACCGCAGGAGAGTTCCAAATGTGTGTGGGTAGAATATATATCCCACGGGGGTAAAATTGAAAAAAGTTGAAAACAATTTTTTTTTGGACTTAGTCATTTTTCCGGCGTTTATCAGACTTTCAGATAGGGGAAATGTCAGTGAACATTCCGATTTCAGTTCCTGAGCTATTCGCCCAATGAGTCCTTGATATTTAGTCGTTTTCAGCCAATATTTTGGATTTTTGAAAATTTTACTTTTTTGTGAAAATATCCACTAAATAAGGGAATAATATGTGTTAGGGTACCGCAGGAGAGTTCCAAATGTGTGTGGGTAGAATATATATCCCACAGGAGTAAAATTGAAAAAAGTTGAAAACAATTTTTTTTTGGACTTAGTCATTTTTCCGGCGTTTATCACACTTTCAGATAGGGGAAATGTCAGTGAACGTTCCGATTTCAGTTCCAGAGCGATTCGCCCAATGAGTCCTTGATATTTAGTCGTTTTCAGCCAATATTTTGGATATTTGAAAATTTCACTTTTTTGTGAAAATATCCACTAAATGAGGGAATAATATGTGTGAGGGTACCCCAGGAGAGTTCCAAATGTGTTTGGGTAGAATATATATCCCACGGGGGTAAAATTGAAAAAAGTTGAAAACAATTTTTTTTTGGACTTATTCATTTTTCCGGCGTTTATCAGACTTTCAGATAGGGGAAATGTCAGTGAACATTCCGATTTCAGTTCCAGAGCGATTCGCCCAATGAGTCCTTGATATTTAGTCGTTTGCAGCCAATATTTTGGATATTTGAAAATTTCACTTTTTTGTGAAAATATCCACTAAATGAGGGAAAAATATGTGTTAGGGTACCGCAGGAGAGTTCCAAATGTGTGTGGGTAAAATATATATCCCACGGGGATAATATTGAAAAAAGTTGAAAACAATTTTTTTTTGGACTTAGTCATTTTTCCGGCGTTTATCACACTTTCAGATAGGGGAAATGTCAGTGAACGTTCCGATTTCAGTTCCAGAGCGATTCGCCCAATGAGTCCTTGATATTTAGTCGTTTTCAGCCAATATTTTGGATATTTGAAAATTTCACTTTTTTGTGAAAATATCCACTAAATGAAGGAATAATATGTGTGAGGGTACCCCAGGAGAGTTCCAAATGTGTGTGGGTAGAATATATATCCCACGGGGGTAATATTGAAAAAAAGTTGAAAAAAATTTTTTTTGGACTTAGTCATTTTTCTGGCGTTTATCAGACTTTCAGATAGGGCAAATGTCAGTGAGCATTCCGATTTCAGTTCCAGAGCGATTCGCCCAATGAGTCCTTGATATTTAGTCATTTTCAGCCAATATTTTGGATTTTTGAAAATTTCACTTTTTTGTGAAAATATCCACTAAACGAGGGAATAATATGTGTTAGGGTACCGCAGGAGAGTTCCAAATGTGTGTGGGTAGAATATATATCCCACGGGGGTAAAATTGAAAAAAGTTGAAAACAATTTTTTTTGGGACTTAGTCATTTTTCCGGCGTTTATCAGACTTTCAGATAGGGGAAATGTCAGTGAGCATTCCGATTTCAGTTCCAGAGCGATTCGCCCAAAGAGTCCTTGATATTTAGCCGTTTTCAGCCAATATTTTGGATTTTTGAAAATTTCACTTTTTTGTGAAAATATCCACTAAATGAGGGAATAATATGTGTGAGGGTACCCCAGGAGAGATCCAAATGTGTGTGGGTAGAATATATATCCCACGGGGGTAATATTGAAAAAAGGTTGAAAAAAAATTTTTTTGGACTTAGTCATTTTTCCGGCGTTTATCAGACTTTCAAATAGGGGAAATGTCAGTGAACATTCCGGTTTCAATTCCAGAGCTATTCGCCCAATGAGTCCTTGATATTTAGTCGTTTTCAGCCAATATTTTGGATTTTTGAAAATTTCACTTTTTTGTGAAAATATCCACTAAATAAGGGAATAATATGTGTTAGGGTACCGCAGGAGAGTTCCAAATGTGTGTGGGTAGAATATATATCCCACGGGGGTAAAATTGAAAAAAGTTGAAAACAATTTTTTTTTGGACTTAGTCATTTTTCCGGCGTTTATCAGACTTTCAGATAGGGGAAATGTCAGTGAACATTCCGATTTCAGTTCCTGAGCTATTCGCCCAATGAGTCCTTGATATTTAGTCGTTTTCAGCCAATATTTTGGATTTTTGAAAATTTTACTTTTTTGTGAAAATATCCACTAAATGAGGGAATAATATGTGTGAGGGTACCCCAGGAGAGTTCCAAATGTGTGTGGGTAGAATATATATCCCACGGGGGTAATATTGAAAAAAGTTGAAAACAATTTTTTTTTGGACTTAGTCATTTTTCCGGCGTTTATCACACTTTCAGATAGGGGAAATATCAGTGAACGTTCCGATTTCAGTTCCAGAGCGATTCGCCCAATGAGTCCTTGATATTTAGTCGTTTTCAGCCAATATTTTGGATATTTGAAAATTTCACTTTTTTGTGAAAATATCCACTAAATGAGGGAAAAATATGTGTTAGGGTACCGCAGGAGAGTTCCAAATGTGTGTGGGTAAAATATATATCCCACGGGGATAATATTGAAAAAAGTAGAAAACAATTTTTTTTTGCACTTAGTCATTTTTCCGGCGTTTATCACACTTTCAGATAGGGGAAATGTCAGTGAACATTCCGGTTTCAATTCCAGAGCTATTCGCCCAATGAGTCCTTGATATTTAGTCATTTTCAGTCAATATTTTGGATTTTTGAAAATTTCACTTTGTTGTGAAAATATCCACTAAATGAGGGAATAATATGTGTTAGTGTACCGCAGGAGAGTTCCAAATGTGTGTGGGTAGAATATATATCCCACGGGGGTAATATTGAAAAAAGTTGAAAACAATTTTTTTTTGGACTTAGTCATTTTTCCGGCGTTTATCACACTTTCAGATAGGGGAAATGTCAGTGAACGTTCCGATTTCAGTTCCAGAGCGATTCGCCCAGTGAGTCCTTGATATTTAGTCGTTTTCAGCCAATATTTTGGATATTTGAAAATTTCACTTTTTTGTGAAAATATCCACTAAATGAAGGAATAATATGTGTGAGGGTACCCCAGGAGAGTTCCAAATGTGTGTGGGTAGAATATATATCCCACGGGGGTAATATTGAAAAAAAGTTGAAAAAAATTTTTTTTGGACTTAGTCATTTTTCTGGCGTTTATCAGACTTTCAGATAGGGCAAATGTCAGTGAGCATTCCGATTTCAGTTCCAGAGCGATTCGCCCAATGAGTCCTTGATATTTAGTCATTTTCAGCCAATATTTTGGATTTTTGAAAATTTCACTTTTTTGTGAAAATATCCACTAAATGAGGGAATAATATGTGTTAGGGTACCGCAGGAGAGTTCCAAATGTGTGTGGGTAGAATATATATCCCACGGGGGTAATATTGAAAAAAGTTGAAAACAATTTTTTTTTGCACTTAGTCATTTTTCCGGCGTTTATCACACTTTCAGATAGGGGAAATGTCAGTGAACATTCCGGTTTCAATTCCAGAGCTATTCGCCCAATGAGTCCTTGATATTTAGTCATTTTCAGTCAATATTTTGGATTTTTGAAAATTTCACTTTTTTGTGAAAATATCCACTAAATGAGGGAATAATATGTGTTAGGGTACCGCAGGAGAGTTCCAAATGTGTGTGGGTAGAATATATATCCCACGGGGGTAATATTGAAAAAAGTTGAAAACAATTTTTTTTTGGACTTAGTCATTTTTCCGGCGTTTATCACACTTTCAGATAGGGGAAATATCAGTGAACGTTCCGATTTCAGTTCCAGAGCGATTCGCCCAATGAGTCCTTGATATTTAGTCGTTTTCAGCCAATATTTTGGATATTTGAAAATTTCACTTTTTTGTGAAAATATCCACTAAATGAAGGAATAATATGTGTGAGGGTACCCCAGGAGAGTTCCAAATGTGTGTGGGTAGAATATATATCCCACGGGGGTAAAATTGAAAAAAGTTGAAAACAATTTTTTTTTGGACTTAGTCATTTTTCCGGCGTTTATCACACTTTCAGATAGGGGAAATGTCAGTGAACGTTCCGATTTCAGTTCCAGAGCGATTCGCCCAATGAGTCCTTGATATTTAGTCGTTTTCAGCCAATATTTTGGATATTTGAAAATTTCACTTTTTTGTGAAAATATCCACTAAATGAGGGAATAATATGTGTGAGGGTACCCCAGGAGAGTTCCAAATGTGTGTGGGTAGAATATATATCCCACGGGGGTAAAATTGAAAAAAGTTGAAAACAATTTTTTTTTGGACTTAGTCATTTTTCCGGCGTTTATCAGACTTTCAGATAGGGGAAATGTCAGTGAACGTTCCGATTTCAGTTCCAGAGCGATTCGCCCAATGAGTCCTTGATATTTAGTCGTTTTCAGCCAATATTTTGAATAGTTGAAAATTTCACTTTTTTGTGAAAATATCCACTAAATGAGGGAATAATATGTGTGAGGGTGGAGAGTTCCAAATGTGTGTGGGTAGAATATATATCCCACGGGGGTAAAATTGAAAAAAGTTGAAAACAATTTTTTTTTGGACTTAGTCATTTTTCCGGCGTTTATCAGACTTTCAGATAGGGGAAATGTCAGTGAAAGTTCCGATTTCAGTTCCAGAGCGATTCGCCCAATGAGTCCTTGATATTTAGTCGTTTTCAGCCAATATTTTGGATATTTGAAAATTTCACTTTTTTGTGAAAATATCCACTAAATGAGGGAATAATATGTGTTAGGGTACCGCAGGAGAGTTCCAAATGTGTGTGGGTAGAATATATATCCCACGGGGGTAATATTGAAAAAAAGTTTAAAAAAAATTTTTTTGGACTTCGTCATTTTTCCGGCGTTTATCAGACTTTCAAATAGGGGAAATGTCAGTGAACATTCCGGTTTCAATTCCAGAGCTATTCGCCCCAATGAGTCCTTGATATTTAGTCGTTTTCAGCCAATATTTTGGATTTTTGAAAATTTCACTTTTTTGTGAAAATATCCACTAAATGAGGGAATAATATGTGTTAGGGTACCGCAGGAGAGTACCAAATGTGTGTGGGTAGAATATATATCCCACGGGGGTAATATTGAAAAAAGTAGAAAACAATTTTTTTTTGGACTTAGTCATTTTTCCGGCGTTTATCACACTTTCAGATAGGGGAAATGTCAGTGAACGTTCCGATTTCAGTTCCAGAGCGATTGGCCCAATGAGTCCTTGATATTTAGTCGTTTTCAGCCAATATTTTGGATATTTGAAAATTTCACTTTTTTGTGAAAATATCCACTAAATGAGGGAATAATATGTGTGAGGGTACCCCAGGAGAATTCCAAATGTGTGGGGGTAGAATATATATCCCACGGGGGTAAAATTGAAAAAAGTTGAAAACAATTTTTTTTTGGACTTAGTCATTTTTCCGGCGTTTATCAGACTTTCAGATAGGGGAAATGTCAGTGAACATTCCGATTTCAGTTCCAGAGCGATTCGCCCAATGAGTCCTTGATATTTAGTCGTTTTCAGCCAATATTTTGGATTTTTGAAAATTTCACTTTTTTGTGAAAATATCCACTAAATGAGGGAATAATATGTGTGAGGGTACCCCAGGAGAGTTCCAAATGTGTGTGGGTAGAATATATATCCCACGGGCGTAATATTGAAAAAAAGTTGAAAAAAATTTTTTTTGGACTTAGTCATTTTTCCGGCGTTTATCAGACTTTCAGATAGGGTAAATGTCAGTGAGCGTTCCGATTTCAGTTCCAGAGCGATTCGCCCAATGAGTCCTTGATATTTAGTCATTTTCAGCCAATATTTTGGATTTTTGAAAATTTCACTTTTTTGTGAAAATATCCACTAAATGAGGGAATAATATGTGTGAGGGTACCCCAGGACAGTTCCAAATGTGTGTGGGTAGAATATATATCCCACGGGGGTAAAATTGAAAAAAGTTGAAAACAATTTTTTTTGGGACTTAGTCATTTTTCCGGCGTTTATCACACTTTCAGATAGGGGAAATGTCAGTGAACATTCCGATTTCAGTTCCAGAGCGATTCGCCCAATGAGTCCTTGATATTTAGTCGTTTTCAGCCAATATTTTGGATTTTTGAAAATTTCACTTTTTTGTGAAAATATCCACTAAATGAGGGAATAATATGTGTTAGGGTACCGCAGGAGAGTTCCAAATGTGTGTGGGTAGAATATATATCCCACGGGGGTAAAATTGAAAAAAGTTGAAAACAATTTTTTTTTGGACTTAGTCATTTTTCCGGCGTTTATCAGACTTTCAGATAGAGGAAATGTCAATGAACGTTCCGATTTCAGTTCCAGAGCGATTCGCCCAATGAGTCCTTGATATTTAGTCGTTTTCAGCCAATATTTTGGATATTTGAAAATTTCACTTTTTTGTGAAAATATCCACTAAATGAGGGAATAATATGTGTGAGGGTACCGCAGGAGAGTTCCAAATGTGTGTGGGTAGAATCTATATCCCACGGGGGTAAAATTGAAAAAAGTTGAAAAAAATTTTTTTTTTGGACTTAGTCATTTTTCCGGCGTTTATCAGACTTTCAGATAGGGCAAATGTCAGTGAGCGTTCCGATTTCAGTTCCAGAGCGATTCGCCCAATAAGTCCTTGATATTTAGTCGTTTTCAGCCAATATTTTGGATTTTTGAAAATTTCACTTTTTTGTGAAAATATCCACTAAATGAAGGAATAATATGTGTGAGGGTACCCCAGGAGAGTTCCAAATGTGTGTGGGTAGAATATATATCCCACGGGGGTAATATTGAAAAAAGTTGAAAACAATTTTTTTTTGCACTTAGTCATTTTTCCGGCGTTTATCACACTTTCAGATAGGGAAAATGTCAGTGAACATTCCGGTTTCATTTCCAGAGCTATTCGCCCAATGAGTCCTTGATATTTAGTCATTTTCAGTCAATATTTTGGATTTTTGAAAATTTCACTTTTTTGTGAAAATATCCACTAAATGAGGGAATAATATGTGTTAGGGTACCGCAGGAGAGTTCCAAATGTGTGTGGGTAGAATATATATCCCACGGGGGTAATATTGAAAAAAGTTGAAAACAATTTTTTTTTGGACTTAGTCATTTTTCCGGCGTTTATCACACTTTCAGATAGGGGAAATGTCAGTGAACGTTCCGATTTCAGTTCCAGAGCGATTCGCCCAATGAGTCCTTGATATTTAGTTGTTTTCAGCCAATAATTTGGATATTTGAAAATTTCACTTTTTTGTGAAAATATCCACTAAATGAGGGAATAATATGTGTGAGGGTACCCCAGGAGAGTTCCAAATGTGTGTGGGTAGAATATATATCCCACGGGGGTAAAATTGAAAAAAGTTGAAAACAATTTTTTTTGGGACTTAGTCATTTTTCCGGCGTTTATCACACTTTCAGATAGGGGAAATGTCAGTGAACATTCCGATTTCAGTTCCAGAGCGATTCGCCCAATGAGTCCTTGATATTTAGTCGTTTTCAGCCAATATTTTGGATTTTTAAAAATTTCACTTTTTTGTGAAAATATCCACTAAATGAGGGAATAATATGTGTGAGGGTACCCCACGAGAGTTCCAAATGTGTGTGGGTAGAATATATATCCCACGGGGGTAATATTGAAAAAAGTAGAAAACAATTTTTTTTTGGACTTAGTCATTTTTCCGGCGTTTATCACACTTTCAGATAGGGGAAATGTCAGTGAACATTCCGATTTCAGTTCCAGAGCGATTCGCCCAATGAGTCCTTGATATTTAGTCGTTTTCAGCCAATATTTAGGATTTTTGAAAATTTCACTTTTTTTGTGAAAATATCCACTAAATGAGGGAATAATATGTGTGAGGGTACCCCAGGAGAGTTCCAAATGTGTGTGGGTAGAATATATATCCCACGTGGGTAATATTGAAAAAAAGTTGAAAAAAATTTTTTTTGGACTTAGTCATTTTTCCGGCGTTTATCAGACTTTCAGATAGGGCAAATGTCAGTGAGCGTTCCGATTTCAGTTCCAGAGCGATTCGCCCAATGAGTCCGTGATATTTAGTCATTTTCAGCCAATATTTTGGATTTTTGAAAATTTCACTTTTTTGTGAAAATATCCACTAAATGAGGGAATAATATGTGTTAGGGTACCGCAGGAGAGTTCCAAATGTGTGTGGGTAGAATATATATCCCACGGGGGTAAAATTGAAAAAAGTTGAAAACAATTTTTTTTTGGACTTAGTCATTTTTCCGGCGTTTATCAGACTTTCAGATAGGGGAAATGTCAGTGAGCATTCCGATTTCAGTTCCAGAGCGATTCGCCCAAAGAGTCCTTGATATTTAGTCGTTTTCAGCCAATACTTTGGATTTTTGGAAATTTCACTTTTTTGTGAAAATATCCACTAAATGAGAGAATAATATGTGTGAGGGTACCCCAGGAGAGTTCCAAATGTGTGTGGGTAGAATCTATATCCCACGGGGGTAAAATTGAAAAAAGTTGAAAAAATTTTTTTTTTGGACTTAGTCATTTTTCCGGCGTTTATCAGACTTTCAGATAGGGCCAATGTCAGTGAGCGTTCCGATTTCAGTTCCAGAGCGATTCGCCCAATGAGTCCTTGATATCTAGTCGTTTTCAGCCAATAATTTGGATTTTTGAAAATTTCACTTTTTTGTGAAAATATCCACTAAATGAAGGAATAATATGTGTGAGGGTACCCCAGGAGAGTTCCAAATGTGTGTGGGTAGAATATATATCCCACGGGGGTAAAATTGAAAAAAGTTGAAAACAATTTTTTTTTGGACATAGTCATTTTTCCGGCGTTTATCAGACTTTCAGATAGGGGAAATGTCAGTGAACGTTCCGATTTCAGTTCCAGAGCGATTCGCCCAATGAGTCCTTGATATTTAGTCGTTTTCAGCCAATATTTTGGATTTTTGAAAATTTCACTTTTTTGTGAAAATATCCACTAAATGAGGGAATAATATGTGTGAGGGTACCGCAGGAGAGTTCCAAATGTGTGTGGGTAGAATCTATATCCCACGGGGGTAAAATTGAAAAAAGTTGAAAAAAATTTTTTTTTTGAACTTAGTCATTTTTCCGGCGTTTATCAGACTTTCAGATAGGGCAAATGTCAGTGAGCATTCCGATTTCAGTTCCAGAGCGATTCGCCCAATGAGTCCTTGATATTTAGTCGTTTTCAGCCAATATTTTGGATTTTTGAAAATTTCACTTTTTTGTGAAAATATCCACTAAATGAGGGAATAATATGTGTGAGGGTACCCCAGGAGAGTTCCAAATGTGTGTGGGTAGAATATATATCCCACGGGGGTAATATTGAAAAAAGTAGAAAACAATTTTTTTTTGCACTTAGTCATTTTTCCGGCGTTTATCACACTTTCAGATAGGGAAAATGTCATTGAACATTCCGGTTTCAATTCCAGAGCTATTCGCCCAATGAGTCCTAGATATTTAGTCGTTTTCAGCCAATAATTTGATTATTTGAAAATTTCACTTTTTTGTGAAAATATCCACTAAATGAGGGAATAATATGTGTGAGGGTACCCCAGGAGAGTTCCAAATGTGTGTGGGTAGAATATATATCCCACGGGGGTAATATTGAAAAAAAGTTTAAAAAAAATTTTTTTGGACTTCGTCATTTTTCCGGCGTTTATCAGACTTTCAAATAGGGGAAATGTCAGTGAACATTCCGGTTTCAATTCCAGAGCTATTCGCCCAATGAGTCCTTGATATTTAGTCGTTTTCAGCCAATATTTTGGATTTTTGAAAATTTCACTTTTTTGTGAAAATATCCACTAAATGAGGGAATAATATGTGTTAGGGTACCGCAGGAGAGTACCAAATGTGTGTGGGTAGAATATATATCCCACGGGGGTAATATTGAAAAAAGTAGAAAACAATTTTTTTTTGGACTTAGTCATTTTTCCGGCGTTTATCACACTTTCAGATAGGGGAAATGTCAGTGAACGTTCCGATTTCAGTTCCAGAGCGATTGGCCCAATGAGTCCTTGATATTTAGTCGTTTTCAGCCAATATTTTGGATATTTGAAAATTTCACTTTTTTGTGAAAATATCCACTAAATGAGGGAATAATATGTGTGAGGGTACCCCAGGAGAGTTCCAAATGTGTGTGGGTAGAATATATATCCCACGGGGGTAATATTGAAAAAAGTAGAAAACAATTTTTTTTTGGACTTAGTCATTTTTCCGGCGTTTATCAGACTTTCAGATAGGGGAAATGTCAGTGAACATTCCGATTTCAGTTCCAGAGCGATTCGCCCAATGAGTCCTTGATATTTAGTCGTTTTCAGCCAATATTTTGGATTTTTGAAAATTTCACTTTTTTGTGAAAATATCCACTAAATGAGGGAATAATATGTGTGACGGTACCCCAGGAGAGTTCCAAATGTGTTTGGGTAGAATATATATCCCACGGGCGTAATATTGAAAAAAAGTTGAAAAAAATTTTTTTTGGACTTAGTCATTTTTCCGGCGTTTATCAGACTTTCAGATAGGGCAAATGTCAGTGAGCGTTCCGATTTCAGTTCCAGAGCGATTCGCCCAATGAGTCCTTGATATTTAGTCATTTTCAGCCAATATTTTGGATTTTTGAAAATTTCACTTTTTTGTGAAAATATCCACTAAATGAGGGAATAATATGTGTTAGGGTACCGCAGGAGAGTTCCAAATGTGTGTGGGTAGAATATATATCCCACGGGGGTAAAATTGAAAAAAGTTGAAAACAATTTTTTTTTGGACTTAGTCATTTTTCCGGCGTTTATCAGACTTTCAGATAGGGGAAATGTCAGTGAACATTCCGATTTCAGTTCCAGAGCGATTCGCCCAATGAGTCCTTGATATTTAGTCGTTTTCAGCCAATATTTTGGATATTTGAAAATTTCACTTTTTTGTGAAAATATCCACTAAATGAGGGAATAATATGTGTGAGGGTACCCCAGGACAGTTCCAAATGTGTGTGGGTAGAATATATATCCCACGGGGGTAATATTGAAAAAAAGTTGAAAAAAATTTTTTTTGGACTTAGTCATTTTTCCGGCGTTTATCAGACTTTCAAATAGGGGAAATGTCAGTGAACGTTCCGATTTCAGTTCCAGAGCGATTGGCCCAACGAGTCCTTGATATTTAGTCGTTTTCAGCCAATATTTTGGATATTTGAAAATTTCACTTTTTTGTGAAAATATCCACTAAATGAGGGAATAATATGTGTGAGGGTACCCCAGGAGAGTTCCAAATGTGTGTGGGTAGAATATATATCCCACGGGGGTAAAATTGAAAAAAGTTGAAAACAATTTTTTTTGGGACTTAGTCATTTTTCCGGCGTTTATCACACTTTCAGATAGGGGAAATGTCAGTGAACATTCCGATTTCAGTTCCAGAGCGATTCGCCCAATGAGTCCTTGATATTTAGTCGTTTTCAGCCAATACTTTGGATTTTTGGAAATTTCACTTTTTTGTGAAAATATCCACTAAATGAGAGAATAATATGTGTGAGGGTACCCCAGGAGAGTTCCAAATGTGTGTGGGTAGAATCTATATCCCACGGGGGTAAAATTGAAAAAAGTTGAAAAAATTTTTTTTTTGGACTTAGTCATTTTTCCGGCGTTTATCAGACTTTCAGATAGGGCCAATGTCAGTGAGCGTTCCGATTTCAGTTCCAGAGCGATTCGCCCAATGAGTCCTTGATATCTAGTCTTTTTCAGCCAATAATTTGGATTTTTGAAAATTTCACTTTTTTGTGAAAATATCCACTAAATGAAGGAATAATATGTGTGAGGCTACCCCAGGAGAGTTCCAAATGTGTGTCGGTAGAATATATATCCCACGGGGGTAAAATTGAAAAAAGTTGAAAACAATTTTTTTTTGGACTTAGTCATTTTTCCGGCGTTTATCAGACTTTCAGATGGGGGAAATGTCAGTGAACGTTCCGATTTCAGTTCCAGAGCGATTCGCCCAATGAGTCCTTGATATTTAGTCGTTTTCAGCCAATATTTTGGATTTTTGAAAATTTCACTTTTTTGTGAAAATATCCACTAAATGAGGGAATAATATGTGTTAGGGTACCGCAGGAGAGTTCCAAATGTGTGTGGGTAGAATATATATCCCACGTGGGTAAAATTGAAAAAAGTTGAAAACAATTTTTTTTTGGACTTAGTCATTTTTCCGGCGTTTATCAGACTTTCAGATAGGGCCAATGTCAGTGAGCCTTCCGATTTCAGTTCCAGAGCGATTCGCCCAATGAGTCCTTGATATCTAGTCGTTTTCAGCCAATATTTTGGATTTTTGAAAATTTCACTTTTTTGTGAAAATATCCACTAAATGAAGGAATAATATGTGTGAGGGTACCCCAGGAGAGTTCCAAATGTGTGTGGGTAGAATATATATCCCACGGGGGTAATATTGAAAAAAAGTTGAAAAAAAAATTTTTTGGACTTAGTCATTTTTCCGCCGTTTATCAGACTTTCAGATAGGGGAAATGTCAGTGAACGTTCCGATTTCAGTTCCAGAGCGATTGGCCCAATGAGTCCTTGATATTTAGTCGTTTTCAGCCAATATTTTGGATATTTGAAAATTTTACTTTTTTGTGAAAATATCCACTAAATGAGGGAATAATATGTGTTAGGGTACCGCAGGAGAGTTCCAAATGTGTGTGGGTAGAATATATATCCCACGGGGGTAATATTGAAAAAAAGTTTAAAAAAAATTTTTTTGGACTTCGTCATTTTTCCGGCGTTTATCAGACTTTCAAATAGGGGAAATGTCAGTGAACATTCCGGTTTCAATTCCAGAGCTATTCGCCCAATGAGTCCTTGATATTTAGTCGTTTTCAGCCAATATTTTTGATTTTTGAAAATTTCACTTTTTTGTGAAAATATCCACTAAATGAGGGAATAATATGTGTTAGGGTACCGCAGGAGAGTACCAAATGTGTGTGGGTAGAATATATATCCCACGGGGGTAATATTGAAAAAAGTAGAAAACAATTTTTTTTTGGACTTAGTCATTTTTCCGGCGTTTATCACACTTTCAGATAGGGGAAATGTCAGTGAACGTTCCGATTTCAGTTCCAGAGCGATTGGCCCAATGATTCCTTGATATTTAGTCGTTTTCAGCCAATATTTTGGATATTTGAAAATTTCACTTTTTTGTGAAAATATCCACTAAATGAGGGAATAATATGTGTGAGGGTACCCCAGGAGAGTTCCAAATGTGTGTGGGTAGAATATATATCCCACGGGGGTAATATTGAAAAAAGTAGAAAACAATTTTTTTTTGGACTTAGTCATTTTTCCGGCGTTTATCAGACTTTCAGATAGGGGAAATGTCAGTGAACATTCCGATTTCAGTTCCAGAGCGATTCGCCCAATGAGTCCTTGATATTTAGTCGTTTTCAGCCAATATTTTGGATTTTTGAAAATTTCACTTTTTTGTGAAAATATCCACTAAATGAGGGAATAATATGTGTGACGGTACCCCAGGAGAGTTCCAAATGTGTGTGGGTAGAATATATATCCCACGGGCGTAATATTGAAAAAAAGTTGAAAAAAATTTTTTTTGGACTTAGTCATTTTTCCGGCGTTTATCAGACTTTCAGATAGGGCAAATGTCAGTGAGCGTTCCGATTTCAGTTCCAGAGCGATTCGCCCAATGAGTCCTTGATATTTAGTCATTTTCAGCCAATATTTTGAATTTTTGAAAATTTCACTTTTTTGTGAAAATATCCACTAAATGAGGGAATAATATGTGTTAGGGTACCGCAGGAGAGTTCCAAATGTGTGTGGGTAGAATATATATCCCACGGGGGTAAAATTGAAAAAAGTTGAAAACAATTTTTTTTTGGACTTAGTCATTTTTCCGGCGTTTATCAGACTTTCAGATAGGGGAAATGTCAGTGAACATTCCGATTTCAGTTCCAGAGCGATTCGCCCAATGAGTCCTTGATATTTAGTCGTTTTCAGCCAATATTTTGGATATTTGAAAATTTCACTTTTTTGTGAAAATATCCACTAAATGAGGGAATAATATGTGTGAGGGTACCCCAGGACAGTTCCAAATGTGTGTGGGTAGAATATATATCCCACGGGGGTAATATTGAAAAAAAGTTGAAAAAAATTTTTTTTGGACTTAGTCATTTTTCCGGCGTTTATCAGACTTTCAAATAGGGGAAATGTCAGTGAACGTTCCGATTTCAGTTCCAGAGCGATTGGCCCAACGAGTCCTTGATATTTAGTCGTTTTCAGCCAATATTTTGGATATTTGAAAATTTCACTTTTTTGTGAAAATATCCACTAAATGAGGGAATAATATGTGTGAGGGTACCCCAGGAGAGTTCCAAATGTGTGTGGGTAGAATATATATCCCACGGGGGTAAAATTGAAAAAAGTTGAAAACAATTTTTTTTGGGACTTAGTCATTTTTCCGGCGTTTATCAGACTTTCAGATAGGGCCAATGTCAGTGAGCGTTCCGATTTCAGTTCCAGAGCGATTCGCCCAATGAGTCCTTGATATCTAGTCTTTTTCAGCCAATAATTTGGATTTTTGAAAATTTCACTTTTTTGTGAAAATATCCACTAAATGAAGGAATAATATGTGTGAGGCTACCCCAGGAGAGTTCCAAATGTGTGTGGGTAGAATATATATCCCACGGGGGTAAAATTGAAAAAAGTTGAAAACAATTTTTTTTTGGACTTAGTCATTTTTCCGGCGTTTATCAGACTTTCAGATGGGGGAAATGTCAGTGAACGTTCCGATTTCAGTTCCAGAGCGATTCGCCCAATGAGTCCTTGATATTTAGTCGTTTTCAGCCAATATTTTGGATTTTTGAAAATTTCACTTTTTTGTGAAAATATCCACTAAATGAGGGAATAATATGTGTGAGGGTACCCCAGGAGAGTTCCAAATGTGTGTGGGTAGAATATATATCCCACGTGGGTAATATTGAAAAAAAGTTGAAAAAAATTTTTTTTGGACTTAGTCAGTTTTCCGGCGTTTATCAGACTTTCAGATAGGGCAAATGTCAGTGAGCGTTCCGATTTCAGTTCCAGAGCGATTCGCCCAATGAGTCCTTGATATTTAGTCATTTTCAGCCAATATTTTGGATTTTTGAAAATTTCACTTTTTTGTGAAAATATCCACTAAATGAGGGAATAATATGTGTTAGGGTACCGCAGGAGAGTTCCAAATGTGTGTGGGTAGAATATATATCCCACGGGGGTAAAATTGAAAAAAGTTGAAAACAATTTTTTTTTGGACTTAGTCATTTTTCCGGCGTTTATCAGACTTTCAGATAGGGCCAATGTCAGTGAGCGTTCCGATTTCAGTTCCAGAGCGATTCGCCCAATGAGTCCTTGATATCTAGTCGTTTTCAGCCAATATTTTGGATTTTTGAAAATTTCACTTTTTTGTGAAAATATCCACTAAATGAAGGAATAATATGTGTGAGGGTACCCCAGGAGAGTTCCAAATGTGTGTGGGTAGAATATATATCCCACGGGGGTAATATTGAAAAAAAGTTGAAAAAAAAATTTTTTGGACTTAGTCATTTTTCCGGCGTTTATCAGACTTTCAGATAGGGGAAATGTCAGTGAACGTTCCGATTTCAGTTCCAGAGCGATTGGCCCAATGAGTCCTTGATATTTAGTCGTTTTCAGCCAATATTTTGGATATTTGAAAATTTTACTTTTTTGTGAAAATATCCACTAAATGAGGGAATAATATGTGTTAGGGTACCGCAGGAGAGTTCCAAATGTGTGTGGGTAGAATATATATCCCACGGGGGTAATATTGAAAAAAAGTTTAAAAAAAATTTTTTTGGACTTCGTCATTTTTCCGGCGTTTATCAGACTTTCAAATAGGGGAAATGTCAGTGAACATTCCGGTTTCAATTCCAGAGCTATTCGCCCAATGAGTCCTTGATATTTAGTCGTTTTCAGCCAATATTTTTGATTTTTGAAAATTTCACTTTTTTGTGAAAATATCCACTAAATGAGGGAATAATATGTGTTAGGGTACCGCAGGAGAGTACCAAATGTGTGTGGGTAGAATATATATCCCACGGGGGTAATATTGAAAAAAGTAGAAAACAATTTTTTTTTGGACTTAGTCATTTTTCCGGCGTTTATCACACTTTCAGATAGGGGAAATGTCAGTGAACGTTCCGATTTCAGTTCCAGAGCGATTGGCCCAATGATTCCTTGATATTTAGTCGTTTTCAGCCAATATTTTGGATATTTGAAAATTTCACTTTTTTGTGAAAATATCCACTAAATGAGGGAATAATATGTGTGAGGGTACCCCAGGAGAGTTCCAAATGTGTGTGGGTAGAATATATATCCCACGGGGGTAATATTGAAAAAAGTAGAAAACAATTTTTTTTTGGACTTAGTCATTTTTCCGGCGTTTATCAGACTTTCAGATAGGGGAAATGTCAGTGAACATTCCGATTTCAGTTCCAGAGCGATTCGCCCAATGAGTCCTTGATATTTAGTCGTTTTCAGCCAATATTTTGGATTTTTGAAAATTTCACTTTTTTGTGAAAATATCCACTAAATGAGGGAATAATATGTGTGACGGTACCCCAGGACAGTTCCAAATGTGTGTGGGTAGAATATATATCCCACGGGGGTAATATTGAAAAAAAGTTGAAAAAAATTTTTTTTGGACTTAGTCATTTTTCCGGCGTTTATCAGACTTTCAAATAGGGGAAATGTCAGTGAACGTTCCGATTTCAGTTCCAGAGCGATTGGCCCAACGAGTCCTTGATATTTAGTCGTTTTCAGCCAATATTTTGGATATTTGAAAATTTCACTTTTTTGTGAAAATATCCACTAAATGAGGGAATAATATGTGTGAGGGTACCCCAGGAGAGTTCCAAATGTGTGTGGGTAGAATATATATCCCACGGGGGTAAAATTGAAAAAAGTTGAAAACAATTTTTTTTGGGACTTAGTCATTTTTCCGGCGTTTATCACACTTTCAGATAGGGGAAATGTCAGTGAACATTCCGATTTCAGTTCCAGAGCGATTCGCCCAATGAGTCCTTGATATTTAGTCGTTTTCAGCCAATACTTTGGATTTTTGGAAATTTCACTTTTTTGTGAAAATATCCACTAAATGAGAGAATAATATGTGTGAGGGTACCCCAGGAGAGTTCCAAATGTGTGTGGGTAGAATCTATATCCCACGGGGGTAAAATTGAAAAAAGTTGAAAAATTTTTTTTTTTGGACTTAGTCATTTTTCCGGCGTTTATCAGACTTTCAGATAGGGCCAATGTCAGTGAGCGTTCCGATTTCAGTTCCAGAGCGATTCGCCCAATGAGTCCTGGATATCTAGTCTTTTTCAGCCAATAATTTGGATTTTTGAAAATTTCACTTTTTTGTGAAAATATCCACTAAATGAAGGAATAATATGTGTGAGGGTACCCCAGGAGAGTTCCAAATGTGTGTGGGTAGAATATATATCCCACGGGGGTAAAATTGAAAAAAGTTGAAAACAATTTTTTTTTGGACTTAGTCATTTTTCCGGCGTTTATCAGACTTTCAGATAGGGGAAATGTCAGTGAACGTTCCGATTTCAGTTCCAGAGCGATTCGCCCAATGAGTCCTTGATATTTAGTCGTTTTCAGCCAATATTTTGGATTTTTGAAAATTTCACTTTTTTGTGAAAATATCCACTAAATGAGGGAATAATATGTGTGAGGGTACCCCAGGAGAGTTCCAAATGTGTGTGGGTAGAATATATATCCCACGTGGGTAATATTGAAAAAAAGTTGAAAAAAATTTTTTTTGGACTTAGTCAGTTTTCCGGCGTTTATCAGACTTTCAGATAGGGCAAATGTCAGTGAGCGTTCCGATTTCAGTTCCAGAGCGATTCGCCCAATGAGTCCTTGATATTTAGTCATTTTCAGCCAATATTTTGGATTTTTGAAAATTTCACTTTTTTGTGAAAATATCCACTAAATGAGGGAATAATATGTGTTAGGGTACCGCAGGAGAGTTCCAAATGTGTGTGGGTAGAATATATATCCCACGGGGGTAAAATTGAAAAAAGTTGAAAACAATTTTTTTTTGGACTTAGTCATTTTTCCGGCGTTTATCAGACTTTCAGATAGGGCCAATGTCAGTGAGCGTTCCGATTTCAGTTCCAGAGCGATTCGCCCAATGAGTCCTTGATATCTAGTCGTTTTCAGCCAATATTTTGGATTTTTGAAAATTTCACTTTTTTGTGAAAATATCCACTAAATGAAGGAATAATATGTGTGAGGGTACCCCAGGAGAGTTCCAAATGTGTGTGGGTAGAATATATATCCCACGGGGGTAATATTGAAAAAAAGTTGAAAAAAAAATTTTTTGGACTTAGTCATTTTTCCGGCGTTTATCACACTTTCAGATAGGGGAAATGTCAGTGAACGTTCCGATTTCAGTTCCAGAGCGATTGGCCCAATGAGTCCTTGATATTTAGTCGTTTTCAGCCAATATTTTGGATATTTGAAAATTTCACTTTTTTGGGAAAATATCCACTAAATGAGGGAATAATATGTGTGAGGGTACCCCAGGAGAGTTCCAAATGTGTGTGGGTAGAATATATATCCTACGGGGGTAATATTGAAAAAAGTAGAAAACAATTTTTTTTTGGACTTAGTCATTTTTCCGGCGTTTATCAGACTTTCAGATAGGGGAAATGTCAGTGAACATTCCGATTTCAGTTCCAGAGCGATTCGCCCAATGAGTCCTTAATATTTAGTCGTTTTCAGCCAATATTTTGGATTTTTGAAAATTTCACTTTTTTGTGAAAATATCCACTAAATGAGGGAATAATATGTGTGACGGTACCCCAGGAGAGTTCCAAATGTGTGTGGGTAGAATATATATCCCACGGGCGTAATATTGAAAAAAAGTTGAAAAAAATTTTTTTTGGACTTAGTCATTTTTCCGGCGTTTATCAGACTTTCAGATAGGGCAAATGTCAGTGAGCGTTCCGATTTCAGTTCCAGAGCGATTCGCCCAATGAGTCCTTGATATTTAGTCATTTTCAGCCAATATTTTGGATTTTTGAAAATTTCACTTTTTTGTGAAAATATCCACTAAATGAGGGAATAATATGTGTTAGGGTACCGCAGGAGAGTTCCAAATGTGTGTGGGTAGAATATATATCCCACGGGGGTAAAATTGAAAAAAGTTGAAAACAATTTTTTTTTGGACTTAGTCATTTTTCCGGCGTTTATCAGACTTTCAGATAGGGGAAATGTCAGTGAACATTCCGATTTCAGTTCCAGAGCGATTCGCCCAATGAGTCCTTGATATTTAGTCGTTTTCAGCCAATATTTTGGATATTTGAAAATTTCACTTTTTTGTGAAAATATCCACTAAATGAGGGAATAATATGTGTGAGGGTACCCCAGGACAGTTCCAAATGTGTGTGGGTAGAATATATATCCCACGGGGGTAATATTGAAAAAAAGTTGAAAAAAATTTTTTTTGGACTTAGTCATTTTTCCGGCGTTTATCAGACTTTCAAATAGGGGAAATGTCAGTGAACGTTCCGATTTCAGTTCCAGAGCGATTGGCCCAACGAGTCCTTGATATTTAGTCGTTTTCAGCCAATATTTTGGATATTTGAAAATTTCACTTTTTTGTGAAAATATCCACTAAATGAGGGAATAATATGTGTGAGGGTACCCCAGGAGAGTTCCAAATGTGTGTGGGTAGAATATATATCCCACGGGGGTAAAATTGAAAAAAGTTGAAAACAATTTTTTTTGGGACTTAGTCATTTTTCCGGCGTTTATCACACTTTCAGATAGGGGAAATGTCAGTGAACATTCCGATTTCAGTTCCAGAGTGATTCGCCCAATGAGTCCTTGATATTTAGTCGTTTTCAGCCAATACTTTGGATTTTTGGAAATTTCACTTTTTTGTGAAAATATCCACTAAATGAGAGAATAATATGTGTGAGGGTACCCCAGGAGAGTTCCAAATGTGTGTGGGTAGAATCTATATCCCACGGGGGTAAAATTGAAAAAAGTTGAAAAAATTTTTTTTTTGGACTTAGTCATTTTTCCGGCGTTTATCAGACTTTCAGATAGGGCCAATGTCAGTGAGCGTTCCGATTTCAGTTCCAGAGCGATTCGCCCAATGAGTCCTTGATATCTAGTCTTTTTCAGCCAATAATTTGGATTTTTGAAAATTTCACTTTTTTGTGAAAATATCCACTAAATGAAGGAATAATATGTGTGAGGGTACCCCAGGAGAGTTCCAAATGTGTGTGGGTAGAATATATATCCCACGGGGGTAAAATTGAAAAAAGTTGAAAACAATTTTTTTTTGGACTTAGTCATTTTTCCGGCGTTTATCAGACTTTCAGATAGGGGAAATGTCAGTGAACGTTCCGATTTCAGTTCCAGAGCGATTCGCCCAATGAGTCCTTGATATTTAGTCGTTTTCAGCCAATATTTTGGATTTTTGAAAATTTCACTTTTTTGTGAAAATATCCACTAAATGAGGGAATAATATGTGTGAGGGTACCCCAGGAGAGTTCCAAATGTGTGTGGGTAGAATATATATCCCACGGGGGTAATATTGAAAAAAAGTTGAAAAAAAAATTTTTTGGACTTAGTCATTTTTCTGGCGTTTATCAGACTTTCAAATAGGGGAAATGTCAGTGAACATTCCGATTTCAATTCCAGAGCTATTCGCCCAATGATTCCTTGATATTTAGTCATTTTCAGCCAATTTTCTGGATTTTTGAAAATGTCACTTTTTTGTGAAAATATCCACTAAATGAGGGAATAATATGTGTGAGGGTACCCCAGGAGAGTTCCAAATGTGTGTGGGTAGAATCTATATCCCACGGGGGTTAAATTGAAAAAAGTTGAAAACAATTTTTTTTTGGACTTAGTCATTTTTCCGCCGTTTATCAGACTTTCAGATAGGGGAAATGTCAGTGAACGTTCCGATTTCAGTTCCAGAGCGATTCGCCCAATGAGTCCTTGATATTTAGTCTTTTTTAGCCAATATTTTGGATATTTGAAAATTTCACTTTTTTGTGAAAATATCCACTAAATGAGGGAATAATATGTGTGAGAGTACCCCAGGAGAGTTCCAAATGTGTGTGGGTAGAATATATATCCCACGGGGGTAATATTGAAAAAAAGTTGAAAAAAAATTTTTTTGAACTTAGTCATTTTTCCGGCGTTTATCAGATTTTCAGATAGGGGAAATGTCAGTGAACGTTCCGATTTCAGTTCCAGAGCGATTCGCCCAATGAGTCCTTGATATTTAGTCGTTTTCAGCCAATATTTTGGATTTTTGAAAATTTCACTTTTTTGTGAAAATATCCACTAAATGAGGGAATAATATGTGTGAGGGTACCCCAGGAGAGTTCCAAATGTGTGTGGGTAGAATATATATCCCACGGGGGTAATATTGAAAAAAAGTTGAAAAAAAATTTTTTTTTGGACTTAGTCATTTTTCCGGCGTTTATCAGACTTTCAGATAGGGGAAATATTAGTGAACATTCCGATTTCAGTTCCAGAGCGATTCGCCCAATGAGTCCTTGATATTTAGTCGTTTTCAGCCAATATTTTGGATTTTTGAAAATTTCACTTTTTTGTGAAAATATCCACTAAATGAGGGAATAATATGTGTGAGGGTACCCCAGGAGAGTTCCAAATGTGTGTGGGTAGAATATATATCCCACGGGGGTAATATTGAAAAAAAGTTGAAAAAAAATTTTTTTGGACTTAGTCATTTTTCTGGCGTTTATCAGACTTTCAAATAGGGGAAATGTCAGTGAACATTCCGATTTCAATTCCAGAGCTATTCGCCCAATGAGTCCTTGATATTTAGTCGTTTTCAGCCAATATTTTGGATTTTTGAAAATTTCACTTTTTTGTGAAAATATCCACTAAATGAGGGAATAATATGTGTTAGGGTACCCCAGGAGAGTTCCAAATGTGTGTGGGTAGAATATATATCCCACGGGGGTAAAATTGAAAAAAGTTGAAAACAATTTTTTTTTGGACTTAGTCATTTTTCCGGCGTTTATCAGACTTTCAGATAGGGGAAATGTCAGTGAACGTTACGATTTCAGTTCCAGAGCGATTCGCCCAATGAGTCCTTGATATTTAGTCGTTTTCAGCCAATATTTTGGATATTTGAAAATTTCACTTTTTTGTGAAAATATCCACTAAATGAGGGAATAATATGTGTGAGGGTACCCCAGGAGAGTTCCAATTGTGTGTGGGTAGAATATAAATCCCACGGGGGTAAAATTGATAAAAGTTGAAAACTATTTTTTTTTGGACTTAGTCATTTTTCTGGCGTTTATCAGACTTTCAGATAGGGGAAATGTCAGTGAACATTCCGATTTCAGTTCCAGAGCGATTCGCCCAATGAGTCCTTGATATTTAGTCGTTTTCAGCCAATATTTTGGATTTTTGAAAATTTCACTTTTTTGTGAAAATATCCACTAAATGAGGGAATAATATGTGTGAGGGTACCCCAGGAGAGTTCCAAATGTGTGTGGGTAGAATATATATCCCACGGGGGTAATATTGTACAAAGTTGAAAAAAATTTTTTTGGACTTAGTCATTTTTCCGGCGTTTATCAGACTTTCAAATAGAGGAAATGTCAGTGAGCATTCCGATTTCAGTTCCAGAGCGATTCGCCCAATAAGTCCTTGATATTTAGTCGTTTTCAGCCAATACTTTGGATTTTTGGAAATTTCACTTTTTTGTGAAAATATCCACTAAATGAGGGAATAATATGTGTGAGGGTACCCCAGGAGAGTTCCAAATGTGTGTGGGTAGAATCTATATCCCACGGGGGTAAAATTGATAAAAGTTGAAAAAATTTTTTTTTTGGACTTAGTCATTTTTCCGGCGTTTATCAGACTTTCAAATAGGGGAAATGTCAGTGAACATTCCGGTTTCAATTCCAGAGCTATTCGCCCAATGAGTCCTTGATATTTAGTCGTTTTCAGCCAATATTTTGGATTTTTGAAAATTTCACTTTTTTGTGAAAATATCCACTAAATGAGGAAATAATATGTGTTAGGGTACCCCAGGAGAGTTCCAAATGTGTGTGGGTAGAATATATATCCCACGGGGGTAAAATTGAAAAAAGTTGAAAACAATTTTTTTTTGGACTTAGTCATTTTTCCGGCGTTTATCAGACTTTCAGATAGGGGAAATGTCAGTGAACGTTACGATTTCAGTTCCAGAGCGATTCGCCCAATGAGTCCTTGATATTTAGTCGTTTTCAGCCAATATTTTGGATATTTGAAAATTTCACTTTTTTGTGAAAATATCCACTAAATGAGGGAATAATATGTGTGAGGGTACCCCAGGAGAGTTCCAAATGTGTGTGGGTAGAATATATAACCCACAGGGGTAAAATTGAAAAAAGTTGAAAACAATTTTTTTTTGGACTTAGTCATTTTTCCGGCGTTTATCAGACTTTCAGATAGGGGAAATGTCAGTGAACGTTACGATTTCAGTTCCAGAGCGATTCGCCCAATGAGTCCTTGATATTTAGTCGTTTTCAGCCAATATTTTGGATATTTGAAAATTTCACTTTTTTGTGAAAATATCCACTAAATGAGGGAATAATATGTGTGAGGGTACCCCAGGAGAGTTCCAAATGTGTGTGGGTAGAATATATATCCCACAGGGGTAAAATTGATAAAAGTTGAAAACAATTTTTTTTTGGACTTAGTCATTTTTCTGGCGTTTATCAGACTTTCAGATAGGGGAAATGTCAGTGAACATTCCGATTTCAGTTCCAGAGCGATTCGCCCAATGAGTCCTTGATATTTAGTCGTTTTCAGCCAATATTTTGAATTTTTGAAAATTTCACTTTTTTGTGAAAATATCCACTAAATTAGGGAATAATATGTGTGAGGGTACCCCAGGAGAGTTCCAAATGTGTGTGGGTAGAATCTATATCCCACGGGGGTAAAATTGATAAAAGTTGAAAAAATTTTTTTTATGGACTTAGTCATTTTTCCGGCGTTTATCAGACTTTCAGATAGGGCAAATGTCAGTGAGCGTTCCGATTTCAGTTCCAGAGCGATTCGCCCAATGAGTCCTTGATATTTAGTCGTTTTCAGCCAATTTTTTGGATTTTTGAAAATTTCACTTTTTTGTGAAAATATCCACTAAATGAAGGAATAATATGTGTGAGGGTACCCCAGGAGAGTTCCAAATGTGTGTGGGTAGAATATATATCCCACGGGGGTAATATTGAAAAAAGTTGAAAAAAAATTTTTTTGGACTTAGTCATTTTTCCGGCGTTTATCAGACTTTCAAATAGGGGAAATGTCAGTGAACATTCCGGTTTCAATTCCAGAGCTATTCGCCCAATGAGTCCTTGATATTTAGTCGTTTTCAGCCAATATTTTGGATTTTTGAAAATTTCACTTTTTTGTGAAAATATCCACTAAATGAGGAAATAATATGTGTTAGGGTACCCCAGGAGAGTTCCAAATGTGTGTGGGTAGAATATATATCCCACGGGGGTAAAATTGAAAAAAGTTGAAAACAATTTTTTTTTGGACTTAGTCATTTTTCCGGCGTTTATCAGACTTTCAGATAGGGGAAATGTCAGTGAACGTTACGATTTCAGTTCCAGAGCGATTCGCCCAATGAGTCCTTGATATTTAGTCGTTTTCAGCCAATATTTTGGATATTTGAAAATTTCACTTTTTTGTGAAAATATCCACTAAATGAGGGAATAATATGTGTGAGGGTACCCCAGGAGAGTTCCAAATGTGTGTGGGTAGAATATATATCCCACAGGGGTAAAATTGATAAAAGTTGAAATCAATTTTTTTTTGGACTTAGTCATTTTTCTGGCGTTTATCAGACTTTCAGATAGGGGAAATGTCAGTGAACATTCCGATTTCAGTTCCAGAGCGATTCGCCCAATGAGTCCTTGATATTTAGTCGTTTTCAGCCAATATTTTGAATTTTTGAAAATTTCACTTTTTTGTGAAAATATCCACTAAATTAGGGAATAATATGTGTGAGGGTACCCCAGGAGAGTTCCAAATGTGTGTGGGTAGAATCTATATCCCACGGGGGTAAAATTGATAAAAGTTGAAAAAATTTTTTTTATGGACTTAGTCATTTTTCCGGCGTTTATCAGACTTTCAGATAGGGCAAATGTCAGTGAGCGTTCCGATTTCAGTTCCAGAGCGATTCGCCCAATGAGTCCTTGATATTTAGTCGTTTTCAGCCAATTTTTTGGATTTTTGAAAATTTCACTTTTTTGTGAAAATATCCACTAAATGAAGGAATAATATGTGTGAGGGTACCCCAGGAGAGTTCCAAATGTGTGTGGGTAGAATATATATCCCACGGGGGTAATATTGAAAAAAGTTGAAAAAAAATTTTTTTGGACTTAGTCATTTTTACGGCGTTTATCAGACTTTCAAATAGGGGAAATGTCAGTGAACATTCCGGTTTCAATTCCAGAGCTATTCGCCCAATGAGTCCTTGATATTTAGTCGTTTTCAGCCAATATTTTGGATTTTTGAAAATTTCACTTTTTTGTGAAAATATCCACTAAATGAGTGAATAATATGTGTTAGGGTACCGCAGGAGAGTTCCAAATGTGTGTGGGTAGAATATATATCCCACGGGGGTAATATTGAAAAAAGTTGAAAACAATTTTTTTTTGGACTTAGTCATTTTTCCGGCGTTTATCAGACTTTCAAATAGAGGAAATGTCAGTGAGCATTCCGATTTCAGTTCCAGAGCGATTCGCCCAATGAGTCCTTGATATTTAGTCGTTTTCAGCCAATACTTTGGATTTTTGGAAATTTCACTTTTTTGTGAAAATATCCACTAAATGAGGGAATAATATGTGTGAGGGTACCCCAGGAGAGTTCCAAATGTGTGTGGGTAGAATATATATCCCACGGGGGTAAAATTGAAAAAAGTTGAAAACAATTTTTTTTTGGACTTAGTCATTTTTCCGGCGTTTATCAGACTTTCAAATAGGGGAAATGTCAGTGAGCATTCCGATTTCAGTTCCAGAGCGATTCGCCCAATGAGTCCTTGATATTTAGTCGTTTTCAGCCAATACTTTGGATTTTTGGAAATTTCACTTTTTTGTGAAAATATCCACTAAATTAGGGAATAATATGTGTGAGGGTACCCCAGGAGAGTTCCAAATGTGTGTGGGTAGAATCTATATCCCACGGGGGTAAAATTGATAAAAGTTGAAAAAAATTTTTTTTTGGACTTAGTCATTTTTCCGGCGTTTATCAGACTTTCAGATAGGGCAAATGTCAGTGAGCGTTCCGATTTCAGTTCCAGAGCGATTCGCCCAATGAGTCCTTGATATTTAGTCGTTTTCAGCCAATATTTTGGATATTTGAAAATTTCACTTTTTTGTGAAAATATCCACTAAATGAGGGAATAATATGTGTGAGGGTACCCCAGGAGAGTTCCAATTGTGTGTGAGTAGAATATATATCCCACGGGGGTAAAATTGATAAAAGTTGAAAACAATTTTTTTTTGGACTTAGTCATTTTTCTGGCGTTTATCAGACTTTCAGATAGGGGAAATGTCAGTGAACATTCCGATTTCAGTTCCAGAGCGATTCGCCCAATGAGTCCTTGATATTTAGTCGTTTTCAGCCAATATTTTGGATTTTTGAAAATTTCACTTTTTTGTGAAAATATCCACTAAATGAGGGAATAATATGTGTGAGGGTACCCCAGGAGAGTTCCAAATGTGTGTGGGTAGAATCTATATCCCACGGGGGTAAAATTGATAAAAGATGAAAAAATTTTTTTTTTGGACTTAGTCATTTTTCCGGCGTTTATCAGACTTTCAATTCCAGAGCTATTCGCCCAATGAGTCCTTGATATTTAGTCGTTTTCAGCCAATATTTTGGATTTTTGAAAATTTCACTTTTTTGTGAAAATATCCACTAAATGAGGGAATAATATGTGTGAGGGTACCCCAGGAGAGTTCCAAATGTGTGTGGGTAGAATATATATCCCACGGGGGTAAAATTGAAAAAAGTTGAAAACAATTATTTTTTGGACTTAGTCATTTTTCCGGCGTTTATCAGACTTTCAGATAGGGGAAATGTCAGTGAACGTTCCGATTTCAGTTCCAGAGCGATTCGCCCAATGAGTACTTGATATTTAGTCGTTTTCAGCCAATATTTTGGATATTTGAAAATTTCACTTTTTTGTGAAAATATTCACTAAATGAGGGAATAATATGTGTGAGGGTACCCCAGGAGAGTTCCAAATGTGTGTGGGTAGAATATATAACCCACAGGGGTAAAATTGAAAAAAGTTGAAAACAATTTTTTTTTGGACTTAGTCATTTTTCCGGCGTTTATCAGACTTTCAGATAGGGGAAATGTCAGTGAACGTTACGATTTCAGTTCCAGAGCGATTCGCCCATTGAGTCCTTGATATTTAGTCGTTTTCAGCCAATATTTTGGATATTTGAAAATTTCACTTTTTTGTGAAAATATCCACTAAATGAGGGAATAATATGTGTGAGGGTACCCCAGGAGAGTTCCAAATGTGTGTGGGTAGAATATATATCCCACGGGGGTAATATTGAACAAAGTTGAAAAAATTTTTTTTTGGACTTAGTCATTTTTCCGGCGTTTATCAGACTTTCAAATAGGGGAAATGTCAGTGAGCATTCCGATTTCAGTTCCAGAGCGATTCGCCCAATGAGTCCTTGATATTTAGTCGTTTTCAGCCAATACTTTGGATTTTTGGAAATTTCACTTTTTTGTGAAAATATCCACTAAATTAGGGAATAATATGTGTGAGGGTACCCCAGGAGAGTTCCAAATGTGTGTGGGTAGAATCTATATCCCACGGGGGTAAAATTGATAAAAGTTGAAAAAATTTTTTTTTTGGACTTAGTCATTTTTCCGGCGTTTATCAGACTTTCAAATAGGGGAAATGTCAGTGAACATTCCGGTTTCAATTCCAGAGCTATTCGCCCAATGAGTCCTTGATATTTAGTCGTTTTCAGCCAATATTTTGGATTTTTGAAAATTTCACTTTTTTGTGAAAATATCCACTAAATGAGGAAATAATATGTGTTAGGGTACCCCAGGAGAGTTCCAAATGTGTGTGGGTAGAATATATATCCCACGGGGGTAAAATTGAAAAAAGTTGAAAACAATTTTTTTTTGGACTTAGTCATTTTTCCGGCGTTTATCAGACTTTCAGATAGGGGAAATGTCAGTGAACGTTACGATTTCAGTTCCAGAGCGATTCGCCCAATGAGTCCTTGATATTTAGTCGTTTTCAGCCAATATTTTGGATATTTGAAAATTTCACTTTTTTGTGAAAATATCCACTAAATGAGGGAATAATATGTGTGAGGGTACCCCAGGAGAGTTCCAAATGTGTGTGGGTAGAATATATAACCCACAGGGGTAAAATTGAAAAAAGTTGAAAACAATTTTTTTTTGGACTTAGTCATTTTTCCGGCGTTTATCAGACTTTCAGATAGGGGAAATGTCAGTGAACGTTACGATTTCAGTTCCAGAGCGATTCGCCCAATGAGTCCTTGATATTTAGTCGTTTTCAGCCAATATTTTGGATATTTGAAAATTTCACTTTTTTGTGAAAATATCCACTAAATGAGGGAATAATATGTGTGAGGGTACCCCAGGAGAGTTCCAAATGTGTGTGGGTAGAATATATATCCCACAGGGGTAAAATTGATAAAAGTTGAAAACAATTTTTTTTTGGACTTAGTCATTTTTCTGGCGTTTATCAGACTTTCAGATAGGGGAAATGTCAGTGAACATTCCGATTTCAGTTCCAGAGCGATTCGCCCAATGAGTTCTTGATATTTAGTCGTTTTCAGCCAATATTTTGGATTTTTGAAAATTTCACTTTTTTGTGAAAATATCCACTAAATGAGGGAATAATATGTGTGAGGGTACCCCAGGAGAGTTCCAAATGTGTGTGGGTAGAATATATATCCCACGGGGGTAATATTGAACAAAGTTGAAAAAATTTTTTTTTGGACTTAGTCATTTTTCCGGCGTTTATCAGACTTTCAAATAGGGGAAATGTCAGTGAGCATTCCGATTTCAGTTCCAGAGCGATTCGCCCAATGAGTCCTTGATATTTAGTCGTTTTCAGCCAATACTTTGGATTTTTGGAAATTTCACTTTTTTGTGAAAATATCCACTAAATTAGGGAATAATATGTGTGAGGGTACCCCAGGAGAGTTCCAAATGTGTGTGGGTAGAATCTATATCCCACGGGGGTAAAATTGATAAAAGTTGAAAAAATTTTTTTTTTGGACTTAGTCATTTTTCCGGCGTTTATCAGACTTTCAGATAGGGCAAATGTCAGTGAGCGTTCCGATTTCAGTTCCAGAGCGATTCGCCCATTGAGTCCTTGATATTTAGTCGTTTTCAGCCAATATTTTGGATTTTTGAAAATTTCACTTTTTTGTGAAAATATCCACTAAATGAGGAAATAATATGTGTTAGGGTACCCCAGGAGAGTTCCAAATGTGTGTGGGTAGAATATATATCCCACGGGGGTAAAACTGAAAAAAGTTGAAAACAATTTTTTTTTGGACTTAGTCATTTTTCCGGCGTTTATCAGACTTTCAGATAGGGGAAATGTCAGTGAACATTCCGATTTCAGTTCCAGAGCGATTCGCCCAATGAGTCCTTGATATTTAGTCGTTTTCAGCCAATATTTTGGATTTTTGAAAATTTCACTTTTTTGTGAAAATATCCACTAAATGAGGGAATAATATGTGTTAGGGTACCCCAGGAGAGTTCCAAATGTGTGTGGGTAGAACATATATCCCACGGGGGTAATATTGAACAAAGTTGAAAAAAAATTTTTTTGGACTTAGTCATTTTTCCGGCGTTTATCAGACTTTCAAATAGAGGAAATGTCAGTGAGCATTCCGATTTCAGTTCCAGAGCGATTCGCCCAATGAGTCCTTGATATTTAGTCGTTTTCAGCCAATACTTTGGATTTTTGGAAATTTCACTTTTTTTGTGAAAATATCCACTAAATGAGGGAATAATATGTGTGAGGGTACCCCAGGAGAGTTCCAAATGTGTGTGGGTAGAATCTATATCCCACGGGGGTAAAATTGATAAAAGTTGAAAAAATTTTTTTTTTGGACTTAGTCATTTTTCCGGCGTTTATCAGACTTTCAAATAGGGGAAATGTCAGTGAACATTCCGGTTTCAATTCCAGAGCTATTCGCCCAATGAGTCCTTGATATTTAGTCGTTTTCAGCCAATATTTTGGATTTTTGAAAATTTCACTTTTTTGTGAAAATATCCACTAAATGAGGGAATAATATGTGTGAGGGTACCCCAGGAGAGTTCCAAATGTGTGTGGGTAGAATATATATCCCACGGGGGTAAAATTGAAAAAAGTTGAAAACAATTATTTTTTGGACTTAGTCATTTTTCCGGCGTTTATCAGACTTTCAGATAGGGGAAATGTCAGTGAACGTTCCGATTTCAGTTCCAGAGCGATTCGCCCAATGAGTCCTTGATATTTAGTCGTTTTCAGCCAATATTTTGGATATTTGAAAATTTCACTTTTTTGTGAAAATATCCACTAAATGAGGGAATAATATGTGTTAGGGTACCGCAGGAGAGTTCCAAATGTGTATGGGTAGAATATATATCCCACGGGGGTAATATTGAAAAAAGTTGAAAACAATTTTTTTTTGGACTTAGTCATTTTTCCGGCGTTTATCAGACTTTCAAATAGAGGAAATGTCAGTGAGCATTCCGATTTCAGTTCCAGAGCGATTCGCCCAATGAGTCCTTGATATTTAGTCGTTTTCAGCCAATACTTTGGATTTTTGGAAATTTCACTTTTTTGTGAAAATATCCACTAAAAGAGGGAATAATATGTGTGAGGGTACCCCAGGAGAGTTCCAAATGTGTGTGGGTAGAATCTATATCCCACGGGGGTAAAATTGATAAAAGTTGAAAAAATTTTTTTTTTGGACTTAGTCATTTTTCCGGCGTTTATCAGACTTTCAGATAGGGGAAATGTCAGTGAACGTTACGATTTCAGTTCCAGAGCGATTCGCCCAATGAGTCCTTGATATTTAGTCGTTTTCAGCCAATATTTTGGATATTTGAAAATTTCACTTTTTTGTGAAAATATCCACTAAATGAGGAAATAATATGTGTGAGGGTACCCCAGGAGAGTTCCAATTGTGTGTGGGTAGAATATATATCCCACGGGGGTAAAATTGATAAAAGTTGAAAACAATTTTTTTTTGGACTTAGTCATTTTTCTGGCGTTTATCAGACTTTCAGATAGGGGAAATGTCAGTGAACATTCCGATTTCAGTTCCAGAGCGATTCGCCCAATGAGTCCTTGATATTTAGTCGTTTTCAGCCAATATTTTGGATTTTTGAAAATTTCACTTTTTTGTGAAAATATCCACTAAATGAGGGAATAATATGTGTGAGGGTACCCCAGGAGAGTTCCAAATGTGTGTGGGTAGAATATATATCCCACGGGGGTAATATTGAACAAAGTTGAAAAAAAATTTTTTTGGACTTAGTCATTTTTCCGGCGTTTATCAGACTTTCAAATAGAGGAAATGTCAGTGAGCTTTCCGATTTCAGTTCCAGAGCGATTCGCCCAATGAGTCCTTGATATTTAGTCGTTTTCAGCCAATACTTTGGATTTTTGGAAATTTCACTTTTTTGTGAAAATATCCACTAAATGAGGGAATAATATGTGTGAGGGTACCCCAGGAGAGTTCCAAATGTGTGTGGGTAGAATCTATATCCCACGAGGGTAAAATTGATAAAAGTTGAAAAAATTTTTTTTTCGACTTAGTCATTTTTCCGGCGTTTATCAGACTTTCAAATAGGGGAAATGTCAGTGAACATTCCGGTTTCAATTCCAGAGCTATTCGCCCAATGAGTCCTTGATATTTAGTCGTTTTCAGCTAATATTTTGGATTTTTGAAAATTTCACTTTTTTGTGAAAATATCCACTAAATGAGGGAATAATATGTGTGAGGGTACCCCAGGAGAGTTCCAAATGTGTGTGGGTAGAATATATATCCCACGGGGGTAAAATTGAAAAAAGTTGAAAACAATTATTTTTTGGACTTAGTCATTTTTCCGGCGTTTATCAGACTTTCAGATAGGGGAAATGTCAGTGAACGTTCCGATTTCAGTTCCAGAGCGATTCGCCCAATGAGTCCTTGATATTTAGTCGTTTTCAGCCAATATTTTGGATATTTGAAAATTTCACTTTTTTGTGAAAATATCCACTAAATGAGGGAATAATATGTGTGAGGGTACCCCAGGAGAGTTCCAAATGTGTGTGGGTAGAATATATAACCCACAGGGGTAAAATTGAAAAAAGTTGAAAACAATTTTTTTTTGGACTTAGTCATTTTTCCGGCGTTTATCAGACTTTCAGATAGGGGAAATGTCAGTGAACGTTACGATTTCAGTTCCAGAGCGATTCGCCCAATGAGTCCTTGATATTTAGTCGTTTTCAGCCAATATTTTGGATATTTGAAAATTTCACTTTTTTGTGAAAATATCCACTAAATGAGGGAATAATATGTGTGAGGGTACCCCAGGAGAGTTCCAAATGTGTGTGGGTAGAATATATATCCCACGGGGGTAAAATTGATAAAAGTTGAAAACAATTTTTTTTTGGACTTAGTCATTTTTCTGGCGTTTATCAGACTTTCAGATAGGGGAAATGTCAGTGAACATTCCGATTTCAGTTCCAGAGCGATTCGCCCAATGAGTCCTTGATATTTAGTCGTTTTCAGCCAATATTTTGGATTTTTGAAAATTTCACTTTTTTGTGAAAATATCCACTAAATGAGGGAATAATATGTGTGAGGGTACCCCAGGAGAGTTCCAAATGTGTGTGGGTAGAATATATATCCCACGGGGGTAATATTGAAAAAAGTTGAAAAAAATTTTTTTTGGACTTAGTCATTTTTCCGGCGTTTATCAGACTTTCAGATAGGGCAAATGTCAGTGAGCGATCCGATTTCGGTTCCAGAGCGATTCGCCCAATGAGTCCTTGATATTTAGTCGTTTTCAGCCAATACTTTGGATTTTTGGAAATTTCACTTTTTTGTGAAAATATCCACTAAATGAGGGAATAATATGTGTGAGGGTACCCCAGGAGAGTTCCAAATGTGTGTGGGTAGAATATATATCCCACGGGGGTAAAATTGAAAAAAGTTGAAAAAATTTTTTTTTGGACTTAGTCATTTTTCCGGCGTTTATCAGACTTTCAAATAGGGGAAATGTCAGTGAACATTCCGATTTCAATTCCAGAGCTATTCGCCCAATGAGTCCTTGATATTTAGTCGTTTTCAGCCAATATTTTGGATTTTTGAAAATTTCACTTTTTTGTGAAAATATCCACTAAATGAGGAAATAATATGTGTTAGGGTACCCCAGGAGAGTTCCAAATGTGTGTGGGTAGAATATATATCCCACGGGGGTAAAACTGAAAAAAGTTGAAAACAATTTTTTTTTGGACTTAGTCATTTTTCCGGCGTTTATCAGACTTTCAGATAAGGGAAATGTCAGTGAACGTTACGATTTCAGTTCCAGAGCGATTCGCCCAATGAGTCCTTGATATTTAGTCGTTTTCAGCCAATATTTTGGATATTTGAAAATTTCACTTTTTTGTGAAAATATCCACTAAATGAGGGAATAATATGTGTGAGGGTACCCCAGGAGAGTTCCAATTGTGTGTGGGTAGAATATATATCCCACGGGGGTAAAATTGATAAAAGTTGAAAACAATTTTTTTTTGGACTTAGTCATTTTTCTGGCGTTTATCAGACTTTCAGATAGGGGAAATGTCAGTGAACATTCCGATTTCAGTTCCAGAGCGATTCGCCCAATGAGTCCTTGATATTTAGTCGTTTTCAGCCAATATTTTGGATTTTTGAAAATTTCACTTTTTTGTGAAAATATCCACTAAATGAGGGAATAATATGTGTTAGGGTACCCCAGGAGAGTTCCAAATGTGTGTGGGTAGAACATATATCCCACGGGGGTAATATTGAACAAAGTTGAAAAAAAATTTTTTTGGACTTAGTCATTTTTCCGGCGTTTATCAGACTTTCAAATAGAGGAAATGTCAGTGAGCATTCCGATTTCAGTTCCAGAGCGATTCGCCCAATGAGTCCTTGATATTTAGTCGTTTTCAGCCAATACTTTGGATTTTTGGAAATTTCACTTTTTTGTGAAAATATCCACTAAATGAGGGAATAATATGTGTGAGGGTACCCCAGGAGAGTTCCAAATGTGTGTGGGTAGAATCTATATCCCACGGGGGTAAAATTGATAAAAGTTGAAAAAATTTTTTTTTTGGACTTAGTCATTTTTCCGGCGTTTATCAGACTTTCAAATAGGGGAAATGTCAGTGAACATTCCGGTTTCAATTCCAGAGCTATTCGCCCAATGAGTCCTTGATATTTAGTCGTTTTCAGCCAATATTTTGGATTTTTGAAAATTTCACTTTTTTGTGAAAATATCCACTAAATGAGGGAATAATATGTGTGAGGGTATCCCAGGAGAGTTCCAAATGTGTGTGGGTAGAATATATATCCCACGGGGGTAAAATTGAAAAAAGTTGAAAACAATTATTTTTTGGACTTAGTCATTTTTCCGGCGTTTATCAGACTTTCAGATAGGGGAAATGTCAGTGAACGTTCCGATTTCAGTTCCAGAGCGATTCGCCCAATGAGTCCTTGATATTTAGTCGTTTTCAGCCAATATTTTGGATATTTGAAAATTTCACTTTTTTGTGAAAATATCCACTAAATGAGGGAATAATATGTGTGAGGGTACCCCAGGAGAGTTCCAAATGTGTGTGGGTAGAATATATAACCCACAGGGGTAAAATTGAAAAAAGTTGAAAACAATTTTTTTTTGGACTTAGTCATTTTTCCGGCGTTTATCAGACTTTCAGATAGGGGAAATGTCAGTGAACGTTACGATTTCAGTTCCAGAGCGATTCGCCCAATGAGTCCTTGATATTTAGTCGTTTTCAGCCAATATTTTGGATTTTTGAAAATTTCACTTTTTTGTGAAAATATCCACTAAATGAAGGAATAATATGTGTGAGGGTACCCCAGGAGAGTTCCAAATGTGTGTGGGTAGAATATATATCCCACGGGGGTAATATTGAAAAAAGTTGAAAAAAAATTTTTTTGGACTTAGTCATTTTTCCGGCGTTTATCAGACTTTCAAATAGGGGAAATGTCAGTGAACATTCCGGTTTCAATTCCAGAGCTATTCGCCCAATGAGTCCTTTATATATAGTCGTTTTCAGCCAATATTTTGGATTTTTGAAAATTTCACTTTTTTGTGAAAATATCCACTAAATGAGGGAATAATATGTGTTAGGGTACCGCAGGAGAGTTCCAAATGTGTATGGGTAGAATATATATCCCACGGGGGTAATATTGAAAAAAGTTGAAAACAATTTTTTTTTGGACTTAGTCATTTTTCCGGCGTTTATCAGACTTTCAAATAGAGGAAATGTCAGTGAGCATTCCGATTTCAGTTCCAGAGCGATTCGCCCAATGAGTCCTTGATATTTAGTCGTTTTCAGCCAATACTTTGGATTTTTGGAAATTTCACTTTTTTGTGAAAATATCCACTAAAAGAGGGAATAATATGTGTGAGGGTACCCCAGGAGAGTTCCAAATGTGTGTGGGTAGAATCTATATCCCACGGGGGTAAAATTGATAAAAGTTGAAAAAATTTTTTTTTTGGACTTAGTCATTTTTCCGGCGTTTATCAGACTTTCAAATAGGGGAAATGTCAGTGAACATTCCGGTTTCAATTCCAAAGCTATTCGCCCAATGAGTCCTTGATATTTAGTCGTTTTCAGCCAATATTTTGGATTTTTGAAAATTTCACTTTTTTGTGAAAATATCCACTAAATGAGGAAATAATATGTGTTAGGGTACCCCAGGAGAGTTCCAAATGTGTGTGGGTAGAATATATATCCCACGGGGGTAAAATTGAAAAAAGTTGAAAACAATTTTTTTTTGGACTTAGTCATTTTTCCGGCGTTTATCAGACTTTCAGATAGGGGAAATGTCAGTGAACGTTACGATTTCAGTTCCAGAGCGATTCGCCCAATGAGTCCTTGATATTTAGTCGTTTTCAGCCAATATTTTGGATATTTGAAAATTTCACTTTTTTGTGAAAATATCCACTAAATGAGGGAATAATATGTGTGAGGGTACCCCAGGAGAGTTCCAATTGTGTGTGGGTAGAATATATATCCCACGGGGGTAAAATTGATAAAAGTTGAAAACAATTTTTTTTTGGACTTAGTCATTTTTCTGGCGTTTATCAGACTTTCAGATAGGGGAAATGTCAGTGAACATTCCGATTTCAGTTCCAGAGCGATTCGCCCAATGAGTCCTTGATATTTAGTCGTTTTCAGCCAATATTTTGGATTTTTGAAAATTTCACTTTTTTGTGAAAATATCCACTAAATGAGGGAATAATATGTGTGAGGGTACCCCAGGAGAGTTCCAAATGTGTGTGGGTAGAATATATATCCCACGGGGGTAATATTGAACAAAGTTGAAAAAAAATTTTTTTGGACTTAGTCATTTTTCCGGCGTTTATCAGACTTTCAAATAGAGGAAATGTCAGTGAGCATTCCGATTTCAGTTCCAGAGCGATTCGCCCAATGAGTCCTTGATATTTAGTCGTTTTCAGCCAATACTTTGGATTTTTGGAAATTTCACTTTTTTGTGAAAATATCCACTAAATGAGGGAATAATATGTGTGAGGGTACCCCAGGAGAGTTCCAAATGTGTGTGGGTAGAATCTATATCCCACGAGGGTAAAATTGATAAAAGTTGAAAAAATTTTTTTTTTGGACTTAGTCATTTTTCCGGCGTTTATCAGACTTTCAAATAGGGGAAATGTCAGTGAACATTCCGGTTTCAATTCCAGAGCTATTCGCCCAATGAGTCCTTGATATTTAGTCGTTTTCAGCTAATATTTTGGATTTTTGAAAATTTCACTTTTTTGTGAAAATATCCACTAAATGAGGGAATAATATGTGTGAGGGTACCCCAGGAGAGTTCCAAATGTGTGTGGGTAGAATATATATCCCACGGGGGTAAAATTGAAAAAAGTTGAAAACAATTATTTTTTGGACTTAGTCATTTTTCCGGCGTTTATCAGACTTTCAGATAGGGGAAATGTCAGTGAACGTTCCGATTTCAGTTCCAGAGCGATTCGCCCAATGAGTCCTTGATATTTAGTCGTTTTCAGCCAATATTTTGGATATTTGAAAATTTCACTTTTTTGTGAAAATATCCACTAAATGAGGGAATAATATGTGTGAGGGTACCCCAGGAGAGTTCCAAATGTGTGTGGGTAGAATATATAACCCACAGGGGTAAAATTGAAAAAAGTTGAAAACAATTTTTTTTTGGACTTAGTCATTTTTCCGGCGTTTATCAGACTTTCAGATAGGGGAAATGTCAGTGAACGTTACGATTTCAGTTCCAGAGCGATTCGCCCAATGAGTCCTTGATATTTAGTCGTTTTCAGCCAATATTTTGGATATTTGAAAATTTCACTTTTTTGTGAAAATATCCACTAAATGAGGGAATAATATGTGTGAGGGTACCCCAGGAGAGTTCCAAATGTGTGTGGGTAGAATATATATCCCACGGGGGTAAAATTGATAAAAGTTGAAAACAATTTTTTTTTGGACTTAGTCATTTTTCTGGCGTTTATCAGACTTTCAGATAGGGGAAATGTCAGTGAACATTCCGATTTCAGTTCCAGAGCGATTCGCCCAATGAGTCCTTGATATTTAGTCGTTTTCAGCCAATATTTTGGATTTTTGAAAATTTCACTTTTTTGTGAAAATATCCACTAAATGAGGGAATAATATGTGTGAGGGTACCCCAGGAGAGTTCCAAATGTGCGTGGGTAGAATATATATCCCACGGGGGTAATATTGAACAAAGTTGAAAAAAATTTTTTTTGGACTTAGTCATTTTTCCGGCGTTTATCAGACTTTCAAATAGGGGAAATGTCAGTGAGCATTCCGATTTCAGTTCCAGAGCGATTCGCCCAATGAGTCCTTGATATTTAGTCGTTTTCAGCCAATACTTTGGATTTTTGGAAATTTCACTTTTTTGTGAAAATATCCACTAAATGAGGGAATAATATGTGTGAGGGTACCCCAGGAGAGTTCCAAATGTGTGTGGGTAGAATCTATATCCCACGGGGGTAAAATTGATAAAAGTTGAAAAAATTTTTTTTTTGGACTTAGTCATTTTTCCGGCGTTTATCAGACTTTCAGATAGGGCAAATGTCAGTGAGCGTTCCGATTTCGGTTCCAGAGCGATTCGCCCAATGAGTCCTTGATATTTAGTCGTTTTCAGCCAATACTTTGGATTTTTGGAAATTTCACTTTTTTGTGAAAATATCCACTAAATGAGGGAATAATATGTGTGAGGGTACCCCAGGAGAGTTCCAAATGTGTGTGGGTAGAATATATATCCCACGGGGGTAAAATTGAAAAAAGTTGAAAAAATTTTTTTTTGGACTTAGTCATTTTTCCGGCGTTTATCAGACTTTCAAATAGGGGAAATGTCAGTGAACATTCCGATTTCAATTCCAGAGCTATTCGCCCAATGAGTCCTTGATATTTAGTCGTTTTCAGCCAATATTTTGGATTTTTGAAAATTTCACTTTTTTGTGAAAATATCCACTAAATGAGGGAATAATATGTGTTAGGGTACCCCAGGAGAGTTCCAAATGTGTGTGGGTAGAATCTATATCCCACGGGGGTAAAATTGAAAAAAGTTGAAAAAATTTTTTTTCTGGACTTAGTCATTTTTCCGGCGTTTATCAGACTTTCAGATAGGGCAAATGTCAGTGAGCGTTCCGATTTCAGTTCCAGAGCGATTCGCCCAATGAGTCCTTGATATTTAGTCATTTTCAGCCAATATTTTGGATTTTTGAAAATTGCACTTTTTTGTGAAAATATCCACTAAATGAGGGAATAATATGTGTTAGGGTACCGCAGGAGAGTTCCAAATGTGTGTGGGTAGAATCTATATCCCACGGGGGTAAAATTGAAAAAAGTTGAAAAAATTTTTTTTCTGGACTTAGTCATTTTTCCGGCGTTTATCAGACTTTCAGATAGGGCAAATGTCAGTGAGCGTTCCGATTTCAGTTCCAGAGCGATTCGCCCAATGAGTCCTTGATATTTAGTCATTTTCAGCCAATATTTTGGATTTTTGAAAATTGCACTTTTTTGTGAAAATATCCACTAAATGAGGGAATAATATGTGTTAGGGTACCGCAGGAGAGTTCCAAATGTGTGTGGGTAGAATATATATCCCACGGGGGTAAAATTGAAAAACGTTGAAAACAATTTTTTTTTGGACTTAGTCATTTTTCCGGCGTTTATCACACTTTCAAATAGGGGAAATGTCAGTGAACGTTCCGATTTCAGTTCCAGAGCGATTCGCCCAATGAGTCCTTGATATTTAGTCGTTTTCAGCCAATATTTTGGATATTTGAAAATTTCACTTTTTTGTGAAAATATCCACTAAATGAGGGAATAATATGTGTGAGGGTACCCCAGGAGAGTTCCAAATGTGTGTGGGTAGAATATATATCCCACGTGGGTAAAATTGAAAAAAGTTGAAAACAATTTTTTTTTGAACTTAGTCATTTTTCTGGCGTTTATCAGACTTTCAGATAGGGGAAATGTCAGTGAACATTCCGATTTCAGTTCCAGAGCGATTCGCCCAATGAGTCCTTGATATTTAGTCGTTTTCAGCCAATATTTTGGATTTTTGAAAATTTCACTTTTTTGTGAAAATATCCACTAAATGAGGGAATAATATGTGTGAGGGTACCCCAGGAGAGTTCCAAATGTGTGTGGGTAGAATATATATCCCACGGGGGTAATATTGAACAAAGTTGAAAAAAATTTTTTTTGGAATTAGTCATTTTTCCGGCGTTTATCAGACTTTCAATAGGGGAAATGTCAGTGAGCATTCCGATTTCAGTTCCAGAGCGATTCGCCCAATGAGTCCTTGATATTTAGTCGTTTTCAGCCAATACTTTGGATTTTTGGAAATTTCACTTTTTTGTGAAAATATCCACTAAATGAGGGAATAATATGTGTGAGGGTACCCCAGGAGAGTTCCAAATGTGTGTGGGTAGAATCTATATCCCACGGGGGTAAAATTGATAAAAGTTGAAAAAATTTTTTTTTTGGACTTAGTCATTTTTCCGGCGTTTATCAGACTTTCAGATAGGGCAAATGTCAGTGAGCGTTCCGATTTCAGTTCCAGAGCGATTCGCCCAATGAGTCCTTGATATTTAGTCGTTTTCAGCCAATATTTTGGATTTTTGAAAATTTCACTTTTTTGTGAAAATATCCACTAAATGAAGGAATAATATGTGTGAGGGTACCCCAGGAGAGTTCCAAATGTGTGTGGGTAGAATATATATCCCACGGGGGTAATATTGAAAAAAGTTGAAAAAAATTTTTTTTGGACTTAGTCATTTTTCCGGCGTTTATCAGACTTTCAAATAGGGGAAATGTCAGTGAACATTCCGGTTTCAATTCCAGAGCTATTCGCCCAATGAGTCCTTGATATTTAGTCGTTTTCAGCCAATATTTTGGATTTTTGAAAATTTCACTTTTTTGTGAAAATATCCACTAAATGAGGGAATAATATGTGTTAGGGTACCCCAGGAGAGTTCCAAATGTGTGTGGGTAGAATATATATCCCACGGGGGTAAAATTGAAAAAAGTTGAAAACAATTTTTTTTTGGACTTAGTCATTTTTCTGGCGTTTATCAGACTTTCAGATAGGGGAAATGTCAGTGAACATTCCGATTTCAGTTCCAGAGCGATTCGCCCAATGAGTCCTTGATATTTAGTCATTTTCAGCCAATATTTTGGATTTTTGAAAATTTCACTTTTTTGTGAAAATATCCACTAAATGAGGGAATAATATGTGTTAGGGTACCGCAGGAGAGTTCCAAATGTGTGTGGGTAGAATATATATCCCACGGGGGTAAAATTGAAAAAAGTTGAAAATAATTTTTTTTTGGACTTAGTCATTTTTCCGGCGTTTATCACACTTTCAAATAGGGGAAATGTCAGTGAACGTTCCGATTTCAGTTCCAGAGCGATTCGCCCAATGAGTCCTTGATATTTAGTCGTTTTCAGCCAATATTTTGGATATTTGAAAATTTCACTTTTTTGTGAAAATATCCACTAAATGAGGGAATAATATGTGTTAGGGTACCGCAGGAGAGTTCCAAATGTGTGTGGGTAGAATCTATATCCCACGGGGGTAAAATTGAAAAAAGTTGAAAAAATTTTTTTTCTGGACTTAGTCATTTTTCCGGCGTTTATCAGACTTTCAGATAGGGCAAATGTCAGTGAGCGTTCCGATTTCAGTTCCAGAGCGATTCGCCCAATGAGTCCTTGATATTTAGTCATTTTCAGCCAATATTTTGGATTTTTGAAAATTGCACTTTTTTGTGAAAATATCCACTAAATGAGGGAATAATATGTGTTAGGGTACCGCAGGAGAGTTCCAAATGTGTGTGGGTAGAATCTATATCCCACGGGGGTAAAATTGAAAAAAGTTGAAAAAATTTTTTTTCTGGACTTAGTCATTTTTCCGGCGTTTATCAGACTTTCAGATAGGGCAAATGTCAGTGAGCGTTCCGATTTCAGTTCCAGAGCGATTCGCCCAATGAGTCCTTGATATTTAGTCATTTTCAGCCAATATTTTGGATTTTTGAAAATTGCACTTTTTTGTGAAAATATCCACTAAATGAGGGAATAATATGTGTTAGGGTACCGCAGGAGAGTTCCAAATGTGTGTGGGTAGAATATATATCCCACGGGGGTAAAATTGAAAAAAGTTGAAAACTATTTTTTTTTGGACTTAGTCATTTTTCCGGCGTTTATCACACTTTCAAATAGGGGAAATGTCAGTGAACGTTCCGATTTCAGTTCCAGAGCGATTCGCCCAATGAGTCCTTGATATTTAGTCGTTTTCAGCCAATATTTTGGATATTTGAAAATTTCACTTTTTTGTGAAAATATCCACTAAATGAGGGAATAATATGTGTGAAGGTACCCCAGGAGAGTTCCAAATGTGTGTGGGTAGAATATATATCCCACGTGGGTAAAATTGAAAAAAGTTGAAAACAATTTTTTTTTGGACTTAGTCATTTTTCTGGCGTTTATCAGACTTTCAGATAGGGGAAATGTCAGTGAACATTCCGATTTCAGTTCCAGAGCGATTCGCCCAATGAGTCCTTGATATTTAGTCGTTTTCAGCCAATATTTTGGATTTTTGAAAATTTCACTTTTTTGTGAAAATATCCACTAAATGAGGGAATAATATGTGTGAGGGTACCCCAGGAGAGTTCCAAATGTGTGTGGGTAGAATATATATCCCACGGGGGTAATATTGAACAAAGTTGAAAAAAATTTTTTTTGGAATTAGTCATTTTTCCGGCGTTTATCAGACTTTCAATAGGGGAAATGTCAGTGAGCATTCCGATTTCAGTTCCAGAGCGATTCGCCCAATGAGTCCTTGATATTTAGTCGTTTTCAGCCAATACTTTGGATTTTTGAAAATTTCACTTTTTTGTGAAAATATCCACTAAATGAAGGAATAATATGTGTGAGGGTACCCCAGGAGAGTTCCAAATGTGTGTGGGTAGAATATATATCCCACGGGGGTAATATTGAAAAAAGTTGAAAACAATTTTTTTTTGGACTTAGTCATTTTTCCGGCGTTTATCACACTTTCAGATAGGGGAAATGTCAGTGAACGTTCCGATTTCAGTTCCAGAGCGATTCGCCCAATGAGTCCTTGATATTTAGTCGTTTTCAGCCAATATTTTGGATATTTGAAAATTTCACTTTTTTGTGAAAATATCCACTAAATGAGGGAATAATATGTGTGAGGGTACCCCAGGAGAGTTCCAAATGTGTGTGGGTAGAATATATATCCCACGGGGGTAAAATTGAAAAAAGTTGAAAACAATTATTTTTTGGACTTAGTCATTTTTCCGGCGTTTATCAGACTTTCAGATAGGGGAAATGTCAGTGAACGTTCCGATTTCAGTTAAAGAGCGATTCGCACAATGAGTCCTTGATATTTAGTCGTTTTCAGCCAATATTTTGGATTTTTGAAAATTTCACTTTTTTGTGAAAATATCCACTAAATGAGGGAATAATATGTGTTAGGGTACCGCAGGAGAGTTCCAAATGTGTGTGGGTAGAATCTATATCCCACGTGGGTAAAATTGAAAAAAGTTGAAAAAAATTTTTTTTTGGACTTAGTCATTTTTCTGGCGTTTATCAGACTTTCAGATAGGGCAAATGTCAGTGAGCGTTCCGATTTCAGTTCCAGAGCGATTCGCCCAATGAGTCCTTGATATTTAGTCATTTTCAGCCAATATTTTGGATTTTTGAAAATTTCACTTTTTTGTGAAAATATCCACTAAATGAGGGAATAATATGTGTGAGGGTACCCCAGGAGAGTTCCAAATGTGTGTGGGTAGAATATATATCCCACGGGGGTAAAATTGAAAAAAGTTGAAAACAATTTTTTTTGGACTTAGTCATTTTTCCGGCGTTTATCAGACTTTCAGATAGGGGAAATGTCAGTGAACGTTCCGATTTCAGTTCCAGAGCGATTCGCCCAATGAGTCCTTGATATTTAGTCGTTTTCAGCCAATATTTTGGATATTTGAAAATTTCACTTTTTTGTGAAAATATCCACTAAATGAAGGAATAATATGTGTGAGGGTACCCCAGGAGAGTTCCAAATGTGTGTGGGTAGAATATATATCCCACGTGGGTAAAATTGAAAAAAGTTGAAAACAATTTTTTTTGGACTTAGTCATTTTTCCGGCGTTTATCAGACTTTCAGATAGGGGAAATGTCAGTGAACGTTCCGATTTCAGTTCCAGAGCGATTCGCCCAATGAGTCCTTGATATTTAGTCGTTTTCAGCCAATATTTTGGATATTTGAAAATTTCACTTTTTTGTGAAAATATCCACTAAATGAGGGAATAATATGTGTGAGGGTACCCCAGGAGAGTTCCAAATGTGTGCGGGTAGAATCTATATCCCACGGGGGTAAAATTGATAAAAGATGAAAAAATTTTTTTTTTGGACTTAGTCATTTTTCCGGCGTTTATCAGACTTTCAGATAGGGCAAATGTCAGTGAGGGTTCCGATTTCAGTTCCAGAGCGATTCGCCCAATGAGTCCTTGATATTTAGTCGTTTTCAGCCAATATTTTGGATTTTTGAAAATTTCACTTTTTTGTGAAAATATCCACTAAATGAAGGAATAATATGTGTGAGGGTACCCCAGGAGAGTTCCAAATGTGTGTGGGTAGAATATATATCCCACGGGGGTAATATTGAAAAAAGTTGAAAACAATTTTTTTTTGGACTTAGTCATTTTTCCGGCGTTTATCACACTTTCAGATAGGGGAAATGTCAGTGAACGTTCCGATTTCAGTTCCAGAGCGATTCGCCCAATGAGTCCTTGATATTTAGTCGTTTTCAGCCAATATTTTGGATATTTGAAAATTTCACTTTTTTGTGAAAATATCCACTAAATGAGGGAATAATATGTGTGAGGGTACCCCAGGAGAGTTCCAAATGTGTGTGGGTAGAATATATATCCCACGGGGGTAAAATTGAAAAAAGTTGAAAACAATTATTTTTTGGACTTAGTCATTTTTCCGGCGTTTATCAGACTTTCAGATAGGGGAAATGTCAGTGAACGTTCCGATTTCAGTTCCAGAGCGATTCGCACAATGAGTCCTTGATATTTAGTCGTTTTCAGCCAATATTTTGGATTTTTGAAAATTTCACTTTTTTGTGAAAATATCCACTAAATGAGGGAATAATATGTGTTAGGGTACCGCAGGAGAGTTCCAAATGTGTGTGGGTAGAATCTATATCCCACGTGGGTAAAATTGAAAAAAGTTGAAAAAAATTTTTTTTTGGACTTAGTCATTTTTCTGGCGTTTATCAGACTTTCAGATAGGGCAAATGTCAGTGAGCGTTCCGATTTCAGTTCCAGAGCGATTCGCCCAATGAGTCCTTGATATTTAGTCATTTTCAGCCAATATTTTGGATTTTTGAAAATTTCACTTTTTTGTGAAAATATCCACTAAATGAGGGAATAATATGTGTGAGGGTACCCCAGGAGAGTTCCAAATGTGTGTGGGTAGAATATATATCCCACGGGGGTAAAATTGAAAAAAGTTGAAAACAATTTTTTTTGGACTTAGTCATTTTTCCGGCGTTTATCAGACTTTCAGATAGGGGAAATGTCAGTGAACGTTCCGATTTCAGTTCCAGAGCGATTCGCCCAATGAGTCCTTGATATTTAGTCGTTTTCAGCCAATATTTTGGATATTTGAAAATTTCACTTTTTTGTGAAAATATCCACTAAATGAGGGAATAATATGTGTGAGGGTACCCCAGGAGAGTTCCAAATGTGTGTGGGTAGAATATATATCCCACGTGGGTAAAATTGAAAAAAGTTGAAAACAATTTTTTTTTGGACTTAGTCATTTTTCTGGCGTTTATCAGACTTTCAGATAGGGGAAATGTCAGTGAACATTCCGATATCAGTTCCAGAGCGATTCGCCCAATGAGTCCTTGATATTTAGTCGTTTTCAGCCAATATTTTGGATATTTGAAAATTTCACTTTTTTGTGAAAATATCCACTAAATGAGGGAATAATATGTGTGAGGGTACCCCAGGAGAGTTCCAAATGTGTGTGGGTAGAATATATATCCTACGGGGGTAATATTGAAAAAAGTTGAAAAAAATTTTTTTTGGACTTAGTCATTTTTCCGGCGTTTCTCAGACTTTCAGATAGGGCAAATGTCAGTGAGCGTTCCGCTTTCAGTTCCAGAGCGATTCGCCCAATGAGTACTTGATATTTAGTCATTTTCAGCCAATATTTTGGATTTTTGAAAATTTCACTTTTTTGTGAAAATATCCACTAAATGAGGGAATAATATGTGTGAGGGTACCCCAGGAGAGTTCCAAATGTGTGTGGGTAGAATATATAACCCACGGGGGTAAAATTGAAAAAAGTTGAAAACAATTTTTTTTTGGACTTAGTCATTTTTCCGGCGTTTATCAGACTTTCAGATAGGGGAAATGTCAGTGAACGTTCCGATTTCAGTTCCAGAGCGATTCGCCCAATGAGTCCTTGATATTTAGTCGTTTTCAGCCAATATTTTGGATTTTTGAAAATTTCACTTTTTTGTGAAAAAATCCACTAAATGAAGGAATAATATGTGTGAGGGTACCCCAGGAGAGTTCCAAATGTGTGTGGGTAGAATATATATCCTACGGGGGTAATATTGAAAAAAGTTGAAAAAAATTTTTTTTGGACTTAGTCATTTTTCCGGCGTTTCTCAGACTTTCAGATAGGGCAAATGTCAGTGAGCGTTCCGCTTTCAGTTCCAGAGCGATTCGCCCAATGAGTACTTGATATTTAGTCATTTTCAGCCAATATTTTGGATTTTTGAAAATTTCACTTTTTTGTGAAAATATCCACTAAATGAGGGAATAATATGTGTTAGGGTACCGCAGGAGAGTTCCAAATGTGTGTGGGTAGAATATATATCCCACGGGGGTAAAATTAAAAAAAGTTGGAAACATTTTTTTTTTGGACTTAGTCATTTTTCCGGCGTTTATCAGACTTTCAGATAGGTGAAATGTCAGTGAGCATTCCGATTTCAGTTCCAGAGCGATTCGCCCAAAGAGTCCTTGATATTTAGTCGTTTTCAGCCAATATTTTGGATTTTTGAAAATTTCACTTTTTTGTGAAAATATCCACTAAATGAGGGAATAATATGTGTGAGGGTTCCCCAGGAGAGTTCCAAATGTGTGTGGGTAGAATATATATCCCACGGGGGTAATATTGAAAAAAGTTGAAAAAAATTTTTTTTGGACTTAGTCATTTTTCCGGCGTTTATCAGACTTTCAAATAGGGGAAATGTCAGTGAACATTCCGATTTCAATTCCAGAGCTATTCGCCCAATGAGTCCTTGATATTTAGTCGTTTTCAGCCAATATTTTGGATTTTTGAAAATTTCACTTTTTTGTGAAAATATCCACTAAATGAGGGAATAATATGTGTTAGGGTACCGCAGGAGAGTTCCAAATGTGTGTGGGTAGAATCTATATCCCACGGGGGTAAAATTGAAAAAAGTTTAAAAAATTTTTTTTCTGGACTTAGTCATTTTTCCGGCGTTTATCAGACTTTCAGATAGGGCAAATGTCAATGAGCGTTCCGATTTCAGTTCCAGAGCGATTCGCCCAATGAGTACTTGATATTTAGTCATTTTCAGCCAATATTTTGGATTTTTGAAAATTTCACTTTTTTGTGAAAATATCCACTAAATGAGGGAATAATATGTGTTAGGGTACCGCAGGAGAGTTCCAAATGTGTGTGGGTAGAATATATATCCCACGGGGGTAAAATTGAAAAAAGTTGAAAACACTTTTTTTTTGGACTTAGTCATTTTTCCGGCGTTTATCAGACTTTCAGATAGGGGAAATGTCAGTGAGCATTCCGATTTCAGTTCCAGAGCGATTCGCCCAAAGAGTCCTTGATATTTAGTCGTTTTCAGCCAATATTTTGGATTTTTGAAAATTTCACTTTTTTGTGAAAATATCCACTAAATGAGGGAATAATATGTGTGAGGGTACCCCAGGAGAGTTCCAAATGTGTGTGGGTAGAATATATATCCCACGGGGGTAAAATTGAAAAAAGTTAAAAACAATTTTTTTTTGGACTTAGTCATTTTTCTGGCGTTTATCAGACTTTCAGATAGGGGAAATGTCAGTGAACATTTCGATTTCTGTTCCAGAGCGATTCGCCCAATGAGTCCTTGATATTTAGTCGTTTTCAGCCAATATTTTGGATTTTTGAAAATTTCACTTTTTTGTGAAAATATCCACTAAATGAGGGAATAATATGTGTGAGGGTACCCCAGGAGAGTTCCAAATGTGTGTGGGTAGAATATATATCCCACGGGGGTAATATTGAAAAAAGTTGAAAAAAATTTTTTTTGGACTTAGTCATTTTTCCGGCGTTTATCAGACTTTCAAATAGGGGAAATGTCAGTGAGCATTCCGATTTCAGTTCCAGAGCGATTCGCCCAATGAGTCCTTGATATTTAGTCGTTTTCAGCCAATACTTTGGATTTTTGGAAATTTCACTTTTTTGTGGAAATATCCACTAAATGAGGGAATAATATGTGTGAGGGTACCCCAGGAGACTTCCAAATGTGTGTGGGTAGAATCTATATCCCACGGGGGTAAAATTGATAAAAGTTGAAAAAAAATTTTTTTTGGACTTAGTCATTTTTCCGGCGTTTATCAGACTTTCAGATAGGGCAAATGTCAGTGAGCGTTCCGATTTCAGTTCCAGAGCGATTCGCCCAATGAGTCCTTGATATTTAGTCGTTTTCAGCCAATATTTTGGATTTTTGAAAATTTCACTTTTTTGTGAAAATATCCACTAAATGAAGGAATAATATGTGTGAGGGTACCCCAGGAGAGTTCCAAATGTGTGTGGGTAGAATATATATCCCACGGGGGTAATATTGAAAAAAGTTGAAAAAAAATTTTTTTGGACTTAGTCATTTTTCCGGCGTTTATCAGACTTTCAAATAGGTGAAATGTCAGTGAGCATTCCGATTACAATTCCAGAGCGATTCGCCCAATGAGTCCTTGATATTTAGTCGTTTTCAGCCAATACTTTGGATTTTTGAAAATTTCACTTTTTTGTGAAAATATCCACTAAATGAGGGAATAATATGTGTTAGGGTACCGCAGGAGAGTTCCAAATGTGTGTGGGTAGAATCTATATCCCACGGGGGTAAAATTGAAATAAGTTGAAAAAATTTTTTTTCTGGACTTAGTCATTTTTCCGGCGTTTATCAGACTTTCAGATAGGGCAAATGTCAGTGAGCGTTCCGATTTCAGTTCCAGAGCGATTCGCCCAATGAGTCCTTGATATTTAGTCATTTTCAGCCAATATTTTGGATTTTTGAAAATTTCACTTTTTTGTGAAAATATCCACTAAATGAGGGAATAATATGTGTGAGGGTACCCCAGGAGAGTTCCAAATGTGTGTGGGTAGAATATATATCCCACGGGGGTAATATTGAAAAAAAGTTGAAAAAATATTTTTTTTTGGACTTAGTCATTTTTCCGGCGTTTATCAGACTTTCAAATAGGGGAAATGTCAGTGAACATTCCGGTTTCAATTCCAGAGCTATTCGCCCAATGAGTCCTTGATATTTAGTCGCTTTCAGTCAATATTTTGGATTTTTTAAAATTTCACTTTTTTGTGAAAATATCCACTAAATGAGGGAATAATATGTGTGAGGGTACCCCAGGAGAGTTCCAAATGTGTGTGGGTAGAATATATAACCCACGGGGGTAAAATTGAAAAAAGTTGAAAACAATTTTTTTTTGGACTTAGTCATTTTTCCGGCGTTTATCAGACTTTCAGATAGGGGAAATGTCAGTGAACGTTCCGATTTCAGTTCCAGAGCGATTCGCCCAATGAGTCCTTGATATTTAGTCGTTTTCAGCCAATATTTTGGATTTTTGAAAATTTCACTTTTTTGTGAAAAAATCCACTAAATGAAGGAATAATATGTGTGAGGGTACCCCAGGAGAGTTCCAAATGTGTGTGGGTAGAATATATATCCTACGGGGGTAATATTGAAAAAAGTTGAAAAAAATTTTTTTTGGACTTAGTCATTTTTCCGGCGTTTCTCAGACTTTCAGATAGGGCAAATGTCAGTGAGCGTTCCGCTTTCAGTTCCAGAGCGATTCGCCCAATGAGTACTTGATATTTAGTCATTTTCAGCCAATATTTTGGATTTTTGAAAATTTCACTTTTTTGTGAAAATATCCACTAAATGAGGGAATAATATGTGTTAGGGTACCGCAGGAGAGTTCCAAATGTGTGTGGGTAGAATATATATCCCACGGGGGTAAAATTAAAAAAAGTTGGAAACATTTTTTTTTTGGACTTAGTCATTTTTCCGGCGTTTATCAGACTTTCAGATAGGTGAAATGTCAGTGAGCATTCCGATTTCAGTTCCAGAGCGATTCGCCCAAAGAGTCCTTGATATTTAGTCGTTTTCAGCCAATATTTTGGATTTTTGAAAATTTCACTTTTTTGTGAAAATATCCACTAAATGAGGGAATAATATGTGTGAGGGTTCCCCAGGAGAGTTCCAAATGTGTGTGGGTAGAATATATATCCCACGGGGGTAATATTGAAAAAAGTTGAAAAAAATTTTTTTTGGACTTAGTCATTTTTCCGGCGTTTATCAGACTTTCAAATAGGGGAAATGTCAGTGAACATTCCGATTTCAATTCCAGAGCTATTCGCCCAATGAGTCCTTGATATTTAGTCGTTTTCAGCCAATATTTTGGATTTTTGAAAATTTCACTTTTTTGTGAAAATATCCACTAAATGAGGGAATAATATGTGTTAGGGTACCGCAGGAGAGTTCCAAATGTGTGTGGGTAGAATCTATATCCCACGGGGGTAAAATTGAAAAAAGTTTAAAAAATTTTTTTTCTGGACTTAGTCATTTTTCCGGCGTTTATCAGACTTTCAGATAGGGCAAATGTCAATGAGCGTTCCGATTTCAGTTCCAGAGCGATTCGCCCAATGAGTACTTGATATTTAGTCATTTTCAGCCAATATTTTGGATTTTTGAAAATTTCACTTTTTTGTGAAAATATCCACTAAATGAGGGAATAATATGTGTTAGGGTACCGCAGGAGAGTTCCAAATGTGTGTGGGTAGAATATATATCCCACGGGGGTAAAATTGAAAAAAGTTGAAAACACTTTTTTTTTGGACTTAGTCATTTTTCCGGCGTTTATCAGACTTTCAGATAGGGGAAATGTCAGTGAGCATTCCGATTTCAGTTCCAGAGCGATTCGCCCAAAGAGTCCTTGATATTTAGTCGTTTTCAGCCAATATTTTGGATTTTTGAAAATTTCACTTTTTTGTGAAAATATCCACTAAATGAGGGAATAATATGTGTGAGGGTACCCCAGGAGAGTTCCAAATGTGTGTGGGTAGAATATATATCCCACGGGGGTAAAATTGAAAAAAGTTAAAAACAATTTTTTTTTGGACTTAGTCATTTTTCTGGCGTTTATCAGACTTTCAGATAGGGGAAATGTCAGTGAACATTTCGATTTCTGTTCCAGAGCGATTCGCCCAATGAGTCCTTGATATTTAGTCGTTTTCAGCCAATATTTTGGATTTTTGAAAATTTCACTTTTTTGTGAAAATATCCACTAAATGAGGGAATAATATGTGTGAGGGTACCCCAGGAGAGTTCCAAATGTGTGTGGGTAGAATATATATCCCACGGGGGTAATATTGAAAAAAGTTGAAAAAAATTTTTTTTGGACTTAGTCATTTTTCCGGCGTTTATCAGACTTTCAAATAGGGGAAATGTCAGTGAGCATTCCGATTTCAGTTCCAGAGCGATTCGCCCAATGAGTCCTTGATATTTAGTCGTTTTCAGCCAATACTTTGGATTTTTGGAAATTTCACTTTTTTGTGGAAATATCCACTAAATGAGGGAATAATATGTGTGAGGGTACCCCAGGAGACTTCCAAATGTGTGTGGGTAGAATCTATATCCCACGGGGGTAAAATTGATAAAAGTTGAAAAAAAATTTTTTTTGGACTTAGTCATTTTTCCGGCGTTTATCAGACTTTCAGATAGGGCAAATGTCAGTGAGCGTTCCGATTTCAGTTCCAGAGCGATTCGCCCAATGAGTCCTTGATATTTAGTCGTTTTCAGCCAATATTTTGGATTTTTGAAAATTTCACTTTTTTGTGAAAATATCCACTAAATGAAGGAATAATATGTGTGAGGGTACCCCAGGAGAGTTCCAAATGTGTGTGGGTAGAATATATATCCCACGGGGGTAATATTGAAAAAAGTTGAAAAAAAATTTTTTTGGACTTAGTCATTTTTCCGGCGTTTATCAGACTTTCAAATAGGTGAAATGTCAGTGAGCATTCCGATTACAATTCCAGAGCGATTCGCCCAATGAGTCCTTGATATTTAGTCGTTTTCAGCCAATACTTTGGATTTTTGAAAATTTCACTTTTTTGTGAAAATATCCACTAAATGAGGGAATAATATGTGTTAGGGTACCGCAGGAGAGTTCCAAATGTGTGTGGGTAGAATCTATATCCCACGGGGGTAAAATTGAAATAAGTTGAAAAAATTTTTTTTCTGGACTTAGTCATTTTTCCGGCGTTTATCAGACTTTCAGATAGGGCAAATGTCAGTGAGCGTTCCGATTTCAGTTCCAGAGCGATTCGCCCAATGAGTCCTTGATATTTAGTCATTTTCAGCCAATATTTTGGATTTTTGAAAATTTCACTTTTTTGTGAAAATATCCACTAAATGAGGGAATAATATGTGTGAGGGTACCCCAGGAGAGTTCCAAATGTGTGTGGGTAGAATATATATCCCACGGGGGTAATATTGAAAAAAAGTTGAAAAAATATTTTTTTTTGGACTTAGTCATTTTTCCGGCGTTTATCAGACTTTCAAATAGGGGAAATGTCAGTGAACATTCCGGTTTCAATTCCAGAGCTATTCGCCCAATGAGTCCTTGATATTTAGTCGCTTTCAGTCAATATTTTGGATTTTTTAAAATTTCACTTTTTTGTGAAAATATCCACTAAATGAGGGAATAATATGTGTGAGGGTACCCCAGGAGAGTTCCAAATGTGTGTGGGTAGAATATATATCCAATGGGGGTAAAATTGAAAAAAGTTTAAAAAATTTTTTTTTGGACTTAGTCATTTTCCTGACGTTTATCAGACTTTCAGATAGGGGAAATGTCAGTGAGCGTTCCGATTTCAGTTCCAGAGCGTTTTGCCTAATGGGTCCTTGATATTTAGTCGTTTTCAGCCAATTTTCTGGATTTTTGAAAATTTCACTTTTTTGTGAAAATATCCACTAAATGAGGGAATAATATGTGTGAGGGTACCCCAGGAGACTTCCAAATGTTGTGTGGGTAGAATTATATATCCCACGGGGGTAAAATTGAAAAAAATTTTTTTTTGGACTTAGTCTTTTTTCCGGCGTTTATCAGACTTTCAGATAAGGGAAATCTCAGTGAGCATTCCGATTTCAGTTCCAGAGCGATTCGCCCAATGAGTCCTTGATATTTAGTCGTTTTCAGCCAATTTTCTGGATTTTTGAAAATTTCACTTTTTTGTGAAAGTATCCACTAAATGAGGGAATAATATGTGTGAGGGTACCCCAGGAGAGTTCCAAATGTGTGTGGGTAGAATATATATCCCACGGGGGTAAAATTGAAAAAAGTTAAACATTTTTTTTTTTTTGGACTTAGTCATTTCTCCAGCGTTTATCAGACTTTCAGATAGGGGAAATGTCAGTAAGCGTTCCGATTTCAGTTCCAGAGCGATTCGCCCAATGAGTCCTTGATATTTTGTCGTTGTCAGCCAATAATTTGGATTTTTGAAAATTTCACCTTTTTGTGAAAATATCCACTAAATGAGGGAATAATATGTGTGAGGGTACCCCAGGAGAGTTCCAAATGTGTGTGGGTAGAATATATATCCAATGGGGGTAAAATTGAAAAAAGTTTAAAAATATTTTTTTTGGACTTAGTCATTTTTCTGACGTTTATCAGACTTTCAGATAGGGGAAATGTCAGTGAGCGTTCCGATTTCAGTTCCAGAGCGTTTTGCCTAATGAGTCCTTGATATTTAGTCGTTTTCAGCCAATTTTCTGGATTTTTGAAAATGTCACTTTTTTGTGAAAATATCCACTAAATGAGGGAATAATATGTGTGAGGGTACCCCAGGAGACTTCCAAATGTTGTGTGGGTAGAATTATATATCCCACGGGGGTAAAATTGAAAAAAGTTGAAAAAAATTTTTTTTTGGACTTAGTCTTTTTTCCGGCGTTTATCAGACTTTCAGATAAGGGAAATGTCAGTAAGTGTTCCGATTTCAGTTCCAGAGCGATTCGCCCAATGAGTCCTTGATATTTAGTCGTTTTCAGCCAATTTTCTGGATGTTTGAAAATTTCACTTTTTTTGTGAAAATATCCACTAAATGAGAGAATAATATGTGTGAGGGTACCCCAGGAGAGTTCCAAATGTGTGTGGGTAGAATATATATCCCACGGGGGTAAAATTGAAAAAAGTTAAAAAATTTTTTTTTTTGGACTTAGTCATTTCTCTAGCGTTTAGCAGACTTTCAGATAGGGGAAATGTCAGTAAGCGTTCCGATTTCAGTTCCAGAGCGATTCGCCCAATGAGTCCTTGATATTTCGTCGTTGTCAGGCAATTTTCTGAATTTTTGAAAATTTCACTTTTTTTTGAAAATATCCACTAAATGAGGGAATAATATGTGTTAGGGTACCCCAGGAGAGTTCCAAATGTGTGTGGGTAGAATATATATGAAATGGGGGTAAAATTAAAAAAAGTTTTAAAAATTTTTTTTTTGGACTTAGTGATTTTTGCGCCGTTTATCAGACTTTCAGATCGGGCAAATGTCAGTGAGTGTTCCGATTTCATTTCCAGAGCGATTCGCCCAATGAGTCCTTGATATTTAGTAGTTTTCAGCAAATTTTCTGGATTTTTGAAAATTTCACTTTTTTGTGAAAATATCCACTAAATGAGGGAATAATATGTGTGAGTGTACCCCAGGAGAGTTCCAAATGTGTGTGGGTAGAATATATATCCAATGGGGGTAAAATTGAAAAAAGTTGAAAAATTTTTTTTTTTTGGACTTAGTCAATTTTCCGCCGTTTATCAGACTTTCAGGTAGGGCAAATGTCAGTGAGTGTTCCGATTTCAGTTCCAGAGCGATTCACCCAATGAGTCCTTGATATTTAGTCGTTTTCAGCCAATTTTCTGGATTTTAGAAAATGTCACTTTTTTGTGAAAATATCCACTAACTGAGAGAATAATATGTGTGAGGGTGCCCCAGGAGAGTTCAAAATGTGTGTGGGTAGAATATATATCAAATGGGGGTAGAAGTGAAAAAAGTTGAAAAATATTTTTTTTTGGACTTAGTCATTTTTCCGCCGTTTATCAGACTTTCAGATAGGGGAAATCTCAGTGAGCATTCCGATTTCAGTTCCAGAGCGATTCGCCCAATGAGTCCTTGATATTTAGTCGTTTTCAGCCAATTTTCTGGATTTTTGAAAATTTCACTTTTTTGTGAAAGTATCCACTAAATGAGGGAATAATATGTGTGAGGGTACCCCAGGAGAGTTCCAAATGTGTGTGGGTAGAATATATATCCCACGGGGGTAAAATTTAAAAAAGTTAAACATTTTTTTTTTTTTGGACTTAGTCATTTCTCCAGCGTTTATCAGACTTTCAGATAGGGGAAATGTCAGTAAGCGTTCCGATTTCAGTTCCAGAGCGATTCGTCCAATGAGTCCTTGATATTTTGTCGTTGTCAGCCAATAATTTGGATTTTTGAAAATTTCACCTTTTTGTGAAAATATCCACTAAATGAGGGAATAATATGTGTGAGGGTACCCCAGGAGAGTTCCAAATGTGTGTGGGTAGAATATATATCCAATGGGGGTAAAATTGAAAAAAGTTTAAAAATTTTTTTTTTGGACTTAGTCATTTTTCTGACGTTTATCAGACTTTCAGATAGGGGAAATGTCAGTGAGCGTTCCGATTTCAGTTCCAGAGCGATTTGCCTAATGAGTCCTTGATATTTAGTCGTTTTCAGCCAATTTTCTGGATTTTTGAAAATTTCACTTTTTTGTGAAAATATCCACTAAATGAGGGAATAATATGTGTGAGGGTACCCCAGGAGACTTCCAAATGTTGTGTGGGTAGAATTATATATCCCACGGGGGTAAAATTGAAAAAAGTTGAAAAAAATTTTTTTTCTGACTTAGTCTTTTTTCCGGCGTTTATCAGACTTTCAGATAGGGGAAATGTCAGTAAGTGTTCCGATTTCAGTTCCAGAGCTATTCGCCCAATGAGTCCTTGATATTTAGTCGTTTTCAGCCAATTTTCTGGATGTTTGAAAATTTCACTTTTTTTGTGAAAATATCCACTAAATGAGGGAATAATATGTGTGAGGGTACCCCAGGAGAGTTCCAAATGTGTGTGGGTAGAATATATATCCAATGGGGGTGCAATTGAAAAAAGTTGAAAACATTTTTTTTTTGGACTTAGTCATTTTTCCAGCGTTTATCAGACTTTCAGATAGGGGAAATGTCAATGAGCATTTCGATTTCAGTTCCAGAGCGATTCGCCCAATGAGTCCTTGATATTTAGTCGTTTTCAGCCAATTTTCTGGATTTTTGAAAATTTCATTTTTTTCTGAAAATATCCACTAAATGAGGCAATAATATGTGTGAGGGTACCCCAGGAGAGTTCCAAATGTGTGTGGGTAGAATATATATCCAATGGGGGTAAAATTGAAAAAAGTTGAAAAATTTTTTTTTTGGACTTAGTCATTTTTCCACCGATTATCAGACTTTCAGATAGGGCAAATGTCAGTGAGCGTTCCGATTTCAGTTCCAGAGCGATTCGCCCAATGAGTCCTTGATATTAAGTCGTTTTCAGCCAATAATTTGGATTTTTGAAAATTTCACTTTTTTGTGAAAATATCCACTAAATGAGGGAATAATATGTGTGAGGGTACCCCAGGAGAGTTCCAAATGTGTGTGGGTAGAATATATATCCAATGGGGGTAAAATTGAAAAAAGTTAAACATTTTTTTTTTTTGGACTTAGTCATTTCCCCAGCGTTTATCAGACTTTCAGATAGGGGAAATGTCAGTGAGCGTTCCGATTTCAGTTCCAGAGCGATTCGCCCAATGAGTCCTTGATATTTCGTCGTTGTCAGGCAATTTTCTGAATTTTTGAAAATTTCACTTTTTTGTGAAAATATCCACTAAATGAGGGAATAATATGTGTGAGGGTACCCCAGGAGAGTTCCAAATGTGTGTGGGTAGAATATATATCCAATGGGGGTACAATTGAAAAAAGTTGAAAACATTTTTTTTTTGGACTTAGTCATTTTTCCGGCGTTTATCAGACTTTCAGATAGGGGAAATGTCAATGAGCATTCCGATTTCAGTTCCAGAGCGATTCGCCCAATGAGTCCTTGATATTAAGTCGTTTTCAGCCAATAATTTGGATTTTTGAAAATTTCACTTTTTTGTGAAAATATCCACTAAATGAGGGAATAATATGTGTGAGGGTACCCCAGGAGAGTTCCAAATGTGTGTGGGTAGAATATATATCCAATGGGGGTAAAATTGAAAAAAGTTTAAAAATTTTTTTTTTGGGATTTAGTCATTTTTCCTGCGTTTATCAGACTTTCAGATAGGGGAAATGTCAGTGAGTGTTCCGATTTCAGTTCCAGAGCGATTCGCCCAATGATTCCTTGATATTTAGTCGTTTTCAGCCAATTTTCTGGATTTTTGAAAATTTCACTTTTTTGTGAAAATATCCACTAAATGTTGGAATAATATGTGTGAGGGTACCCCAGGAGAGTTCCAAATGTGTGTGCGTAGAATATATATCCAATGGGGGTAAAATTAAAAAAAGTTGAAAATTTTTCGGGAGGGGATTGTCATTTTTCCGGCGTTTATCAGACTTTCAGATAGGCGAAATGTCAGTGAGCATTCCGATTTCAGTTCCAGAGCGATTCGCACAATGATTCCTTGATATTTAGTCGTTTTCAGCCAATTTTCTGGATTTTTGAAAATTTCACTTTTTTGTGAAACTATCCACTAAATGAGGGAATAATATGTGTGAGGGTACCCCAGGAGAGTTCCAAATGTGTGTGGGTAGAATATATATCCAATGGGGGTAAAATTTAAAAAATTTGAAAAAATTTTTTTTTTGGACTTAGTCATTTTTTAGGCGTTTATCAGACTTTCAGAAAGGGGAAATGTCAATGAGCATTCCGATTTCAGTTCCAGAGCGATTGCCCAATGAGTCCTTGATATTTAGTCGTTTTCAGCCAATTTTCTGGATTTTTGAAAATTTCACTTTTTTGTGAAAATATCCACTAAATGAGGGAATAATATTTGTGAGGGTACCCCAGGAGAGTTCCAAATGTGTGTGGGTAGAATATATATCCAATGGGGGTAAAATTGAAAAAAGTTGAAAACATTTTTTTTTTGGACTTAGTCATTTTTCCGGCGTTTATCAGACTTTCAGATAGGGGAAATGTCAGTGAGCATTCCGATTTCAGTTCCAGAGCGATTCTCCAATGAGTCCTTGATATTTAATCGTTTTCAGCCAATTTTCTGGATTTTTGAAAATTTCACTTTTTTGTGATAATATCCACTAAATGAGGGAATAATATGTGTGAGGGTACCCCAGGAGAGTTCCAAATGTGTGTGGGTAGAATATATATCCCACGGGGGTAAGATTGAAAAAAGTTAAACATTTTTTTTTATGGACTTAGTCATTTCTCCAGCGTTTATCAGACTTTCAGATAGGGGAAATGTCAGTGAGCGTTCCGATTTCAGTTCCAGAGCGATTCGCCCAATGAGTCCTTGATATTTCGTCGTCAGGCAATTTTCTGAATTTTTGAAAATTTCACTTTTTTGTGAAAATATCCACTAAATGAGGGAATAATATGTGTGAGGGTAGCCCAGGAGTGTTCCAAATGTGTGTGGGTAGAATATATATCCAATAGGGATAAAATTGAAAAAAGTTGAAAAAATTTTTTTTTTTGGACTTAGTAATTTTTCTGCCGTTTATCAGACTGTCAGATAGGGTAAATGTCAGTGAGTGTTCCGATTTCAGTTCCAGAGCGATTCACCCAATGAGTCCTTGATATTTAGTCGTTTTCAGCCAATAATTTGGATTTTTGAAAATTTCACTTTTTTGTGAAAATATCCACTAAATGAGGGAATAATATTTGTGAGGGTACCCCAGGAGAGTTCCAAATGTGTGTGGGTAGAATATATATCCAATGGGGGTAAAATTGAAAAAAGTTGAAAACATTTTTTTTTTGGACTTAGTCATTTTTCCGGCATTTATCAGACTTTCAGATAGGGGAAATCTCAGTGAGCATTCCGATTTCAGTTCCAGAGCGATTTGCCCAATGAGTACTTGATATTTAGTCGTTTTCAGCCAATTTTCTGGATTTTTGAAAATTTCACTTTTTTGTGATAATAAGCACTAAATGAGGGAATAATATGTGTGAGGGTACCCGAGGAGAGTTCCAAATGTGTGTGGGTAGAATATATATCCCACGGGGGTAAGATTGAAAAAAGTTAAACATTTTTTTTTATGGACTTAGTCATTTCTCCAGCGTTTATCAGACTTTCAGATAGGGGAAATGTCAGTGAGCGTTCCGATTTCAGTTCCAGAGCGATTCGCCCAATGATTCCTTGATATTTTGACGTCAGGCAATTTTCTGAATTTTTGAAAATTTCACTTTTTAGTGAAAATATCCACTAAATGACGGAATAATATGAGTGAGGGTACCCCAGGAAAGTTCCAAATGTGTGTGGGTAGAATATATATCCCACGGAGGTAAAATTGAAAAAAGTTGAAAAATTTTTTTTTTTGGACTTAGTCATATTTCCGGCGTTTATCATACTTTCAGATAGGGAATGAGCTAGGGAGTGAGCGTTCCGATTTCAGATCCAGAGCGATTCGCTCAATGAGTCCTTGATATTTCGTCGTTGTCAGGCAATTTTCTGAATTTTTGAAAATTTCACTTTTTTGTGAAAATATCCACTAAATGAGGAAATAATATGTGTGAGGGTACCCCAGGAGTGTTCCAAATGTGTGTGGGTAGAATATATATCCAATAGGGATAAAATTGAAAAAAGTTGAAAAAATTTTTTTTTTAGGACTTAGTAATTTTTCTGCCGTTTAACAGACTGTCAGATAGGGTAAATGTCAGTGAGTGTTCCGATTTCAGTTCCAGAGCGATTCACCCAATGAGTCCTTGATATTTAGTCGTTTTCAGCCAATAATTTGGATTTTTGAAAATTTCACTTTTTTGTGAAAATATCCACTAAATGAGGGAATAATATGTGTGAGGGTACCCCAGTAGAGTTTCAAATGTGTGTGGGTAGAATATATATCCAATGGGGAAAAAGTTAAAAAATTTTTTTTTTTCGACTTAGTCATTTTTCCGCCGTTTATCAGACTTTCAGATAGGGCAAATGTCAGTGAGCGTTCCAATTTCAGTTCCAGAGCGATTCACCCAAGGAGTTCTTGATATTTAGTCGTTTTCAGCCAATAATTAGGATTTTTGAAAATTTCACTTTTTTGTGAAAATATCCACTAAATGAGGGAATAATATGAGTGAGGGTACCCCAGGAAAGTTCCAAAAGTGTGTGGGTAGAATATATATCCAATGGGGGTAAAATTGAAAAAAGTTGAAAAAAATTTTTTTTTTGGACTTAGTCATTTTTCTGCCGTTTATCAGACTTTCAGATAGGGGAAATCTCAGTGAGCATTCCGATTTCAGTTCCAGAGCGATTCGCCAATGAGTCCTTGATAGTCGTTTTCAGCCAATTTTCTAGATTTTTGAAAATTTCACTTTTTTGTGAAAATATCCACTAAATGAGGGAATAATATGTGTGAGGGTACCCCAGGAGAGTTCCAAATGTGTGTGTGTAGAATATATATACCACGGGGGTAAAATTGAAGAAAGTTAAAAAAAATATTTTTTTTGGACTTAGTCATTTCTCCAGCGTTTATCAGACTTTCAGATAGAGGAAATCTCAGTGAGCATTCTGATTTCAGTTCCAGAGCGATTCGCCCAATGAGTCCTTGATATTTAGTCGTTTTCAGCCAATTTTCTGGATTTTTGAAAATTTCACTTTTTTGTGAAAATATCCACTAAATGAGGAAATAATATGTGTGAGGGTACCCCAGGAGAGTTCCAAATGTGTGTGGGTAGAATATATATCCAATGGGGGTAAAATTGAAAAAAGTTGAAAACATTTTTTTTTTGGACTTAGTCATTTTTCCACGGTTTATCAGACTTTCAGAGAGGGCAAATGTCAGTGAGCGTTCCGATTTCAGTTCCAGAGCGATTCATCCAATGAGTTCTTGATATTTAGTCGTTTTCAGCCAAAAATTTGGATTTTTGAAAATTTCACTTTTTTGTGAAAATATCCACTAAATGAGGGAATAATATGAGTGAGGGTACCCCAGGAAAGTTCCAAATGAGTGTGGGTAGTATATATATCCAATGGGGGTAAAATTGAAAAAAGTTGAAAACATTTTTTTTTGGACTTAGTCATTTTTCCGCCGTTTATCAGACTTTCAGATAGTGGAAATCTCAGTGAGCATTCCGATTTCAGTTCCAGAGCGATTCACGAAATGATTCCTTGATATTTAGTCGTTTTCAGCCAATTTTCTGAATTTTTGAAAATTTCACTTTTTTGTGAAAATATCCACTAAATGAGGGAATAATATGTGTGAGGGTACCCCAGGAGAGTTCCAAATGTGTGTGGGTAGAATATATATCCAATGGGGGTAAAATTGAAAAAAGTTGAAAACATTTTTTTTTTGGACTTAGTCATTTTTCCACGGTTTATCAGACTTTCAGATAGGGCAAATGTCAGTGAGCGTTCCGATTTCAGTTCCATAGCGATTCATCCAATGAGTTCTTGATATTTAGTCGTTTTCAGCCAAAAATTTGGATTTTTGAAAATTTCACTTTTTTGTGAAAATATCCACTAAATGAGGGAATAATATGTGTGAGGGTACCCCAGGAGAGTTCCAAATGTGTGTGTGTAGAATATATATACCACGGGGGTAAAATTGAAGAAGGTTAAAAAAAATATTTTTTTTGGACTTAGTCATTTCTCCAACGTTTATCAGACTTTCAGATAGGGGAAATGTCAGTGAGCGTTCCGATTTCAGTTCCAGAGCGATTCGCCCAATGAGTCCTCGATATTTAGCCGTTTTCAGCCAATTTTCTGGATTTTTGAAAATTTCACTTTTTTGTGAAAATATCCACTAAATGTGGGAATAATATGTGTGAGGGTACCCCAGGAGAGTTCAAAATGTGTTTGGGTAGAATATATATCCCACGGGGGTAAAATTGAAAAAAGTTAAAAAAAATGTTTTTTTGGACTTAGTCATTTCTCTGTCGTTTATCAGACTTTCAGATAGAGGAAATGTCAGTGAGCGTTCTGATTTCAGTTCCAGAGCGATTCGCCCAATGAGTCCTTGATATTTAGTCGTTTTCAGCCAATTTTCTGGATTTTTGAAAATTTCACTTTTTTGTGAAAATATCCACTAAATGTGGGAATAATATGTGTGAGGGTACCCCAGGAGAGTTCAAAATGTGTTTGGGTAGAATATATATCCCACGGGGGTAAAATTGAAAAAAGTTAAAAAAAATCTTTTTTTAGACTGAGTCATTTCTCTGTCGTTTATCAGACTTTCAGATAGAGGAAATGTCAGTGAGCGTTCTGATTTCAGTTCCAGAGCGATTCGCCCAATGAGTCCTTGATATTTAGTCGTTTTCAGCCAATTTTCTGGATTTTTGAAAATTTCACTTTTTTGTGAAAATATCCACTAAATGTGGGAATAATATGTGTGAGGGTACCCCAGGAGAGTTCAAAATGTGTTTGGGTAGAATATATATCCCACGGGGGTAAAGTTGAAAAAAGTTAAAAAAAATGATTTTTTGGACTTAGTCATTTCTCTGTCGTTTATCAGACTTTCAGATAGAGGAAATATCAGTGAGCGTTCTGATTTCAGTTCCAGAGCGATTCATCCAATGAGTTCTTGATATTTAGTCGTTTTCAGCCAAAAATTTGGATTTTTGAAAATTTCACTTTTTTGTGAAAATATCCACTAAATGAGGGAATAATATGAGTGAGGGTACCCCAGGAAAGTTCCAAATGTGTGTGGGTAGTATATATATCCAATGGGGGTAAAATTGAAAAAAGTTGAAAACATTTTTTTTTGGACTTAGTCATTTTTCCGCCGTTTATCAGACTTTCAGATAGTGGAAATCTCAGTGAGCATTCCGATTTCAGTTCCAGAGCGATTCACCCAATGATTCCTTGATATTTAGTCGTTTTCAGCCAATTTTCTGAATTTTTGAAAATTTCACTTTTTTGTGAAAATATCCACTAAATGAGGGAATAATATGTGTGAGGGTACCCCAGGAGAGTTCCAAATGTGTGTGGGTAGAATATATATCCAATGGGGGTAAAATTGAAAAAAGTTAAAAAAAATGTTTTTTTAGACTTAGTCATTTCTCTGTCGTTTATCAGACTTTCAGATAGAGGAAATGTCAGTGAGCGTTCTGATTTCAGTTCCAGAGCGATTCGCCCAATGAGTCCTTGATATTTAGTCGTTTTCAGCCAATTTTCTGGATTTTTGAAAATTTAACTTTTTGTGAAAATATCCACTAAATGAGGGAATAATATGTGTGAGGGTAGCCCAGGAGAGTTCCAAATGTGTGTGGGTAGAATATATATCCAATGGGGGTAAAATTGAAAAAAGTTGAAAAATTTTTTTTTTTTGAACTTAGTCATTTTTCCGCCGTTTATCAGACTTTCAGATAGGGCAAATGTCAGTGAGCATTCCGATTTCAGTTCCAGAGCGATTCACCCAATGAGTACTTGATATTTAGTCGTTTTCAGCCAATAATTTGGATTTTTGAAAATTTCACTTTTTTGTGAAAATATCCACTAAATGAGGGAATAATATGTGTGAGGGTACCCCAGGAGAGTTCCAAATGTGTGTGTGTAGAATATATATACCACGGGGGTAAAATTGAAGAAGGTTAAAAAAAATATTTTTTTTGGACTTAGTCATTTCTCCAGCGTTTATCAGACTTTCAGATAGGGGAAATGTCAGTGAGCGTTCCGATTTCAGTTCCAGAGCGATTCGCCCAATGAGTCCTCGATATTTAGCCGTTTTCAGCCAATTTTCTGGATTTTTGAAAATTTCACTTTTTTGTGAAAATATCCACTAAATGTGGGAATAATATGTGTGAGGGTACCCCAGGAGAGTTCAAAATGTGTTTGGGTAGAATATATATCCCACGGGGGTAAAGTTGAAAAAAGTTAAAAAAAATGTTTTTTTGGACTTAGTCATTTCTCTGTCGTTTATCAGACTTTCAGATAGAGGAAATGTCAGTGAGCGTTCTGATTTCAGTTCCAGAGCGATTCGCCCAATGAGTCCTTGATATTTAGTCGTTTTCAGCCAATTTTCTGGATTTTTGAAAATTTCACTTTTTTGTGAAAATATCCACTAAATGAGGAAATAATATGTGTGAGGGTACCCCAGGAGAGTTCCAAATGTGTGTGGGTAGAATATATATCCAATGGGGGTAAAATTGAAAAAAGTTGAAAACATTTTTTTTTTGGACTTAGTCATTTTTCCACGGTTTATCAGACTTTCAGATAGGGCAAATGTCAGTGAGCGTTCCGATTTCAGTTCCAGAGCGATTCATCCAATGAGTTCTTGATATTTAGTCGTTTTCAGCCAAAAATTTGGATTTTTGAAAATTTCACTTTTTTGTGAAAATATCCACTAAATGAGGGAATAATATGAGTGATGAGGGTACCCCAGGAAAGTTCCAAATGTGTGTGGGTAGTATATATATCCAATGGGGGTAAAATTGAAAAAAGTTGAAAACATTTTTTTTTGGACTTAGTCATTTTTCCGCCGTTTATCAGACTTTCAGATAGTGGAAATCTCAGTGAGCATTCCGATTTCAGTTCCAGAGCGATTCGCCAATGAGTCCTTGATATTTAGTCGTTTTCAGCCAATAATTTGGATTTTTGAAAATTTCACTTTTTTGTGAAAATATCCACTAAATGAGGGAATAATATGTGTGAGGGTACCCCAGAAGAGTTTCAAATGTGTGTGGGTAGAATATATATCCCACAGGGTAAAATTGAAAAAAGTTTAAAAAAAATTTTTTTTGGACTTAGTCACTTTTTCGGCGTTTATCAGACTTTCAGATAGGGGAAATGTCAATGAGCATTCCGATTTCAATTCCAGAGCGATTTGCCCAAAGAGTCCTTGATATTTAGACGTTTTCAGCCAATTTTCTGGATTTTTGAAAATTTCGCTTTTTTGTGAAAATATCCACTAAATGAGGGAATAATATGTGTGAGGGTACCCCAGGAGAGTTCCAAATGTGTGTGGGTAGAATATATATCCAATGGGGGTAAAATTGAAAAAAGTTGAAAACATTTTTTTTTTGGACTTAGTCATTTTTCCACGGTTTATCAGACTTTCAGATAGGGCAAATGTCAGTGAGCGTTCCGATTTCAGTTCCAGAGCGATTCATCCAATGAGTTCTTGATATTTAGTCGTTTTCAGCCAAAAATTTGGATTTTTGAAAATTTCACTTTTTTGTGAAAATATCCGCTAAATGAGGGAATAATATGTGTGAGGTACCCCAGGAGAGTTCCAAATGTGTGTGGGTAGAATATATATCCAATGGGGGTAAAATTGAAAAAAGTTAAACATTTTTTTTTCTTGAACTTAGTCATTTCTCCAGCGTTTATCAGACTTTCAGATAGGGTAAATGTCAGTGAGCGGTCCAATTTCAGTTCCAGAGCGATTCGCTCAATGAGTCCTTGATATTTCGTCGTTGTCAGGGAATTTTCTGAATTTTTGAAAATTTCACTTTTTTGTGAAAATATCCACTAAATGAGGGAATAATATGTGTGAGGGTACCCCAGGAGAGTTCCAAATGTGTGTGGGTAGAATATATATCCAATGGGGGTAAAATTGAAAAAAGTTGAAAAAATTTTTTTTTTTGGACTTAGTCATTTTTTTGCCGTTTATCAGACTTTCAGATAGGGGAAATCTCAGTGATCATTCCGATTTCAGTTCCAGAGCGATTCGCCAATGAGTCCTTGATAGTCGTGTTCAGCCAATTTTCTGGATTTTTGAAAATTTCACTTTTTTGTGAAAATATCCGCTAAATGAGGGAATAATATGTGTGAGGGTACCCCAGGAGAGTTTCAAATGTGTGCGGGTAGAATATATATCCCACGGGGTAAAATTGAAAAAAGTTGAAAAAAATTTTTTTTGGACCTAGTCATTTTTTCGGCGTTTATCAGACTTTCAGATAGGGGAAATGTCAATGAGCATTCCGATTTCAATTCCAGAGCGATTTGCCCAATGAGTCCTTGATATTTAGATGTTTTCAGCCAATTTTCTGGATTTTTGAAAATTTCACTTTTTTTGTGAAAATATCCACTAAATGAGGGAATAATATGTGTGAGGGTACCCCAGGGGAGTTCCAAATGTGTGTGGGTAGAATATATATCCAATGGGGGTAAAATTGAAAAAAGGTAAACATTTTTTTTTTTGGACTTAGTCATTTCTCCAGCGGTTATCAGACTTTCAGATAGGGGAAATGTCAATGAGCATTCGGATTTCAATTCCAGAGCGATTCGCCCAATGAGTCCTTGATATTTAGACGTTTTCAGACAATTATATGGATTTTTGAAAATTTCACTTTTTTGTGAAAATATCCACTAAATGAGGGAATAATATGTGTGAGGGTACCCCAGGAGAGTTCCAAATGTGTGTGGGTAGAATATATATCCAATTGGGGTAAAATTGAAAATAGTTAAACATTTTTTTTTTTTGGACTTAGTCATTTCTCCAGCGTTTATCAGACTTTCAGATAGGGGAAATGTCAGTGAGCGGTCCAATTTCAGTTCCAGAGCGATTCGCTCAATGAGTCCTTGATATTTAGTCGTTTTCAGCCAATAATTTGGATTTTTGAAAATTTCACTTTTTTGTGAAAATATCCACTAAATGAGGGAATAATATGTGTGAGGGTACCCCAGGAGAGTTTCAAATGTGTGTGGGTAGAATATATATCCCACGGGGTAAAATTGAAAAAAGTTGAAAAAAATTTTTTTTTGGACTTAGTCATTTTTTCAGCGGTTATCAGACTTTCAGATAGGGGAAATGTCAATGAGCATTCGGATTTCAATTACAGAGGGATTCGCCCAATGAGTCCTTGATATTTAGACGTTTTCAGCCAATTATATGGATTTTTGAAAATTTCACTTTTTTGTGAAAATATCCACTAAATGAGGGAATAATATGTGTGAGGGTACCCCAGGAGAGTTCCAAATGTGTGTGGGTAGAATATATATCCAATGGGGGTAAAATTGAAAAAAGTTAAACATTTTTTTTTTTTAACTTAGTCATTTCTCCAGCGTTTATCAGACTTTCAGATAGGGTAAATGTCAGTGAGCGGTCCAATTTCAGTTCCAGAGCGATTCGCTCAATGAGTCCTTGATATTTCGTCGTTGTCAGGGAATTTTCTGAATTTTTGAAAATTTCACTTTTTTGTGAAAATATCCACTAAATGAGGGAATAATATGTGTGAGGGTACCCCAGGAGAGTTCCAAATGTGTGTGGGTAGAATATATATCCAATGGGGGTAAAATTGAAAAAAGTTGAAAAATTTTTTTTTTTGAACTTAGTCATTTTTCCGCCGTTTATCAGACTTTCAGATAGGGCAAATGTCAGTGAGCGTTCCGATTTCAGTTCCAGAGCGATTCACCCAATGAGTCCTTGATATTTAGTCGTTTTCAGCCAATAATTTGGATTTTTGAAAATTTCACTTTTTTGTGAAAATATCCACTAAATGTGGGAATAATATGTGTGAGGGTACCCCAGGAGAGTTCAAAATGTGTTTGGGTAGAAGATATATCCAATGGGGGTAAAATTGAAAAAAGTTTTAAAAAATTTTTTTTTGGACTTAGTCATTTTTCCGCCGTTTATCAGACTTTCAGAAAGGGGAAATCTCAGTGAGCATTCTGATTTCAGTTCCAGAGCGATTCGCCCAATGAGTCCTTGATATTTAGTCGTTTTCAGCCAATTTTCTGGATTTTTGAAAATTTCACTTATTTGTGAAGATATCCACTAAATGAGGGAATTATATGTGTGAGGGTACCCCAAGACAGTTCCAAATGTGTGTGGGTAGAATATATATCATACGGGGGGGGGGTAAAATTGAAAAAAGTTGTAAAAATTTTTTTTTTGGACTTAGTCATTTTTCCGCCGTTTATCAGACTTTCAGATAGGGGAAATGTCAGTGAGCATTCCAATTTCAGTTCCTGAGCGATTCGCCCAATGAGTCCTTGATATTTAGTCGTTGTCAGGCAATTTTCTGAATTTTTGAAAATTTCACTTTTTTGTGAAAATATCCACTAAATGAGGGAATAATATGTGTGAGGGTACCCCAGGAGAGTTCCAAATGTGTGTGGGTAGTATATATATCCAATGGGGGTAAAATTGAAAAAAGTTAAAAAAAATTTTTTTTTTGGACTTAATCATTTTTCCACCGTTTATCAGACTTTCAGATAGGGGACATGTCAGTGAGCGTTCCAATTTCAGTTCCTGAGCGATTCGCTCAATGAGTCCTTGATATTTAGTCATCTTCAGCCAATTTTCTGGATTTTTGAAAATTTCACTTTTTTGTGAAAATATCCACTAAATGAGGGAATAATGTGTGTGAGCTTACCCCACGAGAGTTCCAAATGTGTGTGGGTAGAATATATATCCAATGGGGGTAAAATTGAAAAAAGTAAAAAAAAAATTTTTTTTTGGACTGTCATTTTTCCGACGTTTATCAGACTTTCAGATAGGGGAAATGTCAGTGAGCATTCCGATTTCAGTTCCAGAGTGATTCTCCCAATGAGTCCTTGATATTTAGTCGTTTTCAGCCAATTTTCTGGATTTTTGAAAATTTCACTTTTTTGTGAAAATATCCGCTAAATGAGGGAATAATATGTGTGAGGGTGCCCCAGGAGAGATCCAAATGTGTGTGGGTAGAATATATATCCAATGGGGGTAAAATTGAAAAAAGTTGAAAAAATTTTTTTTTTGGACTTAGTCATTTTTCCGACGTTTATCAGACATTCAGATAGGGGTAATGTCAGTGAGCGTTCCGATTTCAGTTCCAGAGCGATTCGCCCAATGAGTCCTTGATATTTTCTCGTTTTGAGACAATATTTTGGATTTTTGAAAATGTCACTTTTTTGTGAAAATATCCACTAAATGAGGGAATAATATGTGTGAGGGTACCCCAGGAGAGTTCCAAATGTGTGTGAGTAGAATATATATCCCACGGGGGTAAAATTGAAAAAAGTTGAAACAAATTTTTTTTGGACTTAGTCATTTTTCCGGCGTTTATCAGACTTTCAGATAGGGAATGAGATAGGGAGTGACCATTCCGATTTCAGTTCCAGAGCGCTTCGCCCAATGATTCCTTGATAGTTCGTAGCTGTCAGCCAATTTTCTGGATTTTTGAAAATTTCACTTTTTTGTGAAAATATCCACTAAATGAGGGAATAATGTGTGCGAGGGTACCCCAGGAGAGTTCCAAATGTGTGTCGGTAGAATATATGTCCCACGGGGGTAAAATTGAAAAAAGTTGAAAAAAATTTTTTTTTTGGACCTAGTCATTTTTCCGCCGTTTATCAGACTTTCAGATAGGGGAAATGTCAGTGACCATTCCGATTTCAGTTCCAGAGCGATTCGCCCAATGAGTCCTTGATATTTAGTTGTTTTCAGCCAATTTTCTGGATTTTTGAAAATGTCACTTTTTTTGTGAAAATATCCACTAAATGAGAGAATAATATGTGTGATGGTACCCCAGGAGAGTTCCAAATGTGTGTGGGTAGAATATATATCCCACGGGTGTAAACTTGAAAAAAGTTGAAAAAAAATAATTTTTTTGGACTTAGTCATTTTTCCGGCGTTTATCAAACTTTCAGATAGGGGAAATGTCAGTGAGCGTTCCGATTTCAGTTCCAGAGCGATTCGCCCAATGAGTCCTTTATATTTAGTCATTTTCAGCCAATTTTCTGGATTTTTGAAAATTTCACTTTTTTGTGAAAATATTCACTAAATGAGGGAATAATATGTGTGTGGGTAACCCAGGAGAGTTCCAAATGTGTATGGGTAGAATATATATCCCACGGGGGTAAAATTGAAAAAAGTTGAAACATTTTTTTTTTTGGACTTAGTCATTTCTCCGAAGTTTATCAGACTTTCAGATAGGGGAAATGTCAGTGAGCCTTCCGATTTCAGTTCCAGAGCGATTCGCCCAATGAGTCCTTTATATTTAGTCGTTTTCAGCCAATATTTAGGATTTTTGAAAAATTCACTTTTTTTGTGAAAATATACACTAAATGAGGGAATAATATGTGTGAGGGTACCCCAGGAGAGTTCCAAATGTGTGTGGGTAGAATATATATCCAATGGGGGTAAGATTGAAAAAAGTTGAAAAAAATTTATTATTGGACTTAGTCTTTTTTCCGCCGTGTATCAGACTTTCAGATAGGGGAAATGTCAGTGAGCATTCCGATTTCAGTTCCAGAGTGATTCGCACAATTAGTCCTTGATATTTAGTCGTTTTCAGCCAATTTCGTGGATTTTTGAAAACTTCACTTTTTTGTGAAAATATCCACTAAATGAGGGAATAATATTTGTGAGGGTACCCCAGGAGAGTTCCAAATGTGTGTGGGTAGAATATATATCCCACGGGGGTAAAATTGAAAAAAGTTGAAAAAATTTTTTTTTTGGACTTAGTAATTCTTCCGGCTTTTATCAGACTTTCAGATAGGGGAAATGTCAGTGAGCGTTCCGATTTCAGTTCCAGAGAGATTCGCCCAATGAGTCCTTGATATTTCGTCGTTGTGAGGCAATTTTCAGAATTTTTGAAAATTTCACTTTTTTGTGAAAAAATCCACTTAAATAGGGAATAATATGTGTGAGGGTACCCCAGAAGAGTTCCAAACGTGTGTGGGTAGAATATATATCCCACGGGGGTAAAATTGAAAAAAAAATTTTTTTTTACTTAGTCATTTTTCCGCCGTTTATCAGACTTTCAGATGGTGAAATGTCAGTGAGCGTTCTGATTTCATTTCCAGAGCGATTCGCCCAATGAGTCCTTGATATTTAGTCATTTTCAACCAATTTTCGGGATTTTTCAAAATTTCACTTTTTTGTGAAAATATCCACTAAATGAGGAAATAATATGTGTGAGGGTACCCCAGGAGAATTCCAAATGTGTGTGGGTAGAATATGTATCCCACGGGGGTAAAATTGAAAAAAGGTGAAAAAATTTTTTTTTTGGACTTAGTCATTTTTCCGGCTTTTATCAGACTTTCAGATTGGGGAAATGTCTGTGAGCGTTCCGATTTCAGTTACAGAGGGATTCGCCCAATGAGTCCTTGATATTTAGTCGTTTTCAGCGAATTTTCTGGATTTTTGAAAGTTTCACTTTTTTGTGCAAATATCCACTTAACTAGGGAATAATATGTGTGAGGGTACCTCAGGAGAGTTCCAAATGTGTGTGGGTAGAATATATATCCCACGGGGGTAAAATTGAAAAAAGTTGAAAAAATTTTTTTTTTGGACTTAGTCATTTTTCCGGCGTTTATCAGACTTTCAGATAGGGGAAATGTCAGTGAGCATTCCGATTTCAGTTCCAGAGCGATTCGCCCAATCAGTCCTTGATATTTAGTCATTTTCAGTCAATTTTCTGGATTTTTGAAAATTTCACTTTTTTCTATAAATATCCACTAAATGAGGGAATAATATGTGTGAGGGTACCCCAGGAGAGTTCCAAATGTGTGTGGGTAGAATATATATCCCATGGGGGTAAAATTGAAAAAAGTTGAAAACATTTTTTTTCTGGACTTAGTCATTTTTCCGGCGCTTATCAGTCTTTCAGATAGGGGAAATGTCAGTGAGCATTCCGATTTCAGTTCCAGAGCGATTCGCCCAATGAGTCCTTGATATTTAGTAGTTTTCAGACAATTTTCTGGATTTTTGAAAATTTCACTTTTTTGTGAAAATATCCACTTAATTAGGAAATAATATGTGTGAGCGTACCCCAGGAGAGTTCTAAATGTGTGTGGGTAGAATATATATCCCATGGGGGTAAAATGAACAAAAGTTGAAAAAAAATTTTTTTGGACTGTCATTTTTCCGGCATTTATCAAACTTTCAGATAGGGGAAATGTCAGTGAGCGTTCCGATTTCAGTTCCAGAGCGATTTGCCCAATGTGTCCTTGATATTTAGTCGTTTTCAGCCAATTTTCTGGATTTTTGAAAATTTCACTTTTTTCTGAAAATATCCACTAAATGAGGGAATAATATGTTTGAGGGTACCCCAGGAGAGTTCCAAATGTGTGTGGGTAGAATATATATCCCACAGAGCTAAAATTGAAAAAAGTTGAAAAACTATTTTTTTTTGTACTTATTCATTTTTCCGGCGTTCATCAGACTTTCAGGTAGGGGAAATGTCAGTGAGCGTTCTGATTTCAGTTCCAGAGCGATTCGCCCAATGAGTCCTTGATATTTAGTCATTTTCAGCCAATTTTCTGGATTTTTGAAAATTTCACTTTTTTCTGAAAATATCCACTAAATGAGGGAATGATATGTGTGAGGATACCCCAGGAGAGTTCCAAATGTGTGTGGGTAGAATATATGAACCACGGGGGTAAAATTGAAAAAAGTTAAAAAAAAATTTTTTTTGGACTGTCATTTTTCCGGCATTTATCAGACTTTCAGATAGGGGAAATGTCATTTAGCATTCCGATTTCAGTTCCAGAGCGATTCGCCCAATGAGTCCTTGATATTTAGTCATTTTCAGCCAATTTTCAGGATTTTTGAAAATTTTACTTTTTTATGAAAATATCCACTAAATGAGGGAATAATATGTCTGAGGATATCCCAGGAGAGTTCCAAATTTGTGTGGGTAGAATATATATCCCACGGGGGGAAAATTGAAAAAAGTTGAAAAATGTTTTTTTTGAACTTAGTCATTTTTTGGGTGTTTATCAGACTTTCAGATAGGGGAAATGTCAGTGAACGTTCCGATTTCAGTTCCAGAGCGATTCGCCCAATGAGTCCTTGATATTTAGTCATTTTCAGCCAATTTTCTGGATTTTTGAAAATTTCACATTTTTGTGAAAATATCCACTAAATGAGGGAATAATATGTGTGAGGGTACAACAGTAGAGTTCCAAATATGTGTGGGTAGAATAAATATCCCACGGGGGTAAAATTGAAAAAAGTTGAAAAAATTTTTTTTTTGGACTTAGTCATTTTTCCGGCGTTTATCAGACTTTCAGATTGGGGAAATGTCAGTGAGCGTTCCGATTTCAGTTACAGAGCGATTCACCCAATGAGTCCTTGATATTTAGTTATCAGCGAATTTTCTGGATTTTTGAAAATTTCACTTTTTTGTGAAAATATCCACTAAATGAGGGAATAATATGTGTGAGGGCACCCCAGGAGAGTTCCAAATGTGTGTGGGTAGAATATATATCCCACAGGGGTATAATTGTAAAAAGTTAAAAAAAACATTTTTTTGGACTTAGTCATTTTTCCGGCGTTTATCAGACTTTCAGATAGGGGAAATGTCAGTGAGCGTTCCGATTTCAGTTCCAGAGCGATTCGCCCAATCAGTCCTTGATACTCAGTCGTTTTCAGCCAATTTTCTGGATTTATGAAAATTTCACTTTTTTGTGAAAATATCCACTTAATTAGGGAATAATATGTGTGAGCGTACCCCAGGAGAGTTCTAAATGTGTGTGGGTAGAATATATAAACCACGGGGGTAAAATTGAAAAAAGTTAAAAAAAAATTTTTTTTGGACTGTCATTTTTCCGGCATTTATCAGACTTTCAGATAGGGGAAATGTCATTTAGCGTTCCGATTTCAGTTCCAGAGCGATTCGCCCAATGAGTCCTTGATATTTAGTCATTTTCAGCCAATTTTCTGGATTTTTGAAAATTTCACTTTTTTGTGAAAATATCCACTAAATGAGGGAATGATAGGAGTGAGGATACCCCAGGAGACTTCCAAATATGTGCGGGTAGAATATATATCCCACAGGATTAAAATTGAAAAAATTTGAAAAAAAATTTTTTTTTGACTTCGTCATTTTTCCGGCGTTTATCAGACTTTCAGATAGGGAGTGAGCTATGGAGTGAGTGTTCCGATTTCAGCTCCAGAGCGATTCGCCCAATGAGTCTTGATATTTAGTCGTTTTCAGTCAATTTTCAGGGATTTTTGAAAATTTCACTTTTTTGTGAAAATATTCACTAAATGAGGGAATAATATGTGTGAGCCCACCCCAGGAGAGTTCCAAATGTGTGTGGGTAGAATATATATCCCACGGGGGTAAAATTGAAAAAAGTTGAAAAAAATTTTTTTTTGGACTTAATCATTTTTACGGCGTTTATCAGTCTTTCAGATAGGGAAAATGTCAGTGAGCGTTCCGATTTCAGTTCCAGAGCGATTCGCCCAATGAGTCCTTGATATTTAGTCATTTTCAGCCAATATTTTGGATTTTTGCAAATTTCACTTTTTTGTGAAAAAATCCACAAAATGAGGGAATAATATGTGTGAGGGTACCCCAGGAGAGTTCCAAATGTGTGTGGGTATAATTTATATCCCACGGGGGTAAAATTGAAAAAAGTTGAAAAAATTTTTTTTTTGGACTTAGTCATTTTTCCGGCGTTTATCAGACTTTCAGATAGGGCAAATGTCAGTGAGCGTTCCGATTTCAGTTCCAGAGCGATTCGCCCAATGAGTCCTTGATATTTAGTCGTTTTCAGCCAATTTTCTGGATTTTTGAAAATTTCACTTTTTTGTGAAAATATCCACAAAATGAGGGAATAATATGTGTGAGGGTACCCCAGGAGAGTTCCAAATGTGTGTGGGTAGAATATATATCCCACGGGGGTAAAATTGAAAAAAGTTGAAAAAAAATTTTTTTTGGACTTAGTCATTTTTCCGGCGTTTATCAGACTTTCAGATATGCAAATATCAGTGAGCATTCCAATTTCAGTTCCAGAACTATTCAACCAATGAGTCCTTGATATTTAGTCGTTTTCAGCCAATTTTCTGGATTTTTGAAAATTTCACTTTTTTGTGAAAATATCCACAAAATGAGGGAATAATATGTGTGAGAGTACCCCAGGAGAGTTCCAAATGTGTGTGGGTAGAATATATATCCCACGGGGGTAAAATTGAAAAAAGTTTAAAAAAAATTTTTTTTGGACTTAGTCATTTTTCCGGCGTTTATCAGTCTTTCAGACAGGGGAAATGTCAGTGAGCATTACGATTTCAGTTCCCGAGCGATTCGCCCAATGAGTCCTTGATATTTTGTCGTTTTTAGCCAATATTTTGGATTTTTGAAAATTTCACTTTTTTGAGAAAATATCCACAAAATGAGGGAATAATATGTGTGAGGGTGCACCAGGAGAGTTCCAAGTGTGTGTGGGTAGAATATATATCCCACGGGGGTAAAATTGAAAAAAGTTGAAACAATTTTTTTTTTTGGACTTAGTCATTTTACCGGCGTTTATCAGACTTTCGGATAGGGGAAATATCAGTGAGCGTTCCGATTTCAGTTCCAGAGCGATTCTCCCAATGAGTCCTTGATATTTAGTCGTTTTCAGCTAATTTTTGGATTTTTGAAAATTTCACTTTTTTGTGAAAATATCCACAAAATGAGGGAATAATATGTGTGAGGGTACACCAGGAGAGTTCCAAATGTGTGTGGGTAGAATATATATCCCACAGGGGTAAAATTGAAAAAAGTTGAAACAATTTTTTTTTTGGACTTAGTCGTTTTTCCTGTGTTTATCAGACTTTCAGATGGGGGAAATGTCAGTGAGCATTCCGATTTCAGTTCCAGAGCCATTCGCACAATGAGTCCTTGATATTTAGTCGTTTTCAGACAATTTTCTGGTTTTTTGAAAATTTTACTTTTTTGTGAAAATATCCACTAAATGAGGGAATAATATGTGTGAGGGTACCCCAGGAGAGTTCCAAATGTGTGTGGGTAGAATATATATCCCACAGGGGTAAAATTGAAAAAAGTTGAAAACATTTTTTTTTCGGACTTAGTTATTTTTCCGGCATTTATCACGTTTTCAGATACTGGAAATGTCAGTGAGCATTCCGATTTCAGTTCCAGAGCGATTCTCCCAATGAGTAATTGATATTTAGTCGTTTTCAGCTAATTTTTGGATTTTTGAAAATTTCACTTTTTTGTGAAAATATCCACAAAATGAGGGAATAATATGTGTGAGGGTACACCAGGAGAGTTCCAAATGTGTGTGGGTAGAATATATATCCCACAGGGGTAAAATTGAAAAAAGTTGAAACAATTTTTTTTTTGGACTTAGTCGTTTTTCCTGTGTTTATCAGACTTTCAGATACTGGAAATGTCAGTGAGCATTCCGATTTCAGTTCCAGAGCGATTCTCCCAATGAGTAATTGATATTTAGTAGTTTTCAGCTAATTTTCTGGATTTTTGAAAATTTTACTTTTTTGTGAAAATATCCACTAAATGAGGGAATAATATGTGTGAGAGTACCCCAGGAGAGTTCCAAGTGTGTGTGGGTAGAATCTATATCCCACAGGTGTAAAATAGAAAAAAGTTGAAAACATTTTTTTTTTGGCTTAGTCATTTTTCTGGCGTTTATCGGACTTTCAAATTGGGCAAATGTCAGTGAGCGTTCCGATTTCAGTTGAAAAGCGATTCGCCCAATGAGTCCTTGATATTTAGTCGTTTTCAGATAATTTTCTGGATTTTTGAAAATTTTTTTTTTTTTGTGAAAATATCCACTAAATGAGGGAATAATATGTGTGAGGGTACCCCAGGAGAGTTCCAAATGTGTGTGGGTAGAATATATATCCCACGGGGGTAAAATTGAAAAAAGTTGAAACTATTTTTTTTTTGGACTTAGTCATTTTACCGGCGTTTATCAGACTGTCAGATAGGGGAAATGTCAGTGAGAGCTCCGATTTCAGTTCCAGAGCGATTCGCCCAATGAGTCCTTGATATTTAGTCATTTTCAGCCAATTCTCTGGATTTTTGAAAATTTCACTTTTTTGTGAAAATATCCACTAAATGAGGGAATAATATGTGTGAGGGTACCCCAGGAGAGTTCCAAATGTGTGTGGGTAGAATATATATCCCACAGGGGTAAAATTGAAAAAAGCTGAAAAAATTTTTTTTTGGACTTAGTCATTTTTCCGTCGTTTATCAGACTTTTAGATAGGGGAAATGTCAGTGAGCGTTCCGATTTCAGTTCCAGAGTGCTTCGCCCAATGATTCCTTGATATTTAGTCGTTTTCAGCCAATTTTCTGGACTTTTGAAAATTTTACTTTTTTGTGAAAATATCCACTAAATGAGGGAATAATATGTGTGAGGGTACCCCAGGAGAGTTCCAAATGTGTATGGGTAGAATATATATTCCACGGGGGTAAAATTGAAAAAAGTTGAAACTATTTTTTTTTTTGAACTTACTCATTTTACCGGCGTTTATCAGACTTTTAGATAGGGGAAATGTCAGTGAGCGTTCGGATTTCAGTTCCAGAGCGATTCGCCCAATGAGTCCTTGATATTTAGTCGTTTTCAGATAATTTTCTGGATTTTTGAAAATTTCACTTTTTTGTGAAAATATCCACTAAATGAGGGAATAATATGTGTGAGGGTACCCCAGGAGAGTTCCAAATGTGTGTGGGTAGAATATATATCCCACGGGGGTAAAATTGAAAAAAGTTGAAAGTATTTTTATTTTGGACTTAGTCATTTTACCGGCGTTTATCAGACTTTCAGATAGGGGAAATGTCAGTGAGCGCTCCGATTTCAGTTCCAGAGCGATTCGCCCAATGAGTCCTTGATATTTAGTCATTTTCAGCCAATTCTCTGGATTTTTGAAAATTTCACTTTTTTGTGAAAATATCCACTAAATGAGGGAATAATATGTGTGAGGGTACCCCAGGAGAGTTCCAAATGTGTGTGGGTAGAATATATATCCCACGGGGGTAAAATTGAAAAAAGTTGAAAGAATTTTTTTTTTTGGACTTAGTCATTTTACCGGCGTTTATCAGACTTTCACATAGGGGAAATGTCAGTGAGCGTTCCGATTTCAGTTCCAGAGCGATTCTCTCAATGAGTCCTTGATATTTAGTCGTTTTCAACCAATATTTTGGATTTTTGAAAATTTCACTTTTTTGAGAAAATGTCCACAAAATGACGGAATAATATGTGTGAGGGTACCCCAGGAGAGTTCCAAATGTGTGTGGGTAGAATATATATCCCACGGGGGTAAAATTGAAAAAATTTGAAACTATTTTTTTTTTTGGACTTAGTCATTTTACCGGCGTTTATCAGACTTTCAGATATGCAAATATCAGTGAGCATTCCGATTTCAGTTAAAGAACTATTCAACCAATGAGTCCTTGATATTTAGTCGTTTTCAGCCAATTTTCTGGATTTTTGAAAATTTCACTTTTTTGTGAAAATATCCACAAAATGAGGGAATAATATGTGTGAGAGTACCCCAGGAGAGTTCCAAATGTGTGTGGGTAGAATATATATCCCACCGGGGTAAAATTGAAAAAAGTTGAAGAAAATTTTTTTTTGGACTTAGTCATTTTTCCGGCGTTTATCAGTCTTTCAGATAGGGGAAATGTCAGTGAGCATTACGATTTCAGTTCCCGAGCGATTCGCCCAATGAGTCCTTGATATTTAGTCGTTTTCAGCCAATTTTCTGAATTTTTTGAAAATTTCACTTTTTTGTGAAAATATCCACTAAATGAGGGAATAATATGTGTGAGGGTACCCCAGGAGAGTTCCAAATGTGTGTGGGTAGAATATATATCCCACGGGGGTAAAATTGAAAAAAGTTGAAAAAAAAATTTTTTTTGGACTTAGTCATTTTTCCGGCGTTTATCAGACTTTCAGATAGGGCAAATGTCAGTGAGCGTTCCGATTTCAGTTCCAGAGCGATTCGCTCAATGAGTCCTTGATATTTAGTCGTTTTCAGCCAATTTTCTGGATTTTTGAAAATTTCACTTTTTTGTGAAAATATCCACAAAATGAGGGAATAATATGTGTGAGGGTACCCCAGGAGAGTTCCAAATGTGTGTGGGTAGAATATATATCCCACGGGGGTAAAATTGAAAAAAGTTGAAAAAAATTTTTTTTGGACTTAGTCATTTTTCCGGCGTTTATCAGACTTTCAGATATGCAAATATCAGTGAGCATTCCGATTTCAGTTCCAGAACTATTCAACCAATGAGTCCTTGATATTTAGTCGTTTTCAGCCAATTTTCTGCATTTTTGAAAATTTCACTTTTTTGTGAAAATATCCACAAAATGAGGGAATAATATGTGTGAGAGTACCCCAGGAGAGTTCCAAATGTGTGTGGGTAGAATATATATCCCACGGGGGTAAAATTGAAAAAAGTTTAAAAAAAATTTTTTTTGGACTTAGTCATTTTTCCGGCGTTTATCAGACTTTCAGATAGGGGAAATGTCAGTGAGCGTTCCGATTTCAGTTCCAGAGCGATTCGCCCAATGAGTCCTTGATATTTAGTCGTTTTCAACCAATATTTTGGATTTTTGAAAATTTCACTTTTTTGAGAAAATGTCCACAAATTGACGGAATAATATGTGTGAGGTTACCCCAGGAGAGTTAAAAATGTGTGTGGGTAGAATATATATCCCACGGGGGTAAAATTGAAAAAATTTGAAACTATTTTTTTTTTTTGGACTTAGTCATTTTACCGGCGTTTATCAGACTTTCAGATAGGGGAAATGTCAGTGAGCGTTCCGATTTCAGTTCCAGAGCGATTCGCCCAATGAGTCCTTGATATTTAGTTGTTTTCAGCCAATATTTTGGATTTTTGAAAATTTCACTTTTTTGTGAAAATATCCACTAAATGAGGGAATAATATGTGTGAGGGTACCCCAGGAGAGTTCCAAATGTGTGTGGGTAGAATATATATCCCACGGGGGTAAAATTGAAAAAAGTTGAAAGAATTTTTTTTTTTGGACTTAGTCATTTTACCGGCGTTTATCAGACTTTCACATAGGGGAAATGTCAGTGAGCGTTCCGATTTCAGTTCCAGAGCGATTCTCTCAATGAGTCCTTGATATTTAGTCGTTTTCAACCAATATTTTGGATTTTTGAAAATTTCACTTTTTTGAGAAAATGTCCACAAAATGACGGAATAATATGTGTGAGGGTACCCCAGGAGAGTTCCAAATGTGTGTGGGTAGAATATATATCCCACGGGGGTAAAATTGAAAAAATTTGAAACTATTTTTTTTTTTGGACTTAGTCATTTTACCGGCGTTTATCAGACTTTCAGATATGCAAATATCAGTGAGCATTCCGATTTCAGTTAAAGAACTATTCAACCAATGAGTCCTTGATATTTAGTCGTTTTCAGCCAATTTTCTGGATTTTTGAAAATTTCACTTTTTTGTGAAAATATCCACAAAATGAGGGAATAATATGTGTGAGAGTACCCCAGGAGAGTTCCAAATGTGTGTGGGTAGAATATATATCCCACCGGGGTAAAATTGAAAAAAGTTGAAGAAAATTTTTTTTTGGACTTAGTCATTTTTCCGGCGTTTATCAGTCTTTCAGATAGGGGAAATGTCAGTGAGCATTACGATTTCAGTTCCCGAGCGATTCGCCCAATGAGTCCTTGATATTTAGTCGTTTTCAGCCAATTTTCTGAATTTTTTGAAAATTTCACTTTTTTGTGAAAATATCCACTAAATGAGGGAATAATATGTGTGAGGGTACCCCAGGAGAGTTCCAAATGTGTGTGGGTAGAATATATATCCCACGGGGGTAAAATTGAAAAAAGTTGAAAAAAAAATTTTTTTTGGACTTAGTCATTTTTCCGGCGTTTATCAGACTTTCAGATAGGGCAAATGTCAGTGAGCGTTCCGATTTCAGTTCCAGAGCGATTCGCTCAATGAGTCCTTGATATTTAGTCGTTTTCAGCCAATTTTCTGGATTTTTGAAAATTTCACTTTTTTGTGAAAATATCCACAAAATGAGGGAATAATATGTGTGAGGGTACCCCAGGAGAGTTCCAAATGTGTGTGGGTAGAATATATATCCCACGGGGGTAAAATTGAAAAAAGTTGAAAAAAATTTTCTTTGGACTTAGTCATTTTTCCGGCGTTTATCAGACTTTCAGATATGCAAATATCAGTGAGCATTCCGATTTCAGTTCCAGAACTATTCAACCAATGAGTCCTTGATATTTAGTCGTTTTCAGCCAATTTTCTGCATTTTTGAAAATTTCACTTTTTTGTGAAAATATCCACAAAATGAGGGAATAATATGTGTGAGAGTACCCCAGGAGAGTTCCAAATGTGTGTGGGTAGAATATATATCCCACGGGGGTAAAATTGAAAAAAGTTTAAAAAAAATTTTTTTTGGACTTAGTCATTTTTCCGGCGTTTATCAGACTTTCAGATAGGGGAAATGTCAGTGAGCGTTCCGATTTCAGTTCCAGAGCGATTCGCCCAATGAGTCCTTGATATTTAGTCGTTTTCAACCAATATTTTGGATTTTTGAAAATTTCACTTTTTTGAGAAAATGTCCACAAATTGACGGAATAATATGTGTGAGGTTACCCCAGGAGAGTTAAAAATGTGTGTGGGTAGAATATATATCCCACGGGGGTAAAATTGAAAAAATTTGAAACTATTTTTTTTTTTTGGACTTAGTCATTTTACCGGCGTTTATCAGACTTTCAGATAGGGGAAATGTCAGTGAGCGTTCCGATTTCAGTTCCAGAGCGATTCGCCCAATGAGTCCTTGATATTTAGTTGTTTTCAGCCAATATTTTGGATTTTTGAAAATTTCACTTTTTTGTGAAAATATCCACAAAATGAGGGAATAATATGTGTGAGGGTACCCCAGGAGAGTTCCAAATGTGTGTGGGTAGAATATATATCCCACGGGGGTAAAATTGAAAAAAGTTGAAAAAAAATTTTTTTTGGACTTAGTCATTTTTCCGGCGTTTATCAGACTTTCAGATATGCAAATATCAGTGAGCATTCCGATTTCAGTTAAAGAACTATTCAACCAATGAGTCCTTGATATTTAGTCGTTTTCAGCCAATTTTCTGGATTTTTGAAAATTTCACTTTTTTGTGAAAATATCCACAAAATGAGGGAATAATATGTGTGAGAGTACCCCAGGAGAGTTCCAAATGTGTGTGGGTAGAATATATATCCCACGGGGGTAAAATTGAAAAAAGTTGAAAAAAAAATTTTTTTTGGACTTAGTCATTTTTCCGTCGTTTATCAGACTTTCAGAGAGGGCAAATGTCAGTGAGCATTGCGATTTCAGTTCCAGAGCGACTCGCCCAATGAGTCCTTGATATTTAGTCGTTTTCAGCCAATATTTTGGATTTTTGAAAATTCCACTTTTTTGTGAAAATATCCACAAAATGAGGGAATAATATGTGTGAGGGTACCCCAGGAGAGTTCCAAATGTGTGTGGGTAGAATATATATCCCACGGGGGTAAAATTGAAAAAAGTTGAAAAAAAATTTTTTTTGGACTTAGTCATTGTTCCGGCGTTTATCAGACTTTCAGATAGGGCAAATGTCAGTGAGCGTTCCGATTTCAGTTCCAGAGCGATTCACCCAATGAGTCCTTGATATTTAGTCGTTTTCAGCCAATTTTCTGGATTTTTGAAAATTTCACTTTTTTGTGAAAATATCCACAAAATGAGGGAATAATATGTGTGAGAGTACCCCAGGAGAGTTCCAAATGTGTGTGGGTAGAATTTATATCCCACGGGGGTAAAATTGAAAAAAGTTGAAAAAAATTTTTTTTTGGACTTAGTCATTTTTCCGGCGTTTATCAGTCTTTCAGATAGGGCAAATGTCAGTGAGCGTTCCGATTTCAGTTCCAGAGCGATTCGCCCAATGAGTCCTTGATATTTAGTCATTTTCAGCCAATATTTTGGATTTTTGCAAATTTCACTTTTTTGTGAAAAAATCCACAAAATGAGGGAATAATATGTGTGAGGGTACCCCAGGAGAGTTCCAAATGTGTGTGGGTAGAATATATATCCCACGGGGGTAAAATTGAAAAAAGTTGAAAAAAAATTTTTTTTGGACTTAGTCATTTTTCCGGCGTTTCTCAGACTTTCAGATATGCAAATATCAGTGAGCATTCCGTTTTCAGTTCCACAACTATTCAACCAATGAGTCCGTGATATTTAGTCGTTTTCAGCCAATTTTCTGGATTTTTGAAAATTTCACTTTTTTGTGAAAATATCCACAAAATGAGGGAATAATATGTGTGAGAGTACCCCAGGAGAGTTCCAAATGTGTGTGGGTAGAATATATATCCCACGGGGGTAAAATTGAAAAAAGTTTAAAAAAAATTTTTTTTAGACTAAGTCATTTTTCCGGCGTTTATCAGTCTTTCAGACAGGGGAAATGTCAGTGAGCATTACGATTTCAGTTCCCGAGCGATTCGCCCAATGAGTCCTTGATATTTTGTCGTTTTTAGCCAATATTTTGGATTTTTGAAAATTTCACTTTTTTGAGAAAATATCCACAAAATGAGGGAATAATATGTGTGAGGGTGCACCAGGAGAGTTCCAAGTGTGTGTGGGTAGAATATATATCCCACGGGGGTAAAATTGAAAAAAGTTGAAACAATTTTTTTTTTTGGACTTAGTCATTTTACCGGCGTTTATCAGACTTTCAGATAGGGGAAGTGTCAGTGAGCGTTCCGATTTCAGTTCCAGAGCGATTCGCCCAATGAGTCCTTGATATTTAGTCGTTTTCAACCAATATTTTGGATTTTTGAAAATTTCACTTTTTTGAGAAAATGTCCACAAAATGACGGAATAATATGTGTGAGGTTACCCCAGGAGAGTTAAAAATGTGTGTGGGTAGAATATATATCCCACGGGGGTAAAATTGAAAAAATTTGAAACTATTTTTTTTTTTGGACTTAGTCATTTTACCGGCGTTTATCAGACTTTCAGATAGGGGAAATGTCAGTGAGCGTTCCGATTTCAGTTCCAGAGCGATTCGCCCAATGAGTCCTTGATATTTAGTTGTTTTCAGCCAATATTTTGGATTTTTGAAAATTTCACTTTTTTGTGAAAATATCCACAAAATGAGGGAATAATATGTGTGAGGGTACCCCAGGAGAGTTCCAAATGTGTGTGGGTAGAATATATATCCCACCGGGGTAAAATTGAAAAAAGTTGAAGAAAATTTTTTTTTGGACTTAGTCATTGTTCCGGCGTTTATCAGACTTTCAGATAGGGCAAATGTCAGTGAGCGTTCCGATTTCAGTTCCAAAGCGATTCACCCAATGAGTCCTTGATATTTAGTCGTTTTCAGCCAATTTTCTGAATTTTTTGAAAATTTCACTTTTTTGTGAAAATATCCACTAAATGAGGGAATAATATGTGTGAGGGTACCCCAGGAGAGTTCCAAATGTGTGTGGGTAGAATATATATCCCACGGGGGTAAAATTGAAAAAGGTTGAAAAAATTTTTTTTTTGGACTTAGTCATTTTTCCGGCGTTTATCAGTTTTTCATATAGGGAAAATGTCAGTGAGCATTCCGATTTCAGTTCCAGAGCGATTCGCCCAATGAGTCCTTGATATTTAGTCGTTTTCAGCTAATATTTTGGATTTTTGAAAATTTCACTTTTTTGTGAAAATATCACTAAATGAGGGAATAATATGTGTGAGGGTACCCCAGTAGAGTTCCAAATGTGTGTGGGTAGAATATATATCCCACGGGGGTAAAATTGAAAAAAGTTAAAACTATTTTTTTTTTGGACTTAGTCATTTTAGCGGCGTTTATCAGACTTTCAGATAGGGAAAATGTCAGTGAGCATTACGATTTCAGTTCTCGAGCGGTTCGCCCAATGAGTGCTTGATATTTAGTCGTTTTCAGCCAATATTTTGGATTTTTGAAAATTTCACTTTTTTGAGAAAATATCCACAAAATGAGGGAATAATATGTGTGAGGGTACCCCAGGAGAGTTCCAAATGTGTGTGGGTAGAATATATATCCCACGGGGGTAAAATTGAAAAAAGTTGAAACAATTATTTTTTTTGGACTTAGTCATTTTTCCAGCGTTTATCAGATTTTCAGACAGGGCAAATGTCAGTGAGCGTTCCGATTTCAGTTCCAAAGCGATTCGCCCAATGAGTCCTTGATATTTAGTCGTTTTCAGCCAATTTTCTGGATTTTTGAAAATTTCACTTTTTTGAGAAAATATCCACAAAATGAGGGAATAATATGTGTGAGGGTACCCCAGGAGAGTTCCAAATGTGTGTTGGTAGAATATATATCCCACGGGGGTAAAATTGAAAAAAGTTAAAACAATTTTTTTTTTGGACTTAGTCATTTTTCCGTCGTTTATCAGACTTTCAGATAGGGCAAATGTCAGTGAGCGTTCCGATTTCAGTTCCAGAGCGAGTCGCCCAATGAGTCCTTGATATTTAGTCGTTTTCAGCCAATTTTCTGGATTTTTGAAAATTTCATTTTTTTGTGAAAATATCCACAAAATGAGGGAATAATATGTGTCAGGGTACCCCAGGAGAGTTCCAAATGTGTGTGGGTAGAATAAATATCCCACGGGGGTAAAATTGAAAAAAGTTGAAACAATTTTTTTTTTGGACTTAGTCATTTTTCCGGCGTTTATCACACTTTCAGATAGGGGAAATGTCAGTGAGTGTACCGATTTCAGTTCCAGAGTGATTCGCCCAATGAGTGCTTGATATTTAGTCGTTTTCAGCCAATATTTTGGATTTTTGAAAATTTCACTTTTTTGAGAAAATATCCACAAAATGAGGGAATAATATGTGTGAGGGTACCCCAGGAGAGTTCCAAATGTGTGTGGGTAGAATATATATCCCACGGGGGTAAAATTGAAAAAAGTTGAAACAATTATTTTTTTTGGACTTAGTCATTTTTCCAGCGTTTATCAGATTTTCAGACAGGGCAAATGTCAGTGAGCGTTCCGATTTCAGTTCCAAAGCGATTCGCCCAATGAGTCCTTGATATTTAGTCGTTTTCAGCCAATTTTCTGGATTTTTGAAAATTTCACTTTCTTGAGAAAATATCCACAAAATGAGGGAATAATATGTGTGAGGGTACCCCAGGAGAGTTCCAAATGTGTGTTGGTAGAATATATATCCCACGGGGGTAAAATTGAAAAAAGTTAAAACAATTTTTTTTTTGGACTTAGTCATTTTTCCGTCGTTTATCAGTTTTTCAGATAGGGAAAATGTCAGTGAGCATTCCGATTTCAGTTCCAGAGCGATTCGCCCAATGAGTCCTTGATATTTAGTCGTTTTCAGCCAATATTTTGGATTTTTGAAAATTTCACTTTTTTGTGAAAATATCACTAAATGAGGGAATAATATGTGTGAGTGTACCCCAGGAGAGTTCCAAATGTGTGTGGGTAGAATATATATCCCACGGGGGTAAAATTGAAAAAATTTGAAACTATTTTTTTTTTTGGACTTAGTCATTTTACCGGCGTTTATCAGACTTTCAGATAGGGGAAATGTCAGTGAGCGTTCCGATTTCAGTTCCAGAGCGATTCTCCCAATGAGTCCTTGATATTTAGTCGTTTTCAACCAATATTTTGGATTTTTGAAAATTTCACTTTTTTGAGAAAATGTCCACAAAATGAGGGAATAATATGTGTGAGGGTACCCCAGGAGAGTTCCAAATGTGTGTGGGTAGAATATATATCCCACGGGGGTAAAATTGAAAAAAGTTGAAAAAAAAATTTTTTTTGGACTTAGTCATTTTTCCGTCGTTTATCAGACTTTCAGAGAGGGCAAATGTCAGTGAGCATTGCGATTTCAGTTCCAGAGCGATTCGCCCAATGAGTCCTTGATATTTAGTCGTTTTCAGCCAATATTTTGGATTTTTGAAAATTCCACTTTTTTGTGAAAATATCCACAAAATGAGGGAATAATATGTGTGAGGGTACCCCAGGAGAGTTCCAAATGTGTGTGGGTAGAATATATATCCCACGGGGGTAAAATTGAAAAAAGTTGAAAAAAAATTTTTTTTGGACTTAGTCATTGTTCCGGCGTTTATCAGACTTTCAGATAGGGCAAATGTCAGTGAGCGTTCCGATTTCAGTTCCAGAGCGATTCACCCAATGAGTCCTTGATATTTAGTCGTTTTCAGCCAATTTTCTGGATTTTTGAAAATTTCACTTTTTTGTGAAAATATCCACAAAATGAGGGAATAATATGTGTGAGAGTACCCCAGGAGAGTTCCAAATGTGTGTGGGTAGAATTTATATCCCACGGGGGTAAAATTGAAAAAAGTTGAAAAAAATTTTTTTTTGGACTTAGTCATTTTTCCGGCGTTTATCAGTCTTTCAGATAGGGCAAATGTCAGTGAGCGTTCCGATTTCAGTTCCAGAGCGATTCGCCCAATGAGTCCTTGATATTTAGTCATTTTCAGCCAATATTTTGGATTTTTGCAAATTTCACTTTTTTGTGAAAAAATCCACAAAATGAGGGAATAATATGTGTGAGGGTACCCCAGGAGAGTTCCAAATGTGTGTGGGTAGAATATATATCCCACGGGGGTAAAATTGAAAAAAGTTGAAAAAAAATTTTTTTTGGACTTAGTCATTTTTCCGGCGTTTCTCAGACTTTCAGATATGCAAATATCAGTGAGCATTCCGATTTCAGTTCCACAACTATTCAACCAATGAGTCCGTGATATTTAGTCGTTTTCAGCCAATTTTCTGGATTTTTGAAAATTTCACTTTTTTGTGAAAATATCCACAAAATGAGGGAATAATATGTGTGAGAGTACCCCAGGAGAGTTCCAAATGTGTGTGGGTAGAATATATATCCCACGGGGGTAAAATTGAAAAAAGTTTAAAAAAAATTTTTTTTGGACTAAGTCATTTTTCCGGCGTTTATCAGTCTTTCAGACAGGGGAAATGTCAGTGAGCATTACGATTTCAGTTCCCGAGCGATTCGCCCAATGAGTCCTTGATATTTTGTCGTTTTTAGCCAATATTTTGGATTTTTGAAAATTGCACTTTTTTGAGAAAATATCCACAAAATGAGGGAATAATATGTGTGAAGGTGCACCAGGAGAGTTCCAAGTGTGTGTGGGTAGAATATATATCCCACGGGGGTAAAATTGAAAAAAGTTGAAACAATTTTTTTTTTTGGACTTAGTCATTTTACCGGCGTTTATCAGACTTTCAGATAGGGGAAGTGTCAGTGAGCGTTCCGATTTCAGTTCCAGAGCGATTCGCCCAATGAGTCCTTGATATTTAGTCGTTTTCAACCAATATTTTGGATTTTTGAAAATTTCACTTTTTTGAGAAAATGTCCACAAAATGACGGAATAATATGTGTGAGGTTACCCCAGGAGAGTTAAAAATGTGTGTGGGTAGAATATATATCCCACGGGGGTAAAATTGAAAAAATTTGAAACTATTTTTTTTTTTGGACTTAGTCATTTTACCGGCGTTTATCAGACTTTCAGATAGGGGAAATGTCAGTGAGCGTTCCGATTTCAGTTCCAGAGCGATTCGCCCAATGAGTCCTTGATATTTAGTTGTTTTCATCCAATATTTTGGATTTTTGAAAATTTCACTTTTTTGTGAAAATATCCACAAAATGAGGGAATAATATGTGTGAGGGTACCCCAGGAGAGTTCCAAATGTGTGTGGGTAGAATATATATCCCACCGGGGTAAAATTGAAAAAAGTTGAAGAAAATTTTTTTTTGGACTTAGTCATTGTTCCGGCGTTTATCAGACTTTCAGATAGGGCAAATGTCAGTGAGCGTTCCGATTTCAGTTCCAGAGCGATTCACCCAATGAGTCCTTGATATTTAGTCGTTTTCAGCCAATTTTCTGAATTTTTTGAAAATTTCACTTTTTTGTGAAAATATCCACTAAATGAGGGAATAATATGTGTGAGGGTACCCCAGGAGAGTTCCAAATGTGTGTGGGTAGAATATATATCCCACGGGGGTAAAATTGAAAAAAGTTGAAAAAATTTTTTTTTTGGACTTAGTCATTTTTCCGGCGTTTATCAGTTTTTCATATAGGGAAAATGTCAGTGAGCATTCCGATTTCAGTTCCAGAGCGATTCGCCCAATGAGTCCTTGATATTTAGTCGTTTTCAGCCAATATTTTGGATTTTTGAAAATTTCACTTTTTTGTGAAAATATCACTAAATGAGGGAATAATATGTGTGAGGGTACCCCAGTAGAGTTCCAAATGTGTGTGGGTAGAATATATATCCCACGGGGGTAAAATTGAAAAAAGTTAAAACTATTTTTTTTTTGGACTTAGTCATTTTAGCGGCGTTTATCAGACTTTCAGATAGGGAAAATGTCAGTGAGCATTACGATTTCAGTTCTCGAGCGGTTCGGCCAATGAGTGCTTGATATTTAGTCGTTTTCAGCCAATATTTTGGATTTTTGAAAATTTCACTTTTTTGAGAAAATATCCACAAAATGAGGGAATAATATGTGTGAGGGTACCCCAGGAGAGTTCCAAATGTGTGTGGGTAGAATATATATCCCACGGGGGTAAAATTGAAAAAAGTTGAAACAATTATTTTTTTTGGACTTAGTCATTTTTCCAGCGTTTATCAGATTTTCAGACAGGGCAAATGTCAGTGAGCGTTCCGATTTCAGTTCCAAAGCGATTCGCCCAATGAGTCCTTGATATTTAGTCGTTTTCAGCCAATTTTCTGGATTTTTGAAAATTTCACTTTTTTGAGAAAATATCCACAAAATGAGGGAATAATATGTGTGAGGGTACCCCAGGAGAGTTCCAAATGTGTGTTGGTAGAATATATATCCCACGGGGGTAAAATTGAAAAAAGTTAAAACAATTTTTTTTTTGGACTTAGTCATTTTTCCGTCGTTTATCAGACTTTCAGATAGGGCAAATGTCAGTGAGCGTTCCGATTTCAGTTCCAGAGCGAGTCGCCCAATGAGTCCTTGATATTTAGTCGTTTTCAGCCAATTTTCTGGATTTTTGAAAATTTCATTTTTTTGTGAAAATATCCACAAAATGAGGGAATAATATGTGTCAGGGTACCCCAGGAGAGTTCCAAATGTGTGTGGGTAGAATAAATATCCCACGGGGGTAAAATTGAAAAAAGTTGAAACAATTTTTTTTTTGGACTTAGTCATTTTTCCGGCGTTTATCACACTTTCAGATAGGGGAAATGTCAGTGAGTGTACCGATTTCAGTTCCAGAGTGATTCGCCCAATGAGTGCTTGATATTTAGTCATTTTCAGCCAATATTTTGGATTTTTGAAAATTTCACTTTTTTGAGAAAATATCCACAAAATGAGGGAATAATATGTGTGAGGGTACCCCAGGAGAGTTCCAAATGTGTGTGGGTAGAATATATATCCCACGGGGGTAAAATTGAAAAAAGTTGAAACAATTATTTTTTTTGGACTTAGTCATTTTTCCAGCGTTTATCAGATTTTCAGACAGGGCAAATGTCAGTGAGCGTTCCGATTTCAGTTCCAAAGCGATTCGCCCAATGAGTCCTTGATATTTAGTCGTTTTCAGCCAATTTTCTGGATTTTTGAAAATTTCACTTTTTTGTGAAAATATCCACAAAATGAGGGAATAATATGTGTGAGAGTACCCCAGGAGAGTTCCAAATGTGTGTGGGTAGAATTTATATCCCACGGGGGTAAAATTGAAAAAAGTTGAAAAAAATTTTTTTTTGGACTTAGTCATTTTTCCGGCGTTTATCAGTCTTTCAGATAGGGCAAATGTCAGTGAGCGTTCCGATTTCAGTTCCAGAGCGATTCGCCCAATGAGTCCTTGATATTTAGTCATTTTCAGCCAATATTTTGGATTTTTGCAAATTTCACTTTTTTGTGAAAAAATCCACAAAATGAGGGAATAATATGTGTGAGGGTACCCCAGGAGAGTTCCAAATGTGTGTGGGTAGAATATATATCCCACGGGGGTAAAATTGAAAAAAGTTGAAAAAAAATTTTTTTTGGACTTAGTCATTTTTCCGGCGTTTCTCAGACTTTCAGATATGCAAATATCAGTGAGCATTCCGATTTCAGTTCCACAACTATTCAACCAATGAGTCCGTGATATTTAGTCGTTTTCAGCCAATTTTCTGGATTTTTGAAAATTTCACTTTTTTGTGAAAATATCCACAAAATGAGGGAATAATATGTGTGAGAGTACCCCAGGAGAGTTCCAAATGTGTGTGGGTAGAATATATATCCCACGGGGGTAAAATTGAAAAAAGTTTAAAAAAAATTTTTTTTGGACTAAGTCATTTTTCCGGCGTTTATCAGTCTTTCAGACAGGGGAAATGTCAGTGAGCATTACGATTTCAGTTCCCGAGCGATTCGCCCAATGAGTCCTTGATATTTTGTCGTTTTTAGCCAATATTTTGGATTTTTGAAAATTGCACTTTTTTGAGAAAATATCCACAAAATGAGGGAATAATATGTGTGAAGGTGCACCAGGAGAGTTCCAAGTGTGTGTGGGTAGAATATATATCCCACGGGGGTAAAATTGAAAAAAGTTGAAACAATTTTTTTTTTTGGACTTAGTCATTTTACCGGCGTTTATCAGACTTTCAGATAGGGGAAGTGTCAGTGAGCGTTCCGATTTCAGTTCCAGAGCGATTCGCCCAATGAGTCCTTGATATTTAGTCGTTTTCAACCAATATTTTGGATTTTTGAAAATTTCACTTTTTTGAGAAAATGTCCACAAAATGACGGAATAATATGTGTGAGGTTACCCCAGGAGAGTTAAAAATGTGTGTGGGTAGAATATATATCCCACGGGGGTAAAATTGAAAAAATTTGAAACTATTTTTTTTTTTGGACTTAGTCATTTTACCGGCGTTTATCAGACTTTCAGATAGGGGAAATGTCAGTGAGCGTTCCGATTTCAGTTCCAGAGCGATTCGCCCAATGAGTCCTTGATATTTAGTTGTTTTCAGCCAATATTTTGGATTTTTGAAAATTTCACTTTTTTGTGAAAATATCCACAAAATGAGGGAATAATATGTGTGAGGGTACCCCAGGAGAGTTCCAAATGTGTGTGGGTAGAATATATATCCCACCGGGGTAAAATTGAAAAAAGTTGAAGAAAATTTTTTTTTGGACTTAGTCATTGTTCCGGCGTTTATCAGACTTTCAGATAGGGCAAATGTCAGTGAGCGTTCCGATTTCAGTTCCAGAGCGATTCACCCAATGAGTCCTTGATATTTAGTCGTTTTCAGCCAATTTTCTGAATTTTTTGAAAATTTCACTTTTTTGTGAAAATATCCACTAAATGAGGGAATAATATGTGTGAGGGTACCCCAGGAGAGTTCCAAATGTGTGTGGGTAGAATATATATCCCACGGGGGTAAAATTGAAAAAAGTTGAAAAAATTTTTTTTTTGGACTTAGTCATTTTTCCGGCGTTTATCAGTTTTTCATATAGGGAAAATGTCAGTGAGCATTCCGATTTCAGTTCCAGAGCGATTCGCCCAATGAGTCCTTGATATTTAGTCGTTTTCAGCCAATATTTTGGATTTTTGAAAATTTCACTTTTTTGTGAAAATATCACTAAATGAGGGAATAATATGTGTGAGGGTACCCCAGTAGAGTTCCAAATGTGTGTGGGTAGAATATATATCCCACGGGGGTAAAATTGAAAAAAGTTAAAACTATTTTTTTTTTGGACTTAGTCATTTTAGCGGCGTTTATCAGACTTTCAGATAGGGAAAATGTCAGTGAGCATTACGATTTCAGTTCTCGAGCGGTTCGCCCAATGAGTGCTTGATATTTAGTCGTTTTCAGCCAATATTTTGGATTTTTGAAAATTTCACTTTTTTGAGAAAATATCCACAAAATGAGGGAATAATATGTGTGAGGGTACCCCAGGAGAGTTCCAAATGTGTGTGGGTAGAATATATATCCCACGGGGGTAAAATTGAAAAAAGTTGAAACAATTATTTTTTTTGGACTTAGTCATTTTTCCAGCGTTTATCAGATTTTCAGACAGGGCAAATGTCAGTGAGCGTTCCGATTTCAGATCCAAAGCGATTCGCCCAATGAGTCCTTGATATTTAGTCGTTTTCAGCCAATTTTCTGGATTTTTGAAAATTTCACTTTTTTGAGAAAATATCCACAAAATGAGGGAATAATATGTGTGAGGGTACCCCAGGAGAGTTCCAAATGTGTGTTGGTAGAATATATATCCCACGGGGGTAAAATTGAAAAAAGTTAAAACAATTTTTTTTTTGGACTTAGTCATTTTTCCGTCGTTTATCAGACTTTCAGATAGGGCAAATGTCAGTGAGCGTTCCGATTTCAGTTCCAGAGCGAGTCGCCCAATGAGTCCTTGATATTTAGTCGTTTTCAGCCAATTTTCTGGATTTTTGAAAATTTCATTTTTTTGTGAAAATATCCACAAAATGAGGGAATAATATGTGTCAGGGTACCCCAGGAGAGTTCCAAATGTGTGTGGGTAGAATAAATATCCCACGGGGGTAAAATTGAAAAAAGTTGAAACAATTTTTTTTTTGGACTTAGTCATTTTTCCGGCGTTTATCACACTTTCAGATAGGGGAAATGTCAGTGAGTGTACCGATTTCAGTTCCAGAGTGATTCGCCCAATGAGTGCTTGATATTTAGTCATTTTCAGCCAATATTTTGGATTTTTGAAAATTTCACTTTTTTGAGAAAATATCCACAAAATGAGGGAATAATATGTGTGAGGGTACCCCAGGAGAGTTCCAAATGTGTGTGGGTAGAATATATATCCCACGGGGGTAAAATTGAAAAAAGTTGAAACAATTATTTTTTTTGGACTTAGTCATTTTTCCAGCGTTTATCAGATTTTCAGACAGGGCAAATGTCAGTGAGCGTTCCGATTTCAGTTCCAAAGCGATTCGCCCAATGAGTCCTTGATATTTAGTCGTTTTCAGCCAATTTTCTGGATTTTTGAAAATTTCACTTTCTTGAGAAAATATCCACAAAATGAGGGAATAATATGTGTGAGGGTACCCCAGGAGAGTTCCAAATGTGTGTTGGTAGAATATATATCCCACGGGGGTAAAATTGAAAAAAGTTAAAACAATTTTTTTTTTGGACTTAGTCATTTTTCCGTCGTTTATCAGACTTTTAGATAGGGCAAATGTCAGTGAGCGTTCCGATTTCAGTTCCAGAGCGATTCGCCCAATGAGTCCTTGATATTTAGTCGTTTTCACCCAATATTTTGGATTTTTGAAAATTTCACTTTTTTGAGAAAATATCCACAAAATGAGGGAATAATATATGTGAGGGTACCCCGGGAGAATTCCAAACGTGTGTGGGTAGAATGTATATCCCACGGGGGTAAAATTGAAAAAAGTTGAAAAAATTTTTTTTTTTGGTCTTAGTCATTTTTCCGTCGTTTATCAGACTTTCAGATAGGGCAAATGTCAGTGAGCGTTCCGATTTCAGTTCCAGAGCGAGTCGCCCAATGAGTCCTTGATATTTAGTCGTTTTCAGCCAATTTTCTGGATTTTTGAAAATTTCATTTTTTTTGTGAAAATATCCACAAAATGAGGGAATAATATGTGTGATGGTACCCCAGGAGAGTTCCAAATGTGTGTGGGTAGAATATATATCCCACGGGGGTAAAATTGAAAAAAGTTGAAACAATTTTTTTTTTGGACTTAGTCATTTTTCCGGCGTTTATCAGACTTTCAGATAGGGGAAATGTCAGTGAGTGTACCGATTTCAGTACCAGAGTGATTCGCCCAATGAGTCCTTGATATTTATTAGTTTTCAGACAATTTTCTGGATTTTTGAAAATTTTACTTTTTTGTGAAAATATCCACTACATGAGGGAATAATATGTGTGAGGGTACCCCAGGAGAGTTCCAAATGTGTGTGGGTAGAATATATATCCCACGGGGGTAAAATTGAAAAAAGTTAAAACAATTTTTTTTTTTGGACTTAGTCATTTTTCCGGTGTTTATCAGACTTTCAGATAGGGGAAATGTCAGTGAGCATTACGATTTCAGTTCCAGAGCCATTCGCCCAATGAGTCCTTGATATTTAGTCGTTTTCAGCCAATATTTTGGATTTTTGAAAATTTCACTTTTTTGAGAAAATATCCACAAAAAAATGTGTGTGGGTAGAATATATATCCAACGGGGGTAAAATTGAAAAAAGTTGAAACAATTTTTTTTTTTGGACTTAGTCATTTTACCGGCGTTTATCAGACTTTCAGATAGGGGAAATGTCAGTGAGCGTTCCGATTTCAGTTCCAGAGCAATTCGCCCAATGAGTCCTTGATATTTAGTCGTTTTCAGCCAATTTTCTGGATTTTTGAAAATTTCACTTTTTTGTGAAAATATCCACAAAATGAGGGAATAATATGTGTGAGGGTACCCCAGGAGAGTTCCAAATGTGTGTGGGTAGAATAAATATCCCACGGGGGTAAAATTGAAAAAATTTGAAAAAAATTTTTTTTTAGAATGTCATTTTTCCGTCGTTTATCAGACTTTCAGATAGGGGAAATGTCAGTGAGCATTAAGATTTCAGTTCCAGAGTGATTCGCCCAATGAGTCCTTGATATTTAGTCATTTTCAGCCAATTTTCTGGATTTTTGAAAATTTCACTTTTTTGTGAAAATATCCACTAAATGAGGGAATAATATGTGTGAGGGTACCCCAGGAGAGTTCCAAATGTGTGTGGGTAGAATATATATCTCATGGGGGTAAAATTGAAAAAAGTTGAAAAAAAATTTTTTGTGGACTTAATCATTTTTCTGGTGTTTATCAGACTTTCAGATAGGGGAAATGTCAGTGAGCGTTCCGATTTCTGTTCCGGAGTAATTCGCTCAATGAGTCTTTGATATTTAGTCGTTTTCAGCCAATATTTTGGATTTATGAAAATTTCATTTTTTTGTGAAAATATCCACTAAATGAGGGAATAATATGTGTGAGGGTACCCCAGGAGTGTTCCAAATGTGTTTGGGTAGAATATATATCCCACGGGGGTAAAATTGAAAAAATTTGAAAAAATTTTTTTTTTAAACTGTCATTTTTCCGCCGTTTATCAGACTTTCAGATCGGAGAAATGTCAGTGAGCATTCCGATTTCAGTTCCAGAGCGATTCGCCGGATGAGTCCTTGATATTTCGTCCTTTTCAGGCAATTTTCGAAAATTTCACTTTTTTGTGAAAATATCCACTAAATGAGAGAATAATATGTGTGAGGGTACCCCAGGAGAGTTCCAAATGCTTGTGGGTAGAATATATATCCCACGGGGGTTTTAATTGAAAAAAGTTGAAAAAAATTTTTTTTTGGACTTAGTCATTTTTCCGGCGTTTATCACACTTTCAGATAGGGCAAATGTCAGTGAGCGTTTCGATTTCAGTTCCAGAGCGATTCGCCCAATGAGTCCTTGATATTTAGTCGTTTTCAGCCCATATTTTGGATTTTTGAAAATTTTACTTTTTTGTGAAAATATCCACTAAATGAGGGAATAAAATGTGTGAGGGTACCCCAGGAGAGTTCCAAATGTGTGTGGGTAGAATATATATCCCACGGGGGTAAAATTGAAAAAAGTACAAACATTTTTTTTTTTGGACTTAGTTATTTTTCCGACGTTTATCAGACTTTCAGATAGGGGAAATGTCAGTGAGCATTCCGATTTCAGTTCCAGAGTGATTGTGCCAATGAGTCCTTGATATTTAGTCATTTTCAGCAAATATTTTGGATTTTTGAAAATTTCATTTTTTTGTGAAAATATCCACTAAATGAGGGAATAATATGTGTGAGGGTACCCCAGGAGTGTTCCAAATGTGTGTGGGTAATATATATATCCTACGGGGGTGAAATTGAAAAAATTTGAAAAAAATATTTTTTTTTTGACTGTCATTTTTCCGGCGTTTATCAGACTTTCAGATAGCAGAAATGTCAGTGAGCGTTCCAATTTCAGTTCCAGAACGATTCGCCGGATGAGTCCTTGATATTTCGTCGTTTTCAGGCAATTTTCGAAAATTTCACTTTTTTGTAAAAATATCCACTAAATGAGGGAATAATATTTGAGAGGGTACCCCAGGAGAGTTCCAAATGTGTGTGGGTAGAATATATATCCCACTGGGGTAAAATTGAAAAAGGTTGAAAAATTTTTTTTTTGGGGATTTAGTCATTTTTCCGGCGTTTCTCAGACTTTCAGATAGGGGAAATGTCAGTGAGCGTTCCGATTTCAGTTCCAGAGCGATTCCCACATTGAGTCCTTGATATTTAGTCGTTTTCAGCCAATTTTCTGGATTTTTGAAAATTTCACTTTTTTGTGAAAATATCCACTAAATGAGGGAACAATATGTGTGAGGGTACCCCAGGAGAGTTCCAAATGTGTGTGGTAGAATATATATCCCACGGGGGTAAAACTGAAAAAAGTTGAAAAAAATTTTTTTTTGGACTTATTCATTTTTCTGCCGTTTATCAGACTTTCAGATAGGGGAAATGTCAGTGAGTGTTCTGATTTAAGTTCTAGAGCGATTCGCCGGATGAGTCCTTGATATTTAGTCGTTTTCAGCCAATTTTCTGGATTTTTGAAAATTTAACTTTTTTGTGAAAATATCCACTAAATGAGGGAATAATATGTGTGAGGGTACCCCAGGAGAGTTCCAAATGTGTGTGGGTAGAATATATATCCCACAGGGATAATATTGAAAAAAGTTGCAAAAATATTTTTTTTTGTACTTAGTCATTTTTCCGCCGTTTATCAGACATTCAGATAGGGGAAATGTCAGTGAGCGTTCCGATTTCAGTTCCAGAGCGATTCGCCGGATGAGTCCTTGATATTTCGTCGTTTTCAGGCAATTTTCTGAATTTTTGAAAATTTCACTTTTTTGTGAAAATATCCACTAAATGAGGGAATAATATGTGTGAGGGTGCCCCAGGAGAGTTCCAAATGTGTGTGGGTAGAATACATATCCCACAGGGTTAATATTGCAAAAAGTTGAAAAAAAATTTTTTTTTGTACTTAGTCATTTTTCCGCCGTTTATCAGACTTTCAGATAGGGGAAATGTCAGTGAGCGTTCCGATTTCAGTTCCAGAGCGATTCGCACAATGAGTCCTTGATATTTAGTGGTTTTCAGCCAATTTTCTGGATTTTTGAAAATTTCACTTTTTTTGTGAAAATATCCACTAAATGAGGGAATAATATGTTTGAGGGTACCACAGGAGAGTTCCAAATGTGTGTGGGTAGAATATATATCCCACGGGGGTAAAATTGAAAAAAGTTGAAAAAAAATTTTTTTTGGACTTAGTCATTTTTCCGGCGTTTATCAGACTTTCAGATATGCAAATATCAGTGAGCATTCCGATTTCAGTTAAAGAACTATTCAACCAATCAGTCCTTGATATTTAGTCGTTTTCAGCCAATTTTCTGGATTTTTGAAAATTTCACTTTTTTGTGAAAATATCCACAAAATGAGGGAATAATATGTGTGAGAGTACCCCAGGAGAGTTCCAAATGTGTGTGGGTAGAATATATATCCCACCGGGGTAAAATTGAAAAAAGTTGAAGAAAATTTTTTTTTGGACTTAGTCATTGTTCCGGCGTTTATCAGACTTTCAGATAGGGCAAATGTCAGTGAGCGTTCCGATTTCAGTTCCAGAGCGATTCACCCAATGAGTCCTTGATATTTAGTCGTTTTCAGCCAATTTTCTGGATTTTTGAAAATTTCACTTTTTTGTGAAAATATCCACAAAATATGGGAATAATATGTGTGAGGGTACCCCAGGAGAGTTCCAAATGTGTGTGGGTAGAATATATATCCCACGGGGGTAAAATTGAAAAAAGTTGAAAAAAATTTTTTTTTGGCTTAGTCATTTTTCCGGCGTTTATCAGTCTTTCAGATAGGGAAAATGTCAGTGAGCGTTCCGATTTCAGTTCCAGAGTGATTCGCCCAATGAGTCCTTGATATTTAGTCGTTTTCAGCCAATATTTTGGATTTTTGAAAATTTCACTTTTTTGTGAAAAAATCCACAAAATGAGGGAATAATATGTGTGAGGGTACCCCAGGAGAGTTCCAAATGTGTGTGGGTATAATATATATCCCACGGGGGTAAAATTGAAAAAAGTTAAAACAATTTTTTTTTTGGACTTAGTCATTTTTCCGGCGTTTATCAGACTTTCAGATAGGGGAAATGTCAGTGAGCATTACGATTTCAGTTCCCGAGCGATTCGCCCAATGAGTCCTTGATATTTAGTCGTTTTCAGCCAATTTTCTGAATTTTTTGAAAATTTCACTTTTTTGTGAAAATATCCACTAACTGAGGGAATAATATGTGTGAGGGTACCCCAGGAGAGTTCCAAATGTGTGTGGGTAGAATATATATCCCACGGGGGTAAAATTGAAAAAAGTTGAAAAAAATTTATTTTTGGACTTAGTCATTTTTCCGGCGTTTATCAGTTTTTCAGATAGGGAAAATGTCAGTGAGCATTCCGATTTCAGTTCCAGAGCGATTCGCCCAATGAGTCCTTGATATTTAGTCGTTTTCAGCCAATATTTTGGATTTTTGAAAATTTCACTTTTTTGTGAAAATATCACTAAATGAGGGAATAATATGTGTGAGTGTACCCCAGGAGAGTTCCAAATGTGTGTGGGTAGAATATATATCCCACGGGGGTAAAATTGAAAAAATTTGAAACTATTTTTTTTTTTGGACTTAGTCATTTTACCGGCGTTTATCAGACTTTCAGATAGGGGAAATGTCAGTGAGCGTTCCGATTTCAGTTCCAGAGCGATTCTCCCAATGAGTCCTTGATATTTAGTCGTTTTCAACCAATATTTTGGATTTTTGAAAATTTCACTTTTTTGAGAAAATGTCCACAAAATGAGGGAATAATATGTGTGAGGGTACCCCAGGAGAGTTCCAAATGTGTGTGGGTAGAATATATATCCCACGGGGGTAAAATTGAAAAAAGTTGAAAAAAAATTTTTTTTGGACTTAGTCATTTTTCCGGCGTTTCTCAGACTTTCAGATATGCAAATATCAGTGAGCATTCCGATTTCAGTTAAAGAACTATTCAACCAATGAGTCCTTGATATTTAGTCGTTTTCAGCCAATTTTCTGGATTTTTGAAAATTTCACTTTTTTGTGAAAATATCCACAAAATGAGGGAATAATATGTGTGAGAGTACCCCAGGAGAGTTCCAAATGTGTGTGGGTAGAATATATATCCCACGGGGGTAAAATTGAAAAAAGTTTAAAAAAAATTTTTTTTAGACTAAGTCATTTTTCCGGCGTTTATCAGTCTTTCAGACAGGGGAAATGTCAGTGAGCATTACGATTTCAGTTCCCGAGCGATTCGCCCAATGAGTCCTTGATATTTTGTCGTTTTTAGCCAATATTTTGGATTTTTGAAAATTTCACTTTTTTGAGAAAATATCCACAAAATGAGGGAATAATATGTGTGAGGGTGCACCAGGAGAGTTCCAAGTGTGTGTGGGTAGAATATATATCCCACGGGGGTAAAATTGAAAAAAGTTGAAACAATTTTTTTTTTTGGACTTAGTCATTTTACCGGCGTTTATCAGACTTTCAGATAGGGGAAGTGTCAGTGAGCGTTCCGATTTCAGTTCCAGAGCGATTCGCCCAATGAGTCCTTGATATTTAGTCGTTTTCAACCAATATTTTGGATTTTTGAAAATTTCACTTTTTTGAGAAAATGTCCACAAAATGACGGAATAATATTTGTGAGGTTACCCCAGGAGAGTTAAAAATGTGTGTGGGTAGAATATATATCCCACGGGGGTAAAATTGAAAAAATTTGAAACTATTTTTTTTTTTGGACTTAGTCATTTTACCGGCGTTTATCAGACTTTCAGATAGGGGAAATGTCAGTGAGCGTTCCGATTTCAGTTCCAGAGCGATTCGCCCAATGAGTCCTTGATATTTAGTTGTTTTCAGCCAATATTTTGGATTTTTGAAAATTTCACTTTTTTGTGAAAATATCCACTAAATGAGGGAATAATATGTGTGAGGGTACCCCAGGAGAGTTCCAAATGTGTGTGGGTAGAATATATATCCCACCGGGGTAAAATTGAAAAAAGTTGAAGAAAATTTTTTTTTGGACTTAGTCATTGTTCCGGCGTTTATCAGACTTTCAGATAGGGCAAATGTCAGTGAGCGTTCCGATTTTCAGTTCCAGAGCGATTCACCCAATGAGTCCTTGATATTTAGTCGTTTTCAGCCAATTTTCTGAATTTTTTGAAAATTTCACTTTTTTGTGAAAATATCCACTAAATGAGGGAATAATATGTGTGAGGGTACCCCAGGAGAGTTCCAAATGTGTGTGGGTAGAATATATATCCCACGGGGGTAAAATTGAAAAAAGTTGAAAAAATTTTTTTTTTGGACTTAGTCATTTTAGCGGCGTTTATCAGTTTTTCATATAGGGAAAATGTCAGTGAGCATTCCGATTTCAGTTCCAGAGCGATTCGCCCAATGAGTCCTTGATATTTAGTCGTTTTCAGCCAATATTTTGGATTTTTGAAAATTTCACTTTTTTGTGAAAATATCACTACATGAGGGAATAATATGTGTGAGGGTACCCCAGTAGAGTTCCAAATGTGTGTGGGTAGAATATATATATATCCCACGGGGGTAAAATTGAAAAAAGTTAAAACTATTTTTTTTTTGGACTTAGTCATTTTAGCGGCGTTTATCAGACTTTCAGATAGGGAAAATGTCAGTGAGCATTACGATTTCAGTTCTCGAGCGGTTCGCCCAATGAGTGCTTGATATTTAGTCGTTTTCAGCCAATATTTTGGATTTTTGAAAATTTCACTTTTTTGAGAAAATATCCACAAAATGAGGGAATAATATGTGTGAGGGTACCCCAGGAGAGTTCCAAATGTGTGTGGGTAGAATATATATCCCACGGGGGTAAAATTGAAAAAAGTTGAAACAATTATTTTTTTTGGACTTAGTCATTTTTCCAGCGTTTATCAGATTTTCAGACAGGGCAAATGTCAGTGAGCGTTCCGATTTCAGTTCCAAAGCGATTCGCCCAATGAGTCCTTGATATTTAGTCGTTTTCAGCCAATTTTCTGGATTTTTGAAAATTTCACTTTTTTGAGAAAATATCCACAAAATGAGGGAATAATATGTGTGAGGGTACCCCAGGAGAGTTCCAAATGTGTGTTGGTAGAATATATATCCCACGGGGGTAAAATTGAAAAAAGTTAAAACAATTTTTTTTTTGGACTTAGTCATTTTTCCGTCGTTTATCAGACTTTCAGATAGGGCAAATGTCAGTGAGCGTTCCGATTTCAGTTCCAGAGCGAGTCGCCCAATGAGTCCTTGATATTTAGTCGTTTTCAGCCAATTTTCTGGATTTTTGAAAATTTCATTTTTTTGTGAAAATATCCACAAAATGAGGGAATAATATGTGTCAGGGTACCCCAGGAGAGTTCCAAATGTGTGTGGGTAGAATAAATATCCCACGGGGGTAAAATTGAAAAAAGTTGAAACAATTTTTTTTTTGGACTTAGTCATTTTTCCGGCGTTTATCACACTTTCAGATAGGGGAAATGTCATTGAGTGTACCGATTTCAGTTCCAGAGTGATTCGCCCAATGAGTGCTTGATATTTAGTCGTTTTCAGCCAATATTTTGGATTTTTGAAAATTTCACTTTTTTGAGAAAATATCCACAAAATGAGGGAATAATATGTGTGAGGGTACCCCAGGAGAGTTCCAAATGTGTGTGGGTAGAATATATATCCCACGGGGGTAAAATTGAAAAAAGTTAAAACAATTTTTTTTTTGGACTTAGTCATTTTTCCGTCGTTTATCAGTTTTTCAGATAGGGAAAATGTCAGTGAGCATTCCGATTTCAGTTCCAGAGCGATTCGCCCAATGAGTCCTTGATATTTAGTCGTTTTCAGCCAATATTTTGGATTTTTGAAAATTTCACTTTTTTGTGAAAATATCACTAAATGAGGGAATAATATGTGTGAGTGTACCCCAGGAGAGTTCCAAATGTGTGTGGGTAGAATATATATCCCACGGGGGTAAAATTGAAAAAATTTGAAACTATTTTTTTTTTTGGACTTAGTCATTTTACCGGCGTTTATCAGACTTTCAGATAGGGGAAATGTCAGTGAGCGTTCCGATTTCAGTTCCAGAGCGATTCTCCCAATGAGTCCTTGATATTTAGTCGTTTTCAACCAATATTTTGGATTTTTGAAAATTTCACTTTTTTGAGAAAATGTCCACAAAATGAGGGAATAATATGTGTGAGGGTACCCCAGGAGAGTTCCAAATGTGTGTGGGTAGAATATATATCCCACGGGGGTAAAATTGAAAAAAGTTGAAAAAAAAATTTTTTTTGGACTTAGTCATTTTTCCGTCGTTTATCAGACTTTCAGAGAGGGCAAATGTCAGTGAGCATTGCGATTTCAGTTCCAGAGCGATTCGCCCAATGAGTCCTTGATATTTAGTCGTTTTCAGCCAATATTTTGGATTTTTGAAAATTCCACTCTTTTGTGAAAATATCCACAAAATGAGGGAATAATATGTGTGAGGGTACCCCAGGAGAGTTCCAAATGTGTGTGGGTAGAATATATATCCCACGGGGGTAAAATTGAAAAAAGTTGAAAAAAAATTTTTTTTGGACTTAGTCATTGTTCCGGCGTTTATCAGACTTTCAGATAGGGCAAATGTCAGTGAGCGTTCCGATTTCAGTTCCAGAGCGATTCACCCAATGAGTCCTTGATATTTAGTCGTTTTCAGCCAATTTTCTGGATTTTTGAAAATTTCACTTTTTTGTGAAAATATCCACAAAATGAGGGAATAATATGTGTGAGAGTACCCCAGGAGAGTTCCAAATGTGTGTGGGTAGAATTTATATCCCGCGGGGGTAAAATTGAAAAAAGTTGAAAAAAATTTTTTTTTGGACTTAGTCATTTTTCCGGCGTTTATCAGTCTTTCAGATAGGGCAAATGTCAGTGAGCGTTCCGATTTCAGTTCCAGAGCGATTCGCCCAATGAGTCCTTGATATTTAGTCATTTTCAGCCAATATTTTGGATTTTTGCAAATTTCACTTTTTTGTGAAAAAATCCACAAAATGAGGGAATAATATGTGTGAGGGTACCCCAGGAGAGTTCCAAATGTGTGTGGGTAGAATATATATCCCACGGGGGTAAAATTGAAAAAAGTTGAAAAAAAATTTTTTTTGGACTTAGTCATTTTTCCGGCGTTTCTCAGACTTTCAGATATGCAAATATCAGTGAGCATTCCGATTTCAGTTCCACAACTATTCAACCAATGAGTCCGTGATATTTAGTCGTTTTCAGCCAATTTTCTGGATTTTTGAAAATTTCACTTTTTTGTGAAAATATCCACAAAATGAGGGAATAATATGTGTGAGAGTACCCCAGGAGAGTTCCAAATGTGTGTGGGTAGAATATATATCCCACGGGGGTAAAATGGAAAAAAGTTTAAAAAAAATTTTTTTTGGACTTAGTCATTTTTCCGGCGTTTATCAGTCTTTCAGACAGGGGAAATGTCAGTGAGCATTACGATTTCAGTTCCCGAGCGATTCGCCCAATGAGTCCTTGATATTTTGTCGTTTTTAGCCAATATTTTGGATTTTTGAAAATTTCACTTTTTTGAGAAAATATCCACAAAATGAGGGAATAATATGTGTGAGGGTGCACCAGGAGAGTTCCAAGTGTGTGTGGGTAGAATATATATCCCACGGGGGTAAAATTGAAAAAAGTTGAAACAATTTTTTTTTTTGGACTTAGTCATTTTACCGGCGTTTATCAGACTTTCAGATAGGGGAAATGTCAGTGAGCGTTCCGATTTCAGTTCCAGAGCGATTCGCCCAATGAGTCCTTGATATTTAGTCGTTTTCAACCAATATTTTGGATTTTTGAAAATTTCACTTTTTTGAGAAAATGTCCACAAAATGACGGAATAATATGTGTGAGGTTACCCCAGGAGAGTTAAAAATGTGTGTGGGTAGAATATATATCCCACGGGGGTAAAATTGAAAAAATTTGAAGCTATTTTTTTTTTTTGGACTTAGTCATTTTACCGGCGTTTATCAGACTTTCAGATAGGGGAAATGTCAGTGAGCGTTCCGATTTCAGTTCCAGAGCGATTCGCCCAATGAGTCCTTGATATTTAGTTGTTTTCAGCCAATATTTTGGATTTTTGAAAATTTCACTTTTTTGTGAAAATATCCACAACATGAGGGAATAATATGTGTGAGGGTACCCCAGGAGAGTTCCAAATGTGTGTGGGTAGAATATATATCCCACGGGGGTAAAATTGAAAAAAGTTGAAAAAAAATTTTTTTTGGACTTAGTCATTTCAGCGGCGTTTATCAGACTTTCAGATAGGGAAAATGTCAGTGAGCATTACGATTTCAGTTCTCGAGCGGTTCGCCCAATGAGTGCTTGATATTTAGTCGTTTTCAGCCAATATTTTGGATTTTTGAAAATTTCACTTTTTTGAGAAAATATCCACAAAATGAGGGAATAATATGTGTGAGGGTACCCCAGGAGAGTTCCAAATGTGTGTGGGTAGAATATATATCCCACGGGGGTAAAATTGAAAAAAGTTGAAACAATTATTTTTTTTGGACTTAGTCATTTTTCCAGCGTTTATCAGATTTTCAGACAGGGCAAATGTCAGTGAGCGTTCCGATTTCAGTTCCAAAGCGATTCGCCCAATGAGTCCTTGATATTTAGTCGTTTTCAGCCAATTTTCTGGATTTTTGAAAATTTCACTTTCTTGAGAAAATATCCACAAAATGAGGGAATAATATGTGTGAGGGTACCCCAGGAGAGTTCCAAATGTGTGTTGGTAGAATATATATCCCACGGGGGTAAAATTGAAAAAAGTTAAAACAATTTTTTTTTTGGACTTAGTCATTTTTCCGTCGTTTATCAGACTTTCAGATAGGGCAAATGTCAGTGAGCGTTCCGATTTCAGTTCCAGAGCGAGTCACCCAATGAGTCCTTTATATTTATTAGTTTTCAGCCAATTTTCTGGATTTTTGAAAATTTCATTTTTTTGTGAAAATATCCACAAACTGAGGGAATAATATGTGTCAGGGTACCCCAGGAGAGTTCCAAATGTGTGTGGGTAGAATATATATCCCACGGGGGTAAAATTGAAAAAGGTTGAAACAATTTTTTTTTTGGACTTAGTCATTTTTCCGGCGTTTATCAGACTTTCAGATAGGGGAAATGTCAGTGAGTGTACCGATTTCAGTTCCAGAGTGATTCGCCCAATGAGTCCTTGATATTTATTAGTTTTCAGCCAATTTTCTGGATTTTTGAAAATTTTACTTTTTTGTGAAAATATCCACTACATGAGGGAATAATATGTGTGAGGGTACCCCAGGAGAGTTCCAAATGTGTGTGGGTAATATATATATCCCACGGGGGTAAAATTGAAAAAAGTTAAAACAATTTTTTTTTTGGACTTAGTCATTTTTCCGGCGTTTATCAGACTTTCCGATAGGGGAAATGTCAGTGAGCATTACGATTTCAGTTCCAGAGCGATTCGCCCAATGAGTCCTTGATATTTAGTCGTTTTCAGCCAATATTTTGGATTTTTGAAAATTTCACTTTTTTGAGAAAATATCCACAAAATGAGGGAATAATATATGTGAGGGTACCCCGGGAGAATTCCAAACGTGTGTGGGTAGAATGTATATCCCACGGGGGTAAAATTGAAAAAAGTTGAAAAAATTTTTTTTTTTGGTCTTAGTCATTTTTCCGTCGTTTATCAGACTTTCAGATAGGGCAAATGTCAGTGAGCGTTCCGATTTCAGTTCCAGAGCGAGTCGCCCAATGAGTCCTTGATATTTAGTCGTTTTCAGCCAATTTTCTGGATTTTTGAAAATTTCATTTTTTTTGTGAAAATATCCACAAAATGAGGGAATAATATGTGTGATGGTACCCCAGGAGAGTTCCAAATGTGTGTGGGTAGAATATATATCCCACGGGGGTAAAATTGAAAAAAGTTGAAACAATTTTTTTTTTGGACTTAGTCATTTTTCCGGCGTTTATCAGACTTTCAGATAGGGGAAATGTCAGTGAGTGTACCGATTTCAGTACCAGAGTGATTCGCCCAATGAGTCCTTGATATTTATTAGTTTTCAGACAATTTTCTGGATTTTTGAAAATTTTACTTTTTTGTGAAAATATCCACTACATGAGGGAATAATATGTGTGAGGGTACCCCAGGAGAGTTCCAAATGTGTGTGGGTAGAATATATATCCCACGGGGGTAAAATTGAAAAAAGTTAAAACAATTTTTTTTTTTGGACTTAGTCATTTTTCCGGTGTTTATCAGACTTTCAGATAGGGGAAATGTCAGTGAGCATTACGATTTCAGTTCCAGAGCCATTCGCCCAATGAGTCCTTGATATTTAGTCGTTTTCAGCCAATATTTTGGATTTTTGAAAATTTCACTTTTTTGAGAAAATATCCACAAAAAAATGTGTGTGGGTAGAATATATATCCAACGGGGGTAAAATTGAAAAAAGTTGAAACAATTTTTTTTTTTGGACTTAGTCATTTTACCGGCGTTTATCAGACTTTCAGATAGGGGAAATGTCAGTGAGCGTTCCGATGTCAGTTCCAGAGCAATTCGCCCAATGAGTCCTTGATATTTAGTCGTTTTCAGCCAATTTTCTGGATTTTTGAAAATTTCACTTTTTTGTGAAAATATCCACAAAATGAGGGAATAATATGTGTGAGGGTACCCCAGGAGAGTTCCAAATGTGTGTGGGTAGAATATATATCCCACGGGGGTAAAATTGAAAAAATTTGAAAAAAATTTTTTTTTTGAATGTCATTTTTCCGTCGTTTATCAGACTTTCAGATAGGGGAAATGTCAGTGAGCATTAAGATTTCAGTTCCAGAGTGATTCGCCCAATGAGTCCTTGATATTTAGTCATTTTCAGCCAATTTTCTGGATTTTTGAAAATTTCACTTTTTTGTGAAAATATCCACTAAATGAGGGAATAATATGTGTGAGGGTACCCCAGGAGAGTTCCAAATGTGTGTGGGTAGAATATATATCTCATGGGGGTAAAATTGAAAAAAGTTGAAAAAAAATTTTTTGTGGACTTAATCATTTTTCTGGTGTTTATCAGACTTTCAGATAGGGGAAATGTCAGTGAGCGTTCCGATTTCTGTTCCGGAGTAATTCGCTCAATGAGTCTTTGATATTTAGTCGTTTTCAGCCAATATTTTGGATTTATGAAAATTTCATTTTTTTGTGAAAATATCCACTAAATGAGGGAATAATATGTGTGAGGGTACCCCAGGAGTGTTCCAAATGTGTTTGGGTAGAATATATATCCCACGGGGGTAAAATTGAAAAAATTTGAAAAAAATTTTTTTTTAGACTGTCATTTTTCCGCCGTTTATCAGACTTTCAGATCGGAGAAATGTCAGTGAGCATTCCGATTTCAGTTCCAGAGCGATTCGCCGGATGAGTCCTTGATATTTCGTCCTTTTCAGGCAATTTTCGAAAATTTCACTTTTTTGTGAAAATATCCACTAAATGAGAGAATAATATGTGTGAGGGTACCCCAGGAGAGTTCCAAATGCTTGTGGGTAGAATATATATCCCACGGGGGTTTTAATTGAAAAAAGTTGAAAAAAATTTTTTTTTGGACTTAGTCATTTTTCCGGCGTTTATCACACTTTCAGATAGAGCAAATGTCAGTGAGCGTTTCGATTTCAGTTCCAGAGCGATTCGCCCAATGAGTCCTTGATATTTAGTCGTTTTCAGCCCATATTTTGGATTTTTGAAAATTTTACTTTTTTGTGAAAATATCCACTAAATGAGGGAATAAAATGTGTGAGGGTACCCCAGGAGAGTTCCAAATGTGTGTGGGTAGAATATATATCCCACGGGGGTAAAATTGAAAAAAGTACAAACATTTTTTTTTTTGGACTTAGTTATTTTTCCGACGTTTATCAGACTTTCAGATAGGGGAAATGTCAGTGAGCATTCCGATTTCAGTTCCAGAGTGATTGCGCCAATGAGTCCTTGATATTTAGTCATTTTCAGCAAATATTTTGGATTTTTGAAAATTTCATTTTTTTGTGAAAATATCCACTAAATGAAGGAATAATATGTGTGAGGGTACCCCAGGAGTGTTCCAAATGTGTGTGGGTAATATATATATCCTACGGGGGTGAAATTGAAAAAATTTGAAAAAAATATTTTTTTTTTGACTGTCATTTTTCCGGCGTTTATCAGACTTTCAGATAGCGGAAATGTCAGTGAGCGTTCCAATTTCAGTTCCAGAACGATTCGCCGGATGAGTCCTTGATATTTCGTCGTTTTCAGGCAATTTTCGAAAATTTCACTTTTTTGTAAAAATATCCACTAAATGAGGGAATAATATTTGAGAGGGTACCCCAGGAGAGTTCCAAATGTGTGTGGGTAGAATATATATCCCACGGGGGTAAAATTGAAAATGGTTGAAAAATTTTTTTTTTGGGGATTTAGTCATTTTTCCGGCGTTTCTCAGACTTTCAGATAGGGGAAATGTCAGTGAGCGTTCCGATTTCAGTTCCAGAGCGATTCCCACATTGAGTCCTTGATATTTAGTCGTTTTCAGCCAATTTTCTGGATTTTTGAAAATTTCACTTTTTTGTGAAAATATCCACTAAATGAGGGAACAATATGTGTGAGGGTACCCCAGGAGAGTTCCAAATGTGTGTGGTAGAATATATATCCCACGGGGGTAAAACTGAAAAAAGTTGAAAAAAATTTTTTTTTGGACTTATTCATTTTTCTGCCGTTTATCAGACTTTCAGATAGGGGAAATGTCAGTGAGTGTTCTGATTTAAGTTCTAGAGCGATTCGCCGGATGAGTCCTTGATATTTAGTCGTTTTCAGCCAATTTTCTGGATTTTTGAAAATTTAACTTTTTTGTGAAAATATCCACTAAATGAGGGAATAATATGTGTGAGGGTACCCCAGGAGAGTTCCAAATGTGTGTGGGTAGAATATATATCCCACAGGGATAATATTGAAAAAAGTTGCAAAAATATTTTTTTTTGTACTTAGTCATTTTTCCGCCGTTTATCAGACATTCAGATAGGGGAAATGTCAGTGAGCGTTCCGATTTCAGTTCCAGAGCGATTCGCCGGATGAGTCCTTGATATTTCGTCGTTTTCAGGCAATTTTCTGAATTTTTGAAAATTTCACTTTTTTGTGAAAATATCCACTAAATGAGGGAATAATATGTGTGAGGGTGCCCCAGGAGAGTTCCAAATGTGTGTGGGTAGAATACATATCCCACAGGGTTAATATTGCAAAAAGTTGAAAAAAATTTTTTTTTTGTACTTAGTCATTTTTCCGCCGTTTATCAGACTTTCAGATAGGGGAAATGTCAGTGAGCGTTCCGATTTCAGTTCCAGAGCGATTCGCACAATGAGTCCTTGATATTTAGTGGTTTTCAGCCAATTTTCTGGATTTTTGAAAATTTCACTTTTTTTGTGAAAATATCCACTAAATGAGGGAATAATATGTTTTTAGGGTACCACAGGAGAGTTCCAAATGTGTGTGGGTAGAATATATATCCCACGGGGGAAAAATTGAAAAAGGTTGAAAAATTTTTTTTTTGGGATTTAGTCATTTTTCCGGCGTTTATCAGACTTTCAGATAGACTTTCAGTGAGCGTTCCGATTTCAGTTCCAGAGCATTCGCCCATTGAGTCCTTGATATTTAGTCGTTTTCAGCCAATTTTCTGGATTTTTGAAAATTTCACTTTTTTGTGAAAATATCCACTAAATGAGGGAATAATATGTGTGAGGGTATCCCAGGAGAGTTACAAATGTGTGTGGGTAGAATATATATCCCACGGCAGTAAAATTGAAAAAAGTTGAAAAAAATTTTTTTTGGACTTAGTCATTTTTCCGGCGTTTATCAGACTTTCAGATAGGGGAAATGTCAGTGAGCATTCCGATTTCAGTTCCAGAGCGATTCGCCGGATGAGTCCTTGATATTTCATCGTTTTCAGGCAATTTAAATATGTGTGAGGGTATCCCAGGAGAGTTCCAAGTGTGTGGGTAGAATATATATCCCACGGCGGTAAAATTGAAAAAAGTTGAAAAATTTTTTTTTTTGGACTTAGTAATTTTTCTGCCGTTTATCAGATTTTCAAGTAGGGGAAATGTCAGTGAGCATTCCGATTTCAGTTCCAAAGCGATTCGCCCATTGAGTCCTTGATATTTATTGGTTTTCAGCCAATTTTCAGAATTTTTGAAAATTTCACTTTTTTGTAAAAATATCCACTAAATGAGGGAATAATATTTGTGAGGGTACCCCAGGAGAGTTCCAAATGTGTGTGGGTAGAATATATATCCCACGGGGGTAAAATTGAAAAAAGTTGAAAAAAATTTTTTTTTGGACTTCGTTATATTTCCGGCGTTTATCAGACTTTCAGATAGGGGAAATGTCAGTGAGCGTTCCGATTTCAGTTCCAGAGCGATTCGCTGGATGAGTCCTTGATATTTCGTTGTTTTCAGGCAATTTTCTGAATTTTTGAAAATTTCACTTTTTTGTAAAAATATCCACTAAATGAGGGAACAATATGTGTGAGGGTACCCCAGGAGAGTTCCAAATGTGTGTGGGTAGAATATATATCCCACGGGGGTAAAATTGAAAAATGTTGAAAAAAATTTTTTGGGACTTAGTCATTTTTCCGGCGTTTATCAGACTTTCATATAGGGGAAATGTCAGTGAGCGTGCCGATTTCAGTTCCAGAGAGATTCCCACAATGAGTCCTTGATATTTAGTTGTTTTCAGCCAATTTTCTGAATTTTTGAAAATTTCACTTTTTTGTGAAAATATCCACTAAATGAGGGAATAATATGTGTGAGGGTGCCACAGGAAAGTTCCAAATGTGTGTGGGTAGAATATATATCCCACAGGGGTAAAATTGAAAAATGTTGAAAAAACTTTTTTGTTGGACTTAGTCATTTTTTCCGGTGTTTATCAGACTTTCAGATAGTCTTTCAGTGAGCATTCCGATTTCAGTTCCAGAGCGATTCGCTGGATGAGTCCTTGATATTTTGTCGTTTTCAGGCAATTTTCAGAATTTTTGAAAATTTCACTTTTTTGTGAAAATATCCACTAAATGAGGGAATAATATGTGTGAGGTTACCCCAGGAGAGTTCCAAATGTGTGTGGGTAGAATATATATCCCACGGGGGTAAAATTGAAAAAAGTTGAAAAATTATTTTTTTTGGACTTATTCATTTTTCTGGCATTTATCAGACTTTCAGATAGGGGAAATGTCAGTGAGCATTCCGATTTCAGTTCCAGAGCGATTCGCCGGATTAGTCCTTGATATTTCATCGCTTTCAGGCAATTTAAATATGTGTGAGGGTATCCCAGGAGAGTTCCAAGTGTGTGGGTAGAATATATATCCCACGGCGGTAAAATTGAAAAAAGTTGAAAAATTTTTTTTTTTTGGACTTAGTAATTTTTCTGCCGTTTATCAGATTTTCAAGTAGGGGAAATGTCAGTGAGCATTCCGATTTCAGTTCCAAAGCGATTCGCCCATTGAGTCCTTGATATTTATTGGTTTTCAGCCAATTTTCAGAATTTTTGAAAATTTCACTTTTTTGTAAAAATATCCACTAAATGAGGGAATAATATTTGTGAGGGTACCCCAGGAGAGTTCCAAATGTGTGTGGGTAGAATATATATCCCACGGGGGTAAAATTGAAAAAGGTTGAAAAATTTTTTTTTTGGGATTTAGTCATTTTTCCGGCGTTTCTCAGACTTTCAGATAGGGGAAATGTCACTGAGCGTTTCGATTTCAGTTCCAGAGCGATTCGCTGGATGAGTTCTTGATATTTAGTCGTTTTCAGCCAATTTTCTGGATTTTTGAAAATTTTACTTTTTTGTGAAAATATCCACTAAATGAGGGAATAATATGTGTGAGGGTACCCCAGGAGAGTTCCAAATGTGTGTGGGTAGAATATATATCCCACAGGGTTAATATTGAAAAAAGTTGCAAAAATTTTTTTTTTTGTACTGTCATTTTTCCGCCGTTTATCAGACACTCAGATAGGGGAAATGTCAGTGAGCATTCCGATTTCAGTTCCAGAGCGATTCGCCGGATGAGTCCTTGATATTTCGTCGTTTTCAGGCAATTTTCTGAATTTTTGAAAATTTCACTTTTTTGTGAAAATATCCACTAAATGAGGGAATAATATGTGTGAGGGTGCCCCAGGAGAGTTCCAAATGTGTGTGGGTAGAATACATATCCCACAGGGTTAATATTGCAAAAAGTTGAAAAAAAATTTTTTTTTGTACTTAGTCATTTTTCCGCCGTTTATCAGACTTTCAGATAGGGGACATGTCAGTGAGCGTTCCGATTTCAGTTCCAGAGCGATTCGCACAATGAGTCCTTGATATTTAGTCGTTTTCAGCCAATATTCTGGATTTTTGAAAATTTCACTTTTTTGTGAAAATATCCACTAAATGAGGGAATAATATGTTTGAGGGTACCACAGGAGAGTTAAAAATGTGTGTGGGTAGAATATATATCCCACAGGGGTTAAATTGAAAAAGGTTGAAAAAATTTTTTTTTGGACTTAGTCATTTCTCCGGCGTTTATTAGACTTTCAGATAGGGGAAATGTCAGTGAGCGTGCTGATTTCAGTTCCAGAGAGATTCCCACAATGAGTCCTTGATATTTAGTTGTTTTCAGCCAATTTTCTGGATTTTTGAAAATTTCACTTTTTTGTGAAAATATCCACTAAATGAGGGAATAATATGTGTGAGGGTACCACAGGAGAGTTCCAAATGTGTGTGGGAAGTATATATATCCCACGGTGGTAAAATTGAAAAAAGTTGAAAATTTTTTTTTATTGGACTTAGTCATTTTTCTGGCGTTTATCAGACTTTCAGATAGGGGAAATGTCAGCGAGCGTTCCGATTTCAGTTCCAGAGCGATTCGCCGGATGAGTCCTTGATATTTCGTCGTTTTCAGGCAATTTTCTGAATTTTTGAAAATTTCACATTTTTGTGAAAATATCCACTAAATGAGGGAATAATATGTGTGAGGGTATCCCAGGAGAGTTCCAAATGTGTGTGGGTAGAATATATATCCCACAGCGGTAAAATTGAAAAAAGTTGAAAAATTATTTTTTTTGGACTTAGTCATTTTTCCAGCGTTTATCAGACTTTCAGATAGGGGAAATGTCTGTGAGCGTTCCGATTTCAGTTCCAGAGCGATTCGCTGGATGAGTCCTTGATATTTCATCGTTTTCGGGCAATTTTCTGAATTTTTGAAAATTTCTCTTTTTTTGTGAAAATATCCACTAAATGAGGGAATAATATGTGTGAGGGTACCCCAGGAGATTTCCAAATGTGTGTGGGTAGAATATATATCCCACAGGGGTAAAATTGAAAAAGGTTGAAAAAATTTTTTTTTTGGACTTAGTCATTTTTCCGGCGTTTATCAGACTTTCAGATAGGGGAAATGTCAGTGAGTGTGCCGATTTCAGTTCCAGAGCGATTCGCACAATGAGTCCTTGATATTTATTCGTTTTCAGCCAATTTTCTGGATTTTTGAAAATTTCACTTTTTTGTGAAAATATCCACTAAATGAGGGAATAATATGTGTGAGGGTGCCACAGGAAAGTTCCAAATGTGTGTGGGTAGAATATATATCCCACAGGGGTAAAATTGAAAAATGTTGAAAAAACTTTTTTGTTGGACTTAGTCATTTTTTCCGGCGTTTATCAGACTTTCAGATAGTCTTTCAGTGAGCATTCCGATTTCAGTTCCAGAGCGATTCGCTGGATGAGTCCTTGATATTTTGTCGTTTTCAGGCAATTTTCAGAATTTTTGAAAATTTCACTTTTTTGTGAAAATATCCACTAAATGAGGGAATAATATGTGTGAGGGTACCCCAGGAGATTTCCAAATGTGTGTGGGTAGAATATATATCCCACGGGGGTAAAATTGAAAAAAGTTGAAAAATTATTTTTTTTGGACTTAGTCATTTTTCCAGCGTTTATCAGACTTTCAGATAGGGGAAATGTCTGTGAGCGTTCCGATTTCAGTTCCAGAGCGATTCGTTGGATGAGTCCTTGATATTTCATCGTTTTCTGGCAATTTTCTGAATTTTTGAAATATTCACTTTTTTGTGAAAATATCCACTAAATGAGGGAATAATATGTGTGAGGGTACCCCAGGAGAGTTCCAAATGTGTGTGGGTAGAATATATATCCCACGGGGGTAAAATTGAAAAAGGTTGAAAAAATTTTTTTTTGGACTTAGTCATTTTTCCTGCGTTTATCAGACTTTCACATAGGGGAAATGTCAGTGAGCGTGCTGATTTCAGTTCCAGAGCGATTCGCACAATGAGTCCTTGATATTTATTCGTTTTCAGACAATTTTCTGGATTTTTGAAAATTTCACTTTTTTGTGAAAATATCCACTAAATAAGGGAATAATATGTGTGAGGGTGCCCCAGGAAAGTTCCAAATGTGTGTGGGTAGAATATATATCCCACAGGGGTAAAATTGAAAAATGTTGAAAAAACTTTTTTGTTGGACTTAGTCATTTTTTCCGGCGTTTATCAGACTTTCAGATAGTCTTTCAGTGAGCATTCCGATTTCAGTTCCAGAGCGATTCGCTGGATGAGTCCTTGATATTTTGTCGTTTTCAGGCAATTTTCAGAATTTTTGAAAATTTCACTTTTTTGTGAAAATATCCACTAAATGAGGGAATAATATGTGTGAGGGTACCCCAGGAGAGTTCCAAATGTGTGTGGGTAGAAAATATATCCCACGGGGGTAAAATTGAAAAAAGTTGAAAAATTTTTTTTTTTGGACTTAGTCATTTTTCCAGCGTTTATCAGACTTTCAGATAGGGGAAATGTCTGTGAGCGTTCCGATTTCAGTTCCAGAGCGATTCGTTGGATGAGTCCTTGATATTTCATCGTTTTCTTGCAATTTTCAGAATTTTTGAAATATTCACTTTTTTGTGAAAATATCCACTAAATGAGGGAATAATATGTGTGAGGGTACCCCAGGAGAGTTCCAAATGTGTGTGGGTAGAATATATATCCCACGGGGGTAAAATTGAAAAAATTTTTTTTTGGACTTAGTCATTTTTCCGGCGTTTATCAGACTTTCACATAGGGGAAATATCAGTGAGCGTGCCGATTTCAGTTCCAGAGCGATTCGCCCAATGAGTACTTGATATTTCGTCGTTTTCAGGCAATTTTCTGAATTTTTGAAAATTTCTCTTTTTTTGTGAAAATATCCACTAAATGAGGGAATAATATGTGTGAGGGTACCCCAGGAGAGTTCCAAATGTGTGTGGGTAGAATATATATCCCACAGGGGTTAAATTGAAAAAGGTTGAAAAAATTTTTTTTTGGACTTAGTCATTTCTCCGGCGTTTATTAGACTTTCAGATAGGGGAAATGTAAGTGAGCGTGCTGATTTCAGTTCCAGAGAGATTCCCACAATGAGTCCTTGATATTTAGTTGTTTTCAGCCAATTTTCTGGATTTTAGAAAATTTCACATTTTTGTGAAAATATCCACTAAATGAGGGAATAATATGTGTGAGGGTATCCCAGGAGAGTTCCAAATGTGTGTGGGTAGAATATATATCCCACAGCGGTAAAATTGAAAAAAGTTGAAAAATTATTTTTTTTGGACTTAGTCATTTTTCCAGCGTTTATCAGACTTTCAGATAGGGGAAATGTCTGTGAGCGTTCCGATTTCAGTTCCAGAGCGATTCGCTGGATGAGTCCTTGATATTTCATCGTTTTTAGGCAATTTTCTGAATTTTTGAAAATTTCTCTTTTTTTGTGAAAATATCCACTAAATGAGGGAATAATATGTGTGAGGGTACCCCAGGAGAGTTCCAAATGTGTGTGGGTAGAATATATATCCCACAGGGGTTAAATTGAAAAAGGTTGAAAATATTTTTTTTTCGACTTAGTCATTTTTCCGGCGTTTCTCAGACTTTCAGATAGGGGTAATGTCAGTGAGCGTTCCGATTTCAGTTCCAGAGCGATTCGCACAATGAGTCCTTGATATTTATTCGTTTTCAGCCAATTTTCTGGATTTTTGAAAATTTCACTTTTTTGTGAAAATATCCACTAAATGAGGGAATAATATGTGTGAGGGTACCCCAGGAAAGTTCCCAATGTGTGTGGTTAGAATATATATCCCACGGGGGTAAAATTGAAAAATGTTGAAAAAACTTTTTTGTTGGACTTAGTCATTTTTCCGGCGTTTATCAGACTTTCAGACAGACTTTCAGTGAGCGTTCCGATTTCAGTTCCAGAGCGATTCGCTGGATGAGTCCTTGATATTTCGTCAATTTCATGCAATTTTCTGAATTTTTGAAAATTTCACTTTTTTGTGAAAATATCCACTAAATGAGGGAATAATATGTGTGAGGGTACCCCAGGAGAGTTCCAAATGTGTGTGGGTAGAATATATATCCCACGGGGGTAAAGTTGAAAAAAGTTGAAAAAAATTTTTTTTTGGACTTAGTCATTTTTCTGGCGTTTATCAGACTTTCAGAAAGAGGAAATGTCAGTGAGCGTTCCGATTTCAGTTCCAGAGCGATTCGCCCAATGAGTGCTTGATATTTCGTCGTTTTCAGGCAATTTTCTGAATTTTTGAAAATTTCTCTTTTTTTGTGAAAATATCCACTAAATGAGGGAATAATATGTGTGAGGGTACCCCAGGAGATTTCCAAATGTGTGTGGGTAGAATATATATCCCACAGGGGTAAAATTGAAAAAGGTTGAAAAAATTTTTTTTTTGGACTTAGTCATTTTTCCGGCGTTTATCAGACTTTCAGATAGGGGAAATGTCTGTGAGCGTTCCGATTTCAGTTCCAGAGCGATTCGTTGGATGAGTCCTTGATATTTCATCGTTTTCTGGCAATTTTCTGAATTTTTGAAATATTCACTTTTTTGTGAAAATATCCACTAAATGAGGGAATAATATGTGTGAGGGTACCCCAGGAGAGTTCCAAATGTGTGTGGGTAGAATATATATCCCACGGGGGTAAAATTGAAAAAGGTTGAAAAAATTTTTTTTTGGACTTAGTCATTTTTCCTGCGTTTATCAGACTTTCACATAGGGGAAATGTCAGTGAGCGTGCTGATTTCAGTTCCAGAGCGATTCGCACAATGAGTCCTTGATATTTATTCGTTTTCAGACAATTTTCTGGATTTTTGAAAATTTCACTTTTTTGTGAAAATATCCACTAAATGAGGGAATAATATGTGTGAGGGTGCCCCAGGAAAGTTCCAAATGTGTGTGGGTAGAATATATATCCCACAGGGGTAAAATTGAAAAATGTTGAAAAAACTTTTTTGTTGGACTTAGTCATTTTTTCCGGCGTTTATCAGACTTTCAGATAGTCTTTCAGTGAGCATTCCGATTTCAGTTCCAGAGCGATTCGCTGGATGAGTCCTTGATATTTTGTCGTTTTCAGGCAATTTTCAGAATTTTTGAAAATTTCACTTTTTTGTGAAAATATCCACTAAATGAGGGAATAATATGTGTGAGGGTACCCCAGGAGAGTTCCAAATGTGTGTGGGTAGAAAATATATCCCACGGGGGTAAAATTGAAAAAAGTTGAAAAATTATTTTTTTTGGACTTAGTCATTTTTCCAGCGTTTATCAGACTTTCAGATAGGGGAAATGTCTGTGAGCGTTCCGATTTCAGTTCCAGAGCGATTCGTTGGATGAGTCCTTGATATTTCATCGTTTTCTTGCAATTTTCAGAATTTTTGAAATATTCACTTTTTTGTGAAAATATCCACTAAATGAGGGAATAATATGTGTGAGGGTACCCCAGGAGAGTTCCAAATGTGTGTGGGTAGAATATATATCCCACGGGGGTAAAATTGAAAAAATTTTTTTTTGGACTTAGTCATTTTTCCGGCGTTTATCAGACTTTCACATAGGGGAAATATCAGTGAGCGTGCCGATTTCAGTTCCAGAGCGATTCGTTGGATGAGTCCTTGATATTTCGTCGTTTTCAGGCAATTTTCTGAATTTTTGAAAATTTCTCTTTTTTTGTGAAAATATCCACTAAATGAGGGAATAATATGTGTGAGGGTACCCCAGGAGAGTTCCAAATGTGTGTGGGTAGAATATATATCCCACAGGGGTTAAATTGAAAAAGGTTGAAAAAATTTTTTTTTGGACTTAGTCATTTCTCCGGCGTTTATTAGACTTTCAGATAGGGGAAATGTAAGTGAGCGTGCTGATTTCAGTTCCAGAGAGATTCCCACAATGAGTCCTTGATATTTAGTTGTTTTCAGCCAATTTTCTGGATTTTTGAAAATTTCACATTTTTGTGAAAATATCCACTAAATGAGGGAATAATATGTGTGAGGGTATCCCAGGAGAGTTCCAAATGTGTGTGGGTAGAATATATATCCCACAGCGGTAAAATTGAAAAAAGTTGAAAAATTATTTTTTTTGGACTTAGTCATTTTTCCAGCGTTTATCAGACTTTCAGATAGGGGAAATGTCTGTGAGCGTTCCGATTTCAGTTCCAGAGCGATTCGCTGGATGAGTCCTTGATATTTCATCGTTTTCAGGCAATTTTCTGAATTTTTGAAAATTTCTCTTTTTTTGTGAAAATATCCACTAAATGAGGGAATAATATGTGTGAGGGTACCCCAGGAGAGTTCCAAATGTGTGTGGGTAGAATATATATCCCACAGGGGTTAAATTGAAAAAGGTTGAAAATATTTTTTTTTCGACTTAGTCATTTTTCCGGCGTTTCTCAGACTTTCAGATAGGGGTAATGTCAGTGAGCGTTCCGATTTCAGTTCCAGAGCGATTCGCACAATGAGTCCTTGATATTTATTCGTTTTCAGCCAATTTTCTGGATTTTTGAAAATTTCACTTTTTTGTGAAAATATCCACTAAATGAGGGAATAATATGTGTGAGGGTACCCCAGGAAAGTTCCCAATGTGTGTGGTTAGAATATATATCCCACGGGGGTAAAATTGAAAAATGTTGAAAAAACTTTTTTGTTGGACTTAGTCATTTTTCCGGCGTTTATCAGACTTTCAGACAGACTTTCAGTGAGCGTTCCGATTTCAGTTCCAGAGCGATTCGCTGGATGAGTCCTTGATATTTCGTCAATTTCATGCAATTTTCTGAATTTTTGAAAATTTCACTTTTTTGTGAAAATATCCACTAAATGAGGGAATAATATGTGTGAGGGTACCCCAGGAGAGTTCCAAATGTGTGTGGGTAGAATATATATCCCACGGGGGTAAAGTTGAAAAAAGTTGAAAAAAATTTTTTTTTGGACTTAGTCATTTTTCTGGCGTTTATCAGACTTTCAGATAGGGGAAATGTCAGTGAGCGTTCCGATTTCAGTTCCAGAGCGATTCGCCCAATGAGTACTTGATATTTCGTCGTTTTCAGGCAATTTTCTGAATTTTTAAAAATTTCTCTTTTTTTGTGAAAATATCCACTAAATGAGGGAATAATATGTGTGAGGGTACCCCAGGAGATTTCCAAATGTGTGTGGGTAGAATATATATCCCACAGGGGTAAAATTGAAAAAGGTTGAAAAAATTTTTTTTTTGGACTTAGTCATTTTTCCGGCGTTTATCAGACTTTCAGATAGGGGAAATGTCAGTGAGCGTGCCGATTTCAGTTCCAGAGCGATTCGCACAATGAGTCCTTGATATTTATTCGTTTTCAGCCAATTTTCTGGATTTTTGAAAATTTCACTTTTTTGTGAAAATATCCACTAAATGAGGGAATAATATGTGTGAGGGTGCCACAGGAAAGTTCCAAATGTGTGTGGGTAGAATATATATCCCACAGGGGTAAAATTGAAAAATGTTGAAAAAACTTTTTTGTTGGACTTAGTCATTTTTTCCGGCGTTTATCAGACTTTCAGATAGTCTTTCAGTGAGCATTCCGATTTCAGTTCCAGAGCGATTCGCTGGATGAGTCCTTGATATTTTGTCGTTTTCAGGCAATTTTCAGAATTTTTGAAAATTTCACTCTTTTGTGAAAATATCCACTAAATGAGGGAATAATATGTGTGAGGGTATCCCAGGAGAGTTCCAAATGTGTGTGGGTAGAATATATATCCCACGGCGGTAAAATTGAAAAAAGTTGAAAAATTATTTTTTTTGGACTTAGTCATTTTTACAGCGTTTATCAGACTTTCAGATAGGGGAAATGTCTGTGAGCGTTCCGATTTCAGTTCCAGAGCGATTCGCTGGATGAGTCCTTGATATTAAATCGTTTTCGGGCAATTTTCTGAATTTTTGAAATATTCATTTTTTTGTGAAAATATCCACTAAATGAGGGAATAATATGTGAGAGGGTACCCCAGGAGAGTTCCAAATGTGTGTGGGTAGAATATATATCCCACAGGGGTTAAATTGAAAAAGGTTGAAAATATTTTTTTTTCGACTTAGTCATTTTTCCGGCGTTTCTCAGACTTTCAGATAGGGGTAATGTCAGTGAGCGTTCCGATTTCAGTTCCAGAGCGATTCGCACAATGAGTCCTTGATATTTATTCGTTTTCAGCCAATTTTCTGGATTTTTGAAAATTTCACTTTTTTGTGAAAATATCCACTAAATGAGGGAATAATATGTGTGAGGGAACCCCAGGAGAGTTCCAAATGTGTGGGGGTAGAATATATATCCCACGGGGGTAAAATTGAAAAATGTTGAAAACATTTTTTTTTGGACATAGTCATTTTTCCGGCATTTATCAGACTTTCAGATAGGGGAAATGTCAGTGAGCGTTCCGATTTCAGTTCCAGAGCGATTCGCCCAATGAGTCCTTGCTATTTCATCGTTTTCGGGCAATTTTCTGAATTTTTGAAATATTCACTTTTTGGTGAAAATATCCACTAAATGAGTGAATAATATGTGTGAGGGTACCCCAGGAGAGTTCCAAATGTGTGTGAGTAGAATATATATCCCACGGGGGTAAAATTGAAAAAGGTTGAAAAAATTTTTTTTTGGACTTAGTCATTTTTCCGGCGTTTATCAGACTTTCACATAGGGGAAATATCAGTGAGCGTGCCGATTTCAGTTCCAGAGCGATTCCCACAATGAGTCCTTGACATTTAGTTGTTTTCAGCCAATTTTCTGGATTTTTGAAAATTTCACTGCTTTGTGAAAATATCCACTAAATGAGGGAATAATATGTGTGAGGGTACCCCAGGAGAGTTCCAAATGTGTGTGGATAGAATATATATCCCACGGGGGTAAAATTGAAGAAAGTTGAAAAAAATTTTTTTGGGGACTTAGTCATTTTTCCGGCGTTTATCAGACTTTCAGATAAGGGAAATGTCAGTGAGCGTTCCGATTTCAGTTCCAGAGCGATTCGCCCAATGAGTCCTTGATATTTAGTCGTTTTCAGACAATTTTCTGGATTTTTTAAAAATTTCACTTTTTTGTGAAAATATCCACTAAATGAGGGAATAACATGTGTGAGGGTACACCAGGAGAGTTCCAAATGTGTGTGGGTAGTATATTTATCCCACGGGGGTAAAATTGAAAAAAGTTGAAAATTTTTTTTGTTTCGACTTAGTCATTTTTCTGGCGTTTATAAGACTTTCAGATAGGGGAAATGTCAGTGAGCGTTCCGAATTCAGTTCCAGAGCGATTCGCCCATTGAGCCCTTGATATTTATTCGTTTTCAGCCAATTTTCAGAATTTTTGAAAATTTCACTTTTTTTGTGAAAATATCCACTAAATGAGGGAATAATATGTGTGAGGGTACCCCAGGAGAGTTCCAAATGTGTGTGGGTAGAATATATATCCCACAGGGGTTAAATTGAAAAAGGTTGAAAATATTTTTTTTTCGACTTAGTCATTTTTCCGGCGTTTCTCAGACTTTCAGATAGGGGTAATGTCAGTGAGCGTTCCGATTTCAGTTCCAGAGCGATTCGCACAATGAGTCCTTGATATTTATTCGTTTTCAGCCAATTTTCTGGATTTTTGAAAATTTCACTTTTTTGTGAAAATATCCACTAAATGAGGGAATAATATGTGTGAGGGTACCCCAGGAAAGTTCCCAATGTGTGTGGTTAGAATATATATCCCACGGGGGTAAAATTGAAAAATGTTGAAAAAACTTTTTTGTTGGACTTAGTCATTTTTCCGGCGTTTATCAGACTTTCAGACAGACTTTCAGTGAGCGTTCCGATTTCAGTTCCAGAGCGATTCGCTGGATGAGTCCTTGATATTTCGTCAATTTCATGCAATTTTCTGAATTTTTGAAAATTTCACTTTTTTGTGAAAATATCCACTAAATGAGGGAATAATATGTGTGAGGGTACCCCAGGAGAGTTCCAAATGTGTGTGGGTAGAATATATATCCCACGGGGGTAAAGTTGAAAAAAGTTGAAAAAAATTTTTTTTTGGACTTAGTCATTTTTCTGGCGTTTATCAGACTTTCAGAAAGAGGAAATGTCAGTGAGCGTTCCGATTTCAGTTCCAGAGCGATTCGCCCAATGAGTGCTTGATATTTCGTCGTTTTCAGGCAATTTTCTGAATTTTTGAAAATTTCTCTTTTTTTGTGAAAATATCCACTAAATGAGGGAATAATATGTGTGAGGGTACCCCAGGAGATTTCCAAATGTGTGTGGGTAGAATATATATCCCACAGGGGTAAAATTGAAAAAGGTTGAAAAAATTTTTTTTTTGGACTTAGTCATTTTTCCGGCGTTTATCAGACTTTCAGATAGGGGAAATGTCTGTGAGCGTTCCGATTTCAGTTCCAGAGCGATTCGTTGGATGAGTCCTTGATATTTCATCGTTTTCTGGCAATTTTCTGAATTTTTGAAATATTCACTTTTTTGTGAAAATATCCACTAAATGAGGGAATAATATGTGTGAGGGTACCCCAGGAGAGTTCCAAATGTGTGTGGGTAGAATATATATCCCACGGGGGTAAAATTGAAAAAGGTTGAAAAAATTTTTTTTTGGACTTAGTCATTTTTCCTGCGTTTATCAGACTTTCACATAGGGGAAATGTCAGTGAGCGTGCTGATTTCAGTTCCAGAGCGATTCGCACAATGAGTCCTTGATATTTATTCGTTTTCAGACAATTTTCTGGATTTTTGAAAATTTCACTTTTTTGTGAAAATATCCACTAAATGAGGGAATAATATGTGTGAGGGTGCCCCAGGAAAGTTCCAAATGTGTGTGGGTAGAATATATATCCCACAGGGGTAAAATTGAAAAATGTTGAAAAAACTTTTTTGTTGGACTTAGTCATTTTTTCCGGCGTTTATCAGACTTTCAGATAGTCTTTCAGTGAGCATTCCGATTTCAGTTCCAGAGCGATTCGCTGGATGAGTCCTTGATATTTTGTCGTTTTCAGGCAATTTTCAGAATTTTTGAAAATTTCACTTTTTTGTGAAAATATCCACTAAATGAGGGAATAATATGTGTGAGGGTACCCCAGGAGAGTTCCAAATGTGTGTGGGTAGAAAATATATCCCACGGGGGTAAAATTGAAAAAAGTTGAAAAATTATTTTTTTTGGACTTAGTCATTTTTCCAGCGTTTATCAGACTTTCAGATAGGGGAAATGTCTGTGAGCGTTCCGATTTCAGTTCCAGAGCGATTCGTTGGATGAGTCCTTGATATTTCATCGTTTTCTTGCAATTTTCAGAATTTTTGAAATATTCACTTTTTTGTGAAAATATCCACTAAATGAGGGAATAATATGTGTGAGGGTACCCCAGGAGAGTTCCAAATGTGTGTGGGTAGAATATATATCCCACGGGGGTAAAATTGAAAAAATTTTTTTTTGGACTTAGTCATTTTTCCGGCGTTTATCAGACTTTCACATAGGGGAAATATCAGTGAGCGTGCCGATTTCAGTTCCAGAGCGATTCGTTGGATGAGTCCTTGATATTTCGTCGTTTTCAGGCAATTTTCTGAATTTTGAAAATTTCTCTTTTTTTGTGAAAATATCCACTAAATGAGGGAATAATATGTGTGAGGGTACCCCAGGAGAGTTCCAAATGTGTGTGGGTAGAATATATATCCCACAGGGGTTAAATTGAAAAAGGTTGAAAAAATTTTTTTTTGGACTTAGTCATTTCTCCGGCGTTTATTAGACTTTCAGATAGGGGAAATGTAAGTGAGCGTGCTGATTTCAGTTCCAGAGAGATTCCCACAATGAGTCCTTGATATTTAGTTGTTTTCAGCCAATTTTCTGGATTTTTGAAAATTTCACATTTTTGTGAAAATATCCACTAAATGAGGGAATAATATGTGTGAGGGTATCCCAGGAGAGTTCCAAATGTGTGTGGGTAGAATATATATCCCACAGCGGTAAAATTGAAAAAAGTTGAAAAATTATTTTTTTTGGACTTAGTCATTTTTCCAGCGTTTATCAGACTTTCAGATAGGGGAAATGTCTGTGAGCGTTCCGATTTCAGTTCCAGAGCGATTCGTTGGATGAGTCCTTGATATTTCATCGTTTTCTGGCAATTTTCTGAATTTTTGAAATATTCACTTTTTTGTGAAAATATCCACTAAATGAGGGAATAATATGTGTGAGGGTACCCCAGGAGAGTTCCAAATGTGTGTGGGTAGAATATATATCCCACGGGGGTAAAATTGAAAAAGGTTGAAAAAATTTTTTTTTGGACTTAGTCATTTTTCCTGCGTTTATCAGACTTTCACATAGGGGAAATGTCAGTGAGCGTGCTGATTTCAGTTCCAGAGCGATTCGCACAATGAGTCCTTGATATTTATTCGTTTTCAGACAATTTTCTGGATTTTTGAAAATTTCACTTTTTTGTGAAAATATCCACTAAATGAGGGAATAATATGTGTGAGGGTGCCCCAGGAAAGTTCCAAATGTGTGTGGGTAGAATATATATCCCACAGGGGTAAAATTGAAAAATGTTGAAAAAACTTTTTTGTTGGACTTAGTCATTTTTTCCGGCGTTTATCAGACTTTCAGATAGTCTTTCAGTGAGCATTCCGATTTCAGTTCCAGAGCGATTCGCTGGATGAGTCCTTGATATTTTGTCGTTTTCAGGCAATTTTCAGAATTTTTGAAAATTTCACTTTTTTGTGAAAATATCCACTAAATGAGGGAATAATATGTGTGAGGGTACCCCAGGAGAGTTCCAAATGTGTGTGGGTAGAAAATATATCCCACGGGGGTAAAATTGAAAAAAGTTGAAAAATTATTTTTTTTGGACTTAGTCATTTTTCCAGCGTTTATCAGACTTTCAGATAGGGGAAATGTCTGTGAGCGTTCCGATTTCAGTTCCAGAGCGATTCGTTGGATGAGTCCTTGATATTTCATCGTTTTCTTGCAATTTTCAGAATTTTTGAAATATTCACTTTTTTGTGAAAATATCCACTAAATGAGGGAATAATATGTGTGAGGGTACCCCAGGAGAGTTCCAAATGTGTGTGGGTAGAATATATATCCCACGGGGGTAAAATTGAAAAAATTTTTTTTTGGACTTAGTCATTTTTCCGGCGTTTATCAGACTTTCACATAGGGGAAATATCAGTGAGCGTGCCGATTTCAGTTCCAGAGCGATTCGTTGGATGAGTCCTTGATATTTCGTCGTTTTCAGGCAATTTTCTGAATTTTGAAAATTTCTCTTTTTTTGTGAAAATATCCACTAAATGAGGGAATAATATGTGTGAGGGTACCCCAGGAGAGTTCCAAATGTGTGTGGGTAGAATATATATCCCACAGGGGTTAAATTGAAAAAGGTTGAAAAAATTTTTTTTTGGACTTAGTCATTTCTCCGGCGTTTATTAGACTTTCAGATAGGGGAAATGTAAGTGAGCGTGCTGATTTCAGTTCCAGAGAGATTCCCACAATGAGTCCTTGATATTTAGTTGTTTTCAGCCAATTTTCTGGATTTTTGAAAATTTCACATTTTTGTGAAAATATCCACTAAATGAGGGAATAATATGTGTGAGGGTATCCCAGGAGAGTTCCAAATGTGTGTGGGTAGAATATATATCCCACAGCGGTAAAATTGAAAAAAGTTGAAAAATTATTTTTTTTGGACTTAGTCATTTTTCCAGCGTTTATCAGACTTTCAGATAGGGGAAATGTCTGTGAGCGTTCCGATTTCAGTTCCAGAGCGATTCGCTGGATGAGTCCTTGATATTTCATCGTTTTCAGGCAATTTTCTGAATTTTTGAAAATTTCTCTTTTTTTGTGAAAATATCCACTAAATGAGGGAATAATATGTGTGAGGGTACCCCAGGAGAGTTCCAAATGTGTGTGGGTAGAATATATATCCCACAGGGGTTAAATTGAAAAAGGTTGAAAATATTTTTTTTTCGACTTAGTCATTTTTCCGGCGTTTCTCAGACTTTCAGATAGGGGTAATGTCAGTGAGCATTCCGATTTCAGTTCCAGAGCGATTCGCACAATGAGTCCTTGATATTTATTCGTTTTCAGCCAATTTTCTGGATTTTTGAAAATTTCTCTTTTTTTGTGAAAATATCCACTAAATGAGGGAATAATATGTGTGAGGGTACCCCAGGAGATTTCCAAATGTGTGTGGGTAGAATATATATCCCACAGGGGTAAAATTGAAAAAGGTTGAAAAAATTTTTTTTTTGGACTTAGTCATTTTTCCGGCGTTTATCAGACTTTCAGATAGGGGAAATGTCAGTGAGCGTGCCGATTTCAGTTCCAGAGCGATTCGCACAATGAGTCCTTGATATTTATTCGTTTTCAGCCAATTTTCTGGATTTTTGAAAATTTCACTTTTTTGTGAAAATATCCACTAAATGAGGGAATAATATGTGTGAGGGTGCCACAGGAAAGTTCCAAATGTGTGTGGGTAGAATATATATCCCACAGGGGTAAAATTGAAAAATGTTGAAAAAACTTTTTTGTTGGACTTAGTCATTTTTTCCGGCGTTTATCAGACTTTCAGATAGTCTTTCAGTGAGCATTCCGATTTCAGTTCCAGAGCGATTCGCTGGATGAGTCCTTGATATTTTGTCGTTTTCAGGCAATTTTCAGAATTTTTGAAAATTTCACTCTTTTGTGAAAATATCCACTAAATGAGGGAATAATATGTGTGAGGGTATCCCAGGAGAGTTCCAAATGTGTGTGGGTAGAATATATATCCCACGGCGGTAAAATTGAAAAAAGTTGAAAAATTATTTTTTTTGGACTTAGTCATTTTTACAGCGTTTATCAGACTTTCAGATAGGGGAAATGTCTGTGAGCGTTCCGATTTCAGTTCCAGAGCGATTCGCTGGATGAGTCCTTGATATTAAATCGTTTTCGGGCAATTTTCTGAATTTTTGAAATATTCATTTTTTTGTGAAAATATCCACTAAATGAGGGAATAATATGTGAGAGGGTACCCCAGGAGAGTTCCAAATGTGTGTGGGTAGAATATATATCCCACAGGGGTTAAATTGAAAAAGGTTGAAAATATTTTTTTTTCGACTTAGTCATTTTTCCGGCGTTTCTCAGACTTTCAGATAGGGGTAATGTCAGTGAGCGTTCCGATTTCAGTTCCAGAGCGATTCGCACAATGAGTCCTTGATATTTATTCGTTTTCAGCCAATTTTCTGGATTTTTGAAAATTTCACTTTTTTGTGAAAATATCCACTAAATGAGGGAATAATATGTGTGAGGGTACCCCAGGAAAGTTCCCAATGTGTGTGGGTAGAATATATATCCCACGGGGGTAAAATTGAAAAATGTTGAAAAAACTTTTTGTTGGACTTAGTCATTTTTCCGGCGTTTATCAGACTTTCAGATAGACTTTCAGGGAGCGTTCCGATATCAGTTCCAGAGCGATTCGCTGGATGAGTCTTTGATATTTCGTCAATTTCATGCAATTTTCTGAATTTTTGAAAATTTCACTTTTTTGTGAAAATATCCACTAAATGAGGGAATAATATGTGTGAGGGAACCCCAGGAGAGTTCCAAATGTGTGGGGGTAGAATATATATCCCACGGGGGTAAAATTGAAAAATGTTGAAAACATTTTTTTTTGGACATAGTCATTTTTCCGGCATTTATCAGACTTTCAGATAGGGGAAATGTCAGTGAGCGTTCCGATTTCAGTTCCAGAGCGATTCGCCCAATGAGTCCTTGCTATTTCATCGTTTTCGGGCAATTTTCTGAATTTTTGAAATATTCACTTTTTGGTGAAAATATCCACTAAATGAGTGAATAATATGTGTGAGGGTACCCCAGGAGAGTTCCAAATGTGTGTGAGTAGAATATATATCCCACGGGGGTAAAATTGAAAAAGGTTGAAAAAATTTTTTTTTGGACTTAGTCATTTTTCCGGCGTTTATCAGACTTTCACATAGGGGAAATATCAGTGAGCGTGCCGATTTCAGTTCCAGAGCGATTCCCACAATGAGTCCTTGACATTTAGTTGTTTTCAGCCAATTTTCTGGATTTTTGAAAATTTCACTGCTTTGTGAAAATATCCACTAAATGAGGGAATAATATGTGTGAGGGTACCCCAGGAGAGTTCCAAATGTGTGTGGATAGAATATATATCCCACGGGGGTAAAATTGAAGAAAGTTGAAAAAAATTTTTTTGGGGACTTAGTCATTTTTCCGGCGTTTATCAGACTTTCAGATAAGGGAAATGTCAGTGAGCGTTCCGATTTCAGTTCCAGAGCGATTCGCCCAATGAGTCCTTGATATTTAGTCGTTTTCAGACAATTTTCTGGATTTTTTAAAAATTTCACTTTTTTGTGAAAATATCCACTAAATGAGGGAATAACATGTGTGAGGGTACACCAGGAGAGTTCCAAATGTGTGTGGGTAGTATATTTATCCCACGGGGGTAAAATTGAAAAAAGTTGAAAATTTTTTTTGTTTCGACTTAGTCATTTTTCTGGCGTTTATAAGACTTTCAGATAGGGGAAATGTCAGTGAGCGTTCCGAATTCAGTTCCAGAGCGATTCGCCCATTGAGCCCTTGATATTTATTCGTTTTCAGCCAATTTTCAGAATTTTTGAAAATTTCACTTTTTTTGTTAAAATATCCACTAAATGAGGGAATAATATGTGTGAGGGTACCCCAGGAGAGTTCCAAATGTGTGTGGGTAGAATATATATTCCACGGGGGTAAAATTGAAAAAGGTTGAAAAAATTTTTTTTTGGACTTAGTCATTTTTCTGGCGTTTATCAGACTTTCAGATAGGGGAAATGTCAGTGAGCGTTCCGATTTCAGTTCCAGAGCGATTCGCCCATTGAGTCCTTGATATTTAGTCGTTTTCAGCCAATTTTCTGGATTTTTGAAAATTTCACTTTTTTGTGAAAATATCCACTAAATGAGTGAATAATATGTGTGAGGGTACCCCAGGAGAGTTCCAAATGTGTGTGGGTAGAATATATATCCCACGGGGGTAAAATTGAAAAAAGTTGAAAAAAATTTTTTTTTTGGACTGTCATTTTTCCGCCGTTTATCAGACTTTCAGATAGGGGAAATGTCAGTGAGCGTGCCGATTTCAGTTCCAGAGAGATTCTCACAATGAGTCCTTGATATTTAGTTGTTTTCAGCCAATTTTCTGGATTTTTGAAAATTTCACTTTTTTGTGAAAATATCCACTAAATGAGGAAATAATATGTGTGAGGGAACCCCAGGAGAGTTCCAAATGTGTGTGGGTAGAATATATATCCCACGGGGGTAAAATTGAAAAAAGTTGAAAAAATTTTTTTTTTGTACTTAGTCATTTTTCTGGCGTTTATCAGACTTTCACATAGGGGAAATGTAAGTGAGCATTCCGATTTCAGTTCCAGAGCGATTCGCTGGATGAGTCCTTGATATTTTGTCGTTTTCAGGCAATTTTCAGAATTTTTGAAAATTTCACTTTTTTGTGAAAATATCCACTAAATGAGGGAATAATATGTGTCAGGGTATACCATGAGAGTTCCAAATGTGTGTGGGTAGAATATATATCCCACAGGGGTAAAATTGAAAAAGGTTAAAAAAATTTTTTTTTTGGACTTAGTCATTTTTCAGGCGTTTATCAGACTTTCAGATAGGAGAAATGTCAGTGAGCGTGCCGATTTCAGTTACAGAGCCATTCCCACAATGAGTCCTTGATATTTAGTTGTTTTCAGCCAATTTTCTGGATTTTTGAAAATTTCACTTTTTTGTGAAAATATCCACTAAATGAGGGAATAATATGTGTGAGGGAACCCCAGGAGAGTTCCAAATGTGTGTGGGTAGAATATATATCCCACAGGGTTAATATTGGAAAAAGTTGAAAAAAATTTTTTTTTTGTACTTAGTCATTTTTCCGCCGTTTAGCAGACTTTCAGATATGGGAAATGTCTGTGAGCGTTCCGATTTCAGTTCCAGAGCGATTCGCTGGATGAGTCCTTGATATTTCATCGTTTTAGGGCAGTTTTCTGAATTTTTGAAATATTCATTTTTTTGTGAAAATATCCACTAAATGAGGGAATAATATGTGTGAGGGTACCCCAGGAGAGCTCCAAATGTGTGTGAGTAGAATGTATATCCCACGGGGGTAAAATTGAAAAAGGTTGAAAAAAATTTTTTTTGGACTTAGTCATTTTACTGGCGTTTATCAGACTTTCAGATAGGGGAAATGTCAGTGAGCGTTCCGATTTCAGTTCCAGAGCGTTTCGCCCAATGAGTCCTTGATATTTCATCGTTTTCGGGCAATTTTCTGAATTTTTGAAATATTCACTTTTTGGTGAAAATATCCACTAAATGAGTGAATAATATGTGTGAGGGTACCCCAGGAGAGTTCCAAATGTGTGTGAGTAGAATATATATCCCACGGGGGTAAAATTGAAAAAGGTTGAAAAAATTTTTTTTTGGACTTAGTCATTTTTCCGGCGTTTATCAGACTTTCACATAGGGGAAATATCAGTGAGCATGCCGATTTCAGTTCCAGAGCGATTCCCACAATGAGTCCTTGACATTTAGTTGTTTTCAGCCAATTTTCTGGATTTTTGAAAATTTCACTGCTTTGTGAAAATATCCACTAAATGAGGGAATAATATGTGTGAGGGTACCCCAGGAGAGTTCCAAATGTGTGTGGATAGAATATATATCCCACGGGGGTAAAATTGAAGAAAGTTGAAAAAAATTTTTTTGGGGACTTAGTCATTTTTCCGGCGTTTATCAGACTTTCAGATAAGGGAAATGTCAGTGAGCGTTCCGATTTCAGTTCCAGAGCGATTCGCCCAATGAGTCCTTGATATTTAGTCGTTTTCAGACAATTTTCAGGATTTTTGAAAATTTCACTTTTTTGTGAAAATATCCACTAAATGAGGGAATAACATGTGTGAGGGTACACCAGGAGAGTTCCAAATGTGTGTGGGTAGTTTATATATCCCACGGGGGTACAATTGAAAAAAGTTGAAAATTTTTTTTGTTTCGACTTAGTCATTTTTCTGGCGTTTATAAGACTTTCAGATAGGGGAAATGTCAGTGAGCGTTCCGAATTCAGTTCCAGAGCGATTCGCCCATTGAGCCCTTGATATTTATTCGTTTTCAGCCAATTTTCAGAATTTTTGAAAATTTCACTTTTTTTGTTAAAATATCCACTAAATGAGGGAATAATATGTGTGAGGGTACCCCAGGAGAGTTCCAAATGTGTGTGGGTAGAATATATATCCCACGGGGGTAAAATTGAAAAAAGTTGAAAAAATTTTTTTTTTGTACTTAGTCATTTTTCTGGCGTTTATCAGACTTTCACATAGGGGAAATGTAAGTGAGCATTCCGATTTCAGTTCCAGAGCGATTCGTTGGATGAGTCCTTGATATTTTGTCGTTTTCAGGCAATTTTCAGAATTTTTGAAAATTTCACTTTTTTGTGAAAATATCCACTAAATGAGGGAATAATATGTGTGAGGGTACCCCAGGAGAGCTCCAAATGTGTGTGAGTAGAATATATATCCCACGGGGGTAAAATTGAAAAAGGTTGAAAAAAATTTTTTTTGGACTTAGTCATTTTACTGGCGTTTATCAGACTTTCAGATAGGGGAAATGTCAGTGAGCGTTCCGATTTCAGTTCCAGAGCGATTCGCCCAATGAGTCCTTGATATTTCATCGTTTTCGGGCAATTTTCTGAATTTTTGAAATATTCACTTTTTGGTGAAAATATCCACTAAATGAGGGAATAATATGTGTGAGGGTACCCCAGGAGAGTTCCAAATGTGTGTGGGTAGAATATATATCCCACGGGGGTAAAATTGAAAAATGTTGAAAACATTTTTTTGTTGGACTTAGTCATTTTTCCGGCGTTTATCAGACTTTCAGATAGGGGAAATGTCAGTGAGCTTTCCGATTTCAGTTCCAGAGCGATTCGCTGGATGAGTCCTTGATGTTTAGCCGTTTTCAGGCAATATTCCGAATTTTTGAAAATTTCACTTTTTTGTGAAAATATCCACTAATTGAGGGAATAATATGTGTGAGGGTACCCCAGGAGAGTTCCAAATGTATGTGGGTAGAATATATATCCCACGGGGGTAAAATTAAAGAAAGTTTAAAAAAATTTTTTTGGGGACTTAGTCATTTTTCTGGCGTTTATAAGACTTTCAGATAGGGGAAATGTCAGTGAGCGTTCCGAATTCAGTTCCAGAGCGATTCGCCCATTGAGCCCTTGATATTTATTTGTTTTCAGCCAATTTTCAGAATTTTTGAAAATTTCACTTTTTTGTTAAAATATCCACTAAATGAGGGAATAATATGTGTCAGGGTATCCCAGGAGAGTTCCAAATGTGTGTGGGTGGAATATATATCCCACGGGGGTAAAATTGAAAAGGTTAAAAAAATTTTTTTTTTGGACTTAGTCATTTTTCCCTCGTTTATCAGACTTTCAGATAAGGGAAATGTCAGTGAGCGTTCCGATTTCAGTTCCAGAGCGATTCGCCCAATGAGTCCTTGATATTTAGCCGTTTTCACCCAATTTTCTGGATTTTTGAAAATTTCACTTTTTTGCGAAAATATCCACTAAATGAGGGAATAATATGTGTGAGGGTACCCCAGGAGAGTTCCAAATGTGTGTGGGTAGAATATATATCACACGGGGATAAAATTGAAAAAAGTTGAAAAAAAATTTTTTTTGGACTTAGTCATTTTTCTGGCGTTTGTCAGACTTTCAGATAGGGGAAATGTCAGTGAGCGTTCCGATTTCAGTTCCAGAGCGATTCGCCCAGTGAGTCCTTGATATTTAGTCGCTTTCAGCCAATTTTCTGGATTTTTGAAAATTTCACTTTTTTGTGAAAATATCCACTAAATGAGGGAATAATATGTGTGAGGGTACCCCAGGAGAGTTCCAAATGTGTGTGGGTAGAATATATATCCCACAGGGTTAATATTGAAAAAAGTTGAAAAAAATTTTTTTTTTGTACTTAGTCATTTTTCCGCCGTTTATCAGACTTTCAGATAGGGGAAATGTCAGTGAGCGTTCCGATTTCAGTTCCAGAGCGATTCGCCGGATGAGTCCTTGATATTTCGTCGTTTTCAGGCAATTTTCTGAATTTTTGAAAATTTCACTTTTTTGTGAAAATATCCACTAAATGAGGGAATAATATGTGTGAGGGTACCCCAGGAGAGTTCCAAATGTGTGTGGGTAGAGTATATATCCCACGGGGGTAAAATTGAAAAAAGTTGAAAAAAAATTTTTTTTTGGACTTAGTCATTTTTCCGGCGTTTATCAGACTTTCAGATAGGGGAAATGTCAGTGAGCGTGACGATTTCAGTTCCAGAGAGATTCCCACAATGAGTCCTTGATATTTAGTTGTTTTCAGCCAATTTTCTGGATTTTTGAAAATTTCACTTTTTTGTGAAAATATCCACTAAATGAGGGAATAATATGTGTGAGGGAACCCCAGGAGAGTTCCAAATGTGTGGGGGTAGAATATATATCCCACAGGGGTAAAATTGAAAAATGTTGAAAACATTTTTTTTTCGACATAGTCATTTTTCCGGCGTTTATCAGACTTTCAGAAAGGGGAAATGTCAGTGAGCGTTCCGATTTCAGTTCCAGAGCAATTAGCCCAATGAGTCCTTGATATTTAGTCGTTTTCAGCCAATTTTCTGGATTTTTGAAAATTTCACTTTTTTGCGAAAATATCCACTAAATGAGGGAATAATATGTGTGAGGGTACCCCAGGAGAGTTCCAAATGTGTGTGGGTAAAATATATATCCCACGGGGGTAAAATTGAAAAAAGTTGAAAAAAATTTTTTTTTGGACTTAGTCATTTATCCGGCGTTTATCAGACTTTCAGATAGGGGAAATGTCAGTGAGCGTTCCGATTTCAGTTCCAGAGCAATTCGCCCAATGAGTCCTTGATATTTAGTCGTTTTCAGCCAATTTTCTGGATTTTTGAAAATTTCACTTTTTTGTGAAAATATCCACTAAACGAGGGAATAATATGTGTGAGGGTACCCCAGGAGAGTTCCAAATGTGTGTGGGTAGAATATATATCCCACGGGGGTAAAATTGAAAAAAGTTGAAAAAAAATTTTTTTTGGACTTAGTCATTTTTCCGGCGTTTATCAGACTTTCAGATAGGGGAAATGTCAGTGAGCATTCCGATTTCAGTTCCAGAGCGATTCGCCCAATGAGTCCTTGATATTTAGTCGTTTCCAGCCAATTTTCTGGATTTTTTAAAATTTCACTTTTTTGTGAAAATATCCACTAAATGAGGGAATAATATGTGTGAGGGTACCCCAGGAGAGTTCCAAATATGTGTGGGTAGAATATATATCCCACAGGGGTAAAATTGAAAAAAGTTTAAAAAAAATTTTTTTTTGGACTTACTCATTTTTCCGGCGTTTATCAGACTTTCAGATAGGGAAAATGTCAGTGAGCGTTCCAATTTCAGTTCCAGAGCGATTCGCCCAATGAGTCCTTGATATTTAGTCGTTTTCAGCCAATTTTCTGGATTTTTGAAAATTTCACTTTTTTGTGAAAATATCCACTAAATGAGGGAATAATATGTGTGAGGGTACCCCAGGAGAGTTCCAAATGTGTGTGGGTAGAATATATATCCCACGGGGGTAAAATTGTAAAAAGTTGAAAAAAATTTTTTTTTGGACTTAGTCATTTTTCCGGCGTTTATCAGACTTTCAGAAAGGGGAAATGTCAGTGAGCGTTCCGATTTCAGTTCCAGAGCAATTCGCCCAATGAGTCCTTGATATTTAGTCGTTTTCAGCCAATTTTCTGGATTTTTGAAAATTTCACTTTTTTGTGAAAATATCCACTAAACAAGGGAATAATATGTGTGAGGGTACCCCAGGAGAGTTCCAAATGTGTGTGGGTAGAATATATATCCCACCGGGGTAAAATTGAAAAAAGTTGAAAAAAATTTTTTTTTGGACTTAGTCATTTTTCCGGCGTTTATCAGACTTTCAGATAGGGGAAATGTCAGTGAGCATTCCGATTTCAGTTCCAGAGCGATTCGCCCAATGAGTCCTTGATATTTAATCGTTTTCAGATAATTTTCTGGAGTTTTGAAAATTTCACTTTTTTGTGAAAATATCCACTAAATGAGGGAATAATATGTGTGAGGGTACCCCAGGAGAGTTCCAAATGTGTGTGGGTAGAATATATATCCCACGGGGGTAAAATTTAAAAAAGTTGAAAAAATTTTTTTTTGGACTTAGTCATTTTTCCAGCATTTATCAGACTTTCAGAAAGGGGAAATGTCAGTGAGCGTTCCAATTTCAGTTCCAGAGCAATTCGCCCAATGAGTCCTTGATATTTAGTCGTTTTCAGCCAATTTTCTGGATTTTTGAAAATTTCACTTTTTTGTGAAAATATCCACTAAATGAGGGAATAATATGTGTGAGGGTACCCCAGGAGAGTTCCAAATGTGTGTGGGTAGAATATATATCCCACGGGGGTAAAATTGTAAAAAGTTGAAAAAAATTTTTTTTTGGACTTAGTCATTTTTCCGGCGTTTATCAGACTTTCAGAAAGGGGAAATGTCAGTGAGCGTTCCGATTTCAGTTCCAGAGCAATTCGCCCAATGAGTCCTTGATATTTAGTTGTTTTCAGCCAATTTTCTGGATTTTTGAAAATTTCACTTTTTTGTGAAAATATCCACTAAATGAGGGAATAATATGTGTGAGGGTACCCCAGGAGAGTTCCAAATGTGTGTGGGTAGAATATATATCCCACGGGGGTAAAATTTAAAAAAGTTGAAAAATTTTTTTTTTGGACTTAGTCATTTTTCCGGCGTTTATCAGACTTTCAGAAAGGGGAAATGTCAGTGAGCGTTCCAATTTCAGTTCCAGAGCAATTCGCCCAATGAGTCCTTGATATTTAGTCGTTTTCAGCCAATTTTCTGGATTTTTGAAAATTTCACTTTTTTGTGAAAATATCCACTAAATGAGGGAATAATATGTGTGAGGGTACACCAGGAGAGTTTCAAATGTGTGTGGGTAGAATATATATCCCACGGGGGTAAAATTGTAAAAAGTTGAAAAAAATTTTTTTTTGGACTTAGTCATTTTTCCGGCGTTTATCAGACTTTCAGAAAGGGGAAATGTCAGTGAGCGTTCCGATTTCAGTTCCAGAGCAATTCGCCCAATGAGTCCTTGATATTTAGTTGTTTTCAGCCAATTTTCTGGATTTTTGAAAATTTCACTTTTTTGTGAAAATATCCACTAAATGAGGGAATAATATGTGTGAGGGTACCCCAGGAGAGTTCCAAATGTGTGTGGGTAGAATATATATCCCACGGGGGTAAAATTGTAAAAAGTTGAAAAAAATTTTTTTTTGGACTTAGTCATTTTTCCGGCGTTTATCAGACTTTCAGAAAGGGGAAATGTCAGTGAGCGTTCCGATTTCAGTTCCAGAGCAATTCGCCCAATGAGTCCTTGATATTTAGTTGTTTTCAGCCAATTTTCTGGATTTTTGAAAATTTCACTTTTTTGTGAAAATATCCACTAAATGAGGGAATAATATGTGTGAGGGTACCCCAGGAGAGTTCCAAATGTGTGTGGGTAGAATATATATCCCACGGGGGTAAAATTTAAAAAAGTTGAAAAAATTTTTTTTTGGACTTAGTCATTTTTCCGGCGTTTATCAGACTTTCAGAAAGGGGAAATGTCAGTGAGCGTTCCAATTTCAGTTCCAGAGCAATTCGCCCAATGAGTCCTTGATATTTAGTCGTTTTCAGCCAATTTTCTGGATTTTTGAAAATTTCACTTTTTTGTGAAAATATCCACTAAATGAGGGAATAATATGTGTGAGGGTACCCCAGGAGAGTTCCAAATGTGTGTGGGTAGAATATATATCCCACGGGGGTAAAATTTAAAAAAGTTGAAAAAATTTTTTTTTGCACTTAGTCATTTTTCCGGCGTTTATCAGACTTTCAGAAAGGGGAAATGTCAGTGAGCGTTCCAATTTCAGTTCCAGAGCAATTCGCCCAATGAGTCCTTGATATTTAGTCGTTTTCAGCCAATTTTCTGGATTTTTGAAAATTTCACTTTTTTGTGAAAATATCCACTAAATGAGGGAATAATATGTGTGAGGGTACCCCAGGAGAGTTCCAAATGTGTGTGGGTAGAATATATATCCCACGGGGGTAAAATTGAAAAAAGTTGAAAAAATTTTTTTTTGGACTTAGTCATTTTTCCGGCGTTTATCAGACTTTCAGAAAGGGGAAATGTCAGTGAGCGTTCCGATTTCAGTTCCAGAGCAATTCGCCCAATGAGTCCTTGATATTTAGTCGTTTTCAGCCAATTTTCTGGATTTTTGAAAATTTCACTTTTTTGTGAAAATATCCACTAAATGAGGGAATAATATGTGTGAGGGTACCCCAGGAGAGTTCCAAATGTGTGTGGGTAGAATATATATCCCACGGGGGTAAAATTGAAAAAAGTTTTAAAAAATTTTGTTTTGGACTTACTCATTTTTCCGGCGTTTATCAGACTTTCAGATGGGGAAAATGTCAGTGAGTGTTCCAATTTCAGTTCCAGAGCGATTCGCCCAATGAGTCCTTGATATTTAGTCGTTTTCAGCCAATTTTCTGGATTTTTGAAAATTTCACTTTTTTGTGAAAATATCCACTAAATGAGGGAATAATATGTGTGAGGGTACCCCAGGAGAGTTCCAAATGTGTGTGGGTAGAATATATATCCCACGGGGGTAAAATTGAAAAAAGTTTAAAAAAATTTTTTTTTGGACTTAGTCATTTTTCCGGCGTTTATCAGACTTTCAGATAGGGGAAATGTCAGTGAGCGTTCCGATTTCAGTTCCAGAGCAATTCGCCCAATGAGTCCTTGATATTTAGTCGTTTTCAGCCAATTTTCTGGATTTTTGAAAATTTCACTTTTTTGTGAAAATATCCACTAAACGAGGGAATAATATGTGTGAGGGTACCCCAGGAGAGTTCCAAATGTGTGTGGGTAGAATATATATCCCACGGGGGTAAAATTGAAAAAAGTTGAAAAAAAATTTTTTTTGGACTTAGTCATTTTTCCGGCGTTTATCAGACTTTCAGATAGGGGAAATGTCAGTGAGCATTCCGATTTCAGTTCCAGAGCGATTCGCCCAATGAGTCCTTGATATTTAGTCGTTTTCAGCCAATTTTCTGGATTTTTTAAAATTTCACTTTTTTGTGAAAATATCCACTAAATGAGGGAATAATATGTGTGAGGGTACCCCAGGAGAGTTCCAAATGTGTGTGGGTAGAATATATATCCCACAGGGGTAAAATTGAAAAAATTTTAAAAAAAATTTTTTTTGGACTTACTCATTTTTCCGGCGTTTATCAGACTTTCAGATAGGGAAAATGTCAGTGAGCGTTCCAATTTCAGTTCCAGAGCGATTCGCCCAATGAGTCCTTGATATTTAGTCGTTTTCAGCCAATTTTCTGGATTTTTGAAAATTTCACTTTTTTGTGAAAATATCCACTAAACGAGGGAATAATATGTGTGAGGGTACCCCAGGAGAGTTCCAAATGTGTGTGGGTAGAATATATATCCCACGGGGGTAAAATTGAAAAAAGTTGAAAAAAATTTTTTTTTGGACTTAGTCATTTTTCCGGCGTTTATCAGACTTTCACATAGGGGAAATGTCAGTGAGCATTCCGATTTCAGTTCCAGAGCGATTCGCCCAATGAGTCCTTGATATTTAATCGTTTTCAGATAATTTTCTGGATTTTTGAAAATTTCACTTTTTTGTGAAAATATCCACTAAATGAGGGAATAATATGTGTGAGGGTACCCCAGGAGAGTTCCAAATGTGTGTGGGTAGAATATATATCCCACGGGGGTAAAATTTAAAAAAGTTGAAAAAATTTTTTTTTGGACTTAGTCATTTTTCCGGCGTTTATCAGACTTTCAGAAAGGGGAAATGTCAGTGAGCGTTCCAATTTCAGTTCCAGAGCAATCCGCCCAATGAGTCCTTGATATTTAGTCGTTTTCAGCCAATTTTCTGGATTTTTGAAAATTTCACTTTTTTGTGAAAATATCCACTAAACGAGGGAATAATATGTGTGAGGGAACCCCAGGAGAGTTCCAAATGTGTGTGGGTAGAATATATATCCCACAGGGGTAAAATTGAAAAAAGTTGAAAAAAAATTTTTTTTTGACTTAGTCATTTTTCCGGCGTTTATCAGACTTTCAGATAGGGGAAATGTCAGTGAGCATTCCGATTTCAGTTCCAGAGCGATTCGCCCAATGAGTCCTTGATATTTAGTCGTTTTCAGCCAATTTTCTGGATTTTTTAAAATTTCACTTTTTTGTGAAAATATCCACTAAATGAGGGAATAATATGTGTGAGGGTACCCCAGGAGAGTTCCAAATGTGTGTGGGTAGAATATATATATCACGGGGGTAAAATTGTAAAAAGTTGAAAAAAATTTTTTTTTGGACTTAGTCATTTTTCCGGCGTTTATCAGACTTTCAGAAAGGGGAAATGTCAGTGAGCGTTCCGATTTCAGTTCCAGAGCAATTCGCCCAATGAGTCCTTGATATTTAGTCGTTTTCAGCCAATTTTCTGGATTTTTGAAAATTTCACTTTTTTGTGAAAATATCCACTAAACGAGGGAATAATATGTGTGAGGGTACCCCAGGAGAGTTCCAAATGTGTGTGGGTAGAATATATATCCCACGGGGGTAAAATTGAAAAAAGTTGAAAAAAATTTTTTTTTGGACTTAGTCATTTTTCCGGCGTTTATCAGACTTTCAGATAGGGGAAATGTCAGTGAGCATTCCGATTTCAGTTCCAGAGCGATTCGCCCAATGAGTCCTTGATATTTAATCGTTTTCAGATAATTTTCTGGATTTTTGAAAATTTCACTTTTTTGTGAAAATATCCACTAAATGAGGGAATAATATGTGTGAGGGTACCCCCAGGAGAGTTCCAAATGTGTGTGGTTAGAATATATATCCCACGGGGGTAAAATTGAAAAAAGTTTAAAAAAATTTTTTTTTGGACTTAGTCATTTTTCCAGCGTTTATCAGCCTTTCAGATAGGGAAAATGTCAGTGAGCGTTCCAATTTCAGTTCCAGAGCGATTCGCCCAATGAGTCCTTGATATTTAGTCGTTTTCAGCCAATTTTCTGGATTTTTGAAAATTTCACTTTTTTGTGAAAATATCCACTAAACGAGGGAATAATATGTGTGAGGGTACCCCAGGAGAGTTCCAAATGTGTGTGGGTAGAATATATATCCCACGGGGGTAAAATTGAAAAAAGTTGAAAAAAAATTTTTTTTGTACTTAGTCATTTTTCCGGCGTTTATCAGACTTTCAGATAGGGGAAATGTCAGTGAGCATTCCGATTTCAGTTCCAGAGCGATTCGCCCAATGAGTCCTTGATATTTAATCGTTTTCAGATAATTTTCTGGATTTTTGAAAATTTCACTTTTTTGTGAAAATATCCACTAAATGAGGGAATAATATGTGTGAGGGTACCCCCAGGAGAGTTCCAAATGTGTGTGGTTAGAATATATATCCCACGGGGGTAAAATTGAAAAAAGTTTAAAAAAATTTTTTTTTGGACTTAGTCATTTTTCCGGCGTTTATCAGACTTTCAGAAAGGGGAAATGTCAGTGAGCGTTCCGATTTCAGTTCCAGAGCAATTCGCCCAATGAGTCCTTGATATTTAGTCGTTTTCAGCCAATTTTCTGGATTTTTGAAAATTTCACTTTTTTGTGAAAATATTCACTAAACGAGGGAATAATATGTGTGAGGGTACCCCAGGAGAGTTCCAAATGTGTGTGGGTAGAATATATATCCCACGGGGGTAAAATTGAAAAAAGTTGAAAAAAATTTTTTTTTGTACTTAGTCATTTTTCCGGCGTTTATCAGACTTTCAGATAGGGGAAATGTCAGTGAGCATTCCGATTTCAGTTCCAGAGCGATTCGCCCAATGAGTCCTTGATATTTAGTCGTTTTCAGCCAATTTTCAGGATTTTTGAAAATTTCACTTTTTTGTGAAAATATCCACTAAATGAGGGAATAATATGTGTGAGGGTACCCCAGGAGAGTTCCAAATGTGTGTGGGTAGAATATATATCCCACGGGGGTAAAATTTAAAAAAGTTGAAAAAATTTTTTTTTGGACTTACTCATTTTTCCGGCGTTTATCAGACTTTCAGAAAGGGGAAATGTCAGTGAGCGTTCCAATTTCAGTTCCAGAGCAATTCGCCCAATGAGTCCTTGATATTTAGTCGTTTTCAGCCAATTTTCTGGATTTTTGAAAATTTCACTTTTTTGTGAAAATATCCACTAAATGAGGGAATAATATGTGTGAGGGTACCCCAGGAGAGTTCCAAATGTGTGTGGGTAGAATATATATCCCACGGGGGTAAAATTGTAAAAAGTTGAAAAAAATTTTTTTTTGGACTTAGTCATTTTTCCGGCGTTTATCAGACTTTCAGAAAGGGGAAATGTCAGTGAGCGTTCCGATTTCAGTTCCAGAGCAATTCGCCCAATGAGTCCTTGATATTTAGTTGTTTTCAGCCAATTTTCTGGATTTTTGAAAATTTCACTTTTTTGTGAAAATATTCACTAAATGAGGGAATAATATGTGTGAGGGAACCCCAGGAGAGTTCCAAATGTGTGTGGGTAGAATATATATCCCACGGGGGTAAAATTGAAAAAAGTTTAAAAAAAATTTTTTTTGGACTTAGTCATTTTTCCAGCGTTTATCAGACTTTCAGAAAGGGGAAATGTCAGTGAGCGTTCCAATTTCAGTTCCAGAGCAATTCGCCCAATGAGTCCTTGATATTTAGTCGTTTTCAGCCAATTTTCTGGATTTTTGAAAATTTCTCTTTTTTGTGAAAATATCCACTAAATGAGGGAATAATATGTGTGAGGGTACCCCAGGAGAGTTTCAAATGTGTGTGGGTAGAATATATATCCCACGGGGGTAAAATTGTAAAAAGTTGAAAAAAAATTTTTTTTGGACTTAGTCATTTTTCCGGCGTTTATCAGACTTTCAGAAAGGGGAAATGTCAGTGAGCGTTCGGATTTCAGTTCCAGAGCAATTCGCCCAATGAGTCCTTGATATTTAGTCGTTTTCAGCCAATTTTCTGGATTTTTGAAAATTTCACTTTTTTGTGAAAATATCCACTAAACGAGGGAATAATATGTGTGAGGGAACCCCAGGAGAGTTCCAAATGTGTGTGGATAGAATATATATCCCACGGGGGTAAAATTGAAAAAAGTTGAAAAAAAATTTTTTTTGGACTTAGTCATTTTTCCGCCGTTTATCAGACTTTCAGAAAGGGGCAATGTCAGTGAGCGTTCCGATTTCAGTTCCAGAGCAATTCGCCCAATGAGTCCTTGATATTTAGTCGTTTTCAGCCAATTTTCTGTATTTTTGAAAATTTCACTTTTTTGTGAAAATATCCACTAAATGAGGGAATAATATGTGTGAGGGTACCCCAGGAGAGTTCCAAATGTGTGTGGGTAGAATATATATCCCACGGGGGTAAAATTGAAAAAAGTTGAAAAAATTTTTTTTTGGACTTAGTCATTTTTCCGGCGTTTATCAGACTTTCAGAAAGGGGAAATGTCAGTGAGCGTTCCGATTTCAGTTCCAGAGCAATTCGCCCAATGAGTCCTTGATATTTAGTCGTTTTCAGCCAATTTTCTGGATTTTTGAAAATTTCACTTTTTTGTGAAAATATTCACTAAACGAGGGAATAATATGTGTGAGGGTACCCCAGGAGAGTTCCAAATGTGTGTGGGTAGAATATATATCCCACGGGGGTAAAATTGAAAAAAGTTGAAAAAAATTTTTTTTTGTACTTAGTCATTTTTCCGGCGTTTATCAGACTTTCAGATAGGGGAAATGTCAGTGAGCATTCCGATTTCAGTTCCAGAGCGATTCGCCCAATGAGTCCTTGATATTTAGTCGTTTTCAGCCAATTTTCAGGATTTTTGAAAATTTCACTTTTTTGTGAAAATATCCACTAAATGAGGGAATAATATGTGTGAGGGTACCCCAGGAGAGTTCCAAATGTGTGTGGGTAGAATATATATCCCACGGGGGTAAAATTTAAAAAAGTTGAAAAAATTTTTTTTTGGACTTACTCATTTTTCCGGCGTTTATCAGACTTTCAGAAAGGGGAAATGTCAGTGAGCGTTCCAATTTCAGTTCCAGAGCAATTCGCCCAATGAGTCCTTGATATTTAGTCGTTTTCAGCCAATTTTCTGGATTTTTGAAAATTTCACTTTTTTGTGAAAATATCCACTAAATGAGGGAATAATATGTGTGAGGGTACCCCAGGAGAGTTCCAAATGTGTGTGGGTAGAATATATATCCCACGGGGGTAAAATTGTAAAAAGTTGAAAAAAATTTTTTTTTGGACTTACTCATTTTTCCGGCGTTTATCAGACTTTCAGATAGGGAAAATGTCAGTTAGCGTTCCAATTTCAGTTCGAGAGCGATTCGTCCAATGAGTCCTTGATATTTAGTCGTTTTCAGCCAATTTTCTGGATTTTTGAAAATTTCACTTTTTTGTGAAAATATCCACTAAATGAGGGAATAATATGTGTGAGGGTACCCCAGGAGAGTTCCAAATGTGTGTGGGTAGAATATATATCCCACGGGGGTAAAATTGAAAAAAGTTGAAAAAAAATTTTTTTTGGACTTAGTCATTTTTCCGCCGTTTATCAGACTTTCAGATAGGGGCAATGTCAGTGAGCGTTCCGATTTCAGTTCCAGAGCAATTCGCCCAATGAGTCCTTGATATTTAGTCATTTTCAGCCAATTTTCTGTATTTTTGAAAATTTCACTTTTTTGTGAAAATATCCACTAAATGAGGGAATAATATGTGTGAGGGTACCCCAGGAGAGTTCCAAATGTGTGTGGGTAGAATATATATCCCACGGGGGTAAAATTGAAAAAAGTTGAAAAAAAATTTTTTTTGGACTTACTCATTTTTCCGGCGTTTATCAGACTTTCAGATGGGAAAATGTCAGTGAGCGTTCCAATTTCAGTTCCAGAGCAATTCGCCCAATGAGTCCTTGATATTTAGTCGTTTTCAGCCAATTTTCTGGATTTTTGAAAATTTCACTTTTTTGTGAAAATATCCACTAAACGAGGGAATAATATGTGTGAGGGAACCCCAGGAGAGTTCCAAATGTGTGTGGATAGAATATATATCCCACGGGGGTAAAATTGAAAAAAGTTGAAAAAAAATTTTTTTTGGACTTAGTCATTTTTCCGGTGTTTATCAGACTTTCAGATAGGGGCAATGTCAGTGAGCGTTACGATTTCAGTTCCAGAGCAATTCGCCCAATGAGTCCTTGATATTTAGTCGTTTTCAGCCAATTTTCTGTATTTTTGAAAATTTCACTTTTTTGTGAAAATATTCACTAAATGAGGGAATAATATGTGTGAGGGTACCCCAGGAGAGTTCCAAATGTGTGTGGGTAGAATATATATCCCACGGGGGTAAAATTGAAAAAAGTTGAAAAAATTTTTTTTTGGACTTAGTCATTTTTCCGGCGTTTATCAGACTTTCAGAAAGGGGAAATGTCAGTGAGCGTTCCGATTTCAGTTCCAGAGCAATTCGCCCAAATGAGTCCTTGATATTTAGTCGTTTTCAGCCAATTTTCTGGATTTTTGAAAATTTCACTTTTTTGTGAAAATATCCACTAAATGAGGGAATAATATGTGTGAGGGTACCCCAGGAGAGTTCCAAATGTGTGTGGGTAGAATTTATATCCCACGGGGGTAAAATTGAAAAAAGTTTTAAAAAATTTTGTTTTGGACTTACTCATTTTTCCGGCGTTTATCAGACTTTCAGATGGGGAAAATGTCAGTGAGCGTTCCAATTTCAGTTCCAGAGCGATTCGCCCAATGAGTCCTTGATATTTAGTCGTTTTCAGCCAATTTTCTGGATTTTTGAAAATTTCACTTTTTTGTGAAAATATCCACTAAATGAGGGAATAATATGTGTGAGGGTACCCCAGGAGAGTTCCAAATGTGTGTGGGTAGAATATATATCCCACGGGGGTAAAATTGAAAAAAGTTTAAAAAAATTTTTTTTTGGACTTAGTCATTTTTCCGGCGTTTATCAGACTTTCAGATAGGGGAAATGTCAGTGAGCGTTCCGATTTCAGTTACAGAGCGATTCGCCCAATGAGTCCTTGATATTTAGTCGTTTTCAGCCAATTTTCTGGATTTTTGAAAATTTCACTTTTTTGTGAAAATATCCACTAAATGAGGGAATAATATGTGTGAGGGTACCCCAGGAGAGTTCCAAATGTGTGTGGGTAGAATATATATCCCACGGGGGTAAAATTGAAAAATGTTGAAAAAAAATTTTTTTTGGACTTAGTCATTTTTCCGGCGTTTATCAGACTTTCAGATAGGGAAAATGTCAGTTAGCGTTCCAATTTCAGTTCGAGAGCGATTCGTCCAATGAGTCCTTGATATTTAGTCGTTTTCAGCCAATTTTCTGGATTTTTGAAAATTTCACTTTTTTGTGAAAATATCCACTAAATGAGGGAATAATATGTGTGAGGGTACCCCAGGAGAGTTCCAAATGTGTGTGGGTAAAATATATATCCCACGGGGGTAAAATTGAAAAAAGTTGAAAAAAATTTTTTTTTGGACTTAGTCATTTTTCCGGCGTTTATCAGACTTTCAGATAGGGGAAATGTCAGTGAGCGTTCCGATTTCAGTTCCAGAGCAATTCGCCCAATGAGTCCTTGATATTTAGTCGTTTTCAGCCAATTTTCTGGATTTTTGAAAATTTCACTTTTTTGTGAAAATATTCACTAAACGAGGGAATAATATGTGTGAGGGAACCCCAGGAGAGTTCCAAATGTGTGTGGGTAGAATATATATCCCACGGGGGTAAAATTGAAAAAAGTTGAAAAAAAATTTTTTTTGGACTTAGTCATTTTTCCGGCGTTTATCAGACTTTCAGATAGGGGAAATGTCAGTGAGCATTCCGATTTCAGTTCCAGAGCGATTCGCCCAATGAGTCCTTGATATTTAGTCGTTTTCAGCCAATTTTCTGGATTTTTGAAAATTTCACTTTTTTGTGAAAATATCCACTAAATGAGGGAATAATATGTGTGAGGGTACCCCAGGAGAGTTCCAAATGTGTGTGGGTTGAATATATATCCCACAGGGGTAAAATTAAAAAAAGTTTAAAAAAATTTTTTTTTGGACTTACTCATTTTTCCGGCGTTTATCAGACTTTCAGATAGGGAAAATGTCAGTGAGCGTTCCAATTTCAGTTCCAGAGTGATTCGCCCAATGAGTCCTTGATATTTAGTCGTTTTCAGCCAATTTTCTGGATTTTTGAAAATTTCACTTTTTTGTGAAAATATCCACTAAATGAGGGAATAATATGTGTGAGGGTACCCCAGGAGAGTTCCAAATGTGTGTGGGTAGAATATATATCCCACAGGGGTAAAATTGAAAAAAGTTTAAAAAAATTTTTTTTTGGACTTACTCATTTTTCCGGCGTTGATCAGACTTTCAGATAGGGAAAATGTCAGTGAGCGTTCCAATTTCAGTTCCAGAGTGATTCGCCCAATGAGTCCTTGATATTTAGTCGTTTTCAGCCAATTTTCTGGATTTTTGAAAATTTCACTTTTTTGTGAAAATATCCACTAAATGAGGGAATAATATGTGTGAGGGTACCCCAGGAGAGTTCCAAATGTGTGTGGGTAGAATATATATCCCACGGGGGTAAAATTGAAAAAAGTTTACAAAAAATTTTTTTTGGACTTAGTCATTTTTCCGGCGTTTATCAGACTTTCAGATAGGGAAAATGTCAGTGAGCGTTCCAATTTCAGTTCCAGAGCGATTCGCCCAATGAGTCCTTGATATTTAGTCGTTTTCTGCCAATTTTCTGGATTTCTGAAAATTTCACTTTTTTGTGAAAATATCCACTAAATGAGGGAATAATATGTGTGAGGGTACCCCAGGAGAGTTCCAAATGTGTGTGGGTAGAATATATATCCCCCGGGGTAAAATTGAAAAAAGTTGAAAAAAATTTTTTTTTGGACTTAGTCATTTTTCCGGCGTTTATCAGACTTTCAGAAAGGGGAAATGTCAGTGAGCGTTCCGATTTCAGTTCCAGAGCAATTCGCCCAATGAGTCCTTGATATTTAGTCGTTTTCAGCCAATTTTCTGGATTTTTGAAAATTTCACTTTTTTGTGAAAATATTCACTAAACGAGGGAATAATATGTGTGAGGGAACCCCAGGAGAGTTCCAAATGTGTGTGGGTAGAATATATATCCCACAGGGGTAAAATTGAAAAAAGTTTAAAAAAATTTTTTTTTGGACTTACTCATTTTTCCGGCGTTTATCAGACTTTCAGATAGGGAAAATGTCAGTTAGCGTTCCAATTTCAGTTCCAGAGTGATTCGCCCAATGAGTCCTTGATATTTAGTCGTTTTCAGCCAATTTTCTGGATTTTTGAAAATTTCACTTTTTTGTGAAAATATCCACTAAATGAGGGAATAATATGTGTGAGGGTACCCCAGGAGAGTTCCAAATGTGTGTGGGTAGAATATATATCCCACAGGGGTAAAATTGAAAAAAGTTTAAAAAAATTTTTTTTTGGACTTACTCATTTTTCCGGCGTTTATCAGACTTTCAGATAGGGAAAATGTCAGTGAGCGTTCCAATTTCAGTTCCAGAGTGATTCGCCCAATGAGTCCTTGATATTTAGTCGTTTTCAGCCAATTTTCTGGATTTTTGAAAATTTCACTTTTTTGTGAAAATATCCACTAAATGAGGGAATAATATGTGTGAGGGTACCCCAGGAGAGTTCCAAATGTGTGTGGGTAGAATATATATCCCACGGGGGTAAAATTGAAAAAAGTTTAAAAAAAATTTTTTTTGGACTTAGTCATTTTTCCGGCGTTTATCAGACTTTCAGATAGGGAAAATATCAGTGAGCGTTCCAATTTCAGTTCCAGAGCGATTTCCCCAATGAGTCCTTGATATTTAGTCGTTTTCAGCCAATTTTCTGGATTTTTGAAAATTTCACTTTTTTGTGAAAATATCCACTAAATGAGGGAATAATATGTGTGAGGGTACCCCAGGAGAGTTCCAAATGTGTGTGGGTAGAATATATATCCCACGGGGGTAAAATTGAAAAAAGTTTAAAAAAATTTTTTTTTGGACTTAGTCATTTTTCCGGCGTTTATCAGACTTTCAGATAGGGGAAATGTCAGTGAGCATTCCGATTTCAGTTCCAGAGCGATTCGCCCAATGAGTCCTTGATATTTAGTCGTTTTCAGCCAATTTTCTGGATTTTTGAAATTTTCACTTTTTTGTGAAAATATCCACTAAATGAGGGAATAATATGTGTGAGGGTACCCCAGGAGAGTTCCAAATGTGTGTGGGTAGAATATATATCCCACAGGGGTAAAATTGAAAAAAGTTTAAAAAAATTTTTTTTTGGACTTACTCATTTTTCCGGCGTTTATCAGACTTTCAGATAGGGAAAATGTCAGTGAGCGTTCCAATTTCAGTTCCAGAGTGATTCGCCCAATGAGTCCTTGATATTTAGTCGTTTTCAGCCAATTTTCTGGATTTTTGAAAATTTCACTTTTTTGTGAAAATATCCACTAAATGAGGGAATAATATGTGTGAGGGTACCCCAGGAGAGTTCCAAATGTGTGTGGGTAGAATATATATCCCACGGGGGTAAAATTGAAAAAAGTTGAAAATTTTTTTTTATTGGACTTAGTCATTTTTCCGGCGTTTATCAGACTTTCAGATAGGGGCAATGTCAGTGAGCGTTCCGATTTCAGTTCCAGAGCAATTCGCCCAATGAGTCCTTGATATTTAGTCGTTTTCAGCCAATTTTCTGTATTTTTGAAAATTTCACTTTTTTGTGAAAATATCTACTAAATGAGGGAATAATATGTGTGAGGGTACCCCAGGAGAGTTCCAAATGTGTGTGGGTAGAATATATATCCCACGGGGGTAAAATTGAAAAAAGTTTAAAAAAATTTTTTTTTGGACTTAGTCATTTTTCCGGCGTTTATCAGACTTTCAGATAGGGAAAATGTCAGTGAGCGTTCCAATTTCAGTTCCAGAGCGATTCGCCCAATGAGTCCTTGATATTTAGTCGTTTTCAGCCAATTTTCTGGATTTTTGAAAATTTCACTTTTTTGTGAAAATATCCACTAAATGAGGGAATAATATGTGTGAGGGTACCCCAGGAGAGTTCCAAATGTGTGTGGGTAGAATATATATCCCACGGGGGTAAAATTGAAAAAAGTTTAAAAAAATTTTTTTTTGGACTTAGTCATTTTTCCGGCGTTTATCAGACTTTCAGATAGGGAAAATGTCAGTGAGCGTTCCAATTTCAGTTCCAGAGCGATTCGCCCAATGAGTCCTTGATATTTAGTCGTTTTCAGCCAATTTTCTGGATTTTTGAAAATTTCACTTTTTTGTGAAAATATCCACTAAACGAGGGAATAATATGTGTGAGGGAACCCCAGGAGAGTTCCAAATGTGTGTGGGTAGAATATATATCCCACGGGGGTAAAATTGAAAAAAGTTGAAAAAAAAATTTTTTTTGACTTAGTCATTTTTCCGGCGTTTATCAGACTTTCAGATAGGGGAAATGTCAGTGAGCATTCCGATTTCAGTTCCAGAGCGATTCGCCCAATGAGTCCTTGATATTTAGTCGTTTTCAGTCAATTTTCAGGATTTTTGAAAATTTCACTTTTTTGTGAAAATATCCACTAAATGAGGGAATAATATGTGTGAGGGTACCCCAGGAGAGTTCCAAATGTGTGTGGGTAGAATATATATCCCACGGGGGTAAAATTGAAAAAAGTTGAAAAAAATTTTTTTTTGGACTTAGTCATTTTTCCGGCGTTTATCAGACTTTCAGATAGGGGCAATGTCAGTGAGCGTTCCGATTTCAGTTCCAGAGCAATTCGCCCAATGAGTCCTTGATATTTAGTCATTTTCAGCCAATTTTCTGTATTTTTGAAAATTTCACTTTTTTGTGAAAATATCTACTAAATGAGGGAATAATATGTGTGAGGGTACCCCAGGAGAGTTCTAAATGTGTGTGGGTAGAATATATATCCCACGGGGGTAAAATTGAAAAAAGTTTAAAAAAATTTTTTTTTGGACTTAGTCATTTTTCCGGCGTTTATCAGACTTTCAGATAGGGAAAATGTCAGTGAGCATTCCAATCTCAGTTCCAGAGCGATTCGCCCAATGAGTCCTTGATATTTAGTCGTTTTCAGCCAATTTTGTGGATTTTTGAAAATTTCACTTTTTTGTGAAAATATCCACTAAATGAGGGAATAATATGTGTGAGGGTACCCCAGGAGAGTTCCAAATGTGTGTGGGTAGAATATATATCCCACGGGGGTAAAATTGTAAAAAGTTGAAAAAAAATTTTTTTTGGACTTAGTCATTTTTCCGGCGTTTATCAGACTTTCAGAAAGGGGAAATGTCAGTGAGCGTTCTGATTTCAGTTCCAGAGCAATTCGCCCAATGAGTCCTTGATATTTAGTCGTTTTCAGCCAATTTTCTGGATTTTTGAAAATTTCACTTTTTTGTGAAAATATCCACTAAACGAGGGAATAATATGTGTGAGGGAACCCCAGGAGAGTTCCAAATGTGTGTGGGTAGAATATATATCCCACGGGGGTAAAATTGAAAAAAGTTGAAAAAAAAATTTTTTTTGACTTAGTCATTTTTCCGGCGTTTATCAGACTTTCAGATAGGGGAAATGTCAGTGAGCATTCCGATTTCAGTTCCAGAGCGATTCGCCCAATGAGTCCTTGATATTTAGTCGTTTTCAGCCAATTTTCAGGATTTTTGAAAATTTCACTTTTTTGTGAAAATAACCACTAAATGAGGGAATAATATGTGTGAGGGTACCCCAGGAGAGTTCCAAATGTGTGTGGGTAGAATATATATCCCACGGGGGTAAAATTGAAAAAAGTTTTAAAAAATTTTTTTTTGGACTTACTCATTTTTCCGGTGTTTATCAGACTTTCAGATAGGGAAAATGTCAGTGAGCGTTCCAATTTCAGTTCCAGAGCGATTCGCCCAATGAGTCCTTGATATTTAGTCGTTTTCAGCCAATTTTCTGGATTTTTGAAAATTTCACTTTTTTGTGAAAATATCCAGTGAATGAGGGAATAATATGTGTGAGGTTACCCCAGGAGAGTTCCAAATGTGTGTGGGTAGAATATATATCCCACGGGGGTAAAATTGAAAAAAGTTGAAAAATTTTTTTTATTGGACTTAGTCATTTTTCCGGCGTTTATCAGACTTTCAGATAGGGAAAATGTCAGTTAGCGTTCCAATTTCAGTTCGAGAGCGATTCGCCCAATGAGTCCTTGATATTTAGTCGTTTTCAGCCAATTTTCTGGATTTTTGAAAATTTCACTTTTTTTGTGAAAATATCCACTAAATGAGGGAATAATATGTGTGAGGGTACCCCAGGAGAGTTCCAAATGTGTGTGGGTAGAATATATATCCCACGGGGGTAAAATTGAAAAAAGTTTAAAAAAATTTTTTTTTGGACTTAGTCATTTTTCCGGCGTTTATCACACTTTCAGAAAGGGGAAATGTCAGTGAGCGTTCCGATTTCAGTTCCAGAGCAATTCGCCCAATGAGTCCTTGATATTTAGTCGTTTTCAGCCAATTTTCTGGATTTTTGAAAATTTCACTTTTTTGTGAAAATATCCACTAAATGAGGGAATAATATGTGTGAGGGTACCCCAGGAGAGTTCCAAATGTGTGTGGGTAGAATATATATCCCACGGGGGTAATATTGAAAAAAGTTGAAAACAAATTTTTTTTTGGACTTAGTCATTTTTCCGGCGTTTATCAGACTTTCAGATAAGGGAAATGTCAGTGAGTGTTCCGATTTCAGTTCCAGAGCGATTCCCACAATGAGTCCTTGACATTTAGATGTTTTCAGTCAATTTTCTGGATTTTTGAAAATTTCACTTTTTTGTGAAAATATCCACTAAATGAGGGAATAATATGTGTGAGGGTACCCCAGGAAAGTTCCAAATGTGTTTGGGTAGAATATATATCCCACGGGGGTAAAATTGAAAAATGTTGAAAACATTTTTTTGTTGGACTTAGTCATTTTTCCAGCGTTTATCAGACTTTCAGATAGGGGAAATGTCAGTGAGCGTTCCGATTTCAGTTCCAGAGCGATTCGCTGGATGAGTCCTTGATATTTTGTCGTTTTCAGGCAATTTTTTTAAGAATTTTTGAAAATTTCACTTTTTTGTGAAAATATCCACTAAATGAGGGAATAATATGTGTCAGGGTATCCCAGGAGAGTTCCAAATGTGTGTGGGTAGAATATATATCCCACGGGGGAAAAATTGAAAAAGGTTAAAAAAATTTTTTTTTTGGACTTAGTCATTTTTCCGGCGTTTATCAGACTTTCAGATAGGAGAAATGTCAGTGAGCGTGCCGATTTCAGTTCCAGAGCGATTCCCACAATGAGTCCTTGATATTTAGTTGTTTTCAGCCAATTTTCTGGATTTTTGTAAATTTCACTTTTTTCTGAAAATATCCACTAAATGAGGGAATAATATGTGTGAGGGTACACCAGGAGAGTTCCAAATGTGTGTGGGTAGTATATATATCCCACGGGGGTAATATTGAAAAAAGTTGAAAAATTTTTTTTTTGGACTTTGTCTTTTTTCCGGCGTTTATCAGACTTTCACATAGGGGAAATGTCAGTGAGCATTCCGATTTCAGTTCCAGAGCAATTCGCTGGATGAGTCCTTGATATTTCGTCGTTTTCAGCCAATTTTCTGAATTTTTGAAAATTTCACTTTTTTGTGAAAATATCTACTAAATGAGGGAAAAATATGTGTGAGGGTACCCCAGGAGAGTTCCAAATGTGTGTGGGTAGAATATATATCCCACGGGGGTAAAATTGAAAAAAGTTGAAAAAAAATTTTGTGGGGACTTAGTCATTTTTCCAGCGTTTATCAGACTTTCAGATAGGGGAAATGTCAGTGAGCGTTCCGATATCAGTTCCAGAGCGATTCGCTGGATGAGTCCTTGATATTTTGTAGTTTTCAGGCAATTTTCAGAATTTTTGAAAATTTCACTTTTTTGTGAAAATATCCACTAAATGAGGGAATAATATGTGTCAGGGTATCCCAGGAGAGTTCCAAATGTGTGTGGGTAGAATATATATCCCACGGGGGTAAAATTGAAAAAGGTTATAAAAATTTTTTTTTTGGACTTAGTCATTTTTCCGGCGTTTATCAGACTTTCAGATAGGGGAAATGTCAGTGAGCGTGCCGATTTCAGTTCCAGAGCAATTCCCACAATGAGTCCTTGATATTTAGTTGTTTTCAGCCAATTTTCTGGATTTTTGTAAATTTCACTTTTTTCTGAAAATATCCACTAAATGAGGGAATAATATGTGTGAGGGTACCCCAGGAGAGTTCCAAATGTGTGTGGGTAGAATATATATCCCACGGGGGTAAAATTGAAAATAGTTGAAAAAAATTTTTTTTTGGACTTAGTCATTTTTCCGGCGTTTATCAGACTTTCAGATAAGGGAAATGTCAGTGAGCATTCCGATTTCAGTTCCAGAGCGATTCGCCCAATGAGTCCTTGATATTTAGCCGTTTTCAGCCAATTTTCTGGATTTTTGAAAATTTCACTTTTTTGTGAAAATATCCACTAAATGAGGGAATAATATGTGTGAGGGTACACCAGGAGAGTTCCAAATGTGTGTGGGTAGTATATATATCCCACGGGGGTAATATTGAAAAAAGTTGAAAAATTTTTTTTTGGGACTTTGTCTTTTTTCCGGCGTTTATCAGACTTTCAGATAGGGAAAATGTCAGTGAGCGTTACGATTCCAGTTCCAGAGCGATTCGCCCAATGAGTCCTTGATATTTAGTCGTTTTCAGCCAATTTTCTGGATTTTTGAAAATTTCACTTTTTTGTGAAAATATCCACTAAACGAGGGAATAATATGTGTGAGGGTACCCCAGGAGAGTTCCAAATGTGTGTGGGTAGAATATATATCCCATGGGGGTAAAATTGAAAAAAGTTGAAAAAAATTTTTTTTGGACTTAGTCATTTTTCCGGCGTTTATCAGACTTTCAGATAGGGGAAATGTCAGTGAGCGTTCCAATTTCAGTTCGAGAGCGATTCGCCCAATGAGTCCTTGATATTTAGTCGTTTTCAGCCAATTTTCTGGATTTTTGAAAATTTCACTTTTTTGTGAAAATATCCACTAAATGAGGGAATAATATGTGTGAGGGTACCCCAGGAGATTTCCAAATGTGTGTGGGTAGAATATATATCCCACGGGGGTAAAATTGAAAAAAGTTGAACAAATTTTTTTTGGGACTTATTCATTTTTCCGGCGTTTATCAGACTTTCAGATAGGGGAAATGTCAGTGAGCGTTCCGATATCAGTTCCAGAGCGATTCGCTGGATGAGTCCTTGATATTTTGTCGTTTTCAGGCAATTTTCGGAATTTTTGAAAATTTCACTTTTTTGTGAAAATATCCACTAAATGAGGGAATAATATGTGTCAGGGTATCCCAGGAGAATTCCAAATGTGTGTGGGTAGAATATATATCCCACGGGGGTAAAATTGAAAAAGGTTAAAAAAATTTTTTTTTTGGACTTAGTCATTTTTCCGGCGTTTATCAGACTTTCAGATAGGGGAAATGTCAGTGAGCGTGCCGATTTCAGTTCCAGAGCGATTCCCACAATGAGTCCTTGATATTTAGTTGTTTTCAGCCAATTTTCTGGATTTTTGAAAATTTCACTTTTTTGTGATAATATCCACTAAATGAGGGAATAATATGTGTGAGGGTACACCAGGAGAGTTTCAAATGTGTGTGGGTAGTATATATATCCCATGGGGGTAATATTGAAAAAAGTTGAAAAATTTTTTTTTTGGACTTTGTCTTTTTTCCGGCGTTTATCAGACTTTCACATAGGGGAAATGTCAGTGAGCATTCCGATTTCAGTTCCAGAGCAATTCGCTGGATGAGTCCTTGATATTTCGTCGTTTTCAGCCAATTTTCTGAATTTTTGAAAATTTCACTTTTTTGTGAAAATATCCACTAAATGAGGGAATAATATGTGTGAGGGTACCCCAGGAGAGTTCCAAATGTGTGTGGGTAGAATATATATCCCACGGGGGTAAAATTTAATAAAGTTGAAAAAAATTTTTTTTTGGACTTAGTCATTTTTCAGGCGTTTATCAGACTTTCAGATAGGGAAAATGTCAGTGAGCGTTACGATTTCAGTTCCAGAGCAATTCGCCCAATGAGTCCTTGATATTTAGTCGTTTTCAGCCAATTTTCTGGATTTTTGAAAATTTCACTTTTTTGTGAAAATATCCACTAAACGAGGGAATAATATGTGTGAGGGTACCCCAGGAGAGTTCCAAATGTGTGTGGGTAGAATATATATCCCACGGGGGTAAAATTGAAAAAAGTTGAAAAAAAATTTTTTTTGGACTTAGTCATTTTTCCGGCGTTTATCAGACTTTCAGATAGGGAAAATGTCAGTGAGCGTTCCAATTTCAGTTCGAGAGCGATTCGCCCAATGAGTCCTTGATATTTAGTCGTTTTCAGCCAATTTTCTGGATTTTTGAAAATTTCACTTTTTTGTGAAAATATCCACTAAATGAGGGAATAATATGTGTGAGGGTACCCCAGGAGATTTCCAAATGTGTGTGGGTAGGATATATATCCCACGGGGGTAAAATTGAAAAAAGTTGAACAAATTTTTTTTTGGACTTAGTCATTTTTCCGGCGTTTATCAGACTTTCAGAAAGGTGAAATGTCAGTGAGCGTTCCGATTTCAGTTCCAGAGCAATTCGCCCAATGAGTCCTTGATATTTAGTCGTTTTCAGCCAATTTTCTGGATTTTTGAAAATTTCACTTTTTTCTGAAAATATCCACTAAATGAGGGAATAATATGTGTGAGGGTACCCCAGGAGAGTTCCAAATGTGTGTGGGTAGAATATATATCCCACGGGGGTAAAATTGAAAATAGTTGAAAAAAATTTTTTTTTGGACTTAGTTATTTTTCCAGCGTTTATCAGACTTTCACATAAGGGAAATGTCAGTGAGCATTCCGATTTCAGTTCCAGAGCGATTCGCCCAATGAGTCCTTGATATTTAGCCGTTTTCAGCCAATTTTCTGGATTTTTGAAAATTTCACTTTTTTGTGAAATTATCCACTAAATGAGGGAATAATATGTGTGAGGGTACCCCAGGAGAGTTCCAAATGTGTGTGGGTAGAATATATATCCCACGGGGGTAAAATTTAATAAAGTTGAAAAAAAATTTTTTTTGGACTTAGTCATTTTTCAGGCATTTATCAGACTTTCAGATAGGGAAAATGTCAGTGAGCATTACGATTCCAGTTCCAGAGCGATTCGCCCAATGAGTCCTTGATATTTAGTCGTTTTCAGCCAATTTTCTGGATTTTTGAAAATTTCACTTTTTTGTGAAAATATCCACTAAATGAGGGAATAATATGTGTGAGGGTACCCCAGGAGAGTTCCAAATGTGTGTGGGTAGAATATATATCCCACGGGGGTAAAATTGAAAAAAGTTGAAAAAAAATTTTTTTTGGACTTAGTCATTTTTCCGGCGTTTATCAGACTTTCAGAAAGGGGAAATGTCAGTGAGCGTTCCGATTTCAGTTCCAGAGCAATTCGCCCAATGAGTCCTTGATATTTAGTCGTTTTCAGCCAATTTTCTGGATTTTTGAAAATTTCACTTTTTTGTGAAAATATCCACTAAATGAGGGAATAATATGTGTGAGGGTACCCCAGGAGAGTTCTAAATGTGTGTGGGTAGAATATATATCCCACGGGGGTAAAATTGAAAAAAGTTGAAAAAATTTTTTTTTTTTGGACTTAGTCATTTTTCCGGCGTTTATCAGACTTTCAGAAAGGGGAAATGTCAGTGAGCGTTCCGATTTCAGTTCCAGAGCAATTCGCCCAATGAGTCCTTGATATTTAGTCGTTTTCAGCCAATTTTCTGGATTTTTGAAAATTTCACTTTTTTGCGAAAATATCCACTAAATGAGGGAATAATATGTGTGAGGGTACCCCAGGAGAGTTCCAAATGTGTGTGGGTAAAATATATATCCCACGGGGGTAAAATTGAAAAAAGTTGAAAAAAATTTTTTTTTGGACTTAGTCATTTTTCCGGCGTTTATCAGACTTTCAGATAGGGGAAATGTCAGTGAGCATTCCGATTTCAGTTCCAGAGCGATTCGCCCAATGAGTCCTTGATATTTAGTCGTTTTCAGATAAGTTTCTGGATTTTTGAAAATTTCACTTTTTTTGTGAAAATATCCACTAAACGAGGGAATAATATGTGTGAGGGTACCCCAGGAGAGTTCCAAATGTGTGTGGGTAGAATATATATCCCACGGGGGTAAAATTGAGAAAAGTTGAAAAAAAATTTTTTTTGGACTTAGTCATTTTTCCGGCGTTTATCAGACTTTCAGATAGGGGAAATGTCAGTGAGCATTCCGATTTCAGTTCCACAGCGATTCGCCCAATGAGTCCTTGATATTTAGTCGTTTTCAGATAATTTTCTGGATTTTTGAAAATTTCACTTTTTTGTGAAAATATCCACTAAATGAGGGAATAATATGTGTGAGGGTACCCCAGGAGAGTTCCAAATGTGTGTGGTTAGAATATATATCCCACGGGGGTAAAATTGAAAAAAGTTTAAAAAAATTTTTTTTTGGACTTAGTCATTTTTCCGGCGTTTAGCAGACTTTCAGATAGGGAAAATGTCAGTGAGCGTTCCAATTTCAGTTCCAGAGCGATTCGCCCAATGAGTCCTTGATATTTAGTCGTTTTCAGCCAATTTTCTGGATTTTTGAAAATTTCACTTTTTTGTGAAAATATCCACTAAATGAGGGAATAATATGTGTGAGGGAACCCCAGGAGAGTTCCAAATGTGTGTGGGTAGAATATATATCCCACGGGGGTAAAATTGAAAAAATTTTAAAAAAATTTTTTTGGGGACTTTGTCATTTTTCCGGCGTTTATCAGACTTTCAGATAGGGGAAATGTCAGTGAGCATTCCGATTTCAGTTCCAGAGCGATTCGCCCAATGAGTCCTTGATATTTAGTCGTTTTCAGCCAATTTTCTGGATTTTTGAAAATTTCACTTTTTTGTGAAAATATCCACTAAATGAGGGAATAATATGTGTGAGGGTACCCCAGGAGAGTTCCAAATGTGTGTGGGTAGAATATATATCCCACGGGGGTAAAATTGAAAAAAGTTGAAAAATTTTTTTTTTGGGACTTAGTCATTTTTCCGGCGTTTATCAGACTTTCAGATGGAGGAAATGTGAGTGAGCATTACGACTTCAGTTCCAGAGCGATTCGCCCAATGAGTCCTTGATATTTAGTCGTTTTCAGCCAATTTTCTGGATTTTTGAAAATTTCACTTTTTTGTGAAAATATCCACTAAATGAGGGAATAATATGTGTCAGGGTACCCCAGGAGAGTTCCAAATGTGTGTGGGTAGAATATATATCCCACGGGGGTAAAATTGAAAAAAGTTGAAAAATTTTTTTTTTGGGACTTAGTCATTTTTCCGGCGTTTATCAGACTTTCAGATGGAGGAAATGTGAGTGAGCATTACGACTTCAGTTCCAGAGCGATTCGCCCAATGAGTCCTTGATATTTAGTCGTTTTCAGCCAATTTTCTGGATTTTTGAAAATTTCACTTTTTTGTGAAAATATCCACTAAATGAGGGAATAATATGTGTCAGGGTACCCCAGGAGAGTTCCAAATGTGTGTGGGTAGAATATATATCCCACGGGGGTAAAATTTAATAAAGTTGAAAAAAAATTTTTTTTGGACTTAGTCATTTTTCAGGCGTTTATCAGACTTTCAGATAGGGAAAATGTCAGTGAGCGTTACGATTCCAGTTCCAGAGCGATTCGCCCAATGAGTCCTTGATATTTAGTCGTTTTCAGCCAATTTTCTGGATTTTTGAAAATTTCACTTTTTTGTGAAAATATCCACTAAATGAGGGAATAATATGTGTGAGGGTATCCCAGGAGAGTTCCAAATGTGTGTGGGTAGAATATATATATCACGGGGGTAAAATTGAAAAAAGTTGAAAAAAAATTTTTTTTGGACTTAGTCATTTTTCCGGCGTTTATCAGACTTTCAGAAAGGGGAAATGTCAGTGAGCGTTCCGATTTCAGTTCCAGAGCAATTCGCCCAATGAGTCCTTGATATTTAGTCGTTTTCAGCCAATTTTCTGGATTTTTGAAAATTTCACTTTTTTGTGAAAATATCCACTAAATGAGGGAATAATATGTGTGAGGGTACCCCAGGAGAGTTCCAAATGTGTGTGGGTAGAATATATATCCCACGGGGGTAAAATTGAAAAAAGTTGAAAATTTTTTTTTTTTTTGGACTTAGTCATTTTTCCGGCGTTTATCAGACTTTCAGAAAGGGGAAATGTCAGTGAGCATTCCGATTTCAGTTCCAGAGCAATTCGCCCAATGAGTCCTTGATATTTAGTTGTTTTCAGCCAATTTTCTGGATTTTTGAAAATTTCACTTTTTTGCGAAAATATCCACTAAATGAGGGAATAATATGTGTGAGGGTACCCCAGGAGAGTTCCAAATGTGTGTGGGTAAAATATATATCCCACGGGGGTAAAATTGAAAAAAGTTGAAAAATTTTTTTTTTGGGACTTAGTCATTTTTCCGGCGTTTATCAGACTTTCAGATGGAGGAAATGTGAGTGAGCATTACGACTTCAGTTCCAGAGCGATTCGCCCAATGAGTCCTTGATATTTAGTCGTTTTCAGCCAATTTTCTGGATTTTTGAAAATTTCACTTTTTTGTGAAAATATCCACTAAATGAGGGAATAATATGTGTCAGGGTACCCCAGGAGAGTTCCAAATGTGTGTGGGTAGAATATATATCCCACGGGGGTAAAATTTAATAAAGTTGAAAAAAAATTTTTTTTGGACTTAGTCATTTTTCAGGCGTTTATCAGACTTTCAGATAGGGAAAATGTCAGTGAGCGTTACGATTCCAGTTCCAGAGCGATTCGCCCAATGAGTCCTTGATATTTAGTCGTTTTCAGCCAATTTTCTGGATTTTTGAAAATTTCACTTTTTTGTGAAAATATCCACTAAATGAGGGAATAATATGTGTGAGGGTATCCCAGGAGAGTTCCAAATGTGTGTGGGTAGAATATATATATCACGAGGGTAAAATTGAAAAAAGTTGAAAAAAAATTTTTTTTGGACTTAGTCATTTTTCCGGCGTTTATCAGACTTTCAGATAGGGGAAATGTCAGTGAGCATTCCGATTTCAGTTCCAGAGCGATTCGCCCAATGAGTCCTTGATATTTAGTCGTTTTCAGATAATTTTCTGGATTTTTGAAAATTTCACTTTTTTGTGAAAATATCCACTAAATGAGGGAATAATATGTGTGAGGGAACCCCAGGAGAGTTCCAAATGTGTGTGGGTAGAATATATATCCCACGGGGGTAAAATTGAAAAAATTTGAAAAAAATTTTTTTGGGGACTTTGTCATTTTTCCGGCGTTTATCAGACTTTCAGATAGGGGAAATGTCAGTGAGCATTCCGATTTCAGTTCCAGAGCGATTCGCCCAATGAGTCCTTGATATTTAGTCGTTTTCAGCCAATTTTCTGGATTTTTGAAAATTTCACTTTTTTGTGAAAATATCCACTAAATGAGGGAATAATATGTGTGAGGGTACCCCAGGAGAGTTCCAAATGTGTGTGGTTAGAATATATATCCCACGGGGGTAAAATTGAAAAAAGTTTAAAAAAATTTTTTTTTGGACTTAGTCATTTTTCCGGCGTTTATCAGACTTTCAGATAGGGAAAATGTCAGTGAGCGTTCCAATTTCAGTTCCAGAGCGATTCGCCCAATGAGTCCTTGATATTTAGTCGTTTTCAGCCAATTTTCTGGATTTTTGAAAATTTCACTTTTTTGTGAAAATATCCACTAAACGAGGGAATAATATGTGTGAGGGAACCCCAGGAGAGTTCCAAATGTGTGTGGGTAGAATATATATCCCACGGGGGTAAAATTGAAAAAATTTGAAAAAAATTTTTTTGGGGACTTTGTCATTTTTCCGGCGTTTATCAGACTTTCAGATAGGGGAAATGTCAGTGAGCATTCCGATTTCAGTTCCAGAGCGATTCGCCCAATGAGTCCTTGATATTTAGTCGTTTTCAGCCAATTTTCTGGATTTTTGAAAATTTCACTTTTTTGTGAAAATATCCACTAAATGAGGGATTAATATGTGTGAGGGAACCCCAGGAGAGTTCCAAATGTGTGTGGGTAGAATCCCACGGGGGTAAAATTGAAAAAATTTGAAAAAAATTTTTTTTTAGACTTTGTCATTTTTCCGGCGTTTATCAGACTTTCAGATAGGGGAAATGTCAGTGAGCATTCCGATTTCAGTTCCAGAGCGATTCGCCCAATGAGTCCTTGATATTTAGTCGTTTTCAGCCAATTTTCTGGATTTTTGAAAATTTCACTTTTTTGTGAAAATATCCACTAAATGAGGTAATAATATGTGTGAGGGTACCCCAGGAGAGTTCCAAATGTGTGTGGTTAGAATATATATCCCACGGGGGTAAAATTGAAAAAAGTTTAAAAAAATTTTTTTTTGGACTTAGTCATTTTTCCGGCGTTTATCAGACTTTCAGATAGGGAAAATGTCAGTGAGCGTTCCAATTTCAGTTCCAGAGCGATTCGCCCAATGAGTCCTTGATATTTAGTCGTTTTCAGCCAATTTTCTGGATTTTTGAAAATTTCACTTTTTTGTGAAAATATCCACTAAACGAGGGAATAATATGTGTGAGGGAACCCCAGGAGAGTTCCAAATGTGTGTGGGTAGAATATATATCCCACGCGGGTAAAATTGAAAAAATTTGAAAAAAATTTTTTTGGGGACTTTGTCATTTTTCCGGCGTTTATCAGACTTTCAGATAGGGGAAATGTCAGTGAGCATTCCGATTTCAGTTCCAGAGCGATTCGCCCAATGAGTCCTTGATATTTAGTCGTTTTCAGCCAATTTTCTGGATTTTTGAAAATTTCACTTTTTTGTGAAAATATCCACTAAATGAGGGAATAATATGTGTGAGGGTACCCCAGGAGATTTCCAAATGTGTGTGGGTAGAATATATATCCCACGGGGGTAAAATTGAAAAAAGTTGAAAAAAATTTTTTTTTGGACTTAGTCATTTTTCCGGCGTTTATCAGACTTTCAGAAAGGGGAAATGTCAGTGAGCATTCCGATTTCAGTTCCAGAGCAATTCGCCCAATGAGTCCTTGATATTTAGTCGTTTTCAGCCAATTTTCTGGATTTTTGAAAATTTCACTTTTTTGTGAAAATATTCACTAAACGAGGGAATAATATGTGTGAGGGAACCCCAGGAGAGTTCCAAATGTGTGTGGGTAGAATATATATCCCACGGGGGTAAAATTGAAAAAAGTTGAAAAAATTTTTTTTTGGGAATTAGTCATTTTTCCGGCGTTTATCAGACTTTCAGATAGGGGAAATGTCAGTGAGCATTCCGATTTCAGTTCCAGAGCGATTCGCCCAATGAGTCCTTGATATTTAGTCGTTTTCAGCCAATTTTCTGGATTTTTGAAAATTTCACTTTTTTGTGAAAATATCCACTAAATGAGGGAATAATATGTGTGAGGGTACCCCAGGAGAGTTCCAAATGTGTGTGGGTAGAATATATATCCCACAGGGGTAAAATTGAAAAAAGTTAAAAAAAATTTTTTTTTGGACTTAGTCATTTTTCCGGCGTTTATCAGACTTTCAGATAGGGAAAATGTCAGTGAGCGTTCCAATTTCAGTTCCAGAGCGATTCGCCCAATGAGTCCTTGATATTTAGTCGTTTTCAGCCAATTTTCTGGATTTTTGAAAATTTCACTTTTTTGTGAAAATATCCACTAAATGAGGGAATAATATGTGTGAGGGTACCCCAGGAGATTTCCAAATGTGTGTGGGTAGAATATATATCCCACGGGGGTAAAATTGAAAAAAGTTGAAAAAAAATTTTTTTTGGACTTAGTCATTTTTCCGGCGTTTATCAGACTTTCAGAAAGGGGAAATGTCAGTGAGCATTCCTATTTCAGTTCCAGAGCAATTCGCCCAATGAGTCCTTGATATTTAGTCGTTTTCAGCCAATTTTCTGGATTTTTGAAAATTTCACTTTTTTGTGAAAATATTCACTAAACGAGGGAATAATATGTGTGAGGGAACCCCAGGAGAGTTCCAAATGTGTGTGGGTAGAATCCCACGGGGGTAAAATTGAAAAAATTTGAAAAAAAATTTTTTTTAGACTTTGTCATTTTTCCGGCGTTTATCAGACTTTCAGATAGGGGAAATGTCAGTGAGCATTCCGATTTCAGTTCCAGAGCGATTCGCCCAATGAGTCCTTGATATTTATTCGTTTTCAGATAATTTTCTGGATTTTTGAAAATTTCACTTTTTTGTGAAAATATCCACTAAATGAGGGAATAATATGTGTGAGGGTACCCCAGGAGAGTTCCAAATGTGTGTGGTTAGAATATATATCCCACGGGGGTAAAATTGAAAAAAGTTGAAAAAATTTTTTTTTTTTGGACTTAGTCATTTTTCCGGCGTTTATCAGACTTTCAGAAAGGGAAAATGTCAGTGAGCATTCCGATTTCAGTTCCAGAGCAATTCGCCCAATGAGTCCTTGATATTTAGTCGTTTTCAGCCAATTTTCTGGATTTTTGAAAATTTCACTTTTTTGCGAAAATATCCACTAAATGAGGGAATAATATGTGTGAGGGTACCCCAGGAGAGTTCCAAATGTGTGTGGGTAGAATATATATCCCACAGGGGTAAAATTGAAAAAAGTTAAAAAAAATTTTTTTTTGGACTTAGTCATTTTTCCGGCGTTTATCAGACTTTCAGACAGGGAAAATGTCAGTGAGCGTTCCAATTTCAGTTCCAGAGCGATTCGCCCAATGAGTCCTTGATATTTAGTCGTTTTCAGCCAATTTTCTGGATTTTTGAAAATTTCACTTTTTTGTGAAAATATCCACTAAATGAGGGAATAATATGTGTAAGGGTACCCCAGGAGATTTCCAAATGTGTGTGGGTAGAATATATATCCCACGGGGGTAAAATTGAAAAAAGTTTAAAAAAATTTTTTTTTGGACTTAGTCATTTTTCCGGCGTTGATCAGACTTTCAGAAAGGGGAAATGTCAGTGAGCATTCCTATTTCAGTTCCAGAGCAATTCGCCCAATGAGTCCTTGATATTTAGTCGTTTTCAGCCAATTTTCTGGATTTTTGAAAATTTCACTTTTTTGTGAAAATATTCACTAAACGAGGGAATAATATGTGTGAGGGAACCCCAGGAGAGTTCCAAATGTGTGTGGGTAGAATCCCACGGGGGTAAAATTGAAAAAATTTGAAAAAAAATTTTTTTTAGACTTTGTCATTTTTCCGGCGTTTATCAGACTTTCAGATAGGGGAAATGTCAGTGAGCATTCCGATTTCAGTTCCAGAGCGATTCGCCCAATGAGTCCTTGATATTTAGTCGTTTTCAGCCAATTTTCTGGATTTTTGAAAATTTCACTTTTTTGTGAAAATATCCACTAAATGAGGGAATAATATGTGTGAGGGTACCCCAGGAGAGTTCCAAATGTGTGTGGGTAGAATATATATCCCACGGGGGTAAAATTGAAAAAATTTGAAAAAAAATTTTTTTTAGACTTTGTCATTTTTCCGGCGTTTATCAGACTTTCAGATAGGGGAAATGTCAGTGAGCATTCCGATTTCAGTTCCAGAGCGATTCGCCCAATGAGTCCTTGATATTTAGTCGTTTTCAGCCAATTTTCTGGATTTTTGAAAATTTCACTTTTTTGTGAAAATATACACTAAATGAGGGAATAATATGTGTGAGGGTACCCCAGGAGAGTTCCAAATGTGTGTGGGTAGAATATATATCCCACGGGGGTAAAATTGAAAAAAGTTGAAAAAATTTTTTTTTTTTGGACTTAGTCATTTTTCCGGCGTTTATCAGACTTTCAGATAGGGGAAATGTCAGTGAGCATTCCGATTTCAGTTCCAGAGCGATTCGCCCAATGAGTCCTTGATATTTAGTCGTTTTCAGCCAATTTTCTGGATTTTTGAAAATTTCACTTTTTTGTAAAAATATCCACTAAATGAGGGAATAATATGTGTGAGGGTACCCCAGGAGAGTTCCAAATGTGTGTGGGTAGAATATATATCCCACGGGGGTAAAATTGAAAAAAGTTGAAAAAATTTTTTTTTTTTGGACTTAGTCATTTTTCCGGCGTTTATCAGACTTTCAGAAAGGGGAAATGTCAGTGAGCATTCCGATTTCAGTTCCAGAGCAATTCGCCCAATGAGTCCTTGATATTTAGTCGTTTTCAGCCAATTTTCTGGATTTTTGAAAATTTCACTTTTTTGCGAAAATATCCACTAAATGAGGGAATAATATGTGTGAGGGTACCCCAGGAGAGTTCCAAATGTGTGTGGGTAAAATATATATCCCACGGGGGTAAAATTGAAAAAAGTTAAAAAAATTTTTTTTTTGGACTTAGTCATTTTTCCGGCGTTTATCAGACTTTCAGATAGGGAAAATGTCAGTGAGCGTTCCAATTACAGTTCCAGAGCGATTCGCCCAATGAGTCCTTGATATTTAGTCGTTTTCAGCCAATTTTCTGGATTTTTGAAAATTTCACTTTTTTGTGAAAATATCCACTAAACGAGGGAATAATATGTGTGAGGGAACCCCAGGAGAGTTCCAAATGTGTGTGGGTAGAATATATATCCCACGGGGGTAAAATTGAAAAAATTTGAAAAAAATTTTTTTGGGGACTTAGTCATTTTTCCGGCGTTTATCAGACTTTCAGATAGGGGAAATGTCAGTGAGCATTCCGATTTCAGTTCCAGAGCGATTCGCCCAATGAGTCCTTGATATTTAGTCGTTTTCAGCCAATTTTCTGGATTTTTGAAAATTTCACTTTTTTGTGAAAATATCCACTAAATGAGGGAATAATATGTGTGAGGGTACCCCAGGAGATTTCCAAATGTGTGTGGGTAGAATATATATCCCACAGGGGTAAAATTGAAAAAAGTTAAAAAAAATTTTTTTTTGGACTTAGTCATTTTTCCGGCGTTTATCAGACTTTCAGATAGGGAAAATGTCAGTGAGCGTTCCAATTTCAGTTCCAGAGCGATTCGCCCAATGAGTCCTTGATATTTAGTCGTTTTCAGCCAATTTTCTGGATTTTTGAAAATTTCACTTTTTTGTGAAAATATCCACTAAATGAGGGAATAATATGTGTGAGGGTACCCCAGGAGATTTCCAAATGTGTGTGGGTAGAATATATATCCCACGGGGGTAAAATTGAAAAAAGTTGAAAAAAATTTTTTTTTGGACTTAGTCATTTTTCCGGCGTTGATCAGACTTTCAGAAAGGGGAAATGTCAGTGAGCATTCCTATTTCAGTTCCAGAGCAATTCGCCCAATGAGTCCTTGATATTTAGTCGTTTTCAGCCAATTTTCTGGATTTTTGAAAATTTCACTTTTTTGTGAAAATATTCACTAAACGAGGGAATAATATGTGTGAGGGAACCCCAGGAGAGTTCCAAATGTGTGTGGGTAGAATCCCACGGGGGTAAAATTGAAAAAATTTGAAAAAAAATTTTTTTTAGACTTTGTCATTTTTCCGGCGTTTATCAGACTTTCAGATAGGGGAAATGTCAGTGAGCATTCCGATTTCAGTTCCAGAGCGATTCGCCCAATGAGTCCTTGATATTTAGTCGTTTTCAGCCAATTTTCTGGATTTTTGAAAATTTCACTTTTTTGTGAAAATATCCACTAAATGAGGGAATAATATGTGTGAGGGTACCCCAGGAGAGTTCCAAATGTGTGTGGGTAGAATATATATCCCACGGGGGTAAAATTGAAAAAATATTTTTTTTAGACTTTGTCATTTTTCCGGCGTTTATCAGACTTTCAGATAGGGGAAATGTCAGTGAGCATTCCGATTTCAGTTCCAGAGCGATTCGCCCAATGAGTCCTTGATATTTAGTCGTTTTCAGCCAATTTTCTGGATTTTTGAAAATTTCACTTTTTTGTGAAAATATCCACTAAATGAGGGAATAATATGTGTGAGGGTACCCCAGGAGAGTTCCAAATGTGTGTGGGTAGAATAGATATCCCACAGGGGTAAAATTGAAAAAAGTTAAAAAAAATTTTTTTTTGGACTTAGTCATTTTTCCGGCGTTTATCAGACTTTCAGATAGGGAAAATGTCAGTGAGCGTTCCAATTTCAGTTCCAGAGCGATTCGCCCAATGAGTCCTTGATATTTAGTCGTTTTCAGCCAATTTTCTGGATTTTTGAAAATTTCAATTTTTTGTGAAAATATCCACTAAATGAGGGAATAATATGTGTGAGGGTACCCCAGGAGATTTCCAAATGTGTGTGGGTAGAATATATATCCCACGGGGGTAAAATTGAAAAAAGTTGAAAAAAATTTTTTTTTGGACTTAGTCATTTTTCCGGCGTTGATCAGACTTTCAGAAAGGGGAAATGTCAGTGAGCATTCCTATTTCAGTTCCAGAGCAATTCGCCCAATGAGTCCTTGATATTTAGTCGTTTTCAGCCAATTTTCTGGATTTTTGAAAATTTCACTTTTTTGTGAAAATATTCACTAAACGAGGGAATAATATGTGTGAGGGAACCCCAGGAGAGTTCCAAATGTGTGTGGGTAGAATCCCACGGGGGTAAAATTGAAAAAATTTGAAAAAAAATTTTTTTTAGACTTTGTCATTTTTCCGGCGTTTATCAGACTTTCAGATAGGGGAAATGTCAGTGAGCATTCCGATTTCAGTTCCAGAGCGATTCGCCCAATGAGTCCTTGATATTTAGTCGTTTTCAGCCAATTTTCTGGATTTTTGAAAATTTCACTTTTTTGTGAAAATATCCACTAAATGAGGGAATAATATGTGTGAGGGTACCCCAGGAGAGTTCCAAATGTGTGTGGGTAGAATATATATCCCACGGGGGTAAAATTGAAAAAATTTGAAAAAAAATTTTTTTTAGACTTTGTCATTTTTCCGGCGTTTATCAGACTTTCAGATAGGGGAAATGTCAGTGAGCATTCCGATTTCAGTTCCAGAGCGATTCGCCCAATGAGTCCTTGATATTTAGTCGTTTTCAGCCAATTTTCTGGATTTTTGAAAATTTCACTTTTTTGTGAAAATATCCACTAAATGAGGGAATAATATGTGTGAGGGTACCCCAGGAGAGTTCCAAATGTGTGTGGGTAGAATAGATATCCCACAGGGGTAAAATTGAAAAAAGTTAAAAAAAATTTTTTTTTGGACTTAGTCATTTTTCCGGCGTTTATCAGACTTTCAGATAGGGAAAATGTCAGTGAGCGTTCCAATTTCAGTTCCAGAGCGATTCGCCCAATGAGTCCTTGATATTTAGTCGTTTTCAGCCAATTTTCTGGATTTTTGAAAATTTCAATTTTTTGTGAAAATATCCACTAAATGAGGGAATAATATGTGTGAGGGTACCCCAGGAGATTTCCAAATGTGTGTGGGTAGAATATATATCCCACGGGGGTAAAATTGAAAAAAGTTGAAAAAAATTTTTTTTTGGACTTAGTCATTTTTCCGGCGTTGATCAGACTTTCAGAAAGGGGAAATGTCAGTGAGCATTCCTATTTCAGTTCCAGAGCAATTCGCCCAATGAGTCCTTGATATTTAGTCGTTTTCAGCCAATTTTCTGGATTTTTGAAAATTTCACTTTTTTGTGAAAATATTCACTAAACGAGGGAATAATATGTGTGAGGGAACCCCAGGAGAGTTCCAAATGTGTGTGGGTAGAATCCCACGGGGGTAAAATTGAAAAAATTTGAAAAAAAATTTTTTTTAGACTTTGTCATTTTTCCGGCGTTTATCAGACTTTCAGATAGGGGAAATGTCAGTGAGCATTCCGATTTCAGTTCCAGAGCGATTCGCCCAATGAGTCCTTGATATTTAGTCGTTTTCAGCCAATTTTCTGGATTTTTGAAAATTTCACTTTTTTGTGAAAATATCCACTAAATGAGGGAATAATATGTGTGAGGGTACCCCAGGAGAGTTCCAAATGTGTGTGGGTAGAATATATATCCCACGGGGGTAAAATTGAAAAAATTTGAAAAAAAATTTTTTTTAGACTTTGTCATTTTTCCGGCGTTTATCAGACTTTCAGATAGGGGAAATGTCAGTGAGCATTCCGATTTCAGTTCCAGAGCGATTCGCCCAATGAGTCCTTGATATTTAGTCGTTTTCAGCCAATTTTCTGGATTTTTGAAAATTTCACTTTTTTGTGAAAATATCCACTAAATGAGGGAATAATATGTGTGAGGGTACCCCAGGAGAGTTCCAAATGTGTGTGGGTAGAATATATATCCCACAGGGGTAAAATTGAAAAAAGTTAAAAAAAATTTTTTTTTGGACTTAGTCATTTTTCCGGCGTTTATCAGACTTTCAGATAGGGAAAATGTCAGTGAGCGTTCCAATTTCAGTTCCAGAGCGATTCGCCCAATGAGTCCTTGATATTTAGTCGTTTTCAGCCAATTTTCTGGATTTTTGAAAATTTCAATTTTTTGTGAAAATATCCACTAAATGAGGGAATAATATGTGTGAGGGTACCCCAGGAGATTTCCAAATGTGTGTGGGTAGAATATATATCCCACGGGGGTAAAATTGAAAAAAGTTGAAAAAAATTTTTTTTTGGACTTAGTCATTTTTCCGGCGTTGATCAGACTTTCAGAAAGGGGAAATGTCAGTGAGCATTCCTATTTCAGTTCCAGAGCAATTCGCCCAATGAGTCCTTGATATTTAGTCGTTTTCAGCCAATTTTCTGGATTTTTGAAAATTTCACTTTTTTGTGAAAATATTCACTAAACGAGGGAATAATATGTGTGAGGGAACCCCAGGAGAGTTCCAAATGTGTGTGGGTAGAATCCCACGGGGGTAAAATTGAAAAAATTTGAAAAAAAATTTTTTTTAGACTTTGTCATTTTTCCGGCGTTTATCAGACTTTCAGATAGGGGAAATGTCAGTGAGCATTCCGATTTCAGTTCCAGAGCGATTCGCCCAATGAGTCCTTGATATTTAGTCGCTTTCAGCCAATTTTCTGGATTTTTGAAAATTTCACTTTTTTGTGAAAATATCCACTAAATGAGGGAATAATATGTGTGAGGGTACCCCAGGAGAGTTCCAAATGTGTGTGGGTAGAATATATATCCCACGGGGGTAAAATTGAAAAAATTTGAAAAAAAATTTTTTTTAGACTTTGTCATTTTTCCGGCGTTTATCAGACTTTCAGATAGGGGAAATGTCAGTGAGCATTCCGATTTCAGTTCCAGAGCGATTCGCCCAATGAGTCCTTGATATTTAGTCGTTTTCAGCCAATTTTCTGGATTTTTGAAAATTTCACTTTTTTGTGAAAATATCCACTAAATGAGGGAATAATATGTGTGAGGGTACCCCAGGAGAGTTCCAAATGTGTGTGGGTAGAATATATATCCCACAGGGGTAAAATTGAAAAAAGTTAAAAAAAATTTTTTTTTGGACTTAGTCATTTTTCCGGCGTTTATCAGACTTTCAGATAGGGAAAATGTCAGTGAGCGTTCCAATTTCAGTTCCAGAGCGATTCGCCCAATGAGTCCTTGATATTTAGTCGTTTTCAGCCAATTTTCTGGATTTTTGAAAATTTCAATTTTTTGTGAAAATATCCACTAAATGAGGGAATAATATGTGTGAGGGTACCCCAGGAGATTTCCAAATGTGTGTGGGTAGAATATATATCCCACGGGGGTAAAATTGAAAAAAGTTGAAAAAAATTTTTTTTTGGACTTAGTCATTTTTCCGGCGTTGATCAGACTTTCAGAAAGGGGAAATGTCAGTGAGCATTCCTATTTCAGTTCCAGAGCAATTCGCCCAATGAGTCCTTGATATTTAGTCGTTTTCAGCCAATTTTCTGGATTTTTGAAAATTTCACTTTTTTGTGAAAATATTCACTAAACGAGGGAATAATATGTGTGAGGGAACCCCAGGAGAGTTCCAAATGTGTGTGGGTAGAATCCCACGGGGGTAAAATTGAAAAAATTTGAAAAAAAATTTTTTTTAGACTTTGTCATTTTTCTGGCGTTTATCAGACTTTCAGATTGGGGAAATGTCAGTGAGCATTCCGATTTCAGTTCCAGAGCGATTCGCCCAATGAGTCCTTGATATTTAGTCGTTTTCAGCCAATTTTCTGGATTTTTGAAAATTTCACTTTTTTGTGAAAATATCCACTAAATGAGGGAATAATATGTGTGAGGGTACCCCAGGAGAGTTCCAAATGTGTGTGGGTAGAATATATATCCCACAGGGGTAAAATTGAAAAAAGTTTAAAAAAATTTTTTTTTGGACTTACTAATTTTTCCGGCGTTTATCAGACTTTCAGATAGGGAAAATGTCAGTGAGCGTTCCAATTTCAGTTCCAGAGCGATTCGCCCAATGAGTCCTTGATATTTAGTCGTTTTCAGCCAATTTTCTGGATTTTTGAAAATTTCACTTTTTTGTGAAAATATCCACTAAATGAGGGAATAATATGTGTGAGGGTACCCCAGGAGATTTCCAAATGTGTGTGGGTAGAATATATATCCCACGGGGGTAAAATTGAAAAAAGTTGAAAAAAATTTTTTTTTGGACTTAGTCATTTTTCCGGCGTTGATCAGACTTTCAGAAAGGGGAAATGTCAGTGAGCATTCCTATTTCAGTTCCAGAGCAATTCGCCCAATGAGTCCTTGATATTTAGTCGTTTTCAGCCAATTTTCTGGATTTTTGAAAATTTCACTTTTTTGTGAAAATATTCACTAAACGAGGGAATAATATGTGTGAGGGAACCCCAGGAGAGTTCCAAATGTGTGTGGGTAGAATCCCACGGGGGTAAAATTGAAAAAATTTGAAAAAAAATTTTTTTTAGACTTTGTCATTTTTCCGGCGTTTATCAGACTTTCAGATAGGGGAAATGTCAGTGAGCATTCCGATTTCAGTTCCAGAGCGATTCGCCCAATGAGTCCTTGATATTTAGTCGTTTTCAGCCAATTTTCTGGATTTTTGAAAATTTCACTTTTTTGTGAAAATATCCACTAAATGAGGGAATAATATGTGTGAGGGTACCCCAGGAGAGTTCCAAATGTGTGTGGGTAGAATATATATCCCACGGGGGTAAAATTGAAAAAATATTTTTTTTAGACTTTGTCATTTTTCCGGCGTTTATCAGACTTTCAGATAGGGGAAATGTCAGTGAGCATTCCGATTTCAGTTCCAGAGCGATTCGCCCAATGAGTCCTTGATATTTAGTCGTTTTCAGCCAATTTTCTGGATTTTTGAAAATTTCACTTTTTTGTGAAAATATCCACTAAATGAGGGAATAATATGTGTGAGGGTACCCCAGGAGAGTTCCAAATGTGTGTGGGTAGAATAGATATCCCACAGGGGTAAAATTGAAAAAAGTTAAAAAAAATTTTTTTTTGGACTTAGTCATTTTTCCGGCGTTTATCAGACTTTCAGATAGGGAAAATGTCAGTGAGCGTTCCAATTTCAGTTCCAGAGCGATTCGCCCAATGAGTCCTTGATATTTAGTCGTTTTCAGCCAATTTTCTGGATTTTTGAAAATTTCAATTTTTTGTGAAAATATCCACTAAATGAGGGAATAATATGTGTGAGGGTACCCCAGGAGATTTCCAAATGTGTGTGGGTAGAATATATATCCCACGGGGGTAAAATTGAAAAAAGTTGAAAAAAATTTTTTTTTGGACTTAGTCATTTTTCCGGCGTTGATCAGACTTTCAGAAAGGGGAAATGTCAGTGAGCATTCCTATTTCAGTTCCAGAGCAATTCGCCCAATGAGTCCTTGATATTTAGTCGTTTTCAGCCAATTTTCTGGATTTTTGAAAATTTCACTTTTTTGTGAAAATATTCACTAAACGAGGGAATAATATGTGTGAGGGAACCCCAGGAGAGTTCCAAATGTGTGTGGGTAGAATCCCACGGGGGTAAAATTGAAAAAATTTGAAAAAAAATTTTTTTTAGACTTTGTCATTTTTCCGGCGTTTATCAGACTTTCAGATAGGGGAAATGTCAGTGAGCATTCCGATTTCAGTTCCAGAGCGATTCGCCCAATGAGTCCTTGATATTTAGTCGTTTTCAGCCAATTTTCTGGATTTTTGAAAATTTCACTTTTTTGTGAAAATATCCACTAAATGAGGGAATAATATGTGTGAGGGTACCCCAGGAGAGTTCCAAATGTGTGTGGGTAGAATATATATCCCACGGGGGTAAAATTGAAAAAATTTGAAAAAAAATTTTTTTTAGACTTTGTCATTTTTCCAGCGTTTATCAGACTTTCAGATAGGGGAAATGTCAGTGAGCATTCCGATTTCAGTTCCAGAGCGATTCGCCCAATGAGTCCTTGATATTTAGTCGTTTTCAGCCAATTTTCTGGATTTTTGAAAATTTCACTTTTTTGTGAAAATATCCACTAAATGAGGGAATAATATGTGTGAGGGTACCCCAGGAGAGTTCCAAATGTGTGTGGGTAGAATATATATCCCACAGGGGTAAAATTGAAAAAAGTTAAAAAAAATTTTTTTTTGGACTTAGTCATTTTTCCGGCGTTTATCAGACTTTCAGATAGGGAAAATGTCAGTGAGCGTTCCAATTTCAGTTCCAGAGCGATTCGCCCAATGAGTCCTTGATATTTAGTCGTTTTCAGCCAATTTTCTGGATTTTTGAAAATTTCAATTTTTTGTGAAAATATCCACTAAATGAGGGAATAATATGTGTGAGGGTACCCCAGGAGATTTCCAAATGTGTGTGGGTAGAATATATATCCCACGGGGGTAAAATTGAAAAAAGTTGAAAAAAATTTTTTTTTGGACTTAGTCATTTTTCCGGCGTTGATCAGACTTTCAGAAAGGGGAAATGTCAGTGAGCATTCCTATTTCAGTTCCAGAGCAATTCGCCCAATGAGTCCTTGATATTTAGTCGTTTTCAGCCAATTTTCTGGATTTTTGAAAATTTCACTTTTTTGTGAAAATATTCACTAAACGAGGGAATAATATGTGTGAGGGAACCCCAGGAGAGTTCCAAATGTGTGTGGGTAGAATCCCACGGGGGTAAAATTGAAAAAATTTGAAAAAAAAATTTTTTTAGACTTTGTCATTTTTCTGGCGTTTATCAGACTTTCAGATTGGGGAAATGTCAGTGAGCATTCCGATTTCAGTTCCAGAGCGATTCGCCCAATGAGTCCTTGATATTTAGTCGTTTTCAGCCAATTTTCTGGATTTTTGAAAATTTCACTTTTTTGTGAAAATATCCACTAAATGAGGGAATAATATGTGTGAGGGTACCCCAGGAGAGTTCCAAATGTGTGTGGGTAGAATATATATCCCACAGGGGTAAAATTGAAAAAAGTTTAAAAAAATTTTTTTTTGGACTTACTAATTTTTCCGGCGTTTATCAGACTTTCAGATAGGGAAAATGTCAGTGAGCGTTCCAATTTCAGTTCCAGAGCGATTCGCCCAATGAGTCCTTGATATTTAGTCGTTTTCAGCCAATTTTCTGGATTTTTGAAAATTTCACTTTTTTGTGAAAATATCCACTAAATGAGGGAATAATATGTGTGAGGGTACCCCAGGAGAGTTCCAAATGTGTGTGGGTAGAATATATATCCCACGGGGGTAAAATTGAAAAAAGTTGAAAAAATTTTTTTTTTTTGGACTTAGTCATTTTTCCGGCGTTTATCAGACTTTCAGAAAGGGAAAATGTCAGTGAGCATTCCGATTTCAGTTCCAGAGCAATTCGCCCAATGAGTCCTTGATATTTAGTCGTTTTCAGCCAATTTTCTGGATTTTTGAAAATTTCACTTTTTTGCGAAAATATCCATTAAATGAGGGAATAATATGTGTGAGGGTACCCCAGGAGAGTTCCAAATGTGTGTGGGTAAAATATATATCCCACGGGGGTAAAATTGAAAAAAGTTGAAAAAAAATTTTTTTTGGACTTAGTCATTTTTCCGGCGTTTATCAGACTTTCAGATAGGTGAAATGTCAGTGAGCATTCCGATTTCAGTTCCAGAGAGATTCGCCCAATGAGTCCTTGATATTTAGTCGTTTTCAGCCAATTTTCTGGATTTTTGAAAATTTCACTTTTTTGTGAAAATATTCACTAAACGAGGGAATAATATGTGTGAGGGAACCCCAGGAGAGTTCCAAATGTGTGTGGGTAGAATCCCACGGGGGTAAAATTGAAAAAATTTGAAAAAAAATTTTTTTTAGACTTTGTCATTTTTCCGGCGTTTATCAGACTTTCAGATAGGGGAAATGTCAGTGAGCATTCCGATTTCAGTTCCAGAGCGATTCGCCCAATGAGTCCTTGATATTTAGTCGTTTTCAGCCAATTTTCTGGATTTTTGAAAATTTCACTTTTTTGTGAAAATATCCACTAAATGAGGGAATAATATGTGTGAGGGTACCCCAGGAGAGTTCCAAATGTGTGTGGGTAGAATATATATCCCACGGGGGTAAAATTGAAAAAATTTGAAAAAAAATTTTTTTTAGACTTTGTCATTTTTCCAGCGTTTATCAGACTTTCAGATAGGGGAAATGTCAGTGAGCATTCCGATTTCAGTTCCAGAGCGATTCGCCCAATGAGTCCTTGATATTTAGTCGTTTTCAGCCAATTTTCTGGATTTTTGAAAATTTCACTTTTTTGTGAAAATATCCACTAAATGAGGGAATAATATGTGTGAGGGTACCCCAGGAGAGTTCCAAATGTGTGTGGGTAGAATATATATCCCACAGGGGTAAAATTGAAAAAAGTTAAAAAAAATTTTTTTTTGGACTTAGTCATTTTTCCGGCGTTTATCAGACTTTCAGATAGGGAAAATGTCAGTGAGCGTTCCAATTTCAGTTCCAGAGCGATTCGCCCAATGAGTCCTTGATATTTAGTCGTTTTCAGCCAATTTTCTGGATTTTTGAAAATTTCAATTTTTTGTGAAAATATCCACTAAATGAGGGAATAATATGTGTGAGGGTACCCCAGGAGATTTCCAAATGTGTGTGGGTAGAATATATATCCCACGGGGGTAAAATTGAAAAAAGTTGAAAAAAATTTTTTTTTGGACTTAGTCATTTTTCCGGCGTTGATCAGACTTTCAGAAAGGGGAAATGTCAGTGAGCATTCCTATTTCAGTTCCAGAGCAATTCGCCCAATGAGTCCTTGATATTTAGTCATTTTCAGCCAATTTTCTGGATTTTTGAAAATTTCACTTTTTTGTGAAAATATTCACTAAACGAGGGAATAATATGTGTGAGGGAACCCCAGGAGAGTTCCAAATGTGTGTGGGTAGAATCCCACGGGGGTAAAATTGAAAAAATTTGAAAAAAAAATTTTTTTAGACTTTGTCATTTTTCTGGCGTTTATCAGACTTTCAGATTGGGGAAATGTCAGTGAGCATTCCGATTTCAGTTCCAGAGCGATTCGCCCAATGAGTCCTTGATATTTAGTCGTTTTCAGCCAATTTTCTGGATTTTTGAAAATTTCACTTTTTTGTGAAAATATCCACTAAATGAGGGAATAATATGTGTGAGGGTACCCCAGGAGAGTTCCAAATGTGTGTGGGTAGAATATATATCCCACAGGGGTAAAATTGAAAAAAGTTTAAAAAAATTTTTTTTTGGACTTACTAATTTTTCCGGCGTTTATCAGACTTTCAGATAGGGAAAATGTCAGTGAGCGTTCCAATTTCAGTTCCAGAGCGATTCGCCCAATGAGTCCTTGATATTTAGTCGTTTTCAGCCAATTTTCTGGATTTTTGAAAATTTCACTTTTTTGTGAAAATATCCACTAAATGAGGGAATAATATGTGTGAGGGTACCCCAGGAGAGTTCCAAATGTGTGTGGGTAGAATATATATCCCACGGGGGTAAAATTGAAAAAAGTTGAAAAAATTTTTTTTTTTTGGACTTAGTCATTTTTCCGGCGTTTATCAGACTTTCAGAAAGGGAAAATGTCAGTGAGCATTCCGATTTCAGTTCCAGAGCAATTCGCCCAATGAGTCCTTGATATTTAGTCGTTTTCAGCCAATTTTCTGGATTTTTGAAAATTTCACTTTTTTGCGAAAATATCCACTAAATGAGGGAATAATATGTGTGAGGGTACCCCAGGAGAGTTCCAAATGTGTGTGGGTAAAATATATATCCCACGGGGGTAAAATTGAAAAAAGTTGAAAAAAAATTTTTTTTGGACTTAGTCATTTTTCCGGCGTTTATCAGACTTTCAGATAGGTGAAATGTCAGTGAGCATTCCGATTTCAGTTCCAGAGAGATTCGCCCAATGAGTCCTTGATATTTAGTCGTTTTCAGCCAATTTTCTGGATTTTTGAAAATTTCACTTTTTTGTGAAAATATCCACTAAATGAGGGAATAATATGTGTGAGGGTACCCCAGGAGAGTTCCAAATGTGTGTGGGTAAAATATATATCCCACGGGGGTAAAATTGAAAAAAGTTGAAAAAATTTTTTTTTTGGACTTAGTCATTTTTCCGGCGTTTATCAGACTTTCAGATAGGGGAAATGTCAGTGAGCATTCCGATTTCAGTTTCAGAGCGATTCGCCCAATGAGTCCTTGATATTTATTCGTTTTCAGATAATTTTCTGGATTTTTGAAAATTTCACTTTTTTGTGAAAATATCCACTAAATGAGGGAATAATATGTGTGAGGGTACCCCAGGAGAGTTCCAAATGTGTGTGGTTAGAATATATATCCCACGGGGGTAAAATTGAAAAAAGTTTAAAAAAAATTTTTTTTGGACTTAGTCATTTTTCCGGCGTTTATCAGACTTTCAGATAGGGAAAATGTCAGTGAGCGTTCCAATTTCAGTTCCAGAGCGATTCGCCCAATGAGTCCTTGATATTTAGTCGTTTTCAGCCAATTTTCTGGATTTTTGAAAATTTCACTTTTTTGCGAAAATATCCACTAAACGAGGGAATAATATGTGTGAGGGAACCCCAGGAGAGTTCCAAATGTGTGTGGGTGAATATATATCCCACGGGGGTAAAATTGAAAAAATTTGAAAAAAAATTTTTTTTAGACTTTGTCATTTTTCCGGCGTTTATCAGACTTTCAGATAGGGGAAATGTCAGTGAGCATTCCGATTTCAGTTCCAGAGCGATTCGCCCAATGAGTCCTTGATATTTAGTCGTTTTCAGCCAATTTTCTGGATTTTTGAAAATTTCACTTTTTTGTGAAAATATCCACTAAATGAGGGAATAATATGTGTGAGGGTACCCCAGGAGAGTTCCAAATGTGTGTGGGTAGAAAATATATCCCACAGGGGTAAAATTGAAAAAAGTTAAAAAAAATTTTTTTTTGGACTTAGTCATTTTTCCGGCGTTTATCAGACTTTCAGATAGGGAAAATGTCAGTGAGCGTTCCAATTTCAGTTCCAGAGCGATTCGCCCAATGAGTCCTTGATATTTAGTCGTTTTCAGCCAATTTTCTGGATTTTTGAAAATTTCACTTTTTTGTGAAAATATCCACTAAATGAGGGAATAATATGTGTGAGGGTACCCCAGGAGATTTCCAAATGTGTGTGGGTAGAATATATATCCCACGGGGGTAAAATTGAAAAAAGTTGAAAAAAATTTTTTTTTGGACTTAGTCATTTTTCCGGCGTTGATCAGACTTTCAGAAAGGGGAAATGTCAGTGAGCATTCCTATTTCAGTTCCAGAGCAATTCGCCCAATGAGTCCTTGATATTTAGTCGTTTTCAGCCAATTTTCTGGATTTTTGAAAATTTCACTTTTTTGTGAAAATATTCACTAAACGAGGGAATAATATGTGTGAGGGAACCCCAGGAGAGTTCCAAATGTGTGTGGGTAGAATCCCACGGGGGTAAAATTGAAAAAATTTGAAAAAAAATTTTTTTTAGACTTTGTCATTTTTCCGGCGTTTATCAGACTTTCAGATAGGGGAAATGTCAGTGAGCATTCCGATTTCAGTTCCAGAGCGATTCGCCCAATGAGTCCTTGATATTTAGTCGTTTTCAGCCAATTTTCTGGATTTTTGAAAATTTCACTTTTTTGTAAAAATATCCACTAAATGAGGGAATAATATGTGTGAGGGTACCCCAGGAGAGTTCCAAATGTGTGTGGGTAGAATATATATCCCACGGGGGTAAAATTGAAAAAAGTTGAAAAAATTTTTTTTTTTTGGACTTAGTCATTTTTCCGGCGTTTATCAGACTTTCAGAAAGGGGAAATGTCAGTGAGCATTCCGATTTCAGTTCCAGAGCAATTCGCCCAATGAGTCCTTGATATTTAGTCGTTTTCAGCCAATTTTCTGGATTTTTGAAAATTTCACTTTTTTGCGAAAATATCCACTAAATGAGGGAATAATATGTGTGAGGGTACCCCAGGAGAGTTCCAAATGTGTGTGGGTAAAATATATATCCCACGGGGGTAAAATTGAAAAAAGTTAAAAAAAATTTTTTTTTGGACTTAGTCATTTTTCCGGCGTTTATCAGACTTTCAGATAGGGAAAATGTTAGTGAGCGTTCCAATTACAGTTCCAGAGCGATTCGCCCAATGAGTCCTTGATATTTAGTCGTTTTCAGCCAATTTTCTGGATTTTTGAAAATTTCACTTTTTTGTGAAAATATCCACTAAACGAGGGAATAATATGTGTGAGGGAACCCCAGGAGAGTTCCAAATGTGTGTGGGTAGAATATATATCCCACGGGGGTAAAATTGAAAAAATTTGAAAAAAATTTTTTTGGGGACTTAGTCATTTTTCCGGCGTTTATCAGACTTTCAGATAGGGGAAATGTCAGTGAGCATTCCGATTTCAGTTCCAGAGCGATTCGCCCAATGAGTCCTTGATATTTAGTCGTTTTCAGCCAATTTTCTGGATTTTTGAAAATTTCACTTTTTTGTGAAAATATCCACTAAATGAGGGAATAATATGTGTGAGGGTACCCCAGGAGATTTCCAAATGTGTGTGGGTAGAATATATATCCCACGGGGGTAAAATTGAAAAAAGTTGAAAAAAATTTTTTTTTGGACTTAGTCATTTTTCCGGCGTTGATCAGACTTTCAGAAAGGGGAAATGTCAGTGAGCATTCCTATTTCAGTTCCAGAGCAATTCGCCCAATGAGTCCTTGATATTTAGTCGTTTTCAGCCAATTTTCTGGATTTTTGAAAATTTCACTTTTTTGTGAAAATATTCACTAAACGAGGGAATAATATGTGTGAGGGAACCCCAGGAGAGTTCCAAATGTGTGTGGGTAGAATCCCACGGGGGTAAAATTGAAAAAATTTGAAAAAAAATTTTTTTTAGACTTTGTCATTTTTCCGGCGTTTATCAGACTTTCAGATAGGGGAAATGTCAGTGAGCATTCCGATTTCAGTTCCAGAGCGATTCGCCCAATGAGTCCTTGATATTTAGTCGTTTTCAGCCAATTTTCTGGATTTTTGAAAATTTCACTTTTTTGTGAAAATATCCACTAAATGAGGGAATAATATGTGTGAGGGTACCCCAGGAGAGTTCCAAATGTGTGTGGGTAGAATATATATCCCACGGGGGTAAAATTGAAAAAATTTGAAAAAAAATTTTTTTTAGACTTTGTCATTTTTCCGGCGTTTATCAGACTTTCAGATAGGGGAAATGTCAGTGAGCATTCCGATTTCAGTTCCAGAGCGATTCGCCCAATGAGTCCTTGATATTTAGTCGTTTTCAGCCAATTTTCTGGATTTTTGAAAATTTCACTTTTTTGCGAAAATATCCACTAAATGAGGGAATAATATGTGTGAGGGTACCCCAGGAGAGTTCCAAATGTGTGTGGGTAAAATATATATCCCACGGGGGTAAAATTGAAAAAAGTTGAAAAAAATTTTTTTTTGGACTTAGTCATTTTTCCGGCGTTTATCAGACTTTCAGATAGGGGAAATGTCAGTGAGCATTCCGATTTCAGTTCCAGAGCGATTCGCCCAATGAGTCCTTGATATTTATTCGTTTTCAGATAATTTTCTGGATTTTTGAAAATTTCACTTTTTTGTGAAAATATCCACTAAATGAGGGAATAATATGTGTGAGGGTACCCCAGGAGAGTTCCAAATGTGTGTGGGTAAAATATATATCCCACGGGGGTAAAATTGAAAAAAGTTAAAAAAATTTTTTTTTTGGACTTAGTCATTTTTCCGGCGTTTATCAGACTTTCAGATAGGGAAAATGTTAGTGAGCGTTCCAATTACAGTTCCAGAGTGATTCGCCCAATGAGTCCTTGATATTTAGTCGTTTTCAGCCAATTTTCTGGATTTTTGAAAATTTCACTTTTTTGTGAAAATATCCACTAAACGAGGGAATAATATGTGTGAGGGAACCCCAGGAGAGTTCCAAATGTGTGTGGGTAGAATATATATCCCACGGGGGTAAAATTGAAAAAATTTGAAAAAAATTTTTTTGGGGACTTAGTCATTTTTCCGGCGTTTATCAGACTTTCAGATAGGGGAAATGTCAGTGAGCATTCCGATTTCAGTTCCAGAGCGATTCGCCCAATGAGTCCTTGATATTTAGTCGTTTTCAGCCAATTTTCTGGATTTTTGAAAATTTCACTTTTTTGTGAAAATATCCACTAAATGAGGGAATAATATGTGTGAGGGTACCCCAGGAGATTTCCAAATGTGTGTGGGTAGAATATATATCCCACAGGGGTAAAATTGAAAAAAGTTAAAAAAAATTTTTTTTTGGACTTAGTCATTTTTCCGGCGTTTATCAGACTTTCAGATAGGGAAAATGTCAGTGAGCGTTCCAATTTCAGTTCCAGAGCGATTCGCCCAATGAGTCCTTGATATTTAGTCGTTTTCAGCCAATTTTCTGGATTTTTGAAAATTTCACTTTTTTGTGAAAATATCCACTAAATGAGGGAATAATATGTGTGAGGGTACCCCAGGAGATTTCCAAATGTGTGTGGGTAGAATATATATCCCACGGGGGTAAAATTGAAAAAAGTTGAAAAAAATTTTTTTTGGGACTTAGTCATTTTTCCGGCGTTGATCAGACTTTCAGAAAGGGGAAATGTCAGTGAGCATTCCTATTTCAGTTCCAGAGCAATTCGCCCAATGAGTCCTTGATATTTAGTCGTTTTCAGCCAATTTTCTGGATTTTTGAAAATTTCACTTTTTTGTGAAAATATTCACTAAACGAGGGAATAATATGTGTGAGGGAACCCCAGGAGAGTTCCAAATGTGTGTGGGTAGAATCCCACAGGGGTAAAATTGAAAAAATTTGAAAAAAAATTTTTTTTAGACTTTGTCATTTTTCCGGCGTTTATCAGACTTTCAGATAGGGGAAATGTCAGTGAGCATTCCGATTTCAGTTCCAGAGCGATTCGCCCAATGAGTCCTTGATATTTAGTCGTTTTCAGCCAATTTTCTGGATTTTTGAAAATTTCACTTTTTTGTGAAAATATCCACTAAATGAGGGAATAATATGTGTGAGGGTACCCCAGGAGAGTTCCAAATGTGTGTGGGTAGAATATATATCCCACAGGGGTAAAATTGAAAAAAGTTTAAAAAAATTTTTTTTTGGACTTACTAATTTTTCCGGCGTTTATCAGACTTTCAGATAGGGAAAATGTCAGTGAGCGTTCCAATTTCAGTTCCAGAGCGATTCGCCCAATGAGTCCTTGATATTTAGTCGTTTTCAGCCAATTTTCTGGATTTTTGAAAATTTCACTTTTTTGCGAAAATATCCACTAAATGAGGGAATAATATGTGTGAGGGTACCCCAGGAGAGTTCCAAATGTGTGTGGGTAAAATATATATCCCACGGGGGTAAAATTGAAAAAAGTTGAAAAAATTTTTTTTTTGGACTTAGTCATTTTTCCGGCGTTTATCAGACTTTCAGATAGGGGAAATGTCAGTGAGCATTCCGATTTCAGTTCCAGAGCGATTCGCCCAATGAGTCCTTGATATTTATTCGTTTTCAGATAATTTTCTGGATTTTTGAAAATTTCACTTTTTTGTGAAAATATCCACTAAATGAGGGAATAATATGTGTGAGGGTACCCCAGGAGAGTTCCAAATGTGTGTGGTTAGAATATATATCCCACGGGGGTAAAATTGAAAAAAGTTTAAAAAAATTTTTTTTTGGACTTAGTCATTTTTCCGGCGTTTATCAGACTTTCAGATAGGGAAAATGTCAGTTAGTGTTCGAATTTCAGTTCGAGAGCGATTCGACCAATGAGTCCTTGATATTTAGTCGTTTTCAGCCAATTTCTGGATTTTTGAAAATTTCACTTTTTTGTGAAAATATCCACTAAATGAGGGAATAATATGTGTGAGGGTACCCCAGGAGATTTCCAAATGTGTGTGGGTAGAATATATATCCCACGGGGGTAAAATTGAAAAAAGTTGAAAAAAAATTTTTTTTGGACTTAGTCATTTTTCCGGCGTTTATCAGACTTTCAGAAAGGGGAAATGTCAGTGAGCATTCCGATTTCAGTTCCAGAGCAATTCGCCCAATGAGTCCTTGATATTTAGTCGTTTTCAGCCAATTTTCTGGATTTTTGAAAATTTCACTTTTTTGTGAAAATATTCACTAAACGAGGGAATAATATGTGTGAGGGAACCCCAGGAGAGTTCCAAATGTGTGTGGGTAGAATATATATCCCACGGGGGTAAAATTGAAAAAAGTTGAAAAAAAATTTTTTTTGGACTTAGTCATTTTTCCGGCGTTTATCAGACTTTCAGATAGGGGAAATGTCAGTGAGCATTCCGATTTCAGTTCCAGAGCGATTCGCCCAATGAGTCCTTGATATTTAGTCGTTTTCAGCCAATTTTCTGGATTTTTGAAAATTTCACTTTTTTGTGAAAATATCCACTAAATGAGGGAATAATATGTGTGAGGGTACCCCAGGAGAGTTCCAAATGTGTGTGGGTAGAATATATATCCCACGGGGGTAAAATTGAAAAAAGTTGAAAAAATTTTTTTTTGGACTTAGTCATTTTTCCGGCGTTTATCAGACTTTCAGAAAGGGGAAATGTCAGTGAGCGTTCCGATTTCAGTTCCAGAGCAATTCGCCCAATGAGTCCTTGATATTTAGTCGTTTTCAGCCAATTTTCTGGATTTTTGAAAATTTCACTTTTTTGTGAAAATATCCACTAAATGAGGGAATAATATGTGTGAGGGTACCCCAGGAGAGTTCCAAATGTGTGTGGGTAGAATATATATCCCACGGGGGTAAAATTGAAAAAAGTTGAAAAAATTTTTTTTTTTTGGACTTAGTCATTTTTCCGGCGTTTATCAGACTTTCAGAAAGGGGAAATGTCAGTGAGCATTCCGATTTCAGTTCCAGAGCAATTCGCCAAATGAGTCCTTGATATTTAGTCGTTTTCAGCCAATTTTCTGGATTTTTGAAAATTTCACTTTTTTGCGAAAATATCCACTAAATGAGGGAATAATATGTGTGAGGGTACCCCAGGAGAGTTCCAAATGTGTGTGGGTAAAATATATATCCCACGGGGGTAAAATTTAAAAAAGTTGAAAAAATTTTTTTTTTGGACTTAGTCATTTTTCCGGCGTTTATCAGACTTTCAGATAGGGGAAATGTCAGTGAGCATTCCGATTTCAGTTCCAGAGCGATTCGCCCAATGAGTCCTTGATATTTATTCGTTTTCAGATAATTTTCTGGATTTTTGAAAATTTCACTTTTTTGTGAAAATATCCACTAAATGAGGGAATAATATGTGTGAGGGTACCCCAGGAGAGTTCCAAATGTGTGTGGTTAGAATATATATCCCACGGGGGTAAAATTGAAAAAAGTTTAAAAAAAATTTTTTTTGGACTTAGTCATTTTTCCGGCGTTTATCAGACTTTCAGATAGGGGAAATGTCAGTGAGCATTCCGATTTCAGTTCCAGAGCGATTCGCCCAATGAGTCCTTGATATTTAGTCGTTTTCAGCCAATTTTCTGGATTTTTGAAAATTTCACTTTTTTGTGAAAATATCCACTAAATGAGGGAATAATATGTGTGAGGGTACCCCAGGAGAGTTCCAAATGTGTGTGGGTAGAATATATATCCCACAGGGGTAAAATTGAAAAAAGTTAAAAAAAATTTTTTTTTGGACTTAGTCATTTTTCCGGCGTTTATCAGACTTTCAGATAGGGAAAATGTCAGTGAGCGTTCCAATTTCAGTTCCAGAGCGATTCGCCCAATGAGTCCTTGATATTTAGTCGTTTTCAGCCAATTTTCTGGATTTTTGAAAATTTCACTTTTTTGTGAAAATATCCACTAAATGAGGGAATAATATGTGTGAGGGTACCCCAGGAGATTTCCAAATGTGTGTGGGTAGAATATATATCCCACGGGGGTAAAATTGAAAAAAGTTGAAAAAAATTTTTTTTTGGACTTAGTCATTTTTCCGGCGTTGATCAGACTTTCAGAAAGGGGAAATGTCAGTGAGCATTCCTATTTCAGTTCCAGAGCAATTCGCCCAATGAGTCCTTGATATTTAGTCGTTTTCAGCCAATTTTCTGGATTTTTGAAAATTTCACTTTTTTGTGAAAATATCCACTAAATGAGGGAATAATATGTGTGAGGGTACCCCAGGAGAGTTCCAAATGTGTGTGGGTAGAATATATATCCCACGGGGGTAAAATTGAAAAAAGTTGAAAAAATTTTTTTTTGGACTTAGTCATTTTTCCGGCGTTTATCAGACTTTCAGAAAGGGGAAATGTCAGTGAGCGTTCCGATTTCAGTTCCAGAGCAATTCGCCCAATGAGTCCTTGATATTTAGTCGTTTTCAGCCAATTTTCTGGATTTTTGAAAATTTCACTTTTTTGTGAAAATATCCACTAAATGAGGGAATAATATGTGTGAGGGTACACCAGGAGAGTTCCAAATGTGTGTGGGTAGAATATATATCCCACGGGGGTAAAATTGAAAAAAGTTGAAAAAATTTTTTTTTTTTGGACTTAGTCATTTTTCCGGCGTTTATCAGACTTTCAGAAAGGGGAAATGTCAGTGAGCATTCCGATTTCAGTTCCAGAGCAATTCGCCAAATGAGTCCTTGATATTTAGTCGTTTTCAGCCAATTTTCTGGATTTTTGAAAATTTCACTTTTTTGCGAAAATATCCACTAAATGAGGGAATAATATGTGTGAGGGTACCCCAGGAGAGTTCCAAATGTGTGTGGGTAAAATATATATCCCACGGGGGTAAAATTTAAAAAAGTTGAAAAAATTTTTTTTTTGGACTTAGTCATTTTTCCGGCGTTTATCAGACTTTCAGATAGGGGAAATGTCAGTGAGCATTCCGATTTCAGTTCCAGAGCGATTCGCCCAATGAGTCCTTGATATTTAGTCGTTTTCAGCCAATTTTCTGGATTTTTGAAAATTTCACTTTTTTGTGAAAATATCCACTAAATGAGGGAATAATATGTGTGAGGGTACCCCAGGAGAGTTCCAAATGTGTGTGGGTAGAATATATATCCCACAGGGGTAAAATTGAAAAAAGTTAAAAAAAATTTTTTTTTGGACTTAGTCATTTTTCCGGCGTTTATCAGACTTTCAGATAGGGAAAATGTCAGTGAGCGTTCCAATTTCAGTTCCAGAGCGATTCGCCCAATGAGTCCTTGATATTTAGTCGTTTTCAGCCAATTTTCTGGATTTTTGAAAATTTCACTTTTTTGTGAAAATATCCACTAAATGAGGGAATAATATGTGTGAGGGTACCCCAGGAGATTTCCAAATGTGTGTGGGTAGAATATATATCCCACGGGGGTAAAATTGAAAAAAGTTGAAAAAAATTTTTTTTTGGACTTAGTCATTTTTCCGGCGTTGATCAGACTTTCAGAAAGGGGAAATGTCAGTGAGCATTCCTATTTCAGTTCCAGAGCAATTCGCCCAATGAGTCCTTGATATTTAGTCGTTTTCAGCCAATTTTCTGGATTTTTGAAAATTTCACTTTTTTGCGAAATTATCCACTAAATGAGGGAATAATATGTGTGAGGGTACCCCAGGAGATTTCCAAATGTGTGTGGGTAGAATATATATCCCACAGGGGTAAAATTGAAAAAAGTTAAAAAAAATTTTTTTTTGGACTTAGTCATTTTTCCGGCGTTTATCAGACTTTCAGATAGGGAAAATGTCAGTGAGCGTTCCAATTTCAGTTCCAGAGCGATTCGCCCAATGAGTCCTTGATATTTAGTCGTTTTCAGCCAATTTTCTGGATTTTTGAAAATTTCACTTTTTTGCGAAAATATCCACTAAATGAGGGAATAATATGTGTGAGGGTACCCCAGGAGAGTTCCAAATGTGTGTGGGTAAAATATATATCCCACGGGGGTAAAATTGAAAAAAGTTGAAAAAATTTTTTTTTTGGACTTAGTCATTTTTCCGGCGTTTATCAGACTTTCAGATAGGGGAAATGTCAGTGAGCATTCCGATTTCAGTTCCAGAGCGATTCGCCCAATGAGTCCTTGATATTTATTCGTTTTCAGATAATTTTCTGGATTTTTGAAAATTTCACTTTTTTGTGAAAATATCCACTAAATGAGGGAATAATATGTGTGAGGGTACCCCAGGAGAGTTCCAAATGTGTGTGGTTAGAATATATATCCCACGGGGGTAAAATTGAAAAAAGTTTAAAAAAATTTTTTTTTGGACTGTCATTTTTCCGGCGTTTATCAGACTTTCAGATAGGGAAAATGTCAGTTAGCGTTCGAATTTCAGTTCGAGAGCGATTCGACCAATGAGTCCTTGATATTTAGTCGTTTTCAGCCAATTTCTGGATTTTTGAAAATTTCACTTTTTTGTGAAAATATCCACTAAATGAGGGAATAATATGTGTGAGGGTACCCCAGGAGATTTCCAAATGTGTGTGGGTAGAATATATATCCCACGGGGGTAAAATTGAAAAAAGTTGAAAAAAAATTTTTTTTGGACTTAGTCATTTTTCCGGCGTTTATCAGACTTTCAGAAAGGGGAAATGTCAGTGAGCATTCCGATTTCAGTTCCAGAGCAATTCGCCCAATGAGTCCTTGATATTTAGTCGTTTTCAGCCAATTTTCTGGATTTTTGAAAATTTCACTTTTTTGTGAAAATATTCACTAAACGAGGGAATAATATGTGTGAGGGAACCCCAGGAGAGTTCCAAATGTGTGTGGGTAGAATATATATCCCACGGGGGTAAAATTGAAAAAAGTTGAAAAAAAATTTTTTTTGGACTTAGTCATTTTTCCGGCGTTTATCAGACTTTCAGATAGGGGAAATGTCAGTGAGCATTCCAATTTCAGTTCCAGAGCGATTCGCCCAATGAGTCCTTGATATTTAGTCGTTTTCAGCCAATTTTCTGGATTTTTGAAAATTTCACTTTTTTGTGAAAATATCCACTAAATGAGGGAATAATATGTGTGAGGGTACCCCAGGAGAGTTCCAAATGTGTGTGGGTAGAATATATATCCCACGGGGGTAAAATTGAAAAAAGTTGAAAAAATTTTTTTTTGGACTTAGTCATTTTTCCGGCGTTTATCAGACTTTCAGAAAGGGGAAATGTCAGTGAGCGTTCCGATTTCAGTTCCAGAGCAATTCGCCCAATGAGTCCTTGATATTTAGTCGTTTTCAGCCAATTTTCTGGATTTTTGAAAATTTCACTTTTTTGTGAAAATATCCACTAAATGAGGGAATAATATGTGTGAGGGTACCCCAGGAGAGTTCCAAATGTGTGTGGGTAGAATATATATCCCACGGGGGTAAAATTGAAAAAAGTTGAAAAAATTTTTTTTTTTTGGACTTAGTCATTTTTCCGGCGTTTATCAGACTTTCAGAAAGGGGAAATGTCAGTGAGCATTCCGATTTCAGTTCCAGAGCAATTCGCCCAATGAGTCCTTGATATTTAGTCGTTTTCAGCCAATTTTCTGGATTTTTGAAAATTTCACTTTTTTGCGAAAATATCCACTAAATGAGGGAATAATATGTGTGAGGGTACCCCAGGAGAGTTCCAAATGTGTGTGGGTAAAATATATATCCCACGGGGGTAAAATTGAAAAAAGTTGAAAAAATTTTTTTTTTGGACTTAGTCATTTTTCCGGCGTTTATCAGACTTTCAGATAGGGGAAATGTCAGTGAGCATTCCGATTTCAGTTCCAGAGCGATTCGCCCAATGAGTCCTTGATATTTATTCGTTTTCAGATAATTTTCTGGATTTTTGAAAATATCACTTTTTTGTGAAAATATCCACTAAATGAGGGAATAATATGTGTGAGGGTACCCCAGGAGAGTTCCAAATGTGTGTGGTTAGAATATATATCCCACGGGGGTAAAATTGAAAAAAGTTTAAAAAAAATTTTTTTTGGACTTAGTCATTTTTCCGGCGTTTATCAGACTTTCAGATAGGGGAAATGTCAGTGAGCATTCCGATTTCAGTTCCAGAGCGATTCGCCCAATGAGTCCTTGATATTTAGTCGTTTTCAGCCAATTTTCCGGATTTTTGAAAATTTCACTTTTTTGTGAAAATATCCACTAAATGAGGGAATAATAAGTGTGAGGGTACCCCAGGAGAGTTCCAAATGTGTGTGGGTAGAATATATATCCCACGGGGGTAAAATTGAAAAAAGTTTTAAAAATTTTTTTTTTGGACTTAGTCATTTTTCCAGCGTTTATCAGACTTTCAGATAGGGAAAATGTCAGTTAGCGTTCGAATTTCAGTTCGAGAGCGATTCGACCAATGAGTCCTTGATATTTAGTCGTTTTCAGCCAATTTTCTGGATTTTTGAAAATTTCACTTTTTTGTGAAAATATCCACTAAATGAGGGAATAATATGTGTGAGGGTACCCCAGGAGATTTCCAAATGTGTGTGGGTAGAATATATATCCCACGGGGGTAAAATTGAGAAAAGTTGAAAAAAATTTTTTTTTGGACTTAGTCATTTTTCCGGCGTTTATCAGACTTTCAGAAAGGGGAAATGTCAGTGAGCATTCCGATTTCAGTTCCAGAGCAATTCGCCCAATGAGTCCTTGATATTTAGTCGTTTTCAGCCAATTTTCTGGATTTTTGAAAATTTCACTTTTTTGTGAAAATATTCACTAAACGAGGGAATAATATGTGTGAGGGAACCCCAGGAGAGTTCCAAATGTGTGTGGGTAGAATATATATCCCACGGGGGTAAAATTGAAAAAAGTTGAAAAAAAATTTTTTTTGGACTTAGTCATTTTTCCGGCGTTTATCAGACTATCAGATAGGGGAAATGTCAGTGAGCATTCCGATTTCAGTTCCAGAGCGATTCGCCCAATGAGTCCTTGATATTTAGTCGTTTTCAGCCAATTTTCTGGATTTTTGAAAATTTCACTTTTTTGTGAAAATATCCACTAAATGAGGGAATAATATGTGTGAGGGTACCCCAGGAGAGTTCCAAATGTGTGTGGGTAGAATATATATCCCACGGGGGTAAAATTGAAAAAAGTTTAAAAAAAATTTTTTTTGGACTTAGTCATTTTTCCGGCGTTTATCAGACTTTCAGATAGGGGAAATGTCAGTGAGCATTCCGATTTCAGTTCCAGAGCGATTCGCCCAATGAGTCCTTGATATTTAGTCGTTTTCAGCCAATTTTCTGGATTTTTGAAAATTTCACTTTTTTGTGAAAATATCCACTAAATGAGGGAATAATATGTGTGAGGGTACCCCAGGAGAGTTCCAAATGTGTGTGGGTAGAATATATATCCCACGGGGGTAAAATTGAAAAAAGTTGAAAAAATTTTTTTTTTGGACTTAGTCATTTTTCCGGCGTTTATCAGACTTTCAGATAGGGAAAATGTCAGTTAGCGTTCCAATTTCAGTTCGAGAGCGATTCGCCCAATGAGTCCTTGATATTTAGTCGTTTTCAGCCAATTTTCTGGATTTTTGAAAATTTCACTTTTTTGTGAAAATATCCACTAAATGAGGGAATAATATGTGTGAGGGTACCCCAGGAGATTTCCAAATGTGTGTGGGTAGAATATATATCCCACGGGGGTAAAATTGAAAAAAGTTGAAAAAAATTTTTTTTTGGACTTAGTCATTTTTCCGGCGTTTATCAGACTTTCAGATAGGGGAAATGTCAGTGAGCATTCCGATTTCAGTTCCAGAGCGATTCGCCCAATGAGTCCTTGATATTTAGTCGTTTTCAGCCAATTTTCTGGATTTTTGAAAATTTCACTTTTTTGTGAAAATATCCACTAAATGAGGGAATAATATGTGTGAGGGTACCCCAGGAGAGTTCCAAATGTGTGTGGGTAGAATATATATCCCACGGGGGTAAAATTGAAAAAAGTTTAAAAAAATTTTTTTTTGGACTTAGTCATTTTTCCGGCGTTTATCAGACTTTCAGATAGGGGAAATGTCAGTGAGCATTCCGATTTCAGTTCCAGAGCGATTCGCCCAATGAGTCCTTGATATTTAGTCGTTTTCAGCCAATTTTCTGGATTTTTGAAAATTTCACTTTTTTGTGAAAATATCCACTAAATGAGGGAATAATATGTGTGAGGGTACCCCAGGAGAGTTCCAAATGTGTGTGGGTAGAATATATATCCCACGGGGGTAAAATTGAAAAAAGTTTAAAAAAAATTTTTTTTGGACTTAGTCATTTTTTCGGCGTTTATCAGACTTTCAGATAGGGGAAATGTCAGTGAGCATTCCGATTTCAGTTCCAGAGCGATTCGCCCAATGAGTCCTTGATATTTAGTCGTTTTCAGCCAATTTTCTGGATTTTTGAAAATTTCACTTTTTTGTGAAAATATCCACTAAATGAGGGAATAATATGTGTGAGGGTACCCCAGGAGAGTTCCAAATGTGTGTGGGTAGAATATATATCCCACGGGGGTAAAATTGAAAAAAGTTTAAAAAAATTTTTTTTTGGACTTAGTCATTTTTCCAGCGTTTATCAGACTTTCAGATAGGGGAAATGTCAGTGAGTGTTCCGATTTCAGTTCCAGAGCGATTCGCCCAATGAGTCCTTGATATTTAGTCGTTTTCAGCCAATTTTCTGGATTTTTGAAAATTTCACTTTTTTGTGAAAATATCCACTAAATGAGGGAATAATATGTGTGAGGGTACCCCAGGAGAGTTCCAAATGTGTGTGGGTAGAATATATATCCCACGGGGGTAAAATTGAAAAAAGTTGAAAAAATTTTTTTTTTGGACTTAGTCATTTTTCCGGCGTTTATCAGACTTTCAGATAGGGAAAATGTCAGTTAGCGTTCCAATTTCAGTTTGAGAGCGATTCGCCCAATGAGTCCTTGATATTTAGTCGTTTTCAGCCAATTTTCTGGATTTTTGAAAATTTCACTTTTTTGTGAAAATATCCACTAAATGAGGGAATAATATGTGTGAGGGTACCCCAGGAGATTTCCAAATGTGTGTGGGTAGAATATATATCCCACGGGGGTAAAATTGAAAAAAGTTGAAAAAAATTTTTTTTTGGACTTAGTCATTTTTCCGGCGTTTATCAGACTTTCAGATAGGGGAAATGTCAGTGAGCATTCCGATTTCAGTTCCAGAGCGATTCCCCCAATGAGTCCTTGATATTTAGTCGTTTTCAGCCAATTTTCTGGATTTTTGAAAATTTCACTTTTTTGTGAAAATATTCACTAAACGAGGGAATAATATGTGTGAGGGAACCCCAGGAGAGTTCCAAATGTGTGTGGGTAGAATCCCACGGGGTAAAATTGAAAAAATTTGAAAAAAAAATTTTTTTAGACTTTGTCATTTTTCCGGCGTTTATCAGACTTTCAGATAGGGGAAATGTCAGTGAGCATTCCGATTTCAGTTCCAGAGCGATTCGCCCAATGAGTCCTTGATATTTAGTCGTTTTCAGCCAATTTTCTGGATTTTTGAAAATTTCACTTTTTTGTGAAAATATCCACTAAATGAGGGAATAATATGTGTGAGGGTACCCCAGGAGAGTTCCAAATGTGTGTGGGTAGAATATATATCCCACAGGGGTAAAATTGAAAAAAGTTTTAAAAAATTTTTTTTTGGACTTAGTCATTTTTCCGGCGTTTATCAGACTTTCAGATAGGGAAAATGTCAGTGAGCGTTCCAATTTCAGTTCCAGAGCGATTCGCCCAATGAGTCCTTGATATTTAGTCGTTTTCAGCCAATTTTCTGGATTTTTGAAAATTTCACTTTTTTGTGAAAATATCCACTAAATGAGGGAATAATATGTGTGAGGGTACCCCAGGAGAGTTCCAAATGTGTGTGGGTAGAATATATATCCCACGGGGGTAAAATTGAAAAAAGTTGAAAAAATTTTTTTTTGGACTTAGTCATTTTTCCGGCGTTTATCAGACTTTCAGAAAGGGGAAATGTCAGTGAGCGTTCCGATTTCAGTTCCAGAGCAATTCGCCCAATGAGTCCTTGATATTTAGTCGTTTTCAGCCAATTTTCTGGATTTTTGAAAATTTCACTTTTTTGTGAAAATATCCACTAAATGAGGGAATAATATGTGTGAGGGTACCCCAGGAGAGTTCCAAATGTGTGTGGGTAGAATATATATCCCACGGGGGTAAAATTGAAAAAAGTTGAAAAAATTTTTTTTTTTTGGACTTAGTCATTTTTCCGGCGTTTATCAGACTTTCAGAAAGGGGAAATGTCAGTGAGCATTCCGATTTCAGTTCCAGAGCGATTCGCCCAATGTGTCCTTGATATTTATTCGTTTTCAGATAATTTTCTGGATTTTTGAAAATTCCACTTTTTTGTGAAAATATCCACTAAATGAGGGAATAATATGTGTGAGGGTACCCCAGGAGAGTTCCAAATGTGTGTGGTTAGAATATATATCCCACGGGGGTAAAATTGAAAAAAGTTAAAAAAAATTTTTTTTTGGACTTAGTCATTTTTCCGGCGTTTATCAGACTTTCAGATAGGGAAAATGTCAGTTAGCGTTCGAATTTCAGTTCGAGAGCGATTCGACCAATGAGTCCTTGATATTTAGTCGTTTTCAGCCAATTTTCTGGATTTTTGAAAATTTCACTTTTTTGTGAAAATATCCACTAAATGAGGGAATAATATGTGTGAGGGTACCCCAGGAGAGTTCCAAATGTGTGTGGGTAGAATATATATCCCACGGGGGTAAAATTGAAAAAAGTTGAAAAAAATTTTTTTTTGGACTTAGTCATTTTTCCGGCGTTTATCAGACTTTCAGATAGGGAAAATGTCAGTTAGTGTTCCAATTTCAGTTCGAGAGCGATTCGCCCAATGAGTCCTTGATATTTAGTCGTTTTCAGCCAATTTTCTGGATTTTTGAAAATTTCACTTTTTTGTGAAAATATCCACTAAATGAGGGAATAATATGTGTGAGGGTACCCCAGGAGATTTCCAAATGTGTGTGGGTAGAATATATATCCCACGGGGGTAAAATTGAAAAAAGTTGAAAAAATTTTTTTTTTGGACTTAGTCATTTTTCCGGCGTTTAACAGACTTTCAGAAAGGGGAAATGTCAGTGAGCATTCCTATTTCAGTTCCAGAGCAATTCGCCCAATGAGTCCTTGATATTTAGTCGTTTTCAGCCAATTTTCTGGATTTTTGAAAATTTCACTTTTTTGTGAAAATATTCACTAAACGAGGGAATAATATGTGTGAGGGAACCCCAGGAGAGTTCCAAATGTGTGTGGGTAGAATCCCACGGGGTAAAATTGAAAAAATTTGAAAAAAAATTTTTTTTAGACTTTGTCATTTTTCCGGCGTTTATCAGACTTTCAGATAGGGGAAATGTCAGTGAGCATTCCGATTTCAGTTCCAGAGCGATTCGCCCAATGAGTCCTTGATATTTAGTCGTTTTCAGCCAATTTTCCGGATTTTTGAAAATTTCACTTTTTTGTGAAAATATCCACTAAATGAGGGAATAATAAGTGTGAGGGTACCCCAGGAGAGTTCCAAATGTGTGTGGGTAGAATATATATCCCACGGGGGTAAAATTGAAAAAAGTTTTAAAAATTTTTTTTTTGGACTTAGTCATTTTTCCAGCGTTTATCAGACTTTCAGATAGGGAAAATGTCAGTTAGCGTTCGAATTTCAGTTCGAGAGCGATTCGACCAATGAGTCCTTGATATTTAGTCGTTTTCAGCCAATTTTCTGGATTTTTGAAAATTTCACTTTTTTGTGAAAATATCCACTAAATGAGGGAATAATATGTGTGAGGGTACCCCAGGAGATTTCCAAATGTGTGTGGGTAGAATATATATCCCACGGGGGTAAAATTGAGAAAAGTTGAAAAAAATTTTTTTTTGGACTTAGTCATTTTTCCGGCGTTTATCAGACTTTCAGAAAGGGGAAATGTCAGTGAGCATTCCGATTTCAGTTCCAGAGCAATTCGCCCAATGAGTCCTTGATATTTAGTCGTTTTCAGCCAATTTTCTGGATTTTTGAAAATTTCACTTTTTTGTGAAAATATTCACTAAACGAGGGAATAATATGTGTGAGGGAACCCCAGGAGAGTTCCAAATGTGTGTGGGTAGAATATATATCCCACGGGGGTAAAATTGAAAAAAGTTGAAAAAAAATTTTTTTTGGACTTAGTCATTTTTCCGGCGTTTATCAGACTATCAGATAGGGGAAATGTCAGTGAGCATTCCGATTTCAGTTCCAGAGCGATTCGCCCAATGAGTCCTTGATATTTAGTCGTTTTCAGCCAATTTTCTGGATTTTTGAAAATTTCACTTTTTTGTGAAAATATCCACTAAATGAGGGAATAATATGTGTGAGGGTACCCCAGGAGAGTTCCAAATGTGTGTGGGTAGAATATATATCCCACGGGGGTAAAATTGAAAAAAGTTTAAAAAAAATTTTTTTTGGACTTAGTCATTTTTCCGGCGTTTATCAGACTTTCAGATAGGGGAAATGTCAGTGAGCATTCCGATTTCAGTTCCAGAGCGATTCGCCCAATGAGTCCTTGATATTTAGTCGTTTTCAGCCAATTTTCTGGATTTTTGAAAATTTCACTTTTTTGTGAAAATATCCACTAAATGAGGGAATAATATGTGTGAGGGTACCCCAGGAGAGTTCCAAATGTGTGTGGGTAGAATATATATCCCACGGGGGTAAAATTGAAAAAAGTTGAAAAAATTTTTTTTTTGGACTTAGTCATTTTTCCGGCGTTTATCAGACTTTCAGATAGGGAAAATGTCAGTTAGCGTTCCAATTTCAGTTCGAGAGCGATTCGCCCAATGAGTCCTTGATATTTAGTCGTTTTCAGCCAATTTTCTGGATTTTTGAAAATTTCACTTTTTTGTGAAAATATCCACTAAATGAGGGAATAATATGTGTGAGGGTACCCCAGGAGATTTCCAAATGTGTGTGGGTAGAATATATATCCCACGGGGGTAAAATTGAAAAAAGTTGAAAAAAATTTTTTTTTGGACTTAGTCATTTTTCCGGCGTTTATCAGACTTTCAGATAGGGGAAATGTCAGTGAGCATTCCGATTTCAGTTCCAGAGCGATTCGCCCAATGAGTCCTTGATATTTAGTCGTTTTCAGCCAATTTTCTGGATTTTTGAAAATTTCACTTTTTTGTGAAAATATCCACTAAATGAGGGAATAATATGTGTGAGGGTACCCCAGGAGAGTTCCAAATGTGTGTGGGTAGAATATATATCCCACGGGGGTAAAATTGAAAAAAGTTTAAAAAAATTTTTTTTTGGACTTAGTCATTTTTCCGGCGTTTATCAGACTTTCAGATAGGGGAAATGTCAGTGAGCATTCCGATTTCAGTTCCAGAGCGATTCGCCCAATGAGTCCTTGATATTTAGTCGTTTTCAGCCAATTTTCTGGATTTTTGAAAATTTCACTTTTTTGTGAAAATATCCACTAAATGAGGGAATAATATGTGTGAGGGTACCCCAGGAGAGTTCCAAATGTGTGTGGGTAGAATATATATCCCACGGGGGTAAAATTGAAAAAAGTTTAAAAAAAATTTTTTTTGGACTTAGTCATTTTTTCGGCGTTTATCAGACTTTCAGATAGGGGAAATGTCAGTGAGCATTCCGATTTCAGTTCCAGAGCGATTCGCCCAATGAGTCCTTGATATTTAGTCGTTTTCAGCCAATTTTCTGGATTTTTGAAAATTTCACTTTTTTGTGAAAATATCCACTAAATGAGGGAATAATATGTGTGAGGGTACCCCAGGAGAGTTCCAAATGTGTGTGGGTAGAATATATATCCCACGGGGGTAAAATTGAAAAAAGTTTAAAAAAATTTTTTTTTGGACTTAGTCATTTTTCCAGCGTTTATCAGACTTTCAGATAGGGGAAATGTCAGTGAGTGTTCCGATTTCAGTTCCAGAGCGATTCGCCCAATGAGTCCTTGATATTTAGTCGTTTTCAGCCAATTTTCTGGATTTTTGAAAATTTCACTTTTTTGTGAAAATATCCACTAAATGAGGGAATAATATGTGTGAGGGTACCCCAGGAGAGTTCCAAATGTGTGTGGGTAGAATATATATCCCACGGGGGTAAAATTGAAAAAAGTTGAAAAAATTTTTTTTTTGGACTTAGTCATTTTTCCGGCGTTTATCAGACTTTCAGATAGGGAAAATGTCAGTTAGCGTTCCAATTTCAGTTTGAGAGCGATTCGCCCAATGAGTCCTTGATATTTAGTCGTTTTCAGCCAATTTTCTGGATTTTTGAAAATTTCACTTTTTTGTGAAAATATCCACTAAATGAGGGAATAATATGTGTGAGGGTACCCCAGGAGATTTCCAAATGTGTGTGGGTAGAATATATATCCCACGGGGGTAAAATTGAAAAAAGTTGAAAAAAATTTTTTTTTGGACTTAGTCATTTTTCCGGCGTTTATCAGACTTTCAGATAGGGGAAATGTCAGTGAGCATTCCGATTTCAGTTCCAGAGCGATTCCCCCAATGAGTCCTTGATATTTAGTCGTTTTCAGCCAATTTTCTGGATTTTTGAAAATTTCACTTTTTTGTGAAAATATTCACTAAACGAGGGAATAATATGTGTGAGGGAACCCCAGGAGAGTTCCAAATGTGTGTGGGTAGAATATATATCCCACGGGGGTAAAATTGAAAAAAGTTGAAAAAAAATTTTTTTTGGACTTAGTCATTTTTCCGGCGTTTATCAGACTATCAGATAGGGGAAATGTCAGTGAGCATTCCGATTTCAGTTCCAGAGCGATTCGCCCAATGAGTCCTTGATATTTAGTCGTTTTCAGCCAATTTTCTGGATTTTTGAAAATTTCACTTTTTTGTGAAAATATCCACTAAATGAGGGAATAATATGTGTGAGGGTACCCCAGGAGAGTTCCAAATGTGTGTGGGTAGAATATATATCCCACGGGGGTAAAATTGAAAAAAGTTTAAAAAAAATTTTTTTTGGACTTAGTCATTTTTCCGGCGTTTATCAGACTTTCAGATAGGGGAAATGTCAGTGAGCATTCCGATTTCAGTTCCAGAGCGATTCGCCCAATGAGTCCTTGATATTTAGTCGTTTTCAGCCAATTTTCTGGATTTTTGAAAATTTCACTTTTTTGTGAAAATATCCACTAAATGAGGGAATAATATGTGTGAGGGTACCCCAGGAGAGTTCCAAATGTGTGTGGGTAGAATATATATCCCACGGGGGTAAAATTGAAAAAAGTTGAAAAAATTTTTTTTTTGGACTTAGTCATTTTTCCGGCGTTTATCAGACTTTCAGATAGGGAAAATGTCAGTTAGCGTTCCAATTTCAGTTCGAGAGCGATTCGCCCAATGAGTCCTTGATATTTAGTCGTTTTCAGCCAATTTTCTGGATTTTTGAAAATTTCACTTTTTTGTGAAAATATCCACTAAATGAGGGAATAATATGTGTGAGGGTACCCCAGGAGATTTCCAAATGTGTGTGGGTAGAATATATATCCCACGGGGGTAAAATTGAAAAAAGTTGAAAAAAATTTTTTTTTGGACTTAGTCATTTTTCCGGCGTTTATCAGACTTTCAGATAGGGGAAATGTCAGTGAGCATTCCGATTTCAGTTCCAGAGCGATTCGCCCAATGAGTCCTTGATATTTAGTCGTTTTCAGCCAATTTTCTGGATTTTTGAAAATTTCACTTTTTTGTGAAAATATCCACTAAATGAGGGAATAATATGTGTGAGGGTACCCCAGGAGAGTTCCAAATGTGTGTGGGTAGAATATATATCCCACGGGGGTAAAATTGAAAAAAGTTGAAAAAATTTTTTTTTTGGACTTAGTCATTTTTCCGGCGTTTATCAGACTTTCAGATAGGGAAAATGTCAGTTAGCGTTCCAATTTCAGTTCGAGAGCGATTCGCCCAATGAGTCCTTGATATTTAGTCGTTTTCAGCCAATTTTCTGGATTTTTGAAAATTTCACTTTTTTGTGAAAATATCCACTAAATGAGGGAATAATATGTGTGAGGGTACCCCAGGAGATTTCCAAATGTGTGTGGGTAGAATATATATCCCACGGGGGTAAAATTGAAAAAAGTTGAAAAAAATTTTTTTTTGGACTTAGTCATTTTTCCGGCGTTTATCAGACTTTCAGATAGGGGAAATGTCAGTGAGCATTCCGATTTCAGTTCCAGAGCGATTCGCCCAATGAGTCCTTGATATTTAGTCGTTTTCAGCCAATTTTCTGGATTTTTGAAAATTTCACTTTTTTGTGAAAATATCCACTAAATGAGGGAATAATATGTGTGAGGGTACCCCAGGAGAGTTCCAAATGTGTGTGGGTAGAATATATATCCCACGGGGGTAAAATTGAAAAAAGTTGAAAAAATTTTTTTTTTGGACTTAGTCATTTTTCCGGCGTTTATCAGACTTTCAGATAGGGAAAATGTCAGTTAGCGTTCCAATTTCAGTTCGAGAGCGATTCGCCCAATGAGTCCTTGATATTTAGTCGTTTTCAGCCAATTTTCTGGATTTTTGAAAATTTCACTTTTTTGTGAAAATATCCACTAAATGAGGGAATAATATGTGTGAGGGTACCCCAGGAGATTTCCAAATGTGTGTGGGTAGAATATATATCCCACGGGGGTAAAATTGAAAAAAGTTGAAAAAAATTTTTTTTTGGACTTAGTCATTTTTCCGGCGTTTATCAGACTTTCAGATAGGGGAAATGTCAGTGAGCATTCCGATTTCAGTTCCAGAGCGATTCGCCCAATGAGTCCTTGATATTTAGTCGTTTTCAGCCAATTTTCTGGATTTTTGAAAATTTCACTTTTTTGTGAAAATATCCACTAAATGAGGGAATAATATGTGTGAGGGTACCCCAGGAGAGTTCCAAATGTGTGTGGGTAGAATATATATCCCACGGGGGTAAAATTGAAAAAAGTTTAAAAAAATTTTTTTTTGGACTTAGTCATTTTTCCGGCGTTTATCAGACTTTCAGATAGGGGAAATGTCAGTGAGCATTCCGATTTCAGTTCCAGAGCGATTCGCCCAATGAGTCCTTGATATTTAGTCGTTTTCAGCCAATTTTCTGGATTTTTGAAAATTTCACTTTTTTGTGAAAATATCCACTAAATGAGGGAATAATATGTGTGAGGGTACCCCAGGAGAGTTCCAAATGTGTGTGGGTAGAATATATATCCCACGGGGGTAAAATTGAAAAAAGTTTAAAAAAAATTTTTTTTGGACTTAGTCATTTTTTCGGCGTTTATCAGACTTTCAGATAGGGGAAATGTCAGTGAGCATTCCGATTTCAGTTCCAGAGCGATTCGCCCAATGAGTCCTTGATATTTAGTCGTTTTCAGCCAATTTTCTGGATTTTTGAAAATTTCACTTTTTTGTGAAAATATCCACTAAATGAGGGAATAATATGTGTGAGGGTACCCCAGGAGAGTTCCAAATGTGTGTGGGTAGAATATATATCCCACGGGGGTAAAATTGAAAAAAGTTTAAAAAAATTTTTTTTTGGACTTAGTCATTTTTCCAGCGTTTATCAGACTTTCAGATAGGGGAAATGTCAGTGAGTGTTCCGATTTCAGTTCCAGAGCGATTCGCCCAATGAGTCCTTGATATTTAGTCGTTTTCAGCCAATTTTCTGGATTTTTGAAAATTTCACTTTTTTGTGAAAATATCCACTAAATGAGGGAATAATATGTGTGAGGGTACCCCAGGAGAGTTCCAAATGTGTGTGGGTAGAATATATATCCCACGGGGGTAAAATTGAAAAAAGTTGAAAAAATTTTTTTTTTGGACTTAGTCATTTTTCCGGCGTTTATCAGACTTTCAGATAGGGAAAATGTCAGTTAGCGTTCCAATTTCAGTTTGAGAGCGATTCGCCCAATGAGTCCTTGATATTTAGTCGTTTTCAGCCAATTTTCTGGATTTTTGAAAATTTCACTTTTTTGTGAAAATATCCACTAAATGAGGGAATAATATGTGTGAGGGTACCCCAGGAGATTTCCAAATGTGTGTGGGTAGAATATATATCCCACGGGGGTAAAATTGAAAAAAGTTGAAAAAAATTTTTTTTTGGACTTAGTCATTTTTCCGGCGTTTATCAGACTTTCAGATAGGGGAAATGTCAGTGAGCATTCCGATTTCAGTTCCAGAGCGATTCCCCCAATGAGTCCTTGATATTTAGTCGTTTTCAGCCAATTTTCTGGATTTTTGAAAATTTCACTTTTTTGTGAAAATATTCACTAAACGAGGGAATAATATGTGTGAGGGAACCCCAGGAGAGTTCCAAATGTGTGTGGGTAGAATCCCACGGGGTAAAATTGAAAAAATTTGAAAAAAAAATTTTTTTAGACTTTGTCATTTTTCCGGCGTTTATCAGACTTTCAGATAGGGGAAATGTCAGTGAGCATTCCGATTTCAGTTCCAGAGCGATTCGCCCAATGAGTCCTTGATATTTAGTCGTTTTCAGCCAATTTTCTGGATTTTTGAAAATTTCACTTTTTTGTGAAAATATCCACTAAATGAGGGAATAATATGTGTGAGGGTACCCCAGGAGAGTTCCAAATGTGTGTGGGTAGAATATATATCCCACAGGGGTAAAATTGAAAAAAGTTTTAAAAAATTTTTTTTTGGACTTAGTCATTTTTCCGGCGTTTATCAGACTTTCAGATAGGGAAAATGTCAGTGAGCGTTCCAATTTCAGTTCCAGAGCGATTCGCCCAATGAGTCCTTGATATTTAGTCGTTTTCAGCCAATTTTCTGGATTTTTGAAAATTTCACTTTTTTGTGAAAATATCCACTAAATGAGGGAATAATATGTGTGAGGGTACCCCAGGAGAGTTCCAAATGTGTGTGGGTAGAATATATATCCCACGGGGGTAAAATTGAAAAAAGTTGAAAAAATTTTTTTTTGGACTTAGTCATTTTTCCGGCGTTTATCAGACTTTCAGAAAGGGGAAATGTCAGTGAGCGTTCCGATTTCAGTTCCAGAGCAATTCGCCCAATGAGTCCTTGATATTTAGTCGTTTTCAGCCAATTTTCTGGATTTTTGAAAATTTCACTTTTTTGTGAAAATATCCACTAAATGAGGGAATAATATGTGTGAGGGTACCCCAGGAGAGTTCCAAATGTGTGTGGGTAGAATATATATCCCACGGGGGTAAAATTGAAAAAAGTTGAAAAAATTTTTTTTTTTTGGACTTAGTCATTTTTCCGGCGTTTATCAGACTTTCAGAAAGGGGAAATGTCAGTGAGCATTCCGATTTCAGTTCCAGAGCGATTCGCCCAATGTGTCCTTGATATTTATTCGTTTTCAGATAATTTTCTGGATTTTTGAAAATTCCACTTTTTTGTGAAAATATCCACTAAATGAGGGAATAATATGTGTGAGGGTACCCCAGGAGAGTTCCAAATGTGTGTGGTTAGAATATATATCCCACGGGGGTAAAATTGAAAAAAGTTAAAAAAAATTTTTTTTTGGACTTAGTCATTTTTCCGGCGTTTATCAGACTTTCAGATAGGGAAAATGTCAGTTAGCGTTCGAATTTCAGTTCGAGAGCGATTCGACCAATGAGTCCTTGATATTTAGTCGTTTTCAGCCAATTTTCTGGATTTTTGAAAATTTCACTTTTTTGTGAAAATATCCACTAAATGAGGGAATAATATGTGTGAGGGTACCCCAGGAGAGTTCCAAATGTGTGTGGGTAGAATATATATCCCACGGGGGTAAAATTGAAAAAAGTTGAAAAAAATTTTTTTTTGGACTTAGTCATTTTTCCGGCGTTTATCAGACTTTCAGATAGGGAAAATGTCAGTTAGTGTTCCAATTTCAGTTCGAGAGCGATTCGCCCAATGAGTCCTTGATATTTAGTCGTTTTCAGCCAATTTTCTGGATTTTTGAAAATTTCACTTTTTTGTGAAAATATCCACTAAATGAGGGAATAATATGTGTGAGGGTACCCCAGGAGATTTCCAAATGTGTGTGGGTAGAATATATATCCCACGGGGGTAAAATTGAAAAAAGTTGAAAAAATTTTTTTTTTGGACTTAGTCATTTTTCCGGCGTTTAACAGACTTTCAGAAAGGGGAAATGTCAGTGAGCATTCCTATTTCAGTTCCAGAGCAATTCGCCCAATGAGTCCTTGATATTTAGTCGTTTTCAGCCAATTTTCTGGATTTTTGAAAATTTCACTTTTTTGTGAAAATATTCACTAAACGAGGGAATAATATGTGTGAGGGAACCCCAGGAGAGTTCCAAATGTGTGTGGGTAGAATCCCACGGGGTAAAATTGAAAAAATTTGAAAAAAAATTTTTTTTAGACTTTGTCATTTTTCCGGCGTTTATCAGACTTTCAGATAGGGAAAATGTCAGTTAGCGTTCCAATTTCAGTTCGAGAGCGATTCGCCCAATGAGTCCTTGATATTTAGTCGTTTTCAGCCAATTTTCTGGATTTTTGAAAATTTCACTTTTTTGTGAAAATATCCACTAAATGAGGGAATAATATGTGTGAGGGTACCCCAGGAGATTTCCAAATGTGTGTGGGTAGAATATATATCCCACGGGGGTAAAATTGAAAAAAGTTGAAAAAAATTTTTTTTTGGACTTAGTCATTTTTCCGGCGTTTATCAGACTTTCAGAAAGGGGAAATGTCAGTGAGCATTCCTATTTCAGTTCCAGAGCAATTCGCCCAATGAGTCCTTGATATTTAGTCGTTTTCAGCCAATTTTCTGGATTTTTGAAAATTTCACTTTTTTGTGAAAATATTCACTAAACGAGGGAATAATATGTGTGAGGGAACCCCAGGAGAGTTCCAAATGTGTGTGGGTAGAATCCCACGGGGGTAAAATTGAAAAAAGTTTAAAAAAATTTTTTTTTGGACTTAGTCATTTTTCCGGCGTTTATCAGACTTTCAGATAGGGGAAATGTCAGTGAGCATTCCGATTTCAGTTCCAGAGCGATTCGCCCAATGAGTCCTTGATATTTAGTCGTTTTCAGCCAATTTTCTGGATTTTTGAAAATTTCACTTTTTTGTGAAAATATCCACTAAATGAGGGAATAATATGTGTGAGGGTACCCCAGGAGAGTTCCAAATGTGTGTGGGTAGAATATATATCCCACGGGGGTAAAATTGAAAAAAGTTTAAAAAAAATTTTTTTTGGACTTAGTCATTTTTCCGGCGTTTATCAGACTTTCAGATAGGGGAAATGTCAGTGAGCATTCCGATTTCAGTTCCAGAGCGATTCGCCCAATGAGTCCTTGATATTTAGTCGTTTTCAGCCAATTTTCTGGATTTTTGAAAATTTCACTTTTTTGTGAAAATATCCACTAAATGAGGGAATAATATGTGTGAGGGTACCCCAGGAGAGTTCCAAATGTGTGTGGGTAGAATATATATCCCACGGGGGTAAAATTGAAAAAAGTTTAAAAAAATTTTTTTTTGGACTTAGTCATTTTTCCAGCGTTTATCAGACTTTCAGATAGGGGAAATGTCAGTGAGTGTTCCGATTTCAGTTCCAGAGCGATTCGCCCAATGAGTCCTTGATATTTAGTCGTTTTCAGCCAATTTTCTGGATTTTTGAAAATTTCACTTTTTTGTGAAAATATCCACTAAATGAGGGAATAATATGTGTGAGGGTACCCCAGGAGAGTTCCAAATGTGTGTGGGTAGAATATATATCCCACGGGGGTAAAATTGAAAAAAGTTGAAAAAATTTTTTTTTTGGACTTAGTCATTTTTCCGGCGTTTATCAGACTTTCAGATAGGGAAAATGTCAGTTAGCGTTCCAATTTCAGTTTGAGAGCGATTCGCCCAATGAGTCCTTGATATTTAGTCGTTTTCAGCCAATTTTCTGGATTTTTGAAAATTTCACTTTTTTGTGAAAATATCCACTAAATGAGGGAATAATATGTGTGAGGGTACCCCAGGAGATTTCCAAATGTGTGTGGGTAGAATATATATCCCACGGGGGTAAAATTGAAAAAAGTTGAAAAAAATTTTTTTTTGGACTTAGTCATTTTTCCGGCGTTTATCAGACTTTCAGATAGGGGAAATGTCAGTGAGCATTCCGATTTCAGTTCCAGAGCGATTCCCCCAATGAGTCCTTGATATTTAGTCGTTTTCAGCCAATTTTCTGGATTTTTGAAAATTTCACTTTTTTGTGAAAATATTCACTAAACGAGGGAATAATATGTGTGAGGGAACCCCAGGAGAGTTCCAAATGTGTGTGGGTAGAATCCCACGGGGTAAAATTGAAAAAATTTGAAAAAAAAATTTTTTTAGACTTTGTCATTTTTCCGGCGTTTATCAGACTTTCAGATAGGGGAAATGTCAGTGAGCATTCCGATTTCAGTTCCAGAGCGATTCGCCCAATGAGTCCTTGATATTTAGTCGTTTTCAGCCAATTTTCTGGATTTTTGAAAATTTCACTTTTTTGTGAAAATATCCACTAAATGAGGGAATAATATGTGTGAGGGTACCCCAGGAGAGTTCCAAATGTGTGTGGGTAGAATATATATCCCACAGGGGTAAAATTGAAAAAAGTTTTAAAAAATTTTTTTTTGGACTTAGTCATTTTTCCGGCGTTTATCAGACTTTCAGATAGGGAAAATGTCAGTGAGCGTTCCAATTTCAGTTCCAGAGCGATTCGCCCAATGAGTCCTTGATATTTAGTCGTTTTCAGCCAATTTTCTGGATTTTTGAAAATTTCACTTTTTTGTGAAAATATCCACTAAATGAGGGAATAATATGTGTGAGGGTACCCCAGGAGAGTTCCAAATGTGTGTGGGTAGAATATATATCCCACGGGGGTAAAATTGAAAAAAGTTGAAAAAATTTTTTTTTGGACTTAGTCATTTTTCCGGCGTTTATCAGACTTTCAGAAAGGGGAAATGTCAGTGAGCGTTCCGATTTCAGTTCCAGAGCAATTCGCCCAATGAGTCCTTGATATTTAGTCGTTTTCAGCCAATTTTCTGGATTTTTGAAAATTTCACTTTTTTGTGAAAATATCCACTAAATGAGGGAATAATATGTGTGAGGGTACCCCAGGAGAGTTCCAAATGTGTGTGGGTAGAATATATATCCCACGGGGGTAAAATTGAAAAAAGTTGAAAAAATTTTTTTTTTTTGGACTTAGTCATTTTTCCGGCGTTTATCAGACTTTCAGAAAGGGGAAATGTCAGTGAGCATTCCGATTTCAGTTCCAGAGCGATTCGCCCAATGAGTCCTTGATATTTATTCGTTTTCAGATAATTTTCTGGATTTTTGAAAATTCCACTTTTTTGTGAAAATATCCACTAAATGAGGGAATAATATGTGTGAGGGTACCCCAGGAGAGTTCCAAATGTGTGTGGTTAGAATATATATCCCACGGGGGTAAAATTGAAAAAAGTTAAAAAAAATTTTTTTTTGGACTTAGTCATTTTTCCGGCGTTTATCAGACTTTCAGATAGGGAAAATGTCAGTTAGCGTTCGAATTTCAGTTCGAGAGCGATTCGACCAATGAGTCCTTGATATTTAGTCGTTTTCAGCCAATTTTCTGGATTTTTGAAAATTTCACTTTTTTGTGAAAATATCCACTAAATGAGGGAATAATATGTGTGAGGGTACCCCAGGAGAGTTCCAAATGTGTGTGGGTAGAATATATATCCCACGGGGGTAAAATTGAAAAAAGTTGAAAACAATTTTTTTTTGGACTTAGTCATTTTTCCGGCGTTTATCAGACTTTCAGATAGGGAAAATGTCAGTTAGTGTTCCAATTTCAGTTCGAGAGCGATTCGCCCAATGAGTCCTTGATATTTAGTCGTTTTCAGCCAATTTTCTGGATTTTTGAAAATTTCACTTTTTTGTGAAAATATTCACTAAACGAGGGAATAATATGTGTGAGGGAACCCCAGGAGAGTTCCAATATGTGTGGGTAGAATCCCACGGGGTAAAATTGAAAAAATTTGAAAAAAAATTTTTTTTAGACTTTGTCATTTTTCCGGCGTTTATCAGACTTTCAGATAGGGGAAATGTCAGTGAGCATTCCGATTTCAGTTCCAGAGCGATTCGCCCAATGAGTCCTTGATATTTAGTCGTTTTCAGCCAATTTTCTGGATTTTTGAAAATTTCACTTTTTTGTGAAAATATCCACTAAATGAGGGAATAATATGTGTGAGGGTACCCCAGGAGAGTTCCAAATGTGTGTGGGTAGAATATATATCCCACGGGGGTAAAATTGAAAAAAGTTGAAAAAAAAATTTTTTTGGACTTAGTCATTTTTCCAGCGTTTATCAGACTTTCAGATAGGGAAAATGTCAGTTAGCGTTCGAATTTCAGTTCGAGAGCGATTCGACCAATGAGTCCTTGATATTTAGTCGTTTTCAGCCAATTTTCTGGATTTTTGAAAATTTCACTTTTTTGTGAAAATATCCACTAAATGAGGGAATAATATGTGTGAGGGTACCCCAGGAGAGTTCCAAATGTGTGTGGGTAGAATATATATCCCACGGGGGTAAAATTGAAAAAAGTTGAAAAAAATTTTTTTTTGGACTTAGTCATTTTTCCGGCGTTTATCAGACTTTCAGATAGGGAAAATGTCAGTTAGCGTTCCAATTTCAGTTCGAGAGCGATTCGCCCAATGAGTCCTTGATATTTAGTGGTTTTCAGCCAATTTTCTGGATTTTTGAAAATTTCACTTTTTTGTGAAAATATTCACTAAACGTGGGAATAATATGTGTGAGGGAACCCCAGGAGAGTTCCAAATGTGTGTGGGTAGAATCCCACGGGGTAAAATTGAAAAAATTTGAAAAAAAATTTTTTTTAGACTTTGTCATTTTTCCGGCGTTTATCAGACTTTCAGATAGGGGAAATGTCAGTGAGCATTCCGATTTCAGTTCCAGAGCGATTCGCCCAATGAGTCCTTGATATTTAGTCGTTTTCAGCCAATTTTCTGGATTTTTGAAAATTTCACTTTTTTGTGAAAATATCCAGTAAATGAGGGAATAATATGTGTGAGGGTACCCCAGGAGAGTTCCAAATGTGTGTGGGTAGAATATATATCCCACGGGGGTAAAATTGAAAAAAGTTGAAAAAAAATTTTTTTTGGACTTAGTCATTTTTCCGGCGTTTATCAGACTTTCAGAAAGGGGAAATGTCAGTGAGCGTTCCGATTTCAGTTCCAGAGCAATTCGCCCAATGAGTCCTTGATATTTAGTCGTTTTCAGCCAATTTTCTGGATTTTTGAAAATTTCACTTTTTTGTTAAAATATCCACTAAATGAGGGAATAATATGTGTGAGGGTACCCCAGGAGAGTTCCAAATGTGTGTGGGTAGAATATATATCCCACGGGGGTAAAATTGAAAAAAGTTTAAAAAAAATTTTTTTTGGACTTAGTCATTTTTCCGGCGTTTATCAGACTTTCAGATAGGGAAAATGTCAGTTAGCGTTCCAATTTCAGTTCCAGAGCAATTCGCCCAATGAGTCCTTGATATTTAGTCGTTTTCAGCCAATTTTCTGGATTTTTGAAAATTTAACTTTTTTGAGAAAATATCCACTAAATGAGGGAATAATATGTGTGAGGGTACCCCAGGAGATTTCCAAATGTGCGTGGGTAGAATATATATCCCACGGGGGTAAAATTGAAAAAAGTTGAAAAAAATTTTTTTTTGGACTTAGTCATTTTTCCGGCGTTTATCAGACTTTCAGAAAGGGGAAATGTCAGTGAGCGTTCCGATTTCAGTTCCAGAGCAATTCGCCCAATGAGTCCTTGATATTTAGTCGTTTTCAGCCAATTTTCTGGATTTTTGAAAATTTCACTTTTTTGTTAAAATATCCACTAAATGAGGGAATAATATGTGTGAGGGTACCCCAGGAGAGTTCCAAATGTGTGTGGGTAGAATATATATCCCACAGGGGTAAAATTGAAAAAAGTTTAAAAAATTTTTTTTTTGGACTTACTCATTTTTCCGGCGTTTATCAGACTTTCAGATAGGGAAAATGTCAGTGAGCGTTCCAATTTCAGTTCCAGAGTGTTTCGCCCAATGAGTCCTTGATATTTAGTCGTTTTCAGCCAATTTTCTGGATTTTTGAAAATTTCACTTTTTTCTGAAAATATCCACTAAATGAGGGAATAATATGTGTGAGGGTACCCCAGGAGAGTTCCAAATGTGTGTGGGTAGAATATATATCCCACGGGGGTAAAATTGTAAAAAGTTGAAAAAAATTTTTTTTTGGACTTAGTCATTTTTCCGGCGTTTATCAGACTTTCAGATAGGGAAAATGTCAGTTAGCGTTCCAATTTCAGTTCGAGAGTGATTCGCCCAATGAGTCCTTGATATTTAGTCGTTTTCAGCCAATTTTCTGGATTTTTGAAAATTTAACTTTTTTGTGAAAATATCCACTAAATGAGGGAATAATATGTGTGAGGGTACCCCAGGAGATTTCCAAATGTGTGTGGGTAGAATATATATCTCACGGGGGTAAAATTGAAAAAAGTTGAAAAAAAATTTTTTTTGGACTTAGTCATTTTTCCGGCGTTTATCAGACTTTCAGAAAGGGGAAGCGTCAGTGAGCGTTCCGATTTCAGTTCCAGAGCAATTCGCCCAATGAGTCCTTGATATTTAGTCGTTTTCAGCCAATTTTCTGGATTTTTGAAAATTTCACTTTTTTGTGAAAATATCCACTAAATGAGGGAATAATATGTGTGAGGGTACCCCAGGAGAGTTCCAAATGTGTGTGGGTAGAATATATATCCCACGGGGGTAAAATTGAAAAAAGTTGAAAATTTTTTTTTATTGGACTTAGTCATTTTTCCGGCGTTTATCAGACTTTCAGATAGGGAAAATGTCAGTTAGCGTTCCAATTTCAGTTCGAGAGTGATTCGCCCAATGAGTCCTTGATATTTAGTCGTTTTCAGCCAATTTTCTGGATTTTTGAAAATTTAACTTTTTTGAGAAAATATCCACTAAATGAGGGAATAATATGTGTGAGGGTACCCCAGGAGATTTCCAAATGTGCGTGGGTAGAATATATATCCCACGGGGGTAAAATTGAAAAAAGTTGAAAAAAATTTTTTTTTGGACTTAGTCATTTTTCCGGCGTTTATCAGACTTTCAGAAAGGGGAAATGTCAGTGAGCATTCCGATTTCAGTTCCAGAGCCATTCGCCCAATGAGTCCTTGATATTTAGTCGTTTTCAGCCAATTTTCTGGATTTTTGAAAATTTCACTTTTTTGTTAAAATATCCACTAAATGAGGGAATAATATGTGTGAGGGTACCCCAGGAGAGTTCCAAATGTGTGTGGGTAGAATATATATCCCATGGGGGTAAAATTGAAAAAAGTTGTAAAAAATTTTTTTTTGGACTTAGTCATTTTTCCGGCGTTTATCAGACTTTCAGATAGGGAAAATGTCAGTTAGCGTTCCAATTTCAGTTCGAGAGTGATTCGCCCAATGAGTCCTTGATATTTAGTCGTTTTCAGCCAATTTTCTGGATTTTTGAAAATTTCACTTTTTTGTGAAAATATCCACTAAATGAGGGAATAATATGTGTGAGGGTACCCCAGGAGATTTCCAAATGTGTGTGGGTAGAATATATATCCCACGGGGGTAAAATTGAAAAAAGTTGAAAAAAATTTTTTTTTGGACTTAGTCATTTTTCCGGCGTTTATCAGACTTTCAGAAAGGGGAAATGTCAGTGAGCATTCCTATTTCAGTTCCAGAGCAATTCGCCCAATGAGTCCTTGATATTTAGTCGTTTTCAGCCAATTTTCTGGATTTTTGAAAATTTCACTTTTTTGTGAAAATATCCACTAAATGAGGGAATAATATGTGTGAGGGTACCCCAGGAGAGTTCCAAATGTGTGTGGGTAGAATATATATCCCACGGGGGTAAAATTGAAAAAAGTTGAAAAAAATTTTTTTTTGGACTTAGTCATTTTTCCGGCGTTTATCAGACTTTCAGATAGGGAAAATGTCAGTTAGCGTTCCAATTTCAGTTCGAGAGCGATTCGCCCAATGAGTCCTTGATATTTAGTCGTTTTCAGCCAATTTTCTGGATTTTTGAAAATTTCACTTTTTTGTGAAAATATTCACTAAACGAGGGAATAATATGTGTGAGGGAACCCCAGGAGAGTTCCAAATGTGTGTGGGTAGAATCCCACGGGGTAAAATTGTAAAAAGTTGAAAAAAAATTTTTTTTTGAACTTAGTCATTTTTCCGGCGTTTATCAGACTTCCAGAAAGGGGAAATGTCAGTGAGCGTTCCGATTTCAGTTCCAGAGCAATTCGCCCAATGAGTCCTTGATATTTAGTCGTTTTCAGCCAATTTTCTGGATTTTTGAAAATTTCACTTTTTTGTGAAAATATCCACTAAACGAGGGAATAATATGTGTGAGGGAACCCCAGGAGAGTTCCAAATGTGTGTGGGTAGAATATATATCCCACGGGGGTAAAATTGAAAAAAGTTGAAAAAAAATTTTTTTTGGACTTAGTCATTTTTCCGGCGTTTATCAGACTTTCAGATAGGGAAAATGTCAGTTAGCATTCGAATTTCAGTTCGAGAGCGATTCGACCAATGAGTCCTTGATATTTAGTCGTTTTCAGCCAATTTTCTGGATTTTTGAAAATTTCACTTTTTTGTGAAAATATCCACTAAATGAGGGAATAATATGTGTGAGGGTACCCCAGGAGAGTTCCAAATGTGTGAGGGTAGAATATATATCCCACGGGGGTAAAATTGAAAAAAGTTGAAAAAAATTTTTTTTTGGACTTAGTCATTTTTCCGGCGTTTATCAGACTTTCAGATAGGGAAAATGTCAGTTAGTGTTCCAATTTCAGTTCGAGAGCGATTCGCCCAATGAGTCCTTGATATTTAGTCGTTTTCAGCCAATTTTCTGGATTTTTGAAAATTTCACTTTTTTGTGAAAATATCCACTAAATGAGGGAATAATATGTGTGAGGGTACCCCAGGAGATTTCCAAATGTGTGTGGGTAGAATATATATCCCACGGGGGTAAAATTGAAAAAAGTTGAAAAAATTTTTTTTTTGGACTTAGTCATTTTTCCGGCGTTTATCAGACTTTCAGAAAGGGGAAATGTCAGTGAGCATTCCTATTTCAGTTCCAGAGCAATTCGCCCAATGAGTCCTTGATATTTAGTGGTTTTCAGCCAATTTTCTGGATTTTTGAAAATTTCACTTTTTTGTGAAAATATTCACTAAACGTGGGAATAATATGTGTGAGGGAACCCCAGGAGAGTTCCAAATGTGTGTGGGTAGAATCCCACGGGGTAAAATTGAAAAAATTTGAAAAAAAATTTTTTTTAGACTTTGTCATTTTTCCGGCGTTTATCAGACTTTCAGATAGGGAAAATGTCAGTTAGCGTTCCAATTTCAGTTCGAGAGTGATTCGCCCAATGAGTCCTTGATATTTAGTCGTTTTCAGCCAATTTTCTGGATTTTTGAAAATTTCACTTTTTTGTGAAAATATCCACTAAATGAGGGAATAATATGTGTGAGGGTACCCCAGGAGATTTCCAAATGTGTGTGGGTAGAATATATATCCCACGGGGGTAAAATTGAAAAAAGTTGAAAAAAATTTTTTTTTGGACTTAGTCATTTTTCCGGCGTTTATCAGACTTTCAGAAAGGGGAAATGTCAGTGAGCATTCCTATTTCAGTTCCAGAGCAATTCGCCCAATGAGTCCTTGATATTTAGTCGTTTTCAGCCAATTTTCTGGATTTTTGAAAATTTCACTTTTTTGTGAAAATATCCACTAAATGAGGGAATAATATGTGTGAGGGTACCCCAGGAGAGTTCCAAATGTGTGTGGGTAGAATATATATCCCACGGGGGTAAAATTGAAAAAAGTTGAAAAAAATTTTTTTTTGGACTTAGTCATTTTTCCGGCGTTTATCAGACTTTCAGATAGGGAAAATGTCAGTTAGCGTTCCAATTTCAGTTCGAGAGCGATTCGCCCAATGAGTCCTTGATATTTAGTCGTTTTCAGCCAATTTTCTGGATTTTTGAAAATTTCACTTTTTTGTGAAAATATTCACTAAACGAGGGAATAATATGTGTGAGGGAACCCCAGGAGAGTTCCAAATGTGTGTGGGTAGAATCCCACGGGGTAAAATTGTAAAAAGTTGAAAAAAAATTTTTTTTTGAACTTAGTCATTTTTCCGGCGTTTATCAGACTTCCAGAAAGGGGAAATGTCAGTGAGCGTTCCGATTTCAGTTCCAGAGCAATTCGCCCAATGAGTCCTTGATATTTAGTCGTTTTCAGCCAATTTTCTGGATTTTTGAAAATTTCACTTTTTTGTGAAAATATCCACTAAACGAGGGAATAATATGTGTGAGGGAACCCCAGGAGAGTTCCAAATGTGTGTGGGTAGAATATATATCCCACGGGGGTAAAATTGAAAAAAGTTGAAAAAAAATTTTTTTTGGACTTAGTCATTTTTCCGGCGTTTATCAGACTTTCAGATAGGGAAAATGTCAGTTAGCATTCGAATTTCAGTTCGAGAGCGATTCGACCAATGAGTCCTTGATATTTAGTCGTTTTCAGCCAATTTTCTGGATTTTTGAAAATTTCACTTTTTTGTGAAAATATCCACTAAATGAGGGAATAATATGTGTGAGGGTACCCCAGGAGAGTTCCAAATGTGTGAGGGTAGAATATATATCCCACGGGGGTAAAATTGAAAAAAGTTGAAAAAAATTTTTTTTTGGACTTAGTCATTTTTCCGGCGTTTATCAGACTTTCAGATAGGGAAAATGTCAGTTAGTGTTCCAATTTCAGTTCGAGAGCGATTCGCCCAATGAGTCCTTGATATTTAGTCGTTTTCAGCCAATTTTCTGGATTTTTGAAAATTTCACTTTTTTGTGAAAATATCCACTAAATGAGGGAATAATATGTGTGAGGGTACCCCAGGAGATTTCCAAATGTGTGTGGGTAGAATATATATCCCACGGGGGTAAAATTGAAAAAAGTTGAAAAAATTTTTTTTTTGGACTTAGTCATTTTTCCGGCGTTTATCAGACTTTCAGAAAGGGGAAATGTCAGTGAGCATTCCTATTTCAGTTCCAGAGCAATTCGCCCAATGAGTCCTTGATATTTAGTGGTTTTCAGCCAATTTTCTGGATTTTTGAAAATTTCACTTTTTTGTGAAAATATTCACTAAACGTGGGAATAATATGTGTGAGGGAACCCCAGGAGAGTTCCAAATGTGTGTGGGTAGAATCCCACGGGGTAAAATTGAAAAAATTTGAAAAAAAATTTTTTTTAGACTTTGTCATTTTTCCGGCGTTTATCAGACTTTCAGATAGGGGAAATGTCAGTGAGCATTCCGATTTCAGTTCCAGAGCGATTCGCCCAATGAGTCCTTGATATTTAGTCGTTTTCAGCCAATTTTCTGGATTTTTGAAAATTTCACTTTTTTGTGAAAATATCCAGTAAATGAGGGAATAATATGTGTGAGGGTACCCCAGGAGAGTTCCAAATGTGTGTGGGTAGAATATATATCCCACGGGGGTAAAATTGAAAAAAGTTGAAAAAAAATTTTTTTTGGACTTAGTCATTTTTCCGGCGTTTATCAGACTTTCAGAAAGGGGAAATGTCAGTGAGCGTTCCGATTTCAGTTCCAGAGCAATTCGCCCAATGAGTCCTTGATATTTAGTCGTTTTCAGCCAATTTTCTGGATTTTTGAAAATTTCACTTTTTTGTTAAAATATCCACTAAATGAGGGAATAATATGTGTGAGGGTACCCCAGGAGAGTTCCAAATGTGTGTGGGTAGAATATATATCCCACGGGGGTAAAATTGAAAAAAGTTTAAAAAAAATTTTTTTTGGACTTAGTCATTTTTCCGGCGTTTATCAGACTTTCAGATAGGGAAAATGTCAGTTAGCGTTCCAATTTCAGTTCCAGAGCAATTCGCCCAATGAGTCCTTGATATTTAGTCGTTTTCAGCCAATTTTCTGGATTTTTGAAAATTTAACTTTTTTGAGAAAATATCCACTAAATGAGGGAATAATATGTGTGAGGGTACCCCAGGAGATTTCCAAATGTGCGTGGGTAGAATATATATCCCACGGGGGTAAAATTGAAAAAAGTTGAAAAAAATTTTTTTTTGGACTTAGTCATTTTTCCGGCGTTTATCAGACTTTCAGAAAGGGGAAATGTCAGTGAGCGTTCCGATTTCAGTTCCAGAGCAATTCGCCCAATGAGTCCTTGATATTTAGTCGTTTTCAGCCAATTTTCTGGATTTTTGAAAATTTCACTTTTTTGTTAAAATATCCACTAAATGAGGGAATAATATGTGTGAGGGTACCCCAGGAGAGTTCCAAATGTGTGTGGGTAGAATATATATCCCACAGGGGTAAAATTGAAAAAAGTTTAAAAAATTTTTTTTTTGGACTTACTCATTTTTCCGGCGTTTATCAGACTTTCAGATAGGGAAAATGTCAGTGAGCGTTCCAATTTCAGTTCCAGAGTGATTCGCCCAATGAGTCCTTGATATTTAGTCGTTTTCAGCCAATTTTCTGGATTTTTGAAAATTTCACTTTTTTCTGAAAATATCCACTAAATGAGGGAATAATATGTGTGAGGGTACCCCAGGAGAGTTCCAAATGTGTGTGGGTAGAATATATATCCCACGGGGGTAAAATTGTAAAAAGTTGAAAAAAATTTTTTTTTGGACTTAGTCATTTTTCCGGCGTTTATCAGACTTTCAGATAGGGAAAATGTCAGTTAGCGTTCCAATTTCAGTTCGAGAGTGATTCGCCCAATGAGTCCTTGATATTTAGTCGTTTTCAGCCAATTTTCTGGATTTTTGAAAATTTAACTTTTTTGTGAAAATATCCACTAAATGAGGGAATAATATGTGTGAGGGTACCCCAGGAGATTTCCAAATGTGTGTGGGTAGAATATATATCTCACGGGGGTAAAATTGAAAAAAGTTGAAAAAAAATTTTTTTTGGACTTAGTCATTTTTCCGGCGTTTATCAGACTTTCAGAAAGGGGAAGCGTCAGTGAGCGTTCCGATTTCAGTTCCAGAGCAATTCGCCCAATGAGTCCTTGATATTTAGTCGTTTTCAGCCAATTTTCTGGATTTTTGAAAATTTCACTTTTTTGTGAAAATATCCACTAAATGAGGGAATAATATGTGTGAGGGTACCCCAGGAGAGTTCCAAATGTGTGTGGGTAGAATATATATCCCACGGGGGTAAAATTGAAAAAAGTTGAAAATTTTTTTTTATTGGACTTAGTCATTTTTCCGGCGTTTATCAGACTTTCAGATAGGGAAAATGTCAGTTAGCGTTCCAATTTCAGTTCGAGAGTGATTCGCCCAATGAGTCCTTGATATTTAGTCGTTTTCAGCCAATTTTCTGGATTTTTGAAAATTTAACTTTTTTGAGAAAATATCCACTAAATGAGGGAATAATATGTGTGAGGGTACCCCAGGAGATTTCCAAATGTGCGTGGGTAGAATATATATCCCACGGGGGTAAAATTGAAAAAAGTTGAAAAAAATTTTTTTTTGGACTTAGTCATTTTTCCGGCGTTTATCAGACTTTCAGAAAGGGGAAATGTCAGTGAGCATTCCGATTTCAGTTCCAGAGCCATTCGCCCAATGAGTCCTTGATATTTAGTCGTTTTCAGCCAATTTTCTGGATTTTTGAAAATTTCACTTTTTTGTTAAAATATCCACTAAATGAGGGAATAATATGTGTGAGGGTACCCCAGGAGAGTTCCAAATGTGTGTGGGTAGAATATATATCCCATGGGGGTAAAATTGAAAAAAGTTGTAAAAAATTTTTTTTTGGACTTAGTCATTTTTCCGGCGTTTATCAGACTTTCAGATAGGGAAAATGTCAGTTAGCGTTCCAATTTCAGTTCGAGAGTGATTCGCCCAATGAGTCCTTGATATTTAGTCGTTTTCAGCCAATTTTCTGGATTTTTGAAAATTTCACTTTTTTGTGAAAATATCCACTAAATGAGGGAATAATATGTGTGAGGGTACCCCAGGAGATTTCCAAATGTGTGTGGGTAGAATATATATCCCACGGGGGTAAAATTGAAAAAAGTTGAAAAAAATTTTTTTTTGGACTTAGTCATTTTTCCGGCGTTTATCAGACTTTCAGAAAGGGGAAATGTCAGTGAGCATTCCTATTTCAGTTCCAGAGCAATTCGCCCAATGAGTCCTTGATATTTAGTCGTTTTCAGCCAATTTTCTGGATTTTTGAAAATTTCACTTTTTTGTGAAAATATTCACTAAACGAGGGAATAATATGTGTGAGGGAACCCCAGGATAGTTCCAAATGTGTGTGGGTAGAATCCCACGGGGTAAAATTGAAAAAATTTGAAAAAAAATTTTTTTTAGACTTTGTCATTTTTCCGGCGTTTATCAGACTTTCAGATAGGGGAAATGTCAGTGAGCATTCCGATTTCAGTTCCAGAGCGATTAGCCCAATGAGTCCTTGATATTTAGTCGTTTGTAGCCAATTTTCTGGATTTTTGAAAATTTCACTTTTTTGTGAAAATATCCACTAAATGAGGGAATAATATGTGTGAGGGTACCCCAGGAGAGTTCCAAATGTGTGTGGGTAGAATATATATCCCACAGGGGTAAAATTGAAAAAAGTTAAAAAAAATTTTTTTTTGGACTTAGTCATTTTTCCGGCGTTTATCAGACTTTCAGATAGGGAAAATGTCAGTGAGCGTTCCAATTTCAGTTCCAGAGCGATTCGCCCAATGAGTCCTTGATATTTAGTCGTTTTCAGCCAATTTTCTGGATTTTTGAAAATTTCACTTTTTTGTGAAAATATCCAGTAAATGAGGGAATAATATGTGTGAGGGTACCCCAGGAGAGTTCCAAATGTGTGTGGGTAGAATATATATCCCACGGGGGTAAAATTGAAAAGAGTTGAAAAAAAATTTTTTTTGGACTTAGTCATTTTTCCAGCGTTTATCAGACTTTCAGATAGGGAAAATGTCAGTTAGCGTTCGAATTTCAGTTCGAGAGTGATTCGACCAATGAGTCCTTGATATTTAGTCGTTTTCAGCCAATTTTCTGGATTTTTGAAAATTTCACTTTTTTGTGAAAATATCCACTAAATGAGGGAATAATATGTGTGAGGGTACCCCAGGAGAGTTCCAAATGTGTGTGGGTAGAATATATATCCCACGGGGGTAAAATTGAAAAAAGTTGAAAAAAATTTTTTTTTGGACTTAGTCATTTTTCCGGCGTTTATCAGACTTTCAGATAGGGAAAATGTCAGTTAGCGTTCCAATTTCAGTTCGAGAGTGATTCGCCCAATGAGTCCTTGATATTTAGTCGTTTTCAGCCAATTTTCTGGATTTTTGAAAATTTAACTTTTTTGTGAAAATATCCACTAAATGAGGGAATAATATGTGTGAGGGTACCCCAGGAGATTTCCAAATGTGTGTGGGTAGAATATATATCCCACGGGGGTAAAATTGAAAAAAGTTGAAAAAAAATTTTTTTTGGACTTAGTCATTTTTCCGGCGTTTATCAGACTTTCAGAAAGGGGAAGTGTCAGTGAGGGTTCCGATTTCAGTTCCAGAGCAATTCGCCCAATGAGTCCTTGATATTTAGTCGTTTTCAGCCAATTTTCTGGATTTTTGAAAATTTCACTTTTTTGTGAAAATATCCACTAAATGAGGGAATAATATGTGTGAGGGTACCCCAGGAGAGTTCCAAATGTGTGTGGGTAGAATATATATCCCACGGGGGTAAAATTGAAAAAAGTTGAAAATTTTTTTTTATTGGACTTAGTCATTTTTCCGGCGTTTATCAGACTTTCAGATAGGGAAAATGTCAGTTAGCGTTCCAATTTCAGTTCGAGAGTGATTCGCCCAATGAGTCCTTGATATTTAGTCGTTTTCAGCCAATTTTCTGGATTTTTGAAAATTTAACTTTTTTGAGAAAATATCCACTAAATGAGGGAATAATATGTGTGAGGGTACCCCAGGAGATTTCCAAATGTGCGTGGGTAGAATATATATCCCACGGGGGTAAAATTGAAAAAAGTTGAAAAAAATTTTTTTTTGGACTTAGTCATTTTTCCGGCGTTTATCAGACTTTCAGAAAGGGGAAATGTCAGTGAGCATTCCGATTTCAGTTCCAGAGCCATTCGCCCAATGAGTCCTTGATATTTAGTCGTTTTCAGCCAATTTTCTGGATTTTTGAAAATTTCACTTTTTTGTTAAAATATCCACTAAATGAGGGAATAATATGTGTGAGGGTACCCCAGGAGAGTTCCAAATGTGTGTGGGTAGAATATATATCCCATGGGGGTAAAATTGAAAAAAGTTGTAAAAAATTTTTTTTTGGACTTAGTCATTTTTCCGGCGTTTATCAGACTTTCAGATAGGGAAAATGTCAGTTAGCGTTCCAATTTCAGTTCGAGAGTGATTCGCCCAATGAGTCCTTGATATTTAGTCGTTTTCAGCCAATTTTCTGGATTTTTGAAAATTTCACTTTTTTGTGAAAATATCCACTAAATGAGGGAATAATATGTGTGAGGGTACCCCAGGAGATTTCCAAATGTGTGTGGGTAGAATATATATCCCACGGGGGTAAAATTGAAAAAAGTTGAAAAAAATTTTTTTTTGGACTTAGTCATTTTTCCGGCGTTTATCAGACTTTCAGAAAGGGGAAATGTCAGTGAGCATTCCTATTTCAGTTCCAGAGCAATTCGCCCAATGAGTCCTTGATATTTAGTCGTTTTCAGCCAATTTTCTGGATTTTTGAAAATTTCACTTTTTTGTGAAAATATTCACTAAACGAGGGAATAATATGTGTGAGGGAACCCCAGGATAGTTCCAAATGTGTGTGGGTAGAATCCCACGGGGTAAAATTGAAAAAATTTGAAAAAAAATTTTTTTTAGACTTTGTCATTTTTCCGGCGTTTATCAGACTTTCAGATAGGGGAAATGTCAGTGAGCATTCCGATTTCAGTTCCAGAGCGATTCGCCCAATGAGTCCTTGATATTTAGTCGTTTGTAGCCAATTTTCTGGATTTTTGAAAATTTCACTTTTTTGTGAAAATATCCACTAAATGAGGGAATAATATGTGTGAGGGTACCCCAGGAGAGTTCCAAATGTGTGTGGGTAGAATATATATCCCACAGGGGTAAAATTGAAAAAAGTTAAAAAAAATTTTTTTTTGGACTTAGTCATTTTTCCGGCGTTTATCAGACTTTCAGATAGGGAAAATGTCAGTGAGCGTTCCAATTTCAGTTCCAGAGCGATTCGCCCAATGAGTCCTTGATATTTAGTCGTTTTCAGCCAATTTTCTGGATTTTTGAAAATTTCACTTTTTTGTGAAAATATCCAGTAAATGAGGGAATAATATGTGTGAGGGTACCCCAGGAGAGTTCCAAATGTGTGTGGGTAGAATATATATCCCACGGGGGTAAAATTGAAAAGAGTTGAAAAAAAATTTTTTTTGGACTTAGTCATTTTTCCAGCGTTTATCAGACTTTCAGATAGGGAAAATGTCAGTTAGCGTTCGAATTTCAGTTCGAGAGTGATTCGACCAATGAGTCCTTGATATTTAGTCGTTTTCAGCCAATTTTCTGGATTTTTGAAAATTTCACTTTTTTGTGAAAATATCCACTAAATGAGGGAATAATATGTGTGAGGGTACCCCAGGAGAGTTCCAAATGTGTGTGGGTAGAATATATATCCCACGGGGGTAAAATTGAAAAAAGTTGAAAAAAATTTTTTTTTGGACTTAGTCATTTTTCCGGCGTTTATCAGACTTTCAGATAGGGAAAATGTCAGTTAGCGTTCCAATTTCAGTTCGAGAGCGATTCGCCCAATGAGTCCTTGATATTTAGTCGTTTTCAGCCAATTTTCTGGATTTTTGAAAATTTCACTTTTTTGTGAAAATATCCACTAAATGAGGGAATAATATGTGTGAGGGTACCCCAGGAGATTTCCAAATGTGTGTGGGTAGAATATATATCCCACGGGGGTAAAATTGAAAAAAGTTGAAAAAAATTTTTTTTTGGACTTAGTCATTTTTCCGGCGTTTATCAGACTTTCAGAAAGGGGAAATGTCAGTGAGCATTCCTATTTCAGTTCCAGAGCAATTCGCCCAATGAGTCCTTGATATTTAGTCGTTTTCAGCCAATTTTCTGGATTTTTGAAAATTTCACTTTTTTGTGAAAATATTCACTAAACGAGGGAATAATATGTGTGAGGGAACCCCAGGAGAGTTCCAAATGTGTGTGGGTAGAATCCCAAGGGGTAAAATTGTAAAAAGTTGAAAAAAAATTTTTTTTTGAACTTAGTCATTTTTCCGGCGTTTATCAGACTTCCAGAAAGGGGAAATGTCAGTGAGCGTTCCGATTTCAGTTCCAGAGCAATTCGCCCAATGAGTCCTTGATATTTAGTCGTTTTCAGCCAATTTTCTGGATTTTTGAAAATTTCACTTTTTTGTGAAAATATCCACTAAACGAGGGAATAATATGTGTGAGGGAACCCCAGGAGAGTTCCAAATGTGTGTGGGTAGAATATATATCCCACGGGGGTAAAATTGAAAAAAGTTGAAAAAAAATTTTTTTTGGACTTAGTCATTTTTCCGGCGTTTATCAGACTTTCAGAAAGGGGAAATGTCAGTGAGCGTTCCGATTTCAGTTCCAGAGCAATTCGCCCAATGAGTCCTTGATATTTAGTCGTTTTCAGCCAATTTTCTGGATTTTTGAAAATTTCACTTTTTTGTTAAAATATCCACTAAATGAGGGAATAATATGTGTGAGGGTACCCCAGGAGAGTTCCAAATGTGTGTGGGTAGAATATATATCCCACGGGGGTAAAATTGAAAAAAGTTTTAAAAAATTTTTTTTTGGACTTAGTCATTTTTCCGGCGTTTATCAGACTTTCAGATAGGGAAAATGTCAGTTAGCGTTCCAATTTCAGTTCCAGAGCAATTCGCCCAATGAGTCCTTGATATTTAGTCGTTTTCAGCCAATTTTCTGGATTTTTGAAAATTTAACTTTTTTGAGAAAATATCCACTAAATGAGGGAATAATATGTGTGAGGGTACCCCAGGAGATTTCCAAATGTGCGTGGGTAGAATATATATCCCACGGGGGTAAAATTGAAAAAAGTTGAAAAAAATTTTTTTTTGGACTTAGTCATTTTTCCGGCGTTTATCAGACTTTCAGAAAGGGGAAATGTCAGTGAGCATTCCGATTTCAGTTCCAGAGCAATTCGCCCAATGAGTCCTTGATATTTAGTCGTTTTCAGCCAATTTTCTGGATTTTTGAAAATTTCACTTTTTTGTTAAAATATCCACTAAATGAGGGAATAATATGTGTGAGGGTACCCCAGGAGAGTTCCAAATGTGTGTGGGTAGAATATATATCCCACAGGGGTAAAATTGAAAAAAGTTTAAAAAATTTTTTTTTTGGACTTACTCATTTTTCCGGCGTTTATCAGACTTTCAGATAGGGAAAATGTCAGTGAGCGTTCCAATTTCAGTTCCAGAGTGATTCGCCCAATGAGTCCTTGATATTTAGTCGTTTTCAGCCAATTTTCTGGATTTTTGAAAATTTCACTTTTTTCTGAAAATATCCACTAAATGAGGGAATAATATGTGTGAGGGTACCCCAGGAGAGTTCCAAATGTGTGTGGGTAGAATATATATCCCACGGGGGTAAAATTGTAAAAAGTTGAAAAAAATTTTTTTTTGGACTTAGTCATTTTTCCGGCGTTTATCAGACTTTCAGATAGGGAAAATGTCAGTTAGCGTTCCAATTTCAGTTCGAGAGTGATTCGCCCAATGAGTCCTTGATATTTAGTCGTTTTCAGCCAATTTTCTGGATTTTTGAAAATTTCACTTTTTTGTGAAAATATCCACTAAATGAGGGAATAATATGTGTGAGGGTACCCCAGGAGAGTTCCAAATGTGTGTGGGTAGAATATATATCCCACGGGGGTAAAATTGAAAAAAGTTGAAAAATTTTTTTTATTGGACTTAGTCATTTTTCCGGCGTTTATCAGACTTTCAGATAGGGAAAATGTCAGTTAGCGTTCCAATTTCAGTTCGAGAGTGATTCGCCCAATGAGTCCTTGATATTTAGTCGTTTTCAGCCAATTTTCTGGATTTTTGAAAATTTAACTTTTTTGAGAAAATATCCACTAACTGAGGGAATAATATGTGTGAGGGTACCCCAGGAGATTTCCAAATGTGCGTGGGTAGAATATATATCCCACGGGGGTAAAATTGAAAAAAGTTGAAAAAAATTTTTTTTTGGACTTAGTCATTTTTCCGGCGTTTATCAGACTTTCAGAAAGGGGAAATGTCAGTGAGCATTCCGATTTCAGTTCCAGAGCAATTCGCCCAATGAGTCCTTGATATTTAGTCGTTTTCAGCCAATTTTCTGGATTTTTGAAAATTTCACTTTTTTGTTAAAATATCCACTAAATGAGGGAATAATATGTGTGAGGGTACCCCAGGAGAGTTCCAAATGTGTGTGGGTAGAATATATATCCCACGGGGGTAAAATTGAAAAAAGTTGAAAAAAATTTTTTTTTGGACTTAGTCATTTTTCCGGCGTTTATCAGACTTTCAGAAAGGGGAAATGTCAGTGAGCATTCCTATTTCAGTTCCAGAGCAATTCGCCCAATGAGTCCTTGATATTTAGTCGTTTTCAGCCAATTTTCTGGATTTTTGAAAATTTCACTTTTTTGTGAAAATATTCACTAAACGAGGGAATAATATGTGTGAGGGAACCCCAGGAGAGTTCCAAATGTGTGTGGGTAGAATCCCACGGGGTAAAATTGTAAAAAGTTGAAAAAAAATTTTTTTTTGAACTTAGTCATTTTTCCGGCGTTTATCAGACTTCCAGAAAGGGGAAATGTCAGTGAGCGTTCCGATTTCAGTTCCAGAGCAATTCGCCCAATGAGTCCTTGATATTTAGTCGTTTTCAGCCAATTTTCTGGATTTTTGAAAATTTCACTTTTTTGTGAAAATATCCACTAAACGAGGGAATAATATGTGTGAGGGAACCCCAGGAGAGTTCCAAATGTGTGTGGGTAGAATATATATCCCACGGGGGTAAAATTGAAAAAAGTTGAAAAAAAATTTTTTTTGGACTTAGTCATTTTTCCGGCGTTTATCAGACTTTCAGAAAGGGGAAATGTCAGTGAGCGTTCCGATTTCAGTTCCAGAGCAATTCGCCCAATGAGTCCTTGATATTTAGTCGTTTTCAGCTAATTTTCTGGATTTTTGAAAATTTCACTTTTTTGTTAAAATATCCACTAAATGAGGGAATAATATGTGTGAGGGTACCCCAGGAGAGTTCCAAATGTGTGTGGGTAGAATATATATCCCACGGGGGTAAAATTGAAAAAAGTTTTAAAAAATTTTTTTTTGGACTTAGTCATTTTTCCGGCGTTTATCAGACTTTCAGATAGGGAAAATGTCAGTTAGCATTCCAATTTCAGTTCCAGAGCAATTCGCCCAATGAGTCCTTGATATTTAGTCGTTTTCAGCCAATTTTCTGGATTTTTGAAAATTTAACTTTTTTGAGAAAATATCCACTAAATGAGGGAATAATATGTGTGAGGGTACCCCAGGAGATTTCCAAATGTGCGTGGGTAGAATATATATCCCACGGGGGTAAAATTGAAAAAAGTTGAAAAAAATTTTTTTTTTTTGACTTAGTCATTTTTCCGGCGTTTATCAGACTTTCAGAAAGGGGAAATGTCAGTGAGCGTTCCGATTTCAGTTCCAGAGCAATTCGCCCAATGAGTCCTTGATATTTAGTCGTTTTCAGCCAATTTTCTGGATTTTTGAAAATTTCACTTTTTTGTTAAAATATCCACTAAATGAGGGAATAATATGTGTGAGGGTACCCCAGGAGAGTTCCAAATGTGTGTGGGTAGAATATATATCCCACAGGGGTAAAATTGAAAAAAGTTTAAAAAATTTTTTTTTTGGACTTACTCATTTTTCCGGCGTTTATCAGACTTTCAGATAGGGAAAATGTCAGTGAGCGTTCCAATTTCAGTTCCAGAGTGATTTGCCCAATGAGTCCTTGATATTTAGTCGTTTTCAGCCAATTTTCTGGATTTTTGAAAATTTCACTTTTTTCTGAAAATATCCACTAAATGAGGGAATAATATGTGTGAGGGTACCCCAGGAGAGTTCCAAATGTGTGTGGGTAGAATATATATCCCACGGGGGTAAAATTGTAAAAAGTTGAAAATTTTTTTTTATTGGACTTAGTCATTTTTCCGGCGTTTATCAGACTTTCAGATAGGGAAAATGTCAGTTAGCGTTCCAATTTCAGTTCCAGAGCCATTCGCCCAATGAGTCCTTGATATTTAGTCGTTTTCAGCCAATTTTCTGGATTTTTGAAAATTTCACTTTTTTGTTAAAATATCCACTAAATGAGGGAATAATATGTGTGAGGGTACCCCAGGAGAGTTCCAAATGTGTGTGGGTAGAATATATATCCCATGGGGGTAAAATTGAAAAAAGTTGTAAAAAATTTTTTTTTGGACTTAGTCATTTTTCCGGCGTTTATCAGACTTTCAGATAGGGAAAATGTCAGTTAGCGTTCCAATTTCAGTTCGAGAGTGATTCGCCCAATGAGTCCTTGATATTTAGTCGTTTTCAGCCAATTTTCTGGATTTTTGAAAATTTCACTTTTTTGTGAAAATATTCACTAAACGAGGGAATAATATGTGTGAGGGAACCCCAGGAGAGTTCCAAATGTGTGTGGGTAGAATCCCACGGGGTAAAATTGAAAAAATTTGAAAAAAAATTTTTTTTAGACTTTGTCATTTTTCCGGCGTTTATCAGACTTTCAGATAGGGGAAATGTCAGTGAGCATTCCGATTTCAGTTCCAGAGCGATTCGCCCAATGAGTCCTTGATATTTAGTCGTTTGTAGCCAATTTTCTGGATTTTTGAAAATTTCACTTTTTTGTGAAAATATCCACTAAATGAGGGAATAATATGTGTGAGGGTACCCCAGGAGAGTTCCAAATGTGTGTGGGTAGAATATATATCCCACAGGGGTAAAATTGAAAAAAGTTAAAAAAAATTTTTTTTTGGACTTAGTCATTTTTCCGGCGTTTATCAGACTTTCAGATAGGGAAAATGTCAGTGAGCGTTCCAATTTCAGTTCCAGAGCGATTCGCCCAATGAGTCCTTGATATTTAGTCGTTTTCAGCCAATTTTCTGGATTTTTGAAAATTTCACTTTTTTGTGAAAATATCCAGTAAATGAGGGAATAATATGTGTGAGGGTACCCCAGGAGAGTTCCAAATGTGTGTGGGTAGAATATATATCCCACGGGGGTAAAATTGAAAAGAGTTGAAAAAAAATTTTTTTTGGACTTAGTCATTTTTCCAGCGTTTATCAGACTTTCAGATAGGGAAAATGTCAGTTAGCGTTCGAATTTCAGTTCGAGAGTGATTCGACCAATGAGTCCTTGATATTTAGTCGTTTTCAGCCAATTTTCTGGATTTTTGAAAATTTCACTTTTTTGTGAAAATATCCACTAAATGAGGGAATAATATGTGTGAGGGTACCCCAGGAGAGTTCCAAATGTGTGTGGGTAGAATATATATCCCACGGGGGTAAAATTGAAAAAAGTTGAAAAAAATTTTTTTTTGGACTTAGTCATTTTTCCGGCGTTTATCAGACTTTCAGATAGGGAAAATGTCAGTTAGCGTTCCAATTTCAGTTCGAGAGCGATTCGCCCAATGAGTCCTTGATATTTAGTCGTTTTCAGCCAATTTTCTGGATTTTTGAAAATTTCACTTTTTTGTGAAAATATCCACTAAATGAGGGAATAATATGTGTGAGGGTACCCCAGGAGATTTCCAAATGTGTGTGGGTAGAATATATATCCCACGGGGGTAAAATTGAAAAAAGTTGAAAAAAATTTTTTTTTGGACTTAGTCATTTTTCCGGCGTTTATCAGACTTTCAGAAAGGGGAAATGTCAGTGAGCATTCCTATTTCAGTTCCAGAGCAATTTGCCCAATGAGTCCTTGATATTTAGTCGTTTTCAGCCAATTTTCTGGATTTTTGAAAATTTCACTTTTTTGTGAAAATATTCACTAAACGAGGGAATAATATGTGTGAGGGAACCCCAGGAGAGTTCCAAATGTGTGTGGGTAGAATCCCACGGGGTAAAATTGTAAAAAGTTGAAAAAAAATTTTTTTTTGAACTTAGTCATTTTTCCGGCGTTTATCAGACTTCCAGAAAGGGGAAATGTCAGTGAGCGTTTCGATTTCAGTTCCAGAGCAATTCGCCCAATGAGTCCTTGATATTTAGTCGTTTTCAGCCAATTTTCTGGATTTTTGAAAATTTCACTTTTTTGTGAAAATATCCACTAAACGAGGGAATAATATGTGTGAGGGAACCCCAGGAGAGTTCCAAATGTGTGTGGGTAGAATATATATCCCACGGGGGTAAAATTGAAAAAAGTTGAAAAAAAATTTTTTTTGGACTTAGTCATTTTTCCGGCGTTTATCAGACTTTCAGAAAGGGGAAATGTCAGTGAGCGTTCCGATTTCAGTTCCAGAGCAATTCGCCCAATGAGTCCTTGATATTTAGTCGTTTTCAGCCAATTTTCTGGATTTTTGAAAATTTAACTTTTTTGAGAAAATATCCACTAAATGAGGGAATAATATGTGTGAGGGTACCCCAGGAGATTTCCAAATGTGCGTGGGTAGAATATATATCCCACGGGGGTAAAATTGAAAAAAGTTGAAAAAAATTTTTTTTTGGACTTAGTCATTTTTCCGGCATTTATCAGACTTTCAGATAGGGGAAATGTGAGTGAGCATTACGATTTCAGTTCCAGAGTGATTCGCCCAATGAGTCCTTGATATTTAGTCGTTTTCAGCCAATTTTCTGGATTTTTGAAAATTTCACTTTTTTCTGAAAATATCCACTAAATGAGGGAATAATATGTGTGAGGGTACCCCAGGAGAGTTCCAAATGTGTGTGGGTAGAATATATATCCCACGGGGGTAAAATTGTAAAAAGTTGAAAAAAATTTTTTTTTGGACTTAGTCATTTTTCCGGCGTTTATCAGACTTTCAGATAGGGAAAATGTCAGTTAGCGTTCCAATTTCAGTTCGAGAGTGATTCGCCCAATGAGTCCTTGATATTTAGTCGTTTTCAGCCAATTTTCTGGATTTTTGAAAATTTCACTTTTTTGTGAAAATATCCACTAAATGAGGGAATAATATGTGTGAGGGTACCCCAGGAGAGTTCCAAATGTGTGTGGGTAGAATATATATCCCACGGGGGTAAAATTGAAAAAAGTTGAAAAATTTTTTTTATTGGACTTAGTCATTTTTCCGGCGTTTATCAGACTTTCAGATAGGGAAAATGTCAGTTAGCGTTCCAATTTCAGTTCGAGAGTGATTCGCCCAATGAGTCCTTGATATTTAGTCGTTTTCAGCCAATTTTCTGGATTTTTGAAAATTTAACTTTTTTGAGAAAATATCCACTAACTGAGGGAATAATATGTGTGAGGGTACCCCAGGAGATTTCCAAATGTGCGTGGGTAGAATATATATCCCACGGGGGTAAAATTGAAAAAAGTTGAAAAAAATTTTTTTTTGGACTTAGTCATTTTTCCGGCGTTTATCAGACTTTCAGAAAGGGGAAATGTCAGTGAGCATTCCGATTTCAGTTCCAGAGCAATTCGCCCAATGAGTCCTTGATATTTAGTCGTTTTCAGCCAATTTTCTGGATTTTTGAAAATTTCACTTTTTTGTTAAAATATCCACTAAATGAGGGAATAATATGTGTGAGGGTACCCCAGGAGAGTTCCAAATGTGTGTGGGTAGAATATATATCCCACGGGGGTAAAATTGAAAAAAGTTGAAAAAAATTTTTTTTTGGACTTAGTCATTTTTCCGGCGTTTATCAGACTTTCAGATAGGGAAAATGTCAGTTAGCGTTCCAATTTCAGTTCCAGAGCAATTCGCCCAATGAGTCCTTGATATTTAGTCGTTTTCAGCCAATTTTCTGGATTTTTGAAAATTTAACTTTTTTGAGAAAATATCCACTAAATGAGGGAATAATATGTGTGAGGGTACCCCAGGAGATTTCCAAATGTGCGTGGGTAGAATATATATCCCACGGGGGTAAAATTGAAAAAAGTTGAAAAAAATTTTTTTTTGGACTTAGTCATTTTTCCGGCGTTTATCAGACTTTCAGAAAGGGGAAATGTCAGTGAGCGTTCCGATTTCAGTTCCAGAGCAATTCGCCCAATGAGTCCTTGATATTTAGTCGTTTTCAGCCAATTTTCTGGATTTTTGAAAATTTCACTTTTTTGTTAAAATATCCACTAAATGAGGGAATAATATGTGTGAGGGTACCCCAGGAGAGTTCCAAATGTGTGTGGGTAGAATATATATCCCACAGGGGTAAAATTGAAAAAAGTTTAAAACATTTTTTTTTTGGACTTACTCATTTTTCCGGCGTTTATCAGACTTTCAGATAGGGAAAATGTCAGTGAGCGTTCCAATTTCAGTTCCAGAGTGATTCGCCCAATGAGTCCTTGATATTTAGTCGTTTTCAGCCAATTTTCTGGATTTTTGAAAATTTCACTTTTTTCTGAAAATATCCACTAAATGAGGGAATAATATGTGTGAGGGTACCCCAGGAGAGTTCCAAATGTGTGTGGGTAGAATATATATCCCACGGGGGTAAAATTGTAAAAAGTTGAAAAAAATTTTTTTTTGGACTTAGTCATTTTTCCGGCGTTTATCAGACTTTCAGATAGGGAAAATGTCAGTTAGCGTTCCAATTTCAGTTCGCAAGTGATTCGCCCAATGAGTCCTTGATATTTAGTCGTTTTCAGCCAATTTTCTGGATTTTTGAAAATTTCACTTTTTTGTGAAAATATCCACTAAATGAGGGAATAATATGTGTGAGGGTACCCCAGGAGAGTTCCAAATGTGTGTGGGTAGAATATATATCCCACGGGGGTAAAATTGAAAAAAGTTGAAAAAATTTTTTTATTGGACTTAGTCATTTTTCCGGCGTTTATCAGACTTTCAGATAGGGAAAATGTCAGTTAGCGTTCCAATTTCAGTTCGAGAGTGATTCGCCCAATGAGTCCTTGATATTTAGTCGTTTTCAGCCAATTTTCTGGATTTTTGAAAATTTCACTTTTTTGTGAAAATATCCACTAAATGAGGGAATAATATGTGTGAGGGTACCCCAGGAGAGTTCCAAATGTGTGTGGGTAGAATATATATCCCACGGGGGTAAAATTGAAAAAAGTTGAAAAATTTTTTTTATTGGACTTAGTCATTTTTCCGGCGTTTATCAGACTTTCAGATAGGGAAAATGTCAGTTAGCGTTCCAATTTCAGTTCGAGAGTGATTCGCCCAATGAGTCCTTGATATTTAGTCGTTTTCAGCCAATTTTCTGGATTTTTGAAAATTTAACTTTTTTGAGAAAATATCCACTAACTGAGGGAATAATATGTGTGAGGGTACCCCAGGAGATTTCCAAATGTGCGTGGGTAGAATATATATCCCACGGGGGTAAAATTGAAAAAAGTTGAAAAAAATTTTTTTTTGGACTTAGTCATTTTTCCGGCGTTTATCAGACTTTCAGAAAGGGGAAATGTCAGTGAGCATTCCGATTTCAGTTCCAGAGCAATTCGCCCAATGAGTCCTTGATATTTAGTCGTTTTCAGCCAATTTTCTGGATTTTTGAAAATTTCACTTTTTTGTTAAAATATCCACTAAATGAGGGAATAATATGTGTGAGGGTACCCCAGGAGAGTTCCAAATGTGTGTGGGTAGAATATATATCCCACGGGGGTAAAATTGAAAAAAGTTGAAAAAAATTTTTTTTTGGACTTAGTCATTTTTCCGGCGTTTATCAGACTTTCAGATAGGGAAAATGTCAGTTAGCGTTCCAATTTCAGTTCGAGAGCGATTCGCCCAATGAGTCCTTGATATTTAGTCGTTTTCAGCCAATTTTCTGGATTTTTGAAAATTTCACTTTTTTGTGAAAATATCCACTAAATGAGGGAATAATATGTGTGAGGGTACCCCAGGAGAGTTCCAAATGTGTGTGGGTAGAATATATATCCCACAGGGGTAAAATTGAAAAAAGTTTAAAAAATTTTTTTTTTGGACTTACTCATTTTTCCGGCGTTTATCAGACTTTCAGATAGGGAAAATGTCAGTGAGCGTTCCAATTTCAGTTCCAGAGTGATTCGCCCAATGAGTCCTTGATATTTAGTCGTTTTCAGCCAATTTTCTGGATTTTTGAAAATTTCACTTTTTTCTGAAAATATCCACTAAATGAGGGAATAATATGTGTGAGGGTACCCCAGGAGAGTTCCAAATGTGTGTGGGTAGAATATATATCCCACGGGGGTAAAATTGTAAAAAGTTGAAAAAAATTTTTTTTTGGACTTAGTCATTTTTCCGGCGTTTATCAGACTTTCAGATAGGGAAAATGTCAGTTAGCGTTCCAATTTCAGTTCGCAAGTGATTCGCCCAATGAGTCCTTGATATTTAGTCGTTTTCAGCCAATTTTCTGGATTTTTGAAAATTTCACTTTTTTGTGAAAATATCCACTAAATGAGGGAATAATATGTGTGAGGGTACCCCAGGAGAGTTCCAAATGTGTGTGGGTAGAATATATATCCCACGGGGGTAAAATTGAAAAAAGTTGAAAAAATTTTTTTATTGGACTTAGTCATTTTTCCGGCGTTTATCAGACTTTCAGATAGGGAAAATGTCAGTTAGCGTTCCAATTTCAGTTCGAGAGTGATTCGCCCAATGAGTCCTTGATATTTAGTCGTTTTCAGCCAATTTTCTGGATTTTTGAAAATTTCACTTTTTTGTGAAAATATCCACTAAATGAGGGAATAATATGTGTGAGGGTACCCCAGGAGAGTTCCAAATGTGTGTGGGTAGAATATATATCCCACGGGGGTAAAATTGAAAAAAGTTGAAAAATTTTTTTTATTGGACTTAGTCATTTTTCCGGCGTTTATCAGACTTTCAGATAGGGAAAATGTCAGTTAGCGTTCCAATTTCAGTTCGAGAGTGATTCGCCCAATGAGTCCTTGATATTTAGTCGTTTTCAGCCAATTTTCTGGATTTTTGAAAATTTAACTTTTTTGAGAAAATATCCACTAACTGAGGGAATAATATGTGTGAGGGTACCCCAGGAGATTTCCAAATGTGCGTGGGTAGAATATATATCCCACGGGGGTAAAATTGAAAAAAGTTGAAAAAAATTTTTTTTTGGACTTAGTCATTTTTCCGGCGTTTATCAGACTTTCAGAAAGGGGAAATGTCAGTGAGCATTCCGATTTCAGTTCCAGAGCAATTCGCCCAATGAGTCCTTGATATTTAGTCGTTTTCAGCCAATTTTCTGGATTTTTGAAAATTTCACTTTTTTGTTAAAATATCCACTAAATGAGGGAATAATATGTGTGAGGGTACCCCAGGAGAGTTCCAAATGTGTGTGGGTAGAATATATATCCCACGGGGGTAAAATTGAAAAAAGTTGAAAAAAATTTTTTTTTGGACTTAGTCATTTTTCCGGCGTTTATCAGACTTTCAGATAGGGAAAATGTCAGTTAGCGTTCCAATTTCAGTTCGAGAGCGATTCGCCCAATGAGTCCTTGATATTTAGTCGTTTTCAGCCAATTTTCTGGATTTTTGAAAATTTCACTTTTTTGTGAAAATATCCACTAAATGAGGGAATAATATGTGTGAGGGTACCCCAGGAGATTTCCAAATGTGTGTGGGTAGAATATATATCCCACGGGGGTAAAATTGAAAAAAGTTGAAAAAAATTTTTTTTTGGACTTAGTCATTTTTCCGGCGTTTATCAGACTTTCAGAAAGGGGAAATGTCAGTGAGCATTCCTATTTCAGTTCCAGAGCAATTCGCCCAATGAGTCCTTGATATTTAGTCGTTTTCAGCCAATTTTCTGAATTTTTGAAAATTTCACTTTTTTGTGAAAATATTCACTAAACGAGGGAATAATATGTGTGAGGGAACCCCAGGAGAGTTCCAAATGTGTGTGGGTAGAATCCCACGGGGTAAAATTGTAAAAAGTTGAAAAAAAATTTTTTTTTGAACTTAGTCATTTTTCCGGCGTTTATCAGACTTCCAGAAAGGGGAAATGTCAGTGAGCGTTCCGATTTCAGTTCCAGAGCAATTCGCCCAATGAGTCCTTGATATTTAGTCGTTTTCAGCCAATTTTCTGGATTTTTGAAAATTTCACTTTTTTGTGAAAATATCCACTAAACGAGGGAATAATATGTGTGAGGGAACCCCAGGAGAGTTCCAAATGTGTGTGGGTAGAATATATATCCCACGGGGGTAAAATTGAAAAAAGTTGAAAAAAAATTTTTTTTGGACTTAGTCATTTTTCCGGCGTTTATCAGACTTTCAGAAAGGGGAAATGTCAGTGAGCGTTCCGATTTCAGTTCCAGAGCAATTCGCCCAATGAGTCCTTGATATTTAGTCGTTTTCAGCCAATTTTCTGGATTTTTGAAAATTTCACTTTTTTGTTAAAATATCCACTAAATGAGGGAATAATATGTGTGAGGGTACCCCAGGAGAGTTCCAAATGTGTGTGGGTAGAATATATATCCCACGGGGGTAAAATTGAAAAAAGTTTTAAAAAATTTTTTTTTGGACTTAGTCATTTTTCCGGCGTTTATCAGACTTTCAGATAGGGAAAATGTCAGTTAGCATTCCAATTTCAGTTCCAGAGCAATTCGCCCAATGAGTCCTTGATATTTAGTCGTTTTCAGCCAATTTTCTGGATTTTTGAAAATTTAACTTTTTTGAGAAAATATCCACTAAATGAGGGAATAATATGTGTGAGGGTACCCCAGGAGATTTCCAAATGTGCGTGGGTAGAATATATATCCCACGGGGGTAAAATTGAAAAAAGTTGAAAAAAATTTTTTTTTTTTGACTTAGTCATTTTTCCGGCGTTTATCAGACTTTCAGAAAGGGGAAATGTCAGTGAGCGTTCCGATTTCAGTTCCAGAGCAATTCGCCCAATGAGTCCTTGATATTTAGTCGTTTTCAGCCAATTTTCTGGATTTTTGAAAATTTCACTTTTTTGTTAAAATATCCACTAAATGAGGGAATAATATGTGTGAGGGTACCCCAGGAGAGTTCCAAATGTGTGTGGGTAGAATATATATCCCACAGGGGTAAAATTGAAAAAAGTTTAAAAAATTTTTTTTTTGGACTTAGTCATTTTTCCGGCGTTTATCAGACTTTCAGATAGGGAAAATGTCAGTGAGCGTTCCAATTTCAGTTCCAGAGTGATTCGCCCAATGAGTCCTTGATATTTAGTCGTTTTCAGCCAATTTTCTGGATTTTTGAAAATTTCACTTTTTTCTGAAAATATCCACTAAATGAGGGAATAATATGTGTGAGGGTACCCCAGGAGAGTTCCAAATGTGTGTGGGTAGAATATATATCCCACGGGGGTAAAATTGTAAAAAGTTGAAAAAAATTTTTTTTTGGACTTAGTCATTTTTCCGGCGTTTATCAGACTTTCAGATAGGGAAAATGTCAGTTAGCGTTCCAATTTCAGTTCGAGAGTGATTCGCCCAATGAGTCCTTGATATTTAGTCGTTTTCAGCCAATTTTCTGGATTTTTGAAAATTTCACTTTTTTGTGAAAATATCCACTAAATGAGGGAATAATATGTGTGAGGGTACCCCAGGAGAGTTCCAAATGTGTGTGGGTAGAATATATATCCCACGGGGGTAAAATTGAAAAAAGTTGAAAATTTTTTTTTATTGGACTTAGTCATTTTTCCGGCGTTTATCAGACTTTCAGATAGGGAAAATGTCAGTTAGCGTTCCAATTTCAGTTCGAGAGCGATTCGCCCAATGAGTCCTTGATATTTAGTCGTTTTCAGCCAATTTTCTGGATTTTTGAAAATTTCACTTTTTTGTGAAAATATCCACTAAACGAGGGAATAATATGTGTGAGGGAACCCCAGGAGAGTTCCAAATGTGTGTGGGTAGAATATATATCCCACGGGGGTAAAATTGAAAAAAGTTGAAAAAAAATTTTTTTTTGACTTAGTCATTTTTCCGGCGTTTATCAGACTTTCAGATAAGGGAAATGTCAGTGAGCGTTCCGATTTCAGTTCCAGAGCAATTCGCCCAATGAGTCCTTGATATTTAGTCGTTTTCAGCCAATTTTCTGGATTTTTGAAAATTTCACTTTTTTGTGAAAATATCCACTAAACGAGGGAATAATATGTGTGAGGGAACCCCAGGAGAGTTCCAAATGTGTGTGGGTAGAATATATATCCCACGGGGGTAAAATTGAAAAAAGTTGAAAAAAAATTTTTTTTGGACTTAGTCATTTTTCCGGCGTTTATCAGACTTTCAGATAGGGGCAATGTCAGTTAGCGTTCCAATTTCAGTTCGAGAGTGATTCGCCCAATGAGTCCTTGATATTTAGTCGTTTTCAGCCAATTTTCTGGATTTTTGAAAATTTCACTTTTTTGAGAAAATATCCACTAAATGAGGGAATAATATGTGTGAGGGTACCCCAGGAGATTTCCAAATGTGTGTGGGTAGAATATATATCCCACGGGGGTAAAATTGAAAAAAGTTGAAAAAATTTTTTTTTTGGACTTAGTCATTTTTCCGGCGTTTATCAGACTTTCAGAAAGGGGAAATGTCAGTGAGCGTTCCGATTTCAGTTCCAGAGCAATTCGCCCAATGAGTCCTTGATATTTAGTCGTTTTCAGCCAATTTTCTGGATTTTTGAAAATTTCACTTTTTTGTGAAAATATCCACTAAATGAGGGAATAATATGTGTGAGGGTACCCCAGGAGAGTTCCAAATGTGTGTGGGTAGAATATATATCCCACGGGGGTAAAATTGAAAAAAGTTGAAAAATTTTTTTTATTGGACTTAGTCATTTTTCCGGCGTTTATCAGACTTTCAGATAGGGAAAATGTCAGTTAGCGTTCCAATTTCAGTTCGAGAGCGATTCGCCCAATGAGTCCTTGATATTTAGTCGTTTTCAGCCAATTTTCTGGATTTTTGAAAATTTCACTTTTTTGTGAAAATATCCACTAAACGAGGGAATAATATGTGTGAGGGAACCCCAGGAGAGTTCCAAATGTGTGTGGGTAGAATATATATCCCACGGGGGTAAAATTGAAAAAAGTTGAAAAAAAATTTTTTTTTGACTTAGTCATTTTTCCGGCGTTTATCAGACTTTCAGATAAGGGAAATGTCAGTGAGCGTTCCGATTTCAGTTCCAGAGCAATTCGCCCAATGAGTCCTTGATATTTAGTCGTTTTCAGCCAATTTTCTGGATTTTTGAAAATTTCACTTTTTTGTGAAAATATCCACTAAACGAGGGAATAATATGTGTGAGGGAACCCCAGGAGAGTTCCAAATGTGTGTGGGTAGAATATATATCCCACGGGGGTAAAATTGAAAAAAGTTGAAAAAAAATTTTTTTTGGACTTAGTCATTTTTCCGGCGTTTATCAGACTTTCAGATAGGGGCAATGTCAGTGAGCGTTCCGATTTCAGTTCCAGAGCAATTCGCCCAATGAGTCCTTGATATTTAGTCGTTTTCAGCCAATTTTCTGTATTTTTGAAAATTTCACTTTTTTGTGAAAATTTCCACTAAACGAGGGAATAATATGTGTGAGGGTACCCCAGGAGAGTTCCAAATGTGTGTGGGTAGAATATATATCCCACGGGGGTAAAATTGAAAAAAGTTGAAAAAATTTTTTTATTGGACTTAGTCATTTTTCCGGCGTTTATCAGACTTTCAGATAGGGAAAATGTCAGTTAGCGTTCCAATTTCAGTTCGAGAGTGATTCGCCCAATGAGTCCTTGATATTTAGTCGTTTTCAGCCAATTTTCTGTATTTTTGAAAATTTCACTTTTTTGTGAAAATATCCACTAAACGAGGGAATAATATGTGTGAGGGTACCCCAGGAGAGTTCCAAATGTGTGTGGGTAGAATATATATCCCACGGGGGTAAAATTGAAAAAAGTTGAAAAAATTTTTTTATTGGACTTAGTCATTTTTCCGGCGTTTATCAGACTTTCAGATAGGGAAAATGTCAGTTAGCGTTCCAATTTCAGTTCGAGAGTGATTCGCCCAATGAGTCCTTGATATTTAGTCGTTTTCAGCCAATTTTCTGGATTTTTGAAAATTTCACTTTTTTGTGAAAATATCCACTAAATGAGGGAATAATATGTGTGAGGGTACCCCAGGAGAGTTCCAAATGTGTGTGGGTAGAATATATATCCCACGGGGGTAAAATTGAAAAAAGTTGAAAAATTTTTTTTATTGGACTTAGTCATTTTTCCGGCGTTTATCAGACTTTCAGATAGGGAAAATGTCAGTTAGCGTTCCAATTTCAGTTCGAGAGTGATTCGCCCAATGAGTCCTTGATATTTAGTCGTTTTCAGCCAATTTTCTGGATTTTTGAAAATTTAACTTTTTTGAGAAAATATCCACTAACTGAGGGAATAATATGTGTGAGGGTACCCCAGGAGATTTCCAAATGTGCGTGGGTAGAATATATATCCCACGGGGGTAAAATTGAAAAAAGTTGAAAAAAATTTTTTTTTGGACTTAGTCATTTTTCCGGCGTTTATCAGACTTTCAGAAAGGGGAAATGTCAGTGAGCATTCCGATTTCAGTTCCAGAGCAATTCGCCCAATGAGTCCTTGATATTTAGTCGTTTTCAGCCAATTTTCTGGATTTTTGAAAATTTCACTTTTTTGTTAAAATATCCACTAAATGAGGGAATAATATGTGTGAGGGTACCCCAGGAGAGTTCCAAATGTGTGTGGGTAGAATATATATCCCACGGGGGTAAAATTGAAAAAAGTTGAAAAAAATTTTTTTTTGGACTTAGTCATTTTTCCGGCGTTTATCAGACTTTCAGATAGGGAAAATGTCAGTTAGCGTTCCAATTTCAGTTCGAGAGCGATTCACCCAATGAGTCCTTGATATTTAGTCGTTTTCAGCCAATTTTCTGGATTTTTGAAAATTTCACTTTTTTGTGAAAATATCCACTAAATGAGGGAATAATATGTGTGAGGGTACCCCAGGAGATTTCCAAATGTGTGTGGGTAGAATATATATCCCACGGGGGTAAAATTGAAAAAAGTTGAAAAAAATTTTTTTTTGGACTTAGTCATTTTTCCGGCGTTTATCAGACTTTCAGAAAGGGGAAATGTCAGTGAGCATTCCTATTTCAGTTCCAGAGCAATTCGCCCAATGAGTCCTTGATATTTAGTCGTTTTCAGCCAATTTTCTGGATTTTTGAAAATTTCACTTTTTTGTGAAAATATTCACTAAACGAGGGAATAATATGTGTGAGGGAACCCCAGGAGAGTTCCAAATGTGTGTGGGTAGAATCCCACGGGGTAAAATTGTAAAAAGTTGAAAAAAAATTTTTTTTTGAACTTAGTCATTTTTCCGGCGTTTATCAGACTTCCAGAAAGGGGAAATGTCAGTGAGCGTTCCGATTTCAGTTCCAGAGCAATTCGCCCAATGAGTCCTTGATATTTAGTCGTTTTCAGCCAATTTTCTGGATTTTTGAAAATTTCACTTTTTTGTGAAAATATCCACTAAACGAGGGAATAATATGTGTGAGGGAACCCCAGGAGAGTTCCAAATGTGTGTGGGTAGAATATATATCCCACGGGGGTAAAATTGAAAAAAGTTGAAAAAAAATTTTTTTTGGACTTAGTCATTTTTCCGGCGTTTATCAGACTTTCAGAAAGGGGAAATGTCAGTGAGCGTTCCGATTTCAGTTCCAGAGCAATTCGCCCAATGAGTCCTTGATATTTAGTCGTTTTCAGCCAATTTTCTGGATTTTTGAAAATTTCACTTTTTTGTTAAAATATCCACTAAATGAGGGAATAATATGTGTGAGGGTACCCCAGGAGAGTTCCAAATGTGTGTGGGTAGAATATATATCCCACGGGGGTAAAATTGAAAAAAGTTTTAAAAAATTTTTTTTTGGACTTAGTCATTTTTCCGGCGTTTATCAGACTTTCAGATAGGGAAAATGTCAGTTAGCATTCCAATTTCAGTTCCAGAGCAATTCGCCCAATGAGTCCTTGATATTTAGTCGTTTTCAGCCAATTTTCTGGATTTTTGAAAATTTAACTTTTTTGAGAAAATATCCACTAAATGAGGGAATAATATGTGTGAGGGTACCCCAGGAGATTTCCAAATGTGCGTGGGTAGAATATATATCCCACGGGGGTAAAATTGAAAAAAGTTGAAAAAAATTTTTTTTTTTTGACTTAGTCATTTTTCCGGCGTTTATCAGACTTTCAGAAAGGGGAAATGTCAGTGAGCGTTCCGATTTCAGTTCCAGAGAAATTCGCCCAATGAGTCCTTGATATTTAGTCGTTTTCAGCCAATTTTCTGGATTTTTGAAAATTTCACTTTTTTGTTAAAATATCCACTAAATGAGGGAATAATATGTGTGAGGGTACCCCAGGAGAGTTCCAAATGTGTGTGGGTAGAATATATATCCCACAGGGGTAAAATTGAAAAAAGTTTAAAAAATTTTTTTTTTGGACTTAGTCATTTTTCCGGCGTTTATCAGACTTTCAGATAGGGAAAATGTCAGTGAGCGTTCCAATTTCAGTTCCAGAGTGATTCGCCCAATGAGTCCTTGATATTTAGTCGTTTTCAGCCAATTTTCTGGATTTTTGAAAATTTCACTTTTTTCTGAAAATATCCACTAAATGAGGGAATAATATGTGTGAGGGTACCCCAGGAGAGTTCCAAATGTGTGTGGGTAGAATATATATCCCACGGGGGTAAAATTGAAAAAAGTTGAAAAAATTTTTTTATTGGACTTAGTCATTTTTCCGGCGTTTATCAGACTTTCAGATAGGGAAAATGTCAGTTAGCGTTCCAATTTCAGTTCGAGAGTGATTCGCCCAATGAGTCCTTGATATTTAGTCGTTTTCAGCCAATTTTCTGTATTTTTGAAAATTTCACTTTTTTGTGAAAATATCCACTAAACGAGGGAATAATATGTGTGAGGGTACCCCAGGAGAGTTCCAAATGTGTGTGGGTAGAATATATATCCCACGGGGGTAAAATTGAAAAAAGTTGAAAAAATTTTTTTATTGGACTTAGTCATTTTTCCGGCGTTTATCAGACTTTCAGATAGGGAAAATGTCAGTTAGCGTTCCAATTTCAGTTCGAGAGTGATTCGCCCAATGAGTCCTTGATATTTAGTCGTTTTCAGCCAATTTTCTGGATTTTTGAAAATTTCACTTTTTTGTGAAAATATCCACTAAATGAGGGAATAATATGTGTGAGGGTACCCCAGGAGAGTTCCAAATGTGTGTGGGTAGAATATATATCCCACGGGGGTAAAATTGAAAAAAGTTGAAAAATTTTTTTTATTGGACTTAGTCATTTTTCCGGCGTTTATCAGACTTTCAGATAGGGAAAATGTCAGTTAGCGTTCCAATTTCAGTTCGAGAGTGATTCGCCCAATGAGTCCTTGATATTTAGTCGTTTTCAGCCAATTTTCTGGATTTTTGAAAATTTAACTTTTTTGAGAAAATATCCACTAACTGAGGGAATAATATGTGTGAGGGTACCCCAGGAGATTTCCAAATGTGCGTGGGTAGAATATATATCCCACGGGGGTAAAATTGAAAAAAGTTGAAAAAAATTTTTTTTTGGACTTAGTCATTTTTCCGGCGTTTATCAGACTTTCAGAAAGGGGAAATGTCAGTGAGCATTCCGATTTCAGTTCCAGAGCAATTCGCCCAATGAGTCCTTGATATTTAGTCGTTTTCAGCCAATTTTCTGGATTTTTGAAAATTTCACTTTTTTGTTAAAATATCCACTAAATGAGGGAATAATATGTGTGAGGGTACCCCAGGAGAGTTCCAAATGTGTGTGGGTAGAATATATATCCCACGGGGGTAAAATTGAAAAAAGTTGAAAAAAATTTTTTTTTGGACTTAGTCATTTTTCCGGCGTTTATCAGACTTTCAGATAGGGAAAATGTCAGTTAGCGTTCCAATTTCAGTTCGAGAGCGATTCACCCAATGAGTCCTTGATATTTAGTCGTTTTCAGCCAATTTTCTGGATTTTTGAAAATTTCACTTTTTTGTGAAAATATCCACTAAATGAGGGAATAATATGTGTGAGGGTACCCCAGGAGATTTCCAAATGTGTGTGGGTAGAATATATATCCCACGGGGGTAAAATTGAAAAAAGTTGAAAAAAATTTTTTTTTGGACTTAGTCATTTTTCCGGCGTTTATCAGACTTTCAGAAAGGGGAAATGTCAGTGAGCATTCCTATTTCAGTTCCAGAGCAATTCGCCCAATGAGTCCTTGATATTTAGTCGTTTTCAGCCAATTTTCTGGATTTTTGAAAATTTCACTTTTTTGTGAAAATATTCACTAAACGAGGGAATAATATGTGTGAGGGAACCCCAGGAGAGTTCCAAATGTGTGTGGGTAGAATCCCACGGGGTAAAATTGTAAAAAGTTGAAAAAAAATTTTTTTTTGAACTTAGTCATTTTTCCGGCGTTTATCAGACTTCCAGAAAGGGGAAATGTCAGTGAGCGTTCCGATTTCAGTTCCAGAGCAATTCGCCCAATGAGTCCTTGATATTTAGTCGTTTTCAGCCAATTTTCTGGATTTTTGAAAATTTCACTTTTTTGTGAAAATATCCACTAAACGAGGGAATAATATGTGTGAGGGAACCCCAGGAGAGTTCCAAATGTGTGTGGGTAGAATATATATCCCACGGGGGTAAAATTGAAAAAAGTTGAAAAAAAATTTTTTTTGGACTTAGTCATTTTTCCGGCGTTTATCAGACTTTCAGAAAGGGGAAATGTCAGTGAGCGTTCCGATTTCAGTTCCAGAGCAATTCGCCCAATGAGTCCTTGATATTTAGTCGTTTTCAGCCAATTTTCTGGATTTTTGAAAATTTCACTTTTTTGTTAAAATATCCACTAAATGAGGGAATAATATGTGTGAGGGTACCCCAGGAGAGTTCCAAATGTGTGTGGGTAGAATATATATCCCACGGGGGTAAAATTGAAAAAAGTTTTAAAAAATTTTTTTTTGGACTTAGTCATTTTTCCGGCGTTTATCAGACTTTCAGATAGGGAAAATGTCAGTTAGCATTCCAATTTCAGTTCCAGAGCAATTCGCCCAATGAGTCCTTGATATTTAGTCGTTTTCAGCCAATTTTCTGGATTTTTGAAAATTTAACTTTTTTGAGAAAATATCCACTAAATGAGGGAATAATATGTGTGAGGGTACCCCAGGAGATTTCCAAATGTGCGTGGGTAGAATATATATCCCACGGGGGTAAAATTGAAAAAAGTTGAAAAAAATTTTTTTTTTTTGACTTAGTCATTTTTCCGGCGTTTATCAGACTTTCAGAAAGGGGAAATGTCAGTGAGCGTTCCGATTTCAGTTCCAGAGCAATTCGCCCAATGAGTCCTTGATATTTAGTCGTTTTCAGCCAATTTTCTGGATTTTTGAAAATTTCACTTTTTTGTTAAAATATCCACTAAATGAGGGAATAATATGTGTGAGGGTACCCCAGGAGAGTTCCAAATGTGTGTGGGTAGAATATATATCCCACAGGGGTAAAATTGAAAAAAGTTTAAAAAATTTTTTTTTTGGACTTAGTCATTTTTCCGGCGTTTATCAGACTTTCAGATAGGGAAAATGTCAGTGAGCGTTCCAATTTCAGTTCCAGAGTGATTCGCCCAATGAGTCCTTGATATTTAGTCGTTTTCAGCCAATTTTCTGGATTTTTGAAAATTTCACTTTTTTCTGAAAATATCCACTAAATGAGGGAATAATATGTGTGAGGGTACCCCAGGAGAGTTCCAAATGTGTGTGGGTAGAATATATATCCCACGGGGGTAAAATTGAAAAAAGTTGAAAATTTTTTTTTATTGGACTTAGTCATTTTTCCGGCGTTTATCAGACTTTCAGATAGGGAAAATGTCAGTTAGCGTTCCAATTTCAGTTCGAGAGCGATTCGCCCAATGAGTCCTTGATATTTAGTCGTTTTCAGCCAATTTTCTGGATTTTTGAAAATTTCACTTTTTTGTGAAAATATCCACTAAACGAGGGAATAATATGTGTGAGGGAACCCCAGGAGAGTTCCAAATGTGTGTGGGTAGAATATATATCCCACGGGGGTAAAATTGAAAAAAGTTGAAAAAAAATTTTTTTTTGACTTAGTCATTTTTCCGGCGTTTATCAGACTTTCAGATAAGGGAAATGTCAGTGAGCGTTCCGATTTCAGTTCCAGAGCAATTCGCCCAATGAGTCCTTGATATTTAGTCGTTTTCAGCCAATTTTCTGGATTTTTGAAAATTTCACTTTTTTGTGAAAATATCCACTAAACGAGGGAATAATATGTGTGAGGGAACCCCAGGAGAGTTCCAAATGTGTGTGGGTAGAATATATATCCCACGGGGGTAAAATTGAAAAAAGTTGAAAAAAAATTTTTTTTGGACTTAGTCATTTTTCCGGCGTTTATCAGACTTTCAGATAGGGGCAATGTCAGTTAGCGTTCCAATTTCAGTTCGAGAGTGATTCGCCCAATGAGTCCTTGATATTTAGTCGTTTTCAGCCAATTTTCTGGATTTTTGAAAATTTCACTTTTTTGAGAAAATATCCACTAAATGAGGGAATAATATGTGTGAGGGTACCCCAGGAGATTTCCAAATGTGTGTGGGTAGAATATATATCCCACGGGGGTAAAATTGAAAAAAGTTGAAAAAATTTTTTTTTTGGACTTAGTCATTTTTCCGGCGTTTATCAGACTTTCAGAAAGGGGAAATGTCAGTGAGCGTTCCGATTTCAGTTCCAGAGCAATTCGCCCAATGAGTCCTTGATATTTAGTCGTTTTCAGCCAATTTTCTGGATTTTTGAAAATTTCACTTTTTTGTGAAAATATCCACTAAATGAGGGAATAATATGTGTGAGGGTACCCCAGGAGAGTTCCAAATGTGTGTGGGTAGAATATATATCCCACGGGGGTAAAATTGAAAAAAGTTGAAAAATTTTTTTTATTGGACTTAGTCATTTTTCCAGCGTTTATCAGACTTTCAGATAGGGAAAATGTCAGTTAGCGTTCCAATTTCAGTTCGAGAGCGATTCGCCCAATGAGTCCTTGATATTTAGTCGTTTTCAGCCAATTTTCTGGATTTTTGAAAATTTCACTTTTTTGTGAAAATATCCACTAAACGAGGGAATAATATGTGTGAGGGAACCCCAGGAGAGTTCCAAATGTGTGTGGGTAGAATATATATCCCACGGGGGTAAAATTGAAAAAAGTTGAAAAAAAATTTTTTTTTGACTTAGTCATTTTTCCGGCGTTTATCAGACTTTCAGATAAGGGAAATGTCAGTGAGCGTTCCGATTTCAGTTCCAGAGCAATTCGCCCAATGAGTCCTTGATATTTAGTCGTTTTCAGCCAATTTTCTGGATTTTTGAAAATTTCACTTTTTTGTGAAAATATCCACTAAACGAGGGAATAATATGTGTGAGGGAACCCCAGGAGAGTTCCAAATGTGTGTGGGTAGAATATATATCCCACGGGGGTAAAATTGAAAAAAGTTGAAAAAAAATTTTTTTTGGACTTAGTCATTTTTCCGGCGTTTATCAGACTTTCAGATAGGGGCAATGTCAGTGAGCGTTCCGATTTCAGTTCCAGAGCAATTCGCCCAATGAGTCCTTGATATTTAGTCGTTTTCAGCCAATTTTCTGTATTTTTGAAAATTTCACTTTTTTGTGAAAATATCCACTAAACGAGGGAATAATATGTGTGAGGGTACCCCAGGAGAGTTCCAAATGTGTGTGGGTAGAATATATATCCCATGGGGGTAAAATTGAAAAAAGTTGTAAAAAATTTTTTTTTGGACTTAGTCATTTTTCCGGCGTTTATCAGACTTTCAGATAGGGAAAATATCAGTTAGCGTTCCAATTTCAGTTCGAGAGTGATTCGCCCAATGAGTCCTTGATATTTAGTCGTTTTCAGCCAATTTTCTGGATTTTTGAAAATTTCACTTTTTTGTGAAAATATCCACTAAATGAGGGAATAATATGTGTGAGGGTACCCCAGGAGATTTCCAAATGTGTGTGGGTAGAATATATATCCCACGGGGGTAAAATTGAAAAAAGTTGAAAAAAATTTTTTTTTGGACTTAGTCATTTTTCCGGCGTTTATCAGACTTTCAGAAAGGGGAAATGTCAGTGAGCGTTCCGATTTCAGTTCCAGAGCAATTCGCCCAATGAGTCCTTGATATTTAGTCGTTTTCAGCCAATTTTCTGGATTTTTGAAAATTTCACTTTTTTGTGAAAATATCCACTAAATGAGGGAATAATATGTGTGAGGGTACCCCAGGAGAGTTCCAAATGTGTGTGGGTAGAATATATATCCCACGGGGGTAAAATTGAAAAAAGTTGAAAAAATTTTTTTATTGGACTTAGTCATTTTTCCGGCGTTTATCAGACTTTCAGATAGGGAAAATGTCAGTTAGCGTTCCAATTTCAGTTCGAGAGCGATTCGCCCAATGAGTCCTTGATATTTAGTCGTTTTCAGCCAATTTTCTGGATTTTTGAAAATTTCACTTTTTTGTGAAAATATCCACTAAACGAGGGAATAATATGTGTGAGGGAACCCCAGGAGAGTTCCAAATGTGTGTGGGTAGAATATATATCCCACGGGGGTAAAATTGAAAAAAGTTGAAAAAAAATTTTTTTTTGACTTAGTCATTTTTCCGGCGTTTATCAGACTTTCAGATAAGGGAAATGTCAGTGAGCATTCCGATTTCAGTTCCAGAGCAATTCGCCCAATGAGTCCTTGATATTTAGTCGTTTTCAGCCAATTTTCTGGATTTTTGAAAATTTCACTTTTTTGTGAAAATATCCACTAAACGAGGGAATAATATGTGTGAGGGAACCCCAGGAGAGTTCCAAATGTGTGTGGGTAGAATATATATCCCACGGGGGTAAAATTGAAAAAAGTTGAAAAAAAATTTTTTTTGGACTTAGTCATTTTTCCGGCGTTTATCAGACTTTCAGATAGGGGCAATGTCAGTGAGCGTTCCGATTTCAGTTCCAGAGCAATTCGCCCAATGAGTCCTTGATATTTAGTCGTTTTCAGCCAATTTTCTGTATTTTTGAAAATTTCACTTTTTTGTGAAAATATCCACTAAACGAGGGAATAATATGTGTGAGGGTACCCCAGGAGAGTTCCAAATGTGTGTGGGTAGAATATATATCCCATGGGGGTAAAATTGAAAAAAGTTGTAAAAAATTTTTTTTTGGACTTAGTCATTTTTCCGGCGTTTATCAGACTTTCAGATAGGGAAAATGTCAGTTAGCGTTCCAATTTCAGTTCGAGAGTGATTCGCCCAATGAGTCCTTGATATTTAGTCGTTTTCAGCCAATTTTCTGGATTTTTGAAAATTTCACTTTTTTGTGAAAATATCCACTAAATGAGGGAATAATATGTGTGAGGGTACCCCAGGAGATTTCCAAATGTGTGTGGGTAGAATATATATCCCACGGGGGTAAAATTGAAAAAAGTTGAAAAAAATTTTTTTTTGGACTTAGTCATTTTTCCGGCGTTTATCAGACTTTCAGAAAGGGGAAATGTCAGTGAGCGTTCCGATTTCAGTTCCAGAGCAATTCGCCCAATGAGTCCTTGATATTTAGTCGTTTTCAGCCAATTTTCTGGATTTTTGAAAATTTCACTTTTTTGTGAAAATATCCACTAAATGAGGGAATAATATGTGTGAGGGTACCCCAGGAGAGTTCCAAATGTGTGTGGGTAGAATATATATCCCACGGGGGTAAAATTGAAAAAAGTTGAAAAAATTTTTTTATTGGACTTAGTCATTTTTCCGGCGTTTATCAGACTTTCAGATAGGGAAAATGTCAGTTAGCGTTCCAATTTCAGTTCGAGAGCGATTCGCCCAATGAGTCCTTGATATTTAGTCGTTTTCAGCCAATTTTCTGGATTTTTGAAAATTTCACTTTTTTGTGAAAATATCCACTAAACGAGGGAATAATATGTGTGAGGGAACCCCAGGAGAGTTCCAAATGTGTGTGGGTAGAATATATATCCCACGGGGGTAAAATTGAAAAAAGTTGAAAAAAAATTTTTTTTTGACTTAGTCATTTTTCCGGCGTTTATCAGACTTTCAGAAAAGGGAAATGTCAGTGAGCGTTCCGATTTCAGTTCCAGAGCAATTCGCCCAATGAGTCCTTGATATTTAGTCGTTTTCAGCCAATTTTCTGGATTTTTGAAAATTTCACTTTTTTGTGAAAATATCCACTAAACGAGGGAATAATATGTGTGAGGGAACCCCAGGAGAGTTCCAAATGTGTGTGGGTAGAATATATATCCCACCGGGGTAAAATTGAAAAAAGTTGAAAAAAAATTTTTTTTGGACTTAGTCATTTTTCCGGCGTTTATCAGACTTTCAGATAGGGGCAATGTCAGTGAGCGTTCCGATTTCAGTTCCAGAGCAATTCGCCCAATGAGTCCTTGATATTTAGTCGTTTTCAGCCAATTTTCTGGATTTTTGAAAATTTCACTTTTTTGTGAAAATATCCACTAAACGAGGGAATAATATGTGTGAGGGAACCCCAGGAGAGTTCCAAATGTGTGTGGGTAGAATATATATCCCACGGGGGTAAAATTGAAAAAAGTTGAAAAAAAATTTTTTTTGGACTTAGTCATTTTTCCGGCGTTTATCAGACTTTCAGATAGGGGCAATGTCAGTGAGCGTTCCGATTTCAGTTCCAGAGCAATTCGCCCAATGAGTCCTTGATATTTAGTCGTTTTCAGCCAATTTTCTGTATTTTTGAAAATTTCACTTTTTTGTGAAAATATCCACTAAACGAGGGAATAATATGTGTGAGGGTACCCCAGGAGAGTTCCAAATGTGTGTGGGTAGAATATATATCCCATGGGGGTAAAATTGAAAAAAGTTGTAAAAAATTTTTTTTTGGACTTAGTCATTTTTCCGGCGTTTATCAGACTTTCAGATAGGGAAAATGTCAGTTAGCGTTCCAATTTCAGTTCGAGAGTGATTCGCCCAATGAGTCCTTGATATTTAGTCGTTTTCAGCCAATTTTCTGGATTTTTGAAAATTTCACTTTTTTGTGAAAATATCCACTAAATGAGGGAATAATATGTGTGAGGGTACCCCAGGAGATTTCCAAATGTGTGTGGGTAGAATATATATCCCACGGGGGTAAAATTGAAAAAAGTTGAAAAAAATTTTTTTTTGGACTTAGTCATTTTTCCGGCGTTTATCAGACTTTCAGAAAGGGGAAATGTCAGTGAGCGTTCCGATTTCAGTTCCAGAGCAATTCGCCCAATGAGTCCTTGATATTTAGTCGTTTTCAGCCAATTTTCTGGATTTTTGAAAATTTCACTTTTTTGTGAAAATATCCACTAAATGAGGGAATAATATGTGTGAGGGTACCCCAGGAGAGTTCCAAATGTGTGTGGGTAGAATATATATCCCACGGGGGTAAAATTGAAAAAAGTTGAAAAAATTTTTTTATTGGACTTAGTCATTTTTCCGGCGTTTATCAGACTTTCAGATAGGGAAAATGTCAGTTAGCGTTCCAATTTCAGTTCGAGAGCGATTCGCCCAATGAGTCCTTGATATTTAGTCGTTTTCAGCCAATTTTCTGGATTTTTGAAAATTTCACTTTTTTGTGAAAATATCCACTAAACGAGGGAATAATATGTGTGAGGGAACCCCAGGAGAGTTCCAAATGTGTGTGGGTAGAATATATATCCCACGGGGGTAAAATTGAAAAAAGTTGAAAAAAAATTTTTTTTTGACTTAGTCATTTTTCCGGCGTTTATCAGACTTTCAGAAAAGGGAAATGTCAGTGAGCGTTCCGATTTCAGTTCCAGAGCAATTCGCCCAATGAGTCCTTGATATTTAGTCGTTTTCAGCCAATTTTCTGGATTTTTGAAAATTTCACTTTTTTGTGAAAATATCCACTAAACGAGGGAATAATATGTGTGAGGGAACCCCAGGAGAGTTCCAAATGTGTGTGGGTAGAATATATATCCCACCGGGGTAAAATTGAAAAAAGTTGAAAAAAAATTTTTTTTGGACTTAGTCATTTTTCCGGCGTTTATCAGACTTTCAGATAGGGGCAATGTCAGTGAGCGTTTCGATTTCAGTTCCAGAGCAATTCGCCCAATGAGTCCTTGATATTTAGTCGTTTTCAGCCAATTTTCTGTATTTTTGAAAATTTCACTTTTTTGTGAAAATATCTACTAAATGAGGGAATAATATGTGTGAGGGTACCCCAGGAAAGTTCCAAATGTGTGTGGGTAGAATATATATCCCACGGGGGTAAAATTGAAAAAAGTTTAAAAAATTTTTTTTTGGACTTAGTCATTTTTCCGGCGTTTATCAGACTTTCAGATAGGGGAAATGTCAGTGAGCGTTCCAATTTCAGTTCCAGAGCGATTCGCCCAATGAGTCCTTGATATTTAGTCGTTTTCAGCCAATTTTCTGGATTTTTGAAAATTTCACTTTTTTGTGAAAATATCCACTAAATGAGGGAATAATATGTGTGAGGGTACCCCAGGAGAGTTCCAAATGTGTGTGGGTAGAATATATATCCCACGGGGGTAAAATTGAAAAAAGTTGAAAAAAAAAATTTTTTTGACTTAGTCATTTTTCCGGCGTTTATCAGACTTTCAGATAGGGGAAATGTCAGTGAGCATTCCGATTTCAGTTCCAGAGTGATTCGCCCAATGAGTCCATGATATTTAGTCGTTTTCAGCCAATTTTCTGGATTTTTGAAAATTTCACTTTTTTGTGAAAATATCCACTAAATGAGGGAATATTATGTGTGAGGGTACCCCAGGAGATTTCCAAATGTGTGTGGGTAGAATATATATCCCACGGGGGTAAAATTGAAAAAAGTTGAAAAAAATTTTTTTTTGGACTTAGTCATTTTTCCGGCGTTTATCAGACTTTCAGAAAGGGGAAATGTCAGTGAGCGTTCCGATTTCAGTTCCAGAGCAATTCCCCCAATGAGTCCTTGATATTTAGTCGTTTTCAGCCAATTTTCTGGATTTTTGAAAATTTCACTTTTTTGTGAAAATATCCACTAAATGAGGGAATAATATGTGTGAGGGTACACCAGGAGAGTTCCAAATGTGTGTGGGTAGAATATATATCCCACGGGGGTAAAATTGAAAAAAGTTTAAAAAAATTTTTTTTTGGACTTAGTCATTTTTCCGGCGTTTATCAGACTTTCAGATAGGGGAAATGTCAGTGAGCGTTCCGATTTCAGTTCCAGAGCGATTCGCCCAATGAGTCCTTGATATTTTGTCGTTTTCAGCCAATTTTCTGGATTTTTGAAAATTTCACTTTTTTGTGAAAATATCCACTAAATGAGGGAATAATATGTGTGAGGGTACCCCAGGAGAGTTCCAAATGTGTGTGGGTAGAATATATATCCCACGGGGGTAAAATTGAAAAAAGTTTAAAAAAATTTTTTTTTGGACTTAGTCATTTTTCCGGCGTTTATCAGACTTTCAGATAGGGGAAATGTCAGTGAGCATTCCGATTTCAGTTCCAGAGCGATTCGCCCAATGAGTCCTTGATATTTAGTCGTTTTCAGCCAATTTTCTGGATTTTTGAAAATTACACTTTTTTGTGAAAATATCCACTAAATGAGGGAATAATATGTGTGAGGGTACCCCAGGAGATTTCCAAATGTGTGTGGGTAGAATATATATCCCACGGGGGTAAAATTGAAAAAAGTTGAAATAAAATTTTTTTTGGACTTAGTCATTTTTCCGGCGTTTATCAGACTTTCAGAAAGGGGAAATGTCAGTGAGCGTTCCGATTTCAGTTCCAGAGCAATTCGCCCAATGAGTCCATGATATTTAGTCGTTTTCAGCCAATTTTCTGGATTTTTGAAAATTTCACTTTTTTGTTAAAATATGCACTAAATGAGAGAATAATATGTGTGAGGGTACCCCAGGAGATTTCCAAATGTGTGTGGGTAGAATATATATCCCACGGGGGTAAAATTGAAAAAAGTTGAAATAAAATTTTTTTTGGACTTAGTCATTTTTCCGGCGTTTATCAGACTTTCAGAAAGGGGAAATGTCAGTGAGCGTTCCGATTTCAGTTCCAGAGCAATTCGCCCAATGAGTCCATGATATTTAGTCGTTTTCAGCCAATTTTCTGGATTTTTGAAAATTTCACTTTTTTGTTAAAATATGCACTAAATGAGAGAATAATATGTGTGAGGGTACCCCAGGAGAGTTCCAAATGTGTGTGGGTAGAATATATATCCCACGGGGGTAAAATTGAAAAAAGTTTTAAAAAATTTTTTTTTGGACTTAGTCATTTTTCCGGCGTTTATCAGACTTTCAGAAAGGGGAAATGTCAGTGAGCGTTCCGATTTCAGTTCCAGAGCAATTCGCCCAATGAGTCCATGATATTTAGTCGTTTTCAGCCAATTTTCTGGATTTTTGAAAATTTCACTTTTTTGTTAAAATATCCACTAAATGAGGGAATATTATGTGTGAGGGTACCCCAGGAGATTTCCAAATGTGTGTGGGTAGAATATATATCCCACGGGGGTAAAATTGAAAAAAGTTGAAAAAAATTTTTTTTTGGACTTAGTCATTTTTCCGGCGTTTATCAGACTTTCAGAAAGGGGAAATGTCAGTGAGCGTTCCGATTTCAGTTCCAGAGCAATTCCCCCAATGAGTCCTTGATATTTAGTCGTTTTCAGCCAATTTTCTGGATTTTTGAAAATTTCACTTTTTTGTGAAAATATCCACTAAATGAGGGAATAATATGTGTGAGGGTACACCAGGAGAGTTCCAAATGTGTGTGGGTAGAATATATATCCCACGGGGGTAAAATTGAAAAAAGTTTAAAAAAATTTTTTTTTGGACTTAGTCATTTTTCCGGCGTTTATCAGACTTTCAGATAGGGGAAATGTCAGTGAGCGTTCCGATTTCAGTTCCAGAGCGATTCGCCCAATGAGTCCTTGATATTTTGTCGTTTTCAGCCAATTTTCTGGATTTTTGAAAATTTCACTTTTTTGTGAAAATATCCACTAAATGAGGGAATAATATGTGTGAGGGTACCCCAGGAGAGTTCCAAATGTGTGTGGGTAGAATATATATCCCACGGGGGTAAAATTGAAAAAAGTTTTAAAAAATTTTTTTTTGGACTTAGTCATTTTTCCGGCGTTTATCAGACTTTCAGAAAGGGGAAATGTCAGTGAGCGTTCCGATTTCAGTTCCAGAGCAATTCGCCCAATGAGTCCATGATATTTAGTCGTTTTCAGCCAATTTTCTGGATTTTTGAAAATTTCACTTTTTTGTTAAAATATCCACTAAATGAGGGAATAAAATGTGTGAGGGTACCCCAGCAGAGTTCCAAATGTGTGTGGGTAGAATATATATCCCACGGGGGTAAAATTGAAAAAAGTTTAAAAAAATTTTTTTTTGGACTTAGTCATTTTTCCGGCGTTTATCAGACTTTCAGATAGGGGAAATGTCAGTGAGCATTCCGATTTCAGTTCCAGAGTGATTCGCCCAATGAGTCCTTGATATTTAGTCGTTTTCAGCCAATTTTCTGGATTTTTGAAAATTTCACTTTTTTGTGAAAATATCCACTAAATGAGGGAATATTATGTGTGAGGGTACCCCAGGAGATTTCCAAATGTGTGTGGGTAGAATATATATCCCACGGGGGTAAAATTGAAAAAAGTTTAAAAAAATTTTTTTTTGGACTTAGTCATTTTTCCGGCGTTTATCAGACTTTCAGATAGGGGAAATGTCAGTGAGCGTTCCGATTTCAGTTCCAGAGCGATTCGCCCAATGAGTCCTTGATATTTTGTCGTTTTCAGCCAATTTTCTGGATTTTTGAAAATTTCACTTTTTTGTGAAAATATCCACTAAATGAGGGAATAATATGTGTGAGGGTACCCCAGGAGAGTTCCAAATGTGTGTGGGTAGAATATATATCCCACGGGGGTAAAATTGAAAAAAGTTGAAAAAAATTTTTTTTTGGACTTAGTCATTTTTCCGGCGTTTATCAGACTTTCAGAAAGGGGAAATGTCAGTGAGCGTTCCGATTTCAGTTCCAGAGCAATTCCCCCAATGAGTCCTTGATATTTAGTCGTTTTCAGCCAATTTTCTGGATTTTTGAAAATTTCACTTTTTTGTGAAAATATCCACTAAATGAGGGAATAATATGTGTGAGGGTACACCAGGAGAGTTCCAAATGTGTGTGGGTAGAATATATATCCCACGGGGGTAAAATTGAAAAAAGTTTAAAAAAATTTTTTTTTGGACTTAGTCATTTTTCCGGCGTTTATCAGACTTTCAGATAGGGGAAATGTCAGTGAGCGTTCCGATTTCAGTTCCAGAGCGATTCGCCCAATGAGTCCTTGATATTTTGTCGTTTTCAGCCAATTTTCTGGATTTTTGAAAATTTCACTTTTTTGTGAAAATATCCACTAAATGAGGGAATAATATGTGTGAGGGTACCCCAGGAGAGTTCCAAATGTGTGTGGGTAGAATATATATCCCACGGGGGTAAAATTGAAAAAAGTTTTAAAAAATTTTTTTTTGGACTTAGTCATTTTTCCGGCGTTTATCAGACTTTCAGAAAGGGGAAATGTCAGTGAGCGTTCCGATTTCAGTTCCAGAGCAATTCGCCCAATGAGTCCATGATATTTAGTCGTTTTCAGCCAATTTTCTGGATTTTTGAAAATTTCACTTTTTTGTTAAAATATCCACTAAATGAGGGAATAAAATGTGTGAGGGTACCCCAGCAGAGTTCCAAATGTGTGTGGGTAGAATATATATCCCACGGGGGTAAAATTGAAAAAAGTTTAAAAAAATTTTTTTTTGGACTTAGTCATTTTTCCGGCGTTTATCAGACTTTCAGATAGGGGAAATGTCAGTGAGCATTCCGATTTCAGTTCCAGAGTGATTCGCCCAATGAGTCCTTGATATTTAGTCGTTTTCAGCCAATTTTCTGGATTTTTGAAAATTTCACTTTTTTGTGAAAATATCCACTAAATGAGGGAATATTATGTGTGAGGGTACCCCAGGAGATTTCCAAATGTGTGTGGGTAGAATATATATCCCACGGGGGTAAAATTGAAAAAAGTTTAAAAAAATTTTTTTTTGGACTTAGTCATTTTTCCGGCGTTTATCAGACTTTCAGATAGGGGAAATGTCAGTGAGCGTTCCGATTTCAGTTCCAGAGCGATTCGCCCAATGAGTCCTTGATATTTTGTCGTTTTCAGCCAATTTTCTGGATTTTTGAAAATTTCACTTTTTTGTGAAAATATCCACTAAATGAGGGAATAATATGTGTGAGGGTACCCCAGGAGAGTTCCAAATGTGTGTGGGTAGAATATATATCCCACGGGGGTAAAATTGAAAAAAGTTTAAAAAAATTTTTTTTTGGACTTAGTCATTTTTCCGGCGTTTATCAGACTTTCAGATAGGGGAAATGTCAGTGAGCGTTCCGATTTCAGTTCCAGAGCGATTCGCCCAATGAGTCCTTGATATTTAGTCGTTTTCAGCCAATTTTCTGGATTTTTGAAAATTTCACTTTTTTGTTAAAATATGCACTAAATGAGAGAATAATATGTGTGAGGGTACCCCAGGAGAGTTCCAAACGTGTGTGGGTAGAATATATATCCCACGGGGGTAAAATTGAAAAAAGTTGAAAAAAATTTTTTTTTGGACTTAGTCATTTTTCCGGCGTTTATCAGACTTTCAGAAAGGGGAAATGTCAGTGAGCATTCCGATTTCAGTTCCAGAGCAATTCCCCCAATGAGTCCTTGATATTTAGTCGTTTTCAGCCAATTTTCTGGATTTTTGAAAATTTCACTTTTTTGTGAAAATATCCACTAAATGAGGGAATAATATGTGTGAGGGTACACCAGGAGAGTTCCAAATGTGTGTGGGTAGAATATATATCCCACGGGGGTAAAATTGAAAAAAGTTTAAAAAAATTTTTTTTTGGACTTAGTCATTTTTCCGGCGTTTATCAGACTTTCAGATAGGGGAAATGTCAGTGAGCGTTCCGATTTCAGTTCCAGAGCGATTCGCCCAATGAGTCCTTGATATTTAGTCGTTTTCAGCCAATTTTCTGGATTTTTGAAAATTTCACTTTTTTGTTAAAATATCCACTAAATGAGGGAATAATATGTGTGAGGGTACCCCAGTAGAGTTCCAAATGTGTGTGGGTAGAATATATATCCCACGGGGGTAAAATTGAAAAAAGTTTAAAAAAATTTTTTTTTGGACTTAGTCATTTTTCCGGCGTTTATCAGACTTTCAGATAGGGGAAATGTCAGTGAGCGTTCCGATTTCAGTTCCAGAGCGATTCGCCCAATGAGTCCTTGATATTTAGTCGTTTTCAGCCAATTTTCTGGATTTTTGAAAATTTCACTTTTTTGTGAAAATATCCACTAAATGAGGGAATAATATGTGTGAGGGTACCCCAGGAGAGTTCCAAATGTGTGTGGGTAGAATATATATCCCACGGGGGTAAAATTGAAAAAAGTTTAAAAAAATTTTTTTTTGGACTTAGTCATTTTTCCGGCGTTTATCAGACTTTCAGATAGGGGAAATGTCAGTGAGCGTTCCGATTTCAGTTCCAGAGCAATTCGCCCAATGAGTCCATGATATTTAGTCGTTTTCAGCCAATTTTCTGGATTTTTGAAAATTTCACTTTTTTGTTAAAATATGCACTAAATGAGAGAATAATATGTGTGAGGGTACCCCAGGAGAGTTCCAAATGTGTGTGGGTAGAATATATATCCCACGGGGGTAAAATTGAAAAAAGTTTAAAAAAATTTTTTTTTGGACTTAGTCATTTTTCCGGCGTTTATCAGACTTTCAGATAGGGGAAATGTCAGTGAGTGTTCCGATTTCAGTTCCAGAGCGATTCGCCCAATGAGTCCTTGATATTTAGTCGTTTTCAGCCAATTTTCTGGATTTTTGAAAATTTCACTTTTTTGTGAAAATATCCACTAAATGAGGGAATATTATGTGTGAGGGTACCCCAGGAGAGTTCCAAATGTGTGTGGGTAGAATATATATCCCACGGGGGTAAAATTGAAAAAAGTTTAAAAAAATTTTTTTTTGGACTTAGTCATTTTTCCGGCGTTTATCAGACTTTCAGATAGGGGAAATGTCAGTGAGCGTTCCGATTTCAGTTCCAGAGCAATTCCCCCAATGAGTCCTTGATATTTAGTCGTTTTCAGCCAATTTTCTGGATTTTTGAAAATTTCACTTTTTTGTGAAAATATCCACTAAATGAGGGAATAATATGTGTGAGGGTACCCCAGGAGAGTTCCAAATGTGTGTGGGTAGAATATATATCCCACGGGGGTAAAATTGAAAAAAGTTTAAAAAAATTTTTTTTTGGACTTAGTCATTTTTCCGGCGTTTATCAGACTTTCAGATAGGGGAAATGTCAGTGAGCGTTCCGATTTCAGTTCCAGAGCAATTCGCCCAATGAGTCCATGATATTTAGTCGTTTTCAGCCAATTTTCTGGATTTTTGAAAATTTCACTTTTTTGTTAAAATATGCACTAAATGAGAGAATAATGTGTGTGAGGGTACCCCAGGAGAGTTTCAAATGTGTGTGGGTAGAATATATATCCCACGGGGGTAAAATTGAAAAAAGTTTAAAAAAATTTTTTTTTGGACTTAGTCATTTTTCCGGCGTTTACCAGACTTTCAGAAAGGGGAAATGTCAGTGAGCGTTCCGATTTCAGTTCCAGAGCAATTCGCCCAATGTGTCCATGATATTTAGTCGTTTTCAGCCAATTTTCTGGATTTTTGAAAATTTCACTTTTTTGTTAAAATATCCACTAAATGAGGGAATAAAATGTGTGAGGGTACCCCAGGAGATTTCCAAATGTGTGTGGGTAGAATATATATCCCACGGGGGTAAAATTGAAAAAAGTTGAAAAAAATTTTTTTTTGGACTTAGTCATTTTTCCGGCGTTTATCAGACTTTCAGATAGGGGAAATGTCAGTGAGCGTTCCGATTTCAGTTCCAGAGCGATTCGCCCAATGAGTCCTTGATATTTAGTCGTTTTCAGCCAATTTTCTGGATTTTTGAAAATTTCACTTTTTTGTGAAAATATCCACTAAATGAGGGAATAATATGTGTGAGGGTACCCCAGGAGAGTTCCAAATGTGTGTGGGTAGAATATATATCCCACGGGGGTAAAATTGAAAAAAGTTTAAAAAAATTTTTTTTTGGACTTAGTCATTTTTCCGGCGTTTATCAGACTTTCAGATAGGGGAAATGTCAGTGAGCGTTCCGATTTCAGTTCCAGAGCAATTCGCCCAATGAGTCCATGATATTTAGTCGTTTTCAGCCAATTTTCTGGATTTTTGAAAATTTCACTTTTTTGTTAAAATATGCACTAAATGAGAGAATAATATGTGTGAGGGTACCCCAGGAGAGTTCCAAACGTGTGTGGGTAGAATATATATCCCACGGGGGTAAAATTGAAAAAAGTTGAAAAAAATTTTTTTTTGGACTTAGTCATTTTTCCGGCGTTTATCAGACTTTCAGAAAGGGGAAATGTCAGTGAGCATTCCGATTTCAGTTCCAGAGCAATTCCCCCAATGAGTCCTTGATATTTAGTCGTTTTCAGCCAATTTTCTGGATTTTTGAAAATTTCACTTTTTTGTGAAAATATCCACTAAATGAGGGAATAATATGTGTGAGGGTACACCAGGAGAGTTCCAAATGTGTGTGGGTAGAATATATATCCCACGGGGGTAAAATTGAAAAAAGTTTAAAAAAATTTTTTTTTGGACTTAGTCATTTTTCCGGCGTTTATCAGACTTTCAGATAGGGGAAATGTCAGTGAGCGTTCCGATTTCAGTTCCAGAGCGATTCGCCCAATGAGTCCTTGATATTTAGTCGTTTTCAGCCAATTTTCTGGATTTTTGAAAATTTCACTTTTTTGTTAAAATATCCACTAAATGAGGGAATAATATGTGTGAGGGTACCCCAGTAGAGTTCCAAATGTGTGTGGGTAGAATATATATCCCACGGGGGTAAAATTGAAAAAAGTTTAAAAAAATTTTTTTTTGGACTTAGTCATTTTTCCGGCGTTTATCAGACTTTCAGATAGGGGAAATGTCAGTGAGCGTTCCGATTTCAGTTCCAGAGCGATTCGCCCAATGAGTCCTTGATATTTAGTCGTTTTCAGCCAATTTTCTGGATTTTTGAAAATTTCACTTTTTTGTGAAAATATCCACTAAATGAGGGAATAATATGTGTGAGGGTACCCCAGGAGAGTTCCAAATGTGTGTGGGTAGAATATATATCCCACGGGGGTAAAATTGAAAAAAGTTTAAAAAAATTTTTTTTTGGACTTAGTCATTTTTCCGGCGTTTATCAGACTTTCAGATAGGGGAAATGTCAGTGAGCGTTCCGATTTCAGTTCCAGAGCAATTCGCCCAATGAGTCCATGATATTTAGTCGTTTTCAGCCAATTTTCTGGATTTTTGAAAATTTCACTTTTTTGTTAAAATATGCACTAAATGAGAGAATAATATGTGTGAGGGTACCCCAGGAGAGTTCCAAATGTGTGTGGGTAGAATATATATCCCACGGGGGTAAAATTGAAAAAAGTTTTAAAAAATTTTTTTTTGGACTTAGTCATTTTTCCGGCGTTTATCAGACTTTCAGATAGGGGAAATGTCAGTGAGTGTTCCGATTTCAGTTCCAGAGCGATTCGCCCAATGAGTCCTTGATATTTAGTCGTTTTCAGCCAATTTTCTGGATTTTTGAAAATTTCACTTTTTTGTGAAAATATCCACTAAATGAGGGAATATTATGTGTGAGGGTACCCCAGGAGAGTTCCAAATGTGTGTGGGTAGAATATATATCCCACGGGGGTAAAATTGAAAAAAGTTTAAAAAAATTTTTTTTTGGACTTAGTCATTTTTCCGGCGTTTATCAGACTTTCAGATAGGGGAAATGTCAGTGAGCGTTCCGATTTCAGTTCCAGAGCAATTCCCCCAATGAGTCCTTGATATTTAGTCGTTTTCAGCCAATTTTCTGGATTTTTGAAAATTTCACTTTTTTGTGAAAATATCCACTAAATGAGGGAATAATATGTGTGAGGGTACCCCAGGAGAGTTCCAAATGTGTGTGGGTAGAATATATATCCCACGGGGGTAAAATTGAAAAAAGTTTAAAAAAATTTTTTTTTGGACTTAGTCATTTTTCCGGCGTTTATCAGACTTTCAGATAGGGGAAATGTCAGTGAGCGTTCCGATTTCAGTTCCAGAGCAATTCGCCCAATGAGTCCATGATATTTAGTCGTTTTCAGCCAATTTTCTGGATTTTTGAAAATTTCACTTTTTTGTTAAAATATGCACTAAATGAGAGAATAATGTGTGTGAGGGTACCCCAGGAGAGTTTCAAATGTGTGTGGGTAGAATATATATCCCACGGGGGTAAAATTGAAAAAAGTTTAAAAAAATTTTTTTTTGGACTTAGTCATTTTTCCGGCGTTTACCAGACTTTCAGAAAGGGGAAATGTCAGTGAGCGTTCCGATTTCAGTTCCAGAGCAATTCGCCCAATGTGTCCATGATATTTAGTCGTTTTCAGCCAATTTTCTGGATTTTTGAAAATTTCACTTTTTTGTTAAAATATCCACTAAATGAGGGAATAAAATGTGTGAGGGTACCCCAGGAGATTTCCAAATGTGTGTGGGTAGAATATATATCCCACGGGGGTAAAATTGAAAAAAGTTGAAAAAAATTTTTTTTTGGACTTAGTCATTTTTCCGGCGTTTATCAGACTTTCAGAAAGGGGAAATGTCAGTGAGCGTTCCGATTTCAGTTCCAGAGCAATTCCCCCAATGAGTCCTTGATATTTAGTCGTTTTCAGCCAATTTTCTGGATTTTTGAAAATTTCACTTTTTTGTGAAAATATCCACTAAATGAGGGAATAATATGTGTGAGGGTACCCCAGGTGAGTTCCAAATGTGTGTGGGTAGAATATATATCCCACGGGGGTAAAATTGAAAAAAGTTTAAAAAAATTTTTTTTTGGACTTAGTCATTTTTCCGGCGTTTATCAGACTTTCAGATAGGGGAAATGTCAGTGAGCGTTCCGATTTCAGTTCCAGAGCAATTCGCCCAATGAGTCCATGATATTTAGTCGTTTTCAGCCAATTTTCTGGATTTTTGAAAATTTCACTTTTTTGTTAAAATATCCACTAAATGAGGGAATAAAATGTGTGAGGGTACCCCAGGAGAGTTCCAAATGTGTGTGGGTAGAATATATATCCCACGGGGGTAAAATTGAAAAAAGTTTAAAAAATTTTTTTTTTGGACTTAGTCATTTTTCCGGCGTTTATCAGACTTTCAGATAGGGGAAATGTCAGTGAGCATTCCGATTTCAGTTCCAGAGTGATTCTCCCAATGAGTCCTTGATATTTAGTCGTTTTCAGCCAATTTTCTGGATTTTTGAAAATTTCACTTTTTTGTGAAAATATCCACTAAATGAGGGAATATTATGTGTGAGGGTACCCCAGGAGATTTCCAAATGTGTGTAGGTAGAATATATATCCCACGGGGGTAAAATTGAAAAAAGTTGAAAAAAATTTTTTTTTGGACTTAGTCATTTTTCCGGCGTTTATCAGACTTTCAGAAAGGGGAAATGTCAGTGAGCGTTCCGATTTCAGTTCCAGAGCAATTCCCCCAATGAGTCCTTGATATTTAGTCGTTTTCAGCCAATTTTCTGGATTTTTGAAAATTTCACTTTTTTGTGAAAATATCCACTAAATGAGGGAATAATATGTGTGAGGGTACACCAGGAGAGTTCCAAATGTGTGTGGGTAGAATATATATCCCACGGGGGTAAAATTGAAAAAAGTTTAAAAAAATTTTTTTTTGGACTTAGTCATTTTTCCGGCGTTTATCAGACTTTCAGATAGGGGAAATGTCAGTGAGCGTTCCGATTTCAGTTCCAGAGCGATTCGCCCAATGAGTCCTTGATATTTAGTCGTTTTCAGCCAATTTTCTGGATTTTTGAAAATTTCACTTTTTTGTTAAAATATCCACTAAATGAGGGAATAATATGTGTGAGGGTACCCCAGTAGAGTTCCAAATGTGTGTGGGTAGAATATATATCCCACGGGGGTAAAATTGAAAAAAGTTTAAAAAAATTTTTTTTTGGACTTAGTCATTTTTCCGGCGTTTATCAGACTTTCAGATAGGGGAAATGTCAGTGAGCGTTCCGATTTCAGTTCCAGAGCGATTCGCCCAATGAGTCCTTGATATTTAGTCGTTTTCAGCCAATTTTCTGGATTTTTGAAAATTTCACTTTTTTGTGAAAATATCCACTAAATGAGGGAATAATATGTGTGAGGGTACCCCAGGAGAGTTCCAAATGTGTGTGGGTAGAATATATATCCCACGGGGGTAAAATTGAAAAAAGTTTAAAAAAATTTTTTTTTGGACTTAGTCATTTTTCCGGCGTTTATCAGACTTTCAGATAGGGGAAATGTCAGTGAGCGTTCCGATTTCAGTTCCAGAGCAATTCGCCCAATGAGTCCATGATATTTAGTCGTTTTCAGCCAATTTTCTGGATTTTTGAAAATTTCACTTTTTTGTTAAAATATGCACTAAATGAGAGAATAATATGTGTGAGGGTACCCCAGGAGAGTTCCAAACGTGTGTGGGTAGAATATATATCCCACGGGGGTAAAATTGAAAAAAGTTGAAAAAAATTTTTTTTTGGACTTAGTCATTTTTCCGGCGTTTATCAGACTTTCAGAAAGGGGAAATGTCAGTGAGCATTCCGATTTCAGTTCCAGAGCAATTCCCCCAATGAGTCCTTGATATTTAGTCGTTTTCAGCCAATTTTCTGGATTTTTGAAAATTTCACTTTTTTGTGAAAATATCCACTAAATGAGGGAATAATATGTGTGAGGGTACACCAGGAGAGTTCCAAATGTGTGTGGGTAGAATATATATCCCACGGGGGTAAAATTGAAAAAAGTTTAAAAAAATTTTTTTTTGGACTTAGTCATTTTTCCGGCGTTTATCAGACTTTCAGATAGGGGAAATGTCAGTGAGCGTTCCGATTTCAGTTCCAGAGCGATTCGCCCAATGAGTCCTTGATATTTAGTCGTTTTCAGCCAATTTTCTGGATTTTTGAAAATTTCACTTTTTTGTTAAAATATCCACTAAATGAGGGAATAATATGTGTGAGGGTACCCCAGTAGAGTTCCAAATGTGTGTGGGTAGAATATATATCCCACGGGGGTAAAATTGAAAAAAGTTTAAAAAAATTTTTTTTTGGACTTAGTCATTTTTCCGGCGTTTATCAGACTTTCAGATAGGGGAAATGTCAGTGAGCGTTCCGATTTCAGTTCCAGAGCGATTCGCCCAATGAGTCCTTGATATTTAGTCGTTTTCAGCCAATTTTCTGGATTTTTGAAAATTTCACTTTTTTGTGAAAATATCCACTAAATGAGGGAATAATATGTGTGAGGGTACCCCAGGAGAGTTCCAAATGTGTGTGGGTAGAATATATATCCCACGGGGGTAAAATTGAAAAAAGTTTAAAAAAATTTTTTTTTGGACTTAGTCATTTTTCCGGCGTTTATCAGACTTTCAGATAGGGGAAATGTCAGTGAGCGTTCCGATTTCAGTTCCAGAGCAATTCGCCCAATGAGTCCATGATATTTAGTCGTTTTCAGCCAATTTTCTGGATTTTTGAAAATTTCACTTTTTTGTTAAAATATGCACTAAATGAGAGAATAATATGTGTGAGGGTACCCCAGGAGAGTTCCAAATGTGTGTGGGTAGAATATATATCCCACGGGGGTAAAATTGAAAAAAGTTTTAAAAAATTTTTTTTTGGACTTAGTCATTTTTCCGGCGTTTATCAGACTTTCAGATAGGGGAAATGTCAGTGAGTGTTCCGATTTCAGTTCCAGAGCGATTCGCCCAATGAGTCCTTGATATTTAGTCGTTTTCAGCCAATTTTCTGGATTTTTGAAAATTTCACTTTTTTGTGAAAATATCCACTAAATGAGGGAATATTATGTGTGAGGGTACCCCAGGAGAGTTCCAAATGTGTGTGGGTAGAATATATATCCCACGGGGGTAAAATTGAAAAAAGTTTAAAAAAATTTTTTTTTGGACTTAGTCATTTTTCCGGCGTTTATCAGACTTTCAGATAGGGGAAATGTCAGTGAGCGTTCCGATTTCAGTTCCAGAGCAATTCCCCCAATGAGTCCTTGATATTTAGTCGTTTTCAGCCAATTTTCTGGATTTTTGAAAATTTCACTTTTTTGTGAAAATATCCACTAAATGAGGGAATAATATGTGTGAGGGTACCCCAGGAGAGTTCCAAATGTGTGTGGGTAGAATATATATCCCACGGGGGTAAAATTGAAAAAAGTTTAAAAAAATTTTTTTTTGGACTTAGTCATTTTTCCGGCGTTTATCAGACTTTCAGATAGGGGAAATGTCAGTGAGCGTTCCGATTTCAGTTCCAGAGCAATTCGCCCAATGAGTCCATGATATTTAGTCGTTTTCAGCCAATTTTCTGGATTTTTGAAAATTTCACTTTTTTGTTAAAATATGCACTAAATGAGAGAATAATGTGTGTGAGGGTACCCCAGGAGAGTTTCAAATGTGTGTGGGTAGAATATATATCCCACGGGGGTAAAATTGAAAAAAGTTTAAAAAAATTTTTTTTTGGACTTAGTCATTTTTCCGGCGTTTACCAGACTTTCAGAAAGGGGAAATGTCAGTGAGCGTTCCGATTTCAGTTCCAGAGCAATTCGCCCAATGTGTCCATGATATTTAGTCGTTTTCAGCCAATTTTCTGGATTTTTGAAAATTTCACTTTTTTGTTAAAATATCCACTAAATGAGGGAATAAAATGTGTGAGGGTACCCCAGGAGATTTCCAAATGTGTGTGGGTAGAATATATATCCCACGGGGGTAAAATTGAAAAAAGTTGAAAAAAATTTTTTTTTGGACTTAGTCATTTTTCCGGCGTTTATCAGACTTTCAGAAAGGGGAAATGTCAGTGAGCGTTCCGATTTCAGTTCCAGAGCAATTCCCCCAATGAGTCCTTGATATTTAGTCGTTTTCAGCCAATTTTCTGGATTTTTGAAAATTTCACTTTTTTGTGAAAATATCCACTAAATGAGGGAATAATATGTGTGAGGGTACCCCAGGTGAGTTCCAAATGTGTGTGGGTAGAATATATATCCCACGGGGGTAAAATTGAAAAAAGTTTAAAAAAATTTTTTTTTGGACTTAGTCATTTTTCCGGCGTTTATCAGACTTTCAGATAGGGGAAATGTCAGTGAGCGTTCCGATTTCAGTTCCAGAGCAATTCGCCCAATGAGTCCATGATATTTAGTCGTTTTCAGCCAATTTTCTGGATTTTTGAAAATTTCACTTTTTTGTTAAAATATCCACTAAATGAGGGAATAAAATGTGTGAGGGTACCCCAGGAGAGTTCCAAATGTGTGTGGGTAGAATATATATCCCACGGGGGTAAAATTGAAAAAAGTTTAAAAAATTTTTTTTTTGGACTTAGTCATTTTTCCGGCGTTTATCAGACTTTCAGATAGGGGAAATGTCAGTGAGCATTCCGATTTCAGTTCCAGAGTGATTCTCCCAATGAGTCCTTGATATTTAGTCGTTTTCAGCCAATTTTCTGGATTTTTGAAAATTTCACTTTTTTGTGAAAATATCCACTAAATGAGGGAATATTATGTGTGAGGGTACCCCAGGAGATTTCCAAATGTGTGTAGGTAGAATATATATCCCACGGGGGTAAAATTGAAAAAAGTTGAAAAAAATTTTTTTTTGGACTTAGTCATTTTTCCGGCGTTTATCAGACTTTCAGAAAGGGGAAATGTCAGTGAGCGTTCCGATTTCAGTTCCAGAGCAATTCCCCCAATGAGTCCTTGATATTTAGTCGTTTTCAGCCAATTTTCTGGATTTTTGAAAATTTCACTTTTTTGTGAAAATATCCACTAAATGAGGGAATAATATGTGTGAGGGTACACCAGGAGAGTTCCAAATGTGTGTGGGTAGAATATATATCCCACGGGGGTAAAATTGAAAAAAGTTTAAAAAAATTTTTTTTTGGACTTAGTCATTTTTCCGGCGTTTATCAGACTTTCAGATAGGGGAAATGTCAGTGAGCGTTCCGATTTCAGTTCCAGAGCGATTCGCCCAATGAGTCCTTGATATTTAGTCGTTTTCAGCCAATTTTCTGGATTTTTGAAAATTTCACTTTTTTGTTAAAATATCCACTAAATGAGGGAATAATATGTGTGAGGGTACCCCAGTAGAGTTCCAAATGTGTGTGGGTAGAATATATATCCCACGGGGGTAAAATTGAAAAAAGTTTAAAAAAATTTTTTTTTGGACTTAGTCATTTTTCCGGCGTTTATCAGACTTTCAGATAGGGGAAATGTCAGTGAGCGTTCCGATTTCAGTTCCAGAGCGATTCGCCCAATGAGTCCTTGATATTTAGTCGTTTTCAGCCAATTTTCTGGATTTTTGAAAATTTCACTTTTTTGTGAAAATATCCACTAAATGAGGGAATAATATGTGTGAGGGTACCCCAGGAGAGTTCCAAATGTGTGTGGGTAGAATATATATCCCACGGGGGTAAAATTGAAAAAAGTTAAAAAAAATTTTTTTTTGGACTCAGTCATTTTTCCGGCGTTTATCAGACTTTCAGATAGGGGAAATGTCAGTGAGCGTTCCGATTTCAGTTCCAGAGCAATTCGCCCAATGAGTCCATGATATTTAGTCGTTTTCAGCCAATTTTCTGGATTTTTGAAAATTTCACTTTTTTGTTAAAATATGCACTAAATGAGAGAATAATATGTGTGAGGGTACCCCAGGAGAGTTCCAAATGTGTGTGGGTAGAATATATATCCCACGGGGGTAAAATTGAAAAAAGTTTAAAAAAATTTTTTTTTGGACTTAGTCATTTTTCCGGCGTTTATCAGACTTTCAGAAAGGGGAAATGTCAGTGAGCGTTCCGATTTCAGTTCCAGAGCAATTCGCCCAATGAGTCCATGATATTTAGTCGTTTTCAGCCAATTTTCTGGATTTTTGAAAATTTCACTTTTTTGTTAAAATATCCACTAAATGAGGGAATAAAATGTGTGAGGGTACCCCAGGAGAGTTCCAAATGTGTGTGGGTAGAATATATATCCCACGGGGGTAAAATTGAAAAAAGTTTAAAAAAATTTTTTTTTGGACTTAGTCATTTTTCCGGCGTTTATCAGACTTTCAGATAGGGGAAATGTCAGTGAGCATTCCGATTTCAGTTCCAGAGTGATTCTCCCAATGAGTCCTTGATATTTAGTCGTTTTCAGCCAATTTTCTGGATTTTTGAAAATTTCACTTTTTTGTGAAAATATCCACTAAATGAGGGAATAATATGTGTGAGGGTACACCAGGAGAGTTCCAAATGTGTGTGGGTAGAATATATATCCCACGGGGGTAAAATTGAAAAAAGTTTAAAAAAATTTTTTTTTGGACTTAGTCATTTTTCCGGCGTTTATCAGACTTTCAGATAGGGGAAATGTCAGTGAGCGTTCCGATTTCAGTTCCAGAGCGATTCGCCCAATGAGTCCTTGATATTTAGTCGTTTTCAGCCAATTTTCTGGATTTTTGAAAATTTCACTTTTTTGTTAAAATATCCACTAAATGAGGGAATAATATGTGTGAGGGTACCCCAGTAGAGTTCCAAATGTGTGTGGGTAGAATATATATCCCACGGGGGTAAAATTGAAAAAAGTTTAAAAAAATTTTTTTTTGGACTTAGTCATTTTTCCGGCGTTTATCAGACTTTCAGATAGGGGAAATGTCAGTGAGCATTCCGATTTCAGTTCCAGAGCAATTCGCCCAATGAGTCCATGATATTTAGTCGTTTTCAGCCAATTTTCTGGATTTTTGAAAATTTCACTTTTTTGTTAAAATATGCACTAAATGAGAGAATAATGTGTGTGAGGGTACCCCAGGAGATTTCCAAATGTGTGTGGGTAGAATATATATCCCACGGGGGTAAAATTGAAAAAAGTTGAAAAAAATTTTTTTTTGGACTTAGTCATTTTTCCGGCGTTTATCAGACTTTCAGAAAGGGGAAATGTCAGTGAGCGTTCCGATTTCAGTTCCAGAGCAATTCCCCCAATGAGTCCTTGATATTTAGTCGTTTTCAGCCAATTTTCTGGATTTTTGAAAATTTCACTTTTTTGTGAAAATATCCACTAAATGAGGGAATAATATGTGTGAGGGTACCCCAGGAGAGTTCCAAATGTGTGTGGGTAGAATATATATCCCACGGGGGTAAAATTGAAAAAAGTTTAAAAAAATTTTTTTTTGGACTTAGTCATTTTTCCGGCGTTTATCAGACTTTCAGATAGGGGAAATGTCAGTGAGCGTTCCGATTTCAGTTCCAGAGCAATTCGCCCAATGAGTCCATGATATTTAGTCGTTTTCAGCCAATTTTCTGGATTTTTGAAAATTTCACTTTTTTGTTAAAATATCCACTAAATGAGGGAATAAAATGTGTGAGGGTACCCCAGGAGAGTTCCAAATGTGTGTGGGTAGAATATATATCCCACGGGGGTAAAATTGAAAAAAGTTTAAAAAATTTTTTTTTTGGACTTAGTCATTTTTCCGGCGTTTATCAGACTTTCAGATAGGGGAAATGTCAGTGAGCATTCCGATTTCAGTTCCAGAGCGATTCGCCCAATGAGTCCTTGATATTTAGTCGTTTTCAGCCAATTTTCTGGATTTTTGAAAATTTCACTTTTTTGTAAAAATATCCACTAAATGAGGGAATAATATGTGTGAGGGTACCCCAGGAGAGTTCCAAATGTGTGTGGGTAGAATATATATCCCACGGGGGTAAAATTGAAAAAAGTTTAAAAAAATTTTTTTTTGGACTTAGTCATTTTTCCGGCGTTTATCAGACTTTCAGAAAGGGGAAATGTCAGTGAGCGTTCCGATTTCAGTTCCAGAGCAATTCGCCCAATGAGTCCATGATATTTAGTCGTTTTCAGCCAATTTTCTGGATTTTTGAAAATTTCACTTTTTTGTTAAAATATCCACTAAATGAGGGAATAAAATGTGTGAGGGTACCCCAGGAGAGTTCCAAATGTGTGTGGGTAGAATATATATCCCACGGTGGTAAAATTGAAAAAAGTTTAAAAAAATTTTTTTTTGGACTTAGTCATTTTTCCGGCGTTTATCAGACTTTCAGATAGGGGAAATGTCAGTGAGCATTCCGATTTCAGTTCCAGAGTGATTCTCCCAATGAGTCCTTGATATTTAGTCGTTTTCAGCCAATTTTCTGGATTTTTGAAAATTTCACTTTTTTGTGAAAATATCCACTAAATGAGGGAATATTATGTGTGAGGGTACCCCAGGAGATTTCCAAATGTGTGTGGGTAGAATATATATCCCACGGGGGTAAAATTGAAAAAAGTTGAAAAAAATTTTTTTTTGGACTTAGTCATTTTTCCGGCGTTTATCAGACTTTCAGATAGGGGAAATGTCAGTGAGCGTTCCGATTTCAGTTCCAGAGCGATTCGCCCAATGAGTCCTTGATATTTAGTCGTTTTCAGCCAATTTTCTGGATTTTTGAAAATTTCACTTTTTTGTTAAAATATCCACTAAATGAGGGAATAATATGTGTGAGGGTACCCCAGTAGAGTTCCAAATGTGTGTGGGTAGAATATATATCCCACGGGGGTAAAATTGAAAAAAGTTTAAAAAAATTTTTTTTTGGACTTAGTCATTTTTCCGGCGTTTATCAGACTTTCAGATAGGGGAAATGTCAGTGAGCGTTCCGATTTCAGTTCCAGAGCGATTCGCCCAATGAGTCCTTGATATTTAGTCGTTTTCAGCCAATTTTCTGGATTTTTGAAAATTTCACTTTTTTGTTAAAATATGCACTAAATGAGAGAATAATATGTGTGAGGGTACCCCAGGAGAGTTCCAAATGTGTGTGGGTAGAATATATATCCCACGGGGGTAAAATTGAAAAAAGTTTAAAAAAATTTTTTTTTGGACTGTCATTTTTCCGGCGTTTATCAGACTTTCAGAAAGGGGAAATGTCAGTGAGCGTTCCGATTTCAGTTCCAGAGCAATTCGCCCAATGAGTCCATGATATTTAGTCGTTTTCAGCCAATTTTCTGGATTTTTGAAAATTTCACTTTTTTGTTAAAATATCCACTAAATGAGGGAATAAAATGTGTGAGGGTACCCCAGGAGAGTTCCAAATGTGTGTGGGTAGAATATATATCCCACGGGGGTAAAATTGAAAAAAGTTTAAAAAAATTTTTTTTTGGACTTAGTCATTTTTCCGGCGTTTATCAGACTTTCAGATAGGGGAAATGTCAGTGAGCATTCCGATTTCAGTTCCAGAGTGATTCGCCCAATGAGTTCTTGATATTTAGTCGTTTTCAGCCAATTTTCTGGATTTTTGAAAATTTCACTTTTTTGTGAAAATATCCACTAAATGAGGGAATATTATGTGTGAGGGTACCCCAGGAGATTTCCAAATGTGTGTGGGTAGAATATATATCCCACGGGGGTAAAATTGAAAAAAGTTGAAAAAAATTTTTTTTTGGACTTAGTCATTTTTCCGGCGTTTATCAGACTTTCAGATAGGGGAAATGTCAGTGAGCGTTCCGATTTCAGTTCCAGATCGATTCGCCCAATGAGTCCTTGATATTTAGTCATTTTCAGCCAATTTTCTGGATTTTTGAAAATTTCACTTTTTTGTTAAAATATCCACTAAATGAGGGAATAATATGTGTGAGGGTACCCCAGTAGAGTTCCAAATGTGTGTGGGTAGAATATATATCCCACGGGGGTAAAATTGAAAAAAGTTTAAAAAAATTTTTTTTTGGACTTAGTCATTTTTCCGGCGTTTATCAGACTTTCAGATAGGGGAAATGTCAGTGAGCGTTCCGATTTCAGTTCCAGAGCGATTCGCCCAATGAGTCCTTGATATTTAGTCGTTTTCAGCCAATTTTCTGGATTTTTGAAAATTTCACTTTTTTGTGAAAATATCCACTAAATGATGGAATAATATGTGTGAGGGTACCCCAGGAGAGTTCCAAATGTGTGTGGGTAGAATATATATCCCACGGGGGTAAAATTGAAAAAAGTTGAAAAATTTGTTTTTTTAGACATAGTCATTTTTCCGGCGTTTATCAGACTTTCAGATAGGTAAAATGTCAGTTAGCGTTCCAATTTCAGTTCGAGAGCGATTCGCCCAATGAGTCCTTGATATTTAGTCGTTTTCAGCCAATTTTCTGGATTTTTGAAAATTTCACTTTTTTGTGAAAATATCCACTAAACGAGGGAATAATATGTGTGAGGGAACCCCAGGAGAGTTCCAAATGTGTGTGGGTAGAATATATATCCCACGGGGGTAAAATTGAAAAAAGTTGAAAAAAAAATTTTTTTTGACTTAGTCATTTTTCCGGCGTTTATCAGACTTTCAGATAGGGGAAATGTCAGTGAGCATTCCGATTTCAGTTCCAGAGCGATTCGCCCAATGAGTCCTTGATATTTAGTCGTTTTCAGCCAATTTTCTGGATTTTTGAAAATTTCACTTTTTTGTTAAAATATCCACTAAATGAGGGAATAATATGTGTGAGGGTACCCCAGTAGAGTTCCAAATGTGTGTGGGTAGAATATATATCCCACGGGGGTAAAATTGAAAAAAGTTTAAAAAAATTTTTTTTTGGACTTAGTCATTTTTCCGGCGTTTATCAGACTTTCAGAAAGGGGAAATGTCAGTGAGCGTTCCGATTTCAGTTCCAGAGCGATTCGCCCAATGAGTCCTTGATATTTAGTCGTTTTCAGCCAATTTTCTGGATTTTTGAAAATTTCACTTTTTTGTGAAAATATCCACTAAATGAGGGAATAATATGTGTGAGGGTACCCCAGGAGAGTTCCAAATGTGTGTGGGTAGAATATATATCCCACGGGGGTAAAATTGAAAATAGTTGAAAAAATTTTTTTTTTGGACTTAGTCATTTTTCTGGCGTTTATCAGACTTTCAGATAGGGAAAATGTCATTGAGCGTTCCAATTTCAGTTCCAGAGCAATTCGCCCAATGAGTCCTTGATATTTAGTCGTTTTCAGCCAATTTTCTGGATTTTTGAAAATTTCACTTTTTTGTGAAAATATCCACTAAACGAGGGAATAATATGTGTGAGGGTACCCCAGGAGATTTCCAAATGTGTGTGGGTAGAATATATATCCCACGGGGGTAAAATTGAAAAAAGTTGAATAAATTTTTTTTTGGACTTAGTCATTTTTCCGGCGTTTATCAGACTTTCAGATAGGGGAAATGTCAGTGAGCGTTCCGATTTCAGTTCCAGAGCGATTCGCCCAATGAGTCCTTGATATTTAGTCGTTTTCAGCCAATTTTCTGGATTTTTGAAAATTTCACTTTTTTGTGAAAATATCCACTAAATGAGGGAATAATATGTGTGAGGGTACCCCAGGAGAGTTCCAAATGTGTGTGGGTAGAATATATATCCCACGGGGGTAAAATTGAAAAAAGTTGAAAAATTTGTTTTTTTGGACATAGTCATTTTTCCGGCGTTTATCAGACTTTCAGATAGGTAAAATGTCAGTTAGCGTTCCAATTTCAGTTCGAGAGCGATTCGCCCAATGAGTCCTTGATATTTAGTCGTTTTCAGCCAATTTTCTGGATTTTTGAAAATTTCACTTTTTTGTTAAAATATCCACTAAACGAGGGAATAATATGTGTGAGGGAACCCCAGGAGAGTTCCAAATGTGTGTGGGTAGAATATATATCCCACGGGGGTAAAATTGAAAAAAGTTGAAAAAAAAATTTTTTTTGACTTAGTCATTTTTCCGGCGTTTATCAGACTTTCAGATAGGGGAAATGTCAGTGAGCATTCCGATTTCAGTTCCAGAGTGATTCGCCCAATGAGTCCTTGATATTTAGTCGTTTTCAGCCAATTTTCTGGATTTTTGAAAATTTCACTTTTTTGTGAAAATATCCACTAAATGAGGGAATAATATGTGTGAGGGTACCCCAGGAGATTTCCAAATGTGTGTGGGTAGAATATTTATCCCACGGGGGTAAAATTGAAAAAAGTTGAAAAAAAATTTTTTTTGGACTTAGTCATTTTTCCGGCGTTTATCAGACTTTCAGAAAGGGGAAATGTCAGTGAGCGTTCCGATTTCAGTTCCAGAGCGATTCGCCCAATGAGTCCATGATATTTAGTCGTTTTCAGCCAATTTTCTAGATTTTTGAAAATTTCACTTTTTTGTTAAAATATCCACTAAATGAGGGAATAATATGTGTGAGGGTACCCCAGTAGAGTTCCAAGTGTGTGTGGGTAGAATATATATCCCACGGGGGTAAAATTGAAAAAAGTTTAAAAAAAATTTTTTTTTGGACTTAGTCATTTTTCCGGCGTTTATCAGACTTTCAGATAGGGGAAATGTCAGTGAGCGTTCCGATTTCAGTTCCAGAGCGATTCGCCCAATGAGTCCTTGATATTTAGTCGTTTTCAGCCAATTTTCTGGATTTTTGAAAATTTCACTTTTTTGTAAAAATATCCACTAAATGAGGGAATAATATGTGTGAGGGTACCCCAGGAGAGTTCCAAATGTGTGTGGGTAGAATATATATCCCACGGGGGTAAAATTGAAAAAAGTTTAAAAAAATTTTTTTTTGGACTTAGTCATTTTTCCGGCGTTTATCAGACTTTCAGAAAGGGGAAATGTCAGTGAGCGTTCCGATTTCAGTTCCAGAGCAATTCGCCCAATGAGTCCATGATATTTAGTCGTTTTCAGCCAATTTTCTGGATTTTTGAAAATTTCACTTTTTTGTTAAAATATCCACTAAATGAGGGAATAAAATGTGTGAGGGTACCCCAGGAGAGTTCCAAATGTGTGTGGGTAGAATATATATCCCACGGGGGTAAAATTGAAAAAAGTTTAAAAAAATTTTTTTTTGGACTTAGTCATTTTTCCGGCGTTTATCAGACTTTCAGATAGGGGAAATGTCAGTGAGCATTCCGATTTCAGTTCCAGAGTGATTCTCCCAATGAGTCCTTGATATTTAGTCGTTTTCAGCCAATTTTCTGGATTTTTGAAAATTTCACTTTTTTGTGAAAATATCCACTAAATGAGGGAATATTATGTGTGAGGGTACCCCAGGAGATTTCCAAATGTGTGTGGGTAGAATATATATCCCACGGGGGTAAAATTGAAAAAAGTTGAAAAAAATTTTTTTTTGGACTTAGTCATTTTTCCGGCGTTTATCAGACTTTCAGATAGGGGAAATGTCAGTGAGCGTTCCGATTTCAGTTCCAGAGCGATTCGCCCAATGAGTCCTTGATATTTAGTCGTTTTCAGCCAATTTTCTGGATTTTTGAAAATTTCACTTTTTTGTTAAAATATCCACTAAATGAGGGAATAATATGTGTGAGGGTACCCCAGTAGAGTTCCAAATGTGTGTGGGTAGAATATATATCCCACGGGGGTAAAATTGAAAAAAGTTTAAAAAAATTTTTTTTTGGACTTAGTCATTTTTCCGGCGTTTATCAGACTTTCAGATAGGGGAAATGTCAGTGAGCGTTCCGATTTCAGTTCCAGAGCGATTCGCCCAATGAGTCCTTGATATTTAGTCGTTTTCAGCCAATTTTCTGGATTTTTGAAAATTTCACTTTTTTGTTAAAATATGCACTAAATGAGAGAATAATATGTGTGAGGGTACCCCAGGAGAGTTCCAAATGTGTGTGGGTAGAATATATATCCCACGGGGGTAAAATTGAAAAAAGTTTAAAAAAATTTTTTTTTGGACTTAGTCATTTTTCCGGCGTTTATCAGACTTTCAGAAAGGGGAAATGTCAGTGAGCGTTCCGATTTCAGTTCCAGAGCAATTCGCCCAATGAGTCCATGATATTTAGTCGTTTTCAGCCAATTTTCTGGATTTTTGAAAATTTCACTTTTTTGTTAAAATATCCACTAAATGAGGGAATAAAATGTGTGAGGGTACCCCAGGAGAGTTCCAAATGTGTGTGGGTAGAATATATATCCCACGGGGGTAAAATTGAAAAAAGTTTAAAAAAATTTTTTTTTGGACTTAGTCATTTTTCCGGCGTTTATCAGACTTTCAGATAGGGGAAATGTCAGTGAGCATTCCGATTTCAGTTCCAGAGTGATTCGCCCAATGAGTTCTTGATATTTAGTCGTTTTCAGCCAATTTTCTGGATTTTTGAAAATTTCACTTTTTTGTGAAAATATCCACTAAATGAGGGAATATTATGTGTGAGGGTACCCCAGGAGATTTCCAAATGTGTGTGGGTAGAATATATATCCCACGGGGGTAAAATTGAAAAAAGTTGAAAAAAATTTTTTTTTGGACTTAGTCATTTTTCTGGCGTTTATCAGACTTTCAGATAGGGAAAATGTCATTGAGCGTTCCAATTTCAGTTCCAGAGCAATTCGCCCAATGAGTCCTTGATATTTAGTCGTTTTCAGCCAATTTTCTGGATTTTTGAAAATTTCACTTTTTTGTGAAAATATCCACTAAACGAGGGAATAATATGTGTGAGGGTACCCCAGGAGATTTCCAAATGTGTGTGGGTAGAATATATATCCCACGGGGGTAAAATTGAAAAAAGTTGAATAAATTTTTTTTTGGACTTAGTCATTTTTCCGGCGTTTATCAGACTTTCAGATAGGGGAAATGTCAGTGAGCGTTCCGATTTCAGTTCCAGAGCGATTCGCCCAATGAGTCCTTGATATTTAGTCGTTTTCAGCCAATTTTCTGGATTTTTGAAAATTTCACTTTTTTGTGAAAATATCCACTAAATGAGGGAATAATATGTGTGAGGGTACCCCAGGAGAGTTCCAAATGTGTGTGGGTAGAATATATATCCCACGGGGGTAAAATTGAAAAAAGTTGAAAAATTTGTTTTTTTGGACATAGTCATTTTTCCGGCGTTTATCAGACTTTCAGATAGGTAAAATGTCAGTTAGCGTTCCAATTTCAGTTCGAGAGCGATTCGCCCAATGAGTCCTTGATATTTAGTCGTTTTCAGCCAATTTTCTGGATTTTTGAAAATTTCACTTTTTTGTTAAAATATCCACTAAACGAGGGAATAATATGTGTGAGGGAACCCCAGGAGAGTTCCAAATGTGTGTGGGTAGAATATATATCCCACGGGGGTAAAATTGAAAAAAGTTGAAAAAAAAATTTTTTTTGACTTAGTCATTTTTCCGGCGTTTATCAGACTTTCAGATAGGGGAAATGTCAGTGAGCATTCCGATTTCAGTTCCAGAGTGATTCGCCCAATGAGTCCTTGATATTTAGTCGTTTTCAGCCAATTTTCTGGATTTTTGAAAATTTCACTTTTTTGTGAAAATATCCACTAAATGAGGGAATAATATGTGTGAGGGTACCCCAGGAGATTTCCAAATGTGTGTGGGTAGAATATTTATCCCACGGGGGTAAAATTGAAAAAAGTTGAAAAAAAATTTTTTTTGGACTTAGTCATTTTTCCGGCGTTTATCAGACTTTCAGAAAGGGGAAATGTCAGTGAGCGTTCCGATTTCAGTTCCAGAGCGATTCGCCCAATGAGTCCATGATATTTAGTCGTTTTCAGCCAATTTTCTAGATTTTTGAAAATTTCACTTTTTTGTTAAAATATCCACTAAATGAGGGAATAATATGTGTGAGGGTACCCCAGTAGAGTTCCAAATGTGTGTGGGTAGAATATATATCCCACGGGGGTAAAATTGAAAAAAGTTTAAAAAAAATTTTTTTTTGGACTTAGTCATTTTTCCGGCGTTTATCAGACTTTCAGATAGGGGAAATGTCAGTGAGCGTTCCGATTTCAGTTCCAGAGCGATTCGCCCAATGAGTCCTTGATATTTAGTCGTTTTCAGCCAATTTTCTGGATTTTTGAAAATTTCACTTTTTTGTAAAAATATCCACTAAATGAGGGAATAATATGTGTGAGGGTACCCCAGGAGAGTTCCAAATGTGTGTGGGTAGAATATATATCCCACGGGGGTAAAATTGAAAAAAGTTTAAAAAATTTTTTTTTTGGACTTAGTCATTTTTCCGGCGTTTATCAGACTTTCAGAAAGGGGAAATGTCAGTGAGCGTTCCGATTTCAGTTCCAGAGCAATTCGCCCAATGAGTCCATGATATTTAGTCGTTTTCAGCCAATTTTCTGGATTTTTGAAAATTTCACTTTTTTGTTAAAATATCCACTAAATGAGGGAATAAAATGTGTGAGGGTACCCCAGGAGAGTTCCAAATGTGTGTGGGTAGAATATATATCCCACGGGGGTAAAATTGAAAAAAGTTTAAAAAAATTTTTTTTTGGACTTAGTCATTTTTCCGGCGTTTATCAGACTTTCAGATAGGGGAAATGTCAGTGAGCATTCCGATTTCAGTTCCAGAGTGATTCTCCCAATGAGTCCTTGATATTTAGTCGTTTTCAGCCAATTTTCTGGATTTTTGAAAATTTCACTTTTTTGTGAAAATATCCACTAAATGAGGGAATATTATGTGTGAGGGTACCCCAGGAGATTTCCAAATGTGTGTGGGTAGAATATATATCCCACGGGGGTAAAATTGAAAAAAGTTGAAAAAAATTTTTTTTTGGACTTAGTCATTTTTCCGGCGTTTATCAGACTTTCAGATAGGGGAAATGTCAGTGAGCGTTCCGATTTCAGTTCCAGAGCGATTCGCCCAATGAGTCCTTGATATTTAGTCGTTTTCAGCCAATTTTCTGGATTTTTGAAAATTTCACTTTTTTGTTAAAATATCCACTAAATGAGGGAATAATATGTGTGAGGGTACCCCAGTAGAGTTCCAAATGTGTGTGGGTAGAATATATATCCCACGGGGGTAAAATTGAAAAAAGTTTAAAAAAATTTTTTTTTGGACTTAGTCATTTTTCCGGCGTTTATCAGACTTTCAGATAGGGGAAATGTCAGTGAGCGTTCCGATTTCAGTTCCAGAGCGATTCGCCCAATGAGTCCTTGATATTTAGTCGTTTTCAGCCAATTTTCTGGATTTTTGAAAATTTCACTTTTTTGTTAAAATATGCACTAAATGAGAGAATAATATGTGTGAGGGTACCCCAGGAGAGTTCCAAATGTGTGTGGGTAGAATATATATCCCACGGGGGTAAAATTGAAAAAAGTTTAAAAAAATTTTTTTTTGGACTTAGTCATTTTTCCGGCGTTTATCAGACTTTCAGAAAGGGGAAATGTCAGTGAGCGTTCCGATTTCAGTTCCAGAGCAATTCGCCCAATGAGTCCATGATATTTAGTCGTTTTCAGCCAATTTTCTGGATTTTTGAAAATTTCACTTTTTTGTTAAAATATCCACTAAATGAGGGAATAAAATGTGTGAGGGTACCCCAGGAGAGTTCCAAATGTGTGTGGGTAGAATATATATCCCACGGGGGTAAAATTGAAAAAAGTTTAAAAAAATTTTTTTTTGGACTTAGTCATTTTTCCGGCGTTTATCAGACTTTCAGATAGGGGAAATGTCAGTGAGCATTCCGATTTCAGTTCCAGAGTGATTCGCCCAATGAGTTCTTGATATTTAGTCGTTTTCAGCCAATTTTCTGGATTTTTGAAAATTTCACTTTTTTGTGAAAATATCCACTAAATGAGGGAATATTATGTGTGAGGGTACCCCAGGAGATTTCCAAATGTGTGTGGGTAGAATATATATCCCACGGGGGTAAAATTGAAAAAAGTTGAAAAAAATTTTTTTTTGGACTTAGTCATTTTTCCGGCGTTTATCAGACTTTCAGATAGGGGAAATGTCAGTGAGCGTTCCGATTTCAGTTCCAGAGCGATTCGCCCAATGAGTCCTTGATATTTAGTCATTTTCAGCCAATTTTCTGGATTTTTGAAAATTTCACTTTTTTGTTAAAATATCCACTAAATGAGGGAATAATATGTGTGAGGGTACCCCAGTAGAGTTCCAAATGTGTGTGGGTAGAATATATATCCCACGGGGGTAAAATTGAAAAAAGTTTAAAAAAATTTTTTTTTGGACTTAGTCATTTTTCCGGCGTTTATCAGACTTTCAGATAGGGGAAATGTCAGTGAGCGTTCCGATTTCAGTTCCAGAGCGATTCGCCCAATGAGTCCTTGATATTTAGTCGTTTTCAGCCAATTTTCTGGATTTTTGAAAATTTCACTTTTTTGTGAAAATATCCACTAAATGATGGAATAATATGTGTGAGGGTACCCCAGGAGAGTTCCAAATGTGTGTGGGTAGAATATATATCCCACGGGGGTAAAATTGAAAAAAGTTGAAAAATTTGTTTTTTTAGACATAGTCATTTTTCCGGCGTTTATCAGACTTTCAGATAGGTAAAATGTCAGTTAGCGTTCCAATTTCAGTTCGAGAGCGATTCGCCCAATGAGTCCTTGATATTTAGTCGTTTTCAGCCAATTTTCTGGATTTTTGAAAATTTCACTTTTTTGTGAAAATATCCACTAAACGAGGGAATAATATGTGTGAGGGAACCCCAGGAGAGTTCCAAATGTGTGTGGGTAGAATATATATCCCACGGGGGTAAAATTGAAAAAAGTTGAAAAAAAAATTTTTTTTGACTTAGTCATTTTTCCGGCGTTTATCAGACTTTCAGATAGGGGAAATGTCAGTGAGCATTCCGATTTCAGTTCCAGAGCGATTCGCCCAATGAGTCCTTGATATTTAGTCGTTTTCAGCCAATTTTCTGGATTTTTGAAAATTTCACTTTTTTGTTAAAATATCCACTAAATGAGGGAATAATATGTGTGAGGGTACCCCAGTAGAGTTCCAAATGTGTGTGGGTAGAATATATATCCCACGGGGGTAAAATTGAAAAAAGTTTAAAAAAATTTTTTTTTGGACTTAGTCATTTTTCCGGCGTTTATCAGACTTTCAGAAAGGGGAAATGTCAGTGAGCGTTCCGATTTCAGTTCCAGAGCGATTCGCCCAATGAGTCCTTGATATTTAGTCGTTTTCAGCCAATTTTCTGGATTTTTGAAAATTTCACTTTTTTGTGAAAATATCCACTAAATGAGGGAATAATATGTGTGAGGGTACCCCAGGAGAGTTCCAAATGTGTGTGGGTAGAATATATATCCCACGGGGGTAAAATTGAAAAAAGTTTAAAAAATTTTTTTTTTGGACTTAGTCATTTTTCCGGCGTTTATCAGACTTTCAGATAGGGGAAATGTCAGTGAGCATTCCGATTTCAGTTCCAGAGCGATTCGCCCAATGAGTCCTTGATATTTAGTCGTTTTCAGCCAATTTTCTGGATTTTTGAAAATTTCACTTTTTTGTGAAAATATCCACTAAATGAGGGAATATTATGTGTGAGGGTACCCCAGGAGAGTTCCAAATGTGTGTGGGTAGAATATATATCCCACGGGGGTAAAATTGAAAATAGTTGAAAAAATTTTTTTTTTGGACTTAGTCATTTTTCCGGCGTTTATCAGACTTTCAGATAGGGAAAATGTCATTGAGCGTTCCAATTTCAGTTCCAGAGCAATTCGCCCAATGAGTCCTTGATATTTAGTCGTTTTCAGCCAATTTTCTGGATTTTTGAAAATTTCACTTTTTTGTGAAAATATCCACTAAATGAGGGAATATTATGTGTGAGGGTACCCCAGGAGATTTCCAAATGTGTGTGGGTAGAATATATATCCCACGGGGGTAAAATTGAAAAAAGTTGAAAAAAATTTTTTTTTGGACTTAGTCATTTTTCCGGCGTTTATCAGACTTTCAGAAAGGGGAAATGTCAGTGAGCGTTCCGATTTCAGTTCCAGAGCAATTCGCCCAATGAGTCCTTGATATTTAGTCGTTTTCAGCCAATTTTCTGGATTTTTGAAAATTTCACTTTTTTGTGAAAATATCCACTAAATGAGGGAATAATATGTGTGAGGGTACCCCAGGAGAGTTCCAAATGTGTGTGGGTAGAATATATATCCCACGGGGGTAAAATTGAAAAAAGTTTAAAAAAATTTTTTTTTGGGCTTAGTCATTTTTCCGGCGTTTATCAGACTTTCAGATAGGTGAAATGTCAGTGAGCGTTCCGATTTCAGTTCCAGAGCGATTCGCCCAATGAGTCCTTGATATTTAGTCATTTTCAGCCAATTTTCTGGATTTTTGAAAATTTCACTTTTTTGTGAAAATATCCACTAAATGAGGGAATAATATGTGTGAGGGTACCCCAGGAGATTTCCAAATGTGTGTGGGTAGAATATTTATCCCACGGGGGTAAAATTGAAAAAAGTTGAAAAAAAATTTTTTTTGGACTTAGTCATTTTTCCGGCGTTTATCAGACTTTCAGAAAGGGGAAATGTCAGTGAGCGTTCCGATTTCAGTTCCAGAGCAATTCGCCCAATGAGTCCATGATATTTAGTCGTTTTCAGCCAATTTTCTAGATTTTTGAAAATTTCACTTTTTTGTTAAAATATCCACTAAATGAGGGAATAATATGTGTGAGGGTACCCCAGGAGAGTTCCAAATGTGTGTGGGTAGAATATATATCCCACGGGGGTAAAATTGAAAAAAGTTTAAAAAAATTTTTTTTTGGACTTAGTCATTTTTCCGGCGTTTATCAGACTTTCAGATAGGGAAAATGTCAGTTAACGTTCCAATTTCAGTTCGAGAGCGATTCGCCCAATGAGTCCTTGATATTTAGTCGTTTTCAGCCAATTTTCTGGATTTTTGAAAATTTCACTTTTTTGTGAAAATATCCACTAAATGAGGGAATATTATGTGTGAGGGTACCCCAGGAGATTTCCAAATGTGTGTGGGTAGAATATATATCCCACGGGGGTAAAATTGAAAAAAGTTGAAAAAAATTTTTTTTTGGACTTAGTCATTTTTCCGGCGTTTATCAGACTTTCAGAAAGGGGAAATGTCAGTGAGCGTTCCGATTTCAGTTCCAGAGCAATTCGCCCAATGAGTCCTTGATATTTAGTCGTTTTCAGCCAATTTTCTGGATTTTTGAAAATTTCACTTTTTTGTGAAAATATCCACTAAATGAGGGAATAATATGTGTGAGGGTACCCCAGGAGAGTTCCAAATGTGTGTGGGTAGAATATATATCCCACGGGGGTAAAATTGAAAAAAGTTTAAAAAAATTTTTTTTTGGGCTTAGTCATTTTTCCGGCGTTTATCAGACTTTCAGATAGGGGAAATGTCAGTGAGCGTTCCGATTTCAGTTCCAGAGCGATTCGCCCAATGAGTCCTTGATATTTAGTCGTTTTCAGCCAATTTTCTGGATTTTTGAAAATTTCACTTTTTTGTGAAAATATCCACTAAATGAGGGAATAATATGTGTGAGGGTACCCCAGGAGAGTTCCAAATGTGTGTGGGTAGAATATATATCCCACGGGGGTAAAATTGAAAATAGTTGAAAAAATTTTTTTTTTGGACTTAGTCATTTTTCCGGCGTTTATCAGACTTTCAGATAGGGAAAATGTCATTGAGCGTTCCAATTTCAGTTCCAGAGCAATTCGCCCAATGAGTCCTTGATATTTAGTCGTTTTCAGCCAATTTTCTGGATTTTTGAAAATTTCACTTTTTTGTGAAAATATCCACTAAACGAGGGAATAATATGTGTGAGGGTACCCCAGGAGATTTCCAAATGTGTGTGCGTAGAATATATATCCCACGGGGGTAAAATTGAAAAAAGTTGAACAAATTTTTTTTTGGACTTAGTCATTTTTCCGGCGTTTATCAGACTTTCAGATAGGGGAAATGTCAGTGAGCGTTCCGATTTCAGTTCCAGAGCGATTCGCCCAATGAGTCCTTGATATTTAGTCATTTTCAGCCAATTTTCTGGATTTTTGAAAATTTCACTTTTTTGTTAAAATATCCACTAAATGAGGGAATAATATGTGTGAGGGTACCCCAGTAGAGTTCCAAATGTGTGTGGGTAGAATATATATCCCACGGGGGTAAAATTGAAAAAAGTTTAAAAAATTTTTTTTTTGGACTTAGTCATTTTTCCGGCGTTTATCAGACTTTCAGATAGGGGAAATGTCAGTGAGCATTCCGATTTCAGTTCCAGAGCGATTCGCCCAATGAGTCCTTGATATTTAGTCGTTTTCAGCCAATTTTCTGGATTTTTGAAAATTTCACTTTTTTGTGAAAATATCCACTAAATGAGGGAATATTATGTGTGAGGGTACCCCAGGAGAGTTCCAAATGTGTGTGGGTAGAATATATATCCCACGGGGGTAAAATTGAAAATAGTTGAAAAAATTTTTTTTTTGGACTTAGTCATTTTTCCGGCGTTTATCAGACTTTCAGATAGGGAAAATGTCATTGAGCGTTCCAATTTCAGTTCCAGAGCAATTCGCCCAATGAGTCCTTGATATTTAGTCGTTTTCAGCCAATTTTCTGGATTTTTGAAAATTTCACTTTTTTGTGAAAATATCCACTAAATGAGGGAATATTATGTGTGAGGGTACCCCAGGAGATTTCCAAATGTGTGTGGGTAGAATATATATCCCACGGGGGTAAAATTGAAAAAAGTTGAAAAAAATTTTTTTTTGGACTTAGTCATTTTTCCGGCGTTTATCAGACTTTCAGAAAGGGGAAATGTCAGTGAGCGTTCCGATTTCAGTTCCAGAGCAATTCGCCCAATGAGTCCTTGATATTTAGTCGTTTTCAGCCAATTTTCTGGATTTTTGAAAATTTCACTTTTTTGTGAAAATATCCACTAAATGAGGGAATAATATGTGTGAGGGTACCCCAGGAGAGTTCCAAATGTGTGTGGGTAGAATATATATCCCACGGGGGTAAAATTGAAAAAAGTTTAAAAAAATTTTTTTTTGGGCTTAGTCATTTTTCCGGCGTTTATCAGACTTTCAGATAGGTGAAATGTCAGTGAGCGTTCCGATTTCAGTTCCAGAGCGATTCGCCCAATGAGTCCTTGATATTTAGTCATTTTCAGCCAATTTTCTGGATTTTTGAAAATTTCACTTTTTTGTGAAAATATCCACTAAATGAGGGAATAATATGTGTGAGGGTACCCCAGGAGATTTCCAAATGTGTGTGGGTAGAATATTTATCCCACGGGGGTAAAATTGAAAAAAGTTGAAAAAAAATTTTTTTTGGACTTAGTCATTTTTCCGGCGTTTATCAGACTTTCAGAAAGGGGAAATGTCAGTGAGCGTTCCGATTTCAGTTCCAGAGCAATTCGCCCAATGAGTCCATGATATTTAGTCGTTTTCAGCCAATTTTCTAGATTTTTGAAAATTTCACTTTTTTGTTAAAATATCCACTAAATGAGGGAATAATATGTGTGAGGGTACCCCAGGAGAGTTCCAAATGTGTGTGGGTAGAATATATATCCCACGGGGGTAAAATTGAAAAAAGTTTAAAAAAATTTTTTTTTGGACTTAGTCATTTTTCCGGCGTTTATCAGACTTTCAGATAGGGAAAATGTCAGTTAACGTTCCAATTTCAGTTCGAGAGCGATTCGCCCAATGAGTCCTTGATATTTAGTCGTTTTCAGCCAATTTTCTGGATTTTTGAAAATTTCACTTTTTTGTGAAAATATCCACTAAATGAGGGAATATTATGTGTGAGGGTACCCCAGGAGATTTCCAAATGTGTGTGGGTAGAATATATATCCCACGGGGGTAAAATTGAAAAAAGTTGAAAAAAATTTTTTTTTGGACTTAGTCATTTTTCCGGCGTTTATCAGACTTTCAGAAAGGGGAAATGTCAGTGAGCGTTCCGATTTCAGTTCCAGAGCAATTCGCCCAATGAGTCCTTGATATTTAGTCGTTTTCAGCCAATTTTCTGGATTTTTGAAAATTTCACTTTTTTGTGAAAATATCCACTAAATGAGGGAATAATATGTGTGAGGGTACCCCAGGAGAGTTCCAAATGTGTGTGGGTAGAATATATATCCCACGGGGGTAAAATTGAAAAAAGTTTAAAAAAATTTTTTTTTGGGCTTAGTCATTTTTCCGGCGTTTATCAGACTTTCAGATAGGGGAAATGTCAGTGAGCGTTCCGATTTCAGTTCCAGAGCGATTCGCCCAATGAGTCCTTGATATTTAGTCGTTTTCAGCCAATTTTCTGGATTTTTGAAAATTTCACTTTTTTGTGAAAATATCCACTAAATGAGGGAATAATATGTGTGAGGGTACCCCAGGAGAGTTCCAAATGTGTGTGGGTAGAATATATATCCCACGGGGGTAAAATTGAAAATAGTTGAAAAAATTTTTTTTTTGGACTTAGTCATTTTTCCGGCGTTTATCAGACTTTCAGATAGGGAAAATGTCATTGAGCGTTCCAATTTCAGTTCCAGAGCAATTCGCCCAATGAGTCCTTGATATTTAGTCGTTTTCAGCCAATTTTCTGGATTTTTGAAAATTTCACTTTTTTGTGAAAATATCCACTAAACGAGGGAATAATATGTGTGAGGGTACCCCAGGAGATTTCCAAATGTGTGTGCGTAGAATATATATCCCACGGGGGTAAAATTGAAAAAAGTTGAACAAATTTTTTTTTGGACTTAGTCATTTTTCCGGCGTTTATCAGACTTTCAGATAGGGGAAATGTCAGTGAGCGTTCCGATTTCAGTTCCAGAGCGATTCGCCCAATGAGTCCTTGATATTTAGTCATTTTCAGCCAATTTTCTGGATTTTTGAAAATTTCACTTTTTTGTTAAAATATCCACTAAATGAGGGAATAATATGTGTGAGGGTACCCCAGTAGAGTTCCAAATGTGTGTGGGTAGAATATATATCCCACGGGGGTAAAATTGAAAAAAGTTTAAAAAATTTTTTTTTTGGACTTAGTCATTTTTCCGGCGTTTATCAGACTTTCAGATAGGGGAAATGTCAGTGAGCATTCCGATTTCAGTTCCAGAGCGATTCGCCCAATGAGTCCTTGATATTTAGTCGTTTTCAGCCAATTTTCTGGATTTTTGAAAATTTCACTTTTTTGTGAAAATATCCACTAAATGAGGGAATAATATGTGTGAGGGTACCCCAGGAGAGTTCCAAATGTGTGTGGGTAGAATATATATCCCACGGGGGTAAAATTGAAAATAGTTGAAAAAATTTTTTTTTTGGACTTAGTCATTTTTCCGGCGTTTATCAGACTTTCAGATAGGGAAAATGTCATTGAGCGTTCCAATTTCAGTTCCAGAGCAATTCGCCCAATGAGTCCTTGATATTTAGTCGTTTTCAGCCAATTTTCTGGATTTTTGAAAATTTCACTTTTTTGTGAAAATATCCACTAAATGAGGGAATATTATGTGTGAGGGTACCCCAGGAGATTTCCAAATGTGTGTGGGTAGAATATATATCCCACGGGGGTAAAATTGAAAAAAGTTGAAAAAAATTTTTTTTTGGACTTAGTCATTTTTCCGGCGTTTATCAGACTTTCAGAAAGGGGAAATGTCAGTGAGCGTTCCGATTTCAGTTCCAGAGCAATTCGCCCAATGAGTCCTTGATATTTAGTCGTTTTCAGCCAATTTTCTGGATTTTTGAAAATTTCACTTTTTTGTGAAAATATCCACTAAATGAGGGAATAATATGTGTGAGGGTACCCCAGGAGAGTTCCAAATGTGTGTGGGTAGAATATATATCCCACGGGGGTAAAATTGAAAAAAGTTTAAAAAAATTTTTTTTTGGGCTTAGTCATTTTTCCGGCGTTTATCAGACTTTCAGATAGGTGAAATGTCAGTGAGCGTTCCGATTTCAGTTCCAGAGCGATTCGCCCAATGAGTCCTTGATATTTAGTCATTTTCAGCCAATTTTCTGGATTTTTGAAAATTTCACTTTTTTGTGAAAATATCCACTAAATGAGGGAATAATATGTGTGAGGGTACCCCAGTAGAGTTCCAAATGTGTGTGGGTAGAATATATATCCCACGGGGGTAAAATTGAAAAAAGTTTAAAAAAATTTTTTTTTGGACTTAGTCATTTTTCCGGCGTTTATCAGACTTTCAGAAAGGGGAAATGTCAGTGAGCGTTCCGATTTCAGTTCCAGAGCGATTCGCCCAATGAGTCCTTGATATTTAGTCGTTTTCAGCCAATTTTCTGGATTTTTGAAAATTTCACTTTTTTGTGAAAATATCCACTAAATGAGGGAATAATATGTGTGAGGGTACCCCAGGAGAGTTCCAAATGTGTGTGGGTAGAATATATATCCCACGGGGGTAAAATTGAAAATAGTTGAAAAAATTTTTTTTTTGGACTTAGTCATTTTTCCGGCGTTTATCAGACTTTCAGATAGGGAAAATGTCATTGAGCATTCCAATTTCAGTTCCAGAGCAATTCGCCCAATGAGTCCTTGATATTTAGTCGTTTTCAGCCAATTTTCTGGATTTTTGAAAATTTCACTTTTTTGTGAAAATATCCACTAAACGAGGGAATAATATGTGTGAGGGTACCCCAGGAGATTTCCAAATGTGTGTGGGTAGAATATATATCCCACGGGGGTAAAATTGAAAAAAGTTGAACAAATTTTTTTTTGGACTTAGTCATTTTTCCGGCGTTTATCAGACTTTCAGATAGGGGAAATGTCAGTGAGCGTTCCGATTTCAGTTCCAGAGCGATTCGCCCAATGAGTCCTTGATATTTAGTCGTTTTCAGCCAATTTTCTGGATTTTTGAAAATTTCACTTTTTTGTTAAAATATCCACTAAATGAGGGAATAATATGTGTGAGGGTACCCCAGTAGAGTTCCAAATGTGTGTGGGTAGAATATATATCCCACGGGGGTAAAATTGAAAAAAGTTTAAAAAATTTTTTTTTTGGACTTAGTCATTTTTCCGGCGTTTATCAGACTTTCAGATAGGGGAAATGTCAGTGAGCATTCCGATTTCAGTTCCAGAGCGATTCGCCGAATGAGTCCTTGATATTTAGTCGTTTTCAGCCAATTTTCTGGATTTTTGAAAATTTCACTTTTTTGTGAAAATATCCACTAAATGAGGGAATAATATGTGTGAGGGTACCCCAGGAGAGTTCCAAATGTGTGTGGGTAGAATATATATCCCACGGGGGTAAAATTGAAAATAGTTGAAAAAATTTTTTTTTTGGACTTAGTCATTTTTCCGGCGTTTATCAGACTTTCAGAAAGGGAAAATGTCATTGAGCGTTCCAATTTCAGTTCCAGAGCAATTCGCCCAATGAGTCCTTGATATTTAGTCGTTTTCAGCCAATTTTCTGGATTTTTGAAAATTTCACTTTTTTGTGAAAATATCCACTAAACGAGGGAATAATATGTGTGAGGGTACCCCAGGAGATTTCCAAATGTGTGTGGGTAGAATATATATCCCACGGGGGTAAAATTGAAAAAAGTTGAACACATTTTTTTTTGGACTTAGTCATTTTTCCGGCGTTTATCAGACTTTCAGATAGGGGAAATGTCAGTGAGCGTTCCGATTTCAGTTCCAGAGCGATTCGCCCAATGAGTCCTTGATATTTAGTAGTTTTCAGCCAATTTTCTGGATTTTTGAAAATTTCACTTTTTTGTTAAAATATCCACTAAATGAGGGAATAATATGTGTGAGGGTACCCCAGTAGAGTTCCAAATGTGTGTGGGTAGAATATATATCCCACGGGGGTAAAATTGAAAAAAGTTGAAAAATTTGTTTTTTTGGACATATTCATTTTTCCGGCGTTTATCAGACTTTCAGATAGGTAAAATGTCAGTTAGCGTTCCAATTTCAGTTCGAGAGCGATTCGCCCAATGAGTCCTTGATATTTAGTCGTTTTCAGCCAATTTTCTGGATTTTTGAAAATTTCACTTTTTTGTGAAAATATCCACTAAACGAGGGAATAATATGTGTGAGGGAACCCCAGGAGAGTTCCAAATGTGTGTGGGTAGAATATATATCCCACGGGGGTAAAATTGAAAAAAGTTGAAAAAAAAATTTTTTTTGACTTAGTCATTTTTCCGGCGTTTATCAGACTTTCAGATAGGGGAAATGTCAGTGAGCATTCCGATTTCAGTTCCAGAGTGATTCGCCCAATGAGTCCTTGATATTTAATCGTTTTCAGCCAATTTTCTGGATTTTTGAAAATTTCACTTTTTTGTGAAAATATCCACTAAACGAGGGAATAATATGTGTGAGGGTACCCCAGGAGATTTCCAAATGTGTGTGGGTAGAATATATATCCCACGGGGGTAAAATTGAAAAAAGTTGAACACATTTTTTTTTGGACTTAGTCATTTTTCCGGCGTTTATCAGACTTTCAGATAGGGGAAATGTCAGTGAGCGTTCCGATTTCAGTTCCAGAGCGATTCGCCCAATGAGTCCTTGATATTTAGTAGTTTTCAGCCAATTTTCTGGATTTTTGAAAATTTCACTTTTTTGTTAAAATATCCACTAAATGAGGGAATAATATGTGTGAGGGTACCCCAGTAGAGTTCCAAATGTGTGTGGGTAGAATATATATCCCACGGGGGTAAAATTGAAAAAAGTTGAAAAATTTGTTTTTTTGGACATAGTCATTTTTCCGGCGTTTATCAGACTTTCAGATAGGTAAAATGTCAGTTAGCGTTCCAATTTCAGTTCGAGAGCGATTCGCCCAATGAGTCCTTGATATTTAGTCGTTTTCAGCCAATTTTCTGGATTTTTGAAAATTTCACTTTTTTGTGAAAATATCCACTAAACGAGGGAATAATATGTGTGAGGGAACCCCAGGAGAGTTCCAAATGTGTGTGGGTAGAATATATATCCCACGGGGGTAAAATTGAAAAAAGTTGAAAAAAAAATTTTTTTTGACTTAGTCATTTTTCCGGCGTTTATCAGACTTTCAGATAGGGGAAATGTCAGTGAGCATTCCGATTTCAGTTCCAGAGTGATTCGCCCAATGAGTCCTTGATATTTAATCGTTTTCAGCCAATTTTCTGGATTTTTGAAAATTTCACTTTTTTGTGAAAATATCCACTAAATGAGGGAATAATATGTTTGAGGGTACCCCAGGAGATTTCCAAATGTGTGTGGGTAGAATATATATCCCACGGGGGTAAAATTGAAAAAAGTTGAAAAAAAAATTTTTTTGGACTTAGTCATTTTTCCGGCGTTTATCAGACTTTCAGAAAGGGGAAATGTCAGTGAGCGTTCCGATTTCAGTTCCAGAGCAATTCGCCCAATGAGTCCATGATATTTAGTCGTTTTCAGCCAATTTTCTGGATTTTTGAAAATTTCACTTTTTTGTTAAAATATCCACTAAATGAGAGAATAATATGTGTGAGGGTACCCCAGGAGAGTTCCAAATGTGTGTGGGTAGAATATATATCCCACGGGGGTAAAATTGAAAAAAGTATAAAAAAATTTTTTTTTGGACTTAGTCATTTTTCCGGCGTTTATCAGACTTTCAGATAGGGGAAATGTCAGTGAGCATTCCGATTTCAGTTCCAGAGCGATTCGCCCAATGAGTCCTTGATATTTAGTCATTTTCAGCCAATTTTCTGGATTTTTGAAAATTTCACTTTTTTGTGAAAATATCCACTAAATGAGGGAATAATATGTGTGAGGGTACCCCAGGAGAGTTCCAAATGTGTGTGGGTAGAATATATATCCCACGGGGGTAAAATTGAAAATAGTTGAAAAAATTTTTTTTTTGGACTTAGTCATTTTTCCGGCGTTTATCAGACTTTCAGATAGGGAAAATGTCATTGAGCGTTCCAATTTCAGTTCCAGAGCAATTCGCCCAATGAGTCCTTGATATTTAGTCGTTTTCAGCCAATTTTCTGGATTTTTGAAAATTTCACTTTTTTGTGAAAATATCCACTAAACGAGGGAATAATATGTGTGAGGGTACCCCAGGAGATTTCCAAATGTGTGTGGGTAGAATATATATCCCACGGGGGTAAAATTGAAAAAAGTTGAACAAATTTTTTTTTGGACTTAGTCATTTTTCCGGCGTTTATCAGACTTTCAGATAGGGGAAATGTCAGTGAGCGTTCCGATTTCAGTTCCAGAGCAATTCGCCCAATGAGTGCTTGATATTTAGTCGTTTTCAGCCAATTTTCTGGATTTTTGAAAATTTCACTTTTTTGTGAAAATATCCACTAAATGAGGGAATAATATGTGTGAGGGTACCCCAGGAGAGTTCCAAATGTGTGTGGGTAGAATATATATCCCACGGGGGTAAAATTGAAAAAAGTTTAAAAAAATTTTTTTTTGGACTTAGTCATTTTTCCGGCGTTTATCAGACTTTCAGATAGGGGAAATGTCAGTGAGCATTCCGATTTCAGTTCCAGAGCGATTCGCCCAATGAGTCCTTGATATTTAGTCGTTTTCAGCCAATTTTCTGGATTTTTGAAAATTTCACTTTTTTGTGAAAATATCCACTAAATGAGGGAATAATATGTGTGAGGGTACCCCAGGAGAGTTCCAAATGTGTGTGGGTAGAATATATATCCCACGGGGGTAAAATTGAAAATAGTTGAAAAATTTTTTTTTTGGACTTAGTCATTTTTCCGGCGTTTATCAGACTTTCAGAAAGGGGAAATGTCAGTGAGCGTTCCGATTTCAGTTCCAGAGCAATTCGCCCAATGAGTCCATGATATTTAGTCGTTTTCAGCCAATTTTCTGGATTTTTGAAAATTTCACTTTTTTGTTAAAATATCCACTAAATGAGGGAATAATATGTGTGAGGGTACCCCAGTAGAGTTCCAAATGTGTGTGGGTAGAATATATATCCCACGGGGGTAAAATTGAAAAAAGTTTAAAAAAATTTTTTTTTGGACTTAGTCATTTTTCCGGCGTTTATCAGACTTTCAGAAAGGGGAAATGTCAGTGAGCGTTCCGATTTCAGTTCCAGAGCGATTCGCCCAATGAGTCCTTGATATTTAGTCGTTTTCAGCCAATTTTCTGGATTTTTGAAAATTTCACTTTTTTGTTAAAATATCCACTAAATGAGGGAATAATATGTGTGAGGGTACCCCAGTAGAGTTCCAAATGTGTGTGGGTAGAATATATATCCCACGGGGGTAAAATTGAAAAAAGTTTAAAAAAAATTTTTTTTGGACTTAGTCATTTTTCCGGCGTTTATCAGACTTTCAGATAGGGAAAATGTCATTGAGCGTTCCAATTTCAGTTCCAGAGCAATTCGCCCAATGAGTCCTTGATATTTAGTCGTTTTCAGCCAATTTTCTGGATTTTTGAAAATTTCACTTTTTTGTGAAAATATCCACTAAACGAGGGAATAATATGTGTGAGGGTACCCCAGGAGATTTCCAAATGTGTGTGGGTAGAATATATATCCAACGGGGGTAAAATTGAAAAAAGTTGAACAAATTTTTTTTTGAACTTAGTCATTTTTCCGGCGTTTATCAGACTTTCAGATAGGGGAAATGTCAGTGAGCGTTCCGATTTCAGTTCCAGAGCAATTCGCCCAATGAGTGCTTGATATTTAGTTGTTTTCAGCCAATTTTCTGGATTTTTGAAAATTTCACTTTTTTGTGAAAATATCCACTAAATGAGGGAATAATATGTGTGAGGGTACCCCAGTAGAGTTCCAAATGTGTGTGGGTAGAATATATATCCCACGGGGGTAAAATTGAAAAAAGTTTAAAAAATTTTTTTTTTGGACTTAGTCATTTTTCCGGCGTTTATCAGACTTTCAGATAGGGGAAATGTCAGTGAGCATTCCGATTTCAGTTCCAGAGCGATTCGCCCAATGAGTCCTTGATATTTAGTCGTTTTCAGCCAATTTTCTGGATTTTTGAAAATTTCACTTTTTTGTGAAAATATCCACTAAATGAGGGAATAATATGTGTGAGGGTACCCCAGGAGAGTTCCAAATGTGTGTGGGTAGAATATATATCCCACGGGGGTAAAATTGAAAATAGTTAAAAAAATTTTTTTTTTGGACTTAGTCATTTTTCCGGCGTTTATCAGACTTTCAGATAGGGAAAATGTCATTGAGCGTTCCAATTTCAGTTCCAGAGCAATTCGCCCAATGAGTCCTTGATATTTAGTCGTTTTCAGCCAATTTTCTGGATTTTTGAAAATTTCACTTTTTTGTGAAAATATCCACTAAACGAGGGAATAATATGTGTGAGGGTACCCCAGGAGATTTCCAAATGTGTGTGGGTAGAATATATATCCCACGGGGGTAAAATTGAAAAAAGTTGAACACATTTTTTTTTGGACTTAGTCATTTTTCCGGCGTTTATCAGACTTTCAGATAGGGGAAATGTCAGTGAGCGTTCCGATTTCAGTTCCAGAGCGATTCGCCCAATGAGTCCTTGATATTTAGTCGTTTTCAGCCAATTTTCTGGATTTTTGAAAATTTCACTTTTTTGTTAAAATATCCACTAAATGAGGGAATAATATGTGTGAGGGTACCCCAGTAGAGTTCCAAATGTGTGTGGGTAGAATATATATCCCACGGGGGTAAAATTGAAAAAAGTTTAAAAAAATTTTTTTTTGGACTTAGTCATTTTTCCGGCGTTTATCAGACTTTCAGATAGGGGAAATGTCAGTGAGCGTTCCGATTTCAGTTCCAGAGCAATTCGCCCAATGAGTCCTTGATATTTAGTCGTTTTCAGCCAATTTTCTGGATTTTTGAAAATTTCACTTTTTTGTGAAAATATCCACTAAATGAGGGAATAATATGTGTGAGGGTACCCCAGGAGAGTTCCAAATGTGTGTGGGTAGAATATATATCCCACGGGGGTAAAATTGAAAAAAGTTGAAAAATTTGTTTTTTTGGACATAGTCATTTTTCCGGCGTTTATCAGACTTTCAGATAGGTAAAATGTCAGTTAGCGTTCCAATTTCAGTTCGAGAGCGATTCGCCCAATGAGTCCTTGATATTTAGTCGTTTTCAGCCAATTTTCTGGATTTTTGAAAATTTCACTTTTTTGTGAAAATATCCACTAAATGAGGGAATAATATGTGTGAGGGTACCCCAGGAGAGTTCCAAATGTGTGTGGGTAGAATATATATCCCACGGGGGTAAAATTGAAAATAGTTGAAAAAATTTTTTTTTTGGACTTAGTCATTTTTCCGGCGTTTATCAGACTTTCAGAAAGGGGAAATGTCAGTGAGCGTTCCGATTTCAGTTCCAGAGCAATTCGCCCAATGAGTCCATGATATTTAGTCGTTTTCAGCCAATTTTCTGGATTTTTGAAAATTTCACTTTTTTGTTAAAATATCCACTAAATGAGGGAATAATATGTGTGAGGGTACCCCAGTAGAGTTCCAAATGTGTGTGGGTAGAATATATATCCCACGGGGGTAAAATTGAAAAAAGTTTAAAAAAATTTTTTTTTGGACTTAGTCATTTTTCCGGCGTTTATCAGACTTTCAGAAAGGGGAAATGTCAGTGAGCGTTCCGATTTCAGTTCCAGAGCGATTCGTCCAATGAGTCCTTGATATTTAGTCGTTTTCAGCCAATTTTCTGGATTTTTGAAAATTTCACTTTTTTGTTAAAATATCCACTAAATGAGGGAATAATATGTGTGAGGGTACCCTAGTAGAGTTCCAAATGTGTGTGGGTAGAATATATATCCCACGGGGGTAAAATTGAAAAAAGTTTAAAAAAAATTTTTTTTGGACTTAGTCATTTTTCCGGCGTTTATCAGACTTTCAGATAGGGAAAATGTCATTGAGCGTTCCAATTTCAGTTCCAGAGCAATTCGCCCAATGAGTCCTTGATATTTAGTCGTTTTCAGCCAATTTTCTGGATTTTTGAAAATTTCACTTTTTTGTGAAAATATCCACTAAACGAGGGAATAATATGTGTGAGGGTACCCCAGGAGATTTCCAAATGTGTGTGGGTAGAATATATATCCCACGGGGGTAAAATTGAAAAAAGTTGAACAAATTTTTTTTTGAACTTAGTCATTTTTCCGGCGTTTATCAGACTTTCAGATAGGGGAAATGTCAGTGAGCGTTCCGATTTCAGTTCCAGAGCAATTCGCCCAATGAGTGCTTGATATTTAGTTGTTTTCAGCCAATTTTCTGGATTTTTGAAAATTTCACTTTTTTGTGAAAATATCCACTAAATGAGGGAATAATATGTGTGAGGGTACCCCAGTAGAGTTCCAAATGTGTGTGGGTAGAATATATATCCCACGGGGGTAAAATTGAAAAAAGTTTAAAAAATTTTTTTTTTGGACTTAGTCATTTTTCCGGCGTTTATCAGACTTTCAGATAGGGGAAATGTCAGTGAGCATTCCGATTTCAGTTCCAGAGCGATTCGCCCAATGAGTCCTTGATATTTAGTCGTTTTCAGCCAATTTTCTGGATTTTTGAAAATTTCACTTTTTTGTGAAAATATCCACTAAATGAGGGAATAATATGTGTGAGGGTACCCCAGGAGAGTTCCAAATGTGTGTGGGTAGAATATATATCCCACGGGGGTAAAATTGAAAAAAGTTTTAAAAAAATTTTTTTGGGACTTAGTCATTTTTCCGGCGTTTATCAGACTTTCAGATAGGGAAAATGTCATTGAGCGTTCCAATTTCAGTTCCAGAGCAATTCGCCCAATGAGTCCTTGATATTTAGTCGTTTTCAGCCAATTTTCTGGATTTTTGAAAATTTCACTTTTTTGTGAAAATATCCACTAAACGAGGGAATAATATGTGTGAGGGTACCCCAGGAGATTTCCAAATGTGTGTGGGTAGAATATATATCCCACGGGGGTAAAATTGAAAAAAGTTGAACAAATTTTTTTTTGAACTTAGTCATTTTTCCGGCGTTTATCAGACTTTCAGATAGGGGAAATGTCAGTGAGCGTTCCGATTTCAGTTCCAGAGCAATTCGCCCAATGAGTCCATGATATTTAGTCGTTTTCAGCCAATTTTCTGGATTTTTGAAAATTTCACTTTTTTGTTAAAATATCCACTAAATGAGGGAATAATATGTGTGAGGGTACCCCAGTAGAGTTCCAAATGTGTGTGGGTAGAATATATATCCCACGGGGGTAAAATTGAAAAAAGTTTAAAAAAATTTTTTTTTGGACTTAGTCATTTTTCCGGCGTTTATCAGACTTTCAGAAAGGGGAAATGTCAGTGAGCGTTCCGATTTCAGTTCCAGAGCGATTCGCCCAATGAGTCCTTGATATTTAGTCGTTTTCAGCCAATTTTCTGGATTTTTGAAAATTTCACTTTTTTGTTAAAATATCCACTAAATGAGGGAATAATATGTGTGAGGGTACCCCAGTAGAGTTCCAAATGTGTGTGGGTAGAATATATATCCCACGGGGGTAAAATTGAAAAAAGTTTAAAAAAAATTTTTTTTGGACTTAGTCATTTTTCCGGCGTTTATCAGACTTTCAGATAGGGAAAATGTCATTGAGCGTTCCAATTTCAGTTCCAGAGCAATTCGCCCAATGAGTCCTTGATATTTAGTCGTTTTCAGCCAATTTTCTGGATTTTTGAAAATTTCACTTTTTTGTGAAAATATCCACTAAACGAGGGAATAATATGTGTGAGGGTACCCCAGGAGATTTCCAAATGTGTGTGGGTAGAATATATATCCCACGGGGGTAAAATTGAAAAAAGTTGAACAAATTTTTTTTTGAACTTAGTCATTTTTCCGGCGTTTATCAGACTTTCAGATAGGGGAAATGTCAGTGAGCGTTCCGATTTCAGTTCCAGAGCAATTCGCCCAATGAGTGCTTGATATTTAGTTGTTTTCAGCCAATTTTCTGGATTTTTGAAAATTTCACTTTTTTGTGAAAATATCCACTAAATGAGGGAATAATATGTGTGAGGGTACCCCAGGAGAGTTCCAAATGTGTGTGGGTAGAATATATATCCCACGGGGGTAAAATTGAAAAAAGTTTAAAAAAATTTTTTTTTGGACTTAGTCATTTTTCCGGCGTTTATCAGACTTTCAGAAAGGGGAAATGTCAGTGAGCGTTCCGATTTCAGTTCCAGAGCAATTCGCCCAATGAGTCCATGATATTTAGTCGTTTTCAGCCAATTTTCTGGATTTTTGAAAATTTCACTTTTTTGTTAAAATATCCACTAAATGAGAGAATAATATGTGTGAGGGTACCCCAGGAGAGTTCCAAATGTGTGTGGGTAGAATATATATCCCACGGGGGTAAAATTGAAAAAAGTTAAAAAAAAAAATTTTTTGGACTTAGTCATTTTTCCGGCGTTTATCAGACTTTCAGAAAGGGGAAATGTCAGTGAGCGTTCCGATTTCAGTTCCAGAGCAATTCGCCCAATGAGTCCATGATATTTAGTCGTTTTCAGCCAATTTTCTGGATTTTTGAAAATTTCACTTTTTTGTTAAAATATCCACTAAATGAGAGAATAATATGTGTGAGGGTACCCCAGGAGAGTTCCAAATGTGTGTGGGTAGAATATATATCCCAAGGGGGTAAAATTGAAAAAAGTTTTAAAAAAATTTTTTTTGGACTTAGTCATTTTTCCGGCGTTTATCAGACTTTCAGATAGGGAAAATGTCATTGAGCGTTCCAATTTCAGTTCCAGAGCAATTCGCCCAATGAGTCCTTGATATTTAGTCGTTTTCAGCCAATTTTCTGGATTTTTGAAAATTTCACTTTTTTGTGAAAATATCCACTAAACGAGGGAATAATATGTGTGAGGGTACCCCAGGAGATTTCCAAATGTGTGTGGGTAGAATATATATCCCACGGGGGTAAAATTGAAAAAAGTTGAACAAATTTTTTTTTGAACTTAGTCATTTTTCCGGCGTTTATCAGACTTTCAGAAAGGGGAAATGTCAGTGAGCGTTCCGATTTCAGTTCCAGAGCAATTCGCCCAATGAGTGCTTGATATTTAGTTGTTTTCAGCCAATTTTCTGGATTTTTGAAAATTTCACTTTTTTGTGAAAATATCCACTAAATGAGGGAATAATATGTGTGAGGGTACCCCAGGAGAGTTCCAAATGTGTGTGGGTAGAATTTATATCCCACGGGGGTAAAATTGAAAATAGTTGAAAAAATTTTTTTTTTGGACTTAGTCATTTTTTCGGCGTTTATCAGACTTTCAGAAAGGGGAAATGTCAGCGAGCGTTACGATTACAGTTCCAGAGCAATTCGCCCAATGAGTCCATGATATTTAGTCGTTTTCAGCCAATTTTCTGGATTTTTGAAAATTTCACTTTTTTGTTAAAATATCCACTAAATGAGGGAATAATATGTGTGAGGGTACCCCAGTAGAGTTCCAAATGTGTGTGGGTAGAATATATATCCCACGGGGGTAAAATTGAAAAAAGTTTAAAAAAATTTTTTTTTGGACTTAGTCATTTTTCCAGCGTTTATCAGACTTTCAGAAAGGGGAAATGTCAGTGAGCGTTCCGATTTCAGTTCCAGAGCAATTCGCCCAATGAGTCCTTGATATTTAGTCGTTTTCAGCCAATTTTCTGGATTTTTGAAGATTTCACTTTTTTATGAAAATATCCACTAAATGAGGGAATAATATGTGTGAGGGTACCCCAGGAGAGTTCCAAATGTGTGTGGGTAGAATATATATCCCACGGGGGTAAAATTGAAAAAAGTTTAAAAAAATTTTTTTTTGGACTTAGTCATTTTTCCGGCGTTTATCAGACTTTCAGATAGGGGAAATGTCAGTGAGCATTCCGATTTCAGTTCCAGAGCGATTCGCCCAATGAGTCCTTGATATTTAGTCGTTTTCAGCCAATTTTCTGGATTTTTGAAAATTTCACTTTTTTGTGAAAATATCCACTAAATGAGGGAATAATATGTGTGAGGGTACCCCAGGAGAGTTCCAAATGTGTGTGGGTAGAATTTATATCCCACGGGGGTAAAATTGAAAATAGTTGAAAAAATTTTTTTTTTGGACTTAGTCATTTTTCCGGCGTTTATCAGACTTTCAGAAAGGGGAAATGTCAGTGAGCGTTCCGATTTCAGTTCCAGAGCAATTCGCCCAATGAGTCCATGATATTTAGTCGTTTTCAGCCAATTTTTTGGATTTTTGAAAATTTCACTTTTTTGTGAAAATATCCACTAAATGAGGGAATAATATGTGTGAGGGTACCCCAGTAGAGTTCCAAATGTGTGTGGGTAGAATATATATCCCACGGGGGTAAAATTGAAAAAAGTTTAAAAAAAATTTTTTTTGGACTTAGTCATTTTTCCGGCGTTTATCAGACTTTCAGATAGGGAAAATGTCATTGAGCGTTCCAATTTCAGTTCCAGAGCAATTCGCCCAATGAGTCCTTGATATTTAGTCGTTTTCAGCCAATTTTCTGGATTTTTGAAAATTTCACTTTTTTGTGAAAATATCCACTAAACGAGGGAATAATATGTGTGAGGGTACCCCAGGAGATTTCCAAATGTGTGTGGGTAGAATATATATCCCACGGGGGTAAAATTGAAAAAAGTTGAACAAATTTTTTTTTGAACTTAGTCATTTTTCCGGCGTTTATCAGACTTTCAGATAGGGGAAATGTCAGTGAGCGTTCCGATTTCAGTTCCAGAGCAATTCGCCCAATGAGTGCTTGATATTTAGTTGTTTTCAGCCAATTTTCTGGATTTTTGAAAATTTCACTTTTTTGTGAAAATATCCACTAAATGAGGGAATAATATGTGTGAGGGTACCCCAGGAGAGTTCCAAATGTGTGTGGGTAGAATATATATCCCACGGGGGTAAAATTGAAAAAAGTTTAAAAAAATTTTTTTTTGGACTTAGTCATTTTTCCGGCGTTTATCAGACTTTCAGAAAGGGGAAATGTCAGTGAGCGTTCCGATTTCAGTTCCAGAGCAATTCGCCCAATGAGTCCATGATATTTAGTCGTTTTCAGCCAATTTTCTGGATTTTTGAAAATTTCACTTTTTTGTTAAAATATCCACTAAATGAGAGAATAATATGTGTGAGGGTACCCCAGGAGAGTTCCAAATGTGTGTGGGTAGAATATATATCCCACGGGGGTAAAATTGAAAAAAGTTTAAAAAAATTTTTTTTTGGACTTAGTCATTTTTCCGGCGTTTATCAGACTTTCAGATAGGGGAAATGTCAGTGAGCATTCCGTTTTCAGTTCCAGAGCGATTCGCCCAATGAGTCCTTGATATTTAGTCGTTTTCAGCCAATTTTCTGGATTTTTGAAAATTTCACTTTTTTGTGAAAATATCCACTAAATGAGGGAATAATATGTGTGAGGGTACCCCAGGAGAGTTCCAAATGTGTGTGGGTAGAATTTATATCCCACGGGGGTAAAATTGAAAATAGTTGAAAAAATTTTTTTTTTGGACTTAGTCATTTTTCCGGCGTTTATCAGACTTTCAGAAAGGGGAAATGTCAGTGAGCGTTCCGATTTCAGTTCCAGAGCAATTCGCCCAATGAGTCCATGATATTTAGTCGTTTTCAGCCAATTTTCTGGATTTTTGAAAATGTCACTTTTTTGTTAAAATATCCACTAAATGAGGGAATAATATGTGTGAGGGTACCCCAGTAGAGTTCCAAATGTGTGTGGGTAGAATATATATCCCACGGGGGTAAAATTGAAAAAAGTTTAAAAAAAATTTTTTTTGGACTTAGTCATTTTTCCGGCGTTTATCAGACTTTCAGATAGGGAAAATGTCATTGAGCGTTCCAATTTCAGTTCCAGAGCAATTCGCCCAATGAGTCCTTGATATTTAGTCGTTTTCAGCCAATTTTCTGGATTTTTGAAAATTTCACTTTTTTGTGAAAATATCCACTAAACGAGGGAATAATATGTGTGAGGGTACCCCAGGAGATTTCCAAATGTGTGTGGGTAGAATATATATCCCACGGGGGTAAAATTGAAAAAAGTTGAACAAATTTTTTTTTGAACTTAGTCATTTTTCCGGCGTTTATCAGACTTTCAGATAGGGGAAATGTCAGTGAGCGTTCCGATTTCAGTTCCAGAGCAATTCGCCCAATGAGTGCTTGATATTTAGTCGTTTTCAGCCAATTTTCTGGATTTTTGAAGATTTCACTTTTTTATGAAAATATCCACTAAATGAGGGAATAATATGTGTGAGGGTACCCCAGGAGAGTTCCAAATGTGTGTGGGTAGAATATATATCCCACGGGGGTAAAATTGAAAAAAGTTTAAAAAAATTTTTTTTTGGACTTAGTCATTTTTCCGGCGTTTATCAGACTTTCAGATAGGGGAAATGTCAGTGAGCATTCCGATTTCAGTTCCAGAGCGATTCGCCCAATGAGTCCTTGATATTTAGTCGTTTTCAGCCAATTTTCTGGATTTTTGAAAATTTCACTTTTTTGTGAAAATATCCACTAAATGAGGGAATAATATGTGTGAGGGTACCCCAGTAGAGTTCCAAATGTGTGTGGGTAGAATATATATCCCACGGGGGTAAAATTGAAAAAAGTTTAAAAAAAATTTTTTTTGGACTTAGTCATTTTTCCGGCGTTTATCAGACTTTCAGATAGGGGAAATGTCAGTGAGCATTCCGATTTCAGTTCCAGAGCGATTCGCCCAATGAGTCCTTGATATTTAGTCGTTTTCAGCCAATTTTCTGGATTTTTGAAAATTTCACTTTTTTGTGAAAATATCCACTAAATGAGGGAATAATATGTGTGAGGGTACCCCAGGAGAGTTCCAAATGTTTGTGGGTAGAATATATATCCCACGGGGGTAAAATTGAAAATAGTTGAAAAAATTTTTTTTTTGGACTTAGTCATTTTTCCGGCGTTTATCAGACTTTCAGATAGGGAAAATGTCATTGAGCGTTCCAATTTCAGTTCCAGAGCAATTCGCCCAATGAGTCCTTGATATTTAGTCGTTTTCAGCCAATTTTCTGGATTTTTGAAAATTTCACTTTTTTGTGAAAATATCCACTAAACGAGGGAATAATATGTGTGAGGGTACCCCAGGAGATTTCCAAATGTGTGTGGGTAGAATATATATCCCACGGGGGTAAAATTGAAAAAAGTTGAACAAATTTTTTTTTGGACTTAGTCATTTTTCCGGCGTTTATCAGACTTTCAGATAGGGGAAATGTCAGTGAGCGTTACGATTTCAGTTCCAGAGCAATTCGCCCAATGAGTGTTTGATATTTAGTTGTTTTCAGCCAATTTTCTGGATTTTTGAAAATTTCACTTTTTTGTGAAAATATCCACTAAATGAGGGAATAATATGTGTGAGGGTACCCCAGGAGAGTTCCAAATGTGTGTGGGTAGAATATATATCCCACGGGGGTAAAATTGAAAAAAGTTTAAAAAATTTTTTTTTTGGACTTAGTCATTTTTCCGGCGTTTATCAGACTTTCACATAGGGGAAATGTCAGTGAGCGTTCCGATTTCAGTTCCAGAGCAATTCGCCCATTGAGTCCATGATATTTAGTCGTTTTCAGCCAATTTTCTGGATTTTTGAAAATTTCACTTTTTTGTTAAAATATCCACTAAATGAGAGAATAATATGTGTGAGGGTACCCCAGGAGAGTTCCAAATGTGTGTGGGTAGAATATATATCCCACGGGGGTAAAATTGAAAAAAGTTTAAAAAAATTTTTTTTTGGACTTAGTCATTTTTCCGGCGTTTATCAGACTTTCAGATAGGGGAAATGTCAGTGAGCATTCCGATTTCAGTTCCAGAGCGATTCGCCCAATGAGTCCTTGATATTTAGTCGTTTTCAGCCAATTTTCTGGATTTTTGAAAATTTCACTTTTTTGTGAAAATATCCACTAAATGAGGGAATAATATGTGTGAGGGTACCCCAGTAGAGTTCCAAATGTGTGTGGGTAGAATATATATCCCACGGGGGTAAAATTGAAAAAAGTTTAAAAAAAATTTTTTTTGGACTTAGTCATTTTTCCGGCGTTTATCAGACTTTCAGAAAGGGGAAATGTCAGTGAGCGTTCCGATTTCAGTTCCAGAGCAATTCGCCCAATGAGTCCTTGATATTTAGTCGTTTTCAGCCAATTTTCTGGATTTTTGAAGATTTCACTTTTTTATGAAAATATCCACTAAATGAGGGAATAATATGTGTGAGGGTACCCCAGGAGAGTTCCAAATGTGTGTGGGTAGAATATATATCCCACGGGGGTAAAATTGAAAAAAGTTTAAAAAAATTTTTTTTTGGACTTAGTCATTTTTCCGGCGTTTATCAGACTTTCAGATAGGGGAAATGTCAGTGAGCATTCCGATTTCAGTTCCAGAGCGATTCGCCCAATGAGTCCTTGATATTTAGTCGTTTTCAGCCAATTTTCTGGATTTTTGAAAATTTCACTTTTTTGTGAAAATATCCACTAAATGAGGGAATAATATGTGTGAGGGTACCCCAGTAGAGTTCCAAATGTGTGTGGGTAGAATATATATCCCACGGGGGTAAAATTGAAAAAAGTTTAAAAAAAATTTTTTTTGGACTTAGTCATTTTTCCGGCGTTTATCAGACTTTCAGATAGGGGAAATGTCAGTGAGCATTCCGATTTCAGTTCCAGAGCGATTCGCCCAATGAGTCCTTGATATTTAGTCGTTTTCAGCCAATTTTCTGGATTTTTGAAAATTTCACTTTTTTGTGAAAATATCCACTAAATGAGGGAATAATATGTGTGAGGGTACCCCAGGAGAGTTCCAAATGTTTGTGGGTAGAATATATATCCCACGGGGGTAAAATTGAAAATAGTTGAAAAAATTTTTTTTTTGGACTTAGTCATTTTTCCGGCGTTTATCAGACTTTCAGATAGGGAAAATGTCATTGAGCGTTCCAATTTCAGTTCCAGAGCAATTCGCCCAATGAGTCCTTGATATTTAGTCGTTTTCAGCCAATTTTCTGGATTTTTGAAAATTTCACTTTTTTGTGAAAATATCCACTAAACGAGGGAATAATATGTGTGAGGGTACCCCAGGAGATTTCCAAATGTGTGTGGGTAGAATATATATCCCACGGGGGTAAAATTGAAAAAAGTTGAACAAATTTTTTTTTGGACTTAGTCATTTTTCCGGCGTTTATCAGACTTTCAGATAGGGGAAATGTCAGTGAGCGTTACGATTTCAGTTCCAGAGCAATTCGCCCAATGAGTGTTTGATATTTAGTTGTTTTCAGCCAATTTTCTGGATTTTTGAAAATTTCACTTTTTTGTGAAAATATCCACTAAATGAGGGAATAATATGTGTGAGGGTACCCCAGGAGAGTTCCAAATGTGTGTGGGTAGAATATATATCCCACGGGGGTAAAATTGAAAAAAGTTTAAAAAATTTTTTTTTTGGACTTAGTCATTTTTCCGGCGTTTATCAGACTTTCACATAGGGGAAATGTCAGTGAGCGTTCCGATTTCAGTTCCAGAGCAATTCGCCCAATGAGTCCATGATATTTAGTCGTTTTCAGCCAATTTTCTGGATTTTTGAAAATTTCACTTTTTTGTTAAAATATCCACTAAATGAGAGAATAATATGTGTGAGGGTACCCCAGGAGAGTTCCAAATGTGTGTGGGTAGAATATATATCCCACGGGGGTAAAATTGAAAAAAGTTTAAAAAAATTTTTTTTTGGACTTAGTCATTTTTCCGGCGTTTATCAGACTTTCAGATAGGGGAAATGTCAGTGAGCATTCCGATTTCAGTTCCAGAGCGATTCGCCCAATGAGTCCTTGATATTTAGTCGTTTTCAGCCAATTTTCTGGATTTTTGAAAATTTCACTTTTTTGTGAAAATATCCACTAAATGAGGGAATAATATGTGTGAGGGTACCCCAGTAGAGTTCCAAATGTGTGTGGGTAGAATATATATCCCACGGGGGTAAAATTGAAAAAAGTTTAAAAAAAATTTTTTTTGGACTTAGTCATTTTTCCGGCGTTTATCAGACTTTCAGAAAGGGGAAATGTCAGTGAGCGTTCCGATTTCAGTTCCAGAGCAATTCGCCCAATGAGTCCTTGATATTTAGTCGTTTTCAGCCAATTTTCTGTATTTTTGAAGATTTCACTTTTTTATGAAAATATCCACTAAATGAGGGAATAATATGTGTGAGGGTACCCCAGGAGAGTTCCAAATGTGTGTGGGTAGAATATATATCCCACGGGGGTAAAATTGAAAAAAGTTTAAAAAAATTTTTTTTTGGACTTAGTCATTTTTCCGGCGTTTATCAGACTTTCAGATAGGGGAAATGTCAGTGAGCATTCCGATTTCAGTTCCAGAGCGATTCGCCCAATGAGTCCTTGATATTTAGTGGTTTTCAGCCAATTTTCTGGATTTTTGAAAATTTCACTTTTTTGTGAAAATATCCACTAAATGAGGAAATAATATGTGTGAGGGTACCCCAGTAGAGTTCCAAATGTGTGTGGGTAGAATATATATCCCACGGGGGTAAAATTGAAAAAAGTTTAAAAAAAATTTTTTTTGGACTTAGTCATTTTTCCGGCGTTTATCAGACTTTCAGATAGGGGAAATGTCAGTGAGCATTCCGATTTCAGTTCCAGAGCGATTCGCCCAATGAGTCCTTGATATTTAGTCGTTTTCAGCCAATTTTCTGGATTTTTGAAAATTTCACTTTTTTGTGAAAATATCCACTAAATGAGGGAATAATATGTGTGAGGGTACCCCAGGAGAGTTCCAAATGTGTGTGGGTAGAATATATATCCCACGGGGGTAAAATTCAAAATAGTTGAAAAAATTTTTTTTTTGGACTTAGTCATTTTTCCGGCGTTTATCAGACTTTCAGATAGGGAAAATGTCATTGAGCGTTCCAATTTCAGTTCCAGAGCAATTCGCCCAATGAGTCCTTGATATTTAGTCGTTTTCAGCCAATTTTCTGGATTTTTGAAAATTTCACTTTTTTGTGAAAATATCCACTAAACGAGGGAATAATATGTGTGAGGGTACCCCAGGAGATTTCCAAATGTGTGTGGGTAGAATATATATCCCACGGGGGTAAAATTGAAAAAAGTTGAACAAATTTTTTTTTGGACTTAGTCATTTTTCCGGCGTTTATCAGACTTTCAGATAGGGGAAATGTCAGTGAGCGTTCCGATTTCAGTTCCAGAGCGATTCGCCCAATGAGTCCTTGATATTTAGTCGTTTTCAGCCAGTTTTCTGGATTTTTGAAAATTTCACTTTTTTGTGAAAATATCCACTAAATGAGGGAATAATATGTGTGAGGGTACCCCAGGAGAGTTCCAAATGTTTGTGGGTAGAATATATATCCCACGGGGGTAAAATTGAAAATAGTTGAAAAAATTTTTTTTTTGGACTTAGTCATTTTTCCGGCGTTTATCAGACTTTCAGATAGGGAAAATGTCATTGAGCGTTCCAATTTCAGTTCCAGAGCAATTCGCCCAATGAGTCCTTGATATTTAGTCGTTTTCAGCCAATTTTCTGGATTTTTGAAAATTTCACTTTTTTGTGAAAATATCCACTAAACGAGGGAATAATATGTGTGAGGGTACCCCAGGAGATTTCCAAATGTGTGTGGGTAGAATATATATCCCACGGGGGTAAAATTGAAAAAAGTTGAACAAATTTTTTTTTGGACTTAGTCATTTTTCCGGCGTTTATCAGACTTTCAGATAGGGGAAATGTCAGTGAGCGTTACGATTTCAGTTCCAGAGCAATTCGCCCAATGAGTGTTTGATATTTAGTTGTTTTCAGCCAATTTTCTGGATTTTTGAAAATTTCACTTTTTTGTGAAAATATCCACTAAATGAGGGAATAATATGTGTGAGGGTACCCCAGGAGAGTTCCAAATGTGTGTGGGTAGAATATATATCCCACGGGGGTAAAATTGAAAAAAGTTTAAAAAATTTTTTTTTTGGACTTAGTCATTTTTCCGGCGTTTATCAGACTTTCACATAGGGGAAATGTCAGTGAGCGTTCCGATTTCAGTTCCAGAGCAATTCGCCCATTGAGTCCATGATATTTAGTCGTTTTCAGCCAATTTTCTGGATTTTTGAAAATTTCACTTTTTTGTTAAAATATCCACTAAATGAGAGAATAATATGTGTGAGGGTACCCCAGGAGAGTTCCAAATGTGTGTGGGTAGAATATATATCCCACGGGGGTAAAATTGAAAAAAGTTTAAAAAAATTTTTTTTTGGACTTAGTCATTTTTCCGGCGTTTATCAGACTTTCAGATAGGGGAAATGTCAGTGAGCATTCCGATTTCAGTTCCAGAGCGATTCGCCCAATGAGTCCTTGATATTTAGTCGTTTTCAGCCAATTTTCTGGATTTTTGAAAATTTCACTTTTTTGTGAAAATATCCACTAAATGAGGGAATAATATGTGTGAGGGTACCCCAGTAGAGTTCCAAATGTGTGTGGGTAGAATATATATCCCACGGGGGTAAAATTGAAAAAAGTTTAAAAAAAATTTTTTTTGGACTTAGTCATTTTTCCGGCGTTTATCAGACTTTCAGAAAGGGGAAATGTCAGTGAGCGTTCCGATTTCAGTTCCAGAGCAATTCGCCCAATGAGTCCTTGATATTTAGTCGTTTTCAGCCAATTTTCTGGATTTTTGAAGATTTCACTTTTTTATGAAAATATCCACTAAATGAGGGAATAATATGTGTGAGGGTACCCCAGGAGAGTTCCAAATGTGTGTGGGTAGAATATATATCCCACGGGGGTAAAATTGAAAAAAGTTTAAAAAAATTTTTTTTTGGACTTAGTCATTTTTCCGGCGTTTATCAGACTTTCAGATAGGGGAAATGTCAGTGAGCATTCCGATTTCAGTTCCAGAGCGATTCGCCCAATGAGTCCTTGATATTTAGTCGTTTTCAGCCAATTTTCTGGATTTTTGAAAATTTCACTTTTTTGTGAAAATATCCACTAAATGAGGGAATAATATGTGTGAGGGTACCCCAGTAGAGTTCCAAATGTGTGTGGGTAGAATATATATCCCACGGGGGTAAAATTGAAAAAAGTTTAAAAAAAATTTTTTTTGGACTTAGTCATTTTTCCGGCGTTTATCAGACTTTCAGATAGGGGAAATGTCAGTGAGCATTCCGATTTCAGTTCCAGAGCGATTCGCCCAATGAGTCCTTGATATTTAGTCGTTTTCAGCCAATTTTCTGGATTTTTGAAAATTTCACTTTTTTGTGAAAATATCCACTAAATGAGGGAATAATATGTGTGAGGGTACCCCAGGAGAGTTCCAAATGTTTGTGGGTAGAATATATATCCCACGGGGGTAAAATTGAAAATAGTTGAAAAAATTTTTTTTTTGGACTTAGTCATTTTTCCGGCGTTTATCAGACTTTCAGATAGGGAAAATGTCATTGAGCGTTCCAATTTCAGTTCCAGAGCAATTCGCCCAATGAGTCCTTGATATTTAGTCGTTTTCAGCCAATTTTCTGGATTTTTGAAAATTTCACTTTTTTGTGAAAATATCCACTAAACGAGGGAATAATATGTGTGAGGGTACCCCAGGAGATTTCCAAATGTGTGTGGGTAGAATATATATCCCACGGGGGTAAAATTGAAAAAAGTTGAACAAATTTTTTTTTGGACTTAGTCATTTTTCCGGCGTTTATCAGACTTTCAGATAGGGGAAATGTCAGTGAGCGTTACGATTTCAGTTCCAGAGCAATTCGCCCAATGAGTGTTTGATATTTAGTTGTTTTCAGCCAATTTTCTGGATTTTTGAAAATTTCACTTTTTTGTGAAAATATCCACTAAATGAGGGAATAATATGTGTGAGGGTACCCCAGGAGAGTTCCAAATGTGTGTGGGTAGAATATATATCCCACGGGGGTAAAATTGAAAAAAGTTTAAAAAATTTTTTTTTTGGACTTAGTCATTTTTCCGGCGTTTATCAGACTTTCACATAGGGGAAATGTCAGTGAGCGTTCCGATTTCAGTTCCAGAGCAATTCGCCCAATGAGTCCATGATATTTAGTCGTTTTCAGCCAATTTTCTGGATTTTTGAAAATTTCACTTTTTTGTTAAAATATCCACTAAATGAGAGAATAATATGTGTGAGGGTACCCCAGGAGAGTTCCAAATGTGTGTGGGTAGAATATATATCCCACGGGGGTAAAATTGAAAAAAGTTTAAAAAAATTTTTTTTTGGACTTAGTCATTTTTCCGGCGTTTATCAGACTTTCAGATAGGGGAAATGTCAGTGAGCATTCCGATTTCAGTTCCAGAGCGATTCGCCCAATGAGTCCTTGATATTTAGTCGTTTTCAGCCAATTTTCTGGATTTTTGAAAATTTCACTTTTTTGTGAAAATATCCACTAAATGAGGGAATAATATGTGTGAGGGTACCCCAGGAGAGTTCCAAATGTGTGTGGGTAGAATATATATCCCACGGGGGTAAAATTCAAAATAGTTGAAAAAATTTTTTTTTTGGACTTAGTCATTTTTCCGGCGTTTATCAGACTTTCAGATAGGGAAAATGTCATTGAGCGTTCCAATTTCAGTTCCAGAGCAATTCGCCCAATGAGTCCTTGATATTTAGTCGTTTTCAGCCAATTTTCTGGATTTTTGAAAATTTCACTTTTTTGTGAAAATATCCACTAAACGAGGGAATAATATGTGTGAGGGTACCCCAGGAGATTTCCAAATGTGTGTGGGTAGAATATATATCCCACGGGGGTAAAATTGAAAAAAGTTGAACAAATTTTTTTTTGGACTTAGTCATTTTTCCGGCGTTTATCAGACTTTCAGATAGGGGAAATGTCAGTGAGCGTTCCGATTTCAGTTCCAGAGCGATTCGCCCAATGAGTCCTTGATATTTAGTCGTTTTCAGCCAGTTTTCTGGATTTTTGAAAATTTCACTTTTTTGTTAAAATATCCACTAAATGAGGGAATAATATGTGTGAGGGTACCCCAGTAGAGTTCCAAATGTGTGTGGGTAGAATATATATCCCACGGGGGTAAAATTGAAAAAAGTTTTAAAAAATTTTTTTTTGGACTTAGTCATTTTTCCGGCGTTTATCAGACTTTCAGATAGGGAAAATGTCATTGAGCGTTCCAATTTCAGTTCCAGAGCAATTCGCCCAATGAGTCCTTGATATTTAGTCGTTTTCAGCCAATTTTCTGGATTTTTGAAAATTTCACTTTTTTGTGAAAATATCCACTAAATGAGGGAATAATATGTGTGAGGGTACCCCAGTAGAGTTCCAAATGTGTGTGGGTAGAATATATATCCCACGGGGGTAAAATTGAAAAAAGTTTAAAAAAAATTTTTTTTGGACTTAGTCATTTTTCCGGCGTTTATCAGACTTTCAGATAGGGGAAATGTCAGTGAGCATTCCGATTTCAGTTCCAGAGCGATTCGCCCAATGAGTCCTTGATATTTAGTCGTTTTCAGCCAATTTTCTGGATTTTTGAAAATTTCACTTTTTTGTGAAAATATCCACTAAATGAGGGAATAATATGTGTGAGGGTACCCCAGGAGAGTTCCAAATGTTTGTGGGTAGAATATATATCCCACGGGGGTAAAATTGAAAATAGTTGAAAAAATTTTTTTTTTGGACTTAGTCATTTTTCCGGCGTTTATCAGACTTTCAGATAGGGAAAATGTCATTGAGCGTTCCAATTTCAGTTCCAGAGCAATTCGCCCAATGAGTCCTTGATATTTAGTCGTTTTCAGCCAATTTTCTGGATTTTTGAAAATTTCACTTTTTTGTGAAAATATCCACTAAACGAGGGAATAATATGTGTGAGGGTACCCCAGGAGATTTCCAAATGTGTGTGGGTAGAATATATATCCCACGGGGGTAAAATTGAAAAAAGTTGAACAAATTTTTTTTTGGACTTAGTCATTTTTCCGGCGTTTATCAGACTTTCAGATAGGGGAAATGTCAGTGAGCGTTACGATTTCAGTTCCAGAGCAATTCGCCCAATGAGTGTTTGATATTTAGTTGTTTTCAGCCAATTTTCTGGATTTTTGAAAATTTCACTTTTTTGTGAAAATATCCACTAAATGAGGGAATAATATGTGTGAGGGTACCCCAGGAGAGTTCCAAATGTGTGTGGGTAGAATATATATCCCACGGGGGTAAAATTGAAAAAAGTTTAAAAAATTTTTTTTTTGGACTTAGTCATTTTTCCGGCGTTTATCAGACTTTCACATAGGGGAAATGTCAGTGAGCGTTCCGATTTCAGTTCCAGAGCAATTCGCCCAATGAGTCCATGATATTTAGTCGTTTTCAGCCAATTTTCTGGATTTTTGAAAATTTCACTTTTTTGTGAAAATATCCACTAAATGAGGGAATAATATGTGTGAGGGTACCCCAGGAGAGTTCCAAATGTGTGTGGGTAGAATATATATCCCACGGGGGTAAAATTGAAAAAAGTTTAAAAAATTTTTTTTTTGGACTTAGTCATTTTTCCGGCGTTTATCAGACTTTCACATAGGGGAAATGTCAGTGAGCGTTCCGATTTCAGTTCCAGAGCAATTCGCCCAATGAGTCCATGATATTTAGTCGTTTTCAGCCAATTTTCTGGATTTTTGAAAATTTCACTTTTTTGTGAAAATATCCACTAAATGAGGGAATAATATGTGTGAGGGTACCCCAGGAGAGTTCCAAATGTGTGTGGGTAGAATATATATCCCACGGGGGTAAAATTCAAAATAGTTGAAAAAATTTTTTTTTTGGACTTAGTCATTTTTCCGGCGTTTATCAGACTTTCAGATAGGGAAAATGTCATTGAGCGTTCCAATTTCAGTTCCAGAGCAATTCGCCCAATGAGTCCTTGATATTTAGTCGTTTTCAGCCAATTTTCTGGATTTTTGAAAATTTCACTTTTTTGTGAAAATATCCACTAAACGAGGGAATAATATGTGTGAGGGTACCCCAGGAGATTTCCAAATGTGTGTGGGTAGAATATATATCCCACGGGGGTAAAATTGAAAAAAGTTGAACAAATTTTTTTTTGGACTTAGTCATTTTTCCGGCGTTTATCAGACTTTCAGATAGGGGAAATGTCAGTGAGCGTTCCGATTTCAGTTCCAGAGCGATTCGCCCAATGAGTCCTTGATATTTAGTCGTTTTCAGCCAGTTTTCTGGATTTTTGAAAATTTCACTTTTTTGTTAAAATATCCACTAAATGAGGGAATAATATGTGTGAGGGTACCCCAGTAGAGTTCCAAATGTGTGTGGGTAGAATATATATCCCACGGGGGTAAAATTGAAAAAAGTTTTAAAAAATTTTTTTTTGGACTTAGTCATTTTTCCGGCGTTTATCAGACTTTCAGATAGGGAAAATGTCATTGAGCGTTCCAATTTCAGTTCCAGAGCAATTCGCCCAATGAGTCCTTGATATTTAGTCGTTTTCAGCCAATTTTCTGGATTTTTGAAAATTTCACTTTTTTGTGAAAATATCCACTAAACGAGGGAATAATATGTGTGAGGGTACCCCAGGAGATTTCCAAATGTGTGTGGGTAGAATATATATCCCACGGGGGTAAAATTGAAAAAAGTTGAACAAATTTTTTTTTGGACTTAGTCATTTTTCCGGCGTTTATCAGACTTTCAGATAGGGGAAATGTCAGTGAGCGTTACGATTTCAGTTCCAGAGCAATTCGCCCAATGAGTGCTTGATATTTAGTTGTTTTCAGCCAATTTTCTGCATTTTTGAAAATTTCACTTTTTTGTGAAAATATCCACTAAATGAGGGAATAATATGTGTGAGGGTACCCCAGGAGAGTTCCAAATGTGTGTGGGTAGAATGTATATCCCACGGGGGTAAAATTGAAAAAAGTTTAAAAAAATTTTTTTTTGGACTTAGTCATTTTTCCGGCGTTTATCAGACTTTCACATAGGGGAAATGTCAGTGAGCGTTCCGATTTCAGTTCCAGAGCAATTCGCCCAATGAGTCCATGATATTTAGTCGTTTTCAGCCAATTTTCTGGATTTTTGAAAATTTCACTTTTTTGTTAAAATATCCACTAAATGAGAGAATAATATGTGTGAGGGTACCCCAGGAGAGTTCCAAATGTGTGTGGGTAGAATATATATCCCACGGGGGTAAAATTGAAAAAAGTTTAAAAAAATTTTTTTTTGGACTTAGTCATTTTTCCGGCGTTTATCAGACTTTCAGATAGGGGAAATGTCAGTGAGCATTCCGATTTCAGTTCCAGAGCGATTCGCCCAATGAGTCCTTGATATTTAGTCGTTTTCAGCCAATTTTCTGGATTTTTGAAAATTTCACTTTTTTGTGAAAATATCCACTAAATGAGGGAATAATATGTGTGAGGGTACCCCAGGAGAGTTCCAAATGTGTGTGGGTAGAATATATATCCCACGGGGGTAAAATTGAAAAAAGTTTAAAAAAATTTTTTTTTGGACTTAGTCATTTTTCCGGCGTTTATCAGACTTTCAGATAGGGAAAATGTCATTGAGCGTTCCAATTTCAGTTCCAGAGCAATTCGCCCAATGAGTCCTTGATATTTAGTCGTTTTCAGCCAATTTTCTGGATTTTTGAAAATTTCACTTTTTTGTGAAAATATCCACTAAACGAGGGAATAATATGTGTGAGGGTACCCCAGGAGAGTTCCAAATGTGTGTGGGTAGAATATATATCCCACGGGGGTAAAATTGAAAAAAGTTTAAAAAAATTTTTTTTTGGACTTAGTCATTTTTCCGGCGTTTATCAGACTTTCAGATAGGGGAAATGTCAGTGAGCATTCCGATTTCAGTTCCAGAGCGATTCGCCCAATGAGTCCTTGATATTTAGTCGTTTTCAGCCAATTTTCTGGATTTTTGAAAATTTCACTTTTTTGTGAAAATATCCACTAAATGAGGGAATAATATGTGTGAGGGTACCCCAGGAGAGTTCCAAATGTGTGTGGGTAGAATATATATCCCACGGGGGTAAAATTGAAAAAAGTTTAAAAAAATTTTTTTTTGGACTTACTCATTTATCCGGCGTTTATCAGACTTTCAGATAGGGGAAATGTCAGTGAGCATTCCGATTTCAGTTCCAGAGCGATTCGCCCAATGAGTCCTTGATATTTAGTCGTTTTCAGCCAATTTTCTGGATTTTTGAAAATTTCACTTTTTTGTGAAAATATCCACTAAATGAGGGAATATTATGTGTGAGGGTACCCCAGGAGATTTCCAAATGTGTGTGGGTAGAATATATATCCCACGGGGGTGAAATTGAAAAAAGTTGAAAAAAATTTTTTTTTGGACTTAGTCATTTTTCCGGCGTTTATCGGACTTTCAGAAAGGGAAATGTCAGTGAGCGTTCCGATTTCAGTTCCAGAGCAATTCGCCCAATGAGTCCTTGATATTTAGTCGTTTTCAGCCAATTTTCTGGATTTTTGAAAATTTCACTTTTTTGTGAAAATATCCACTAAACGAGGGAATAATATGTGTGAGGGTACCCCAGGAGATTTCCAAATGTGTGTGGGTAGAATATATATCCCACGGGGGTAAAATTGAAAAAAGTTGAACAAATTTTTTTTTGGACTTAGTCATTTTTCCGGCGTTTATCAGACTTTCAGATAGGGGAAATGTCAGTGAGCGTTCCGATTTCAGTTCCAGAGCAATTCGCCCAATGAGTGCTTGATATTTAGTTGTTTTCAGCCAATTTTCTGGATTTTTGAAATTTTCACTTTTTTGTGAAAATATCCACTAAATGAGGGAATAATATGTGTGAGGGTACCCCAGGAGAGTTCCAAATGTGTGTGGGTAGAATATATATCCCACGGGGGTAAAATTGAAAAAAGTTTAAAAAAATTTTTTTTTGGACTTAGTCATTTTTCCGGCGTTTATCAGACTTTCAGAAACGGGAAATGTCAGTGAGCGTTCCGATTTCAGTTCCAGAGCAATTCGCCCAATGAGTCCATGTTATTTAGTCGTTTTCAGCCAATTTTCTGGATTTTTGAAAATTTCACTTTTTTGTTAAAATATCCACTAAATGAGAGAATAATATGTGTGAGGGTACCCCAGGAGAGTTCCAAATGTGTGTGGGTAGAATATATATCCCACGGGGGTAAAATTGAAAAAAGTTAAAAAAAATTTTTTTTTGGACTTAGTCATTTTTCCGGCGTTTATCAGACTTTCAGATAGGGGAAATGTCAGTGAGCATTCCGATTTCAGTTCCAGAGCGATTCGCCCAATGAGTCCTTGATATTTAGTCGTTTTCAGCCAATTTTCTGGATTTTTGAAAATTTCACTTTTTTGTGAAAATATCCACTAAATGAGGGAATAATATGTGTGAGGGTACCCCAGGAGAGTTCCAAATGTGTGTGGGTAGAATATATATCCCACGGGGGTAAAATTGAAAATAGTTGAAAAAATTTTTTTTTTGGACTTAGTCATTTTTCCGGCGTTTATCAGACTTTCAGAAAGGGGAAATGTCAGTGAGCGTTCCGATTTCAGTTCCAGAGCAATTCGCCCAATGAGTCCATGATATTTAGTCGTTTTCAGCCAATTTTCTGGATTTTTGAAAATTTCACTTTTTTGTTAAAATATCCACTAAATGAGGGAATAATATGTGTGAGGGTACCCCAGGAGAGTTCCAAATGTGTGTGGGTAGAATATATATCCCACGGGGGTAAAATTGAAAAAAGTTGAACAAATTTTTTTTTGGACTTAGTCATTTTTCCGGCGTTTATCAGACTTTCAGATAGGGGAAATGTCAGTGAGCGTTCCGATTTCAGTTCCAGAGCAATTCGCCCAATGAGTGCTTGATATTTAGTTGTTTTCAGCCAATTTTCTGGATTTTTGAAAATTTCACTTTTTTGTGAAAATATCCACTAAATGAGGGAATAATATGTGTGAGGGTACCCCAGGAGAGTTCCAAATGTGTGTGGGTAGAATATATATCCCACGGGGGTAAAATTGAAAAAAGTTTAAAAAATTTTTTTTTTGGACTTAGTCATTTTTCCGGTGTTTATCAGACTTTCACATAGGGGAAATGTCAGTGAGCGTTCCGATTTCAGTTCCAGAGCAATTCGCCCAATGAGTCCATGATATTTAGTCGTTTTCAGCCAATTTTCTGGATTTTTGAAAATTTCACTTTTTTGTTAAAATATCCACTAAATGAGAGAATAATATGTGTGAGGGTACCCCAGGAGAGTTCCAAATGTGTGTGGGTAGAATATATATCCCACGGGGGTAAAATTGAAAAAAGTTTAAAAAAATTTTTTTTTGGACTTAGTCATTTTTCCGGCGTTTATCAGACTTTCAGATAGGGGAAATGTCAGTGAGCATTCCGATTTCAGTTCCAGAGCGATTCGCCCAATGAGTCCTTGATATTTAGTCGTTTTCAGCCAATTTTCTGGATTTTTGAAAATTTCACTTTTTTGTGAAAATATCCACTAAATGAGGGAATAATATGTGTGAGGGTACCCCAGTAGAGTTCCAAATGTGTGTGGGTAGAATATATATCCCACGGGGGTAAAATTGAAAAAAGTTTAAAAAAATTTTTTTTTGGACTTAGTCATTTTTCCGGCGTTTATCAGACTTTCAGATAGGGAAAATGTCATTGAGCGTTCCAATTTCAGTTCCAGAGCAATTCGCCCAATGAGTCCTTGATATTTAGTCGTTTTCAGCCAATTTTCTGGATTTTTGAAAATTTCACTTTTTTGTGAAAATATCCACTAAACGAGGGAATAATATGTGTGAGGGTACCCCAGGAGATTTCCAAATGTGTGTGGGTAGAATATATATCCCACGGGGGTAAAATTGAAAAAAGTTGAACAAATTTTTTTTTGGACTTAGTCATTTTTCCGGCGTTTATCAGACTTTCAGATAGGGGAAATGTCAGTGAGCGTTCCGATTTCAGTTCCAGAGCAATTCGCCCAATGAGTGCTTGATATTTAGTTGTTTTCAGCCAATTTTCTGGATTTTTGAAAATTTCACTTTTTTGTGAAAATATCCACTAAACGAGGGAATAATATGTGTGAGGGTACCCCAGGAGATTTCCAAATGTGTGTGGGTAGAATATATATCCCACGGGGGTAAAATTGAAAAAAGTTGAACAAATTTTTTTTTGGACTTAGTCATTTTTCCGGCGTTTATCAGACTTTCAGATAGGGGAAATGCCAGTGAGCGTTCCGATTTCAGTTCCAGAGCAATTCACCCAATGAGTCCATGTTATTTAGTCGTTTTCAGCCAATTTTCTGGATTTTTGAAAATTTCACTTTTTTGTGAAAATATCCACTAAATGAGAGAATAATATGTGTGAGGGTACCCCAGGAGAGTTCCAAATGTGTGTGGGTAGAATATATATCCCACGGGGGTAAAATTGAAAAAAGTTAAAAAAAATTTTTTTTTGGACTTAGTCATTTTTCCGGCGTTTATCAGACTTTCAGATAGGGGAAATGTCAGTGAGCATTCCGATTTCAGTTCCAGAGCGATTCGCCCAATGAGTCCTTGATATTTAGTCATTTTCAGCCAATTTTCTGGATTTTTGAAAATTTCACTTTTTTGTGAAAATATCCACTAAATGAGGGAATAATATGTGTGAGGGTACCCCAGGAGAGTTCCAAATGTGTGTGGGTAGAATATATATCCCACGGGGGTAAAATTGAAAATAGTTGAAAAAAAATTTTTTTTGGACTTAGTCATTTTTCCGGCGTTTATCAGACTTTCAGAAAGGGGAAATGTCAGTGAGCATTCCGATTTCAGTTCCAGAGCAATTCGCCCAATGAGTCCATGATATTTAGTCGTTTTCAGCCAATTTTCTGGATTTTTGAAAATTTCACTTTTTTGTTAAAATATCCACTAAATGAGGGAATAATATGTGTGAGGGTACCCCAGGAGAGTTCCAAATGTGTGTGGGTAGAATATATATCCCACGGGGGTAAAATTGAAAAAAGTTTAAAAAAATTTTTTTTTGGACTTAGTCATTTTTCCGGCGTTTATCAGACTTTCAGATAGGGAAAATGTCAGTTAGCGTTCCAATTTCAGTTCGAGAGCGATTCGCCCAATGAGTCCTTGATATTTAGCCGTCTTCAGCCAATTTTCTGGATTTTTGAAAATTTCACTTTTTTGTGAAAATATCCACTAAATGAGGGAATATTATGTGTGAGGGTACCCCAGGAGATTTCCAAATGTGTGTGGGAAGAATATATATCCCACGGGGGTAAAATTGAAAAAAGTTGAAAAAAATTTTTTTTTGGACTTAGTCATTTTTCCGGCGTTTATCGGACTTTCAGAAAGGGGAAATGTCAGTGAGCGTTCCGATTTCAGTTCCAGAGCAATTCGCCCAATGAGTCCTTGATATTTAGTCGTTTTCAGCCAATTTTCTGGATTTTTGAAAATTTCACTTTTTTGTGAAAATATCCACTAAATGAGGGAATAATATGTGTGAGGGTACCCCAGGAGAGTTCCAAATGTGTGTGGGTAGAATATATATCCCACGGGGGTAAAATTGAAAAAAGTTTAAAAAAATTTTTTTTTGGACTTAGTCATTTTTCCGGCGTTTATCAGACTTTCAGATAGGGGAAATGTCAGTGAGCATTCCGATTTCAGTTCCAGAGCGATTCGCCCAATGAGTCCTTGATATTTAGTCGTTTTCAGCCAATTTTCTGGATTTTTGAAAATTTCACTTTTTTGTTAAAATATCCACTAAATGAGGGAATAATATGTGTGAGGGTACCCCAGTAGAGTTCCAAATGTGTGTGGGTAGAATATATATCCCACGGGGGTAAAATTGAAAATAGTTGAAAAAATTTTTTTTTTGGACTTAGTCATTTTTCCGGCGTTTATCAGACTTTCAGATAGGGGAAATGTCAGTGAGCGTTCCGATTTCAGTTCCAGAGCAATTCGCCCAATGAGTGCTTGATATTTAGTTGTTTTCAGCCAATTTTCTGGATTTTTGAAAATTTCACTTTTTTGTGAAAATATCCACTAAATGAGGGAATATTATGTGTGAGGGTACCCCAGGAGATTTCCAAATGTGTGTGGGTAGAATATATATCCCACGGGGGTAAAATTGAAAATAGTTGAAAAAAAATTTTTTTTGGACTTAGTCATTTTTCCGGCGTTTATCAGACTTTCAGAAAGGGGAAATGTCAGTGAGCATTCCGATTTCAGTTCCAGAGCAATTCGCCCAATGAGTCCATGATATTTAGTCGTTTTCAGCCAATTTTCTGGATTTTTGAAAATTTCACTTTTTTGTTAAAATATCCACTAAATGAGGGAATAATATGTGTGAGGGTACCCCAGGAGAGTTCCAAATGTGTGTGGGTAGAATATATATCCCACGGGGGTAAAATTGAAAAAAGTTTAAAAAAATTTTTTTTTGGACTTAGTCATTTTTCCGGCGTTTATCAGACTTTCAGATAGGGAAAATGTCAGTTAGCGTTCCAATTTCAGTTCGAGAGCGATTCGCCCAATGAGTCCTTGATATTTAGCCGTCTTCAGCCAATTTTCTGGATTTTTGAAAATTTCACTTTTTTGTGAAAATATCCACTAAATGAGGGAATATTATGTGTGAGGGTACCCCAGGAGATTTCCAAATGTGTGTGGGAAGAATATATATCCCACGGGGGTAAAATTGAAAAAAGTTGAAAAAAATTTTTTTTTGGACTTAGTCATTTTTCCGGCGTTTATCGGACTTTCAGAAAGGGGAAATGTCAGTGAGCGTTCCGATTTCAGTTCCAGAGCAATTCGCCCAATGAGTCCTTGATATTTAGTCGTTTTCAGCCAATTTTCTGGATTTTTGAAAATTTCACTTTTTTGTGAAAATATCCACTAAATGAGGGAATAATATGTGTGAGGGTACCCCAGGAGAGTTCCAAATGTGTGTGGGTAGAATATATATCCCACGGGGGTAAAATTGAAAAAAGTTTAAAAAAATTTTTTTTTGGACTTAGTCATTTTTCCGGCGTTTATCAGACTTTCAGATAGGGGAAATGTCAGTGAGCATTCCGATTTCAGTTCCAGAGCGATTCGCCCAATGAGTCCTTGATATTTAGTCGTTTTCAGCCAATTTTCTGGATTTTTGAAAATTTCACTTTTTTGTTAAAATATCCACTAAATGAGGGAATAATATGTGTGAGGGTACCCCAGTAGAGTTCCAAATGTGTGTGGGTAGAATATATATCCCACGGGGGTAAAATTGAAAATAGTTGAAAAAATTTTTTTTTTGGACTTAGTCATTTTTCCGGCGTTTATCAGACTTTCAGATAGGGGAAATGTCAGTGAGCGTTCCGATTTCAGTTCCAGAGCAATTCGCCCAATGAGTGCTTGATATTTAGTTGTTTTCAGCCAATTTTCTGGATTTTTGAAAATTTCACTTTTTTGTGAAAATATCCACTAAATGAGGGAATATTATGTGTGAGGGTACCCCAGGAGAGTTCCAAATGTGTGTGGGTAGAATATATATCCCACGGGGGTAAAATTGAAAAAAGTTTAAAAAAATTTTTTTTTGGACTTAGTCATTTTTCCGGCGTTTATCAGACTTTCAGATAGGGGAAATGTCAGTGAGCATTCCGATTTCAGTTCCAGAGCAATTCGCCCAATGAGTCCTTGATATTTAGTCGTTTTCAGCCAATTTTCTGGATTTTTGAAAATTTCACTTTTTTGTTAAAATATCCACTAAATGAGGGAATAATATGTGTGAGGGTACCCCAGTAGAGTTCCAAATGTGTGTGGGTAGAATATATATCCCACGGGGGTAAAATTGAAAATAGTTGAAAAAATTTTTTTTTTGGACTTAGTCATTTTTCCGGCGTTTATCAGACTTTCAGAAAGGGGAAATGTCAGTGAGCGTTCCGATTTCAGTTCCAGAGCAATTCGCCCAATGAGTCCATGATATTTAGTCGTTTTCAGCCAATTTTCTGGATTTTTGAAAATTTCACTTTTTTGTTAAAATATCCACTAAATGAGGGAATAATATGTGTGATGGTACCCCAGGAGAGTTCCAAATGTGTGTGGGTAGAATATATATCCCACGGGGGTAAAATTGAAAAAAGTTGAACAAATTTTTTTTTGGACTTAGTCATTTTTCCGGCGTTTATCAGACTTTCAGATAGGGGAAATGTCAGTGAGCGTTCCGATTTCAGTTCCAGAGCAATTCGCCCAATGAGTGCTTGATATTTAGTTGTTTTCAGCCAATTTTCTGGATTTTTGAAAATTTCACTTTTTTGTGAAAATATCCACTAAATGAGGGAATAATATGTGTGAGGGTACCCCAGGAGAGTTCCAAATGTGTGTGGGTAGAATATATATCCCACGGGGGTAAAATTGAAAAAAGTTTAAAAAAATTTTTTTTTGGACTTAGTCATTTTTCCGGCGTTTATCAGACTTTCAGAAAGGGGAAATGTCAGTGAGCGTTGCGATTTCAGTTCCAGAGCAATTCGCCCAATGAGTCCATGATATTTAGTCGTTTTCAGCCAATTTTCTGGATTTTTGAAAATTTCACTTTTTTGTGAAAATATCCACTAAATGAGGGAATATTATGTGTGAGGGTACCCCAGGAGATTTCCAAATGTGTGTGAGTAGAATATATATCCCACGGGGGTAAAATTGAAAAAAGTTGAAAAAAATTTTTTTTTGGACTTAGTCATTTTTCCGGCGTTTATCGGACTTTCAGAAAGGGGAAATGTCAGTGAGCGTTCCGATTTCAGTTCCAGAGCAATTCGCCCAATGAGTCCTTGATATTTAGTCGTTTTCTGCCAATTTTCTGGATTTTTGAAAATTTCACTTTTTTGTGAAAATATCCACTAAATGAGGGAATAATATGTGTGAGGGTACCCCAGGAGAGTTCCAAATGTGTGTGGGTAGAATATATATCCCACGGGGGTAAAATTGAAAATAGTTTAAAAAAATTTTTTTTTGGACTTAGTCATTTTTCCGGCGTTTATCAGACTTTCAGATAGGGGAAATGTCAGTGAGCGTTCCGATTTCAGTTCCAGAGCGATTCGCCCAATGAGTCCTTGATATTTAGTCGTTTTCAGCCAATTTTCTGGATTTTTGAAAATTTCACTTTTTTGTTAAAATATCCACTAAATGAGGGAATAATATGTGTGAGGGTACCCCAGTAGAGTTCCAAATGTGTGTGGGTAGAATATATATCCCACGGGGGTAAAATTGAAAAAAGTTTAAAAAAATTTTTTTTTGGACTTAGTCATTTTTCCGGCGTTTATCAGACTTTCAGATAGGGAAAATGTCATTGAGCGTTCCAATTTCAGTTCCAGAGCAATTCGCCCAATGAGTCCTTGATATTTAGTCGTTTTCAGCCAATTTTCTGGATTTTTGAAAATTTCACTTTTTTGTGAAAATATCCACTAAACGAGGGAATAATATGTGTGAGGGTACCCCAGGAGATTTCCAAATGTGTGTGGGTAGAATATATATCCCACGGGGGTAAAATTGAAAAAAGTTGAACAAATTTTTTTTTGGACTTAGTCATTTTTCCGGCGTTTATCAGACTTTCAGATAGGGGAAATGTCAGTGAGCGTTCCGATTTCAGTTCCAGAGCAATTCGCCCAATGAGTGCTTGATATTTAGTTGTTTTCAGCCAATTTTCTGGATTTTTGAAAATTTCACTTTTTTGTTAAAATATATACTAAATGAGAGAATAATATGTGTGAGGGTACCCCAGGAGAGTTCCAAATGTGTGTGGGTAGAATATATATCCCACGGGGGTAAAATTGAAAAAAGTTTAAAAAAATTTTTTTTTGGACTTACTCATTTATCCGGCGTTTATCAGACTTTCAGATAGGGGAAATGTCAGTGAGCATTCCGATTTCAGTTCCAGAGCGATTCGCCCAATGAGTCCTTGATATTTAGTCGTTTTCAGCCAATTTTCTGGATTTTTGAAAATTTCACTTTTTTGTGAAAATATCCACTAAATGAGGGAATATTATGTGTGAGGGTACCCCAGGAGATTTCCAAATGTGTGTGGGTAGAATATATATCCCACGGGGGTAAAATTGAAAAAAGTTGAAAAAAAATTTTTTTTGGACTTAGTAATTTTTCCGGCGTTTATCGGACTTTCAGAAAGGGAAATGTCAGTGAGCGTTCCGATTTCAGTTCCAGAGCAATTCGCCCAATGAGTCCTTGATATTTAGTCGTTTTCAGCCAATTTTCTGGATTTTTGAAAATTTCACTTTTTTGTGAAAATATCCACTAAACGAGGGAATAATATGTGTGAGGGTACCCCAGGAGATTTCCAAATGTGTGTGGGTAGAATATATATCCCACGGGGGTAAAATTGAAAAAAGTTTAAAAAAATTTTTTTTTGGACTTAGTCATTTTTCCGGCGTTTATCAGACTTTCAGATAGGGGAAATGTCAGTGAGCGTTCCGATTTCAGTTCCAGAGCAATTCGCCCAATGAGTGCTTGATATTTAGTTGTTTTCAGCCAATTTTCTGGATTTTTGAAATTTTCACTTTTTTGTGAAAATATCCACTAAATGAGGGAATAATATGTGTGAGGGTACCCCAGGAGAGTTCCAAATGTGTGTGGGTAGAATATATATCCCACGGGGGTAAAATTGAAAAAAGTTGAAAAAATAATTTTTTTTGACTTAGTCATTTTTCCGGCGTTTATCAGACTTTCAGATAGGGGAAATGTCAGTGAGCATTCCGATTTCAGTTCCAGAGCGATTCGCCCAATGAGTCCTTGATATTTAGTCGTTTTCAGCCAATTTTCTGGATTTTTGAAAATTTCACTTTTTTGTGAAAATATCCACTAAATGAGGGAATAATATGTGTGAGGGTACCCCAGGAGATTTCCAAATGTGTGTGGGTAGAATATATATCCCACGGGGGTAAAATTGAAAAAAGTTTAAAAAAATTTTTTTTTGGACTTAGTCATTTTTCCGGCGTTTATCGGACTTTCAGAAAGGGGAAATGTCAGTGAGCGTTCCGATTTCAGTTCCAGAGCAATTCGCCCAATGAGTGCTTGATATTTAGTTGTTTTCAGCCAATTTTCTGGATTTTTGAAAATTTCACTTTTTTGTGAAAATATCCACTAAATGAGGGAATAATATGTGTGAGGGTACCCCAGGAGAGTTCCAAATGTGTGTGGGTAGAATATATATCCCACGGGGGTAAAATTGAAAAAAGTTTAAAAAAATTTTTTTTTGGACTTAGTCTTTTTTCCGGCGTTTATCAGACTTTCAGAAAGGGGAAATGTCAGTGAGCGTTCCGATTTCAGTTCCAGAGCAATTCGCCCAATGAGTCCATGATATTTAGTCGTTTTCAGCCAATTTTCTGGATTTTTGAAAATTTCACTTTTTTGTTAAAATATCCACTAAATGAGAGAATAATATGTGTGAGGGTACCCCAGGAGAGTTCCAAATGTGTGTGGGTAGAATATATATCCCACGGGGGTAAAATTGAAAAAAGTTTAAAAAAATTTTTTTTTGGACTTAGTCATTTTTCCGGCGTTTATCAGACTTTCAGATAGGGGAAATGTCAGTGAGCATTCCGATTTCAGTTCCAGAGCGATTCGCAAAATGAGTCCTTGATATTTAGTCGTTTTCAGCCAATTTTCTGGATTTTTGAAAATTTCACTTTTTTGTGAAAATATCCACTAAATGAGGGAATAATATGTGTGAGGGTACCCCAGGAGAGTTCCAAATGTGTGTGGGTAGAATATATATCCCACGGGGGTAAAATTGAAAAAAGTTGAAAAAATTTTTTTTTTGGACTTAGTCATTTTTCCGGCGTTTATCGGACTTTCAGAAAGGGGAAATGTCAGTGAGCGTTCCGATTTCAGTTCCAGAGCAATTCGCCCAATGAGTCCTTGATATTTAGTCGTTTTCTGCCAATTTTCTGGATTTTTGAAAATTTCACTTTTTTGTGAAAATATCCACTAAATGAGGGAATAATATGTGTGAGGGTACCCCAGGAGAGTTCCAAATGTGTGTGGGTAGAATATATATCCCACGGGGGTAAAATTGAAAAAAGTTTAAAAAAATTTTTTTTTGGACTTAGTCATTTTTCCGGCGTTTATCAGACTTTCAGAAAGGGGAAATGTCAGTGAGCGTTCCGATTTCAGTTCCAGAGCAATTCGCCCAATGAGTCCATGATATTTAGTCGTTTTCAGCCAATTTTCTGGATTTTTGAAAATTTCACTTTTTTGTTAAAATATCCACTAAATGAGAGAATAATATGTGTGAGGGTACCCCAGGAGAGTTCCAAATGTGTGTGGGTAGAATATATATCCCACGGGGGTAAAATTGAAAAAAGTTTAAAAAAATTTTTTTTTGGCCTTAGTCATTTTTCCGGCGTTTATCAGACTTTCAGATAGGGGAAATGTCAGTGAGCATTCCGTTTTCAGTTCCAGAGCGATTCGCCCAATGAGTCCTTGATATTTAGTCGTTTTCAGCCAATTTTCTGGATTTTTGAAAATTTCACTTTTTTGTTAAAATATCCACTAAATGAGGGAATAATATGTGTGAGGGTACCCCAGTAGAGTTCCAAATGTGTGTGGGTAGAATATATATCCCACGGGGGTAAAATTGAAAAAAGTTTAAAAAAATTTTTTTTTGGACTTAGTCATTTTTCCGGCGTTTATCAGACTTTCAGATAGGGAAAATGTCATTGAGCGTTCCAATTTCAGTTCCAGAGCAATTCGCCCAATGAGTCCTTGATATTTAGTCGTTTTCAGCCAATTTTCTGGATTTTTGAAAATTTCACTTTTTTGTGAAAATATCCACTAAACGAGGGAATAATATGTGTGAGGGTACCCCAGGAGATTTCCAAATGTGTGTGGGTAGAATATATATCCCACGGGGGTAAAATTGAAAAAAGTTGAACAAATTTTTTTTTGGACTTAGTCATTTTTCCGGCGTTTATCAGACTTTCAGATAGGGGAAATGTCAGTGAGCGTTCCGATTTCAGTTCCAGAGCAATTCGCCCAATGAGTGCTTGATATTTAGTTGTTTTCAGCCAATTTTCTGGATTTTTGAAAATTTCACTTTTTTGTGAAAATATCCACTAAATGAGGGAATAATATGTGTGAGGGTACCCCAGGAGAGTTCCAAATGTGTGTGGGTAGAATATATATCCCACGGGGGTAAAATTGAAAAAAGTTTAAAAAAATTTTTTTTTAGACTTAGTCATTTTTCCGGCGTTTATCAGACTTTCAGATAGGGGAAATGTCAGTGAGCATTCCGATTTCAGTTCCAGAGCGATTCGCCCAATGAGTCCTTGATATTTAGTCGTTTTCAGCCAATTTTCTGGATTTTTGAAAATTTCACTTTTTTGTGAAAATATCCACTAAATGAGGGAATAATATGTGTGAGGGTACCCCAGGAGAGTTCCAAATGTGTGTGGGTAGAATATATATCCCACGGGGGTAAAATTGAAAATAGTTGAAAAAATTTTTTTTTTGGACTTAGTCATTTTTCCGGCGTTTATCAGACTTTCAGAAAGGGAAAATGTCAGTTAGCGTTCCAATTTCAGTTCGAGAGCGATTCGCCCAATGAGTCCTTGATATTTAGTCGTTTTCAGCCAATTTTCTGGATTTTTGAAAATTTCACTTTTTTGTGAAAATATCCACTAAATGAGGGAATATTATGTGTGAGGGTACCCCAGGAGATTTCCAAATGTGTGTGGGTAGAATATATATCCCACGGGGGTAAAATTGAAAAAAGTTGAAAAAAATTTTTTTTTGGACTTAGTCATTTTTCCGGCGTTTATCGGACTTTCAGAAAGGGGAAATGTCAGTGAGCGTTCCGATTTCAGTTCCAGAGCAATTCGCCCAATGAGTCCTTGATATTTAGTCGTTTTCAGCCAATTTTCTGGATTTTTGAAAATTTCACTTTTTTGTGAAAATATCCACTAAACGAGGGAATAATATGTGTGAGGGTACCCCAGGAGATTTCCAAATGTGTGTGGGTAGAATATATATCCCACGGGTGTAAAATTGAAAAAAGTTGAACAAATTTTTTTTTGGACTTAGTCATTTTTCCGGCGTTTATCAGACTTTCAGATAGGGGAAATGTCAGTGAGCGTTCCGATTTCAGTTCCAGAGCAATTCGCCCAATGAGTGCTTGATATTTAGTTGTTTTCAGCCAATTTTCTGGATTTTTGAAATTTTCACTTTTTTGTGAAAATATCCACTAAATGAGGGAATAATATGTGTGAGGGTACCCCAGGAGAGTTCCAAATGTGTGTGGGTAGAATATATATCCCACGGGGGTAAAATTGAAAAAAGTTGAAAAAATAATTTTTTTTGACTTAGTCATTTTTCCGGCGTTTATCAGACTTTCAGATAGGGGAAATGTCAGTGAGCATTCCGATTTCAGTTCCAGAGCAATTCGCCCAATGAGTCCTTGATATTTAGTCGTTTTCAGCCAATTTTCTGGATTTTTGAAAATTTCACTTTTTTGTTAAAATATCCACTAAATGAGAGAATAATATGTGTGAGGGTACCCCAGGAGAGTTCCAAATGTGTGTGGGTAGAATATATATCCCACGGGGGTAAAATTGAAAAAAGTTTAAAAAAATTTTTTTTTGGACTTAGTCATTTTTCCGGCGTTTATCAGACTTTCAGATAGGGGAAATGTCAGTGAGCATTCCGATTTCAGTTCCAGAGCGATTCGCCCAATGAGTCCTTGATATTTAGTCGTTTTCAGCCAATTTTCTGGATTTTTGAAAATTTCACTTTTTTGTGAAAATATCCACTAAATGAGGGAATAATATGTGTGAGGGTACCCCAGGAGAGTTCCAAATGTGTGTGGGTAGAATATATATCCCACGGGGGTAAAATTGAAAAAAGTTGAAAAAAAATTTTTTTTGGACTTAGTCATTTTTCCGGCGTTTATCGGACTTTCAGAAAGGGGAAATGTCAGTGAGCGTTCCGATTTCAGTTCCAGAGCAATTCGCCCAATGAGTCCTTGATATTTAGTCGTTTTCTGCCAATTTTCTGGATTTTTGAAAATTTCACTTTTTTGTGAAAATATCCACTAAATGAGGGAATAATATGTGTGAGGGTACCCCAGGAGAGTTCCAAATGTGTGTGGGTAGAATATATATCCCACGGGGGTAAAATTGAAAAAAGTTTAAAAAAATTTTTTTTTGGACTTAGTCATTTTTCCGGCGTTTATCAGACTTTCAGAAAGGGGAAATGTCAGTGAGCGTTCCGATTTCAGTTCCAGAGCAATTCGCCCAATGAGTCCATGATATTTAGTCGTTTTCAGCCAATTTTCTGGATTTTTGAAAATTTCACTTTTTTGTTAAAATATCCACTAAATGAGGGAATAATATGTGTGAGGGTACCCCAGGAGAGTTCCAAATGTGTGTGGGTAGAATATATATCCCACGGGGGTAAAATTGAAAAAAGTTTAAAAAAATTTTTTTTTGGACTTAGTCATTTTTCCGGCGTTTATCAGACTTTCAGATAGGGGAAATGTCAGTGAGCATTCCGATTTCAGTTCCAGAGCGATTCGCCCAATGAGTCCTTGATATTTAGTCGTTTTCAGCCAATTTTCTGGATTTTTGAAAATTTCACTTTTTTGTTAAAATATCCACTAAATGAGGGAATAATATGTGTGAGGGTACCCCAGTAGAGTTCCAAATGTGTGTGGGTAGAATATATATCCCACGGGGGTAAAATTGAAAAAAGTTGAAAAAAATTTTTTTTTGGACTTAGTCATTTTTCCGGCGTTTATCAGACTTTCAGATAGGGGAAATGTCAGTGAGCGTTCCGATTTCAGTTCCAGAGCAATTCGCCCAATGAGTGCTTGATATTTAGTTGTTTTCAGCCAATTTTCTGGATTTTTGAAATTTTCACTTTTTTGTGAAAATATCCACTAAATGAGGGAATAATATGTGTGAGGGTACCCCAGGAGAGTTCCAAATGTGTGTGGGTAGAATATATATCCCACGGGGGTAAAATTGAAAAAAGTTGAAAAAATAATTTTTTTTGACTTAGTCATTTTTCCGGCGTTTATCAGACTTTCAGATAGGGGAAATGTCAGTGAGCATTCCGATTTCAGTTCCAGAGCGATTCGCCCAATGAGTCCTTGATATTTAGTCGTTTTCAGCCAATTTTCTGGATTTTTGAAAATTTCACTTTTTTGTGAAAATATCCACTAAATGAGGGAATAATATGTGTGAGGGTACCCCAGGAGATTTCCAAATGTGTGTGGGTAGAATATATATCCCACGGGGGTAAAATTGAAAAAAGTTTAAAAAAATTTTTTTTTGGACTTAGTCATTTTTCCGGCGTTTATCAGACTTTCAGATAGGGAAAATGTCAGTTAGCGTTCCAATTTCAGTTCGAGAGCGATTCGCCCAATGAGTCTTTGATATTTAGTCGTTTTCAGCCAATTTTCTGGATTTTTGAAAATTTCACTTTTTTGTGAAAATATCCACTAAATGAGGGAATATTATGTGTGAGGGTACCCCAGGAGATTTCCAAATGTGTGTGGGTAGAATATATATCCCACGGGGGTAAAATTGAAAAAAGTTGAAAAAAATTTTTTTTTGGACTTAGTCATTTTTCCGGCGTTTATCGGACTTTCAGAAAGGGGAAATGTCAGTGAGCGTTCCGATTTCAGTTCCAGAGCAATTCGCCCAATGAGTCCTTGATATTTAGTCGTTTTCAGCCAATTTTCTGGATTTTTGAAAATTTCACTTTTTTGTGAAAATATCCACTAAATGAGGGAATAATATGTGTGAGGGTACCCCAGGAGAGTTCCAAATGTGTGTGGGTAGAATATATATCCCACGGGGGTAAAATTGAAAATAGTTGAAAAAATTTTTTTTTTGGACTTAGTCATTTTTCCGGCGTTTATCAGACTTTCAGAAAGGGAAAATGTCAGTTAGCGTTCCAATTTCAGTTCGAGAGCGATTCGCCCAATGAGTCCTTGATATTTAGTCGTTTTCAGCCAATTTTCTGGATTTTTGAAAATTTCACTTTTTTGTGAAAATATCCACTAAATGAGGGAATATTATGTGTGAGGGTACCCCAGGAGATTTCCAAATGTGTGTGGGTAGAATATATATCCCACGGGGGTAAAATTGAAAAAAGTTGAAAAAAATTTTTTTTTGGACTTAGTCATTTTTCCGGCGTTTATCGGACTTTCAGAAAGGGGAAATGTCAGTGAGCGTTCCGATTTCAGTTCCAGAGCAATTCGCCCAATGAGTCCTTGATATTTAGTCGTTTTCAGCCAATTTTCTGGATTTTTGAAAATTTCACTTTTTTGTGAAAATATCCACTAAACGAGGGAATAATATGTGTGAGGGTACCCCAGGAGATTTCCAAATGTGTGTGGGTAGAATATATATCCCACGGGGGTAAAATTGAAAAAAGTTGAACAAATTTTTTTTTGGACTTAGTCATTTTTCCGGCGTTTATCAGACTTTCAGATAGGGGAAATGTCAGTGAGCATTCCGATTTCAGTTCCAGAGCGATTCGCCCAATGAGTCCTTGATATTTAGTCGTTTTCAGCCAATTTTCTGGATTTTTGAAAATTTCACTTTTTTGTGAAAATATCCACTAAATGAGGGAATAATATGTGTGAGGGTACCGCAGGAGATTTCCAAATGTGTGTGGGTAGAATATATATCCCACGGGGGTAAAATTGAAAAAAGTTTAAAAAAAATTTTTTTTGGACTTAGTCATTTTTCCGGCGTTTATCGGACTTTCAGAAAGGGGAAATGTCAGTGAGCGTTCCGATTTCAGTTCCAGAGCAATTCGCCCAATGAGTCCTTGATATTTAGTCGTTTTCAGCCAATTTTCTGGATTTTTGAAAATTTCACTTTTTTGTGAAAATATCCACTAAATGAGGGAATAATATGTGTGAGGGTACCCCAGGAGAGTTCCAAATGTGTGTGGGTAGAATATATATCCCACGGGGGTAAAATTGAAAAAAGTTTAAAAAAATTTTTTTTTGGACTTAGTCATTTTTCCGGCGTTTATCAGACTTTCAGATAGGGGAAATGTCAGTGAGCGTTCCGATTTCAGTTCCAGAGCAATTCGCCCAATGAGTGCTTGATATTTAGTTGTTTTCAGCCAATTTTCTGGATTTTTGAAAATTTCACTTTTTTGTGAAAATATCCACTAAATGAGGGAATAATATGTGTGAGGGTACCCCAGGAGAGTTCCAAATGTGTGTGGGTAGAATATATATCCCACGGGGGTAAAATTGAAAAAAGTTTAAAAAAATTTTTTTTTGGACTTAGTCATTTTTCCGGCGTTTATCAGACTTTCAGATAGGGAAAATGTCAGTTAGCGTTCCAATTTCAGTTCGAGAGCGATTCGCCCAATGAGTCCTTGATATTTAGTCGTTTTCAGCCAATTTTCTGGATTTTTGAAAATTTCACTTTTTTGTGAAAATATCCACTAAATGAGGGAATATTATGTGTGAGGGTACCCCAGGAGATTTCCAAATGTGTGTGGGTAGAATATATATCCCACGGGGGTAAAATTGAAAAAAGTTGAAAAAAATTTTTTTTTGGACTTAGTCATTTTTCCGGCGTTTATCGGACTTTCAGAAAGGGGAAATGTGAGTGAGCGTTCCGATTTCAGTTCCAGAGCAATTCGCCCAATGAGTCCTTGATATTTAGTCGTTTTCAGCCAATTTTCTGGATTTTTGAAAATTTCACTTTTTTGTGAAAATATCCACTAAATGAGGGAATAATATGTGTGAGGGTACCCCAGGAGAGTTCCAAATGTGTGTGGGTAGAATATATATCCCACGGGGGTAAAATTGAAAAAAGTTTAAAAAAATTTTTTTTTGGACTTAGTCATTTTTCCGGCGTTTATCAGACTTTCAGATAGGGGAAATGTCAGTGAGCATTCCGATTTCAGTTCCAGAGCGATTCGCCCAATGAGTCCTTGATATTTAGTCGTTTTCAGCCAATTTTCTGGATTTTTGAAAATTTCACTTTTTTGTGAAAATATCCACTAAATGAGGGAATAATATGTGTGAGGGTACCCCAGGAGAGTTCCAAATGTGTGTGGGTAGAATATATATCCCACGGGGGTAAAATTGAAAATAGTTGAAAAAATTTTTTTTTTGGACTTAGTCATTTTTCCGGCGTTTATCAGACTTTCAGAAAGGGAAAATGTCAGTTAGCGTTCCAATTTCAGTTCGAGAGCGATTCGCCCAATGAGTCCTTGATATTTAGTCGTTTTCAGCCAATTTTCTGGATTTTTGAAAATTTCACTTTTTTGTGAAAATATCCACTAAATGAGGGAATATTATGTGTGAGGGTACCCCAGGAGATTTCCAAATGTGTGTGGGTAGAATATATATCCCACGGGGGTAAAATTGAAAAAAGTTGAAAAAAATTTTTTTTTGGACTTAGTCATTTTTCCGGCGTTTATCGGACTTTCAGAAAGGGGAAATGTCAGTGAGCGTTCCGATTTCAGTTCCAGAGCAATTCGCCCAATGAGTCCTTGATATTTAGTCGTTTTCAGCCAATTTTCTGGATTTTTGAAAATTTCACTTTTTTGTGAAAATATCCACTAAACGAGGGAATAATATGTGTGAGGGTACCCCAGGAGATTTCCAAATGTGTGTGGGTAGAATATATATCCCACGGGGGTAAAATTGAAAAAAGTTGAACAAATTTTTTTTTGGACTTAGTCATTTTTCCGGCGTTTATCAGACTTTCAGATAGGGGAAATGTCAGTGAGCATTCCGATTTCAGTTCCAGAGCGATTCGCCCAATGAGTCCTTGATATTTAGTCGTTTTCAGCCAATTTTCTGGATTTTTGAAAATTTCACTTTTTTGTGAAAATATCCACTAAATGAGGGAATAATATGTGTGAGGGTACCGCAGGAGATTTCCAAATGTGTGTGGGTAGAATATATATCCCACGGGGGTAAAATTGAAAAAAGTTTAAAAAAATTTTTTTTTGGACTTAGTCATTTTTCCGGCGTTTATCAGACTTTCAGATAGGGAAAATGTCAGTTAGCGTTCCAATTTCAGTTCGAGAGCGATTCGCCCAATGAGTCCTTGATATTTAGTCGTTTTCAGCCAATTTTCTGGATTTTTGAAAATTTCACTTTTTTGTGAAAATATCCACTAAATGAGGGAATATTATGTGTGAGGGTACCCCAGGAGATTTCCAAATGTGTGTGGGTAGAATATATATCCCACGGGGGTAAAATTGAAAAAAGTTGAAAAAAAATTTTTTTTGGACTTAGTCATTTTTCCGGCGTTTATCGGACTTTCAGAAAGGGGAAATGTCAGTGAGCGTTCCGATTTCAGTTCCAGAGCAATTCGCCCAATGAGTCCTTGATATTTAGTCGTTTTCAGCCAATTTTCTGGATTTTTGAAAATTTCACTTTTTTGTGAAAATATCCACTAAATGAGGGAATAATATGTGTGAGGGTACCCCAGGAGAGTTCCAAATGTGTGTGGGTAGAATATATATCCCACGGGGGTAAAATTGAAAAAAGTTTAAAAAAATTTTTTTTGGGACTTAGTCATTTTTCCGGCGTTTATCAGACTTTCAGATAGGGGAAATGTCAGTGAGCGTTCCGATTTCAGTTCCAGAGCAATTCGCCCAATGAGTGCTTGATATTTAGTTGTTTTCAGCCAATTTTCTGGATTTTTGAAAATTTCACTTTTTTGTGAAAATATCCACTAAATGAGGGAATAATATGTGTGAGGGTACCCCAGGAGAGTTCCAAATGTGTGTGGGTAGAATATATATCCCACGGGGGTAAAATTGAAAAAAGTTTAAAAAAATTTTTTTTTGGACTTAGTCATTTTTCCGGCGTTTATCAGACTTTCAGATAGGGAAAATGTCAGTTAGCGTTCCAATTTCAGTTCGAGAGCGATTCGCCCAATGAGTCCTTGATATTTAGTCGTTTTCAGCCAATTTTCTGGATTTTTGAAAATTTCACTTTTTTGTGAAAATATCCACTAAATGAGGGAATATTATGTGTGAGGGTACCCCAGGAGATTTCCAAATGTGTGTGGGTAGAATATATATCCCACGGGGGTAAAATTGAAAAAAGTTGAAAAAAATTTTTTTTTGGACTTAGTCATTTTTCCGGCGTTTATCGGACTTTCAGAAAGGGGAAATGTGAGTGAGCGTTCCGATTTCAGTTCCAGAGCAATTCGCCCAATGAGTCCTTGATATTTAGTCGTTTTCAGCCAATTTTCTGGATTTTTGAAAATTTCACTTTTTTGTGAAAATATCCACTAAATGAGGGAATAATATGTGTGAGGGTACCCCAGGAGAGTTCCAAATGTGTGTGGGTAGAATATATATCCCACGGGGGTAAAATTGAAAAAAGTTTAAAAAAATTTTTTTTTGGACTTAGTCATTTTTCCGGCGTTTATCAGACTTTCAGATAGGGGAAATGTCAGTGAGCATTCCGATTTCAGTTCCAGAGCGATTCGCCCAATGAGTCGTTGATATTTAGTCGTTTTCAGCCAATTTTCTGGATTTTTGAAAATTTCACTTTTTTGTGAAAATATCCACTAAATGAGGGAATAATATGTGTGAGGGTACCCCAGGAGAGTTCCAAATGTGTGTGGGTAGAATATATATCCCACGGGGGTAAAATTGAAAATAGTTGAAAAAATTTTTTTTTTGGACTTAGTCATTTTTCCGGCGTTTATCAGACTTTCAGAAAGGGAAAATGTCAGTTAGCGTTCCAATTTCAGTTCGAGAGCGATTCGCCCAATGAGTCCTTGATATTTAGTCGTTTTCAGCCAATTTTCTGGATTTTTTGAAAATTTCACTTTTTTGTGAAAATATCCACTAAATGAGGGAATATTATGTGTGAGGGTACCCCAGGAGATTTCCAAATGTGTGTGGGTAGAATATATATCCCACGGGGGTAAAATTGAAAAAAGTTGAAAAAAATTTTTTTTTGGACTTAGTCATTTTTCCGGCGTTTATCGGACTTTCAGAAAGGGGAAATGTCAGTGAGCGTTCCGATTTCAGTTCCAGAGCAATTCGCCCAATGAGTCCTTGATATTTAGTCGTTTTCAGCCAATTTTCTGGATTTTTGAAAATTTCACTTTTTTGTGAAAATATCCACTAAACGAGGGAATAATATGTGTGAGGGTACCCCAGGAGATTTCCAAATGTGTGTGGGTAGAATATATATCCCACGGGGGTAAAATTGAAAAAAGTTGAACAAATTTTTTTTTGGACTTAGTCATTTTTCCGGCGTTTATCAGACTTTCAGATAGGGGAAATGTCAGTGAGCGTTCCGATTTCAGTTCCAGAGCAATTCGCCCAATGAGTGCTTGATATTTATTTGTTTTCAGCCAATTTTCTGGATTTTTGAAATTTTCACTTTTTTGTGAAAATATCCACTAAATGAGGGAATAATATGTGTGAGGGTACCCCAGGAGAGTTCCAAATGTGTGTGGGTAGAATATATATCCCACGGGGGTAAAATTGAAAAAAGTTGAAAAAATAATTTTTTTTGACTTAGTCATTTTTCCGGCGTTTATCAGACTTTCAGATAGGGGAAATGTCAGTGAGCATTCCGATTTCAGTTCCAGAGCGATTCGCCCAATGAGTCCTTGATATTTAGTCGTTTTCAGCCAATTTTCTGGATTTTTGAAAATTTCACTTTTTTGTGAAAATATCCACTAAATGAGGGAATAATATGTGTGAGGGTACCGCAGGAGATTTCCAAATGTGTGTGGGTAGAATATATATCCCACGGGGGTAAAATTGAAAAAAGTTTAAAAAAATTTTTTTTTGGACTTAGTCATTTTTCCGGCGTTTATCAGACTTTCAGATAGGGAAAATGTCAGTTAGCGTTCCAATTTCAGTTCGAGAGCGATTCGCCCAATGAGTCCTTGATATTTAGTCGTTTTCAGCCAATTTTCTGGATTTTTGAAAATTTCACTTTTTTGTGAAAATATCCACTAAATGAGGGAATATTATGTGTGAGGGTACCCCAGGAGATTTCCAAATGTGTGTGGGTAGAATATATATCCCACGGGGGTAAAATTGAAAAAAGTTGAAAAAAAATTTTTTTTGGACTTAGTCATTTTTCCGGCGTTTATCGGACTTTCAGAAAGGGGAAATGTCAGTGAGCGTTCCGATTTCAGTTCCAGAGCAATTCGCCCAATGAGTCCTTGATATTTAGTCGTTTTCAGCCAATTTTCTGGATTTTTGAAAATTTCACTTTTTTGTGAAAATATCCACTAAATGAGGGAATAATATGTGTGAGGGTACCCCAGGAGAGTTCCAAATGTGTGTGGGTAGAATATATATCCCACGGGGGTAAAATTGAAAAAAGTTTAAAAAAATTTTTTTTTGGACTTAGTCATTTTTCCGGCGTTTATCAGACTTTCAGATAGGGGAAATGTCAGTTAGCGTTCCAATTTCAGTTCGAGAGCGATTCGCCCAATGAGTCCTTGATATTTAGTCGTTTTCAGCCAATTTTCTGGATTTTTGAAAATTTCACTTTTTTGTGAAAATATCCACTAAATGAGGGAATATTATGTGTGAGGGTACCCCAGGAGATTTCCAAATGTGTGTGGGTAGAATATATATCCCACGGGGGTAAAATTGAAAAAAGTTGAAAAAAATTTTTTTTTGGACTTAGTCATTTTTCCGGCGTTTATCGGACTTTCAGAAAGGGGAAATGTCAGTGAGCGTTCCGATTTCAGTTCCAGAGCAATTCGCCCAATGAGTCCTTGATATTTAGTCGTTTTCAGCCAATTTTCTGGATTTTTGAAAATTTCACTTTTTTGTGAAAATATCCACTAAACGAGGGAATAATATGTGTGAGGGTACCCCAGGAGATTTCCAAATGTGTGTGGGTAGAATATATATCCCACGGGGGTAAAATTGAAAAAAGTTGAACAAATTTTTTTTTGGACTTAGTCATTTTTCCGGCGTTTATCAGACTTTCAGATAGGGGAAATGTCAGTGAGCGTTCCGATTTCAGTTCCAGAGCAATTCGCCCAATGAGTGCTTGATATTTAGTTGTTTTCAGCCAATTTTCTGGATTTTTGAAATTTTCACTTTTTTGTGAAAATATCCACTAAATGAGGGAATAATATGTGTGAGGGTACCCCAGGAGAGTTCCAAATGTGTGTGGGTAGAATATATATCCCACGGGGGTAAAATTGAAAAAAGTTGAAAAAATAATTTTTTTTGACTTAGTCATTTTTCCGGCGTTTATCAGACTTTCAGATAGGGGAAATGTCAGTGAGCATTCCGATTTCAGTTCCAGAGCGATTCGCCCAATGAGTCCTTGATATTTAGTCGTTTTCAGCCAATTTTCTGGATTTTTGAAAATTTCACTTTTTTGTGAAAATATCCACTAAATGAGGGAATAATATGTGTGAGGGTACCGCAGGAGATTTCCAAATGTGTGTGGGTAGAATATATATCCCACGGGGGTAAAATTGAAAAAAGTTTAAAAAAATTTTTTTTTGGACTTAGTCATTTTTCCGGCGTTTATCAGACTTTCAGATAGGGAAAATGTCAGTTAGCGTTCCAATTTCAGTTCGAGAGCGATTCGCCCAATGAGTCCTTGATATTTAGTCGTTTTCAGCCAATTTTCTGGATTTTTGAAAATTTCACTTTTTTGTGAAAATATCCACTAAATGAGGGAATATTATGTGTGAGGGTACCCCAGGAGATTTCCAAATGTGTGTGGGTAGAATATATATCCCACGGGGGTAAAATTGAAAAAAGTTGAAAAAAAATTTTTTTTGGACTTAGTCATTTTTCCGGCGTTTATCGGACTTTCAGAAAGGGGAAATGTCAGTGAGCGTTCCGATTTCAGTTCCAGAGCAATTCGCCCAATGAGTCCTTGATATTTAGTCGTTTTCAGCCAATTTTCTGGATTTTTGAAAATTTCACTTTTTTGTGAAAATATCCACTAAATGAGGGAATAATATGTGTGAGGGTACCCCAGGAGAGTTCCAAATGTGTGTGGGTAGAATATATATCCCACGGGGGTAAAATTGAAAAAAGTTTAAAAAAATTTTTTTTTGGACTTAGTCATTTTTCCGGCGTTTATCAGACTTTCAGATAGGGGAAATGTCAGTGAGCGTTCCGATTTCAGTTCCAGAGCAATTCGCCCAATGAGTGCTTGATATTTAGTTGTTTTCAGCCAATTTTCTGGATTTTTGAAAATTTCACTTTTTTGTGAAAATATCCACTAAATGAGGGAATAATATGTGTGAGGGTACCCCAGGAGAGTTCCAAATGTGTGTGGGTAGAATATATATCCCACGGGGGTAAAATTGAAAAAAGTTTAAAAAAATTTTTTTTTGGACTTAGTCATTTTTCCGGCGTTTATCAGACTTTCAGAAAGGGGAAATGTCAGTGAGCGTTCCGATTTCAGTTCCAGAGCAATTCGCCCAATGAGTCCATGATATTTAGTCGTTTTCAGCCAATTTTCTGGATTTTTGAAAATTTCACTTTTTTGCTAAAATATCCACTAAATGAGAGAATAATATGTGTGAGGGTACCCCAGGAGAGTTCCAAATGTGTGTGGGTAGAATATATATCCCACGGGGGTAAAATTGAAAAAAGTTTAAAAAAATTTTTTTTTGGACTTAGTCATTTTTCCGGCGTTTATCAGACTTTCAGATAGGGGAAATGTCAGTGAGCGTTCCGATTTCAGTTCCAGAGCAATTCGCCCAATGAGTGCTTGATATTTAGTTGTTTTCAGCCAATTTTCTGGATTTTTGAAAATTTCACTTTTTTGTGAAAATATCCACTAAATGAGGGAATAATATGTGTGAGGGTACCCCAGGAGAGTTCCAAATGTGTGTGGGTAGAATATATATCCCACGGGGGTAAAATTGAAAAAAGTTTAAAAAAATTTTTTTTTGGACTTAGTCATTTTTCCGGCGTTTATCAGACTTTCAGAAAGGGGAAATGTCAGTGAGCGTTCCGATTTCAGTTCCAGAGCAATTCGCCCAATGAGTCCATGATATTTAGTCGTTTTCAGCCAATTTTCTGGATTTTTGAAAATTTCACTTTTTTGCTAAAATATCCACTAAATGAGAGAATAATATGTGTGAGGGTACCCCAGGAGAGTTCCAAATGTGTGTGGGTAGAATATATATCCCACGGGGGTAAAATTGAAAAAAGTTTAAAAAAATTTTTTTTTGGACTTAGTCATTTTTCCGGCGTTTATCAGACTTTCAGATAGGGGAAATGTCAGTGAGCATTCCGATTTCAGTTCCAGAGCGATTCGCCCAATGAGTCCTTGATATTTAGTCGTTTTCAGCCAATTTTCTGGATTTTTGAAAATTTCACTTTTTTGTGAAAATATCCACTAAATGAGGGAATAATATGTGTGAGGGTACCCCAGGAGAGTTCCAAATGTGTGTGGGTAGAATATATATCCCACGGGGGTAAAATTGAAAAAAGTTTAAAAAAATTTTTTTTTGGACTTAGTCATTTTTCCTGCGTTTATCGGACTTTCAGAAAGGGGAAATGTCAGTGAGCGTTCCGATTTCAGTTCCAGAGCAATTCACCCAATGAGTCCTTGATATTTAGTCGTTTTCTGCCAATTTTCTGGATTTTTGAAAATTTCACTTTTTTGTGAAAATATCCAGTAAATGAGGGAATAATATGTGTGAGGGTACCCCAGGAGAGTTCCAAATGTGTGTGGGTAGAATATATATCCCACGGGGGTAAAATTGAAAAAAGTTGAAAAAAATTTTTTTTTGGACTTAGTCATTTTTCCGGCGTTTATCAGACTTTCAGATAGGGGAAATGTCAGTGAGCGTTCCGATTTCAGTTCCAGAGCAATTCGCCCAATGAGTCCTTGATATTTAGTCGTTTTCAGCCAATTTTCTGGATTTTTGAAAATTTCACTTTTTTGTGAAAATATCCACTAAACGAGGGAATAATATGTGTGAGGGTACCCCAGGAGATTTCCAAATGTGTGTGGGTAGAATATATATCCCACGGGGGTAAAATTGAAAAAAGTTGAACAAATTTTTTTTTGGACTTAGTCATTTTTCCGGCGTTTATCAGACTTTCAGATAGGGGAAATGTCAGTGAGCGTTCCGATTTCAGTTCCAGAGCAATTCGCCCAATGAGTGCTTGATATTTAGTTGTTTTCAGCCAATTTTCTGGATTTTTGAAAATTTCACTTTTTTGTGAAAATATCCACTAAATGAGGGAATAATATGTGTGAGGGTACCCCAGGAGAGTTCCAAATGTGTGTGGGTAGAATATATATCCCACGGGGGTAAAATTGAAAAAAGTTTAAAAAAATTTTTTTTTAGACTTAGTCATTTTTCCGGCGTTTATCAGACTTTCAGAAAGGGGAAATGTCAGTGAGCGTTCCGATTTCAGTTCCAGAGCAATTCGCCCAATGAGTCCATGATATTTATTCGTTTTCAGCCAATTTTCTGGATTTTTGAAAATTTCACTTTTTTGTGAAAATATCCACTAAATGAGGGAATAATATGTGTGAGGGTACCGCAGGAGATTTCCAAATGTGTGTGGGTAGAATATATATCCCACGGGGGTAAAATTGAAAAAAGTTTAAAAAAATTTTTTTTTGGACTTAGTCATTTTTCCGGCGTTTATCAGACTTTCAGATAGGGAAAATGTCAGTTAGCGTTCCAATTTCAGTTCGAGAGCGATTCGCCCAATGAGTCCTTGATATTTAGTCGTTTTCAGCCAATTTTCTGGATTTTTGAAAATTTCACTTTTTTGTGAAAATATCCACTAAATGAGGGAATATTATGTGTGAGGGTACCCCAGGAGATTTCCAAATGTGTGTGGGTAGAATATATATCCCACGGGGGTAAAATTGAAAAAAGTTGAAAAAAATTTTTTTTTGGACTTAGTCATTTTTCCGGCGTTTATCGGACTTTCAGAAAGGGGAAATGTCAGTGAGCGTTCCGATTTCAGTTCCAGAGCAATTCGCCCAATGAGTCCTTGATATTTAGTCGTTTTCAGCCAATTTTCTGGATTTTTGAAAATTTCACTTTTTTGTGAAAATATCCACTAAACGAGGGAATAATATGTGTGAGGGTACCCCAGGAGATTTCCAAATGTGTGTGGGTAGAATATATATCCCACGGGGGTAAAATTGAAAAAAGTTGAACAAATTTTTTTTTGGACTTAGTCATTTTTCCGGCGTTTATCAGACTTTCAGATAGGGGAAATGTCAGTGAGCGTTCCGATTTCAGTTCCAGAGCAATTCGCCCAATGAGTGCTTGATATTTAGTTGTTTTCAGCCAATTTTCTGGATTTTTGAAATTTTCACTTTTTTGTGAAAATATCCACTAAATGAGGGAATAATATGTGTGAGGGTACCCCAGGAGAGTTCCAAATGTGTGTGGGTAGAATATATATCCCACGGGGGTAAAATTGAAAAAAGTTGAAAAAAATTTTTTTTTGGACTTAGTCATTTTTCCGGCGTTTATCAGACTTTCAGATAGGGGAAATGTCAGTGAGCATTCCGATTTCAGTTCCAGAGCGATTCGCCCAATGAGTCCTTGATATTTAGTCGTTTTCAGCCAATTTTCTGGATTTTTGAAAATTTCACTTTTTTGTGAAAATATCCACTAAATGAGGGAATAATATGTGTGAGGGTACCCCAGGAGAGTTCCAAATGTGTGTGGGTAGAATATATATCCCACGGGGGTAAAATTGAAAATAGTTGAAAAAATTTTTTTTTTGGACTTAGTCATTTTTCCGGCGTTTATCAGACTTTCAGAAAGGGAAAATGTCAGTTAGCGTTCCAATTTCAGTTCGAGAGCGATTCGCCCAATGAGTCCTTGATATTTAGTCGTTTTCAGCCAATTTTCTGGATTTTTGAAAATTTCACTTTTTTGTGAAAATATCCACTAAATGAGGGAATATTATGTGTGAGGGTACCCCAGGAGATTTCCAAATGTGTGTGGGTAGAATATATATCCCACGGGGGTAAAATTGAAAAAAGTTGAAAAAAATTTTTTTTTGGACTTAGTCATTTTTCCGGCGTTTATCGGACTTTCAGAAAGGGGAAATGTCAGTGAGCGTTCCGATTTCAGTTCCAGAGCAATTCGCCCAATGAGTCCTTGATATTTAGTCGTTTTCAGCCAATTTTCTGGATTTTTGAAAATTTCACTTTTTTGTGAAAATATCCACTAAATGAGGGAATAATATGTGTGAGGGTACCCCAAGTGAGTTCCAAATGTGTGTGGGTAGAATATATATCCCACGGGGGTAAAATTGAAAAAAGTTTAAAAAAATTTTTTTTTGGACTTAGTCATTTTTCCGGCGTTTATCAGACTTTCAGATAGGGGAAATGTGAGTGAGCGTTCCGATTTCAGTTCCAGAGCAATTCGCCCAATGAGTGCTTGATATTTAGTTGTTTTCAGCCAATTTTCTGGATTTTTGAAAATTTCACTTTTTTGTGAAAATATCCACTAAATGAGGGAATAATATGTGTGAGGGTACCCCAGGAGAGTTCCAAATGTGTGTGGGTAGAATATATATCCCACGGGGGTAAAATTGAAAAAAGTTGAAAAAATAATTTTTTTTGACTTAGTCATTTTTCCGGCGTTTATCAGACTTTCAGATAGGGGAAATGTCAGTGAGCATTCCGATTTCAGTTCCAGAGCAATTCGCCCAATGAGTCCTTGATATTTAGTCGTTTTCAGCCAATTTTCTGGATTTTTGAAAATTTCACTTTTTTGTGAAAATATCCACTAAATGAGGGAATAATATGTGTGAGGGTACCGCAGGAGATTTCCAAATGTGTGTGGGTAGAATATATATCCCACGGGGGTAAAATTGAAAAAAGTTTAAAAAAATTTTTTTTTGGACTTAGTCATTTTTCCGGCGTTTATCAGACTTTCAGATAGGGAAAATGTCAGTTAGCGTTCCAATTTCAGTTCGAGAGCGATTCGCCCAATGAGTCCTTGATATTTAGTCGTTTTCAGCCAATTTTCTGGATTTTTGAAAATTTCACTTTTTTGTGAAAATATCCACTAAATGAGGGAATATTATGTGTGAGGGTACCCCAGGAGATTTCCAAATGTGTGTGGGTAGAATATATATCCCACGGGGGTAAAATTGAAAAAAGTTGAAAAAAATTTTTTTTTGGACTTAGTCATTTTTCCGGCGTTTATCGGACTTTCAGAAAGGGGAAATGTCAGTGAGCGTTCCGATTTCAGTTCCAGAGCAATTCGCCCAATGAGTCCTTGATATTTAGTCGTTTTCAGCCAATTTTCTGGATTTTTGAAAATTTCACTTTTTTGTGAAAATATCCACTAAACGAGGGAATAATATGTGTGAGGGTACCCCAGGAGATTTCCAAATGTGTGTGGGTAGAATATATATCCCACGGGGGTAAAATTGAAAAAAGTTGAACAAATTTTTTTTTGGACTTAGTCATTTTTCCGGCGTTTATCAGACTTTCAGATAGGGGAAATGTCAGTGAGCGTTCCGATTTCAGTTCCAGAGCAATTCGCCCAATGAGTGCTTGATATTTAGTTGTTTTCAGCCAATTTTCTGGATTTTTGAAATTTTCACTTTTTTGTGAAAATATCCACTAAATGAGGGAATAATATGTGTGAGGGTACCCCAGGAGAGTTCCAAATGTGTGTGGGTAGAATATATATCCCACGGGGGTAAAATTGAAAAAAGTTGAAAAAATAATTTTTTTTGACTTAGTCATTTTTTCGGCGTTTATCAGACTTTCAGATAGGGGAAATGTCAGTGAGCATTCCGATTTCAGTTCCAGAGCGATTCGCCCAATGAGTCCTTGATATTTAGTCGTTTTCAGCCAATTTTCTGGATTTTTGAAAATTTCACTTTTTTGTGAAAATATCCACTAAATGAGGGAATAATATGTGTGAGGGTACCCCAGGAGAGTTCCAAATGTGTGTGGGTAGAATATATATCCCACGGGGGTAAAATTGAAAAAAGTTTAAAAAAATTTTTTTTTGTACTTAGTCATTTTTCCGGCGTTTATCAGACTTTCAGATAGGGGAAATGTCAGTGAGCATTCCGATTTCAGTTCCAGAGCGATTCGCCCAATGAGTCCTTGATATTTAGTCGTTTTCAGCCAATTTTCTGGATTTTTGAAAATTTCACTTTTTTGTGAAAATATTCACTAAATGAGGGAATAACATGTGTGAGGGTACCCCAGGAGAGTTCCAAATGTGTGTGGGTAGAATATATATCCCACGGGGGTAAAATTGAAAATAGTTGAAAAAATTTTTTTTTTGGACTTAGTCATTTTTCCGGCGTTTATCAGACTTTCAGAAAGGGAAAATGTCAGTTAGCGTTCCAATTTCAGTTCGAGAGCGATTCGCCCAATGAGTCCTTGATATTTAGTCGTTTTCAGCCAATTTTCTGGATTTTTGAAAATTTCACTTTTTTGTGAAAATATCCACTAAATGAGGGAATATTATGTGTGAGGGTACCCCAGGAGATTTCCAAATGTGTGTGGGTAGAATATATATCCCACGGGGGTAAAATTGAAAAAAGTTGAAAAAAATTTTTTTTTGGACTTAGTCATTTTTCCGGCGTTTATCGGACTTTCAGAAAGGGGAAATGTCAGTGAGCGTTCCGATTTCAGTTCCAGAGCAATTCGCCCAATGAGTCCTTGATATTTAGTCGTTTTCAGCCAATTTTCTGGATTTTTGAAAATTTCACTTTTTTGTGAAAATATCCACTAAATGAGGGAATAATATGTGTGAGGGTACCCCAGGAGAGTTCCAAATGTGTGTGGGTAGAATATATATCCCACGGGGGTAAAATTGAAAAAAGTTTAAAAAAATTTTTTTTTGGACTTAGTCATTTTTCCGGCGTTTATCAGACTTTCAGATAGGGGAAATGTGAGTGAGCGTTCCGATTTCAGTTCCAGAGCAATTCGCCCAATGAGTGCTTGATATTTAGTTGTTTTCAGCCAATTTTCTGGATTTTTGAAAATTTCACTTTTTTGTGAAAATATCCACTAAATGAGGGAATAATATGTGTGAGGGTACCCCAGGAGAGTTCCAAATGTGTGTGGGTAGAATATATATCCCACGGGGGTAAAATTGAAAAAAGTTGAAAAAATAATTTTTTTTGACTTAGTCATTTTTCCGGCGTTTATCAGACTTTCAGATAGGGGAAATGTCAGTGAGCATTCCGATTTCAGTTCCAGAGCGATTCGCCCAATGAGTCCTTGATATTTAGTCGTTTTCAGCCAATTTTCTGGATTTTTGAAAATTTCACTTTTTTGTGAAAATATCCACTAAATGAGGGAATAATATGTGTGAGGGTACCGCAGGAGATTTCCAAATGTGTGTGGGTAGAATATATATCCCACGGGGGTAAAATTGAAAAAAGTTTAAAAAAATTTTTTTTTGGACTTAGTCATTTTTCCGGCGTTTATCAGACTTTCAGATAGGGGAAATGTCAGTGAGCGTTCCGATTTCAGTTCCAGAGCAATTCGCCCAATGAGTGCTTGATATTTAGTTGTTTTCAGCCAATTTTCTGGATTTTTGAAAATTTCACTTTTTTGTGAAAATATCCACTAAATGAGGGAATAATATGTGTGAGGGTACCCCAGGAGAGTTCCAAATGTGTGTGGGTAGAATATATATCCCACGGGGGTAAAATTGAAAAAAGTTTAAAAAAATTTTTTTTTGGACTTAGTCATTTTTCCGGCGTTTATCAGACTTTCAGAAAGGGGAAATGTCAGTGAGCGTTCCGATTTCAGTTCCAGAGCAATTCGCCCAATGAGTCCATGATATTTAGTCGTTTTCAGCCAATTTTCTGGATTTTTGAAAATTTCACTTTTTTGCTAAAATATCCACTAAATGAGAGAATAATATGTGTGAGGGTACCCCAGGAGAGTTCCAAATGTGTGTGGGTAGAATATATATCCCACGGGGGTAAAATTGAAAAAAGTTTAAAAAAATTTTTTTTTGGACTTAGTCATTTTTCCGGCGTTTATCAGACTTTCAGATAGGGGAAATGTCAGTGAGCATTCCGATTTCAGTTCCAGAGCGATTCGCCCAATGAGTCCTTGATATTTAGTCGTTTTCAGCCAATTTTCTGGATTTTTGAAAATTTCACTTTTTTGTGAAAATATCCACTAAATGAGGGAATAATATGTGTGAGGGTACCCCAGGAGAGTTCCAAATGTGTGTGGGTAGAATATATATCCCACGGGGGTAAAATTGAAAAAAGTTTAAAAAAATTTTTTTTTGGACTTAGTCATTTTTCCGGCGTTTATCGGACTTTCAGAAAGGGGAAATGTCAGTGAGCGTTCCGATTTCAGTTCCAGAGCAATTCACCCAATGAGTCCTTGATATTTAGTCGTTTTCTGCCAATTTTCTGGATTTTTGAAAATTTCACTTTTTTGTGAAAATATCCAGTAAATGAGGGAATAATATGTGTGAGGGTACCCCAGGAGAGTTCCAAATGTGTGTGGGTAGAATATATATCCCACGGGGGTAAAATTGAAAAAAGTTGAAAAAAATTTTTTTTTGGACTTAGTCATTTTTCCGGCGTTTATCAGACTTTCAGATAGGGGAAATGTCAGTGAGCGTTCCGATTTCAGTTCCAGAGCAATTCGCCCAATGAGTCCTTGATATTTAGTCGTTTTCAGCCAATTTTCTGGATTTTTGAAAATTTCACTTTTTTGTGAAAATATCCACTAAACGAGGGAATAATATGTGTGAGGGTACCCCAGGAGATTTCCAAATGTGTGTGGGTAGAATATATATCCCACGGGGGTAAAATTGAAAAAAGTTGAACAAATTTTTTTTTGGACTTAGTCATTTTTCCGGCGTTTATCAGACTTTCAGATAGGGGAAATGTCAGTGAGCGTTCCGATTTCAGTTCCAGAGCAATTCGCCCAATGAGTGCTTGATATTTAGTTGTTTTCAGCCAATTTTCTGGATTTTTGAAAATTTCACTTTTTTGTGAAAATATCCACTAAATGAGGGAATAATATGTGTGAGGGTACCCCAGGAGAGTTCCAAATGTGTGTGGGTAGAATATATATCCCACGGGGGTAAAATTGAAAAAAGTTTAAAAAAATTTTTTTTTAGACTTAGTCATTTTTCCGGCGTTTATCAGACTTTCAGAAAGGGGAAATGTCAGTGAGCGTTCCGATTTCAGTTCCAGAGCAATTCGCCCAATGAGTCCATGATATTTATTCGTTTTCAGCCAATTTTCTGGATTTTTGAAAATTTCACTTTTTTGTGAAAATATCCACTAAATGAGGGAATAATATGTGTGAGGGTACCGCAGGAGATTTCCAAATGTGTGTGGGTAGAATATATATCCCACGGGGGTAAAATTGAAAAAAGTTTAAAAAAATTTTTTTTTGGACTTAGTCATTTTTCCGGCGTTTATCAGACTTTCAGATAGGGAAAATGTCAGTTAGCGTTCCAATTTCAGTTCGAGAGCGATTCGCCCAATGAGTCCTTGATATTTAGTCGTTTTCAGCCAATTTTCTGGATTTTTGAAAATTTCACTTTTTTGTGAAAATATCCACTAAATGAGGGAATATTATGTGTGAGGGTACCCCAGGAGATTTCCAAATGTGTGTGGGTAGAATATATATCCCACGGGGGTAAAATTGAAAAAAGTTGAAAAAAATTTTTTTTTGGACTTAGTCATTTTTCCGGCGTTTATCGGACTTTCAGAAAGGGGAAATGTCAGTGAGCGTTCCGATTTCAGTTCCAGAGCAATTCGCCCAATGAGTCCTTGATATTTAGTCGTTTTCAGCCAATTTTCTGGATTTTTGAAAATTTCACTTTTTTGTGAAAATATCCACTAAACGAGGGAATAATATGTGTGAGGGTACCCCAGGAGATTTCCAAATGTGTGTGGGTAGAATATATATCCCACGGGGGTAAAATTGAAAAAAGTTGAACAAATTTTTTTTTGGACTTAGTCATTTTTCCGGCGTTTATCAGACTTTCAGATAGGGGAAATGTCAGTGAGCGTTCCGATTTCAGTTCCAGAGCAATTCGCCCAATGAGTGCTTGATATTTAGTTGTTTTCAGCCAATTTTCTGGATTTTTGAAATTTTCACTTTTTTGTGAAAATATCCACTAAATGAGGGAATAATATGTGTGAGGGTACCCCAGGAGAGTTCCAAATGTGTGTGGGTAGAATATATATCCCACGGGGGTAAAATTGAAAAAAGTTGAAAAAATAATTTTTTTTGACTTAGTCATTTTTCCGGCGTTTATCAGACTTTCAGATAGGGGAAATGTCAGTGAGCATTCCGATTTCAGTTCCAGAGCGATTCGCCCAATGAGTCCTTGATATTTAGTCGTTTTCAGCCAATTTTCTGGATTTTTGAAAATTTCACTTTTTTGTGAAAATATCCACTAAATGAGGAAATAATATGTGTGAGGGTACCCCAGGAGAGTTCCAAATGTGTGTGGGTAGAATATATATCCCACGGGGGTAAAATTGAAAAAAGTTTAAAAAAATTTTTTTTTGGACTTAGTCATTTTTCCGGCGTTTATCAGACTTTCAGATAGGGGAAATGTCAGTGAGCATTCCGATTTCAGTTCCAGAGCGATTCGCCCAATGAGTCCTTGATATTTAGTCGTTTTCAGCCAATTTTCTGGATTTTTGAAAATTTCACTTTTTTGTGAAAATATCCACTAAATGAGGGAATAATATGTGTGAGGGTACCCCAGGAGAGTTCCAAATGTGTGTGGGTAGAATATATATCCCACGGGGGTAAAATTGAAAATAGTTGAAAAAATTTTTTTTTTGGACTTAGTCATTTTTCCGGCGTTTATCAGACTTTCAGAAAGGGAAAATGTCAGTTAGCGTTCCAATTTCAGTTCGAGAGCGATTCGCCCAATGAGTCCTTGATATTTAGTCGTTTTCAGCCAATTTTCTGGATTTTTGAAAATTTCACTTTTTTGTGAAAATATCCACTAAATGAGGGAATATTATGTGTGAGGGTACCCCAGGAGATTTCCAAATGTGTGTGGGTAGAATATATATCCCACGGGGGTAAAATTGAAAAAAGTTGAAAAAAATTTTTTTTTGGACTTAGTCATTTTTCCGGCGTTTATCGGACTTTCAGAAAAGGGAAATGTCAGTGAGCGTTCCGATTTCAGTTCCAGAGCAATTCGCCCAATGAGTCCTTGATATTTAGTCGTTTTCAGCCAATTTTCTGGATTTTTGAAAATTTCACTTTTTTGTGAAAATATCCACTAAATGAGGGAATAATATGTGTGAGGGTACCCCAGGAGAGTTCCAAATGTGTGTGGGTAGAATATATATCCCACGGGGGTAAAATTGAAAAAAGTTTAAAAAAAATTTTTTTTGGACTTAGTCATTTTTCCGGCGTTTATCAGACTTTCAGATAGGGGAAATGTGAGTGAGCGTTCCGATTTCAGTTCCAGAGCAATTCGCCCAATGAGTGCTTGATATTTAGTTGTTTTCAGCCAATTTTCTGGATTTTTGAAAATTTCACTTTTTTGTGAAAATATCCACTAAATGAGGGAATAATATGTGTGAGGGTACCCCAGGAGAGTTCCAAATGTGTGTGGGTAGAATATATATCCCACGGGGGTAAAATTGAAAAAAGTTTAAAAAAATTTTTTTTTGGACTTAGTCATTTTTCCGGCGTTTATCAGACTTTCAGAAAGGGGAAATGTCAGTGAGCGTTCCGATTTCAGTTCCAGAGCAATTCGCCCAATGAGTCCATGATATTTAGTCGTTTTCAGCCAATTTTCTGGATTTTTGAAAATTTCACTTTTTTGTTAAAATATCCACTAAATGAGAGAATAATATGTGTGAGGGTACCCCAGGAGAGTTCCAAATGTGTGTGGGTAGAATATATATCCCACGGGGGTAAAATTGAAAAAAGTTTAAAAAAATTTTTTTTTGGACTTAGTCATTTTTCCGGCGTTTATCAGACTTTCAGATAGGGGAAATGTCAGTGAGCATTCCGATTTCAGTTCCAGAGCGATTCGCCCAATGAGTCCTTGATATTTAGTCGTTTTCAGCCAATTTTCTGGATTTTTGAAAATTTCACTTTTTTGTGAAAATATCCACTAAATGAGGGAATAATATGTGTGAGGGTACCCCAGGAGAGTTCCAAATGTGTGTGGGTAGAATATATATCCCACGGGGGTAAAATTGAAAAAAGTTTAAAAAAATTTTTTTTTGGACTTAGTCATTTTTCCGGCGTTTATCGGACTTTCAGAAAGGGGAAATGTCAGTGAGCGTTCCGATTTCAGTTCCAGAGCAATTCGCCCAATGAGTCCTTGATATTTAGTGGTTTTCAGCCAATTTTCTGGATTTTTGAAAATTTCACTTTTTTGTGAAAATATCCACTAAACGAGGGAATAATATGTGTGAGGGTACCCCAGGAGATTTCCAAATGTGTGTGGGTAGAATATATATCCCACGGGGGTAAAATTGAAAAAAGTTGAACAAATTTTTTTTTGGACTTAGTCATTTTTCCGGCGTTTATCAGACTTTCAGATAGGGGAAATGTCAGTGAGCGTTCCGATTTCAGTTCCAGAGCAATTCGCCCAATGAGTGCTTGATATTTAGTTGTTTTCAGCCAATTTTCTGGATTTTTGAAATTTTCACTTTTTTGTGAAAATATCCACTAAATGAGGGAATAATATGTGTGAGGGTACCCCAGGAGAGTTCCAAATGTGTGTGGGTAGAATATATATCCCACGGGGGTAAAATTAAAAAAAGTTGAAAAAAATTTTTTTTTGGACTTAGTCATTTTTCCGGCGTTTATCAGACTTTCAGATAGGGGAAATGTCAGTGAGCATTCCGATTTCAGTTCCAGAGCGATTCGCCCAATGAGTCCTTGATATTTAGTCGTTTTCAGCCAATTTTCTGGATTTTTGAAAATTTCACTTTTTTGTGAAAATATCCACTAAATGAGGGAATAATATGTGTGAGGGTACCCCAGGAGAGTTCCAAATGTGTGTGGGTAGAATATATATCCCACGGGGGTAAAATTGAAAATAGTTGAAAAAATTTTTTTTTTGGACTTAGTCATTTTTCCGGCGTTTATCAGACTTTCAGAAAAGGAAAATGTCAGTTAGCATTCCAATTTCAGTTCGAGAGCGATTCGCCCAATGAGTCCTTGATATTTAGTCGTTTTCAGCCAATTTTCTGGATTTTTGAAAATTTCACTTTTTTGTGAAAATATCCACTAAATGAGGGAATATTATGTGTGAGGGTACCCCAGGAGATTTCCAAATGTGTGTGGGTAGAATATATATCCCACGGGGGTAAAATTGAAAAAAGTTGAAAAAAAATTTTTTTTGGACTTAGTCATTTTTCCGGCGTTTATCGGACTTTCAGAAAGGGGAAATGTCAGTGAGCGTTCCGATTTCAGTTCCAGAGCAATTCGCCCAATCAGTGCTTGATATTTAGTTGTTTTCAGCCAATTTTCTGGATTTTTGAAATTTTCACTTTTTTGTGAAAATATCCACTAAATGAGGGAATAATATGTGTGAGGGTACCCCAGGAGAGTTCCAAATGTGTGTGGGTAGAATATATATCCCACGGGGGTAAAATTGAAAAAAGTTGAAAAAATAATTTTTTTTGACTTAGTCATTTTTCCGGCGTTTATCAGACTTTCAGATAGGGGAAATGTCAGTGAGCATTCCGATTTCAGTTCCAGAGCGATTCGCCCAATGAGTCCTTGATATTTAGTCGTTTTCAGCCAATTTTCTGGATTTTTGAAAATTTCACTTTTTTGTGAAAATATCCACTAAATGAGGGAATAATATGTGTGAGGGTACCCCAGGAGATTTCCAAATGTGTGTGGGTAGAATATATATCCCACGGGGGTAAAATTGAAAAAAGTTTAAAAAAATTTTTTTTTGGACTTAGTCATTTTTCCGGCGTTTATCAGACTTTCAGATAGGGAAAATGTCAGTTAGCGTTCCAATTTCAGTTCGAGAGCGATTCGCCCAATGAGTCCTTGATATTTAGTCGTTTTCAGCCAATTTTCTGGATTTTTGAAAATTTCACTTTTTTGTGAAAATATCCACTAAATGAGGGAATATTATGTGTGAGGGTACCCCAGGAGATTTCCAAATGTGTGTGGGTAGAATATATATCCCACGGGGGTAAAATTGAAAAAAGTTGAAAAAAATTTTTTTTTGGACTTAGTCATTTTTCCGGCGTTTATCGGACTTTCAGAAAGGGGAAATGTCAGTGAGCGTTCCGATTTCAGTTCCAGAGCAATTCGCCCAATGAGTCCTTGATATTTAGTCGTTTTCAGCCAATTTTCTGGATTTTTGAAAATTTCACTTTTTTGTGAAAATATCCACTAAATGAGGGAATAATATGTGTGAGGGTACCCCAGGAGAGTTCCAAATGTGTGTGGGTAGAATATATATCCCACGGGGGTAAAATTGAAAAAAGTTTAAAAAAATTTTTTTTTGGACTTAGTCATTTTTCCGGCGTTTATCGGACTTTCAGAAAGGGGAAATGTCAGTGAGCGTTCCGATTTCAGTTCCAGAGCAATTCGCCCAATGAGTCCTTGATATTTAGTCGTTTTCTGCCAATTTTCTGAATTTTTGAAAATTTCACTTTTTTGTGAAAATATCCACTAAATGAGGGAATAATATGTGTGAGGGTACCCCAGGAGAGTTCCAAATGTGTGTGGGTAGAATATATATCCCACGGGGGTAAAATTGAAAATAGTTGAAAAAATTTTTTTTTTGGACTTAGTCATTTTTCCGGCGTTTATCGGACTTTCAGAAAGGGGAAATGTCAGTGAGCGTTCCGATTTCAGTTCCAGAGCAATTCGCCCAATGAGTGCTTGATATTTAGTTGTTTTCAGCCAATTTTCTGGATTTTTGAAATTTTCACTTTTTTGTGAAAATATCCACTAAATGAGGGAATAATATGTGTGAGGGTACCCCAGGAGAGTTCCAAATGTGTGTGGGTAGAATATATATCCCACGGGGGTAAAATTGAAAAAAGTTGAAAAAAATTTTTTTTTGGACTTAGTCATTTTTCCGGCGTTTATCAGACTTTCAGATAGGGGAAATGTCAGTGAGCATTCCGATTTCAGTTCCAGAGCGATTCGCCCAATGAGTCCTTGATATTTAGTCGTTTTCAGCCAATTTTCTGGATTTTTGAAAATTTCACTTTTTTGTGAAAATATCCACTAAATGAGGGAATAATATGTGTGAGGGTACCCCAGGAGAGTTCCAAATGTGTGTGGGTAGAATATATATCCCACGGGGGTAAAATTGAAAATAGTTGAAAAAATTTTTTTTTTGGACTTAGTCATTTTTCCGGCGTTTATCAGACTTTCAGAAAGGGAAAATGTCAGTTAGCATTCCAATTTCAGTTCGAGAGCGATTCGCCCAATGAGTCCTTGATATTTAGTCGTTTTCAGCCAATTTTCTGGATTTTTGAAAATTTCACTTTTTTGTGAAAATATCCACTAAATGAGGGAATATTATGTGTGAGGGTACCCCAGGAGATTTCCAAATGTGTGTGGGTAGAATATATATCCCACGGGGGTAAAATTGAAAAAAGTTTAAAAAAATTTTTTTTTGGACTTAGTCATTTTTCCGGCGTTTATCGGACTTTCAGAAAGGGGAAATGTCAGTGAGCGTTCCGATTTCAGTTCCAGAGCAATTCGCCCAATGAGTGCTTGATATTTAGTTGTTTTCAGCCAATTTTCTGGATTTTTGAAATTTTCACTTTTTTGTGAAAATATCCACTAAATGAGGGAATAATATGTGTGAGGGTACCCCAGGAGAGTTCCAAATGTGTGTGGGTAGAATATATATCCCACGGGGGTAAAATTGAAAAAAGTTGAAAAAATAATTTTTTTTGACTTAGTCATTTTTCCGGCGTTTATCAGACTTTCAGATAGGGGAAATGTCAGTGAGCATTCCGATTTCAGTTCCAGAGCGATTCGCCCAATGAGTCCTTGATATTTAGTCGTTTTCAGCCAATTTTCTGGATTTTTGAAAATTTCACTTTTTTGTGAAAATATCCACTAAATGAGGGAATAATATGTGTGAGGGTACCCCAGGAGAGTTCCAAATGTGTGTGGGTAGAATATATATCCCACGGGGGTAAAATTGAAAATAGTTGAAAAAATTTTTTTTTTGGACTTAGTCATTTTTCCGGCGTTTATCAGACTTTCAGAAAAGGAAAATGTCAGTTAGCATTCCAATTTCAGTTCGAGAGCGATTCGCCCAATGAGTCCTTGATATTTAGTCGTTTTCAGCCAATTTTCTGGATTTTTGAAAATTTCACTTTTTTGTGAAAATATCCACTAAATGAGGGAATATTATGTGTGAGGGTACCCCAGGAGATTTCCAAATGTGTGTGGGTAGAATATATATCCCACGGGGGTAAAATTGAAAAAAGTTGAAAAAAAATTTTTTTTGGACTTAGTCATTTTTCCGGCGTTTATCGGACTTTCAGAAAGGGGAAATGTCAGTGAGCGTTCCGATTTCAGTTCCAGAGCAATTCGCCCAATCAGTGCTTGATATTTAGTTGTTTTCAGCCAATTTTCTGGATTTTTGAAATTTTCACTTTTTTGTGAAAATATCCACTAAATGAGGGAATAATATGTGTGAGGGTACCCCAGGAGAGTTCCAAATGTGTGTGGGTAGAATATATATCCCACGGGGGTAAAATTGAAAAAAGTTGAAAAAATAATTTTTTTTGACTTAGTCATTTTTCCGGCGTTTATCAGACTTTCAGATAGGGGAAATGTCAGTGAGCATTCCGATTTCAGTTCCAGAGCGATTCGCCCAATGAGTCCTTGATATTTAGTCGTTTTCAGCCAATTTTCTGGATTTTTGAAAATTTCACTTTTTTGTGAAAATATCCACTAAATGAGGGAATAATATGTGTGAGGGTACCCCAGGAGATTTCCAAATGTGTGTGGGTAGAATATATATCCCACGGGGGTAAAATTGAAAAAAGTTTAAAAAAATTTTTTTTTGGACTTAGTCATTTTTCCGGCGTTTATCAGACTTTCAGATAGGGAAAATGTCAGTTAGCGTTCCAATTTCAGTTCGAGAGCGATTCGCCCAATGAGTCCTTGATATTTAGTCGTTTTCAGCCAATTTTCTGGATTTTTGAAAATTTCACTTTTTTGTGAAAATATCCACTAAATGAGGGAATATTATGTGTGAGGGTACCCCAGGAGATTTCCAAATGTGTGTGGGTAGAATATATATCCCACGGGGGTAAAATTGAAAAAAGTTGAAAAAAATTTTTTTTTGGACTTAGTCATTTTTCCGGCGTTTATCGGACTTTCAGAAAGGGGAAATGTCAGTGAGCGTTCCGATTTCAGTTCCAGAGCAATTCGCCCAATGAGTCCTTGATATTTAGTCGTTTTCAGCCAATTTTCTGGATTTTTGAAAATTTCACTTTTTTGTGAAAATATCCACTAAATGAGGGAATAATATGTGTGAGGGTACCCCAGGAGAGTTCCAAATGTGTGTGGGTAGAATATATATCCCACGGGGGTAAAATTGAAAAAAGTTTAAAAAAATTTTTTTTTGGACTTAGTCATTTTTCCGGCGTTTATCGGACTTTCAGAAAGGGGAAATGTCAGTGAGCGTTCCGATTTCAGTTCCAGAGCAATTCGCCCAATGAGTCCTTGATATTTAGTCGTTTTCTGCCAATTTTCTGAATTTTTGAAAATTTCACTTTTTTGTGAAAATATCCACTAAATGAGGGAATAATATGTGTGAGGGTACCCCAGGAGAGTTCCAAATGTGTGTGGGTAGAATATATATCCCACGGGGGTAAAATTGAAAATAGTTGAAAAAATTTTTTTTTTTGGACTTAGTCATTTTTCCGGCGTTTATCGGACTTTCAGAAAGGGGAAATGTCAGTGAGCGTTCCGATTTCAGTTCCAGAGCAATTCGCCCAATGAGTGCTTGATATTTAGTTGTTTTCAGCCAATTTTCTGGATTTTTGAAATTTTCACTTTTTTGTGAAAATATCCACTAAATGAGGGAATAATATGTGTGAGGGTACCCCAGGAGAGTTCCAAATGTGTGTGGGTAGAATATATATCCCACGGGGGTAAAATTGAAAAAAGTTGAAAAAAATTTTTTTTTGGACTTAGTCATTTTTCCGGCGTTTATCAGACTTTCAGATAGGGGAAATGTCAGTGAGCATTCCGATTTCAGTTCCAGAGCGATTCGCCCAATGAGTCCTTGATATTTAGTCGTTTTCAGCCAATTTTCTGGATTTTTGAAAATTTCACTTTTTTGTGAAAATATCCACTAAATGAGGGAATAATATGTGTGAGGGTACCCCAGGAGAGTTCCAAATGTGTGTGGGTAGAATATATATCCCACGGGGGTAAAATTGAAAATAGTTGAAAAAATTTTTTTTTTGGACTTAGTCATTTTTCCGGCGTTTATCAGACTTTCAGAAAGGGAAAATGTCAGTTAGCATTCCAATTTCAGTTCGAGAGCGATTCGCCCAATGAGTCCTTGATATTTAGTCGTTTTCAGCCAATTTTCTGGATTTTTGAAAATTTCACTTTTTTGTGAAAATATCCACTAAATGAGGGAATATTATGTGTGAGGGTACCCCAGGAGATTTCCAAATGTGTGTGGGTAGAATATATATCCCACGGGGGTAAAATTGAAAAAAGTTTAAAAAAATTTTTTTTTGGACTTAGTCATTTTTCCGGCGTTTATCGGACTTTCAGAAAGGGGAAATGTCAGTGAGCGTTCCGATTTCAGTTCCAGAGCAATTCGCCCAATGAGTGCTTGATATTTAGTTGTTTTCAGCCAATTTTCTGGATTTTTGAAATTTTCACTTTTTTGTGAAAATATCCACTAAATGAGGGAATAATATGTGTGAGGGTACCCCAGGAGAGTTCCAAATGTGTGTGGGTAGAATATATATCCCACGGGGGTAAAATTGAAAAAAGTTGAAAAAATAATTTTTTTTGACTTAGTCATTTTTCCGGCGTTTATCAGACTTTCAGATAGGGGAAATGTCAGTGAGCATTCCGATTTCAGTTCCAGAGCGATTCGCCCAATGAGTCCTTGATATTTAGTCGTTTTCAGCCAATTTTCTGGATTTTTGAAAATTTCACTTTTTTGTGAAAATATCCACTAAATGAGGGAATAATATGTGTGAGGGTACCCCAGGAGATTTCCAAATGTGTGTGGGTAGAATATATATCCCACGGGGGTAAAATTGAAAAAAGTTTAAAAAAATTTTTTTTTGGACTTAGTCATTTTTCCAGCGTTTATCAGACTTTCAGATAGGGAAAATGTCAGTTAGCGTTCCAATTTCAGTTCGAGAGCGATTCGCCCAATGAGTCCTTGATATTTAGTCGTTTTCAGCCAATTTTCTGGATTTTTGAAAATTTCACTTTTTTGTGAAAATATCCACTAAATGAGGGAATATTATGTGTGAGGGTACCCCAGGAGATTTCCAAATGTGTGTGGGTAGAATATATATCCCACGGGGGTAAAATTGAAAAAAGTTGAAAAAAATTTTTTTTTGGACTTAGTCATTTTTCCGGCGTTTATCGGACTTTCAGAAAGGGGAAATGTCAGTGAGCGTTCCGATTTCAGTTCCAGAGCAATTCGCCCAATGAGTCCTTGATATTTAGTCGTTTTCAGCCAATTTTCTGGATTTTTGAAAATTTCACTTTTTTGTGAAAATATCCACTAAATGAGGGAATAATATGTGTGAGGGTACCCCAGGAGAGTTCCAAATGTGTGTGGGTAGAATATATATCCCACGGGGGTAAAATTGAAAAAAGTTTAAAAAAATTTTTTTTTGGACTTAGTCATTTTTCCGGCGTTTATCAGACTTTCAGAAAGGGGAAATGTCAGTGAGCGTTCCGATTTCAGTTCCAGAGCAATTCGCCCAATGAGTCCATGATATTTAGTCGTTTTCAGCCAATTTTCTGGATTTTTGAAAATTTCACTTTTTTGTTAAAATATCCACTAAATGAGAGAATAATATGTGTGAGGGTACCCCAGGAGAGTTCCAAATGTGTGTGGGTAGAATATATATCCCACGGGGGTAAAATTGAAAAAAGTTTAAAAAAATTTTTTTTTGGACTTAGTCATTTTTCCGGCGTTTATCGGACTTTCAGAAAGGGGAAATGTCAGTGAGCGTTCCGATTTCAGTTCCAGAGCAATTCGCCCAATGAGTCCTTGATATTTAGTCGTTTTCTGCCAATTTTCTGGATTTTTGAAAATTTCACTTTTTTGTGAAAATATCCACTAAATGAGGGAATAATATGTGTGAGGGTACCCCAGGAGAGTTCCAAATGTGTGTGGGTAGAATATATATCCCACGGGGGTAAAATTGAAAATAGTTGAAAAAATTTTTTTTTTGGACTTAGTCATTTTTCCGGCGTTTATCAGACTTTCAGAAAGGGAAAATGTCAGTTAGCATTCCAATTTCAGTTCGAGAGCGATTCGCCCAATGAGTCCTTGATATTTAGTCGTTTTCAGCCAATTTTCTGGATTTTTGAAAATTTCACTTTTTTGTGAAAATATCCACTAAATGAGGGAATATTATGTGTGAGGGTACCCCAGGAGATTTCCAAATGTGTGTGGGTAGAATATATATCCCACGGGGGTAAAATTGAAAAAAGTTGAAAAAAATTTTTTTTTGGACTTAGTCATTTTTCCGGCGTTTATCGGACTTTCAGAAAGGGGAAATGTCAGTGAGCGTTCCGATTTCAGTTCCAGAGCAATTCGCCCAATGAGTGCTTGATATTTAGTTGTTTTCAGCCAATTTTCTGGATTTTTGAAATTTTCACTTTTTTGTGAAAATATCCACTAAATGAGGGAATAATATGTGTGAGGGTACCCCAGGAGAGTTCCAAATGTGTGTGGGTAGAATATATATCCCACGGGGGTAAAATTGAAAAAAGTTGAAAAAATAATTTTTTTTGACTTAGTCATTTTTCCGGCGTTTATCAGACTTTCAGATAGGGGAAATGTCAGTGAGCATTCCGATTTCAGTTCCAGAGCGATTCGCCCAATGAGTCCTTGATATTTAGTCGTTTTCAGCCAATTTTCTGGATTTTTGAAAATTTCACTTTTTTGTGAAAATATCCACTAAATGAGGGAATAATATGTGTGAGGGTACCCCAGGAGATTTCCAAATGTGTGTGGGTAGAATATATATCCCACGGGGGTAAAATTGAAAAAAGTTTAAAAAAATTTTTTTTTGGACTTAGTCATTTTTCCAGCGTTTATCAGACTTTCAGATAGGGAAAATGTCAGTTAGCGTTCCAATTTCAGTTCGAGAGCGATTCGCCCAATGAGTCCTTGATATTTAGTCGTTTTCAGCCAATTTTCTGGATTTTTGAAAATTTCACTTTTTTGTGAAAATATCCACTAAATGAGGGAATAATATGTGTGAGGGTACCCCAGGAGAGTTCCAAATGTGTGTGGGTAGAATATATATCCCACGGGGGTAAAATTGAAAATAGTTGAAAAAATTTTTTTTTTGGACTTAGTCATTTTTCCGGCGTTTATCGGACTTTCAGAAAGGGGAAATGTCAGTGAGCGTTCCGATTTCAGTTCCAGAGCAATTCGCCCAATGAGTGCTTGATATTTAGTCGTTTTCTGCCAATTTTCTGGATTTTTGAAAATTTCACTTTTTTGTGAAAATATCCACTAAATGAGGGAATAATATGTGTGAGGGTACCCCAGGAGAGTTCCAAATGTGTGTGGGTAGAATATATATCCCACGGGGGTAAAATTGAAAAAAGTTTAAAAAAATTTTTTTTTGGACTTAGTCATTTTTCCGGCGTTTATCAGACTTTCAGAAAGGGGAAATGTCAGTGAGCGTTCCGATTTCAGTTCCAGAGCAATTCGCCCAATGAGTCCATGATATTTAGTCGTTTTCAGCCAATTTTCTGGATTTTTGAAAATTTCACTTTTTTGTTAAAATATCCACTAAATGAGAGAATAATATGTGTGAGGGTACCCCAGGAGAGTTCCAAATGTGTGTGGGTAGAATATATATCCCACGGGGGTAAAATTGAAAAAAGTTTAAAAAAATTTTTTTTTGGACTTAGTCATTTTTCCGGCGTTTATCGGACTTTCAGAAAGGGGAAATGTCAGTGAGCGTTCCGATTTCAGTTCCAGAGCAATTCGCCCAATGAGTCCTTGATATTTAGTCGTTTTCTGCCAATTTTCTGGATTTTTGAAAATTTCACTTTTTTGTGAAAATATCCACTAAATGAGGGAATAATATGTGTGAGGGTACCCCAGGAGAGTTCCAAATGTGTGTGGGTAGAATATATATCCCACGGGGGTAAAATTGAAAATAGTTGAAAAAATTTTTTTTTTGGACTTAGTCATTTTTCCGGCGTTTATCGGACTTTCAGAAAGGGGAAATGTCAGTGAGCGTTCCGATTTCAGTTCCAGAGCAATTCGCCCAATGAGTCCTTGATATTTAGTGGTTTTCAGCCAATTTTCTGGATTTTTGAAAATTTCACTTTTTTGTGAAAATATCCACTAAACGAGGGAATAATATGTGTGAGGGTACCCCAGGAGATTTCCAAATGTGTGTGGGTAGAATATATATCCCACGGGGGTAAAATTGAAAAAAGTTGAACAAATTTTTTTTTGGACTTAGTCATTTTTCCGGCGTTTATCAGACTTTCAGATAGGGGAAATGTCAGTGAGCGTTCCGATTTCAGTTCCAGAGCAATTCGCCCAATGAGTGCTTGATATTTAGTCGTTTTCAGCCAATTTTCTGGATTTTTGAAAATTTCACTTTTTTGTGAAAATATCCACTAAATGAGGGAATAATATGTGTGAGGGTACCCCAGGAGAGTTCCAAATGTGTGTGGGTAGAATATATATCCCACGGGGGTAAAATTGAAAATAGTTGAAAAAATTTTTTTTTTGGACTTAGTCATTTTTCCGGCGTTTATCAGACTTTCAGAAAGGGAAAATGTCAGTTAGCATTCCAATTTCAGTTCGAGAGCGATTCGCCCAATGAGTCCTTGATATTTAGTCGTTTTCAGCCAATTTTCTGGATTTTTGAAAATTTCAATTTTTTGTGAAAATATCCACTAAATGAGGGAATATTATGTGTGAGGGTACCCCAGGAGATTTCCAAATGTGTGTGGGTAGAATATATATCCCACGGGGGTAAAATTGAAAAAAGTTGAAAAAAATTTTTTTTTGGACTTAGTCATTTTTCCGGCGTTTATCGGACTTTCAGAAAGGGGAAATGTCAGTGAGCGTTCCGATTTCAGTTCCAGAGCAATTCGCCCAATGAGTGCTTGATATTTAGTTGTTTTCAGCCAATTTTCTGGATTTTTGAAATTTTCACTTTTTTGTGAAAATATCCACTAAATGAGGGAATAATATGTGTGAGGGTACCCCAGGAGAGTTCCAAATGTGTGTGGGTAGAATATATATCCCACGGGGGTAAAATTGAAAAAAGTTGAAAAAATAATTTTTTTTGACTTAGTCATTTTTCCGGCGTTTATCAGACTTTCAGATAGGGGAAATGTCAGTGAGCATTCCGATTTCAGTTCCAGAGCGATTCGCCCAATGAGTCCTTGATATTTAGTCGTTTTCAGCCAATTTTCTGGATTTTTGAAAATTTCACTTTTTTGTGAAAATATCCACTAAATGAGGGAATAATATGTGTGAGGGTACCCCAGGAGATTTCCAAATGTGTGTGGGTAGAATATATATCCCACGGGGGTAAAATTGAAAAAAGTTTAAAAAAATTTTTTTTTGGACTTAGTCATTTTTCCAGCGTTTATCAGACTTTCAGATAGGGAAAATGTCAGTTAGCGTTCCAATTTCAGTTCGAGAGCGATTCGCCCAATGAGTCCTTGATATTTAGTCGTTTTCAGCCAATTTTCTGGATTTTTGAAAATTTCACTTTTTTGTGAAAATATCCACTAAATGAGGGAATAATATGTGTGAGGGTACCCCAGGAGAGTTCCAAATGTGTGTGGGTAGAATATATATCCCACGGGGGTAAAATTGAAAAAAGTTGAAAAAATAATTTTTTTTGACTTAGTCATTTTTCCGGCGTTTATCAGACTTTCAGATAGGGGAAATGTCAGTGAGCATTCCGATTTCAGTTCCAGAGCGATTCGCCCAATGAGTCCTTGATATTTAGTCGTTTTCAGCCAATTTTCTGGATTTTTGAAAATTTCACTTTTTTGTGAAAATATCCACTAAATGAGGGAATAATATGTGTGAGGGTACCCCAGGAGATTTCCAAATGTGTGTGGGTAGAATATATATCCCACGGGGGTAAAATTGAAAAAAGTTTAAAAAAATTTTTTTTTGGACTTAGTCATTTTTCCGGCGTTTATCAGACTTTCAGATAGGGAAAATGTCAGTTAGCGTTCCAATTTCAGTTCGAGAGCGATTCGCCCAATGAGTCCTTGATATTTAGTCGTTTTCAGCCAATTTTCTGGATTTTTGAAAATTTCACTTTTTTGTGAAAATATCCACTAAATGAGGGAATATTATGTGTGAGGGTACCCCAGGAGATTTCCAAATGTGTGTGGGTAGAATATATATCCCACGGGGGTAAAATTGAAAAAAGTTGAAAAAAATTTTTTTTTGGACTTAGTCATTTTTCCGGCGTTTATCGGACTTTCAGAAAGGGGAAATGTCAGTGAGCGTTCCGATTTCAGTTCCAGAGCAATTCGCCCAATGAGTCCTTGATATTTAGTCGTTTTCAGCCAATTTTCTGGATTTTTGAAAATTTCACTTTTTTGTGAAAATATCCACTAAATGAGGGAATAATATGTGTGAGGGTACCCCAGGAGAGTTCCAAATGTGTGTGGGTAGAATATATATCCCACGGGGGTAAAATTGAAAAAAGTTTAAAAAAATTTTTTTTTGGACTTAGTCATTTTTCCGGCGTTTATCGGACTTTCAGAAAGGGGAAATGTCAGTGAGCGTTCCGATTTCAGTTCCAGAGCAATTCGCCCAATGAGTCCTTGATATTTAGTCGTTTTCTGCCAATTTTCTGGATTTTTGAAAATTTCACTTTTTTGTGAAAATATCCACTAAATGAGGGAATAATATGTGTGAGGGTACCCCAGGAGAGTTCCAAATGTGTGTGGGTAGAATATATATCCCACGGGGGTAAAATTGAAAAAAGTTTAAAAAAATTTTTTTTTGGACTTAGTCATTTTTCCGGCGTTTATCAGACTTTCAGATAGGGGAAATGTCAGTGAGCGTTCCGATTTCAGTTCCAGAGCAATTCGCCCAATGAGTCCTTGATATTTAGTCGTTTTCAGCCAATTTTCTGGATTTTTGAAAATTTCACTTTTTTGTGAAAATATCCACTAAACGAGGGAATAATATGTGTGAGGGTACCCCAGGAGATTTCCAAATGTGTGTGGGTAGAATATATATCCCACGGGGGTAAAATTGAAAAAAGTTGAACAAATTTTTTTTTGGACTTAGTCATTTTTCCGGCGTTTATCAGACTTTCAGATAGGGGAAATGTCAGTGAGCGTTCCGATTTCAGTTCCAGAGCAATTCGCCCAATGAGTGCTTGATATTTAGTTGTTTTCAGCCAATTTTCTGGATTTTTGAAAATTTCACTTTTTTGTGAAAATATCCACTAAATGAGGGAATAATATGTGTGAGGGTACCCCAGGAGAGTTCCAAATGTGTGTGGGTAGAATATATATCCCACGGGGGTAAAATTGAAAAAAGTTTAAAAAAATTTTTTTTTAGACTTAGTCATTTTTCCGGCGTTTATCAGACTTTCAGAAAGGGGAAATGTCAGTGAGCGTTCCGATTTCAGTTCCAGAGCAATTCGCCCAATGAGTCCATGATATTTAGTCGTTTTCAGCCAATTTTCTGGATTTTTGAAAATTTCACTTTTTTGTTAAAATATCCACTAAATGAGAGAATAATATGTGTGAGGGTACCCCAGGAGAGTTCCAAATGTGTGTGGGTAGAATATATATCCCACGGGGGTAAAATTGAAAAAAGTTTAAAAAAATTTTTTTTTGGACTTAGTCATTTTTCCGGCGTTTATCAGACTTTCAGATAGGGGAAATGTCAGTGAGCATTCCGATTTCAGTTCCAGAGCGATTCGCCCAATGAGTCCTTGATATTTAGTCGTTTTCAGCCAATTTTCTGGATTTTTGAAAATTTCACTTTTTTGTGAAAATATCCACTAAATGAGGGAATAATATGTGTGAGGGTACCCCAGGAGAGTTCCAAATGTGTGTGGGTAGAATATATATCCCACGGGGGTAAAATTGAAAAAAGTTGAAAAAAATTTTTTTTTGGACTTAGTCATTTTTCCGGCGTTTATCAGACTTTCAGATAGGGGAAATGTCAGTGAGCGTTCTGATTTCAGTTCCAGAGCAATTCGCCCAATGAGTGCTTGATATTTAGTTGTTTTCAGCCAATTTTCTGGATTTTTGAAATTTTCACTTTTTTGTGAAAATATCCACTAAATGAGGGAATAATATGTGTGAGGGTACCCCAGGAGAGTTCCAAATGTGTGTGGGTAGAATATATATCCCACGGGGGTAAAATTGAAAAAAGTTGAAAAAATAATTTTTTTTGACTTAGTCATTTTTCCGGCGTTTATCAGACTTTCAGAAAGGGGAAATGTCAGTGAGCGTTCCGATTTCAGTTCCAGAGCAATTCGCCCAATGAGTCCATGATATTTAGTCGTTTTCAGCCAATTTTCTGGATTTTTGAAAATTTCACTTTTTTGTTAAAATATCCACTAAATGAGAGAATAATATGTGTGAGGGTACCCCAGGAGAGTTCCAAATGTGTGTGGGTAGAATATATATCCCACGGGGGTAAAATTGAAAATAGTTGAAAAAATTTTTTTTTTGGACTTAGTCATTTTTCCGGCGTTTATCAGACTTTCAGATAGGGAAAATGTCAGTTAGCGTTCCAATTTCAGTTCGAGAGCGATTCGCCCAATGAGTCCTTGATATTTAGTCGTTTTCAGCCAATTTTCTGGATTTTTGAAAATTTCACTTTTTTGTGAAAATATCCACTAAATGAGGGAATATTATGTGTGAGGGTACCCCAGGAGATTTCCAAATGTGTGTGGGTAGAATATATATCCCACGGGGGTAAAATTGAAAAAAGTTGAAAAAAAATTTTTTTTGGACTTAGTCATTTTTCCGGCGTTTATCGGACTTTCAGAAAGGGGAAATGTCAGTGAGCGTTCCGATTTCAGTTCCAGAGCAATTCGCCCAATGAGTCCTTGATATTTAGTCGTTTTCAGCCAATTTTCTGGATTTTTGAAAATTTCACTTTTTTGTGAAAATATCCACTAAATGAGGGAATAATATGTGTGAGGGTACCCCAGGAGATTTCCAAATGTGTGTGGGTAGAATACATATCCCACGGGGGTAAAATTGAAAAAAGTTTAAAAAAATTTTTTTTTGGACTTAGTCATTTTTCCGGCGTTTATCAGACTTTCAGATAGGGGAAATGTCAGTGAGCATTCCGATTTCAGTTCCAGAGCGATTCGCCCAATGAGTCCTTGATATTTAGTCGTTTTCAGCCAATTTTCTGGATTTTTGAAAATTTCACTTTTTTGTGAAAATATCCACTAAATGAGGGAATATTATGTGTGAGGGTACCCCAGGAGATTTCCAAATGTGTGTGGGTAGAATATATATCCCACGGGGGTAAAATTGAAAAAAGTTGAAAAAAATTTTTTTTTGGACTTAGTCATTTTTCCGGCGTTTATCGGACTTTCAGAAAGGGGAAATGTCAGTGAGCGTTCCGATTTCAGTTCCAGAGCGATTCGCCCAATGAGTCCTTGATATTTAGTCGTTTTCAGCCAATTTTCTGGATTTTTGAAAATTTCACTTTTTTGTGAAAATGTCCACTAAATGAGGGAATAATATGTGTGAGGGTACCCCAGGAGAGTTCCAAATGTGTGTGGGTAGAATATATATCCCACGGGGGTAAAATTGAAAAAAGTTTAAAAAAATTTTTTTTTGGACTTAGTCATTTTTCCGGCGTTTATCAGACTTTCAGATAGGGGAAATGTCAGTGAGCGTTCCGATTTCAGTTCCAGAGCAATTCGCCCAATGAGTGCTTGATATTTAGTTGTTTTCAGCCAATTTTCTGGATTTTTGAAATTTTCACTTTTTTGTGAAAATATCCACTAAATGAGGGAATAATATGTGTGAGGGTACCCCAGGAGAGTTCCAAATGTGTGTGGGTAGAATATATATCCCACGGGGGTAAAATTGAAAAAAGTTGAAAAAATAATTTTTTTTGACTTAGTCATTTTTCCGGCGTTTATCAGACTTTCAGATAGGGGAAATGTCAGTGAGCATTCCGATTTCAGTTCCAGAGCGATTCGCCCAATGAGTCCTTGATATTTAGTCGTTTTCAGCCAATTTTCTGGATTTTTGAAAATTTCACTTTTTTGTGAAAATATCCACTAAATGAGGGAATAATATGTGTGAGGGTACCCCAGGAGATTTCCAAATGTGTGTGGGTAGAATATATATCCCACGGGGGTAAAATTGAAAAAAGTTTAAAAAAATTTTTTTTTGGACTTTGTCATTTTTCCGGCGTTTATCAGACTTTCAGATAGGGAAAATGTCAGTTAGCATTCCAATTTCAGTTCGAGAGCGATTCGCCCAATGAGTCCTTGATATTTAGTCGTTTTCAGCCAATTTTCTGGATTTTTGAAAATTTCACTTTTTTGTGAAAATATCCACTAAATGAGGGAATATTATGTGTGAGGGTACCCCAGGAGATTTCCAAATGTGTGTGGGTAGAATATATATCCCACGGGGGTAAAATTGAAAAAAGTTGAAAAAAATTTTTTTTTGGACTTAGTAATTTTTCCGGCGTTTATCAGACTTTCAGATAGGGGAAATGTCAGTGAGCGTTCCGATTTCAGTTCCAGAGCAATTCGCCCAATGAGTGCTTGATATTTAGTTGTTTTCAGCCAATTTTCTGGATTTTTGAAAATTTCACTTTTTTGTGAAAATATCCACTAAATGAGGGAATAATATGTGTGAGGGTACCCCAGGAGAGTTCCAAATGTGTGTGGGTAGAATATATATCCCACGGGGGTAAAATTGAAAAAAGTTTAAAAAAATTTTTTTTTGGACTTAGTCATTTTTCCGGCGTTTATCAGACTTTCAGAAAGGGGAAATGTCAGTGAGCGTTCCGATTTCAGTTCCAGAGCAATTCGCCCAATGAGTCCATGATATTTAGTCGTTTTCAGCCAATTTTCTGGATTTTTGAAAATTTCACTTTTTTGTTAAAATATCCACTAAATGAGAGAATAATATGTGTGAGGGTACCCCAGGAGAGTTCCAAATGTGTGTGGGTAGAATATATATCCCACGGGGGTAAAATTGAAAAAAGTTTAAAAAAATTTTTTTTTGGACTTAGTCATTTTTCCGGCGTTTATCAGACTTTCAGATAGGGGAAATGTCAGTGAGCATTCCGATTTCAGTTCCAGAGCGATTCGCCCAATGAGTCCTTGATATTTAGTCGTTTTCAGCCAATTTTCTGGATTTTTGAAAATTTCACTTTTTTCTGAAAATATCCACTAAATGAGGGAATAATATGTGTGAGGGTACCCCAGGAGAGTTCCAAATGTGTGTGGGTAGAATATATATCCCACGGGGGTAAAATTGAAAATAGTTGAAAAAATTTTTTTTTTGGACTTAGTCATTTTTCCGGCGTTTATCAGACTTTCAGAAAGGGGAAATGTCAGTGAGCGTTCCGATTTCAGTTCCAGAGCAATTCGCCCAATGAGTCCATGATATTTAGTCGTTTTCAGCCAATTTTCTGGATTTTTGAAAATTTCACTTTTTTGTTAAAATATCCACTAAATGAGGGAATAATATGTGTGAGGGTACCCCAGGAGAGTTCCAAATGTGTGTGGGTAGAATATATATCCCACGGGGGTAAAATTGAAAAAAGTTTAAAAAAATTTTTTTTTGGACTTAGTCATTTTTCCGGCGTTTATCAGACTTTCAGATAGGGAAAATGTCAGTTAGCGTTCCAATTTCAGTTCGAGAGCGATTCGCCCAATGAGTCCTTGATATTTAGTCGTTTTCAGCCAATTTTCTGGATTTTTGAAAATTTCACTTTTTTGTGAAAATATCCACTAAACGAGGGAATAATATGTGTGAGGGTACCCCAGGAGATTTCCAAATGTGTGTGGGTAGAATATATATCCCACGGGGGTAAAATTGAAAAAAGTTGAACAAATTTTTTTTTGGACTTAGTCATTTTTCCGGCGTTTATCAGACTTTCAGATAGGGGAAATGTCAGTGAGCGTTCCGATTTCAGTTCCAGAGCATTTCGCCCAATGAGTGCTTGATATTTAGTTGTTTTCAGCCAATTTTCTGGATTTTTGAAATTTTCACTTTTTTGTGAAAATATCCACTAAATGAGGGAATAATATGTGTGAGGGTACCCCAGGAGAGTTCCAAATGTGTGTGGGTAGAATATATATCCCACGGGGGTAAAATTGAAAAAAGTTGAAAAAATAATTTTTTTTGACTTAGTCATTTTTCCGGCGTTTATCAGACTTTCAGATAGGGGAAAAGTCAGTGAGCATTCCGATTTCAGTTCCAGAGCGATTCGCCCAATGAGTCCTTGATATTTAGTCGTTTTCAGCCAATTTTCTGGATTTTTGAAAATTTCACTTTTTTGTGAAAATATCCACTAAATGAGGGAATAATATGTGTGAGGGTACCCCAGGAGATTTCCAAATGTGTGTGGGTAGAATATATATCCCACGGGGGTAAAATTGAAAAAAGTTGAAAAAAATTTTTTTTTGGACTTAGTCATTTTTCCGGCGTTTATCAGACTTTCAGAAAGGGGAAATGTCAGTGAGCGTTCCGATTTCAGTTCCAGAGCAATTCGCCCAATGAGTCCATGATATTTAGTCGTTTTCAGCCAATTTTCTGGATTTTTGAAAATTTCACTTTTTTGTTAAAATATCCACTAAATGAGGGAATAATATGTGTGAGGGTACCCCAGGAGAGTTCCAAATGTGTGTGGGTAGAATATATATCCCACGGGGGTAAAATTGAAAAAAGTTTAAAAAAATTTTTTTTTGGACTTAGTCATTTTTCCGGCGTTTATCAGACTTTCAGATAGGGGAAATGTCAGTGAGCATTCCGATTTCAGTTCCAGAGCGATTCGCCCAATGAGTCCTTGATATTTAGTCGTTTTCAGCCAATTTTCTGGATTTTTGAAAATTTCACTTTTTTGTGAAAATATCCACTAAATGAGGGAATAATATGTGTGAGGGTACCCCAGGAGATTTCCAAATGTGTGTGGGTAGAATATATATCCCACGGGGGTAAAATTGAAAAAAGTTTAAAAAAATTTTTTTTTGGACTTAGTCATTTTTCCGTCGTTTATCAGACTTTCAGATAGGGAAAATGTCAGTTAGCGTTCCAATTTCAGTTCGAGAGCGATTCGCCCAATGAGTCCTTGATATTTAGTCGTTTTCAGCCAAATTTCTGGATTTTTGAAAATTTCACTTTTTTGTGAAAATATCCACTAAATGAGGGAATATTATGTGTGAGGGTACCCCAGGAGATTTCCAAATGTGTGTGGGTAGAATATATATCCCACGGGTGTAAAATTGAAAAAAGTTTAAAAAAATTTTTTTTTGGACTTAGTCATTTTTCCGGCGTTTATCAGACTTTCAGATAGGGGAAATGTCAGTGAGCGTTCCGATTTCAGTTCCAGAGCAATTCGCCCAATGAGTGCTTGATATTTAGTTGTTTTCAGCCAATTTTCTGGATTTTTGAAAATTTCACTTTTTTGTGAAAATATCCACTAAATGAGGGAATAATATGTGTGAGGGTACCCCAGGAGAGTTCCAAATGTGTGTGGGTAGAATATATATCCCACGGGGGTAAAATTGAAAAAAGTTTAAAAAAATTTTTTTTTGGACTTAGTCATTTTTCCGGCGTTTATCAGACTTTCAGAAAGGGGAAATGTCAGTGAGCGTTCCGATTTCAGTTCCAGAGCAATTCGCCCAATGAGTCCATGATATTTAGTCGTTTTCAGCCAATTTTCTGGATTTTTGAAAATTTCACTTTTTTGTTAAAATATCCACTAAATGAGGGAATAATATGTGTGAGGGTACCCCAGGAGAGTTCCAAATGTGTGTGGGTAGAATATATATCCCACGGGGGTAAAATTGAAAAAAGTTTAAAAAAATTTTTTTTTGGACTTAGTCATTTTTCCGGCGTTTATCAGACTTTCAGATAGGGAAAATGTCAGTTAGCGTTCCAATTTCAGTTCGAGAGCGATTCGCCCAATGAGTCCTTGATATTTAGTCGTTTTCAGCCAATTTTCTGGATTTTTGAAAATTTCACTTTTTTGTGAAAATATCCACTAAATGAGGGAATATTATGTGTGAGGGTACCCCAGGAGATTTCCAAATGTGTGTGGGTAGAATATATATCCCACGGGGGTAAAATTGAAAAAAGTTGAAAAAAAATTTTTTTTGGACTTAGTCATTTTTCCGGCGTTTATCGGACTTTCAGAAAGGGGAAATGTCAGTGAGCGTTCCGATTTCAGTTCCAGAGCAATTCGCCCAATGAGTCCTTGATATTTAGTCGTTTTCAGCCAATTTTCTGGATTTTTGAAAATTTCACTTTTTTGTGAAAATATCCACTAAATGAGGGAATAATATGTGTGAGGGTACCCCAGGAGATTTCCAAATGTGTGTGGGTAGAATACATATCCCACGGGGGTAAAATTGAAAAAAGTTTAAAAAAATTTTTTTTTGGACTTAGTCATTTTTCCGGCGTTTATCAGACTTTCAGATAGGGGAAATGTCAGTGAGCATTCCGATTTCAGTTCCAGAGCGATTCGCCCAATGAGTCCTTGATATTTAGTCGTTTTCAGCCAATTTTCTGGATTTTTGAAAATTTCACTTTTTTGTGAAAATGTCCACTAAATGAGGGAATATTATGTGTGAGGGTACCCCAGGAGAGTTCCAAATGTGTGTGGTAGAATATATATCCCACGGGGGTAAAATTGAAAAAAGTTTAAAAAAATTTTTTTTTGGACTTAGTCATTTTTCCGGCGTTTATCAGACTTTCAGATAGGGGAAATGTCAGTGAGCGTTCCGATTTCAGTTCCAGAGCAATTCGCCCAATGAGTGCTTGATATTTAGTTGTTTTCAGCCAATTTTCTGGATTTTTGAAATTTTCACTTTTTTGTGAAAATATCCACTAAATGAGGGAATAATATGTGTGAGGGTACCCCAGGAGAGTTCCAAATGTGTGTGGGTAGAATATATATCCCACGGGGGTAAAATTGAAAAAAGTTGAAAAAATAATTTTTTTTGACTTAGTCATTTTTCCGGCGTTTATCAGACTTTCAGATAGGGGAAATGTCAGTGAGCATTCCGATTTCAGTTCCAGAGCGATTCGCCCAATGAGTCCTTGATATTTAGTCGTTTTCAGCCAATTTTCTGGATTTTTGAAAATTTCACTTTTTTGTGAAAATATCCACTAAATGAGGGAATAATATGTGTGAGGGTACCCCAGGAGATTTCCAAATGTGTGTGGGTAGAATATATATCCCACGGGGGTAAAATTGAAAAAAGTTTAAAAAAATTTTTTTTTGGACTTAGTCATTTTTCCGGCGTTTATCAGACTTTCAGATAGGGAAAATGTCAGTTAGCATTCCAATTTCAGTTCGAGAGCGATTCGCCCAATGAGTCCTTGATATTTAGTCGTTTTCAGCCAATTTTCTGGATTTTTGAAAATTTCACTTTTTTGTGAAAATATCCACTAAATGAGGGAATATTATGTGTGAGGGTACCCCAGGAGATTTCCAAATGTGTGTGGGTAGAATATATATCCCACGGGGGTAAAATTGAAAAAAGTTGAAAAAAATTTTTTTTTGGACTTAGTCATTTTTCCGGCGTTTATCGGACTTTCAGAAAGGGGAAATGTCAGTGAGCGTTCCGATTTCAGTTCCAGAGCAATTCGCCCAATGAGTCCTTGATATTTAGTCGTTTTCAGCCATTTTGCTGGATTTTTGAAAATTTCACTTTTTTGTGAAAATATCCACTAAATGAGGGAATAATATGTGTGAGGGTACCCCAGGAGAGTTCCAAATGTGTGTGGGTAGAATATATATCCCACGGGGGTAAAATTGAAAAAAGTTTAAAAAAATTTTTTTTTGGACTTAGTAATTTTTCCGGCGTTTATCAGACTTTCAGATAGGGGAAATGTCAGTGAGCGTTCCGATTTCAGTTCCAGAGCAATTCGCCCAATGAGTGCTTGATATTTAGTTGTTTTCAGCCAATTTTCTGGATTTTTGAAAATTTCACTTTTTTGTGAAAATATCCACTAAATGAGGGAATAATATGTGTGAGGGTACCCCAGGAGAGTTCCAAATGTGTGTGGGTAGAATATATATCCCACGGGGGTAAAATTGAAAAAAGTTTAAAAAAATTTTTTTTTGGACTTAGTCATTTTTCCGGCGTTTATCAGACTTTCAGAAAGGGGAAATGTCAGTGAGCGTTCCGATTTCAGTTCCAGAGCAATTCACCCAATGAGTCCATGATATTTAGTCGTTTTCAGCCAATTTTCTGGATTTTTGAAAATTTCACTTTTTTGTTAAAATATCCACTAAATGAGAGAATAATATGTGTGAGGGTACCCCAGGAGAGTTCCAAATGTGTGTGGGTAGAATATATATCCCACGGGGGTAAAATTGAAAAAAGTTTAAAAAAATTTTTTTTTGGACTTAGTCATTTTTCCGGCGTTTATCAGACTTTCAGATAGGGGAAATGTCAGTGAGCATTCCGATTTCAGTTCCAGAGCGATTCGCCCAATGAGTCCTTGATATTTAGTCGTTTTCAGCCAATTTTCTGGATTTTTGAAAATTTCACTTTTTTCTGAAAATATCCACTAAATGAGGGAATAATATGTGTGAGGGTACCCCAGGAGAGTTCCAAATGTGTGTGGGTAGAATATATATCCCACGGGGGTAAAATTGAAAATAGTTGAAAAAATTTTTTTTTTGGACTTAGTCATTTTTCCGGCGTTTATCAGACTTTCAGAAAGGGGAAATGTCAGTGAGCGTTCCGATTTCAGTTCCAGAGCAATTCGCCCAATGAGTCCATGATATTTAGTCGTTTTCAGCCAATTTTCTGGATTTTTGAAAATTTCACTTTTTTGTTAAAATATCCACTAAATGAGGGAATAATATGTGTGAGGGTACCCCAGGAGAGTTCCAAATGTGTGTGGGTAGAATATATATCCCACGGGGGTAAAATTGAAAAAAGTTTAAAAAAATTTTTTTTTGGACTTAGTCATTTTTCCGGCGTTTATCAGACTTTCAGATAGGGAAAATGTCAGTTAGCGTTCCAATTTCAGTTCGAGAGCGATTCGCCCAATGAGTCCTTGATATTTAGTCGTTTTCAGCCAATTTTCTGGATTTTTGAAAATTTCACTTTTTTGTGAAAATATCCACTAAACGAGGGAATAATATGTGTGAGGGTACCCCAGGAGATTTCCAAATGTGTGTGGGTAGAATATATATCCCACGGGGGTAAAATTGAAAAAAGTTGAACAAATTTTTTTTTGGACTTAGTCATTTTTCCGGCGTTTATCAGACTTTCAGATAGGGGAAATGTCAGTGAGCGTTCCGATTTCAGTTCCAGAGCATTTCGCCCAATGAGTGCTTGATATTTAGTTGTTTTCAGCCAATTTTCTGGATTTTTGAAATTTTCACTTTTTTGTGAAAATATCCACTAAATGAGGGAATAATATGTGTGAGGGTACCCCAGGAGAGTTCCAAATGTGTGTGGGTAGAATATATATCCCACGGGGGTAAAATTGAAAAAAGTTGAAAAAATAATTTTTTTTGACTTAGTCATTTTTCCGGCGTTTATCAGACTTTCAGATAGGGGAAAAGTCAGTGAGCATTCCGATTTCAGTTCCAGAGCGATTCGCCCAATGAGTCCTTGATATTTAGTCGTTTTCAGCCAATTTTCTGGATTTTTGAAAATTTCACTTTTTTGTGAAAATATCCACTAAATGAGGGAATAATATGTGTGAGGGTACCCCAGGAGATTTCCAAATGTGTGTGGGTAGAATATATATCCCACGGGGGTAAAATTGAAAAAAGTTGAAAAAAATTTTTTTTTGGACTTAGTCATTTTTCCGGCGTTTATCAGACTTTCAGAAAGGGGAAATGTCAGTGAGCGTTCCGATTTCAGTTCCAGAGCAATTCGCCCAATGAGTCCATGATATTTAGTCGTTTTCAGCCAATTTTCTGGATTTTTGAAAATTTCACTTTTTTGTTAAAATATCCACTAAATGAGGGAATAATATGTGTGAGGGTACCCCAGGAGAGTTCCAAATGTGTGTGGGTAGAATATATATCCCACGGGGGTAAAATTGAAAAAAGTTTAAAAAAATTTTTTTTTGGACTTAGTCATTTTTCCGGCGTTTATCAGACTTTCAGATAGGGGAAATGTCAGTGAGCATTCCGATTTCAGTTCCAGAGCGATTCGCCCAATGAGTCCTTGATATTTAGTCGTTTTCAGCCAATTTTCTGGATTTTTGAAAATTTCACTTTTTTGTGAAAATATCCACTAAATGAGGGAATAATATGTGTGAGGGTACCCCAGGAGATTTCCAAATGTGTGTGGGTAGAATATATATCCCACGGGGGTAAAATTGAAAAAAGTTTAAAAAAATTTTTTTTTGGACTTAGTCATTTTTCCGGCGTTTATCAGACTTTCAGATAGGGAAAATGTCAGTTAGCGTTCCAATTTCAGTTCGAGAGCGATTCGCCCAATGAGTCCTTGATATTTAGTCGTTTTCAGCCAATTTTCTGGATTTTTGAAAATTTCACTTTTTTGTGAAAATATCCACTAAATGAGGGAATATTATGTGTGAGGGTACCCCAGGAGATTTCCAAATGTGTGTGGGTAGAATATATATCCCACGGGGGTAAAATTGAAAAAAGTTTAAAACAATTTTTTTTTGGACTTAGTCATTTTTCCGGCGTTTATCAGACTTTCAGATAGGGGAAATGTCAGTGAGCGTTCCGATTTCAGTTCCAGAGCAATTCGCCCAATGAGTGCTTGATATTTAGTTGTTTTCAGCCAATTTTCTGGATTTTTGAAAATGTCACTTTTTTGTGAAAATATCCACTAAATGAGGGAATAATATGTGTGAGGGTACCCCAGGAGAGTTCCAAATGTGTGTGGGTAGAATATATATCCCACGGGGGTAAAATTGAAAAAAGTTTAAAAAAATTTTTTTTTGGACTTAGTCATTTTTCCGGCGTTTATCAGACTTTCAGAAAGGGGAAATGTCAGTGAGCGTTCCGATTTCAGTTCCAGAGCAATTCGCCCAATGAGTCCATGATATTTAGTCGTTTTCAGCCAATTTTCTGGATTTTTGAAAATTTCACTTTTTTGTTAAAATATCCACTAAATGAGAGAATAATATGTGTGAGGGTACCCCAGGAGAGTTCCAAATGTGTGTGGGTAGAATATATATCCCACGGGGGTAAAATTGAAAAAAGTTTAAAAAAATTTTTTTTTGGACTTAGTCATTTTTCCGGCGTTTATCAGACTTTCAGATAGGGGAAATGTCAGTGAGCATTCCGATTTCAGTTCCAGAGCGATTCGTCCAATGAGTCCTTGATATTTAGTCGTTTTCAGCCAATTTTCTGGATTTTTGAAAATTTCACTTTTTTGTGAAAATATCCACTAAATGAGGGAATATTATGTGTGAGGGTACCCCAGGAGATTTCCAAATGTGTGTGGGTAGAATATATATCCCACGGGGGTAAAATTGAAAAAAGTTGAAAAAAATTTTTTTTTGGACTTAGTCATTTTTCCGGCGTTTATCGGACTTTCAGAAAGGGGAAATGTCAGTGAGCGTTCCGATTTCAGTTCCAGAGCAATTCGCCCAATGAGTCCTTGATATTTAGTCGTTTTCAGCCAATTTTCTGGATTTTTGAAAATTTCACTTTTTTGTGAAAATATCCACTAAATGAGGGAATAATATGTGTGAGGGTACCCCAGGAGAGTTCCAAATGTGTGTGGGTAGAATATATATCCCACGGGGGTAAAATTGAAAAAAGTTTAAAAAAATTTTTTTTTGGACTTAGTCATTTTTCCGGCGTTTATCAGACTTTCAGATAGGGAAAATGTCATTGAGCGTTCCAATTTCAGTTCCAGAGCAATTCGCCCAATGAGTCCTTGATATTTAGTCGTTTTCAGCCAATTTTCTGGATTTTTGAAAATTTCACTTTTTTGTGAAAATATCCACTAAATGAGGGAATAATATGTGTGAGGGTACCCCAGGAGAGTTCCAAATGTGTGTGGGTAGAATATATATCCCACGGGGGTAAAATTGAAAAAAGTTTAAAAAAATTTTTTTTTGGACTTAGTCATTTTTCCGGCGTTTATCAGACTTTCAGAAAGGGGAAATGTCAGTGAGCGTTCCGATTTCAGTTCCAGAGCAATTCGCCCAATGAGTCCATGATATTTAGTCGTTTTCAGCCAATTTTCTGGATTTTTGAAAATTTCACTTTTTTGTTAAAATATCCACTAAATGAGAGAATAATATGTGTGAGGGTACCCCAGGAGAGTTCCAAATGTGTGTGGGTAGAATATATATCCCACGGGGGTAAAATTGAAAAAGTTTAAAAAAATTTTTTTTTGGACTTAGTCATTTTTCCGGCGTTTATCAGACTTTCAGATAGGGGAAATGTCAGTGAGCATTCCGATTTCAGTTCCAGAGCGATTCGCCCAATGAGTCCTTGATATTTAGTCGTTTTCAGCCAATTTTCTGGATTTTTGAAAATTTCACTTTTTTGTGAAAATATCCACTAAATGAGGGAATAATATGTGTGAGGGTACCCCAGGAGAGTTCCAAATGTGTGTGGGTAGAATATATATCCCACGGGGGTAAAATTGAAAAAAGTTGAACAAATTTTTTTTTGGACTTAGTCATTTTTCCGGCGTTTATCAGACTTTCAGATAGGGGAAATGTCAGTGAGCGTTCCGATTTCAGTTCCAGAGCATTTCGCCCAATGAGTGCTTGATATTTAGTTGTTTTCAGCCAATTTTCTGGATTTTTGAAATTTTCACTTTTTTGTGAAAATATCCACTAAATGAGGGAATAATATGTGTGAGGGTACCCCAGGAGAGTTCCAAATGTGTGTGGGTAGAATATATATCCCACGGGGGTAAAATTGAAAAAAGTTGAAAAAATAATTTTTTTTGGACTTAGTCATTTTTCCGGCGTTTATCAGACTTTCAGATAGGGGAAATGTCAGTGAGCATTCCGATTTCAGTTCCAGAGCGATTCGCCCAATGAGTCCTTGATATTTAGTCGTTTTCAGCTAATTTTCTGGATTTTTGAAAATTTCACTTTTTTGTGAAAATATCCACTAAATGAGGGAATAATATGTGTGAGGGTACCCCAGGAGATTTCCAAATGTGTGTGGGTAGAATATATATCCCACGGGGGTAAAATTGAAAAAAGTTTAAAAAAATTTTTTTTTGGACTTAGTCATTTTTCCGGCGTTTATCAGACTTTCAGATAGGGAAAATGTCAGTTAGCGTTCCAATTTCAGTTCGAGAGCGATTCGCCCAATGAGTCCTTGATATTTAGTCGTTTTCAGCCAATTTTCTGGATTTTTGAAAATTTCACTTTTTTGTGAAAATATCCACTAAATGAGGGAATATTATGTGTGAGGGTACCCCAGGAGATTTCCAAATGTGTGTGGGTAGAATATATATCCCACGGGGGTAAAATTGAAAAAAGTTTAAAAAAATTTTTTTTTGGACTTAGTCATTTTTCCGGCGTTTATCAGACTTTCAGATAGGGGAAATGTCAGTGAGCGTTCCGATTTCAGTTCCAGAGCAATTCGCCCAATGAGTGCTTGATATTTAGTTGTTTTCAGCCAATTTTCTGGATTTTTGAAAATGTCACTTTTTTGTGAAAATATCCACTAAATGAGGGAATAATATGTGTGAGGGTACCCCAGGAGAGTTCCAAATGTGTGTGGGTAGAATATATATCCCACGGGGGTAAAATTGAAAAAAGTTTAAAAAAATTTTTTTTTGGACTTAGTCATTTTTCCGGCGTTTATCAGACTTTCAGAAAGGGGAAATGTCAGTGAGCGTTCCGATTTCAGTTCCAGAGCAATTCGCCCAATGAGTCCATGATATTTAGTCGTTTTCAGCCAATTTTCTGGATTTTTGAAAATTTCACTTTTTTGTTAAAATATCCACTAAATGAGAGAATAATATGTGTGAGGGTACCCCAGGAGAGTTCCAAATGTGTGTGGGTAGAATATATATCCCACGGGGGTAAAATTGAAAAAAGTTTAAAAAAATTTTTTTTTGGACTTAGTCATTTTTCCGGCGTTTATCAGACTTTCAGATAGGGGAAATGTCAGTGAGCATTCCGATTTCAGTTCCAGAGCGATTCGCCCAATGAGTCCTTGATATTTAGTCGTTTTCAGCCAATTTTCTGGATTTTTGAAAATTTCACTTTTTTGTGAAAATATCCACTAAATGAGGGAATATTATGTGTGAGGGTACCCCAGGAGATTTCCAAATGTGTGTGGGTAGAATATATATCCCACGGGGGTAAAATTGAAAAAAGTTTAAAAAAATTTTTTTTTGGACTTAGTCATTTTTCCGGCGTTTATCAGACTTTCAGATAGGGAAAATGTCATTGAGCGTTCCAATTTCAGTTCCAGAGCAATTCGCCCAATGAGTCCTTGATATTTAGTCGTTTTCAGCCAATTTTCTGGATTTTTGAAAATTTCACTTTTTTGTGAAAATATCCACTAAACGAGGGAATAATATGTGTGAGGGTACCCCAGGAGATTTCCAAATGTGTGTGGGTAGAATATATATCCCACGGGGGTAAAATTGAAAAAAGTTGAACAAATTTTTTTTTGGACTTAGTCATTTTTCCGGCGTTTATCAGACTTTCAGATAGGGGAAATGTCAGTGAGCGTTCCGATTTCAGTTCCAGAGCAATTCGCCCAATGAGTGCTTGATATTTAGTTGTTTTCAGCCAATTTTCTGGATTTTTGAAATTTTCACTTTTTTGTGAAAATATCCACTAAATGAGGGAATAATATGTGTGAGGGTACCCCAGGAGAGTTCCAAATGTGTGTGGGTAGAATATATATCCCACGGGGGTAAAATTGAAAAAAGTTGAAAAAATAATTTTTTTTGACTTAGTCATTTTTCCGGCGTTTATCAGACTTTCAGATAGGGGAAATGTCAGTGAGCATTCCGATTTCAGTTCCAGAGCGATTCGCCCAATGAGTCCTTGATATTTAGTCGTTTTCAGCCAATTTTCTGGATTTTTGAAAATTTCACTTTTTTGTGAAAATATCCACTAAATGAGGGAATATTATGTGTGAGGGTACCCCAGGAGATTTCCAAATGTGTGTGGGTAGAATATATATCCCACGGGGGTAAAATTGAAAAAAGTTGAAAAAAATTTTTTTTTGGACTTAGTCATTTTTCCGGCGTTTATCAGACTTTCAGATAGGGGAAATGTCAGTGAGCATTCCGATTTCAGTTCCAGAGCGATTCGCCCAATGAGTCCTTGATATTTAGTCGTTTTCAGCCAATTTTCTGGATTTTTGAAAATTTCACTTTTTTGTGAAAATATCCACTAAATGAGGGAATAATATGTGTGAGGGTACCCCAGGAGAGTTCCAAATGTGTGTGGGTAGAATATATATCCCACGGGGGTAAAATTGAAAATAGTTGAAAAAATTTTTTTTTTGGACTTAGTCATTTTTCCGGCGTTTATCAGACTTTCAGAAAGGGGAAATGTCAGTGAGCGTTCCGATTTCAGTTCCAGAGCAATTCGCCCAATGAGTCCATGATATTTAGTCGTTTTCAGCCAATTTTCTGGATTTTTGAAAATTTCACTTTTTTGTTAAAATATCCACTAAATGAGGGAATAATATGTGTGAGGGTACCCCAGGAGAGTTCCAAATGTGTGTGGGTAGAATATATATCCCACGGGGGTAAAATTGAAAAAAGTTTAAAAAAATTTTTTTTTGGACTTAGTCATTTTTCCGGCGTTTATCAGACTTTCAGATAGGGAAAATGTCAGTTAGCGTTCCAATTTCAGTTCGAGAGCGATTCGCCCAATGAGTCCTTGATATTTAGTCGTTTTCAGCCAATTTTCTGGATTTTTGAAAATTTCACTTTTTTGTGAAAATATCCACTAAACGAGGGAATAATATGTGTGAGGGTACCCCAGGAGATTTCCAAATGTGTGTGGGTAGAATATATATCCCACGGGGGTAAAATTGAAAAAAGTTGAACAAATTTTTTTTTGGACTTAGTCATTTTTCCGGCGTTTATCAGACTTTCAGATAGGGGAAATGTCAGTGAGCGTTCCGATTTCAGTTCCAGAGCATTTCGCCCAATGAGTGCTTGATATTTAGTTGTTTTCAGCCAATTTTCTGGATTTTTGAAATTTTCACTTTTTTGTGAAAATATCCACTAAATGAGGGAATAATATGTGTGAGGGTACCCCAGGAGAGTTCCAAATGTGTGTGGGTAGAATATATATCCCACGGGGGTAAAATTGAAAAAAGTTGAAAAAATAATTTTTTTTGACTTAGTCATTTTTCCGGCGTTTATCAGACTTTCAGATAGGGGAAATGTCAGTGAGCATTCCGATTTCAGTTCCAGAGCGATTCGCCCAATGAGTCCTTGATATTTAGTCGTTTTCAGCCAATTTTCTGGATTTTTGAAAATTTCACTTTTTTGTGAAAATATCCACTAAATGAGGGAATAATATGTGTGAGGGTACCCCAGGAGATTTCTAAATGTGTGTGGGTAGAATATATATCCCACGGGGGTAAAATTGAAAAAAGTTGAAAAAAATTTTTTTTTGGACTTAGTCATTTTTCCGGCGTTTATCAGACTTTCAGAAAGGGGAAATGTCAGTGAGCGTTCCGATTTCAGTTCCAGAGCAATTCGCCCAATGAGTCCATGATATTTAGTCGTTTTCAGCCAATTTTCTGGATTTTTGAAAATTTCACTTTTTTGTTAAAATATCCACTAAATGAGGGAATAATATGTGTGAGGGTACCCCAGGAGAGTTCCAAATGTGTGTGGGTAGAATATATATCCCACGGGGGTAAAATTGAAAAAAGTTTAAAAAAATTTTTTTTTGGACTTAGTCATTTTTCCGGCGTTTATCAGACTTTCAGATAGGGAAAATGTCAGTTAGCGTTCCAATTTCAGTTCGAAAGTGATTCGCCCAATGAGTCCTTGATATTTAGTCGTTTTCAGCCAATTTTCTGGATTTTTGAAAATTTCACTTTTTTGTGAAAATATCCACTAAATGAGGGAATATTATGTGTGAGGGTACCCCAGGAGATTTCCAAATGTGTGTGGGTAGAATATATATCCCACGGGGGTAAAATTGAAAAAAGTTTAAAAAAATTTTTTTTTGGACTTAGTCATTTTTCCGGCGTTTATCAGACTTTCAGATAGGGGAAATGTCAGTGAGCGTTCCGATTTCAGTTCCAGAGCAATTCGCCCAATGAGTGCTTGATATTTAGTTGTTTTCAGCCAATTTTCTGGATTTTTGAAAATGTCACTTTTTTGTGAAAATATCCACTAAATGAGGGAATAATATGTGTGAGGGTACCCCAGGAGAGTTCCAAATGTGTGTGGGTAGAATATATATCCCACGGGGGTAAAATTGAAAAAAGTTTAAAAAAATTTTTTTTTGGACTTAGTCATTTTTCCGGCGTTTATCAGACTTTCAGAAAGGGGAAATGTCAGTGAGCGTTCCGATTTCAGTTCCAGAGCAATTCGCCCAATGAGTCCATGATATTTAGTCGTTTTCAGCCAATTTTCTGGATTTTTGAAAATTTCACTTTTTTGTTAAAATATCCACTAAATGAGAGAATAATATGTGTGAGGGTACCCCAGGAGAGTTCCAAATGTGTGTGGGTAGAATATATATCCCACGGGGGTAAAATTGAAAAAAGTTTAAAAAAATTTTTTTTTGGACTTAGTCATTTTTCCGGCGTTTATCAGACTTTCAGATAGGGGAAATGTCAGTGAGCATTCCGATTTCAGTTCCAGAGCGATTCGCCCAATGAGTCCTTGATATTTAGTCGTTTTCACCCAATTTTCTGGATTTTTGAAAATTTCACTTTTTTGTGAAAATATCCACTAAATGAGGGAATATTATGTGTGAGGGTACCCCAGGAGATTTCCAAATGTGTGTGGGTAGAATATATATCCCACGGGGGTAAAATTGAAAAAAGTTGAAAAAAATTTTTTTTTGGACTTAGTCATTTTTCCGGCGTTTATCGGACTTTCAGAAAGGGGAAATGTCAGTGAGCGTTCCGATTTCAGTTCCAGAGCAATTCGCCCAATGAGTCCTTGATATTTAGTCGTTTTCAGCCAATTTTCTGGATTTTTGAAAATTTCACTTTTTTGTGAAAATATCCACTAAATGAGGGAATAATATGTGTGAGGGTACCCCAGGAGAGTTCCAAATGTGTGTGGGTAGAATATATATCCCACGGGGGTAAAATTGAAAAAAGTTTAAAAAAATTTTTTTTTGGACTTAGTCATTTTTCCGGCGTTTATCAGACTTTCAGATAGGGAAAATGTCATTGAGCGTTCCAATTTCAGTTCCAGAGCAATTCGCCCAATGAGTCCTTGATATTTAGTCGTTTTCAGCCAATTTTCTGGATTTTTGAAAATTTCACTTTTTTGTGAAAATATCCACTAAACGAGGGAATAATATGTGTGAGGGTACCCCAGGAGATTTCCAAATGTGTGTGGGTAGAATATATATCCCACGGGGGTAAAATTGAAAAAAGTTGAACAAATTTTTTTTTGGACTTAGTCATTTTTCCGGCGTTTATCAGACTTTCAGATAGGGGAAATGTCAGTGAGCGTTCCGATTTCAGTTCCAGAGCAATTCGCCCAATGAGTGCTTGATATTTAGTTGTTTTCAGCCAATTTTCTGGATTTTTGAAATTTTCACTTTTTTGTGAAAATATCCACTAAATGAGGGAATAATATGTGTGAGGGTACCCCAGGAGAGTTCCAAATGTGTGTGGGTAGAATATATATCCCACGGGGGTAAAATTGAAAAAAGTTTAAAAAAATTTTTTTTTGGACTTAGTCATTTTTCCGGCGTTTATCAGACTTTCAGATAGGGAAAATGTCAGTTAGCGTTCCAATTTCAGTTCGAGAGCGATTCGCCCAATGAGTCCTTGATATTTAGTCGTTTTCAGCCAATTTTCTGGATTTTTGAAAATTTCACTTTTTTGTGAAAATATCCACTAAATGAGGGAATATTATGTGTGAGGGTACCCCAGGAGATTTCCAAATGTGTGTGGGTAGAATATATATCCCACGGGGGTAAAATTGAAAAAAGTTTAAAAAAATTTTTTTTTGGACTTAGTCATTTTTCCGGCGTTTATCAGACTTTCAGATAGGGGAAATGTCAGTGAGCGTTCCGATTTCAGTTCCAGAGCAATTCGCCCAATGAGTGCTTGATATTTAGTTGTTTTCAGCCAATTTTCTGGATTTTTGAAAATGTCACTTTTTTGTGAAAATATCCACTAAATGAGGGAATAATATGTGTGAGGGTACCCCAGGAGAGTTCCAAATGTGTGTGGGTAGAATATATATCCCACGGGGGTAAAATTGAAAAAAGTTTAAAAAAATTTTTTTTTGGACTTAGTCATTTTTCCGGCGTTTATCAGACTTTCAGAAAGGGGAAATGTCAGTGAGCGTTCCGATTTCAGTTCCAGAGCAATTCGCCCAATGAGTCCATGATATTTAGTCGTTTTCAGCCAATTTTCTGGATTTTTGAAAATTTCACTTTTTTGTTAAAATATCCACTAAATGAGAGAATAATATGTGTGAGGGTACCCCAGGAGAGTTCCAAATGTGTGTGGGTAGAATATATATCCCACGGGGGTAAAATTGAAAAAAGTTTAAAAAAATTTTTTTTTGGACTTAGTCATTTTTCCGGCGTTTATCAGACTTTCAGATAGGGGAAATGTCAGTGAGCATTCCGATTTCAGTTCCAGAGCGATTCGCCCAATGAGTCCTTGATATTTAGTCGTTTTCAGCCAATTTTCTGGATTTTTGAAAATTTCACTTTTTTGTGAAAATATCCACTAAATGAGGGAATATTATGTGTGAGGGTACCCCAGGAGATTTCCAAATGTGTGTGGGTAGAATATATATCCCACGGGGGTAAAATTGAAAAAAGTTTAAAAAAATTTTTTTTTGGACTTAGTCATTTTTCCGGCGTTTATCAGACTTTCAGATAGGGAAAATGTCATTGAGCGTTCCAATTTCAGTTCCAGAGCAATTCGCCCAATGAGTCCTTGATATTTAGTCGTTTTCAGCCAATTTTCTGGATTTTTGAAAATTTCACTTTTTTGTGAAAATATCCACTAAACGAGGGAATAATATGTGTGAGGGTACCCCAGGAGATTTCCAAATGTGTGTGGGTAGAATATATATCCCACGGGGGTAAAATTGAAAAAAGTTGAACAAATTTTTTTTTGGACTTAGTCATTTTTCCGGCGTTTATCAGACTTTCAGATAGGGGAAATGTCAGTGAGCGTTCCGATTTCAGTTCCAGAGCAATTCGCCCAATGAGTGCTTGATATTTAGTTGTTTTCAGCCAATTTTCTGGATTTTTGAAATTTTCACTTTTTTGTGAAAATATCCACTAAATGAGGGAATAATATGTGTGAGGGTACCCCAGGAGAGTTCCAAATGTGTGTGGGTAGAATATATATCCCACGGGGGTAAAATTGAAAAAAGTTGAAAAAATAATTTTTTTTGACTTAGTCATTTTTCCGGCGTTTATCAGACTTTCAGATAGGGGAAATGTCAGTGAGCATTCCGATTTCAGTTCCAGAGCGATTCGCCCAATGAGTCCTTGATATTTAGTCGTTTTCAGCCAATTTTCTGGATTTTTGAAAATTTCACTTTTTTGTGAAAATATCCACTAAATGAGGGAATATTATGTGTGAGGGTACCCCAGGAGATTTCCAAATGTGTGTGGGTAGAATATATATCCCACGGGGGTAAAATTGAAAAAAGTTGAAAAAAATTTTTTTTTGGACTTAGTCATTTTTCCGGCGTTTATCAGACTTTCAGATAGGGGAAATGTCAGTGAGCATTCCGATTTCAGTTCCAGAGCGATTCGCCCAATGAGTCCTTGATATTTAGTCGTTTTCAGCCAATTTTCTGGATTTTTGAAAATTTCACTTTTTTGTGAAAATATCCACTAAATGAGGGAATAATATGTGTGAGGGTACCCCAGGAGAGTTCCAAATGTGTGTGGGTAGAATATATATCCCACGGGGGTAAAATTGAAAATAGTTGAAAAAATTTTTTTTTTGGACTTAGTCATTTTTCCGGCGTTTATCAGACTTTCAGAAAGGGGAAATGTCAGTGAGCGTTCCGATTTCAGTTCCAGAGCAATTCGCCCAATGAGTCCATGATATTTAGTCGTTTTCAGCCAATTTTCTGGATTTTTGAAAATTTCACTTTTTTGTTAAAATATCCACTAAATGAGGGAATAATATGTGTGAGGGTACCCCAGGAGAGTTCCAAATGTGTGTGGGTAGAATATATATCCCACGGGGGTAAAATTGAAAAAAGTTGAAAAAAATTTTTTTTTGGACTTAGTCATTTTTCCGGCGTTTATCAGACTTTCAGATAGGGGAAATGTCAGTGAGCATTCCGATTTCAGTTCCAGAGCGATTCGCCCAATGAGTCCTTGATATTTAGTCGTTTTCAGCCAATTTTCTGGATTTTTGAAAATTTCACTTTTTTGTGAAAATATCCACTAAATGAGGGAATAATATGTGTGAGGGTACCCCAGGAGAGTTCCAAATGTGTGTGGGTAGAATATATATCCCACGGGGGTAAAATTGAAAATAGTTGAAAAAATTTTTTTTTTGGACTTAGTCATTTTTCCGGCGTTTATCAGACTTTCAGAAAGGGGAAATGTCAGTGAGCGTTCCGATTTCAGTTCCAGAGCAATTCGCCCAATGAGTCCATGATATTTAGTCGTTTTCAGCCAATTTTCTGGATTTTTGAAAATTTCACTTTTTTGTTAAAATATCCACTAAATGAGGGAATAATATGTGTGAGGGTACCCCAGGAGAGTTCCAAATGTGTGTGGGTAGAATATATATCCCACGGGGGTAAAATTGAAAAAAGTTTAAAAAAATTTTTTTTTGGACTTAGTCATTTTTCCGGCGTTTATCAGACTTTCAGATAGGGAAAATGTCAGTTAGCGTTCCAATTTCAGTTCGAGAGCGATTCGCCCAATGAGTCCTTGATATTTAGTCGTTTTCAGCCAATTTTCTGGATTTTTGAAAATTTCACTTTTTTGTGAAAATATCCACTAAACGAGGGAATAATATGTGTGAGGGTACCCCAGGAGATTTCCAAATGTGTGTGGGTAGAATATATATCCCACGGGGGTAAAATTGAAAAAAGTTGAACAAATTTTTTTTTGGACTTAGTCATTTTTCCGGCGTTTATCAGACTTTCAGATAGGGGAAATGTCAGTGAGCGTTCCGATTTCAGTTCCAGAGCATTTCGCCCAATGAGTGCTTGATATTTAGTTGTTTTCAGCCAATTTTCTGGATTTTTGAAATTTTCACTTTTTTGTGAAAATATCCACTAAATGAGGGAATAATATGTGTGAGGGTACCCCAGGAGAGTTCCAAATGTGTGTGGGTAGAATATATATCCCACGGGGGTAAAATTGAAAAAAGTTGAAAAAATAATTTTTTTTGACTTAGTCATTTTTCCGGCGTTTATCAGACTTTCAGATAGGGGAAATGTCAGTGAGCATTCCGATTTCAGTTCCAGAGCGATTCGCCCAATGAGTCCTTGATATTTAGTCGTTTTCACCCAATTTTCTGGATTTTTGAAAATTTCACTTTTTTGTGAAAATATCCACTAAATGAGGGAATATTATGTGTGAGGGTACCCCAGGAGATTTCCAAATGTGTGTGGGTAGAATATATATCCCACGGGGGTAAAATTGAAAAAAGTTGAAAAAAATTTTTTTTTGGACTTAGTCATTTTTCCGGCGTTTATCGGACTTTCAGAAAGGGGAAATGTCAGTGAGCGTTCCGATTTCAGTTCCAGAGCAATTCGCCCAATGAGTCCTTGATATTTAGTCGTTTTCAGCCAATTTTCTGGATTTTTGAAAATTTCACTTTTTTGTGAAAATATCCACTAAATGAGGGAATAATATGTGTGAGGGTACCCCAGGAGAGTTCCAAATGTGTGTGGGTAGAATATATATCCCACGGGGGTAAAATTGAAAAAAGTTTAAAAAAATTTTTTTTTGGACTTAGTCATTTTTCCGGCGTTTATCAGACTTTCAGATAGGGGAAATGTCAGTGAGCGTTCCGATTTCAGTTCCAGAGCGATTCGCCCAATGAGTCCTTGATATTTAGTCGTTTTCAGCCAATTTTCTGGATTTTTGAAAATTTCACTTTTTTGTTAAAATATCCACTAAATGAGGGAATAATATGTGTGAGGGTACCCCAGTAGAGTTCCAAATGTGTGTGGGTAGAATATATATCCCACGGGGGTAAAATTGAAAAAAGTTTAAAAAAATTTTTTTTTGGACTTAGTCATTTTTCCGGCGTTTATCAGACTTTCAGATAGGGAAAATGTCATTGAGCGTTCCAATTTCAGTTCCAGAGCAATTCGCCCAATGAGTCCTTGATATTTAGTCGTTTTCAGCCAATTTTCTGGATTTTTGAAAATTTCACTTTTTTGTGAAAATATCCACTAAACGAGGGAATAATATGTGTGAGGGTACCCCAGGAGATTTCCAAATGTGTGTGGGTAGAATATATATCCCACGGGGGTAAAATTGAAAAAAGTTGAACAAATTTTTTTTTGGACTTAGTCATTTTTCCGGCGTTTATCAGACTTTCAGATAGGGGAAATGTCAGTGAGCGTTCCGATTTCAGTTCCAGAGCAATTCGCCCAATGAGTGCTTGATATTTAGTTGTTTTCAGCCAATTTTCTGGATTTTTGAAATTTTCACTTTTTTGTGAAAATATCCACTAAATGAGGGAATAATATGTGTGAGGGTACCCCAGGAGAGTTCCAAATGTGTGTGGGTAGAATATATATCCCACGGGGGTAAAATTGAAAAAAGTTTAAAAAAATTTTTTTTTGGACTTAGTCATTTTTCCGGCGTTTATCAGACTTTCAGATAGGGGAAATGTCAGTGAGCATTCCGATTTCAGTTCCAGAGCGATTCGCCCAATGAGTCCTTGATATTTAGTCGTTTTCAGCCAATTTTCTGGATTTTTGAAAATTTCACTTTTTTGTGAAAATATCCACTAAATGAGGGAATAATATGTGTGAGGGTACCCCAGGAGAGTTCCAAATGTGTGTGGGTAGAATATATATCCCACGGGGGTAAAATTGAAAATAGTTGAAAAAATTTTTTTTTTGGACTTAGTCATTTTTCCGGCGTTTATCAGACTTTCAGAAAGGGGAAATGTCAGTGAGCGTTCCGATTTCAGTTCCAGAGCAATTCGCCCAATGAGTCCATGATATTTAGTCGTTTTCAGCCAATTTTCTGGATTTTTGAAAATTTCACTTTTTTGTTAAAATATCCACTAAATGAGGGAATAATATGTGTGAGGGTACCCCAGGAGAGTTCCAAATGTGTGTGGGTAGAATATATATCCCACGGGGGTAAAATTGAAAAAAGTTTAAAAAAATTTTTTTTTGGACTTAGTCATTTTTCCGGCGTTTATCAGACTTTCAGATAGGGAAAATGTCAGTTAGCGTTCCAATTTCAGTTCGAGAGCGATTCGCCCAATGAGTCCTTGATATTTAGTCGTTTTCAGCCAATTTTCTGGATTTTTGAAAATTTCACTTTTTTGTGAAAATATCCACTAAACGAGGGAATAATATGTGTGAGGGTACCCCAGGAGATTTCCAAATGTGTGTGGGTAGAATATATATCCCACGGGGGTAAAATTGAAAAAAGTTGAACAAATTTTTTTTTGGACTTAGTCATTTTTCCGGCGTTTATCAGACTTTCAGATAGGGGAAATGTCAGTGAGCGTTCCGATTTCAGTTCCAGAGCATTTCGCCCAATGAGTGCTTGATATTTAGTTGTTTTCAGCCAATTTTCTGGATTTTTGAAATTTTCACTTTTTTGTGAAAATATCCACTAAATGAGGGAATAATATGTGTGAGGGTACCCCAGGAGAGTTCCAAATGTGTGTGGGTAGAATATATATCCCACGGGGGTAAAATTGAAAAAAGTTGAAAAAATAATTTTTTTTGACTTAGTCATTTTTCCGGCGTTTATCAGACTTTCAGATAGGGGAAATGTCAGTGAGCATTCCGATTTCAGTTCCAGAGCGATTCGCCCAATGAGTCCTTGATATTTAGTCGTTTTCAGCCAATTTTCTGGATTTTTGAAAATTTCACTTTTTTGTGAAAATATCCACTAAATGAGGGAATAATATGTGTGAGGGTACCCCAGGAGATTTCCAAATGTGTGTGGGTAGAATATATATCCCACGGGGGTAAAATTGAAAAAAGTTGAAAAAAATTTTTTTTTGGACTTAGTCATTTTTCCGGCGTTTATCAGACTTTCAGAAAGGGGAAATGTCAGTGAGCGTTCCGATTTCAGTTCCAGAGCAATTCGCCCAATGAGTCCATGATATTTAGTCGTTTTCAGCCAATTTTCTGGATTTTTGAAAATTTCACTTTTTTGTTAAAATATCCACTAAATGAGGGAATAATATGTGTGAGGGTACCCCAGGAGAGTTCCAAATGTGTGTGGGTAGAATATATATCCCACGGGGGTAAAATTGAAAAAAGTTTAAAAAAATTTTTTTTTGGACTTAGTCATTTTTCCGGCGTTTATCAGACTTTCAGATAGGGGAAATGTCAGTGAGCATTCCGATTTCAGTTCCAGAGCGATTCGCCCAATGAGTCCTTGATATTTAGTCGTTTTCAGCCAATTTTCTGGATTTTTGAAAATTTCACTTTTTTGTGAAAATATCCACTAAATGAGGGAATAATATGTGTGAGGGTACCCCAGGAGATTTCCAAATGTGTGTGGGTAGAATATATATCCCACGGGGGTAAAATTGAAAAAAGTTTAAAAAAATTTTTTTTTGGACTTAGTCATTTTTCCGGCGTTTATCAGACTTTCAGATAGGGAAAATGTCAGTTAGCGTTCCAATTTCAGTTCGAGAGCGATTCGCCCAATGAGTCCTTGATATTTAGTCGTTTTCAGCCAATTTTCTGGATTTTTGAAAATTTCACTTTTTTGTGAAAATATCCACTAAATGAGGGAATATTATGTGTGAGGGTACCCCAGGAGATTTCCAAATGTGTGTGGGTAGAATATATATCCCACGGGGGTAAAATTGAAAAAAGTTGAAAAAAATTTTTTTTTGGACTTAGTCATTTTTCCGGCGTTTATCGGACTTTCAGAAAGGGGAAATGTCAGTGAGCGTTCCGATTTCAGTTCCAGAGCAATTCGCCCAATGAGTCCTTGATATTTAGTCGTTTTCAGCCAATTTTCTGGATTTTTGAAAATTTCACTTTTTTGTGAAAATATCCACTAAATGAGGGAATAATATGTGTGAGGGTACCCCAGGAGAGTTCCAAATGTGTGTGGGTAGAATATATATCCCACGGGGGTAAAATTGAAAATAGTTGAAAAAATTTTTTTTTTGGACTTAGTCATTTTTCCGGCGTTTATCAGACTTTCAGAAAGGGGAAATGTCAGTGAGCGTTCCGATTTCAGTTCCAGAGCAATTCGCCCAATGAGTCCATGATATTTAGTCGTTTTCAGCCAATTTTCTGGATTTTTGAAAATTTCACTTTTTTGTTAAAATATCCACTAAATGAGGGAATAATATGTGTGAGGGTACCCCAGGAGAGTTCCAAATGTGTGTGGGTAGAATATATATCCCACGGGGGTAAAATTGAAAAAAGTTTAAAAAAATTTTTTTTTGGACTTAGTCATTTTTCCGGCGTTTATCAGACTTTCAGATAGGGGAAATGTCAGTGAGCATTCCGATTTCAGTTCCAGAGCGATTCGCCCAATGAGTCCTTGATATTTAGTCGTTTTCAGCCAATTTTCTGGATTTTTGAAAATGTCACTTTTTTGTGAAAATATCCACTAAATGAGGGAATAATATGTGTGAGGGTACCCCAGGAGAGTTCCAAATGTGTGTGGGTAGAATATATATCCCACGGGGGTAAAATTGAAAAAAGTTGAAAAAAATTTTTTTTTGGACTTAGTCATTTTTCCGGCGTTTATCGGACTTTCAGAAAGGGGAAATGTCAGTGAGCGTTCCGATTTCAGTTCCAGAGCAATTCGCCCAATGAGTCCTTGATATTTAGTCGTTTTCAGCCAATTTTCTGGATTTTTGAAAATTTCACTTTTTTGTGAAAATATCCACTAAACGAGGGAATAATATGTGTGAGGGTACCCCAGGAGATTTCCAAATGTGTGTGGGTAGAATATATATCCCACGGGGGTAAAATTGAAAAAAGTTGAACAAATTTTTTTTTGGACTTAGTCATTTTTCCGGCGTTTATCAGACTTTCAGATAGGGGAAATGTCAGTGAGCGTTCCGATTTCAGTTCCAGAGCAATTCGCCCAATGAGTGCTTGATATTTAGTTGTTTTCAGCCAATTTTCTGGATTTTTGAAATTTTCACTTTTTTGTGAAAATATCCACTAAATGAGGGAATAATATGTGTGAGGGTACCCCAGGAGAGTTCCAAATGTGTGTGAGCAGAATATATATCCCACGGGGGTAAAATTGAAAAAAGTTGAAAAAATAATTTTTTTTGACTTAGTCATTTTTCCGGCGTTTATCAGACTTTCAGATAGGGGAAATGTCAGTGAGCATTCCGATTTCAGTTCCAGAGCGATTCGCCCAATGAGTCCTTGATATTTAGTCGTTTTCAGCCAATTTTCTGGATTTTTGAAAATTTCACTTTTTTGTGAAAATATCCACTAAATGAGGGAATAATATGTGTGAGGGTACCCCAGGAGATTTCCAAATGTGTGTGGGTAGAATATATATCCCACGGGGGTAAAATTGAAAAAAATTGAAAAAAATTTTTTTTTGGACTTAGTCATTTTTCCGGCGTTTATCAGACTTTCAGAAAGGGGAAATGTCAGTCAGCGTTCCGATTTCAGTTCCAGAGCAATTCGCCCAATGAGTCCATGATATTTAGTCGTTTTCAGCCAATTTTCTGGATTTTTGAAAATTTCACTTTTTTGTTAAAATATCCACTAAATGAGGGAATAATATGTGTGAGGGTACCACAGGAGAGTTCCAAATGTGTGTGGGTAGAATATATATCCCACGGGGGTAAAATTGAAAAAAGTTTAAAAAAATTTTTTTTTGGACTTAGTCATTTTTCCGGCATTTATCAGACTTTCAGATAGGGAAAATGTCAGTTAGCGTTCCAATTTCAGTTCGAGAGCGATTCGCCCAATGAGTCCTTGATATTTAGTCGTTTTCAGCCAATTTTCTGGATTTTTGAAAATTTCACTTTTTTGTGAAAATATCCACTAAATGATGGAATATTATGTGTGAGGGTACCCCAGGAGATTTTCAAATGTGTGTGGGTAGAATATATATCCCACGGGGGTAAAATTGAAAAAAGTTGAACAAATTTTTTTTTGGACTTAGTCATTTTTCCGGCGTTTATCAGACTTTCAGATAGGGGAAATGTCAGTGAGCGTTCCGATTTCAGTTCCAGAGCAATTCGCCCAATGAGTGCTTGATATTTAGTTGTTTTCAGCCAATTTTCTGGATTTTTGAAATTTTCACTTTTTTGTGAAAATATCCACTAAATGAGGGAATAATATGTGTGAGGGTACCCCAGGAGAGTTCCAAATGTGTGTGAGCAGAATATATATCCCACGGGGGTAAAATTGAAAAAAGTTGAAAAAATAATTTTTTTTGACTTAGTCATTTTTCCGGCGTTTATCAGACTTTCAGATAGGGGAAATGTCAGTGAGCATTCCGATTTCAGTTCCAGAGCGATTCGCCCAATGAGTCCTTGATATTTAGTCGTTTTCAGCCAATTTTCTGGATTTTTGAAAATTTCACTTTTTTGTGAAAATATCCACTAAATGAGGGAATAATATGTGTGAGGGTACCCCAGGAGATTTCCAAATGTGTGTGGGTAGAATATATATCCCACGGGGGTAAAATTGAAAAAAATTGAAAAAAATTTTTTTTTGGACTTAGTCATTTTTCCGGCGTTTATCAGACTTTCAGAAAGGGGAAATGTCAGTGAGCGTTCCGATTTCAGTTCCAGAGCAATTCGCCCAATGAGTCCATGATATTTAGTCGTTTTCAGCCAATTTTCTGGATTTTTGAAAATTTCACTTTTTTGTTAAAATATCCACTAAATGAGGGAATAATATGTGTGAGGGTACCACAGGAGAGTTCCAAATGTGTGTGGGTAGAATATATATCCCACGGGGGTAAAATTGAAAAAAGTTTAAAAAAATTTTTTTTTGGACTTAGTCATTTTTCCGGCATTTATCAGACTTTCAGATAGGGAAAATGTCAGTTAGCGTTCCAATTTCAGTTCGAGAGCGATTCGCCCAATGAGTCCTTGATATTTAGTCGTTTTCAGCCAATTTTCTGGATTTTTGAAAATTTCACTTTTTTGTGAAAATATCCACTAAATGATGGAATATTATGTGTGAGGGTACCCCAGGAGATTTTCAAATGTGTGTGGGTAGAATATATATCCCACGGGGGTAAAATTGAAAAAAGTTGAACAAATTTTTTTTTGGACTTAGTCATTTTTCCGGCGTTTATCAGACTTTCAGATAGGGGAAATGTCAGTGAGCGTTCCGATTTCAGTTCCAGAGCAATTCGCCCAATGAGTGCTTGATATTTAGTTGTTTTCAGCCAATTTTCTGGATTTTTGAAATTTTCACTTTTTTGTGAAAATATCCACTAAATGAGGGAATAATATGTGTGAGGGTACCCCAGGAGAGTTCCAAATGTGTGTGGGTAGAATATATATCCCACGGGGGTAAAATTGAAAAAAGTTTAAAAAAATTTTTTTTTGGACTTAGTCATTTTTCCGGCGTTTATCAGACTTTCAGATAGGGAAAATGTCAGTGAGCGTTCCAATTTCAGTTCCAGAGCGATTCGCCCAATGAGTCCTTGATATTTAGTCGTTTTCAGCCAATTTTCTGGATTTTTGAAAATTTCACTTTTTTGTGAAAATATCCACTAAATGAGGGAATAATATGTGTGAGGGTACCCCAGTAGAGTTCCAAATGTGTGTGGGTAGAATATATATCCCACGGGGGTAAAATTGAAAAAAGTTTAAAAAAATTATTTTTTGGACTTAGTCATTTTTCCGGCGTTTATCAGACTTTCAGATAGGGAAAATGTCATTGAGCATTCCAATTTCAGTTCCAGAGCAATTCGCCCAATGAGTCCTTGATATTTAGTCGTTTTCAGCCAATTTTCTGGATTTTTGAAAATTTCACTTTTTTGTGAAAATATCCACTAAACGAGGGAATAATATGTGTGAGGGTACCCCAGGAGATTTCCAAATGTGTGTGGCTAGAATATATATCCCACGGGGGTAAAATTGAAAAAAGTTGAACAAATTTTTTTTTGGACTTAGTCATTTTTCCGGCGTTTATCAGACTTTCAGATAGGGGAAATGTCAGTGAGCGTTCCGATTTCAGTTCCAGAGCAATTCGCCCAATGAGTGCTTGATATTTAGTTGTTTTCAGCCAATTTTCTGGATTTTTGAAATTTTCACTTTTTTGTGAAAATATCCACTAAATGAGGGAATAATATGTGTGAGGGTACCCCAGGAGAGTTCCAAATGTGTGTGGGTAGAATATATATCCCACGGGGGTAAAATTGAAAAAAGTTTAAAAAAATTTTTTTTTGGACTTAGTCATTTTTCCGGCGTTTATCAGACTTTCAGATAGGGGAAATGTCAGTGAGCATTCCGATTTCAGTTCCAGAGCGATTCGCCCAATGAGTCCTTGATATTTAGTCGTTTTCAGCCAATTTTCTGGATTTTTGAAAATTTCACTTTTTTCTGAAAATATCCACTAAATGAGGGAATAATATGTGTGAGGGTACCCCAGTAGAGTTCCAAATGTGTGTGGGTAGAATATATATCCCACGGGGGTAAAATTGAAAAAAGTTTAAAAAAATTTTTTTTTGGACTTAGTCATTTTTCCGGCATTTATCAGACTTTCAGATAGGGAAAATGTCAGTTAGCGTTCCAATTTCAGTTCGAGAGCGATTCGCCCAATGAGTCCTTGATATTTAGTCGTTTTCAGCCAATTTTCTGGATTTTTGAAAATTTCACTTTTTTGTGAAAATATCCACTAAATGATGGAATATTATGTGTGAGGGTACCCCAGGAGATTTTCAAATGTGTGTGGGTAGAATATATATCCCACGGGGGTAAAATTGAAAAAAGTTGAACAAATTTTTTTTTGGACTTAGTCATTTTTCCGGCGTTTATCAGACTTTCAGATAGGGGAAATGTCAGTGAGCGTTCCGATTTCAGTTCCAGAGCAATTCGCCCAATGAGTGCTTGATATTTAGTTGTTTTCAGCCAATTTTCTGGATTTTTGAAATTTTCACTTTTTTGTGAAAATATCCACTAAATGAGGGAATAATATGTGTGAGGGTACCCCAGGAGAGTTCCAAATGTGTGTGGGTAGAATATATATCCCACGGGGGTAAAATTGAAAAAAGTTTAAAAAAATTTTTTTTTGGACTTAGTCATTTTTCCGGCGTTTATCAGACTTTCAGATAGGGAAAATGTCAGTTAGCGTTCCAATTTCAGTTCGAGAGCGATTCGCCCAATGAGTCCTTGATATTTAGTCGTTTTCAGCCAATTTTCTGGATTTTTGAAAATTTCACTTTTTTGTGAAAATATCCACTAAATGAGGGAATATTATGTGTGAGGGTACCCCAGGAGATTTCCAAATGTGTGTGGGTAGAATATATATCCCACGGGGGTAAAATTGAAAAAAGTTGAAAAAAATTTTTTTTTGGACTTAGTCATTTTTCCGGCGTTTATCGGACTTTCAGAAAGGGGAAATGTCAGTGAGCGTTCCGATTTCAGTTCCAGAGCAATTCGCCCAATGAGTCCTTGATATTTAGTCGTTTTCAGCCAATTTTCTGGATTTTTGAAAATTTCACTTTTTTGTGAAAATATCCACTAAATGAGGGAATAATATGTGTGAGGGTACCCCAGGAGAGTTCCAAATGTGTGTGGGTAGAATATATATCCCACGGGGGTAAAATTGAAAATAGTTGAAAAAATTTTTTTTTTGGACTTAGTCATTTTTCCGGCGTTTATCAGACTTTCAGAAAGGGGAAATGTCAGTGAGCGTTCCGATTTCAGTTCCAGAGCAATTCGCCCAATGAGTCCATGATATTTAGTCGTTTTCAGCCAATTTTCTGGATTTTTGAAAATTTCACTTTTTTGTTAAAATATCCACTAAATGAGGGAATAATATGTGTGAGGGTACCCCAGGAGAGTTCCAAATGTGTGTGGGTAGAATATATATCCCACGGGGGTAAAATTGAAAAAAGTTTAAAAAAATTTTTTTTTGGACTTAGTCATTTTTCCGGCGTTTATCAGACTTTCAGATAGGGGAAATGTCAGTGAGCATTCCGATTTCAGTTCCAGAGCGATTCGCCCAATGAGTCCTTGATATTTAGTCGTTTTCAGCCAATTTTCTGGATTTTTGAAAATGTCACTTTTTTGTGAAAATATCCACTAAATGAGGGAATAATATGTGTGAGGGTACCCCAGGAGAGTTCCAAATGTGTGTGGGTAGAATATATATCCCACGGGGGTAAAATTGAAAAAAGTTGAAAAAAATTTTTTTTTGGACTTAGTCATTTTTCCGGCGTTTATCGGACTTTCAGAAAGGGGAAATGTCAGTGAGCGTTCCGATTTCAGTTCCAGAGCAATTCGCCCAATGAGTCCTTGATATTTAGTCGTTTTCAGCCAATTTTCTGGATTTTTGAAAATTTCACTTTTTTGTGAAAATATCCACTAAACGAGGGAATAATATGTGTGAGGGTACCCCAGGAGATTTCCAAATGTGTGTGGGTAGAATATATATCCCACGGGGGTAAAATTGAAAAAAGTTGAACAAATTTTTTTTTGGACTTAGTCATTTTTCCGGCGTTTATCAGACTTTCAGATAGGGGAAATGTCAGTGAGCGTTCCGATTTCAGTTCCAGAGCAATTCGCCCAATGAGTGCTTGATATTTAGTTGTTTTCAGCCAATTTTCTGGATTTTTGAAATTTTCACTTTTTTGTGAAAATATCCACTAAATGAGGGAATAATATGTGTGAGGGTACCCCAGGAGAGTTCCAAATGTGTGTGAGCAGAATATATATCCCACGGGGGTAAAATTGAAAAAAGTTGAAAAAATAATTTTTTTTGACTTAGTCATTTTTCCGGCGTTTATCAGACTTTCAGATAGGGGAAATGTCAGTGAGCATTCCGATTTCAGTTCCAGAGCGATTCGCCCAATGAGTCCTTGATATTTAGTCGTTTTCAGCCAATTTTCTGGATTTTTGAAAATTTCACTTTTTTGTGAAAATATCCACTAAATGAGGGAATAATATGTGTGAGGGTACCCCAGGAGATTTCCAAATGTGTGTGGGTAGAATATATATCCCACGGGGGTAAAATTGAAAAAAATTGAAAAAAATTTTTTTTTGGACTTAGTCATTTTTCCGGCGTTTATCAGACTTTCAGAAAGGGGAAATGTCAGTCAGCGTTCCGATTTCAGTTCCAGAGCAATTCGCCCAATGAGTCCATGATATTTAGTCGTTTTCAGCCAATTTTCTGGATTTTTGAAAATTTCACTTTTTTGTTAAAATATCCACTAAATGAGGGAATAATATGTGTGAGGGTACCACAGGAGAGTTCCAAATGTGTGTGGGTAGAATATATATCCCACGGGGGTAAAATTGAAAAAAGTTTAAAAAAATTTTTTTTTGGACTTAGTCATTTTTCCGGCATTTATCAGACTTTCAGATAGGGAAAATGTCAGTTAGCGTTCCAATTTCAGTTCGAGAGCGATTCGCCCAATGAGTCCTTGATATTTAGTCGTTTTCAGCCAATTTTCTGGATTTTTGAAAATTTCACTTTTTTGTGAAAATATCCACTAAATGATGGAATATTATGTGTGAGGGTACCCCAGGAGATTTTCAAATGTGTGTGGGTAGAATATATATCCCACGGGGGTAAAATTGAAAAAAGTTGAACAAATTTTTTTTTGGACTTAGTCATTTTTCCGGCGTTTATCAGACTTTCAGATAGGGGAAATGTCAGTGAGCGTTCCGATTTCAGTTCCAGAGCAATTCGCCCAATGAGTGCTTGATATTTAGTTGTTTTCAGCCAATTTTCTGGATTTTTGAAATTTTCACTTTTTTGTGAAAATATCCACTAAATGAGGGAATAATATGTGTGAGGGTACCCCAGGAGAGTTCCAAATGTGTGTGAGCAGAATATATATCCCACGGGGGTAAAATTGAAAAAAGTTGAAAAAATAATTTTTTTTGACTTAGTCATTTTTCCGGCGTTTATCAGACTTTCAGATAGGGGAAATGTCAGTGAGCATTCCGATTTCAGTTCCAGAGCGATTCGCCCAATGAGTCCTTGATATTTAGTCGTTTTCAGCCAATTTTCTGGATTTTTGAAAATTTCACTTTTTTGTGAAAATATCCACTAAATGAGGGAATAATATGTGTGAGGGTACCCCAGGAGATTTCCAAATGTGTGTGGGTAGAATATATATCCCACGGGGGTAAAATTGAAAAAAATTGAAAAAAATTTTTTTTTGGACTTAGTCATTTTTCCGGCGTTTATCAGACTTTCAGAAAGGGGAAATGTCAGTGAGCGTTCCGATTTCAGTTCCAGAGCAATTCGCCCAATGAGTCCATGATATTTAGTCGTTTTCAGCCAATTTTCTGGATTTTTGAAAATTTCACTTTTTTGTTAAAATATCCACTAAATGAGGGAATAATATGTGTGAGGGTACCACAGGAGAGTTCCAAATGTGTGTGGGTAGAATATATATCCCACGGGGGTAAAATTGAAAAAAGTTTAAAAAAATTTTTTTTTGGACTTAGTCATTTTTCCGGCATTTATCAGACTTTCAGATAGGGAAAATGTCAGTTAGCGTTCCAATTTCAGTTCGAGAGCGATTCGCCCAATGAGTCCTTGATATTTAGTCGTTTTCAGCCAATTTTCTGGATTTTTGAAAATTTCACTTTTTTGTGAAAATATCCACTAAATGATGGAATATTATGTGTGAGGGTACCCCAGGAGATTTTCAAATGTGTGTGGGTAGAATATATATCCCACGGGGGTAAAATTGAAAAAAGTTGAACAAATTTTTTTTTGGACTTAGTCATTTTTCCGGCGTTTATCAGACTTTCAGATAGGGGAAATGTCAGTGAGCGTTCCGATTTCAGTTCCAGAGCAATTCGCCCAATGAGTGCTTGATATTTAGTTGTTTTCAGCCAATTTTCTGGATTTTTGAAATTTTCACTTTTTTGTGAAAATATCCACTAAATGAGGGAATAATATGTGTGAGGGTACCCCAGGAGAGTTCCAAATGTGTGTGGGTAGAATATATATCCCACGGGGGTAAAATTGAAAAAAGTTTAAAAAAATTTTTTTTTGGACTTAGTCATTTTTCCGGCGTTTATCAGACTTTCAGATAGGGAAAATGTCAGTGAGCGTTCCAATTTCAGTTCCAGAGCGATTCGCCCAATGAGTCCTTGATATTTAGTCGTTTTCAGCCAATTTTCTGGATTTTTGAAAATTTCACTTTTTTGTGAAAATATCCACTAAATGAGGGAATAATATGTGTGAGGGTACCCCAGTAGAGTTCCAAATGTGTGTGGGTAGAATATATATCCCACGGGGGTAAAATTGAAAAAAGTTTAAAAAAATTATTTTTTGGACTTAGTCATTTTTCCGGCGTTTATCAGACTTTCAGATAGGGAAAATGTCATTGAGCATTCCAATTTCAGTTCCAGAGCAATTCGCCCAATGAGTCCTTGATATTTAGTCGTTTTCAGCCAATTTTCTGGATTTTTGAAAATTTCACTTTTTTGTGAAAATATCCACTAAACGAGGGAATAATATGTGTGAGGGTACCCCAGGAGATTTCCAAATGTGTGTGGCTAGAATATATATCCCACGGGGGTAAAATTGAAAAAAGTTGAACAAATTTTTTTTTGGACTTAGTCATTTTTCCGGCGTTTATCAGACTTTCAGATAGGGGAAATGTCAGTGAGCGTTCCGATTTCAGTTCCAGAGCAATTCGCCCAATGAGTGCTTGATATTTAGTTGTTTTCAGCCAATTTTCTGGATTTTTGAAATTTTCACTTTTTTGTGAAAATATCCACTAAATGAGGGAATAATATGTGTGAGGGTACCCCAGGAGAGTTCCAAATGTGTGTGGGTAGAATATATATCCCACGGGGGTAAAATTGAAAAAAGTTTAAAAAAATTTTTTTTTGGACTTAGTCATTTTTCCGGCGTTTATCAGACTTTCAGATAGGGGAAATGTCAGTGAGCATTCCGATTTCAGTTCCAGAGCGATTCGCCCAATGAGTCCTTGATATTTAGTCGTTTTCAGCCAATTTTCTGGATTTTTGAAAATTTCACTTTTTTCTGAAAATATCCACTAAATGAGGGAATAATATGTGTGAGGGTACCCCAGTAGAGTTCCAAATGTGTGTGGGTAGAATATATATCCCACGGGGGTAAAATTGAAAAAAGTTTAAAAAAATTTTTTTTTGGACTTAGTCATTTTTCCGGCATTTATCAGACTTTCAGATAGGGAAAATGTCAGTTAGCGTTCCAATTTCAGTTCGAGAGCGATTCGCCCAATGAGTCCTTGATATTTAGTCGTTTTCAGCCAATTTTCTGGATTTTTGAAAATTTCACTTTTTTGTGAAAATATCCACTAAATGATGGAATATTATGTGTGAGGGTACCCCAGGAGATTTTCAAATGTGTGTGGGTAGAATATATATCCCACGGGGGTAAAATTGAAAAAAGTTGAACAAATTTTTTTTTGGACTTAGTCATTTTTCCGGCGTTTATCAGACTTTCAGATAGGGGAAATGTCAGTGAGCGTTCCGATTTCAGTTCCAGAGCAATTCGCCCAATGAGTGCTTGATATTTAGTTGTTTTCAGCCAATTTTCTGGATTTTTGAAATTTTCACTTTTTTGTGAAAATATCCACTAAATGAGGGAATAATATGTGTGAGGGTACCCCAGGAGAGTTCCAAATGTGTGTGGGTAGAATATATATCCCACGGGGGTAAAATTGAAAAAAGTTTAAAAAAATTTTTTTTTGGACTTAGTCATTTTTCCGGCATTTATCAGACTTTCAGATAGGGAAAATGTCAGTGAGCGTTCCAATTTCAGTTCCAGAGCGATTCGCCCAATGAGTCCTTGATATTTAGTCGTTTTCAGCCAATTTTCTGGATTTTTGAAAATTTCACTTTTTTGTGAAAATATCCACTAAACGAGGGAATAATATGTGTGAGGGTACCCCAGGAGATTTCCAAATGTGTGTGGGTAGAATATATATCCCACGGGGGTAAAATTGAAAAAAGTTGAACAAATTTTTTTTTGGACTTAGTCATTTTTCCGGCGTGTATCGGACTTTCAGAAAGGGGAAATGTCAGTGAGCGTTCCGATTTCAGTTCCAGAGCAATTCGCCCAATGAGTCCTTGATATTTAGTCGTTTTCAGCCAATTTTCTGGATTTTTGAAAATTTCACTTTTTTGTGAAAATATCCACTAAACGAGGGAATAATATGTGTGAGGGTACCCCAGGAGATTTCCAAATGTGTGTGGGTAGAATATATATCCCACGGGGGTAAAATTGAAAAAAGTTGAACAAATTTTTTTTTGGACTTAGTCATTTTTCCGGCGTTTATCAGACTTTCAGATAGGGGAAATGTCAGTGAGCGTTCCGATTTCAGTTCCAGAGCAATTCGCCCAATGAGTGCTTGATATTTAGTTGTTTTCAGCCAATTTTCTGGATTTTTGAAATTTTCACTTTTTTGTGAAAATATCCACTAAATGAGGGAATAATATGTGTGAGGGTACCCCAGGAGAGTTCCAAATGTGTGTGAGTAGAATATATATCCCACGGGGGTAAAATTGAAAAAAGTTGAAAAAATAATTTTTTTTGACTTAGTCATTTTTCCGGCGTTTATCAGACTTTCAGATAGGGGAAATGTCAGTGAGCATTCCGATTTCAGTTCCAGAGCGATTCGCCCAATGAGTCCTTGATATTTAGTCGTTTTCAGCCAATTTTCTGGATTTTTGAAAATTTCACTTTTTTGTGAAAATATCCACTAAATGAGGGAATAATATGTGTGAGGGTACCCCAGGAGATTTCCAAATGTGTGTGGGTAGAATATATATCCCACGGGGGTAAAATTGAAAAAAATTGAAAAAAATTTTTTTTTGGACTTAGTCATTTTTCCGGCGTTTATCAGACTTTCAGAAAGGGGAAATGTCAGTGAGCGTTCCGATTTCAGTTCCAGAGCAATTCGCCCAATGAGTCCATGATATTTAGTCGTTTTCAGCCAATTTTCTGGATTTTTGAAAATTTCACTTTTTTGTTAAAATATCCACTAAATGAGGGAATAATATGTGTGAGGGTACCACAGGAGAGTTCCAAATGTGTGTGGGTAGAATATATATCCCACGGGGGTAAAATTGAAAAAAGTTTAAAAAAATTTTTTTTTGGACTTAGTCATTTTTCCGGCGTTTATCAGACTTTCAGATAGGGGAAATGTCAGTGAGCATTCCGATTTCAGTTCCAGAGCGATTCGCCCAATGAGTCCTTGATATTTAGTCGTTTTCAGCCAATTTTCTGGATTTTTGAAAATTTCACTTTTTTGTGAAAATATCCACTAAATGAGGGAATAATATGTGTGAGGGTACCCCAGTAGAGTTCCAAATGTGTGTGGGTAGAATATATATCCCACGGGGGTAAAATTGAAAAAAGTTTAAAAAAATTTTTTTTTGGACTTAGTCATTTTTCCGGCATTTATCAGACTTTCAGATAGGGAAAATGTCAGTTAGCGTTCCAATTTCAGTTCGAGAGCGATTCGCCCAATGAGTCCTTGATATTTAGTCGTTTTCAGCCAATTTTCTGGATTTTTGAAAATTTCACTTTTTTGTGAAAATATCCACTAAATGATGGAATATTATGTGTGAGGGTACCCCAGGAGATTTTCAAATGTGTGTGGGTAGAATATATATCCCACGGGGGTAAAATTGAAAAAAGTTGAACAAATTTTTTTTTGGACTTAGTCATTTTTCCGGCGTTTATCAGACTTTCAGATAGGGGAAATGTCAGTGAGCGTTCCGATTTCAGTTCCAGAGCAATTCGCCCAATGAGTGCTTGATATTTAGTTGTTTTCAGCCAATTTTCTGGATTTTTGAAATTTTCACTTTTTTGTGAAAATATCCACTAAATGAGGGAATAATATGTGTGAGGGTACCCCAGGAGAGTTCCAAATGTGTGTGGGTAGAATATATATCCCACGGGGGTAAAATTGAAAAAAGTTTAAAAAAATTTTTTTTTGGACTTAGTCATTTTTCCGGCGTTTATCAGACTTTCAGATAGGGAAAATGTCAGTGAGCGTTCCAATTTCAGTTCCAGAGCGATTCGCCCAATGAGTCCTTGATATTTAGTCGTTTTCAGCCAATTTTCTGGATTTTTGAAAATTTCACTTTTTTGTGAAAATATCCACTAAATGAGGGAATAATATGTGTGAGGGTACCCCAGTAGAGTTCCAAATGTGTGTGGGTAGAATATATATCCCACGGGGGTAAAATTGAAAAAAGTTTAAAAAAATTATTTTTTGGACTTAGTCATTTTTCCGGCGTTTATCAGACTTTCAGATAGGGAAAATGTCATTGAGCATTCCAATTTCAGTTCCAGAGCAATTCGCCCAATGAGTCCTTGATATTTAGTCGTTTTCAGCCAATTTTCTGGATTTTTGAAAATTTCACTTTTTTGTGAAAATATCCACTAAACGAGGGAATAATATGTGTGAGGGTACCCCAGGAGATTTCCAAATGTGTGTGGCTAGAATATATATCCCACGGGGGTAAAATTGAAAAAAGTTGAACAAATTTTTTTTTGGACTTAGTCACTTTTCCGGCGTTTATCAGACTTTCAGATAGGGGAAATGTCAGTGAGCGTTCCGATTTCAGTTCCAGAGCAATTCGCCCAATGAGTGCTTGATATTTAGTTGTTTTCAGCCAATTTTCTGGATTTTTGAAATTTTCACTTTTTTGTGAAAATATCCACTAAATGAGGGAATAATATGTGTGAGGGTACCCCAGGAGAGTTCCAAATGTGTGTGGGTAGAATATATATCCCACGGGGGTAAAATTGAAAAAAGTTTAAAAAAATTTTTTTTTGGACTTAGTCATTTTTCCGGCGTTTATCAGACTTTCAGATAGGGGAAATGTCAGTGAGCATTCCGATTTCAGTTCCAGAGCGATTCGCCCAATGAGTCCTTGATATTTAGTCGTTTTCAGCCAATTTTCTGGATTTTTGAAAATTTCACTTTTTTGTGAAAATATCCACTAAATGAGGGAATAATATGTGTGAGGGTACCCCAGTAGAGTTCCAAATGTGTGTGGGTAGAATATATATCCCACGGGGGTAAAATTGAAAAAAGTTTAAAAAAATTTTTTTTTGGACTTAGTCATTTTTCCGGCATTTATCAGACTTTCAGATAGGGAAAATGTCAGTTAGCGTTCCAATTTCAGTTCGAGAGCGATTCGCCCAATGAGTCCTTGATATTTAGTCGTTTTCAGCCAATTTTCTGGATTTTTGAAAATTTCACTTTTTTGTGAAAATATCCACTAAATGATGGAATATTATGTGTGAGGGTACCCCAGGAGATTTTCAAATGTGTGTGGGTAGAATATATATCCCACGGGGGTAAAATTGAAAAAAGTTGAACAAATTTTTTTTTGGACTTAGTCATTTTTCCGGCGTTTATCAGACTTTCAGATAGGGGAAATGTCAGTGAGCGTTCCGATTTCAGTTCCAGAGCAATTCGCCCAATGAGTGCTTGATATTTAGTTGTTTTCAGCCAATTTTCTGGATTTTTGAAATTTTCACTTTTTTGTGAAAATATCCACTAAATGAGGGAATAATATGTGTGAGGGTACCCCAGGAGAGTTCCAAATGTGTGTGGGTAGAATATATATCCCACGGGGGTAAAATTGAAAAAAGTTGAAAAAAATTTTTTTTTGGACTTAGTCATTTTTCCGGCGTTTATCAGACTTTCAGATAGGGGAAATGTCAGTGAGCGTTCCGATTTCAGTTCCAGAGCGATTCGCCCAATGAGTCCTTGATATTTAGTCGTTTTCAGCCAATTTTCTGGATTTTTGAAAATTTCACTTTTTTGTTAAAATATCCACTAAATGAGGGAATAATATGTGTGAGGGTACCCCAGTAGAGTTCCAAATGTGTGTGGGTAGAATATATATCCCACGGGGGTAAAATTGAAAAAAGTTTAAAAAAATTTTTTTTTGGACTTAGTCATTTTTCCGGCGTTTATCAGACTTTCAGATAGGGAAAATGTCATTGAGCATTCCAATTTCAGTTCCAGAGCAATTCGCCCAATGAGTCCTTGATATTTAGTCGTTTTCAGCCAATTTTCTGGATTTTTGAAAATTTAACTTTTTTGTGAAAATATCCACTAAACGAGGGAATAATATGTGTGAGGGTACCCCAGGAGATTTCCAAATGTGTGTGGCTAGAATATATATCCCACGGGGGTAAAATTGAAAAAAGTTGAACAAATTTTTTTTTGGACTTAGTCATTTTTCCGGCGTTTATCAGACTTTCAGATAGGGGAAATGTCAGTGAGCATTCCGATTTCAGTTCCAGAGCAATTCGCCCAATGAGTGCTTGATATTTAGTTGTTTTCAGCCAATTTTCTGGATTTTTGAAATTTTCATTTTTTTGTGAAAATATCCACTAAATGAGGGAATAATATGTGTGAGGGTACCCCAGGAGAGTTCCAAATGTGTGTGGGTAGAATATATATCCCACGGGGGTAAAATTGAAAAAAGTTGAAAAAATAATTTTTTTGGACTTAGTCATTTTTCCGGCGTTTATCAGACTTTCAGATAGGGGAAATGTCAGTGAGCATTCCGATTTCAGTTCCAGAGCGATTCGCCCAATGAGTCCTTGATATTTAGTCGTTTTCAGCCAATTTTCTGGATTTTTGAAAATTTCACTTTTTTGTGAAAATATCCACTAAATGAGGGAATAATATGTGTGAGGGTACCCCAGGAGATTTCCAAATGTGTGTGGGTAGAATATATTTCCCACGGGGGTAAAATTGAAAAAAGTTGAAAAAAATTTTTTTTTGGACTTAGTCATTTTTCCGGCGTTTATCAGACTTTCAGAAAGGGGAAATGTCAGTGAGCGTTCCGATTTCAGTTCCAGAGCAATTCGCCCAATGAGTCCATGATATTTAGTCGTTTTCAGCCAATTTTCTGGATTTTTGAAAATTTCACTTTTTTGTTAAAATATCCACTAAATGAGGGAATAATATGTGTGAGGGTACCCCAGTAGAGTTCCAAATGTGTGTGGGTAGAATATATATCCCACGGGGGTAAAATTGAAAAAAGTTTAAAAAAATTTTTTTTTGGACTTAGTCATTTTTCCGGCATTTATCAGACTTTCAGATAGGGAAAATGTCAGTTAGCGTTCCAATTTCAGTTCGAGAGCGATTCGCCCAATGAGTCCTTGATATTTAGTCGTTTTCAGCCAATTTTCTGGATTTTTGAAAATTTCACTTTTTTGTGAAAATATCCACTAAATGATGGAATATTATGTGTGAGGGTACCCCAGGAGATTTTCAAATGTGTGTGGGTAGAATATATATCCCACGGGGGTAAAATTGAAAAAAGTTGAACAAATTTTTTTTTGGACTTAGTCATTTTTCCGGCGTTTATCAGACTTTCAGATAGGGGAAATGTCAGTGAGCGTTCCGATTTCAGTTCCAGAGCAATTCGCCCAATGAGTGCTTGATATTTAGTTGTTTTCAGCCAATTTTCTGGATTTTTGAAATTTTCACTTTTTTGTGAAAATATCCACTAAATGAGGGAATAATATGTGTGAGGGTACCCCAGGAGAGTTCCAAATGTGTGTGGGTAGAATATATATCCCACGGGGGTAAAATTGAAAAAAGTTTAAAAAAATTTTTTTTTGGACTTAGTCATTTTTCCGGCGTTTATCAGACTTTCAGATAGGGAAAATGTCAGTGAGCGTTCCAATTTCAGTTCCAGAGCGATTCGCTCAATGAGTCCTTGATATTTAGTCGTTTTCAGCCAATTTTCTGGATTTTTGAAATTTTCACTTTTTTGTGAAAATATCCACTAAATGAGGGAATAATATGTGTGAGGGTACCCCAAGAGAGTTCCAAATGTGTGTGGGTAGAATATATATCCCACGGGGGTAAAATTGAAAAAAGTTGAAAAAAAAATTGTTTTGGACTTAGTCATTTTTCCGGCGTTTATCAGACTTTCAGAAAGGGGAAATGTCAGTGAGCGTTCCGATTTCAGTTCCAGAGCGATTCGCGCAATGAGTCCTTGATATTTAGTCGTTTTCAGCCAATTTTCTGGATTTTTGAAAATTTCACTTTTTTGTTAAAATATCCACTAAATGAGGGAATAATATGTGTGAGGGTACCCCAGTAGAGTTCCAAATGTGTGTGGGTAGAATATATATCCCACGGGGGTAAAATTGAAAAAAGTTTAAAAAAATTTTTTTTTGGACTTAGTCATTTTTCCGGCGTTTATCAGACTTTCAGATAGGGAAAATGTCATTGAGCATTCCAATTTCAGTTCCAGAGCAATTCGCCCAATGAGTCCTTGATATTTAGTCGTTTTCAGCCAATTTTCTGGATTTTTGAAAATTTCACTTTTTTGTGAAAATATCCACTAAACGAGGGAATAATATGTGTGAGGGTACCCCAGGAGATTTCCAAATGTGTGTGGGTAGAATATATATCCCACGGGGGTAAAATTGAAAAAAGTTGAACAAATTTTTTTTTGGACTTAGTCATTTTTCCGGCGTTTATCAGACTTTCAGATAGGGGAAATGTCAGTGAGCGTTCCGATTTCAGTTCCAGAGCAATTCGCCCAATGAGTGCTTGATATTTAGTTGTTTTCAGCCAATTTTCTGGATTTTTGAAATTTTCACTTTTTTGTGAAAATATCCACTAAATGAGGGAATAATATGTGTGAGGGTACCCCAGGAGAGTTCCAAATGTGTGTGGGTAGAATATATATCCCACGGGGGTAAAATTGAAAAAAGTTGAAAAAATAATTTTTTTGGACTTAGTCATTTTTCCGGCGTTTATCAGACTTTCAGATAGGGGAAATGTCAGTGAGCATTCCGATTTCAGTTCCAGAGCGATTCGCCCAATGAGTCCTTGATATTTAGTCGTTTTCAGCCAATTTTCTGGATTTTTGAAAATTTCACTTTTTTGTGAAAATATCCACTAAATGAGGGAATAATATGTGTGAGGGTACCCCAGGAGATTTCCAAATGTGTGTGGGTAGAATATATATCCCACGGGGGTAAAATTGAAAAAAGTTGAAAAAAATTTTTTTTTGGACTTAGTCATTTTTCCGGCGTTTATCAGACTTTCAGAAAGGGGAAATGTCAGTGAGCGTTCCGATTTCAGTTCCAGAGCAATTCGCCCAATGAGTCCATGATATTTAGTCGTTTTCAGCCAATTTTCTGGATTTTTGAAAATTTCACTTTTTTGTTAAAATATCCACTAAATGAGGGAATAATATGTGTGAGGGTACCCCAGGAGAGTTCCAAATGTGTGTGGGTAGAATATATATCCCACGGGGGTAAAATTGAAAAAAGTTTAAAAAAATTTTTTTTTGGACTTAGTCATTTTTCCGGCGTTTATCAGACTTTCAGATAGGGAAAATGTCAGTTAGCGTTCCAATTTCAGATCGAGAGCGATTCGCCCAATGAGTCCTTGATATTTAGTCGTTTTCAGCCAATTTTCTGGATTTTTGAAAATTTCACTTTTTTGTGAAAATATCCACTAAATGATGGAATATTATGTGTGAGGGTACCCCAGGAGATTTTCAAATGTGTGTGGGTAGAATATATATCCCACGGGGGTAAAATTGAAAAAAGTTGAACAAATTTTTTTTGGACTTAGTCATTTTTCCGGCGTTTATCAGACTTTCAGATAGGGGAAATGTCAGTGAGCGTTCCGATTTCAGTTCCAGAGCAATTCGCCCAATGAGTGCTTGATATTTAGTCGTTTTCAGCCAATTTTCTGGATTTTTGAAAATTTCACTTTTTTGTGAAAATATCCACTAAATGAGGGAATAATATGTGTGAGAGTACCCCAAGAGAGTTCCAAATGTGTGTGGGTAGAATATATATCCCACGGGGGTAAAATTGAAAAAAGTTGAAAAAAAAATTTTTTTGGACTTAGTCATTTTTCCGGCGTTTATCAGACTTTCAGAAAGGGGAAATGTCAGTGAGCGTTCCGATTTCAGTTCCAGAGCAATTCGCCCAATGAGTGCTTGATATTTAGTTGTTTTCAGCCAATTTTCTGGATTTTTGAAAATTTCACTTTTTTGTTAAAATATCCACTAAATGAGGGAATAATATGTGTGAGGGTACCCCAGTAGAGTTCCAAATGTGTGTGGGTAGAATATATATCCCACGGGGGTAAAATTGAAAAAAGTTTAAAAAAATTTTTTTTTGGACTTAGTCATTTTTCCGGCGTTTATCAGACTTTCAGATAGGGAAAATGTCATTGAGCATTCCAATTTCAGTTCCAGAGCAATTCGCCCAATGAGTCCTTGATATTTAGTCGTTTTCAGCCAATTTTCTGGATTTTTGAAAATTTCACTTTTTTGTGAAAATATCCACTAAATGATGGAATATTATGTGTGAGGGTACCCCAGGAGATTTTCAAATGTGTGTGGGTAGAATATATATCCCACGGGGGTAAAATTGAAAAAAGTTGAACAAATTTTTTTTTGGACTTAGTCATTTTTCCGGCGTTTATCAGACTTTCAGATAGGGGAAATGTCAGTGAGCGTTCCGATTTCAGTTCCAGAGCAATTCGCCCAATGAGTCCTTGATATTTAGTCGTTTTCAGCCAATTTTCTGGATTTTTGAAATTTTCACTTTTTTGTGAAAATATCCACTAAATGAGGGAATAATATGTGTGAGGGTACCCCAAGAGAGTTCCAAATGTGTGTGGGTAGAATATATATCCCACGGGGGTAAAATTGAAAAAAGTTGAAAAAAAAATTTTTTTGGACTTAGTCATTTTTCCGGCGTTTATCAGACTTTCAGAAAGGGGAAATGTCAGTGAGCGTTCCGATTTCAGTTCCAGAGCGATTCGCGCAATGAGTCCTTGATATTTAGTCGTTTTCAGCCAATTTTCTGGATTTTTGAAAATTTCACTTTTTTCTTAAAATATCCACTAAATGAGGGAATAATATGTGTGAGGGTACCCCAGTAGAGTTCCAAATGTGTGTGGGTAGAATATATATCTCACGGGGGTAAAATTGAAAAAAGTTTAAAAAAATTTTTTTTTGGACTTAGTCATTTTTCCGGCGTTTATCAGACTTTCAGATAGGGAAAATGTCATTGAGCATTCCAATTTCAGTTCCAGAGCAATTCGCCCAATGAGTCCTTGATATTTAGTCGTTTTCAGCCAATTTTCTGGATTTTTGAAAATTTCACTTTTTTGTGAAAATATCCACTAAACGAGGGAATAATATGTGTGAGGGTACCCCAGGAGATTTCCAAATGTGTGTGGGTAGAATATATATCCCACGGGGGTAAAATTGAAAAAAGTTGAACAAATTTTTTTTTGGACTTAGTCATTTTTCCGGCGTTTATCAGACTTTCAGATAGGGGAAATGTCAGTGAGCGTTCCGATTTCAGTTCCAGAGCAATTCGCCCAATGAGTGCTTGATATTTAGTTGTTTTCAGCCAATTTTCTGGATTTTTGAAATTTTCACTTTTTTGTGAAAATATCCACTAAATGAGGGAATAATATGTGTGAGGGTACCCCAGGAGAGTTCCAAATGTGTGTGGGTAGAATATATATCCCACGGGGGTAAAATTGAAAAAAGTTGAAAAAATAATTTTTTTGGACTTAGTCATTTTTCCGGCGTTTATCAGACTTTCAGAAAGGGGAAATGTCAGTGAGCGTTCCGATTTCAGTTCCAGAGCAATTCGCCCAATGAGTCCATGATATTTAGTCGTTTTCAGCCAATTTTCTGGATTTTTGAAAATTTCACTTTTTTGTTAAAATATCCACTAAATGAGGGAATAATATGTGTGAGGGTACCCCAGGAGAGTTCCAAATGTGTGTGGGTAGAATATATATCCCACGGGGGTAAAATTGAAAAAAGTTTAAAAAAATTTTTTTTTGGACTTAGTCATTTTTCCGGCGTTTATCAGACTTTCAGATAGGGAAAATGTCAGTTAGCGTTCCAATTTCAGTTCGAGAGCGATTCGCCCAATGAGTCCTTGATATTTAGTCGTTTTCAGCCAATTTTCTGGATTTTTGAAAATTTCACTTTTTTGTGAAAATATCCACTAAATGATGGAATATTATGTGTGAGGGTACCCCAGGAGATTTTCAAATGTGTGTGGGTAGAATATATATCCCACGGGGGTAAAATTGAAAAAAGTTGAAAAAAAAATTTTTTTGGACTTAGTCATTTTTCCGGCGTTTATCAGACTTTCAGAAAGGGGAAATGTCAGTGAGCGTTCCGATTTCAGTTCCAGAGCGATTCGCGCAATGAGTCCTTGATATTTAGTCGTTTTCAGCCAATTTTCTGGATTTTTGAAAATTTCACTTTTTTGTGAAAATATCCACTAAACGAGGGAATAATATGTGTGAGGGAACCCCAGGAGAGTTCCAAATGTGTGTGGGTAGAATATATATCCCACGGGGGTAAAATTGAAAAAAGTTGAAAAAAAATTTTTTGGGGACTTAGTCATTTTTCCGGCGTTTATCAGACTTTCAGAAAGGGGAACTGTCAGTGAGCGTTCCAATTTCAGTTCCAGAGCGAATCGCCCAATGAGTCCTTGATATTTAGTCGTTTTCAGCCAATTTTCTGGATTTTTGAAAATTTCACTTTTTTGTGAAAATATCCACTAAATGAGGGAATATTATGTGTGAGGGTACCCCAGGAGATTTCCAAATGTGTGTGGGTAGAATATATATCCCACGGGGGTAAAATTGAAAAAAGTTGAACAAATTTTTTTTTGGACTTAGTCATTTTTCCGGCGTTTATCAGACTTTCAGATAGGGGAAATGTCAGTGAGCATTCCGATTTCAGTTCCAGTGCGATTCGCCCAATGAGTCCTTGATATTTAGTCGTTTTCAGCCAATTTTCTGGATTTTTGAAAATTTCACTTTTTTGTGAAAATATCCACTAAATGAGGGAATAATATGTGTGAGGGTACCCCAGGAGAGTTCCAAATGTGTGTGGGTAGAATATATATCCCACGGGGGTAAAATTGAAAAAAGTTTAAAAAAATTTTTTTTTGGACTTAGTCATTTTTCCGGCGTTTATCAGACTTTCAGATAGGGGAAATGTCAGTGAGCATTCCGATTTCAGTTCCAGTGCGATTCGCCCAATGAGTCCTTGATATTTAGTCGTTTTCAGCCAATTTTCTGGATTTTTGAAAATTTCACTTTTTTGTGAAAATATCCACTAAATGAGGGAATAATATGTGTGAGGGTACCCCAGGAGAGTTCCAAATGTGTGTGGGTAGAATATATATCCCACGGGGGTAAAATTGAAAAAAGTTAAAAAAAATTTTTTTTTGGACTTAGTCATTTTTCCGGCGTTTATCAGACTTTCAGATAGGGAAAATGTCAGTTAGCGTTCCAATTTCAGTTCGAGAGCGATTCGCCCAATGAGTCCTTGATATTTAGTCGTTTTCAGCCAATTTTCTGGATTTTTGAAAATTTCACTTTTTTGTGAAAATATCCACTAAACGAGGGAATAATATGTGTGAGGGAACCCCAGGAGAGTTCCAAATGTGTGTGGGTAGAATATATATCCCACGGGGGTAAAATTGAAAAAAGTTGAAAAAAAATTTTTTTGGGACTTAGTCATTTTTCCGGCGTTTATCAGACTTTCAGATAGGGGCAATGTCAGTGAGCGTTCCAATTTCAGTTCCAGAGCAATTCGCCCAATGAGTCCTTGATATTTAGTCGTTTTCAGCCATTTTTCTGGATTTTTGAAAATTTCACTTTTTTGTGAAAATATCTACTAAATGAGGGAATAATATGTGTGAGGGTACCCCAGGAGAGTTCCAAATGTGTGTGGGTAGAATATATATCCCACGGGGGTAAAATTGAAAAAAGTTTAAAAAAATTTTTTTTTGGACTTAGTCATTTTTCCGGCGTTTATCAGACTTTCAGATAGGGGAAATGTCAGTGAGCATTCCGATTTCAGTTCCAGTGCGATTCGCGCAATGAGTCCTTGATATTTAGTCGTTTTCAGCCAATTTTCTGGATTTTTGAAAATTTCACTTTTTTGTGAAAATATCCACTAAATGAGGGAATAATATGTGTGAGGGTACCCCAGGAGAGTTCCAAATGTGTGTGGGTAGAATATATATCCCACGGGGGTAAAATTGAAAAAAGTTTAAAAAAATTTTTTTTTGGACTTAGTCATTTTTCCGGCGTTTATCAGACTTTCAGATAGGGAAAATGTCAGTTAGCGTTCCAATTTCAGTTCGAGAGTGATTCGCCCAATGAGTCCTTGATATTTAGTCGTTTTCAGCCAATTTTCTGGATTTTTGAAAATTTCACTTTTTTGTGAAAATATCCACTAAATGAGGGAATATTATATGTGAGGGTACCCCAGGAGATATCCAAATGTGTGTGGGTAGAATATATATCCCACGGGGGTAAAATTGAAAAAAGTTGAACAAATTTTTTTTTGGACTTAGTCATTTTTCCGGCGTTTATCAGACTTTCAGATAGGGGAAATGTCAGTGAGCGTTCCGATTTCAGTTCCAGAGCAATTCGCCCAATGAGTGCTTGATATTTAGTTGTTTTCAGCCAATTTTCTGGATTTTTGAAATGTTCACTTTTTTGTGAAAATATCCACTAAATGATGGAATAATATGTGTGAGGGTACCCCAGGAGAGTTCCAAATGTGTGTGGGTAGAATATATATCCCACGGGGGTAAAATTGAAAAAAGTTTAAAAAAATTTTTTTTTGGACTTAGTCATTTTTCCGGCGTTTATCAGACTTTCAGATAGGGAAAATGTCAGTGAGCGTTCCAATTTCAGTTCCAGAGCGATTCGCCCAATGAGTCCTTGATATTTAGTCGTTTTCAGCCAATTTTCTGGATTTTTGAAAATTTCACTTTTTTGTGAAAATATCCACTAAATGAGGGAATAATATGTGTGAGGGTACCCCAGGAGAGTTCCAAATGTGTGTGGGTAGAATATATATCCCACGGGGGTAAAATTGAAAAAAGTTGAAAAAATAATTTTTTTGGACTTAGTCATTTTTCCGGCGTTTATCAGACTTTCAGATAGGGGAAATGTCAGTGAGCATTCCGATTTCAGTTCCAGAGCGATTCGCCCAATGAGTCCTTGATATTTAGTCGTTTTCAGCCAATTTTCTGGATTTTTGAAAATTTCACTTTTTTGTGAAAATATCCACTAAATGAGGGAATAATATGTGTGAGGGTACCCCAGGAGATTTCCAAATGTGTGTGGGTAGAATATATATCCCACGGGGGTAAAATTGAAAAAAGTTGAAAAAAATTTTTTTTTGGACTTAGTCATTTTTCCGGCGTTTATCAGACTTTCAGAAAGGGGAAATGTCAGTGAGCATTCCGATTTCAGTTCCAGAGCAATTCGCCCAATGAGTCCATGATATTTAGTCGTTTTCAGCCAATTTTCTGGATTTTTGAAAATTTCACTTTTTTGTTAAAATATCCACTAAATGAGGGAATAATATGTGTGAGGGTACCCCAGGAGAGTTCCAAATGTGTGTGGGTAGAATATATATCCCACGGGGGTAAAATTGAAAAAAGTTTAAAAAAATTTTTTTTTGGACTTAGTCATTTTTCCGGCGTTTATCAGACTTTCAGATAGGGAAAATGTCAGTTAGCGTTCCAATTTCAGTTCGAGAGCGATTCGCCCAATGAGTCCTTGATATTTAGTCGTTTTCAGCCAATTTTCTGGATTTTTGAAAATTTCACTTTTTTGTGAAAATATCCACTAAATGATGGAATATTATGTGTGAGGGTACCCCAGGAGATTTTCAAATGTGTGTGGGTAGAATATATATCCCACGGGGGTAAAATTGAAAAAAGTTGAAAAAATTTTTTTTGGACTTAGTCATTTTTCCGGCGTTTATCAGACTTTCAGATAGGGGAAATGTCAGTGAGCGTTCCGATTTCAGTTCCAGAGCAATTCGCCCAATGAGTGCTTGATATTTAGTCGTTTTCAGCCAATTTTCTGGATTTTTGAAAATTTCACTTTTTTGTGAAAATATCCACTAAATGAGGGAATAATATGTGTGAGGGTACCCCAAGAGAGTTCCAAATGTGTGTGGGTAGAATATATATCCCACGGGGGTAAAATTGAAAAAAGTTGAAAAAAAAATTTTTTTGGACTTAGTCATTTTTCCGGCGTTTATCAGACTTTCAGAAAGGGGAAATGTCAGTGAGCGTTCCGATTTCAGTTCCAGAGCAATTCGCCCAATGAGTGCTTGATATTTAGTTGTTTTCAGCCAATTTTCTGGATTTTTGAAAATTTCACTTTTTTGTTAAAATATCCACTAAATGAGGGAATAATATGTGTGAGGGTACCCCAGTAGAGTTCCAAATGTGTGTGGGTAGAATATATATCCCACGGGGGTAAAATTTAAAAAAGTTTAAAAAAATTTTTTTTTGGACTTAGTCATTTTTCCGGCGTTTATCAGACTTTCAGATAGGGAAAATGTCATTGAGCATTCCAATTTCAGTTCCAGAGCAATTCGCCCAATGAGTCCTTGATATTTAGTCGTTTTCAGCCAATTTTCTGGATTTTTGAAAATTTCACTTTTTTGTGAAAATATCCACTAAATGATGGAATATTATGTGTGAGGGTACCCCAGGAGATTTTCAAATGTGTGTGGGTAGAATATATATCCCACGGGGGTAAAATTGAAAAAAGTTGAACAAATTTTTTTTTGGACTTAGTCATTTTTCCGGCGTTTATCATACTTTCAGATAGGGGAAATGTCAGTGAGCGTTCCGATTTCAGTTCCAGAGCAATTCGCCCAATGAGTCCTTGATATTTAGTCGTTTTCAGCCAATTTTCTGGATTTTTGAAATTTTCACTTTTTTGTGAAAATATCCACTAAATGAGGGAATAATATGTGTGAGGGTACCCCAAGAGAGTTCCAAATGTGTGTGGGTAGAATATATATCCCACGGGGGTAAAATTGAAAAAAGTTGAAAAAAAAATTTTTTTGGACTTAGTCATTTTTCCGGCGTTTATCAGACTTTCAGAAAGGGGAAATGTCAGTGAGCGTTCCGATTTCAGTTCCAGAGCGATTCGCGCAATGAGTCCTTGATATTTAGTCGTTTTCAGCCAATTTTCTGGATTTTTGAAAATTTCACTTTTTTCTTAAAATATCCACTAAATGAGGGAATAATATGTGTGAGGGTACCCCAGTAGAGTTCCAAATGTGTGTGGGTAGAATATATATCTCACGGGGGTAAAATTGAAAAAAGTTTAAAAAAATTTTTTTTTGGACTTAGTCATTTTTCCGGCGTTTATCAGACTTTCAGATAGGGAAAATGTCATTGAGCATTCCAATTTCAGTTCCAGAGCAATTCGCCCAATGAGTCCTTGATATTTAGTCGTTTTCAGCCAATTTTATGGATTTTTGAAAATTTCACTTTTTTGTGAAAATATCCACTAAACGAGGGAATAATATGTGTGAGGGTACCCCAGGAGATTTCCAAATGTGTGTGGGTAGAATATATATCCCACGGGGGTAAAATTGAAAAAAGTTGAACAAATATTTTTTTTGGACTTAGTCATTTTTCCGGCGTTTATCAGACTTTCAGATAGGGGAAATGTCAGTGAGCGTTCCGATTTCAGTTCCAGAGCAATTCGCCCAATGAGTGCTTGATATTTAGTTGTTTTCAGCCAATTTTCTGGATTTTTGAAATTTTCACTTTTTTGTGAAAATATCCACTAAATGAGGGAATAATATGTGTGAGGGTACCCCAGGAGAGTTCCAAATGTGTGTGGGTAGAATATATATCCCACGGGGGTAAAATTGAAAAAAGTTTAAAAAAATTTTTTTTTGGACTTAGTCATTTTTCCGGCGTTTATCAGACTTTCAGATAGGGAAAATGTCAGTTAGCGTTCCAATTTCAGTTCGAGAGCGATTCGCCCAATGAGTCCTTGATATTTAGTCGTTTTCAGCCAATTTTCTGGATTTTTGAAAATTTCACTTTTTTGTGAAAATATCCACTAAATGATGGAATATTATGTGTGAGGGTACCCCAGGAGATTTTCAAATGTGTGTGGGTAGAATATATATCCCACGGGGGTAAAATTGAAAAAAGTTGAAAAAAAAATTTTTTTGGACTTAGTCATTTTTCCGGCGTTTATCAGACTTTCAGAAAGGGGAAATGTCAGTGAGCGTTCCGATTTCAGTTCCAGAGCGATTCGCGCAATGAGTCCTTGATATTTAGTCGTTTTCAGCCAATTTTCTGGATTTTTGAAAATTTCACTTTTTTGTGAAAATATCCACTAAACGAGGGAATAATATGTGTGAGGGAACCCCAGGAGAGTTCCAAATGTGTGTGGGTAGAATATATATCCCACGGGGGTAAAATTGAAAAAAGTTGAAAAAAAATTTTTTTGGGACTTAGTCATTTTTCCGGCGTTTATCAGACTTTCAGAAAGGGGAACTGTCAGTGAGCGTTCCAATTTCAGTTCCAGAGCGAATCGCCCAATGAGTCCTTGATATTTAGTCGTTTTCAGCCAATTTTCTGGATTTTTGAAAATTTCACTTTTTTGTGAAAATATCCACTAAATGAGGGAATATTATGTGTGAGGGTACCCCAGGAGATTTCCAAATGTGTGTGGGTAGAATATATATCCCACGGGGGTAAAATTGAAAAAAGTTGAACAAATTTTTTTTTGGACTTAGTCATTTTTCCGGCGTTTATCAGACTTTCAGATAGGGGAAATGTCAGTGAGCGTTCCGATTTCAGTTCCAGAGCAATTCGCCCAATGAGTGCTTGATATTTAGTTGTTTTCAGCCAATTTTCTGGATTTTTGAAATTTTCACTTTTTTGTGAAAATATCCACTAAATGAGGGAATAATATGTGTGAGGGTACCCCAGGAGAGTTCCAAATGTGTGTGGGTAGAATATATATCCCACGGGGGTAAAATTGAAAAAAGTTGAAAAAAAATTTTTTTTGGACTTAGTCATTTTTCAGGCGTTTATCAGACTTTCAGATAGGGGAAATGTCAGTGAGCATTCCGATTTCAGTTCCAGTGCGATTCGCCCAATGAGTCCTTGATATTTAGTCGTTTTCAGCCAATTTTCTGGATTTTTGAAAATTTCACTTTTTTGTGAAAATATCCACTAAATGAGGGAATAATATGTGTGAGGGTACCCCAGGAGAGTTCCAAATGTGTGTGGGTAGAATATATATCCCACGGGGGTAAAATTGAAAAAAGTTTAAAAAAATTTTTTTTTGGACTTAGTCATTTTTCCGGCGTTTATCAGACTTTCAGATAGGGAAAATGTCAGTTAGCGTTCCAATTTCAGTTCGAGAGTGATTCGCCCAATGAGTCCTTGATATTTAGTCGTTTTCAGCCAATTTTCTGGATTTTTGAAAATTTCACTTTTTTGTGAAAATATCCACTAAATGAGGGAATATTATATGTGAGGGTACCCCAGGAGATATCCAAATGTGTGTGGGTAGAATATATATCCCACGGGGGTAAAATTGAAAAAAGTTGAACAAATTTTTTTTTGGACTTAGTCATTTTTCCGGCGTTTATCAGACTTTCAGATAGGGGAAATGTCAGTGAGCGTTCCGATTTCAGTTCCAGAGCAATTCGCCCAATGAGTGCTTGATATTTAGTTGTTTTCAGCCAATTTTCTGGATTTTTGAAATGTTCACTTTTTTGTGAAAATATCCACTAAATGATGGAATAATATGTGTGAGGGTACCCCAGGAGAGTTCCAAATGTGTGTGGGTAGAATATATATCCCACGGGGGTAAAATTGAAAAAAGTTTAAAAAAATTTTTTTTTGGACTTAGTCATTTTTCCGGCGTTTATCAGACTTTCAGATAGGGAAAATGTCAGTGAGCGTTCCAATTTCAGTTCCAGAGCGATTCGCCCAATGAGTCCTTGATATTTAGTCGTTTTCAGCCAATTTTCTGGATTTTTGAAAATTTCACTTTTTTGTGAAAATATCCACTAAATGAGGGAATAATATGTGTGAGGGTACCCCAGGAGAGTTCCAAATGTGTGTGGGTAGAATATATATCCCACGGGGGTAAAATTGAAAAAAGTTGAAAAAAAATTTTTTTTGGACTTAGTCATTTTTCCGGCGTTTATCAGACTTTCAGATAGGGGAAATGTCAGTGAGCATTACGATTTCAGTTCCAGTGCGATTCGCCCAATGAGTCCTTGATATTTAGTCGTTTTCAGCCAATTTTCTGGATTTTTGAAAATTTCACTTTTTTGTGAAAATATCCACTAAATGAGGGAATAATATGTGTGAGGGTACCCCAGGAGAGTTCCAAATGTGTGTGGGTAGAAGATATATCCCACGGGGGTAAAATTGAAAAAAGTTTAAAAAAATTTTTTTTTGGACTTAGTCATTTTTCCGGCGTTTATCAGACTTTCAGATAGGGAAAATGTCAGTTAGCGTTCCAATTTCAGTTCGAGAGTGATTCGCCCAATGAGTCCTTGATATTTAGTCGTTTTCAGCCAATTTTCTGGATTTTTGAAAATTTCACTTTTTTGTGAAAATATCCACTAAACGAGGGAATAATATGTGTGAGGGAACCCCAGGAGAGTTCCAAATGTGTGTGGGTAGAATATATATCCCACGGGGGTAAAATTGAAAAAAGTTGAAAAAAAATTTTTTTGGGACTTAGTCATTTTTCCGGCGTTTATCAGACTTTCAGATAGGGGCAATGTCAGTGAGCGTTCCGATTTCAGTTCCAGAGCAATTCGCCCAATGAGTCCTTGATATTTAGTCGTTTTCAGCCATTTTTCTGGATTTTTGAAAATTTCACTTTTTTGTGAAAATGTCTACTAAATGAGGGAATAATATGTGTGAGGGTACCCCAGGAGAGTTCCAAATGTGTGTGGGTAGAATATATATCCCACGGGGGTAAAATTGAAAAAAGTTGAAAAAAAAATTTTTTTGGACTTAGTCATTTTTCCGGCATTTATCAGACTTTCATAAAGGGGAAATGTCAGTGAGCGTTCCGATTTCAGTTCCAGAGCGATTCGCCCAATGAGTCCTTGATATTTAGTCGTTTTCAGCCAATTTTCTGGATTTTTGAAAATTTCACTTTTTTGTGAAAATATCCACTAAACGAGGGAATAATATGTGTGAGGGAACCCCAGGAGAGTTCCAAATGTGTGTGGGTAGAATATATATCCCACGGGGGTAAAATTGAAAAAAGTTGAAAAAAAATTTTTTTGGGACTTAGTCATTTTTCCGGCGTTTATCAGACTTTCAGATAGGGGCAATGTCAGTGAGCGTTCCGATTTCAGTTCCAGAGCAATTCGCCCAATGAGTCCTTGATATTTAGTCGTTTTCAGCCATTTTTCTGGATTTATGAAAATTTCACTTTTTTGTGAAAATGTCTACTAAATGAGGGAATAATATGTGTGAGGGTACCCCAGGAGAGTTCCAAATGTGTGTGGGTAGAATATATATCCCACGGGGGTAAAATTGAAAAAAGTTGAACAAATTTTTTTTTGGACTTAGTCATTTTTCCGGCGTTTATCAGACTTTCAGATAGGGAAAATGTCAGTGAGCGTTCCAATTTCAGTTCCAGAGCGATTCGCCCAATGAGTCCTTGATATTTAGTCGTTTTCAGCCAATTTTCTGGATTTTTGAAAATTTCACTTTTTTTGTGAAAATATCCACTAAATGAGGGAATAATATGTGTGAGGGTACCCCAGGAGAGTTCCAAATGTGTGTGGGTAGAATATATATCCCACGGGGGTAAAATTGAAAAAAGTTGAAAAAAAAATTTTTTTGGACTTAGTCATTTTTCCGGCATTTATCAGACTTTCATAAAGGGGAAATGTCAGTGAGCGTTCCGATTTCAGTTTCAGAGCGATTCGCCCAATGAGTCCTTGATATTTAGTCGTTTTCAGCCAATTTTCTGGATTTTTGAAAATTTCACTTTTTTGTGAAAATATCTACTAAATGAGGGAATAATATGTGTGAGGGTACCCCAGGAGAGTTCCAAATGTGTGTGGGTAGAATATATATCCCACGGGGGTAAAATTGAAAAAAGTTTAAAAAAATTTTTTTTTGGACTTAGTCATTTTTCCGGCGTTTATCAGACTTTCAGAAAGGGGAAATGTCAGTGAGCGTTCCAATTTCAGTTCCAGAGCAGTTCGCCCAATGAGTCCTTGATATTTAGTCGTTTTCAGCCAATTTTCTGGATTTTTGAAAATTTCACTTTTTTGTGAAAATATCCACTAAATGAGGGAATAATATGTGTGAGGGTACCCCAGGAGAGTTCCAAATGTGTGTGGGTAGAATATATATCCCACGGGGGTAAAATTGAAAAAAGTTTAAAAAAAATTTTTTTTGGACTTAGTCATTTTTCCGGCGTTTATCAGACTTTCAGATAGGGGAAATGTCAGTGAGCATTCCGATTTCAGTTCCAGAGCGATTCGCCCAATGAGTCCTTGATATTTAGTCGTTTTCAGCCAATTTTCTGGATTTTTGAAAATTTCACTTTTTTGTGAAAATATCCACTAAATGAGGGAATAATATGTGTGAGGGTACCCCAGGGGATTTCCAAATGTGTGTGGGTAGAATATATATCCCACGGGGGTAAAATTGAAAAAAGTTGAACAAATTTTTTTTTGGACTTAGTCATTTTTCTGGCGTTTATCAGACTTTCAGAAAGGGGAAATGTCAGTGAGTGTTCCGATTTCAGTTCCAGAGCAATTCGCCCAATGAGTCCTTGATATTTAGTCGTTTTCAGCCAATTTTCTGGATTTTTGAAAATTTCACTTTTTTGTGAAAATATCCACTAAACGAGGGAATAATATGTGTGAGGGTACCCCAGGAGAGTTCCAAATGTTTGTGGGTAGAATATATATCCCACGGGGGTAAAATTGAAAAAAGTTAAAAAAAAATTTTTTTTTGGACTTAGTCATTTTTCCGGCGTTTATCAGACTTTCAGATAGGGGAAATGTCAGTGAGCGTTCCGATTGTAGTTCCAGAGCAATTCGCCCAATGAGTCCTTGATATTTAGTCGTTTTCAGCCAATTTTCTGGATTTTTGAAAATTTCACTTTTTTGCGAAAATATCCACTAAATGAGGGAATAATATATGTGAGGGTACCCCAGGAGAGTTCCAAATGTGTGTGGGTAGAATATATATCCCACGGGGGTAAAATTGAAAAAAGTTGAACAAATTTTTTTTTGGACTTAGTCATTTTTCCGGCGTTTATCAGACTTTCAGATAGGGAAAATGTCAGTTAGCGTTCCAATTTCAGTTCCAGAGCGATTCGCCCAATGAGTCCTTGATATTTAGTCGTTTTCAGCCAATTTTCTGGATTTTTGAAAATTTCACTTTTTTGTGAAAATATCCACTAAATGAGGGAATATTATGTGTGAGGGTACCCCAGGAGATTTCCAAATGTGTGTGGGTAGAATATATATCCCACGGGGGTAAAATTGAAAAAAGTTGAACAAATTTTTTTTTGGACTTAGTCATTTTTCCGGCGTTTATCAGACTTTCAGATAGGGGAAATGTCAGTGAGCGTTCCGATTTCAGTTCCAGAGCAATTCGCCCAATGAGTGCTTGATATTTAGTTGTTTTCAGCCAATTTTCTGGATTTTTGAAATTTTCACTTTTTTGTGAAAATATCCACTAAATGAGGGAATAATATGTGTGAGGGTACCCCAGGAGAGTTCCAAATGTGTGTGGGTAGAATATATATCCCACGTGGGTAAAATTGAAAAAAGTTTAAAAAAATTTTTTTTTGGACTTAGTCATTTTTCCGGCGTTTATCAGACTTTCAGATAGGGAAAATGTCAGTGAGCGTTCCAATTTCAGTTCCAGAGCGATTCGCCCAATGAGTCCTTGATATTTAGTCGTTTTCAGCCAATTTTCTGGATTTTTGAAAATTTCACTTTTTTTGTGAAAATATCCACTAAATGAGGGAATAATATGTGTGAGGGTACCCCAGGAGAGTTCCAAATGTGTGTGGGTAGAATATATATCCCACGGGGGTAAAATTGAAAAAAGTTGAAAAAAAAATTTTTTTGGACTTAGTCATTTTTCCGGCATTTATCAGACTTTCATAAAGGGGAAATGTCAGTGAGCGTTCCGATTTCAGTTCCAGAGCGATTCGCCCAATGAGTCCTTGATATTTAGTCGTTTTCAGCCAATTTTCTGGATTTTTGAAAATTTCACTTTTTTGTGAAAATATCTACTAAATGAGGGAATAATATGTGTGAGGGTACCCCAGGAGAGTTCCAAATGTGTGTGGGTAGAATATATATCCCACGGGGGTAAAATTGAAAAAAGTTTAAAAAAATTTTTTTTTGGACTTAGTCATTTTTCCGGCGTTTATCAGACTTTCAGATAGGGGAAATGTCAGTGAGCGTTCCGATTTCAGCTCCAGAGTGATTCGCCCAATGAGTCCTTGATATTTAGTCGTTTTCAGCCAATTTTCTGGATTTTTGAAAATTTCACTTTTTTGCGAAAATATCCACTAAATGAGGGAATAATATATGTGAGGGTACCCCAGGAGAGATCCAAATGTGTGTGGGTAAAATATATATCCCACGGGGGTAAAATTGAAAAAAGTTGAAAAAAATTTTTTTTTGGTCTTAGTCATTTTTCCGGCGTTTATCAGACTTTCAGATAGGGGAAATGTCAGTGAGCGTTCCGATTTCAGCTCCAGAGTGATTCGCCCAATGAGTCCTTGATATTTAGTCGTTTTCAGCCAATTTTCTGGATTTTTGAAAATTTCACTTTTTTGTGAAAATATCCACTAAATGAGGGAATAATATCTGTGAGGGTACCCCAGGAGAGTTCCAAATGTGTGTGGGTAGAATATATATCCCACGGGGGTAAAATTGAAAAAAGTTTTAAAAAATTTTTTTTGGACTTAGTCATTTTTCCGGCGTTTATCAGACTTTCAGATAGGGAAAATGTCAGTGAGCGTTCCAATTTCAGTTTCAGAGCGATTCGCCCAATGAGTCCTTGATATGTAGTCGTTTTCAGCCAATTTTCTGGATTTTTGAAAATTTCACTTTTTTGCGAAAATATCCACTAAATGAGGGAATAATATATGTGAGGGTACCCCAGGAGAGTTCCAAATGTGTGTGGGTAAAATATATATCCCACGGGGGTAAAATTGAAAAAAGTTGAAAAAATTTTTTTTTTGGACTTAGTCATTTTTCCGGCGTTTATCAGACTTTCAGATAGGGGAAATGTCATTGAGCGTTCCGATTTCAGATCCAGAGCAATTCTCCCAATGAGTCCTTGATGTTTAGTCGTTTTCAGCCAATTTTCTGGATTTTTGAAAATTTCACTTTTTTGTGAAAATATCCACTAAACGAGGGAATAATATGTGTGAGGGTACCCCAGGAGAGTTCCAAATGTGTGTGGGTAGAATATATATCCCACGGGGGTAAAATTGAAAAAAGTTTAAAAAAATTTTTTTTGGACTTAGTCATTTTTCCGGCGTTTATCAGACTTTCAGATAGGGGCAATGTCAGTGAGCGTTCCGATTTCAGTTCCAGAGCAATTCGCCCAATGAGTCCTTGATATTTAGTCGTTTTCAGCCAATTTTCTGGATTTTTGAAAATTTCACTTTTTTGTGAAAATATCCACTAAATGAGGGAATATTGTGTGTGAGGGTACCCCAGGAGATTTCCAAATGTGTGTGGGTAGAATATATATCCCACGGGGGTAAAATTGAAAAAAGTTGAACAAATTTTTTTTTGGACTTAGTCATTTTTCCGGCGTTTATCAGACTTTCAGATAGGGGAAATGTCAGTGAGCGTTCCGATTTCAGTTCCAGAGCAATTCGCCCAATGAGTGCTTGATATTTAGTTGTTTTCAGCCAATTTTCTGGATTTTTGAAATTTTCACTTTTTTGTGAAAATATCCACTAAATGAGGGAATAATATGTGTGAGGGTACCCCAGGAGAGTTCCAAATGTGTGTGGGTAGAATATATATCCCACGTGGGTAAAATTGAAAAAAGTTTAAAAAAATTTTTTTTTGGACTTAGTCATTTTTCCGGCGTTTATCAGACTTTCAGATAGGGAAAATGTCAGTGAGCGTTCCAATTTCAGTTCCAGAGCGATTCGCCCAATGAGTCCTTGATATTTAGTCGTTTTCAGCCAATTTTCTGGATTTTTGAAAATTTCACTTTTTTTGTGAAAATATCCACTAAATGAGGGAATAATATGTGTGAGGGTACCCCAGGAGAGTTCCAAATGTGTGTGGGTAGAATATATATCCCACGGGGGTAAAATTGAAAAAAGTTGAAAAAAAAATTTTTTTGGACTTAGTCATTTTTCCGGCATTTATCAGACTTTCATAAAGGGGAAATGTCAGTGAGCGTTCCGATTTCAGTTCCAGAGCGATTCGCCCAATGAGTCCTTGATATTTAGTCGTTTTCAGCCAATTTTCTGGATTTTTGAAAATTTCACTTTTTTGTGAAAATATCTACTAAATGAGGGAATAATATGTGTGAGGGTACCCCAGGAGAGTTCCAAATGTGTGTGGGTAGAATATATATCCCACGGGGGTAAAATTGAAAAAAGTTTAAAAAAATTTTTTTTTGGACTTAGTCATTTTTCCGGCGTTTATCAGACTTTCAGAAAGGGGAAATGTCAGTGAGCGTTCCAATTTCAGTTCCAGAGCAATTCGCCCAATGAGTCCTTGATATTTAGTCGTTTTCAGCCAATTTTCTGGATTTTTGAAAATTTCACTTTTTTGTGAAAATATCCACTAAATGAGGGAATAATATGTGTGAGGGTACCCCAGGAGAGTTCCAAATGTGTGTGGGTAGAATATATATCCCACGGGGGTAAAATTGAAAAAAGTTTAAAAAAAATTTTTTTTGGACTTAGTCATTTTTCCGGCGTTTATCAGACTTTCAGATAGGGGAAATGTCAGTGAGCATTCCGATTTCAGTTCCAGAGCGATTCGCCCAATGAGTCCTTGATATTTAGTCGTTTTCAGCCAATTTTCTGGATTTTTGAAAATTTCACTTTTTTGTGAAAATATCCACTAAACGAGGGAATAATATGTGTGAGGGTACCCCAGGAGAGTTCCAAATGTTTGTGGGTAGAATATATATCCCACGGGGGTAAAATTGAAAAAAGTTAAAAAAAAATTTTTTTTTGGACTTAGTCATTTTTCCGGCGTTTATCAGACTTTCAGATAGGGGAAATGTCAGTGAGCGTTCCGATTGTAGTTCCAGAGCAATTCGCCCAATGAGTCCTTGATATTTAGTCGTTTTCAGCCAATTTTCTGGATTTTTGAAAATTTCACTTTTTTGCGAAAATATCCACTAAATGAGGGAATAATATATGTGAGGGTACCCCAGGAGAGTTCCAAATTTGTGTGGGTAGAATATATATCCCACGGGGGTAAAATTGAAAAAAGTTGAAAAAAAATTTTTTTTGGACTTAGTCATTTTTCCGGCGTTTATCAGACTTTCAGATAGGGGCAATGTCAGTGAGCGTTCCGATTTCAGATCCAGAGCAATTCGCCCAATGAGTCCTTGATATTTAGTCCTTTTCAGCCAATTTTCTGGATTTTTGAAAATTTCACTTTTTTGTGAAAATATCCACTAAATGAGGGAATAATATGTGTGAGGGTACCCCAGGAGATTTCCAAATGTGTGTGGGTAGAATATATATCCCACGGGGGTAAAATTGAAAAAAGTTGAACAAATTTTTTTTTGGACTTAGTCATTTTTCCGGCGTTTATCAGACTTTCAGATAGGGGAAATGTCAGTGAGCGTTCCGATTTCAGTTCCAGAGCAATTCGCCCAATGAGTCCTTGATATATAGTCGTTTTCAGCCAATTTTCTGGATTTTTGAAAATTTCACTTTTTTGTGAAAATATCCACTAAATGAGGGAATAATATGTGTGAGGGTACCCCAGGAGAGTTCCAAATGTGTGTGGGTAGAATATATATCCCACGGGGGTAAAATTGAAAAAAGTTGAAAAAAATTTTTTTTTTGGACTTAGTCATTTTTCCGGCGTTTATCAGACTTTCAGATAGGGAAAATGTCAGTGAGCGTTCCAATTTCAGTTCCAGAGCGATTCGCCCAATGAGTCCTTGATATTTAGTCATTTTCAGCCAATTTTCTGGATTTTTGAAAATTTCACTTTTTTGTGAAAATATCCACTAAACGAGGGAATAATATGTGTGAGGGTACCCCAGGAGAGTTCCAAATGTGTGTTGGTAGAATATATATCCCACGGGGGTAAAATTGAAAAAAGTTGAAAAAATTTTTTTTTTGGAACTTAGTCATTTTTCCGGCGTTTATCAGACTTTCAGATAGGGGAAATGTGAGTGAGCATTCCGATTTCAGTTCCAGAGCGATTCGCCCAATGAGTCCTTGATATTTAGTCGTTTTCAGCCAATTTTCTGGATTTTTGAAAATTTCACTTTTTTGCGAAAATATCCACTAAATGAGGGAATAATATATGTGAGGGTACCCCAGGAGAGTTCCAAATGTGTGTGGGTAAAATATATATCCCACGGGGGTAAAATTGAAAAAAGTTGAAAAAATTTTTTTTTTGGACTTAGTCATTTTTCCGGCTTTTATCAGACTTTCAGATAGGGGAAATGTCATTGAGCGTTCCGATTTCAGTTCCAGAGCCATTCGCCCAATGAGTCCTTGATATTTAGTCGTTTTCAGCCAATTTTCTGGATTTTTGAAAATTTCACTTTTTTGTGAAAATATCCACTAAACGAGGGAATAATATGTGTGAGGGTACCCCAGGAGAATGGAGAGTTCCAAATATGTGTGGGTAGAATATATATCCCACGGGGGTAAAATTGAAAAAAGTTGAAAAAAAAATTTTTTTGGACTTAGTCATTTTTCCGGCGTTTATCAGACTTTCAGATAGGGGAAATGTCAGTGAGCGTTCCGATTTCAGCTCCAGAGTGATTCGCCCAATGAGTCCTTGATATTTAGTCGTTTTCAGCCAATTTTCTGGATTTTTGAAAATTTCACTTTTTTGCGAAAATATCCACTAAATGAGGGAATAATATATGTGAGGGTACCCCAGGAGAGTTCCAAATGTGTGTGGGTAAAACATATATCCCACGGGGGTAAAATTGAAAAAAGTTGAAAAAATTTTTTTTTTGGACTTAGTCATTTTTCCGGCGTTTATCAGACTTTCAGATAGGGGAAATGTCATTGAGCGTTCCGATTTCAGATCCAGAGCAATTCTCCCAATGAGTCCTTGATATTTAGTCGTTTTCAGCCAATTTTCTGGATTTTTGAAAATTTCACTTTTTTGTGAAAATATCCACTAAACGAGGGAATAATATGTGTGAGGGTACCCCAGGAGAGTTCCAAATGTGTGTGGGTAGAATATATATCCCACGGGGGTAAAATTGAAAAAAGTTGAACAAATTTTTTTTTGGACTTAGTCATTTTTACGGCGTTTATCAGATTTTCAGATAGGGGAAATGTCATTGAGCGTTCCGATTTCAGTTCCAGAGCAATTCGCCCAATGAGTCCTTGATATTTAGTCGTTTTCAGCCAATTTTCTGGATTTTTGAAAATTTCACTTTTTTGTGAAAATATCCACTAAAAGGGAATAATATGTGTGAGGGTACCCCAGGAGAGTTCCAAATGTGTGTGGGTAGAATATATATCCCACGGGGGTAAAATTGAAAAAAGTTGAACAATTTTTTTTTTGGACTTAGTCATTTTTCCGGCGTTTATCAGACTTTCAGATAGGGGAAATGTCAGTGAGCGTTCCGATTTCAGTTCCAGAGCAATTCGCCCAATGAGTCCTTGATATTTAGTCGTTTTCAGCCAATTTTCTGGATTTTTGAAAATTTCACTTTTTTGTGAAAATATCCACTAAATGAGGGAATAATATGTGTGAGGGTACCCCAGGAGAGTTCCAAATGTCTGTGGGTAGAATATATATCACACGGGGGTAAAATTGAAAAAAGTTGAAAAAAATTTTTTTGGGGACTTAGTCATTTTTTCCGGCATTTATCAGACTTTCAGATAGGGGAAATGTCAGTGAGCGTTCCGATTTCAGTTCCAGAGCGATTCGCCCAATGAGTCCTTGATATTTAGTCGTTTTCAGCCAATTTTCTGGATTTTTGAAAATTTCACTTTTTTGTGAAAATATCCACTAAACGAGGGAATAATATGTGTTAGGGTACCCCAGGAGAGTTCCAAATGTGTGTTGGTAGAATATATATCCCACGGGGGTAAAATTGAAAAAAGTTGAAAAAAATTTTTTTTTTGGGACTTAGTCATTTTTCCGGCGTTTATCAGACTTTCAGATACGGGAAATGTGAGTGAGCATTCCGATTTCAGTTACAGAGCGATTCGCCCATTGAGTCCTTGATATTTAGTCGTTTTCAGCCAATTTTCTGGATTTTTGAAAATTTCACTTTTTTGTGAAAATATCCACTGAATGAGGGAATAACATGTGTGAGGGTTCCCCAGGAGAGTTCCAAATGTGTGTTGGTAGAATATATATCCCACGGGGGTAAAATTGAAAAAAGTTGAACAAATTTTTTTTTGTACTTAGTCATTTTTCCGGCGTTTATCAGACTTTCAGATAGGGGAAATGTCATTGAGCGTTCCGATTTCAGTTCCAGAGCAATTCGCCCAATGAGTCCTTGATATTTAGTCGTTTTCAGCCAATTTCCTGGATTTTTGAAAATTTCACTTTTTTGTGAAAATATCCACTAAACGAGGGAATAATATGTGTGAGGGTACCCCAGGAGAGTTCCTAATGTGTGTTGGTAGAATATACATCCCACGGGGGTAAAATTGAAAAAAGTTGAAAAAATTTTTTTTTTGGGAATTAGTCATTTTTCCGGCGTTTATCAGACTTTCAGATAGGGGAAATGTGAGTGAGCATTCCGATTTCAGTTCCAGAGCGATTCGCCCAATGAGTCCTTGATATTTAGTCGTTTTCAGCCAATTTTCTGGATTTTTGAAAATTTCACTTTTTTGTGAAAATATCCACTAAACGAGGGAATAATATGTGTGAGGGTACCCCAGGAGAGTTCCAAATGTGTGTTGGTAGAATATATATCCCACGGGGGTAAAATTGAAAAAAGTTGAAAAAAATTTTTTTTTGGGACTTAGTCATTTTTCCGCCGTTTATCAGACTTTCAGATAGGGGAAATGTGAGTGAGCATTCCGATTTCAGTTCCAGAGCGATTCGCCCAATGAGTCCTTGATATTTAGTCGTTTTCAGCCAATTTTCTGGATTTTTGAAAATTTCACTTTTTTGTGAAAATATCCACTAAACGAGGGAATAATATGTGTGAGGGTACCCCAGGAGAGTTCCAAATGTGTGTTGGTAGAATATATATCCCACGGGGGTAAAATTGAAAAAAGTTGAAAAAATTTTTTTTTTGGGACTTAGTCATTTTTCCGGCGTTTATCAGACTTTCAGATACGGGAAATGTGAGTGAGCATTCCGATTTCAGTTCCAGAGCGATTCGCCCAATGAGTCCTTGATATTTAGTCGTTTTCAGCCAATTTTCTGGATTTTTGAAAATTTCACTTTTTTGTGAAAATATCCACTAAATGAGGGAATAACATGTGTGAGGGTACCCCAGGAGAGTTCCAAATGTGTGTGGGTAGAATATATATCCCACGGGGGTAAAATTGAAAAAAGTTTAAAAAAATTTTTTTTTTGGACTTAGTCATTTTTCCGGCGTTTATCAGACTTTCAGATAGGGGAAATGTCATTGAGCGTTCCGATATCAGTTCCAGAGCAATTCGGCCAATGAGTCCTTGATATTTAGTCGTTTTCAGCCAATTTTCTGGATTTTTGAAAATTTCAATTTTTTGGGAAAATATCCACTAAATGAGGGAATAATATGTGTGAGGGTACCCCAGGAGATTTCCAAATGTGTGTGGGTAGAATATATATCCCACGGGGGTAAAATTGAAAAAAGTTGAACAAATTTTTTGTTGTACTTAGTCATTTTTCCGGCGTTTATCAGACTTTCAGATAGGGGAAATGTCAGTGAGCGTTCCGATTTCAGTTCCAGAGCGATTCGCCCAATGAGTCCTTGATATTTAGTCGTTTTCAGCCAATTTTCTGGATTTTTGAAAATTTCACTTTTTTGTGAAAATATCCACTAAATGAGGGAATAATATGTGTGAGGGTACCCCAGGAGAGTTCCAAATGTGTGTGGGTAGAATATATATCCCACGGGGGTAAAATTGAAAAAAGTTTAAAAAAAATTTTTTTTTTTTGAACTTAGTCATTTTTCCGGCGTTTATCAGACTTTCAGATAGGGGAAATGTGAGTGAGCATTCCGATTTCAGTTCCAGAGCGATTCGCCCAATGAGTCCTTGATATTTAGTCGTTTTCAGCCAATTTTCTGGATTTTTGAAAATTTCACTTTTTTGTGAAAATATCCACTAAATGAGGGAATAATATGTGTGAGGGTACCCCAGGAGATTTCCAAATGTGTGTGGGTAGAATATATATCCCACGGGGGTAAAATTGAAAAAAGTTGAACAAATTTTTTTTTGGACTTAGTCATTTTTACGGCGTTTATCAGATTTTCAGATAGGGGAAATGTCATTGAGCGTTCCGATTTCAGTTCCAGAGCAATTCGCCCAATGAGTCCTTGATATTTAGTCGTTTTCAGCCAATTTTCTGGATTTTTGAAAATTTCACTTTTTTGTGAAAATATCCACTAAAAGGGAATAATATGTGTGAGGGTACCCCAGGAGAGTTCCAAATGTGTGTGGGTAGAATATATATCCCACGGGGGTAAAATTGAAAAAAGTTGAACAATTTTTTTTTTGGACTTAGTCATTTTTCCGGCGTTTATCAGACTTTCAGATAGGGGAAATGTCAGTGAGCGTTCCGATTTCAGTTCCAGAGCAATTCGCCCAATGAGTCCTTGATATTTAGTCGTTTTCAGCCAATTTTCTGGATTTTTGAAAATTTCACTTTTTTGTGAAAATATCCACTAAATGAGGGAATAATATGTGTGAGGGTACCCCAGGAGAGTTCCAAATGTGTGTGGGTAGAATATATATCACACGGGGGTAAAATTGAAAAAAGTTGAAAAAATTTTTTTGGGGGACTTAGTCATTTTTTCCGGCGTTTATCAGACTTTCAGATAGGGGAAATGTCAGTGAGCGTTCCGATTTCAGTTCCAGAGCGATTCGCCCAATGAGTCCTTGATATTTAGTCGTTTTCAGCCAATTTTCTGGATTTTTGAAAATTTCACTTTTTTGTGAAAATATCCACTAAATGAGGGAATAATATGTGTGAGGGTACCCCAGGAGAGTTCCAAATGTGTGTGGGTAGAATATTTATCCCACGGGGGTAAAATTGAAAAAAGTTGAAAAAATTTTTTTTTTGGGACTTAGTCATTTTTCCGGCGTTTATCAGACTTTCAGATACGGGAAATGTGAGTGAGCATTCCGATTTCAGTTACAGAGCGATTCGCCCATTGAGTCCTTGATATTTAGTCGTTTTCAGCCAATTTTCTGGATTTTTGAAAATTTCAATTTTTTGGGAAAATATCCACTAAATGAGGGAATAATATGTGTGAGGGTACCCCAGGAGATTTCCAAATGTGTGTGGGTAGAATATATATCCCACGGGGGTAAAATTGAAAAAAGTTGAACAAATTTTTTTTTGTACTTAGTCATTTTTCCGGCGTTTATCAGACTTTCAGATAGGGGAAATGTCAGTGAGCGTTCCGATTTCAGTTCCAGAGTGATTCGCCCAATGAGTCCTTGATATTTAGTCGTTTTCAGCCAATTTTCTGGATTTTTGAAAATTTCACTTTTTTGTGAAAATATCCACTAAATGAGGGAATAATATGTGTGAGGGTACCCCAGGAGAGTTCCAAATGTGTGTGGGTAGAATATATATCCCACGGGGGTAAAATTGAAAAAAGTTTAAAAAAAATTTTTTTTTTTTAACTTAGTCATTTTTCCGGCGTTTATCAGACTTTCAGATAGGGGAAATGTGAGTGAGCATTCCGATTTCAGTTCCAGAGCGATTCGCCCAATGAGTCCTTGATATTTAGTCGTTTTCAGCCAATTTTCTGGATTTTTGAAAATTTCACTTTTTTGTGAAAATATCCACTAAATGAGGGAATAATATGTGTGAGGGTACCCCAGGAGATTTCCAAATGTGTGTGGGTAGAAGATATATCCCACGGGGGTAAAATTGAAAAAAGTTGAACAAATTTTTTTTTGGACTTAGTCATTTTTACGGCGTTTATCAGATTTTCAGATAGGGGAAATGTCATTGAGCGTTCCGATTTCAGTTCCAGAGCAATTCGCCCAATGAGTCCTTGATATTTAGTCGTTTTCAGCCAATTTTCTGGATTTTTGAAAATTTCACTTTTTTGTGAAAATATCCACTAAAAGGGAATAATATGTGTGAGGGTACCCCAGGAGAGTTCCAAATGTGTTTGGGTAGAATATATATCCCACGGGGGTAAAATTGAAAAAAGTTGAACAATTTTTTTTTTGGACTTAGTCATTTTTCCGGCGTTTATCAGACTTTCAGATAGGGGAAATGTCAGTGAGCGTTCCGATTTCAGTTCCAGAGCAATTCGCCCAATGAGTCCTTGATATTTAGTCGTTTTCAGCCAATTTTCTGGATTTTTGAAAATTTCACTTTTTTGTGAAAATATCCACTAAATGAGGGAATAATATGTGTGAGGGTACCCCAGGAGAGTTCCAAATGTGTGTGGGTAGAATATATATCACACGGGGGTAAAATTGAAAAAAGTTGAAAAAATTTTTTTTGGGGACTTAGTCATTTTTTCCGGCGTTTATCAGACTTTCAGATAGGGGAAATGTCAGTGAGCGTTCCGATTTCAGTTCCAGAGCGATTCGCCCAATGAGTCCTTGATATTTAGTCGTTTTCAGCCAATTTTCTGGATTTTTGAAAATTTCACTTTTTTGTGAAAATATCCACTAAATGAGGGAATAATATGTGTGAGGGTACCCCAGGAGAGTTCCAAATGTGTGTGGGTAGAATATTTATCCCACGGGGGTAAAATTGAAAAAAGTTGAAAAAATTTTTTTTTTGGGACTTAGTCATTTTTCCGGCGTTTATCAGACTTTCAGATACGGGAAATGTGAGTGAGCATTCCGATTTCAGTTACAGAGCGATTCGCCCATTGAGTCCTTGATATTTAGTCGTTTTCAGCCAATTTTCTGGATTTTTGAAAATTTCACTTTTTTGTGAAAATATCCACTAAATGAGGGAATAACATGTGTGAGGGTACCCCAGGAGAGTTCCAAATGTGTGTTGGTAGAATATATATCCCACGGGGGTAAAATTGAAAAAAGTTGAACAAATTTTTTTTTGTACTTAGTCATTTTTCCGGCGTTTATCAGACTTTCAGATAGGGGAAATGTCATTGAGCGTTCCGATTTCAGTTCCAGAGCAATTCGCCCAATGAGTCCTTGATATTTAGTCGTTTTCAGCCAATTTCCTGGATTTTTGAAAATTTCACTTTTTTGTGAAAATATCCACTAAACGAGGGAATAATATGTGTGAGGGTACCCCAGGAGAGTTCCAAATGTGTGTTGGTAGAATATACATCCCACGGGGGTAAAATTGAAAAAAGTTGAAAAAAATTTTTTTTTGGGACTTAGTCATTTTTCCGGCGTTTATCAGACTTTCAGATACGGGAAATGTGAGTGAGCATTCCGATTTCAGTTCCAGAGCGATTCGCCCAATGAGTCCTTGATATTTAGTCGTTTTCAGCCAATTTTCTGGATTTTTGAAAATTTCACTTTTTTGTGAAAATATCCACTAAATGAGGGAATAACATGTGTGAGGGTACCCCAGGAGAGTTCCAAATGTGTGTGGGTAGAATATATATCCCACGGGGGTAAAATTGAAAAAAGTTTAAAAAAATTTTTTTTTTGGACTTAGTCATTTTTCCGGCGTTTATCAGACTTTCAGATAGGGGAAATGTCATTGAGCGTTCCGATATCAGTTCCAGAGCAATTCGGCCAATGAGTCCTTGATATTTAGTCGTTTTCAGCCAATTTTCTGGATTTTTGAAAATTTCAATTTTTTGGGAAAATATCCACTAAATGAGGGAATAATATGTGTGAGGGTACCCCAGGAGATTTCCAAATGTGTGTGGGTAGAATATATATCCCATGGGGGTAAAATTGAAAAAAGTTGAACAAATTTTTTTTTGTACTTAGTCATTTTTCCGGCGTTTATCAGACTTTCAGTTAGGGGAAATGTGAGTGAGCATTCCGATTTCAGTTCCAGAGCGATTCGCCCAATGAGTCCTTGATATTTAGTCGTTTTCAGCCAATTTTCTGGATTTTTGAAAATTTCACTTTTTTGTGAAAATATCCACTAAATGAGGGAATAATATGTGTGAGGGTACCCCAGGAGATTTCCAAATGTGTGTGGGTAGAATATATATCCCACGGGGGTAAAATTGAAAAAAGTTGAACAAATTTTTTTTTGGACTTAGTCATTTTTACGGCGTTTATCAGATTTTCAGATAGGGGAAATGTCATTGAGCGTTCCGATTTCAGTTCCAGAGCAATTCGCCCAATGAGTCCTTGATATTTAGTCGTTTTCAGCCAATTTTCTGGATTTTTGAAAATTTCACTTTTTTGTGAAAATATCCACTAAAAGGGAATAATATGTGTGAGGGTACCCCAGGAGAGTTCCAAATGTGTGTGGGTAGAATATATATCCCACGGGGGTAAAATTGAAAAAAGTTGAACAATTTTTTTTTTGGACTTAGTCATTTTTCCGGCGTTTATCAGACTTTCAGATAGGGGAAATGTCAGTGAGCGTTCCGATTTCAGTTCCAGAGCAATTCGCCCAATGAGTCCTTGATATTTAGTCGTTTTCAGCCAATTTTCTGGATTTTTGAAAATTTCACTTTTTTGTGAAAATATCCACTAAATGAGGGAATAATATGTGTGAGGGTACCCCAGGAGAGTTCCAAATGTGTGTGGGTAGAATATATATCACACGGGGGTAAAATTGAAAAAAGTTGAAAAAAATTTTTTTGGGGACTTAGTCATTTTTTCCGGCGTTTATCAGACTTTCAGATAGGGGAAATGTCAGTGAGCGTTCCGATTTCAGTTCCAGAGCGATTCGCCCAATGAGTCCTTGATATTTAGTCGTTTTCAGCCAATTTTCTGGATTTTTGAAAATTTCACTTTTTTGTGAAAATATCCACTAAATGAGGGAATAATATGTGTGAGGGTACCCCAGGAGAGTTCCAAATGTGTGTGGGTAGAATATTTATCCCACGGGGGTAAAATTGAAAAAAGTTGAAAAAATTTTTTTTTTGGGACTTAGTCATTTTTCCGGCGTTTATCAGACTTTCAGATACGGGAAATGTGAGTGAGCATTCCGATTTCAGTTACAGAGCGATTCGCCCATTGAGTCCTTGATATTTAGTCGTTTTCAGCCAATTTTCTGGATTTTTGAAAATTTCACTTTTTTGTGAAAATATCCACTAAATGAGGGAATAACATGTGTGAGGGTACCCCAGGAGAGTTCCAAATGTGTGTTGGTAGAATATATATCCCACGGGGGTAAAATTGAAAAAAGTTGAACAAATTTTTTTTTGTACTTAGTCATTTTTCCGGCGTTTATCAGACTTTCAGATAGGGGAAATGTCATTGAGCGTTCCGATTTCAGTTCCAGAGCAATTCGCCCAATGAGTCCTTGATATTTAGTCGTTTTCAGCCAATTTCCTGGATTTTTGAAAATTTCACTTTTTTGTGAAAATATCCACTAAACGAGGGAATAATATGTGTGAGGGTACCCCAGGAGAGTTCCAAATGTGTGTTGGTAGAATATACATCCCACGGGGGTAAAATTGAAAAAAGTTGAAAAAATTTTTTTTTGGGGAATTAGTCATTTTTCCGGCGTTTATCAGACTTTCAGATAGGGGAAATGTGAGTGAGCATTCCGATTTCAGTTCCAGAGCGATTCACCCAATGAGTCCTTGATATTTAGTCGTTTTCAGCCAATTTTCTGGATTTTTGAAAATTTCACTTTTTTGTGAAAATATCCACTAAACGAGGGAATAATATGTGTGAGGGTACCCCAGGAGAGTTCCAAATGTGTGTTGGTAGAATATATATCCCACGGGGGTAAAATTGAAAAAAGTTGAAAAAAAATTTTTTTTGGGACTTAGTCATTTTTCCGCCGTTTATCAGACTTTCAGATAGGGGAAATGTGAGTGAGCATTCCGATTTCAGTTCCAGAGCGATTCGCCCAATGAGTCCTTGATATTTAGTCGTTTTCAGCCAATTTTCTGGATTTTTGAAAATTTCACTTTTTTGTGAAAATATCCACTAAACGAGGGAATAATATGTGTGAGGGTACCCCAGGAGAGTTCCAAATGTGTGTTGGTAGAATATATATCCCACGGGGGTAAAATTGAAAAAAGTTGAAAAAATTTTTTTTTTGGGACTTAGTCATTTTTCCGGCGTTTATCAGACTTTCAGATACGGGAAATGTGAGTGAGCATTCCGATTTCAGTTCCAGAGCGATTCGCCCAATGAGTCCTTGATATTTAGTCGTTTTCAGCCAATTTTCTGGATTTTTGAAAATTTCACTTTTTTGTGAAAATATCCACTAAATGAGGGAATAACATGTGTGAGGGTACCCCAGGAGAGTTCCAAATGTGTGTGGGTAGAATATATATCCCACGGGGGTAAAATTGAAAAAAGTTTAAAAAAATTTTTTTTTTGGACTTAGTCATTTTTCCGGCGTTTATCAGACTTTCAGATAGGGGAAATGTCATTGAGCGTTCCGATATCAGTTCCAGAGCAATTCGGCCAATGAGTCCTTGATATTTAGTCGTTTTCAGCCAATTTTCTGGATTTTTGAAAATTTCAATTTTTTGGGAAAATATCCACTAAATGAGGGAATAATATGTGTGAGGGTACCCCAGGAGATTTCCAAATGTGTGTGGGTAGAATATATATCCCACGGGGGTAAAATTGAAAAAAGTTGAACAAATTTTTTTTTGTACTTAGTCATTTTTCCGGCGTTTATCAGACTTTCAGATAGGGGAAATGTCAGTGAGCGTTCCGATTTCAGTTCCAGAGCGATTCGCCCAATGAGTCCTTGATATTTAGTCGTTTTCAGCCAATTTTCTGGATTTTTGAAAATTTCACTTTTTTGTGAAAATATCCACTAAATGAGGGAATAATATGTGTGAGGGTACCCCAGGAGAGTTCCAAATGTGTGTGGGTAGAATATATATCCCACGGGGGTAAAATTGAAAAAAGTTTAAAAAAAATTTTTTTTTTTGAACTTAGTCATTTTTCCGGCGTTTATCAGACTTTCAGATAGGGGAAATGTGAGTGAGCATTCCGATTTCAGTTCCAGAGCGATTCGCCCAATGAGTCCTTGATATTTAGTCGTTTTCAGCCAATTTTCTGGATTTTTGAAAATTTCACTTTTTTGTGAAAATATCCACTAAATGAGGGAATAATATGTGTGAGGGTACCCCAGGAGATTTCCAAATGTGTGTGGGTAGAATATATATCCCACGGGGGTAAAATTGAAAAAAGTTGAACAAATTTTTTTTTGGACTTAGTCATTTTTACGGCGTTTATCAGATTTTCAGATAGGGGAAATGTCATTGAGCGTTCCGATTTCAGTTCCAGAGCAATTCGCCCAATGAGTCCTTGATATTTAGTCGTTTTCAGCCAATTTTCTGGATTTTTGAAAATTTCACTTTTTTGTGAAAATATCCACTAAAAGGGAATAATATGTGTGAGGGTACCCCAGGAGAGTTCCAAATGTGTGTGGGTAGAATATATATCCCACGGGGGTAAAATTGAAAAAAGTTGAACAATTTTTTTTTGGACTTAGTCATTTTTCCGGCGTTTATCAGACTTTCAGATAGGGGAAATGTCAGTGAGCGTTCCGATTTCAGTTCCAGAGCAATTCGCCCAATGAGTCCTTGATATTTAGTCATTTTCAGCCAATTTTCTGGATTTTTGAAAATTTCACTTTTTTGTGAAAATATCCACTAAATGAGGGAATAATATGTGTGAGGGTACCCCAGGAGAGTTCCAAATGTGTGTGGGTAGAATATATATCACACGGGGGTAAAATTGAAAAAAGTTGAAAAAAATTTTTTTGGGGACTTAGTCATTTTTTCCGGCGTTTATCAGACTTTCAGATAGGGGAAATGTCAGTGAGCGTTCCGATTTCAGTTCCAGAGCGATTCGCCCAATGAGTCCTTGATATTTAGTCGTTTTCAGCCAATTTTCTGGATTTTTGAAAATTTCACTTTTTTGTGAAAATATCCACTAAATGAGGGAATAATATGTGTGAGGGTACCCCAGGAGAGTTCCAAATGTGTGTGGGTAGAATATTTATCCCACGGGGGTAAAATTGAAAAAAGTTGAAAAAATTTTTTTTTTGGGACTTAGTCATTTTTCCGGCGTTTATCAGACTTTCAGATACGGGAAATGTGAGTGAGCATTCCGATTTCAGTTACAGAGCGATTCGCCCATTGAGTCCTTGATATTTAGTCGTTTTCAGCCAATTTTCTGGATTTTTGAAAATTTCACTTTTTTGTGAAAATATCCACTAAATGAGGGAATAACATGTGTGAGGGTACCCCAGGAGAGTTCCAAATGTGTGTTGGTAGAATATATATCCCACGGGGGTAAAATTGAAAAAAGTTGAACAAATTTTTTTTTGTACTTAGTCATTTTTCCGGCGTTTATCAGACTTTCAGATAGGGGAAATGTCATTGAGCGTTCCGATTTCAGTTCCAGAGCAATTCGCCCAATGAGTCCTTGATATTTAGTCGTTTTCAGCCAATTTCCTGGATTTTTGAAAATTTCACTTTTTTGTGAAAATATCCACTAAACGAGGGAATAATATGTGTGAGGGTACCCCAGGAGAGTTCCAAATGTGTGTTGGTAGAATATACATCCCACGGGGGTAAAATTGAAAAAAGTTGAAAAAATTTTTTTTTTGGGAATTAGTCATTTTTCCGGCGTTTATCAGACTTTCAGATAGGGGAAATGTGAGTGAGCATTCCGATTTCAGTTCCAGAGCGATTCGCCCAATGAGTCCTTGATATTTAGTCGTTTTCAGCCAATTTTCTGGATTTTTGAAAATTTCACTTTTTTGTGAAAATATCCACTAAACGAGGGAATAATATGTGTGAGGGTACCCCAGGAGAGTTCCAAATGTGTGTTGGTAGAATATATATCCCACGGGGGTAAAATTGAAAAAAGTTGAAAAAAAATTTTTTTTGGGACTTAGTCATTTTTCCTCCGTTTATCAGACTTTCAGATAGGGGAAATGTGAGTGAGCATTCCGATTTCAGTTCCAGAGCGATTCGCCCAATGAGTCCTTGATATTTAGTCGTTTTCAGCCAATTTTCTGGATTTTTGAAAATTTCACTTTTTTGTGAAAATATCCACTAAACGAGGGAATAATATGTGTGAGGGTACCCCAGGAGAGTTCCAAATGTGTGTTGGTAGAATATATATCCCACGGGGGTAAAATTGAAAAAAGTTGAAAAAAATTTTTTTTTGGGACTTAGTCATTTTTCCGGCGTTTATCAGACTTTCAGATACGGGAAATGTGAGTGAGCATTCCGATTTCAGTTCCAGAGCGATTCGCCCAATGAGTCCTTGATATTTAGTCGTTTTCAGCCAATTTTCTGGATTTTTGAAAATTTCACTTTTTTGTGAAAATATCCACTAAATGAGGGAATAACATGTGTGAGGGTACCCCAGGAGAGTTCCAAATGTGTGTGGGTAGAATATATATCCCACGGGGGTAAAATTGAAAAAAGTTTAAAAAAATTTTTTTTTTGGACTTAGTCATTTTTCCGGCGTTTATCAGACTTTCAGATAGGGGAAATGTCATTGAGCGTTCCGATATCAGTTCCAGAGCAATTCGGCCAATGAGTCCTTGATATTTAGTCGTTTTCAGCCAATTTTCTGGATTTTTGAAAATTTCAATTTTTTGGGAAAATATCCACTAAATGAGGGAATAATATGTGTGAGGGTACCCCAGGAGATTTCCAAATGTGTGTGGGTAGAATATATATCCCACGGGGGTAAAATTGAAAAAAGTTGAACAAATTTTTTTTTGTACTTAGTCATTTTTCCGGCGTTTATCAGACTTTCAGATAGGGGAAATGTCAGTGAGCGTTCCGATTTCAGTTCCAGAGCGATTCGCCCAATGAGTCCTTGAAATTTAGTCGTTTTCAGCCAATTTTCTGGATTTTTGAAAATTTCACTTTTTTGTGAAAATATCCACTAAATGAGGGAATAATATGTGTGAGGGTACCCCAGGAGAGTTCCAAATGTGTGTGGGTAGAATATATATCCCACGGGGGTAAAATTGAAAAAAGTTGAACAAATTTTTTTTTGTACTTAGTCATTTTTCCGGCGTTTATCAGACTTTCAGATAGGGGAAATGTCATTGAGCGTTCCGATTTCAGTTCCAGAGCAATTCGCCCAATGAGTCCTTGATATTTAGTCGTTTTCAGTCAATTTCCTGGATTTTTGAAAATTTCACTTTTTTGTGAAAATATCCACTAAACGAGGGAATAATATGTGTGAGGGTACCCCAGGAGAGTTCCAAATGTGTGTTGGTAGAATATACATCCCACGGGGGTAAAATTGAAAAAATTTTTTTTTTGGGAATTAGTCATTTTTCCGGCGTTTATCAGACTTTCAGATAGGGGAAATGTGAGTGAGCATTCCGATTTCAGTTCCAGAGCGATTCGCCCAATGAGTCCTTGATATTTAGTTGTTTTCAGCCAATTTTCTGGATTTTTGAAAATTTCACTTTTTTGTGAAAATATCCACTAAATGAGGGAATAATATGTGTGAGGGTACCCCAGGAGAGTTCCAAATGTGTGTGGGTAGAATATATATCCCACGGGGGTAAAATTGAAAAAAGTTAAAAAAAATTTTTTTTTTGGACTTAGTCATTTTTCCGGCGTTTATCAGACTTTCAGATAGGGAAAATGTCAGTGAGCGTTCCAATTTCAGTTCCAGAGCGATTCGCCCAATGAGTCCTTGATATTTAGTCGTTTTCAGCCAATTTTCTGGATTTTTGAAAATTTCACTTTTTTGTGAAAATATCCACTAAACGAGGGAATAATATGTGTGAGGGTACCCCAGGAGAGTTCCAAATGTGTGTTGGTAGAATATATATCCCACGGGGGTAAAATTGAAAAAAGTTGAAAAAAATTTTTTTTTGGGACTTAGTCATTTTTCCGCCGTTTATCAGACTTTCAGATAGGGGAAATGTGAGTGAGCATTCCGATTTCAGTTCCAGAGCGATTCGCCCAATGAGTCCTTGATATTTAGTCGTTTTCAGCCAATTTTCTGGATTTTTGAAAATTTCACTTTTTTGTGAAAATATCCACTAAATGAGGGAATAATATGTGTGAGGGTACCCCAGGAGATTTCCAAATGTGTGTGGGTAGAATATATATCCCACGGGGGTAAAATTGAAAAAAGTTGAACAAATTTTTTTTTGGACTTAGTCATTTTTCCGGCGTTTATCAGACTTTCAGATAGGGGAAATGTCATTGAGCGTTCCGATTTCAGTTCCAGAGCGATTCGCCCAATGAGTCCTTGATATTTAGTCGTTTTCAGCCAATTTTCTGGATTTTTGAAAATTTCACTTTTTTGTGAAAATATCCACTAAACGAGGGAATAATATGTGTGAGGGTACCCCAGGAGAGTTCCAAATGTGTGTTGGTAGAATATATATCCCACGGGGGTAAAATTGAAAAAAGTTGAAAAAAAATTTTTTTTGGGACTTAGTCATTTTTCCGCCGTTTATCAGACTTTCAGATAGGGGAAATGTGAGTGAGCATTCCGATTTCAGTTACAGAGCGATTCGCCCATTGAGTCCCTGATATTTAGTCGTTTTCAGCCAATTTTCTGGATTTTTGAAAATTTCACTTTTTTGTGAAAATATCCACTAAATGAGGGAATAACATGTGTGAGGGTACCCCAGGAGAGTTCCAAATGTGTGTTGGTAGAATATATATCCCACGGGGGTAAAATTGAAAAAAGTTGAACAAATTTTTTTTTGTACTTAGTCATTTTTCCGGCGTTTATCAGACTTTCAGATAGGGGAAATGTCATTGAGCGTTCCGATTTCAGTTCCAGAGCAATTCGCCCAATGAGTCCTTGATATTTAGTCGTTTTCAGCCAATTTCCTGGATTTTTGAAAATTTCACTTTTTTGTGAAAATATCCACTAAACGAGGGAATAATATGTGTGAGGGTACCCCAGGAGAGTTCCAAATGTGTGTTGGTAGAATATACATCCCACGGGGGTAAAATTGAAAAAAGTTGAAAAAATTTTTTTTTTGGGAATTAGTCATTTTTCCGGCGTTTATCAGACTTTCAGATAGGGGAAATGTGAGTGAGCATTCCGATTTCAGTTCCAGAGCGATTCGCCCAATGAGTCCTTGATATTTAGTCGTTTTCAGCCAATTTTCTGGATTTTTGAAAATTTCACTTTTTTGTGAAAATATCCACTAAACGAGGGAATAATATGTGTGAGGGTACCCCAGGAGAGTTCCAAATGTGTGTTGGTAGAATATATATCCCACGGGGGTAAAATTGAAAAAAGTTGAAAAAAATTTTTTTTTGGGACTTAGTCATTTTTCCGCCGTTTATCAGACTTTCAGATAGGGGAAATGTGAGTGAGCATTCCGATTTCAGTTCCAGAGCGATTCGCCCAATGAGTCCTTGATATTTAGTCGTTTTCAGCCAATTTTCTGGATTTTTGAAAATTTCACTTTTTTGTGAAAATATCCACTAAACGAGGGAATAATATGTGTGAGGGTACCCCAGGAGAGTTCCAAATGTGTGTTGGTAGAATATATATCCCACGGGGGTAAAATTGAAAAAAGTTGAAAAAAATTTTTTTTTGGGACTTAGTCATTTTTCCGGCGTTTATCAGACTTTCAGATACGGGAAATGTGAGTGAGCATTCCGATTTCAGTTCCAGAGCGATTCGCCCAATGAGTCCTTGATATTTAGTCGTTTTCAGCCAATTTTCTGGATTTTTGAAAATTTCACTTTTTTGTGAAAATATCCACTAAATGAGGGAATAACATGTGTGAGGGTACCCCAGGAGAGTTCCAAATGTGTGTGGGTAGAATATATATCCCACGGGGGTAAAATTGAAAAAAGTTTAAAAAAATTTTTTTTTTGGACTTAGTCATTTTTCCGGCGTTTATCAGACTTTCAGATAGGGGAAATGTCATTGAGCGTTCCGATATCAGTTCCAGAGCAATTCGGCCAATGAGTCCTTGATATTTAGTCGTTTTCAGCCAATTTTCTGGATTTTTGAAAATTTCAATTTTTTGGGAAAATATCCACTAAATGAGGGAATAATATGTGTGAGGGTACCCCAGGAGATTTCCAAATGTGTGTGGGTAGAATATATATCCCACGGGGGTAAAATTGAAAAAAGTTGAACAAATTTTTTTTTGTACTTAGTCATTTTTCCGGCGTTTATCAGACTTTCAGATAGGGGAAATGTCAGTGAGCGTTCCGATTTCAGTTCCAGAGCGATTCGCCCAATGAGTCCTTGAAATTTAGTCGCTTTCAGCCAATTTTCTGGATTTTTGAAAATTTCACTTTTTTGTGAAAATATCCACTAAATGAGGGAATAATATGTGTGAGGGTACCCCAGGAGAGTTCCAAATGTGTGTGGGTAGAATATATATCCCACGGGGGTAAAATTGAAAAAAGTTGAACAAATTTTTTTTTGTACTTAGTCATTTTTCCGGCGTTTATCAGACTTTCAGATAGGGGAAATGTCATTGAGCGTTCCGATTTCAGTTCCAGAGCAATTCGCCCAATGAGTCCTTGATATTTAGTCGTTTTCAGCCAATTTCCTGGATTTTTGAAAATTTCACTTTTTTGTGAAAATATCCACTAAACGAGGGAATAATATGTGTGAGGGTACCCCAGGAGAGTTCCAAATGTGTGTTGGTAGAATATACATCCCACGGGGGTAAAATTGAAAAAAGTTGAAAAAATTTTTTTTTTGGGAATTAGTCATTTTTCCGGCGTTTATCAGACTTTCAGATAGGGGAAATGTGAGTGAGCATTCCGATTTCAGTTCCAGAGCGATTCGCCCAATGAGTCCTTGATATTTAGTAGTTTTCAGCCAATTTTCTGGATTTTTGAAAATTTCACTTTTTTGTGAAAATATCCACTAAATGAGGGAATAATATGTGTGAGGGTACCCCAGGAGAGTTCCAAATGTGTGTGGGTAGAATATATATCCCACGGGGGTAAAATTGAAAAAAGTTAAAAAAAATTATTTTTTTGGACTTAGTCATTTTTCCGGCGTTTATCAGACTTTCAGATAGGGAAAATGTCAGTGAGCGTTCCAATTTCAGTTCCAGAGCGATTCGCCCAATGAGTCCTTGATATTTAGTCGTTTTCAGCCAATTTGCTGGATTTTTGAAAATTTCACTTTTTTGTGAAAATATCCACTAAACGAGGGAATAATATGTGTGAGGGTACCCCAGGAGAGTTCCAAATGTGTGTTGGTAGAATATATATCCCACGGGGGTAAAATTGAAAAAAGTTGAAAAAAATTTTTTTTTGGGACTTAGTCATTTTTCCGCCGTTTATCAGACTTTCAGATAGGGGAAATGTGAGTGAGCATTCCGATTTCAGTTCCAGAGCGATTCGCCCAATGAGTCCTTGATATTTAGTCGTTTTCAGCCAATTTTCTGGATTTTTGAAAATTTCACTTTTTTGTGAAAATATCCACTAAATGAGGGAATAATATGTGTGAGGGTACCCCAGGAGAGTTCCAAATGTGTGTGGGTAGAATATATATCCCACGGGGGTAAAATTGAAAAAAGTTGAACAATTTTTTTTTTGGACTTAGTCATTTTTCCGGCGTTTATCAGACTTTCAGATAGGGGAAATGTCAGTGAGCGTTCCGATTTCAGTTCCAGAGTGATTCGCCCAATGAGTCCTTGATATTTAGTCGTTTTCAGCCAATTTTCTGGATTTTTGAAAATTTCACTTTTTTGTGAAAATATCCACTAAATGAGGGAATAATATGTGTGAGGGTACCCCAGGAGAGTTCCAAATGTGTGTGGGTAGAATATATATCCCACGGGGGTAAAATTGAAAAAAGTTTAAAAAAATTTTTTTTTTGGACTTCGTCATTTTTCCGGCGTTTATCCGACTTTCAGATAGGGAAAATGTCAGTGAGCGTTCCAATTTCAGTTCCAGAGCGATTCGCCCAATGAGTCCTTGATATTTAGTCGTTTTCAGCCAATTTTCTGGATTTTTGAAAATTTCACTTTTTTGTGAAAATATCCACTAAACGAGGGAATAATATGTGTGAGGGTACCCCAGGAGAGTTCCAAATGTGTGTTGGTAGAATATACATCCCACGGGGGTAAAATTGAAAAAAGTTGAAAAAATTTTTTTTTTGGGAATTAGTCATTTTTCCGGCGTTTATCAGACTTTCAGATAGGGGAAATGTGAGTGAGCATTCCGATTTCAGTTCCAGAGCGATTCGCCCAATGAGTCCTTGATATTTAGTCGTTTTCAGCCAATTTTCTGGATTTTTGAAAATTTCACTTTTTTGTGAAAATATCCACTAAACGAGGGAATAATATGTGTGAGGGTACCCCAGGAGAGTTCCAAATGTGTGTTGGTAGAATATATATCCCACGGGGGTAAAATTGAAAAAAGTTGAAAAAAATTTTTTTTTGGGACTTAGTCATTTTTCCGCCGTTTATCACACTTTCAGATAGGGGAAATGTGAGTGAGCATTCCGATTTCAGTTCCAGAGCGATTCGCCCAATGAGTCCTTGATATTTAGTCGTTTTCAGCCAATTTTCTGGATTTTTGAAAATTTCACTTTTTTGTGAAAATATCCACTAAATGAGGGAATAATATGTGTGAGGGTACCCCAGGAGAGTTCCAAATGTGTGTGGGTAGAATATATATCCCACGGGGGTAAAATTGAAAAAAGTTGAACAATTTTTTTTTTGGACTTAGTCATTTTTCCGGCGTTTATCAGACTTTCAGATAGGGGAAATGTCAGTGAGCGTTCCGATTTCAGTTCCAGAGTGATTCGCCCAATGAGTCCTTGATATTTAGTCGTTTTCAGCCAATTTTCTGGATTTTTGAAAATTTCACTTTTTTGTGAAAATATCCACTAAATGAGGGAATAATATGTGTGAGGGTACCCCAGGAGAGTTCCAAATGTGTGTGGGTAGAATATATATCCCACGGGGGTAAAATTGAAAAAAGTTTAAAAAAATTTTTTTTTTGGACTTCGTCATTTTTCCGGCGTTTATCCGACTTTCAGATAGGGAAAATGTCAGTGAGCGTTCCAATTTCAGTTCCAGAGCGATTCGCCCAATGAGTCCTTGATATTTAGTCGTTTTCAGCCAATTTTCTGGATTTTTGAAAATTTCACTTTTTTGTGAAAATATCCACTAAACGAGGGAATAATATGTGTGAGGGTACCCCAGGAGAGTTCCAAATGTGTGTTGGTAGAATATACATCCCACGGGGGTAAAATTGAAAAAAGTTGAAAAAATTTTTTTTTTGGGAATTAGTCATTTTTCCGGCGTTTATCAGACTTTCAGATAGGGGAAATGTGAGTGAGCATTCCAATTTCAGTTCCAGAGCGATTCGCCCAATGAGTCCTTGATATTTAGTCGTTTTCAGCCAATTTTCTGGATTTTTGAAAATTTCACTTTTTTGTGAAAATATCCACTAAACGAGGGAATAATATGTGTGAGGGTACCCCAGGAGAGTTCCAAATGTGTGTTGGTAGAATATATATCCCACGGGGGTAAAATTGAAAAAAGTTGAAAAAAATTTTTTTTTGGGACTTAGTCATTTTTCCGCCGTTTATCAGACTTTCAGATAGGGGAAATGTGAGTGAGCATTCCGATTTCAGTTCCAGAGCGATTCGCCCAATGAGTCCTTGATATTTAGTCGTTTTCAGCCAATTTTCTGGATTTTTGAAAATTTCACTTTTTTGTGAAAATATCCACTAAATGAGGGAATAATATGTGTGAGGGTACCCCAGGAGATTTCCAAATGTGTGTGGGTAGAATATATATCCCACGGGGGTAAAATTGAAAAAAGTTGAACAAATTTTTTTTTGGACTTAGTCATTTTTCCGGCGTTTATCAGACTTTCAGATAGGGGAAATGTCATTGAGCGTTCCGATTTCAGTTCCAGAGCAATTCGCCCAATGAGTCCTTGATATTTAGTCGTTTTCAGCCAATTTCCTGGATTTTTGAAAATTTCACTTTTTTGTGAAAATATCCACTAAACGAGGGAATAATATGTGTGAGGGTACCCCAGGAGAGTTCCAAATGTGTGTTGGTAGAATATACATCCCACGGGGGTAAAATTGAAAAAAGTTGAAAAAAATTTTTTTTTGGAAATTAGTCATTTTTCCGGCGTTTATCAGACTTTCAGATAGGGGAAATGTGAGTGAGCATTCCGATTTCAGTTCCAGAGCGATTCACCCAATGAGTCCTTGATATTTAGTCGTTTTCAGCCAATTTTCTGGATTTTTGAAAATTTCACTTTTTTGTGAAAATATCCACTAAATGAGGGAATAATATGTGTGAGGGTACCCCAGGAGAGTTCCAAATGTGTGTGGGTAGAATATATATCCCACGGGGGTAAAATTGAAAAAAGTTTAAAAAAATTTTTTTTTTGGACTTAGTCATTTTTCCGGCGTTTATCAGACTTTCAGATAGGGAAAATGTCAGTGAGCGTTATAATTTCAGTTCCAGAGCGATTCGCCCAATGAGTCCTTGATATTTAGTCGTTTTCAGCCAATTTTCTGGATTTTTGAAAACTCACTTTTTTGTGAAAATATCCACTAAATGAGGGAATAATATGTGTGAGGGTACCCCAGGAGATTTCCAAATGTGTGTGGGTAGAATATATATCCCACGGGGGTAAAATTGAAAAAAGTTGAACAAATTTTTTTTTGGACTTAGTCATTTTTCCGGCGTTTATCAGACTTTCAGATAGGGGAAATGTGAGTGAGCATTCCGATTTCAGTTCCAGAGCGATTCGCCCAATGAGTCCTTGATATTTAGTCGTTTTCAGCCAATTTTCTGGATTTTTGAAAATTTCACTTTTTTGTGAAAATATCCACTAAATGAGGGAATAATATGTGTGAGGGTACCCCAGGAGAGTTCCAAATGTGTGTGGGTAGAATATACATCCCACGGGGGTAAAATTAAAAAAAGTTGAAAAAATTTTTTTTTGGACTTAGTCATTTTTCCGCCGTTTATCAGACTTTCAGATAGGGGAAATGTCATTGAGCGTTCCGATTTCAGTTCCAGAGCAATTCGCCCAATGAGTCCTTGATATTTAGTCGTTTTCAGCCAATTTCCTGGATTTTTGAAAATTTCACTTTTTTGTGAAAATATCCACTAAACGAGGGAATAATATGTGTGAGGGTACCCCAGGAGAGTTCCAAATGTGTGTTGGTAGAATATACATCCCACGGGGGTAAAATTGAAAAAAGTTGAAAAAATTTTTTTTTTGGGAATTAGTCATTTTTCCGGCGTTTATCAGACTTTCAGATAGGGGAAATGTGAGTGAGCATTCCGATTTCAGTTCCAGAGCGATTCGCCCAATGAGTCCTTGATATTTAGTCGTTTTCAGCCAATTTTCTGGATTTTTGAAAATTTCACTTTTTTGTGAAAATATCCACTAAACGAGGGAATAATATGTGTGAGGGTACCCCAGGAGAGTTCCAAATGTGTGTTGGTAGAATATATATCCCACGGGGGTAAAATTGAAAAAAGTTGAAAAAAAATTTTTTTTGGGACTTAGTCATTTTTCCGCCGTTTATCAGACTTTCAGATAGGGGAAATGTGAGTGAGCATTCCGATTTCAGTTCCAGAGCGATTCGCCCAATGAGTCCTTGATATTTAGTCGTTTTCAGCCAATTTTCTGGATTTTTGAAAATTTCACTTTTTTGTGAAAATATCCACTAAACGAGGGAATAATATGTGTGAGGGTACCCCAGGAGAGTTCCAAATGTGTGTTGGTAGAATATATATCCCACGGGGGTAAAATTGAAAAAAGTTGAAAAAAATTTTTTTTTGGGACTTAGTCATTTTTCCGGCGTTTATCAGACTTTCAGATAGGGGAAATGTCATTGAGCGTTCCGATATCAGTTCCAGAGCAATTCGGCCAATGAGTCCTTGATATTTAGTCGTTTTCAGCCAATTTTCTGGATTTTTGAAAATTTCAATTTTTTGGGAAAATATCCACTAAATGAGGGAATAATATGTGTGAGGGTACCCCAGGAGATTTCCAAATGTGTGTGGGTAGAATATATATCCCACGGGGGTAAAATTGAAAAAATTTTTTTTTTGGGAATTAGTCATTTTTCCGGCGTTTATCAGACTTTCAGATAGGGGAAATGTGAGTGAGCATTCCGATTTCAGTTCCAGAGCGATTCGCCCAATGAGTCCTTGATATTTAGTCGTTTTCAGCCAATTTTCTGGATTTTTGAAAATTTCACTTTTTTGTGAAAATATCCACTAAATGAGGGAATAATATGTGTGAGGGTACCCCAGGAGAGTTCCAAATGTGTGTGGGTAGAATATATATCCCACGGGGGTAAAATTGAAAAAAGTTAAAAAAAATTTTTTTTTTGGACTTAGTCATTTTTCCGGCGTTTATCAGACTTTCAGATAGGGAAAATGTCAGTGAGCGTTCCAATTTCAGTTCCAGAGCGATTCGCCCAATGAGTCCTTGATATTTAGTCGTTTTCAGCCAATTTTCTGGATTTTTGAAAATTTCACTTTTTTGTGAAAATATCCACTAAACGAGGGAATAATATGTGTGAGGGTACCCCAGGAGAGTTCCAAATGTGTGTTGGTAGAATATATATCCCACGGGGGTAAAATTGAAAAAAGTTGAAAAAAATTTTTTTTTGGGACTTAGTCATTTTTCCGCCGTTTATCAGACTTTCAGATAGGGGAAATGTGAGTGAGCATTCCGATTTCAGTTCCAGAGCGATTCGCCCAATGAGTCCTTGATATTTAGTCGTTTTCAGCCAATTTTCTGGATTTTTGAAAATTTCACTTTTTTGTGAAAATATCCACTAAATGAGGGAATAATATGTGTGAGGGTACCCCAGGAGATTTCCAAATGTGTGTGGGTAGAATATGTATCCCACGGGGGTAAAATTGAAAAAAGTTGAACAAATTTTTTTTTGGACTTAGTCATTTTTCCGGCGTTTATCAGACTTTCAGATAGGGGAAATGTCATTGAGCGTTCCGATTTCAGTTCCAGAGCGATTCGCCCAATGAGTCCTTGATATTTAGTCGTTTTCAGCCAATTTTCTGGATTTTTGAAAATTTCACTTTTTTGTGAAAATATCCACTAAACGAGGGAATAATATGTGTGAGGGTACCCCAGGAGAGTTCCAAATGTGTGTTGGTAGAATATATATCCCACGGGGGTAAAATTGAAAAAAGTTGAAAAAAAATTTTTTTTGGGACTTAGTCATTTTTCCGCCGTTTATCAGACTTTCAGATAGGGGAAATGTGAGTGAGCATTCCGATTTCAGTTACAGAGCGATTCGCCCATTGAGTCCCTGATATTTAGTCGTTTTCAGCCAATTTTCTGGATTTTTGAAAATTTCACTTTTTTGTGAAAATATCCACTAAATGAGGGAATAACATGTGTGAGGGTACCCCAGGAGAGTTCCAAATGTGTGTTGGTAGAATATATATCCCACGGGGGTAAAATTGAAAAAAGTTGAACAAATTTTTTTTTGTACTTAGTCATTTTTCCGGCGTTTATCAGACTTTCAGATAGGGGAAATGTCATTGAGCGTTCCGATTTCAGTTCCAGAGCAATTCGCCCAATGAGTCCTTGATATTTAGTCGTTTTCAGCCAATTTCCTGGATTTTTGAAAATTTCACTTTTTTGTGAAAATATCCACTAAACGAGGGAATAATATGTGTGAGGGTACCCCAGGAGAGTTCCAAATGTGTGTTGGTAGAATATACATCCCACGGGGGTAAAATTGAAAAAAGTTGAAAAAATTTTTTTTTTGGGAATTAGTCATTTTTCCGGCGTTTATCAGACTTTCAGATAGGGGAAATGTGAGTGAGCATTCCGATTTCAGTTCCAGAGCGATTCGCCCAATGAGTCCTTGATATTTAGTCGTTTTCAGCCAATTTTCTGGATTTTTGAAAATTTCACTTTTTTGTGAAAATATCCACTAAACGAGGGAATAATATGTGTGAGGGTACCCCAGGAGAGTTCCAAATGTGTGTTGGTAGAATATATATCCCACGGGGGTAAAATTGAAAAAAGTTGAAAAAAATTTTTTTTTGGGACTTAGTCATTTTTCCGCCGTTTATCAGACTTTCAGATAGGGGAAATGTGAGTGAGCATTCCGATTTCAGTTCCAGAGCGATTCGCCCAATGAGTCCTTGATATTTAGTCGTTTTCAGCCAATTTTCTGGATTTTTGAAAATTTCACTTTTTTGTGAAAATATCCACTAAACGAGGGAATAATATGTGTGAGGGTACCCCAGGAGAGTTCCAAATGTGTGTTGGTAGAATATATATCCCACGGGGGTAAAATTGAAAAAAGTTGAAAAAAATTTTTTTTTGGGACTTAGTCATTTTTCCGGCGTTTATCAGACTTTCAGATACGGGAAATGTGAGTGAGCATTCCGATTTCAGTTCCAGAGCGATTCGCCCAATGAGTCCTTGATATTTAGTCGTTTTCAGCCAATTTTCTGGATTTTTGAAAATTTCACTTTTTTGTGAAAATATCCACTAAATGAGGGAATAACATGTGTGAGGGTACCCCAGGAGAGTTCCAAATGTGTGTGGGTAGAATATATATCCCACGGGGGTAAAATTGAAAAAAGTTTAAAAAAATTTTTTTTTTGGACTTAGTCATTTTTCCGGCGTTTATCAGACTTTCAGATAGGGGAAATGTCATTGAGCGTTCCGATATCAGTTCCAGAGCAATTCGGCCAATGAGTCCTTGATATTTAGTCGTTTTCAGCCAATTTTCTGGATTTTTGAAAATTTCAATTTTTTGGGAAAATATCCACTAAATGAGGGAATAATATGTGTGAGGGTACCCCAGGAGATTTCCAAATGTGTGTGGGTAGAATATATATCCCACGGGGGTAAAATTGAAAAAAGTTGAACAAATTTTTTTTTGTACTTAGTCATTTTTCCGGCGTTTATCAGACTTTCAGATAGGGGAAATGTCAGTGAGCGTTCCGATTTCAGTTCCAGAGCGATTCGCCCAATGAGTCCTTGAAATTTAGTCGCTTTCAGCCAATTTTCTGGATTTTTGAAAATTTCACTTTTTTGTGAAAATATCCACTAAATGAGGGAATAATATGTGTGAGGGTACCCCAGGAGAGTTCCAAATGTGTGTGGGTAGAATATATATCCCACGGGGGTAAAATTGAAAAAAGTTGAACAAATTTTTTTTTGTACTTAGTCATTTTTCCGGCGTTTATCAGACTTTCAGATAGGGGAAATGTCATTGAGCGTTCCGATTTCAGTTCCAGAGCAATTCGCCCAATGAGTCCTTGATATTTAGTCGTTTTCAGCCAATTTCCTGGATTTTTGAAAATTTCACTTTTTTGTGAAAATATCCACTAAACGAGGGAATAATATGTGTGAGGGTACCCCAGGAGAGTTCCAAATGTGTGTTGGTAGAATATACATCCCACGGGGGTAAAATTGAAAAAAGTTGAAAAAATTTTTTTTTTGGGAATTAGTCATTTTTCCGGCGTTTATCAGACTTTCAGATAGGGGAAATGTGAGTGAGCATTCCGATTTCAGTTCCAGAGCGATTCGCCCAATGAGTCCTTGATATTTAGTAGTTTTCAGCCAATTTTCTGGATTTTTGAAAATTTCACTTTTTTGTGAAAATATCCACTAAATGAGGGAATAATATGTGTGAGGGTACCCCAGGAGAGTTCCAAATGTGTGTGGGTAGAATATATATCCCACGGGGGTAAAATTGAAAAAAGTTAAAAAAAATTATTTTTTTGGACTTAGTCATTTTTCCGGCGTTTATCAGACTTTCAGATAGGGAAAATGTCAGTGAGCGTTCCAATTTCAGTTCCAGAGCGATTCGCCCAATGAGTCCTTGATATTTAGTCGTTTTCAGCCAATTTGCTGGATTTTTGAAAATTTCACTTTTTTGTGAAAATATCCACTAAACGAGGGAATAATATGTGTGAGGGTACCCCAGGAGAGTTCCAAATGTGTGTTGGTAGAATATATATCCCACGGGGGTAAAATTGAAAAAAGTTGAAAAAAATTTTTTTTTGGGACTTAGTCATTTTTCCGCCGTTTATCAGACTTTCAGATAGGGGAAATGTGAGTGAGCATTCCGATTTCAGTTCCAGAGCGATTCGCCCAATGAGTCCTTGATATTTAGTCGTTTTCAGCCAATTTTCTGGATTTTTGAAAATTTCACTTTTTTGTGAAAATATCCACTAAATGAGGGAATAATATGTGTGAGGGTACCCCAGGAGAGTTCCAAATGTGTGTGGGTAGAATATATATCCCACGGGGGTAAAATTGAAAAAAGTTGAACAATTTTTTTTTTGGACTTAGTCATTTTTCCGGCGTTTATCAGACTTTCAGATAGGGGAAATGTCAGTGAGCGTTCCGATTTCAGTTCCAGAGTGATTCGCCCAATGAGTCCTTGATATTTAGTCGTTTTCAGCCAATTTTCTGGATTTTTGAAAATTTCACTTTTTTGTGAAAATATCCACTAAATGAGGGAATAATATGTGTGAGGGTACCCCAGGAGAGTTCCAAATGTGTGTGGGTAGAATATATATCCCACGGGGGTAAAATTGAAAAAAGTTTAAAAAAATTTTTTTTTTGGACTTCGTCATTTTTCCGGCGTTTATCCGACTTTCAGATAGGGAAAATGTCAGTGAGCGTTCCAATTTCAGTTCCAGAGCGATTCGCCCAATGAGTCCTTGATATTTAGTCGTTTTCAGCCAATTTTCTGGATTTTTGAAAATTTCACTTTTTTGTGAAAATATCCACTAAACGAGGGAATAATATGTGTGAGGGTACCCCAGGAGAGTTCCAAATGTGTGTTGGTAGAATATACATCCCACGGGGGTAAAATTGAAAAAAGTTGAAAAAATTTTTTTTTTGGGAATTAGTCATTTTTCCGGCGTTTATCAGACTTTCAGATAGGGGAAATGTGAGTGAGCATTCCGATTTCAGTTCCAGAGCGATTCGCCCAATGAGTCCTTGATATTTAGTCGTTTTCAGCCAATTTTCTGGATTTTTGAAAATTTCACTTTTTTGTGAAAATATCCACTAAACGAGGGAATAATATGTGTGAGGGTACCCCAGGAGAGTTCCAAATGTGTGTTGGTAGAATATATATCCCACGGGGGTAAAATTGAAAAAAGTTGAAAAAAATTTTTTTTTGGGACTAAGTCATTTTTCCGCCGTTTATCACACTTTCAGATAGGGGAAATGTGAGTGAGCATTCCGATTTCAGTTCCAGAGCGATTCGCCCAATGAGTCCTTGATATTTAGTCGTTTTCAGCCAATTTTCTGGATTTTTGAAAATTTCACTTTTTTGTGAAAATATCCACTAAATGAGGGAATAATATGTGTGAGGGTACCCCAGGAGAGTTCCAAATGTGTGTGGGTAGAATATATATCCCACGGGGGTAAAATTGAAAAAAGTTGAACAATTTTTTTTTTGGACTTAGTCATTTTTCCGGCGTTTATCAGACTTTCAGATAGGGGAAATGTCAGTGAGCGTTCCGATTTCAGTTCCAGAGTGATTCGCCCAATGAGTCCTTGATATTTAGTCGTTTTCAGCCAATTTTCTGGATTTTTGAAAATTTCACTTTTTTGTGAAAATATCCACTAAATGAGGGAATAATATGTGTGAGGGTACCCCAGGAGAGTTCCAAATGTGTGTGGGTAGAATATATATCCCACGGGGGCAAAATTGAAAAAAGTTTAAAAAAATTTTTTTTTTGGACTTCGTCATTTTTCCGGCGTTTATCCGACTTTCAGATAGGGAAAATGTCAGTGAGCGTTCCAATTTCAGTTCCAGAGCGATTCGCCCAATGAGTCCTTGATATTTAGTCGTTTTCAGCCAATTTTCTGGATTTTTGAAAATTTCACTTTTTTGTGAAAATATCCACTAAACGAGGGAATAATATGTGTGAGGGTACCCCAGGAGAGTTCCAAATGTGTGTTGGTAGAATATACATCCCACGGGGGTAAAATTGAAAAAAGTTGAAAAAATTTTTTTTTTGGGACTTAGTCATTTTTCCGCCGTTTATCAGACTTTCAGATAGGGGAAATGTGAGTGAGCATTCCGATTTCAGTTCCAGAGCGATTCGCCCAATGAGTCCTTGATATTTAGTCGTTTTCAGCCAATTTTCTGGATTTTTGAAAATTTCACTTTTTTGTGAAAATATCCACTAAATGAGGGAATAATATGTGTGAGGGTACCCCAGGAGATTTCCAAATGTGTGTGGGTAGAATATATATCCCACGGGGGTAAAATTGAAAAAAGTTGAACAAATTTTTTTTTGGACTTAGTCATTTTTCCGGCGTTTATCAGACTTTCAGATAGGGGAAATGTCATTGAGCGTTCCGATTTCAGTTCCAGAGCAATTCGCCCAATGAGTCCTTGATATTTAGTCGTTTTCAGCCAATTTCCTGGATTTTTGAAAATTTCACTTTTTTGTGAAAATATCCACTAAACGAGGGAATAATATGTGTGAGGGTACCCCAGGAGAGTTCCAAATGTGTGTTGGTAGAATATACATCCCACGGGGGTAAAATTGAAAAAAGTTGAAAAAATTTTTTTTTTGGAAATTAGTCATTTTTCCGGCGTTTATCAGACTTTCAGATAGGGGAAATGTGAGTGAGCATTCCGATTTCAGTTCCAGAGCGATTCACCCAATGAGTCCTTGATATTTAGTCGTTTTCAGCCAATTTTCTGGATTTTTGAAAATTTCACTTTTTTGTGAAAATATCCACTAAATGAGGGAATAATATGTGTGAGGGTACCCCAGGAGAGTTCCAAATGTGTGTGGGTAGAATATATATCCCACGGGGGTAAAATTGAAAAAAGTTTAAAAAAATTTTTTTTTTGGACTTAGTCATTTTTCCGGCGTTTATCAGACTTTCAGATAGGGAAAATGTCAGTGAGCGTTATAATTTCAGTTCCAGAGCGATTCGCCCAATGAGTCCTTGATATTTAGTCGTTTTCAGCCAATTTTCTGGATTTTTGAAAACTCACTTTTTTGTGAAAATATCCACTAAATGAGGGAATAATATGTGTGAGGGTACCCCAGGAGATTTCCAAATGTGTGTGGGTAGAATATATATCCCACGGGGGTAAAATTGAAAAAAGTTGAACAAATTTTTTTTTGGACTTAGTCATTTTTCCGGCGTTTATCAGACTTTCAGATAGGGGAAATGTGAGTGAGCATTCCGATTTCAGTTCCAGAGCGATTCGCCCAATGAGTCCTTGATATTTAGTCGTTTTCAGCCAATTTTCTGGATTTTTGAAAATTTCACTTTTTTGTGAAAATATCCACTAAATGAGGGAATAATATGTGTGAGGGTACCCCAGGAGAGTTCCAAATGTGTGTGGGTAGAATATACATCCCACGGGGGTAAAATTAAAAAAAGTTGAAAAAATTTTTTTTTGGACTTAGTCATTTTTCCGCCGTTTATCAGACTTTCAGATAGGGGAAATGTGAGTGAGCATTCCGATTTCAGTTCCAGAGCGATTCGCCCAATGAGTCCTTGATATTTAGTCGTTTTCAGCCAATTTTCTGGATTTTTGAAAATTTCACTTTTTTGTGAAAATATCCACTAAATGAGGGAATAATATGTGTGAGGGTACCCCAGGAGATTTCCAAATGTGTGTGGGTAGAATATATATCCCACGGGGGTAAAATTGAAAAAAGTTGAACAAATTTTTTTTTGGACTTAGTCATTTTTCCGGCGTTTATCAGACTTTCAGATAGGGGAAATGTCATTGAGCGTTCCGATTTCAGTTCCAGAGCAATTCGCCCAATGAGTCCTTGATATTTAGTCGTTTTCAGCCAATTTTCTGGATTTTTGAAAATTTCACTTTTTTGTGAACATATCCACTAAACGAGGGATTAATATGTGTGAGGGTACCCCAGGAGAGTTCCAAATGTGTGTTGGTAGAATATATATCCCACGGGGGTAAAATTGAAAAAAGTTGAAAAAAATTTTTTTTTGGGACTTAGTCATTTTTCCGCCGTTTATCAGTCTTTCAGATAGGGGAAATGTGAGTGAGCATTCCGATTTCAGTTCCAGAGCGATTCGCCCAATGAGTCCTTGATATTTAGTCGTTTTCAGCCAATTTTCTGGATTTTTGAAAATTTCACTTTTTTGTGAAAATATCCACTAAACGAGGGAATAATATGTGTGAGGGTACCCCAGGAGAGTTCCAAATGTGTGTGGGTAGAAAATATATCCCACGGGGGTAAAATTGAAAAAAGTTTAAAAAAATTTTTTTTTTGGACTTAGTCATTTTTCCGGCGTTTATCAGACTTTCAGATAGGGGAAATGTCATTGAGCGTTCCGATATCAGTTCCAGAGCAATTCGGCCAATGAGTCCTTGATATTTAGTCGTTTTCAGCCAATTTTCTGGATTTTTGAAAATTTCAATTTTTTGTGAAAATATCCACTAAATGAGGGAATAATATGTGTGAGGGTACCCCAGGAGATTTCCAAATGTGTGTGGGTAGAATATATATCCCACGGGGGTAAAATTGAAAAAAGTTGAACAAATTTTTTTTTGTACTTAGTCATTTTTCCGGCGTTTATCAGACTTTCAGATAGGGGAAATGTCATTGAGCGTTCCGATTTCAGTTCCAGAGCAATTCGCCCAATGAGTCCTTGATATTTAGTCGTTTTCAGCCAATTTCCTGGATTTTTGAAAATTTCACTTTTTTGTGAAAATATCCACTAAACGAGGGAATAATATGTGTGAGGGTACCCCAGGAGAGTTCCAAATGTGTGTTGGTAGAATATACATCCCACGGGGGTAAAATTGAAAAAAGTTGAAAAAATTTTTTTTTTGGAAATTAGTCATTTTTCCGGCGTTTATCAGACTTTCAGATAGGGGAAATGTGAGTGAGCATTCCGATTTCAGTTCCAGAGCGATTCACCCAATGAGTCCTTGATATTTAGTCGTTTTCAGCCAATTTTCTGGATTTTTGAAAATTTCACTTTTTTGTGAAAATATCCACTAAATGAGGGAATAATATGTGTGAGGGTACCCCAGGAGAGTTCCAAATGTGTGTGGGTAGAATATATATCCCACGGGGGTAAAATTGAAAAAAGTTTAAAAAAATTTTTTTTTTGGACTTAGTCATTTTTCCGGCGTTTATCAGACTTTCAGATAGGGAAAATGTCAGTGAGCGTTATAATTTCAGTTCCAGAGCGATTCGCCCAATGAGTCCTTGATATTTAGTCGTTTTCAGCCAATTTTCTGGATTTTTGAAAACTCACTTTTTTGTGAAAATATCCACTAAATGAGGGAATAATATGTGTGAGGGTACCCCAGGAGATTTCCAAATGTGTGTGGGTAGAATATATATCCCACGGGGGTAAAATTGAAAAAAGTTGAACAAATTTTTTTTTGGACTTAGTCATTTTTCCGGCGTTTATCAGACTTTCAGATAGGGGAAATGTGAGTGAGCATTCCGATTTCAGTTCCAGAGCGATTCGCCCAATGAGTCCTTGATATTTAGTCGTTTTCAGCCAATTTTCTGGATTTTTGAAAATTTCACTTTTTTGTGAAAATATCCACTAAATGAGGGAATAATATGTGTGAGGGTACCCCAGGAGAGTTCCAAATGTGTGTGGGTAGAATATACATCCCACGGGGGTAAAATTAAAAAAAGTTGAAAAAATTTTTTTTTTGGGAATTAGTCATTTTTCCGGCGTTTATCAGACTTTCAGATAGGGAAAATGTCAGTGAGCGTTCCAATTTCAGTTCCAGAGCGATTCGCCCAATGAGTCCTTGATATTTAGTCGTTTTCAGCCAATTTTCTGGATTTTTGAAAATTTCACTTTTTTGTGAAAATATCCACTAAATGAGGGAATAATATGTGTGAGGGTACCCCAGGAGATTTCCAAATGTGTGTGGGTAGAATATATATCCCACGGGGTAAAATTGAAAAAAGTTGAACAAATTTTTTTTTGGACTTAGTCATTTTTCCGGCGTTTATCAGACTTTCAGATAGGGGAAATGTCAGTGAGCGTTCCGATTTTAGTTCCAGAGCGATTCGCCCAATGAGTCCTTGATATTTAGTCGTTTTCAGCCAATTTTCTGGATTTTTGAAAATTTCACTTTTTTGTGAAAATATCCACTAAATGAGGGAATAACATGTGTGAGGGTACCCCAGGAGAGTTCCAAATGTGTGTGGGTAGAATATATATCCCACGGGGGTAAAATTGAAAAAAGTTGAACAAATTTTTTTTTGTACTTAGTCATTTTTCCGGCGTTTATCAGACTTTCAGATAGGGGAAATGTCATTGAGCGTTCCGATTTCAGTTCCAGAGCAATTCGCCCAATGAGTCCTTGATATTTAGTCGTTTTCAGCCAATTTCCTGGATTTTTGAAAATTTCACTTTTTTGTGAAAATATCCACTAAACGAGGGAATAATATGTGTGAGGGTACCCCAGGAGAGTTCCAAATGTGTGTTGGTAGAATATACATCCCACGGGGGTAAAATTGAAAAAAGTTGAAAAAATTTTTTTTTTGGGAATTAGTCATTTTTCCGGCGTTTATCAGACTTTCAGATAGGGGAAATGTGAGTGAGCATTCCGATTTCAGTTCCAGAGCGATTCAACCAATGAGTCCTTGATATTTAGTCGTTTTCAGCCAATTTTCTGGATTTTTGAAAATTTCACTTTTTTGTGAAAATATCCACTAAATGAGGGAATAATATGTGTGAGGGTACCCCAGGAGAGTTCCAAATGTGTGTGGGTAGAATATATATCCCACGGGGGTAAAATTGAAAAAAGTTTAAAAAAATTTTTTTTTTGGACTTAGTCATTTTTCCGGCGTTTATCAGACTTTCAGATAGGGAAAATGTCAGTGAGCGTTCCAATTTCAGTTCCAGAGCGATTCGCCCAATGAGTCCTTGATATTTAGTCGTTTTCAGCCAATTTTCTGGATTTTTGAAAATTTCACTTTTTTGTGAAAATATCCACTAAATGAGGGAATAATATGTGTGAGGGTACCCCAGGAGATTTCCAAATGTGTGTGGGTAGAATATATATCCCACGGGGGTAAAATTGAAAAAAGTTGAACAAATTTTTTTTTGGACTTAGTCATTTTTCCGGCGTTTATCAGACTTTCAGATAGGGGAAATGTCATTGAGCGTTCCGATTTCAGTTCCAGAGCAATTCGCCCAATGAGTCCTTGATATTTAGTCGTTTTCAGCCAATTTTCTGGATTTTTGAAAATTTCACTTTTTTGTGAAAATATCCACTAAATGAGGGAATAATATGTGTGAGGGTACCCCAGGAGATTTCCAAATGTGTGTGGGTAGAATATATATCCCACGGGGTAAAATTGAAAAAAGTTGAACAAATTTTTTTTTGGACTTAGTCATTTTTCTGGCGTTTGTCAGACTTTCAGATAGGGGAAATGTCAGTGAGCGTTCCGATTTCAGTTCCAGAGCGATTCGCCCAATGAGTCCTTGATATTTAGTCGTTTTCAGCCAATTTTCTGGATTTTTGAAAATTTCACTTTTTTGTGAAAATATCCACTAAACGAGGGAATAATATGTGTGAGGGTACCCCAGGAGAGTTCCAAATGTGTGTTGGTAGAATATATATCCCACGGGGGTAAAATTGAAAAAAGTTGAAAAAAATTTTTTTTTGGGACTTAGTCATTTTTCCGCCGTTTATCAGACTTTCAGATAGGGGAAATGTGAGTGAGCATTCCGATTTCAGTTCCAGAGCGATTCGCCCAATGAGTCCTTGATATTTAGTCGTTTTCAGCCAATTTTCTGGATTTTTGAAAATTTCACTTTTTTGTGAAAATATCCACTAAATGAGGGAATAACATGTGTGAGGGTACCCCAGGAGAGTTCCAAATGTGTGTGGGTAGAATATATATCCCACGGGGGTAAAATTGAAAAAAGTTTAAAAAAATTTTTTTTTTGGACTTAGTCATTTTTCCGGCGTTTATCAGACTTTCAGATAGGGGAAATGTCATTGAGCGTTCCGATATCAGTTCCAGAGCAATTCGGCCAATGAGTCCTTGATATTTAGTCGTTTTCAGCCAATTTCCTGGATTTTTGAAAATTTCACTTTTTTGTGAAAATATCCACTAAACGAGGGAATAATATGTGTGAGGGTACCCCAGGAGAGTTCCAAATGTGTGTTGGTAGAATATACATCCCACGGGGGTAAAATTGAAAAAAGTTGAAAAAAATTTTTTTTTGGGAATTAGTCATTTTTCCGGCGTTTATCAGACTTTCAGATAGGGGAAATGTGAGTGAGCATTCCGATTTCAGTTCCAGAGCGATTCACCCAATGAGTCCTTGATATTTAGTCGTTTTCAGCCAATTTTCTGGATTTTTGAAAATTTCACTTTTTTGTGAAAATATCCACTAAATGAGGGAATAATATGTGTGAGGGTACCCCAGGAGAGTTCCAAATGTGTGTGGGTAGAATATATATCACACGGGGGTAAAATTGAAAAAAGTTAAAAAAAATTTTTTTTGGGACTTAGTCATTTTTCCGGCGTTTATCAGACTTTCAGATAGGGAAAATGTCAGTGAGCGTTCCAATTTCAATTCCAGAGCGATTCGCCCAATGAGTCCTTGATATTTAGTCGTTTTCAGCCAATTTTCTGGATTTTTGAAAATTTCACTTTTTTGTGAAAATATCCACTAAACGAGGGAATAATATGTGTGAGGGTACCCCTGGAGAGTTCCAAATGTGTGTGGGTAGAATATATATCCCACGGGGGTAAAATTGAAAAAAGTTGAAAAAAAATTTTTTTTGGACTTAGTTATTTTTCCGGCGTTTATCAGACTTTCAGATAGGGGAAATGTCAGTGAGCGTACCGATTTCAGTTCCAGAGCGATTCGCCCAATGAGTCCTTGATATTTAGTCGTTTTCAGCCAATTTTCTGGATTTTTGAAAATTTCACTTTTTTGTGAAAATATCCACTAAACGAGGGAATAATATGTGTGAGGGTACCCCAGGAGAGTTCCAAATGTGTGTTGGTAGAATATATATCCCACGGGGGTAAAATTGAAAAAAGTTGAAAAAAAATTTTTTTTGGGACTTAGTCATTTTTCCGCCGTTTATCAGACTTTCAGATAGGGGAAATGTGAGTGAGCATTCCGATTTCAGTTCCAGAGCGATTCGCCCAATGAGTCCTTGATATTTAGTCGTTTTCAGCCAATTTTCTGGATTTTTGAAAATTTCACTTTTTTGTGAAAATATCCACTAAATGAGGGAATAATATGTGTGAGGGTACCCCAGGAGAGTTCCAAATGTGTGTGGGTAGAATATATATATATCCCACGGGGGTAAAATTGAAAAAAGTTGAAAAAAATTTTTTTTGGGGACTTAGTCATTTTTCCGGCGTTTATCAGACTTTCAGATAGGGAAAATGTCAGTGAGCGTTCCAATTTCAGTTCCAGAGCGATTCGCCCAATGAGTCCTTGATATTTAGTCGTTTTCTTCCAATTTTCTGGATTTTTGAAAATTTCACTTTTTTGTGAAAATATCCACTAAATGAGGGAATAATATGTGTGAGGGTACCCCAGGAGATTTCCAAATGTGTGTGGGTAGAATATATATCCCACGGGGGTAAAATTGAAAAAAGTTGAACAAATTTTTTTTTGGACTTAGTCATTTTTCCGGCGTTTATCAGACTTTCAGATAGGGGAAATGTCATTGAGCGTTCCGATTTCAGTTCCAGAGCAATTCGCCCAATGAGTCCTTGATATTTAGTCGTTTTCAGCCAATTTCCTGGATTTTTGAAAATTTCACTTTTTTGTGAAAATATCCACTAAACGAGGGAATAATATGTGTGAGGGTACCCCAGGAGAGTTCCAAATGTGTGTGGGTAGAATATATATCCCACGGGGGTAAAATTGAAAAAAGTTGAAAAAAAATTTTTTTTGGACTTAGTTACTTTTCCGGCGTTTATCAGACTTTCAGATAGGGGAAATGTCAGTGAGCGTTCCGATTTCAGTTCCAGAGCGATTCGCCCAATGAGTCCTTGATATTTAGTCGTTTTCAGCCAATTTTCTGGATTTTTGAAAATTTCACTTTTTTGTGAAAATATCCACTAAATGAGGGAATAATATGTGTGAGGGTACCCCAGGAGAGTTCCAAATGTGTGTGGGTAGAATATATATATATCCCACGGGGGTAAAATTGAAAAAAGTTGAGAAAATTTTTTTTTTGGACTTAGTCATTTTTCCGGCATTTATCAGACTTTCAGATAGGGGAAATGTGAGTGAGCATTACGATTTCAGTTCCAGAGCGATTCGCCCAATGAGTCCTTGATATTTAGTCGTTTTCAGCCAATTTTCTGGATTTTTGAAAATTTCACTTTTTTGTGAAAATATCCACTAAACGAGGGAATAATATGTGTGAGGGTACCCCAGGAGAATTCCAAATGTGTGTGGGTAGAATATATATCCCACGGGGGTAAAATTGAAAAAAGTTTAACAAATTTTTTTTTGGACTTAGTTATTTTTCCGGCGTTTATCAGACTTTCAGATAGGGGAAATGTCAGTGAGCGTTCCGATTTCAGTTCCAGAGCGATTCGCCCAATGAGTCCTTGATATTTAGTCGTTTTCAGCCAATTTTCTGGATTTTTGAAAATTTCACTTTTTTGTGAAAATATCCACTAAACGAGGGAATAATATGTGTGAGGGTACCCCAGGAGAGTTCCAAATGTGTGTTGGTAGAATATATATCCCACGGGGGTAAAATTGAAAAAAGTTGAAAAAAATTTTTTTTTGGGACTTAGTCATTTTTCCGCCGTTTATCAGACTTTCAGATAGGGGAAATGTGAGTGAGCATTCCGATTTCAGTTCCAGAGCGATTCGCCCAATCAGTCCTTGATATTTAGTCGTTTTCAGCCAATTTTCTGGATTTTTGAAAATTTCACTTTTTTGTGAAAATATCCACTAAACGAGGGAATAATATGTGTGAGGGTACCCCAGGAGAATTCCAAATGTGTGTGGGTAGAATATATATCCCACGGGGGTAAAATTGAAAAAAGTTGAACAAATTTTTTTTTGGACTTAGTCATTTTTCCGGCGTTTATCAGACTTTCAGATAGGGGAAATGTCAGTGAGCGTTCCGATTTCAGTTCCAGAGCAATTCGCCCAATGAGTCCTTGATATTTAGTCGTTTTCAGCCAATTTTCTGGATTTTTGAAAATTTCACTTTTTTGTGAAAATATCCACTAAACGAGGGAATAATATGTGTGAGGGTACCCCAGGAGAGTTCCAAATGTGTGTTGGTAGAATATATATCCCACGGGGGTAAAATTGAAAAAAGTTGAAAAAAATTTTTTTTTGGGACTTAGTCATTTTTCCGCCGTTTATCAGACTTTCAGATAGGGGAAATGTGAGTGAGCATTCCGATTTCAGTTCCAGAGCGATTCGCCCAATGAGTCCTTGATATTTAGTCGTTTTCAGCCAATTTTCTGGATTTTTGAAAATTTCACTTTTTTGTGAAAATATCCACTAAACGAGGGAATAATATGTGTGAGGGTACCCCAGGAGAATTCCAAATGTGTGTGGGTAGAATATATATCCCACGGGGGTAAAATTGAAAAAAGTTGAACAAATTTTTTTTTGGACTTAGTCATTTTTCCGGCGTTTATCAGACTTTCAGATAGGGGAAATGTCAGTGAGCGTTCCGATTTCAGTTCCAGAGCAATTCGCCCAATGAGTCCTTGATATTTAGTCGTTTTCAGCCAATTTTCTGGATTTTTGAAAATTTCACTTTTTTGTGAAAATATCCACTAAATGAGGGAATAATATGTGTGAGGGTACCCCAGGAGAGTTCCAAATGTGTGTGGGTAGAATATATATCACACGGGGATAAAATTGAAAAAAGTTTAAAAAAAATTTTTTGGGGACTTAGTCATTTTTCCGGCGTTTATCAGACTTTCAGATAGGGAAAATGTCAGTGAGCATTCCGATTTCAGTTCCAGAGCGATTCGCCCAATGAGTCCTTGATATTTAGTCGTTTTCAGCCAATTTTCTGGATTTTTGAAAATTTCACTTTTTTGTGAAAATATCCACTAAATGAGGGAATAACATGTGTGAGGGTACCCCAGGAGAGTTCCAAATGTGTGTGGGTAGAATATATATCCCACGGGGGTAAAATTGAAAAAAGTTTAAAAAAATTTTTTTTTTGGACTTAGTCATTTTTCCGGCGTTTATCAGACTTTCAGATAGGGGAAATGTCATTGAGCGTTCCGATATCAGTTCCAGAGCAATTCGGCCAATGAGTCCTTGATATTTAGTCGTTTTCAGCCAATTTTCTGGATTTTTGAAAATTTCAATTTTTTGTGAAAATATCCACTAAATGAGGGAATAATATGTGTGAGGGTACCCCAGGAGATTTCCAAATGTGTGTGGGTAGAATATATATCCCACGGGGTTAAAATTGAAAAAAGTTGAACAAATTTTTTTTTGTACTTAGTCATTTTTCCGGCGTTTATCAGACTTTCAGATAGGGGAAATGTCATTGAGCGTTCCGATTTCAGTTCCAGAGCAATTCGCCCAATGAGTCCTTGATATTTAGTCGTTTTCAGCCAATTTCCTGGATTTTTGAAAATTTCACTTTTTTGTGAAAATATCCACTAAACGAGGGAATAATATGTGTGAGGGTACCCCAGGAGAGTTCCAAATGTGTGTTGGTAGAATATACATCCCACGGGGGTAAAATTGAAAAAAGTTGAAAAAATTTTTTTTTTGGGAATTAGTCATTTTTCCGGCGTTTATCAGACTTTCAGATAGGGGAAATGTGAGTGAGCATTCCGATTTCAGTTCCAGAGCGATTCACCCAATGAGTCCTTGATATTTAGTCGTTTTCAGCCAATTTTCTGGATTTTTGAAAATTTCACTTTTTTGTGAAAATATCCACTAAATGAGGGAATAATATGTGTGAGGGTACCCCAGGAGAGTTCCAAATGTGTGTGGGTAGAATATATATCCCACGGGGGTAAAATTGAAAAAAGTTGAAAAAAAATTTTTTTTGGACTTAGTTATTTTTCCGGCGTTTATCAGACTTTCAGATAGGGGAAATGTCAGTGAGCGTACCGATTTCAGTTCCAGAGCGATTCGCCCAATGAGTCCTTGATATTTAGTCGTTTTCAGCCAATTTTCTGGATTTTTGAAAATTTCACTTTTTTGTGAAAATATCCACTAAACGAGGGAATAATATGTGTGAGGGTACCCCAGGAGAGTTCCAAATGTGTGTTGGTAGAATATATATCCCACGGGGGTAAAATTGAAAAAAGTTGAAAAAAAATTTTTTTTGGGACTTAGTCATTTTTCCGCCGTTTATCAGACTTTCAGATAGGGGAAATGTGAGTGAGCATTCCGATTTCAGTTCCAGAGCGATTCGCCCAATGAGTCCTTGATATTTAGTCGTTTTCAGCCAATTTTCTGGATTTTTGAAAATTTCACTTTTTTGTGAAAATATCCACTAAATGAGGGAATAATATGTGTGAGGGTACCCCAGGAGAGTTCCAAATGTGTGTGGGTAGAATATATATATATCCCACGGGGGTAAAATTGAAAAAAGTTGAAAAAAATTTTTTTTGGGGACTTAGTCATTTTTCCGGCGTTTATCAGACTTTCAGATAGGGAAAATGTCAGTGAGCGTTCCAATTTCAGTTCCAGAGCGATTCGCCCAATGAGTCCTTGATATTTAGTCGTTTTCTTCCAATTTTCTGGATTTTTGAAAATTTCACTTTTTTGTGAAAATATCCACTAAATGAGGGAATAATATGTGTGAGGGTACCCCAGGAGATTTCCAAATGTGTGTGGGTAGAATATATATCCCACGGGGGTAAAATTGAAAAAAGTTGAACAAATTTTTTTTTGGACTTAGTCATTTTTCCGGCGTTTATCAGACTTTCAGATAGGGGAAATGTCATTGAGCGTTCCGATTTCAGTTCCAGAGCAATTCGCCCAATGAGTCCTTGATATTTAGTCGTTTTCAGCCAATTTCCTGGATTTTTGAAAATTTCACTTTTTTGTGAAAATATCCACTAAACGAGGGAATAATATGTGTGAGGGTACCCCAGGAGAGTTCCAAATGTGTGTGGGTAGAATATATATCCCACGGGGGTAAAATTGAAAAAAGTTGAAAAAAAATTTTTTTTGGACTTAGTTACTTTTCCGGCGTTTATCAGACTTTCAGATAGGGGAAATGTCAGTGAGCGTTCCGATTTCAGTTCCAGAGCGATTCGCCCAATGAGTCCTTGATATTTAGTCGTTTTCAGCCAATTTTCTGGATTTTTGAAAATTTCACTTTTTTGTGAAAATATCCACTAAATGAGGGAATAATATGTGTGAGGGTACCCCAGGAGAGTTCCAAATGTGTGTGGGTAGAATATATATATATCCCACGGGGGTAAAATTGAAAAAAGTTGAGAAAAATTTTTTTTTGGACTTAGTCATTTTTCCGGCATTTATCAGACTTTCAGATAGGGGAAATGTGAGTGAGCATTACGATTTCAGTTCCAGAGCGATTCGCCCAATGAGTCCTTGATATTTAGTCGTTTTCAGCCAATTTTCTGGATTTTTGAAAATTTCACTTTTTTGTGAAAATATCCACTAAACGAGGGAATAATATGTGTGAGGGTACCCCAGGAGAATTCCAAATGTGTGTGGGTAGAATATATATCCCACGGGGGTAAAATTGAAAAAAGTTTAACAAATTTTTTTTTGGACTTAGTTATTTTTCCGGCGTTTATCAGACTTTCAGATAGGGGAAATGTCAGTGAGCGTTCCGATTTCAGTTCCAGAGCGATTCGCCCAATGAGTCCTTGATATTTAGTCGTTTTCAGCCAATTTTCTGGATTTTTGAAAATTTCACTTTTTTGTGAAAATATCCACTAAATGAGGGAATAATATGTGTGAGGGTACCCCAGGAGATTTCCAAATGTGTGTGGGTAGAATATATATCCCACGGGGTAAAATTGAAAAAAGTTGAACAAATTTTTTTTTGGACTTAGTCATTTTTCTGGCGTTTGTCAGACTTTCAGATAGGGGAAATGTCAGTGAGCGTTCCGATTTCAGTTCCAGAGCGATTCGCCCAATGAGTCCTTGATATTTAGTCGTTTTCAGCCAATTTTCTGGATTTTTGAAAATTTCACTTTTTTGTGAAAATATCCACTAAACGAGGGAATAATATGTGTGAGGGTACCCCAGGAGAGTTCCAAATGTGTGTTGGTAGAATATATATCCCACGGGGGTAAAATTGAAAAAAGTTGAAAAAAATTTTTTTTTGGGACTTAGTCATTTTTCCGCCGTTTATCAGACTTTCAGATAGGGGAAATGTGAGTGAGCATTCCGATTTCAGTTCCAGAGCGATTCGCCCAATGAGTCCTTGATATTTAGTCGTTTTCAGCCAATTTTCTGGATTTTTGAAAATTTCACTTTTTTGTGAAAATATCCACTAAATGAGGGAATAACATGTGTGAGGGTACCCCAGGAGAGTTCCAAATGTGTGTGGGTAGAATATATATCCCACGGGGGTAAAATTGAAAAAAGTTTAAAAAAATTTTTTTTTTGGACTTAGTCATTTTTCCGGCGTTTATCAGACTTTCAGATAGGGGAAATGTCATTGAGCGTTCCGATATCAGTTCCAGAGCAATTCGGCCAATGAGTCCTTGATATTTAGTCGTTTTCAGCCAATTTCCTGGATTTTTGAAAATTTCACTTTTTTGTGAAAATATCCACTAAACGAGGGAATAATATGTGTGAGGGTACCCCAGGAGAGTTCCAAATGTGTGTTGGTAGAATATACATCCCACGGGGGTAAAATTGAAAAAAGTTGAAAAAAATTTTTTTTTGGGAATTAGTCATTTTTCCGGCGTTTATCAGACTTTCAGATAGGGGAAATGTGAGTGAGCATTCCGATTTCAGTTCCAGAGCGATTCACCCAATGAGTCCTTGATATTTAGTCGTTTTCAGCCAATTTTCTGGATTTTTGAAAATTTCACTTTTTTGTGAAAATATCCACTAAATGAGGGAATAATATGTGTGAGGGTACCCCAGGAGAGTTCCAAATGTGTGTGGGTAGAATATATATCACACGGGGGTAAAATTGAAAAAAGTTAAAAAAAATTTTTTTTGGGACTTAGTCATTTTTCCGGCGTTTATCAGACTTTCAGATAGGGAAAATGTCAGTGAGCGTTCCAATTTCAATTCCAGAGCGATTCGCCCAATGAGTCCTTGATATTTAGTCGTTTTCAGCCAATTTTCTGGATTTTTGAAAATTTCACTTTTTTGTGAAAATATCCACTAAACGAGGGAATAATATGTGTGAGGGTACCCCTGGAGAGTTCCAAATGTGTGTGGGTAGAATATATATCCCACGGGGGTAAAATTGAAAAAAGTTGAAAAAAAATTTTTTTTGGACTTAGTTATTTTTCCGGCGTTTATCAGACTTTCAGATAGGGGAAATGTCAGTGAGCGTACCGATTTCAGTTCCAGAGCGATTCGCCCAATGAGTCCTTGATATTTAGTCGTTTTCAGCCAATTTTCTGGATTTTTGAAAATTTCACTTTTTTGTGAAAATATCCACTAAACGAGGGAATAATATGTGTGAGGGTACCCCAGGAGAGTTCCAAATGTGTGTTGGTAGAATATATATATATCCCACGGGGGTAAAATTGAAAAAAGTTGAAAAAAATTTTTTTTGGGGACTTAGTCATTTTTCCGGCGTTTATCAGACTTTCAGATAGGGAAAATGTCAGTGAGCGTTCCAATTTCAGTTCCAGAGCGATTCGCCCAATGAGTCCTTGATATTTAGTCGTTTTCTTCCAATTTTCTGGATTTTTGAAAATTTCACTTTTTTGTGAAAATATCCACTAAATGAGGGAATAATATGTGTGAGGGTACCCCAGGAGATTTCCAAATGTGTGTGGGTAGAATATATATCCCACGGGGGTAAAATTGAAAAAAGTTGAACAAATTTTTTTTTGGACTTAGTCATTTTTCCGGCGTTTATCAGACTTTCAGATAGGGGAAATGTCATTGAGCGTTCCGATTTCAGTTCCAGAGCAATTCGCCCAATGAGTCCTTGATATTTAGTCGTTTTCAGCCAATTTCCTGGATTTTTGAAAATTTCACTTTTTTGTGAAAATATCCACTAAACGAGGGAATAATATGTGTGAGGGTACCCCAGGAGAGTTCCAAATGTGTGTGGGTAGAATATATATCCCACGGGGGTAAAATTGAAAAAAGTTGAAAAAAAATTTTTTTTGGACTTAGTTACTTTTCCGGCGTTTATCAGACTTTCAGATAGGGGAAATGTCAGTGAGCGTTCCGATTTCAGTTCCAGAGCGATTCGCCCAATGAGTCCTTGATATTTAGTCGTTTTCAGCCAATTTTCTGGATTTTTGAAAATTTCACTTTTTTGTGAAAATATCCACTAAATGAGGGAATAATATGTGTGAGGGTACCCCAGGAGAGTTCCAAATGTGTGTGGGTAGAATATATATATATCCCACGGGGGTAAAATTGAAAAAAGTTGAGAAAAATTTTTTTTTGGACTTAGTCATTTTTCCGGCATTTATCAGACTTTCAGATAGGGGAAATGTGAGTGAGCATTACGATTTCAGTTCCAGAGCGATTCGCCCAATGAGTCCTTGATATTTAGTCGTTTTCAGCCAATTTTCTGGATTTTTGAAAATTTCACTTTTTTGTGAAAATATCCACTAAACGAGGGAATAATATGTGTGAGGGTACCCCAGGAGAATTCCAAATGTGTGTGGGTAGAATATATATCCCACGGGGGTAAAATTGAAAAAAGTTTAACAAATTTTTTTTTGGACTTAGTTATTTTTCCGGCGTTTATCAGACTTTCAGATAGGGGAAATGTCAGTGAGCGTTCCGATTTCAGTTCCAGAGCGATTCGCCCAATGAGTCCTTGATATTTAGTCGTTTTCAGCCAATTTTCTGGATTTTTGAAAATTTCACTTTTTTGTGAAAATATCCACTAAACGAGGGAATAATATGTGTGAGGGTACCCCAGGAGAGTTCCAAATGTGTGTTGGTAGAATATATATCCCACGGGGGTAAAATTGAAAAAAGTTGAAAAAAATTTTTTTTTGGGACTTAGTCATTTTTCCGCCGTTTATCAGACTTTCAGATAGGGGAAATGTGAGTGAGCATTCCGATTTCAGTTCCAGAGCGATTCGCCCAATGAGTCCTTGATATTTAGTCGTTTTCAGCCAATTTTCTGGATTTTTGAAAATTTCACTTTTTTGTGAAAATATCCACTAAACGAGGGAATAATATGTGTGAGGGTACCCCAGGAGAATTCCAAATGTGTGTGGGTAGAATATATATCCCACGGGGGTAAAATTGAAAAAAGTTGAACAAATTTTTTTTTGGACTTAGTCATTTTTCCGGCGTTTATCAGACTTTCAGATAGGGGAAATGTCAGTGAGCGTTCCGATTTCAGTTCCAGAGCAATTCGCCCAATGAGTCCTTGATATTTAGTCGTTTTCAGCCAATTTTCTGGATTTTTGAAAATTTCACTTTTTTGTGAAAATATCCACTAAACGAGGGAATAATATGTGTGAGGGTACCCCAGGAGAGTTCCAAATGTGTGTTGGTAGAATATATATCCCACGGGGGTAAAATTGAAAAAAGTTGAAAAAAATTTTTTTTTGGGACTTAGTCATTTTTCCGCCGTTTATCAGACTTTCAGATAGGGGAAATGTGAGTGAGCATTCCGATTTCAGTTCCAGAGCGATTCGCCCAATGAGTCCTTGATATTTAGTCGTTTTCAGCCAATTTTCTGGATTTTTGAAAATTTCACTTTTTTGTGAAAATATCCACTAAACGAGGGAATAATATGTGTGAGGGTACCCCAGGAGAATTCCAAATGTGTGTGGGTAGAATATATATCCCACGGGGGTAAAATTGAAAAAAGTTGAACAAATTTTTTTTTGGACTTAGTCATTTTTCCGGCGTTTATCAGACTTTCAGATAGGGGAAATGTCAGTGAGCGTTCCGATTTCAGTTCCAGAGCAATTCGCCCAATGAGTCCTTGATATTTAGTCGTTTTCAGCCAATTTTCTGGATTTTTGAAAATTTCACTTTTTTGTGAAAATATCCACTAAATGAGGGAATAATATGTGTGAGGGTACCCCAGGAGAGTTCCAAATGTGTGTGGGTAGAATATATATCACACGGGGATAAAATTGAAAAAAGTTTAAAAAAAATTTTTTGGGGACTTAGTCATTTTTCCGGCGTTTATCAGACTTTCAGATAGGGAAAATGTCAGTGAGCATTCCGATTTCAGTTCCAGAGCGATTCGCCCAATGAGTCCTTGATATTTAGTCGTTTTCAGCCAATTTTCTGGATTTTTGAAAATTTCACTTTTTTGTGAAAATATCCACTAAATGAGGGAATAACATGTGTGAGGGTACCCCAGGAGAGTTCCAAATGTGTGTGGGTAGAATATATATCCCACGGGGGTAAAATTGAAAAAAGTTTAAAAAAATTTTTTTTTTGGACTTAGTCATTTTTCCGGCGTTTATCAGACTTTCAGATAGGGGAAATGTCATTGAGCGTTCCGATATCAGTTCCAGAGCAATTCGGCCAATGAGTCCTTGATATTTAGTCGTTTTCAGCCAATTTTCTGGATTTTTGAAAATTTCAATTTTTTGTGAAAATATCCACTAAATGAGGGAATAATATGTGTGAGGGTACCCCAGGAGATTTCCAAATGTGTGTGGGTAGAATATATATCCCACGGGGTTAAAATTGAAAAAAGTTGAACAAATTTTTTTTTGTACTTAGTCATTTTTCCGGCGTTTATCAGACTTTCAGATAGGGGAAATGTCATTGAGCGTTCCGATTTCAGTTCCAGAGCAATTCGCCCAATGAGTCCTTGATATTTAGTCGTTTTCAGCCAATTTCCTGGATTTTTGAAAATTTCACTTTTTTGTGAAAATATCCACTAAACGAGGGAATAATATGTGTGAGGGTACCCCAGGAGAGTTCCAAATGTGTGTTGGTAGAATATACATCCCACGGGGGTAAAATTGAAAAAAGTTGAAAAAATTTTTTTTTTGGGAATTAGTCATTTTTCCGGCGTTTATCAGACTTTCAGATAGGGGAAATGTGAGTGAGCATTCCGATTTCAGTTCCAGAGCGATTCACCCAATGAGTCCTTGATATTTAGTCGTTTTCAGCCAATTTTCTGGATTTTTGAAAATTTCACTTTTTTGTGAAAATATCCACTAAATGAGGGAATAATATGTGTGAGGGTACCCCAGGAGAGTTCCAAATGTGTGTGGGTAGAATATATATCCCACGGGGGTAAAATTGAAAAAAGTTGAAAAAAAATTTTTTTTGGACTTAGTTATTTTTCCGGCGTTTATCAGACTTTCAGATAGGGGAAATGTCAGTGAGCGTACCGATTTCAGTTCCAGAGCGATTCGCCCAATGAGTCCTTGATATTTAGTCGTTTTCAGCCAATTTTCTGGATTTTTGAAAATTTCACTTTTTTGTGAAAATATCCACTAAACGAGGGAATAATATGTGTGAGGGTACCCCAGGAGAGTTCCAAATGTGTGTTGGTAGAATATATATCCCACGGGGGTAAAATTGAAAAAAGTTGAAAAAAAATTTTTTTTGGGACTTAGTCATTTTTCCGCCGTTTATCAGACTTTCAGATAGGGGAAATGTGAGTGAGCATTCCGATTTCAGTTCCAGAGCGATTCGCCCAATGAGTCCTTGATATTTAGTCGTTTTCAGCCAATTTTCTGGATTTTTGAAAATTTCACTTTTTTGTGAAAATATCCACTAAATGAGGGAATAATATGTGTGAGGGTACCCCAGGAGAGTTCCAAATGTGTGTGGGTAGAATATATATATATCCCACGGGGGTAAAATTGAAAAAAGTTGAAAAAAATTTTTTTTGGGGACTTAGTCATTTTTCCGGCGTTTATCAGACTTTCAGATAGGGAAAATGTCAGTGAGCGTTCCAATTTCAGTTCCAGAGCGATTCGCCCAATGAGTCCTTGATATTTAGTCGTTTTCTTCCAATTTTCTGGATTTTTGAAAATTTCACTTTTTTGTGAAAATATCCACTAAATGAGGGAATAATATGTGTGAGGGTACCCCAGGAGATTTCCAAATGTGTGTGGGTAGAATATATATCCCACGGGGGTAAAATTGAAAAAAGTTGAACAAATTTTTTTTTGGACTTAGTCATTTTTCCGGCGTTTATCAGACTTTCAGATAGGGGAAATGTCATTGAGCGTTCCGATTTCAGTTCCAGAGCAATTCGCCCAATGAGTCCTTGATATTTAGTCGTTTTCAGCCAATTTCCTGGATTTTTGAAAATTTCACTTTTTTGTGAAAATATCCACTAAACGAGGGAATAATATGTGTGAGGGTACCCCAGGAGAGTTCCAAATGTGTGTGGGTAGAATATATATCCCACGGGGGTAAAATTGAAAAAAGTTGAAAAAAAATTTTTTTTGGACTTAGTTACTTTTCCGGCGTTTATCAGACTTTCAGATAGGGGAAATGTCAGTGAGCGTTCCGATTTCAGTTCCAGAGCGATTCGCCCAATGAGTCCTTGATATTTAGTCGTTTTCAGCCAATTTTCTGGATTTTTGAAAATTTCACTTTTTTGTGAAAATATCCACTAAATGAGGGAATAATATGTGTGAGGGTACCCCAGGAGAGTTCCAAATGTGTGTGGGTAGAATATATATATATCCCACGGGGGTAAAATTGAAAAAAGTTGAGAAAAATTTTTTTTTGGACTTAGTCATTTTTCCGGCATTTATCAGACTTTCAGATAGGGGAAATGTGAGTGAGCATTACGATTTCAGTTCCAGAGCGATTCGCCCAATGAGTCCTTGATATTTAGTCGTTTTCAGCCAATTTTCTGGATTTTTGAAAATTTCACTTTTTTGTGAAAATATCCACTAAACGAGGGAATAATATGTGTGAGGGTACCCCAGGAGAATTCCAAATGTGTGTGGGTAGAATATATATCCCACGGGGGTAAAATTGAAAAAAGTTTAACAAATTTTTTTTTGGACTTAGTTATTTTTCCGGCGTTTATCAGACTTTCAGATAGGGGAAATGTCAGTGAGCGTTCCGATTTCAGTTCCAGAGCGATTCGCCCAATGAGTCCTTGATATTTAGTCGTTTTCAGCCAATTTTCTGGATTTTTGAAAATTTCACTTTTTTGTGAAAATATCCACTAAACGAGGGAATAATATGTGTGAGGGTACCCCAGGAGAATTCCAAATGTGTGTGGGTAGAATATATATCCCACGGGGGTAAAATTGAAAAAAGTTTAACAAATTTTTTTTTGGACTTAGTTATTTTTCCGGCGTTTATCAGACTTTCAGATAGGGGAAATGTCAGTGAGCGTTCCGATTTCAGTTCCAGAGCGATTCGCCCAATGAGTCCTTGATATTTAGTCGTTTTCAGCCAATTTTCTGGATTTTTGAAAATTTCACTTTTTTGTGAAAATATCCACTAAACGAGGGAATAATATGTGTGAGGGTACCCCAGGAGAGTTCCAAATGTGTGTTGGTAGAATATATATCCCACGGGGGTAAAATTGAAAAAAGTTGAAAAAAATTTTTTTTTGGGACTTAGTCATTTTTCCGCCGTTTATCAGACTTTCAGATAGGGGAAATGTGAGTGAGCATTCCGATTTCAGTTCCAGAGCGATTCGCCCAATGAGTCCTTGATATTTAGTCGTTTTCAGCCAATTTTCTGGATTTTTGAAAATTTCACTTTTTTGTGAAAATATCCTTTAAACGAGGGAATAATATGTGTGAGTGTACCCCAGGAGAGTTCCAAATGTGTGTGGGTAGAATATATATCCCACGGGGGTAAAATTGAAAAAAGTTGAAAAAAATTTTTTTTGGACTTAGTTATTTTTCCGGCGTTTATCAGACTTTCAGATAGGGGAAATGTCAGTGAGCGTTCCGATTTCAGTTCCAGAGCGATTCGCCCAATGAGTCCTTGATATTTAGTCGTTTTCAGCCAATTTTCTGGATTTTTGAAAATTTCACTTTTTTGTGAAAATATCCACTAAACGAGGGAATAATATGTGTGAGGGTACCCCAGGAGAGTTCCAAATGTGTGTTGGTAGAATATATATCCCACGGGGGTAAAATTGAAAAAAGTTGAAAAAAAATTTTTTTTGGGACTTAGTCATTTTTCCGCCGTTTATCAGACTTTCAGATAGGGGAAATGTGAGTGAGCATTCCGATTTCAGTTCCAGAGCGATTCGCCCAATGAGTCCTTGATATTTAGTCGTTTTCAGCCAATTTTCTGGATTTTTGAAAATTTCACTTTTTTGTGAAAATATCCACTAAATGAGGGAATAATATGTGTGAGGGTACCCCAGGAGAGTTCCAAATGTGTGTGGGTAGAATATATATATATCCCACGGGGGTAAAATTGAAAAAAGTTGAACAAATTTTTTTTTGGACTTAGTCATTTTTCCGGCGTTTATCAGACTTTCAGATAGGGGAAATGTCAGTGAGCGTTCCGATTTCAGTTCCAGAGAAATTCGCCCAATGAGTCCTTGATATTTAGTCGTTTTCAGCCAATTTTCTGGATTTTTGAAAATTTCACTTTTTTGTGAAAATATCCACTAAATGAGGGAATAATATGTGTGAGGGTACCCCAGGAGAGTTCCAAATGTGTGTGGGTAGAATATATATCCCACGGGGGTAAAATTGAAAAAAGTTGAAAAAAAATTTTTTTTGGACTTAGTTATTTTTCCGGCGTTTATCAGACTTTCAGATAGGGGAAATGTCAGTGAGCGTTCCGATTTCAGTTCCAGAGCGATTCGCCCAATGAGTCCTTGATATTTAGTCGTTTTCAGCCAATTTTCTGGATTTTTGAAAATTTCACTTTTTTGTGAAAATATCCACTAAACGAGGGAATAATATGTGTGAGGGTACCCCAGGAGAGTTCCAAATGTGTGTTGGTAGAATATATATCCCACGGGGGTAAAATTGAAAAAAGTTGAAAAAAATTTTTTTTGGGGACTTAGTCTTTTTCCGCCGTTTATCAGACTTTCAGATAGGGGAAATGTGAGTGAGCATTCCGATTTCAGTTCCAGAGCGATTCGCCCAATGAGTCCTTGATATTTAGTCGTTTTCAGCCAATTTTCTGGATTTTTGAAAATTTCACTTTTTTGTGAAAATATCCACTAAATGAGGGAATAATATGTGTGAGGGTACCCCAGGAGAGTTCCAAATGTGTGTGGGTAGAATATATATATATCCCACGGGGGTAAAATTGAAAAAAGTTGAAAAAAATTTTTTTTTGGGACTTAGTCATTTTTCCGGCGTTTATCAGACTTTCAGATAGGGAAAATGTCAGTGAGCGTTCCAATTTCAGTTCCAGAGCGATTCGCCCAATGAGTCCTTGATATTTAGTCGTTTTCTGCCAATTTTCTGGATTTTTGAAAATTTCACTTTTTTGTGAAAATATCCACTAAATGAGGGAATAATATGTGTGAGGGTACCCCAGGAGATTTCCAAATGTGTGTGGGTAGAATATATATCCCACGGGGGTAAAATTGAAAAAAGTTGAACAAATTTTTTTTTGGACTTAGTCATTTTTCCGGCGTTTATCAGACTTTCAGATAGGGGAAATGTCATTGAGCGTTCCGATTTCAGTTCCAGAGCAATTCGCCCAATGAGTCCTTGATATTTAGTCGTTTTCAGCCAATTTCCTGGATTTTTGAAAATTTCACTTTTTTGTGAAAATATCCACTAAACGAGGGAATAATATGTGTGAGGGTACCCCAGGAGAGTTCCAAATGTGTGTTGGTAGAATATATATCCCACAGGGGTAAAATTGAAAAAGTTGACAAAATTTTTTTTTTGGGACTTAGTCATTTTTCCGCCGTTTATCAGACTTTCAGATAGGGGAAATGTGAGTGAGCATTCCGATTTCAGTTCCAGAGTGATTCGCCCAATGAGTCCTTGATATTTAGTCGTTTTCAGCCAATTTTCTGGATTTTTGAAAATTTCACTTTTTTGTGAAAATATCCACTAAATGAGGGAATAATATGTGTGAGGGTACCCCAGGAGAGTTCCAAATGTGTGTGGGTAGAATATATATATATCCCACGGGGGTAAAATTGAAAAAAGTTGAAAAAAATTTTTTTTTGGACTTAGTCATTTTTCCGGCGTTTATCAGACTTTCAGATAGGGAAAATGTCAGTGAGCGTTCCAATTTCAGTTCCAGAGCGATTCGCCCAATGAGTCCTTGATATTTAGTCGTTTTCAGCCAATTTTCTGGATTTTTGAAAATTTCACTTTTTTGTGAAAATATCCACTAAACGAGGGAATAATATGTGTGAGGGTACCCCAGGAGAGTTCCAAATGTGTGTGGGTAGAATATATATCCCACGGGGGTAAAATTGAAAAAAGTTGAAAAAAAATTTTTTTTGGACTTAGTTATTTTTCCGGCGTTTATCAGACTTTCAGATAGGGGAAATGTCAGTGAGCGTTCCGATTTCAGTTCCAGAGCAATTCGCCCAATGAGTCCTTGATATTTAGTCGTTTTCAGCCAATTTCCTGGATTTTTGAAAATTTCACTTTTTTGTGAAAATATCCACTAAACGAGGGAATAATATGTGTGAGGGTACCCCAGGAGAGTTCCAAATGTGTGTTGGTAGAATATATATCCCACAGGGGTAAAATTGAAAAAGTTGACAAAATTTTTTTTTTGGGAATTAGTCATTTTTCCGGCGTTTATCAGACTTTCAGATAGGGGAAATGTGAGTGAGCATTCCGATTTCAGTTCCAGAGTGATTCGCCCAATGAGTCCTTGATATTTAGTCGTTTTCAGCCAATTTTCTGGATTTTTGAAAATTTCACTTTTTTGTGAAAATATCCACTAAATGAGGGAATAATATGTGTGAGGGTACCCCAGGAGAGTTCCAAATGTGTGTGGGTAGAATATATATATATCCCACGGGGGTAAAATTGAAAAAAGTTTAAAAAAATTTTTTTTGGGACTTAGTCATTTTTCCGGCGTTTATCAGACTTTCAGATAGGGAAAATGTCAGTGAGCGTTCCAATTTCAGTTCCAGAGCGATTCGCCCAATGAGTCCTTGATATTTAGTCGTTTTCAGCCAATTTTCTGGATTTTTGAAAATTTCACTTTTTTGTGAAAATATCCACTAAACGAGGGAATAATATGTGTGAGGGTACCCCAGGAGAGTTCCAAATGTGTGTGGGTAGAATATATATCCCACGGGGGTAAAATTGAAAAAAGTTGAAAAAAAATTTTTTTTGGACTTAGTTATTTTTCCGGCGTTTATCAGACTTTCAGATAGGGGAAATGTCAGTGAGCGTTCCGATTTCAGTTCCAGAGCAATTCGCCCAATGAGTCCTTGATATTTAGTCGTTTTCAGCCAATTTCCTGGATTTTTGAAAATTTCACTTTTTTGTGAAAATATCCACTAAACGAGGGAATAATATGTGTGAGGGTACCCCAGGAGAGTTCCAAATGTGTGTTGGTAGAATATATATCCCACGGGGGTAAAATTGAAAAAAGTTGACAAAATTTTTTTTTTGGGACTTAGTCATTTTTCCGCCGTTTATCAGACTTTCAGATAGGGGAAATGTGAGTGAGCATTCCGATTTCAGTTCCAAAGTGATTCGCCCAATGAGTCCTTGATATTTAGTCGTTTTCAGCCAATTTTCTGGATTTTTGAAAATTTCACTTTTTTGTGAAAATATCCACTAAATGAGGGAATAATATGTGTGAGGGTACCCCAGGAGAGTTCCAAATGTGTGTGGGTAGAATATATATATATCCCACGGGGGTAAAATTGAAAAAAGTTGAAAAAAATTTTTTTTTGGACTTAGTCATTTTTCCGGCATTTATCAGACTTTCAGATAGGGGAAATGTGAGTGAGCATTACGATTTCAGTTCCAGAGCGATTCGCCCAATGAGTCCTTGATATTAAGTCGTTTTCAGCCAATTTTCTGGATTTTTGAAAATTTCACTTTTTTGTGAAAATATCCACTAAACGAGGGAATAATATGTGTGAGGGTACCCCAGGAGAATTCCAAATGTGTGTGGGTAGAATATATATCCCACGGGGGTAAAATTGAAAAAAGTTGAACAAATTTTTTTTTGGACTTAGTCATTTTTCCGGCGTTTATCTGACTTTCAGATAGGGGAAATGTCAGTGAGCGTTCCGATTTCAGTTCCAGAGCAATTCGCCCAATGAGTCCTTGATATTTAGTCGTTTTCAGCCAATTTTCTGGATTTTTGAAAATTTCACTTTTTTGTGAAAATATCCACTAAACGAGGGAATAATATGTGTGAGGGTACCCCAGGAGAGTTCCAAATGTGTGTTGGTAGAATATATATCCCACGGGGGTAAAATTGAAAAAAGTTGAAAAAATTTTTTTTTTGGGACTTAGTCATTTTTCCGGCGTTTATCAGACTTTCAGATAGGGGAAATGTGAGTGAGCATTACGATTTCAGTTCCAGAGCGATTCGCCCAATGAGTCCTTGATATTTAGTCGTTTTCAGCCAATTTTCTGGATTTTTGAAAATTTCACTTTTTTGTGAAAATATCCACTAAACGAGGGAATAATATGTGTGAGGGCACCCCAGGAGAATTCCAAATGTGTGTGGGTAGAATATATATCCCACGGGGGTAAAATTGAAAAAAGTTGAACAAATTTTTTTTTGGACTTAGTCATTTTTCCGGCGTTTATCAGACTTTCAGATAGGGGAAATGTCAGTGAGCGTTCCGATTTCAGTTCCAGAGCAATTCGCCCAATGAGTCCTTGATATTTAGTCGTTTTCAGCCAATTTTCTGGATTTTTGAAAATTTCACTTTTTTGTGAAAATATCCACTAAACGAGGGAATAATATGTGTGAGGGTACCCCAGGAGAGTTCCAAATGTGTGTTGGTAGAATATATATCCCACGGGGGTAAAATTGAAAAAAGTTGAAAAAAATTTTTTTTTGGGACTTAGTCATTTTTCCGCCGTTTATCAGACTTTCAGATAGGGGAAATGTGAGTGAGCATTCCGATTTCAGTTCCAGAGCGATTCGCCCAATGAGTCCTTGATATTTAGTCGTTTTCAGCCAATTTTCTGGATTTTTGAAAATTTCACTTTTTTGTGAAAATATCCACTAAATGAGGGAATAATATGTGTGAGGGTACCCCAGGAGAGTTCCAAATGTGTGTGGGTAGAATATATATATATCCCACGGGGGTAAAATTGAAAAAAGTTGAAAAAAATTTTTTTTTGGGACTTAGTCATTTTTCCGGCGTTTATCAGACTTTCAGATAGGGGAAATGTGAGTGAGTATTCCGATTTCAGTTCCAGAGCGATTTGCCCAATGAGTCCTTGATATTTAGTCGTTTTCAGCCAATTTTCTGGATTTTTGAAAATTTCACTTTTTTGGGAAAATATCCACTAAATGAGGGAATAATATGTGTGAGGGTACCCCAGGAGAGTTCCAAATGTGTGTGGGTAGAATATATATCCCACGGGGGTAAAATTGAAAAAAGTTGAACAAATTTTTTTTTGGACTTAGTCATTTTTCCGGCGTTTATCAGACTTTCAGATAGGGGAAATGTCAGTGAGCGTTCCGATTTCAGTTCCAGAGCAATTCGCCCAATGAGTCCTTGATATTTAGTCGTTTTCAGCCAATTTTCTGGATTTTTGAAAATTTCACTTTTTTTGTGAAAATATCCACTAAATGAGGGAATAATATGTGTGAGGGTACCCCAGGAGAGTTCCAAATGTGTGTGGGTAGAATATATATCACACGGGGGTAAAATTGAAAAAAGTTTAAAAAAAATTTTTTTGGGACTTAGTCATTTTTCCGGCGTTTATCAGACTTTCAGATAGGAAAAATGTCAGTGAGCGTTCCAATTTCAGTTCCAGAGCGATTCGCCCAATGAGTCCTTGATATTTTGTCGTTTTCAGCCAATTTTCTGGATTTTTGAAAATTTCACTTTTTTGTGAAAATATCCACTAAACGAGGGAATAATATGTGTGAGGGTACCCCAGGAGAGTTCCAAATGTGTGTGGGTAGAATATATATCCCACGGGGGTAAAATTGAAAAAAGTTGAAAAAAATTTTTTTTTGGACTTCGTTATATTTCCGGCGTTTATCAGACTTTCAGATAGGGGAAATGTCAGTGAGCGTTCCGATTTCAGTTCCAGAGCGATTCGCCCAATGAGTCCTTGATATTTAGTCGTTTTCAGCCAATTTTCTGGATTTTTGAAAATTTCACTTTTTTGTGAAAATATCCACTAAATGAGGGAATAATATGTGTGAGGGTACCCCAGGAGATTTCCAAATGTGTGTGGGTAGAATATATATCCCACGGGGGTAAAATTGAAAAAAGTTGAACAAATTTTTTTTTGGACTTAGTCATTTTTCCGGCGTTTATCAGACTTTCAGATAGGGGAAATGTCATTGAGCGTTCCGATTTCAGTTCCAGAGCAATTCGCCCAATGAGTCCTTGATATTTAGTCGTTTTCAGCCAATTTCCTGGATTTTTGAAAATTTCACTTTTTTGTGAAAATATCCACTAAACGAGGGAATAATATGTGTGAGGGTACCCCAGGAGAGTTCCAAATGTGTGTTGGTAGAATATATATCCCACGGGGGTAAAATTGAAAAAAGTTGACAAAATTTTTTTTTTGGGACTTAGTCATTTTTCCGGCGTTTATCAGACTTTCAGACAGGGGAAATGTGAGTGAGCATTCCGATATCAGTTCCAGAGCGATTCGCCCAATGAGTCCTTGATATTTAGTCGTTTTCAGCCAATTTTCTGGATTTTTGAAAATTTCACTTTTTTGTGAAAATATCCTTTAAACGAGGGAATAATATGTGTGAGGGTACCCCAGGAGAGTTCCAAATGTGTGTGGGTAGAATATATATCCCACGGGGGTAAAATTGAAAAAAGTTGAAAAAAAATTTTTTTTGGACTTAGTTATTTTTCCGGCGTTTATCAGACTTTCAGATAGGGGAAATGTCAGTGAGCGTTCCGATTTCAGTTCCAGAGCGATTCGCCCAATGAGTCCTTGATATTTAGTCGTTTTCAGCCAATTTTCTGGATTTTTGAAAATTTCACTTTTTTGTGAAAATATCCACTAAACGAGGGAATAATATGTGTGAGGGTACCCCAGGAGAGTTCCAAATGTGTGTTGGTAGAATATATATCCCACGGGGGTAAAATTGAAAAAAGTTGAAAAAATTTTTTTTTTGGGACTTAGTCATTTTTCCGCCGTTTATCAGACTTTCAGATAGGGGGAATGTGAGTGAGCATTCCGATTTCAGTTCCAGAGCGATTCGCCCAATGAGTCCTTGATATTTAGTCATTTTCAGCCAATTTTCTGGATTTTTGAAAATTTCACTTTTTTGTGAAAATATCCACTAAATGAGGGAATAATATGTGTGAGGGTACCCCAGGAGAGTTCCAAATGTGTGTGGGTAGAATATATATATATCCCACGGGGGTAAAATTGAAAAAAGTTGAAAAAAAATTTTTTTTGGACTTAGTTATTTTTCCGGCGTTTATCAGACTTTCAGATAGGGGAAATGTCAGTGAGCATTCCGATTTCAGTTCCAGAGCGATTCGCCCAATGAGTCCTTGATATTTAGTCGTTTTCAGCCAATTTTCTGGATTTTTGAAAATTTCACTTTTTTGTGAAAATATCCACTAAACGAGGGAATAATATGTGTGAGGGTACCCCAGGAGAGTTCCAAATGTGTGTTGGTAGAATATATATCCCACGGGGGTAAAATTGAAAAAAGTTGAAAAAAATTTTTTTTTGGGACTTAGTCATTTTTCCGCCGTTTATCAGACTTTCAGATAGGGGAAATGTGAGTGAGCATTCTGATTTCAGTTCCAGAGCGATTCGCCCAATGAGTCCTTGATATTTAGTCGTTTTCAGCCAATTTTCTGGATTTTTGAAAATTTCACTTTTTTGTGAAAATATCCACTAAATGAGGGAATAATATGTGTGAGGGTACCCCAGGAGAGTTCCAAATGTGTGTGGGTAGAATATATATATATCCCACGGGGGTAAAATTGAAAAAAGTTGAAAAAAATTTTTTTTTGGGACTTAGTCATTTTTCCGGCGTTTATCAGACTTTCAGATAGGGGAAATGTGAGTGAGCATTCCGATTTCAGTTCCAGAGCGATTCGCCCAATGAGTCCTTGATATTTAGTCGTTTTCAGCCAATTTTCTGGATTTTTGAAAATTTCACTTTTTTGTGAAAATATCCTTTAAACGAGGGAATAATATGTGTGAGGGTACCCCAGGAGAGTTCCAAATGTGTGTTGGTAGAATATATATCCCACGGGGGTAAAATTGAAAAAAGTTGAAAAAATTTTTTTTTTGGGACTTAGTCATTTTTCCGCCGTTTATCAGACTTTCAGATAGGGGGAATGTGAGTGAGCATTCCGATTTCAGTTCCAGAGCGATTCGCCCAATGAGTCCTTGATATTTAGTCGTTTTCAGCCAATTTTCTGGATTTTTGAAAATTTCACTTTTTTGTGAAAATATCCACTAAATGAGGGAATAATATGTGTGAGGGTACCCCAGGAGAGTTCCAAATGTGTGTGGGTAGAATATATATATATCCCACGGGGGTAAAATTGAAAAAAGTTGAAAAAAATTTTTTTTTGGACTTAGTCATTTTTCCGGCATTTATCAGACTTTCAGATAGGGGAAATGTGAGTGAGCATTACGATTTCAGTTCCAGAGCGATTCGCCCAATGAGTCCTTGATATTTAGTCGTTTTCAGCCAATTTTCTGGATTTTTGAAAATTTCACTTTTTTGTGAAAATATCCACTAAACGAGGGAATAATATGTGTGAGGGTACCCCAGGAGAGTTCCAAATGTGTGTGGGTAGAATATATATCCCACGGGGGTAAAATTGAAAAAAGTTGAAAAAAAATTTTTTTTGGACTTAGTTATTTTTCCGGCGTTTATCAGACTTTCAGATAGGGGAAATGTCAGTGAGCATTCCGATTTCAGTTCCAGAGCGATTCGCCCAATGAGTCCTTGATATTTAGTCGTTTTCAGCCAATTTTCTGGATTTTTGAAAATTTCACTTTTTTGTGAAAATATCCACTAAACGAGGGAATAATATGTGTGAGGGTACCCCAGGAGAGTTCCAAATGTGTGTTGGTAGAATATATATCCCACGGGGGTAAAATTGAAAAAAGTTGAAAAAAATTTTTTTTTGGGACTTAGTCATTTTTCCGCCGTTTATCAGACTTTCAGATAGGGGAAATGTGAGTGAGCATTCCGATTTCAGTTCCAGAGCGATTCGCCCAATGAGTCCTTGATATTTAGTCGTTTTCAGCCAATTTTCTGGATTTTTGAAAATTTCACTTTTTTGTGAAAATATCCACTAAATGAGGGAATAATATGTGTGAGGGTACCCCAGGAGAGTTCCAAATGTGTGTGGGTAGAATATATATATATCCCACGGGGGTAAAATTGAAAAAAGTTGAAAAAAATTTTTTTTTGGGACTTAGTCATTTTTCCGCCGTTTATCAGACTTTCAGATAGGGGAAATGTGAGTGAGCATTCCGATTTCAGTTCCAGAGCGATTCGCCCAATGAGTCCTTGATATTTAGTCGTTTTCAGCCAATTTTCTGGATTTTTGAAAATTTCACTTTTTTGTGAAAATATCCACTAAACGAGGGAATAATATGTGTGAGGGTACCCCAGGAGAGTTCCAAATGTGTGTTGGTAGAATATATATCCCACGGGGGTAAAATTGAAAAAAGTTGAAAAAAATTTTTTTTTGGGACTTAGTCATTTTTCCGCCGTTTATCAGACTTTCAGATAGGGGAAATGTGAGTGAGCATTCCGATTTCAGTTCCAGAGCGATTCGCCCAATGAGTCCTTGATATTTAGTCGTTTTCAGCCAATTTTCTGGATTTTTGAAAATTTCACTTTTTTGTGAAAATATCCACTAAATGAGGGAATAATATGTGTGAGGGTACCCCAGGAGAGTTCCAAATGTGTGTGGGTAGAATATATATATATCCCACGGGGGTAAAATTGAAAAAAGTTGAAAAAAATTTTTTTTTGGGACTTAGTCATTTTTCCGGCGTTTATCAGACTTTCAGATAGGGGAAATGTGAGTGAGCATTCCGATTTCAGTTCCAGAGCGATTCGCCCAATGAGTCCTTGATATTTAGTCGTTTTCAGCCAATTTTCTGGATTTTTGAAAATTTCACTTTTTTGTGAAAATATCCACTAAATGAGGGAATAATATGTGTGAGGGTACCCCAGGAGAGTTCCAAATGTGTGTGGGTAGAATATATATATATCCCACGGGGGTAAAATTGAAAAAAGTTGAAAAAAATTTTTTTTTGGACTTAGTCATTTTTCCGGCATTTATCAGACTTTCAGATAGGGGAAATGTGAGTGAGCATTACGATTTCAGTTCCAGAGCGATTCGCCCAATGAGTCCTTGATATTTAGTCGTTTTCAGCCAATTTTCTGGATTTTTGAAAATTTCACTTTTTTGTGAAAATATCCACTAAACGAGGGAATAATATGTGTGAGGGTACCCCAGGAGAGTTCCAAATGTGTGTGGGTAGAATATATATCCCACGGGGGTAAAATTGAAAAAAGTTGAAAAAAAATTTTTTTTGTACTTAGTTATTTTTCCGGCGTTTATCAGACTTTCAGATAGGGGAAATGTCAGTGAGCATTCCGATTTCAGTTCCAGAGCGATTCGCCCAATGAGTCCTTGATATTTAGTCGTTTTCAGCCAATTTTCTGGATTTTTGAAAATTTCACTTTTTTGTGAAAATATCCACTAAACGAGGGAATAATATGTGTGAGGGTACCCCAGGAGAGTTCCAAATGTGTGTTGGTAGAATATATATCCCACGGGGGTAAAATTGAAAAAAGTTGAAAAAATTTTTTTTTTGGGACTTAGTCATTTTTCCGCCGTTTATCAGACTTTCAGATAGGGGAAATGTGAGTGAGCATTCCGATTTCAGTTCCAGAGCGATTCGCCCAATGAGTCCTTGATATTTAGTCGTTTTCAGCCAATTTTCTGGATTTTTGAAAATTTCACTTTTTTGTGAAAATATCCACTAAATGAGGGAATAATATGTGTGAGGGTACCCCAGGAGAGTTCCAAATGTGTGTGGGTAGAATATATATATATCCCACGGGGGTAAAATTGAAAAAAGTTGAAAAAAATTTTTTTTTGGGACTTAGTCATTTTTCCGGCGTTTATCAGACTTTCAGATAGGGAAAATGTCAGTGAGCGTTCCAATTTCAGTTCCAGAGCGATTCGCCCAATGAGTCCTTGATATTTAGTCGTTTTCTGCCAATTTTCTGGATTTTTGAAAATTTCACTTTTTTGTGAAAATATCCACTAAATGAGGGAATAATATGTGTGAGGGTACCCCAGGAGATTTCCAAATGTGTGTGGGTAGAATATATATCCCACGGGGGTAAAATTGAAAAAAGTTGAACAAATTTTTTTTTGGACTTAGTCATTTTTCCGGCGTTTATCAGACTTTCAGATAGGGGAAATGTCATTGAGCGTTCCGATTTCAGTTCCAGAGCAATTCGCCCAATGAGTCCTTGATATTTAGTCGTTTTCAGCCAATTTCCTGGATTTTTGAAAATTTCACTTTTTTGTGAAAATATCCACTAAACGAGGGAATAATATGTGTGAAGGTACCCCAGGAGAGTTCCAAATGTGTGTTGGTAGAATATATATCCCACGGGGGTAAAATTGAAAAAAGTTGACAAAATTTTTTTTTTGGGACTTAGTCATTTTTCCACCGTTTATCAGACTTTCAGATAGGGGAAATGTGAGTGAGCATTCCGATTTCAGTTCCAGAGTGATTCGCCCAATGAGTCCTTGATATTTAGTCGTTTTCAGCCAATTTTCTGGATTTTTGAAAATTTCACTTTTTTGTGAAAATATCCACTAAACGAGGGAATAATATGTGTGAGGGTACCCCAGGAGAGTTCCAAATGTGTGTTGGTAGAATATATATCCCACGGGGGTAAAATTGAAAAAAGTTGAAAAAAATTTTTTTTTGGGACTTAGTCATTTTTCCGGCGTTTATCAGACTTTCAGATAGGGAAAATGTCAGTGAGCGTTCCAATTTCAGTTCCAGAGCGATTCGCCCAATGAGTCCTTGATATTTAGTCGTTTTCTGCCAATTTTCTGGATTTTTGAAAATTTCACTTTTTTGTGAAAATATCCACTAAATGAGGGAATAATATGTGTGAGGGTACCCCAGGAGATTTCCAAATGTGTGTGGGTAGAATATATATCCCACGGGGGTAAAATTGAAAAAAGTTGAACAAATTTTTTTTTGGACTTAGTCATTTTTCCGGCGTTTATCAGACTTTCAGATAGGGGAAATGTCATTGAGCGTTCCGATTTCAGTTCCAGAGCAATTCGCCCAATGAGTCCTTGATATTTAGTCGTTTTCAGCCAATTTCCTGGATTTTTGAAAATTTCACTTTTTTGTGAAAATATCCACTAAACGAGGGAATAATATGTGTGAGGGTACCCCAGGAGAGTTCCAAATGTGTGTGGGTAGAATCCCACGGGGGTAAAATTGAAAAAAGTTGAAAAAAAATTTTTTTTGGACTTAGTTATTTTTCCGGCGTTTATCAGACTTTCAGATAGGGGAAATGTCAGTGAGCGTTCCGATTTCAGTTCCAGAGCGATTCGCCCAATGAGTCCTTGATATTTAGTCGTTTTCAGCCAATTTTCTGGATTTTTGAAAATTTCACTTTTTTGTGAAAATATCCACTAAATGAGGGAATAATATGTGTGAGGGTACCCCAGGAGAGTTCCAAATGTGTGTGGGTAGAATATATATATATCCCACGGGGGTAAAATTGAAAAAAGTTGAAAAAAATTTTTTTTTGGGACTTAGTCATTTTTCCGGCGTTTATCAGACTTTCAGATAGGGGAAATGTGAGTGAGCATTCCGATTTCAGTTCCAGAGCGATTCGCCCAATGAGTCCTTGATATTTAGTCGTTTTCAGCCAATTTTCTGGATTTTTGAAAATTTCACTTTTTTGTGAAAATATCCACTAAATGAGGGAATAATATGTGTGAGGGTACCCCAGGAGAGTTCCAAATGTGTGTGGGTAGAATATATATATATCCCACGGGGGTAAAATTGAAAAAAGTTGAAAAAAATTTTTTTTTGGACTTAGTCATTTTTCCGGCATTTATCAGACTTTCAGATAGGGGAAATGTGAGTGAGCATTACGATTTCAGTTCCAGAGCGATTCGCCCAATGAGTCCTTGATATTTAGTCGTTTTCAGCCAATTTTCTGGATTTTTGAAAATTTCACTTTTTTGTGAAAATATCCACTAAACGAGGGAATAATATGTGTGAGGGTACCCCAGGAGAGTTCCAAATGTGTGTGGGTAGAATATATATCCCACGGGGGTAAAATTGAAAAAAGTTGAAAAAAAATTTTTTTTGGACTTAGTTATTTTTCCGGCGTTTATCAGACTTTCAGATAGGGGAAATGTCAGTGAGCATTCCGATTTCAGTTCCAGAGCGATTCGCCCAATGAGTCCTTGATATTTAGTCGTTTTCAGCCAATTTTCTGGATTTTTGAAAATTTCACTTTTTTGTGAAAATATCCACTAAACGAGGGAATAATATGTGTGAGGGTACCCCAGGAGAGTTCCAAATGTGTGTTGGTAGAATATATATCCCACGGGGGTAAAATTGAAAAAAGTTGAAAAAAATTTTTTTTTGGGACTTAGTCATTTTTCCGCCGTTTATCAGACTTTCAGATAGGGGAAATGTGAGTGAGCATTCCGATTTCAGTTCCAGAGCGATTCGCCCAATGAGTCCTTGATATTTAGTCGTTTTCAGCCAATTTTCTGGATTTTTGAAAATTTCACTTTTTTGTGAAAATATCCACTAAATGAGGGAATAATATGTGTGAGGGTACCCCAGGAGAGTTCCAAATGTGTGTGGGTAAAATATATATATATCCCACGGGGGTAAAATTGAAAAAAGTTGAAAAAAATTTTTTTTTGGGACTTAGTCATTTTTCCGGCGTTTATCAGACTTTCAGATAGGGAAAATGTCAGTGAGCGTTCCAATTTCAGTTCCAGAGCGATTCGCCCAATGAGTCCTTGATATTTAGTCGTTTTCTGCCAATTTTCTGGATTTTTGAAAATTTCACTTTTTTGTGAAAATATCCACTAAATGAGGGAATAATATGTGTGAGGGTACCCCAGGAGATTTCCAAATGTGTGTGGGTAGAATATATATCCCACGGGGGTAAAATTGAAAAAAGTTGAACAAATTTTTTTTTGGACTTAGTCATTTTTCCGGCGTTTATCAGACTTTCAGATAGGGGAAATGTCATTGAGCGTTCCGATTTCAGTTCCAGAGCAATTCGCCCAATGAGTCCTTGATATTTAGTCGTTTTCAGCCAATTTCCTGGATTTTTGAAAATTTCACTTTTTTGTGAAAATATCCACTAAACGAGGGAATAATATGTGTGAAGGTACCCCAGGAGAGTTCCAAATGTGTGTTGGTAGAATATATATCCCACGGGGGTAAAATTGAAAAAAGTTGACAAAATTTTTTTTTTGGGACTTAGTCATTTTTCCGCCGTTTATCAGACTTTCAGATAGGGGAAATGTGAGTGAGCATTCCGATTTCAGTTCCAGAGTGATTCGCCCAATGAGTCCTTGATATTTAGTCGTTTTCAGCCAATTTTCTGGATTTTTGAAAATTTCACTTTTTTGTGAAAATATCCACTAAACGAGGGAATAATATGTGTGAGGGTACCCCAGGAGAGTTCCAAATGTGTGTTGGTAGAATATATATCCCACGGGGGTAAAATTGAAAAAAGTTGAAAAAAATTTTTTTTTGGGACTTAGTCATTTTTCCGGCGTTTATCAGACTTTCAGATAGGGAAAATGTCAGTGAGCGTTCCAATTTCAGTTCCAGAGCGATTCGCCCAATGAGTCCTTGATATTTAGTCGTTTTCTGCCAATTTTCTGGATTTTTGAAAATTTCACTTTTTTGTGAAAATATCCACTAAATGAGGGAATAATATGTGTGAGGGTACCCCAGGAGATTTCCAAATGTGTGTGGGTAGAATATATATCCCACGGGGGTAAAATTGAAAAAAGTTGAACAAATTTTTTTTTGGACTTAGTCATTTTTCCGGCGTTTATCAGACTTTCAGATAGGGGAAATGTCATTGAGCGTTCCGATTTCAGTTCCAGAGCAATTCGCCCAATGAGTCCTTGATATTTAGTCGTTTTCAGCCAATTTCCTGGATTTTTGAAAATTTCACTTTTTTGTGAAAATATCCACTAAACGAGGGAATAATATGTGTGAGGGTACCCCAGGAGAGTTCCAAATGTGTGTGGGTAGAATATATATCCCACGGGGGTAAAATTGAAAAAAGTTGAAAAAAAATTTTTTTTGGACTTAGTTATTTTTCCGGCGTTTATCAGACTTTCAGATAGGGGAAATGTCAGTGAGCGTTCCGATTTCAGTTCCAGAGCGATTCGCCCAATGAGTCCTTGATATTTAGTCGTTTTCAGCCAATTTTCTGGATTTTTGAAAATTTCACTTTTTTGTGAAAATATCCACTAAACGAGGGAATAATATGTGTGAGGGTACCCCAGGAGAGTTCCAAATTTGTGTTGGTAGAATATATATCCCACGGGGGTAAAATTGAAAAAAGTTGAAAAAATTTTTTTTTTGGGACTTAGTCATTTTTCCGCCGTTTATCAGACTTTCAGATAGGGGAAATGTGAGTGAGTATTCCGATTTCAGTTCCAGAGCGATTCGCCCAATGAGTCCTTGATATTTAGTCGTTTTCAGCCAATTTTCTGGATTTTTGAAAATTTCACTTTTTTGGGAAAATATCCACTAAATGAGGGAATAATATGTGTGAGGGTACCCCAGGAGAGTTCCAAATGTGTGTGGGTAGAATATATATCACACGGGGGTAAAATTGAAAAAAGTTTAAAAAAATTTTTTTTGGGACTTAGTCATTTTTCCGGCGTTTATCAGACTTTCAGATAGGGAAAATGGCAGTGAGCGTTCCAATTTCAGTTCCAGAGCAATTCGCCCAATGAGTCCTTGATATTTAGTCGTTTTCTGCCAATTTTCTGGATTTTTGAAAATTTCACTTTTTTGTGAAAATATCCACTAAACGAGGGAATAATATGTGTGAGGGTACCCCAGGAGAGTTCCAAATGTGTGTGGGTAGAATATATATCCCACGGGGGTAAAATTGAAAAAAGTTGAAAAAAAATTTTTTTTGGGACTTAGTCATTTTTCCGGCATTTATCAGACTTTCAGATAGGGAAAATGTCAGTGAGCGTTCCAATTTCAGTTCCAGAGCGATTCGCCCAATGAGTCCTTGATATTTAGTCGTTTTCTGCCAATTTTCTGGATTTTTGAAAATTTCACTTTTTTGGGAAAATATCCACTAAATGAGGGAATAATATGTGTGAGGGTACCCCAGGAGATTTCCAAATGTGTGTGGGTAGAATATATATCCCACGGGGGTAAAATTGAAAAAAGTTGAACAAATTTTTTTTTGGACTTAGTCATTTTTCCGGCGTTTATCAGACTTTCAGATAGGGGAAATGTCATTGAGCGTTCCGATTTCAGTTCCAGAGCAATTCGCCCAATGAGTCCTTGATATTTAGTCGTTTTCAGCCAATTTCCTGGATTTTTGAAAATTTCACTTTTTTGTGAAAATATCCACTAAACGAGGGAATAATATGTGTGAGGGTACCCCAGGAGAGTTCCAAATGTGTGTGGGTAGAATATATATCCCACGGGGGTAAAATTGAAAAAAGTTGAAAAAAAATTTTTTTTGGGACTTAGTCATTTTTCCGCCGTTTATCAGACTTTCAGATAGGGGAAATGTGAGTGAGTATTCCGATTTCAGTTCCAGAGCGATTCGCCCAATGAGTCCTTGATATTTAGTCGTTTTCAGCCAATTTTCTGGATTTTTGAAAATTTCACTTTTTTGGGAAAATATCCACTAAATGAGGGAATAATATGTGTGAGGGTACCCCAGGAGAGTTCCAAATGTGTGTGGGTAGAATATATATCCCACGGGGGTAAAATTGAAAAAAGTTGAACAAATTTTTTTTTGGACTTTGTCATTTTTCCGGCGTTTATCAGACTTTCAGATAGGGGAAATGTCAGTGAGCGTTCCGATTTCAGTTCCAGAGCAATTCGCCCAATGAGTCCTTGATATTTAGTCGTTTTCAGCCAATTTTCTGGATTTTTGAAAATTTCACTTTTTTGTGAAAATATCCACTAAATGAGGGAATAATATGTGTGAGGGTACCCCAGGAGAGTTCCAAATGTGTGTGGGTAGAATATATATCACACGGGGGTAAAATTGAAAAAAGTTTAAAAAAATTTTTTTTGGGACTTAGTCATTTTTCCGGCGTTTATCAGACTTTCAGATAGGGAAAATGTCAGTGAGCGTTCCAATTTCAGTTCCAGAGCAATTCGCCCAATGAGTCCTTGATATTTAGTCGTTTTCAGCCAATTTTCTGGATTTTTGAAAATTTCACTTTTTTGTGAAAATATCCACTAAACGAGGGAATAATATGTGTGAGGGTACCCCAGGAGAGTTCCAAATGTGTGTGGGTAGAATATATATCCCACGGGGGTAAAATTGAAAAAAGTTGAAAAAAAATTTTTTTTGGACTTAGTTATTTTTCCGGCGTTTATCAGACTTTCAGATAGGGGAAATGTCAGTGAGCGTTCCGATTTCAGTTCCAGAGCGATTCGCCCAATGAGTCCTTGATATTTAGTCGTTTTCAGCCAATTTTCTGGATTTTTGAAAATTTCACTTTTTTGTGAAAATATCCACTAAACGAGGGAATAATATGTGTGAGGGTACCCCAGGAGAGTTCCAAATGTGTGTTGGTAGAATATATATCCCACGGGGGTAAAATTGAAAAAAGTTGAAAAAAAATTTTTTTTGGGACTTAGTCATTTTTCCGGCGTTTATCAGACTTTCAGATAGGGGAAATGTGAGTGAGCATTCCGATTTCAGTTCCAGAGCGATTCGCCCAATGAGTCCTTGATATTTAGTCGTTTTCAGCCAATTTTCTGGATTTTTGAAAATTTCACTTTTTTGTGAAAATATCCACTAAATGAGGGAATAATATGTGTGAGGGTACCCCAGGAGATTTCCAAATGTGTGTGGGTAGAATATATATCCCACGGGGGTAAAATTGAACAAATTTTTTTTTGGACTTAGTCATTTTTCCGGCGTTTATCAGACTTTCAGATAGGGGTAATGTCATTGAGCGTTCCGATTTCAGTTCCAGAGCAATTCGCCCAATGAGTCCTTGATATTTAGTCGTTTTCAGCCAATTTCCTGGATTTTTGAAAATTTCACTTTTTTGTGAAAATATCCACTAAACGAGGGAATAATATGTGTGAGGGTACCCCAGGAGAGTTCCAAATGTGTGTTGGTAGAATATATATCCCACGGGGGTAAAATTGAAAAAAGTTGAAAAAAATTTTTTTTTGGACTTAGTCATTTTTCCGGCATTTATCAGACTTTCAGATAGGGGAAATGTGAGTGAGCATTACGATTTCAGTTCCAGAGCGATTCGCCCAATGAGTCCTTGATATTTAGTCGTTTTCTGCCAATTTTCTGGATTTTTGAAAATTTCACTTTTTTGTGAAAATATCCACTAAATGAGGGAATAATATGTGTGAGGGTACCCCAGGAGATTTCCAAATGTGTGTGGGTAGAATATATATCCCACGGGGGTAAAATTGAAAAAAGTTGAACAAATTTTTTTTTGGACTTAGTTATTTTTCCGGCGTTTATCAGACTTTCAGATAGGGGAAATGTCAGTGAGCGTTCCGATTTCAGTTCCAGAGCGATTCGCCCAATGAGTCCTTGATATTTAGTCGTTTTCAGCCAATTTTCTGGATTTTTGAAAATTTCACTTTTTTGTGAAAATATCCACTAAACGAGGGAATAATATGTGTGAGGGTACCCCAGGAGAGTTCCAAATTTGTGTTGGTAGAATATATATCCCACGGGGGTAAAATTGAAAAAAGTTGAAAAAATTTTTTTTTTGGGACTTAGTCATTTTTCCGCCGTTTATCAGACTTTCAGATAGGGGAAATGTGAGTGAGTATTCCGATTTCAGTTCCAGAGCGATTCGCCCAATGAGTCCTTGATATTTAGTCGTTTTCAGCCAATTTTCTGGATTTTTGAAAATTTCACTTTTTTGGGAAAATATCCACTAAATGAGGGAATAATATGTGTGAGGGTACCCCAGGAGAGTTCCAAATGTGTGTGGGTAGAATATATATCACACGGGGGTAAAATTGAAAAAAGTTTAAAAAAATTTTTTTTGGGACTTAGTCATTTTTCCGGCGTTTATCAGACTTTCAGATAGGGAAAATGGCAGTGAGCGTTCCAATTTCAGTTCCAGAGCAATTCGCCCAATGAGTCCTTGATATTTAGTCGTTTTCTGCCAATTTTCTGGATTTTTGAAAATTTCACTTTTTTGTGAAAATATCCACTAAACGAGGGAATAATATGTGTGAGGGTACCCCAGGAGAGTTCCAAATGTGTGTGGGTAGAATATATATCCCACGGGGGTAAAATTGAAAAAAGTTGAAAAAAAATTTTTTTTGGGACTTAGTTATTTTTCCGGCGTTTATCAGACTTTCAGATAGGGGAAATGTCAGTGAGCGTTCCGATTTCAGTTCCAGAGCGATTCGCCCAATGAGTCCTTGATATTTAGTCGTTTTCAGCCAATTTTCTGGATTTTTGAAAATTTCACTTTTTTGTGAAAATATCCACTAAACGAGGGAATAATATGTGTGAGGGTACCCCAGGAGAGTTCCAAATGTGTGTTGGTAGAATATATATCCCACGGGGGTAAAATTGAAAAAAGTTGAAAAAAAATTTTTTTTGGGACTTAGTCATTTTTCCGGCGTTTATCAGACTTTCAGATAGGGGAAATGTGAGTGAGCATTCCGATTTCAGTTCCAGAGCGATTCGCCCAATGAGTCCTTGATATTTAGTCGTTTTCAGCCAATTTTCTGGATTTTTGAAAATTTCACTTTTTTGTGAAAATATCCACTAAATGAGGGAATAATATGTGTGAGGGTACCCCAGGAGATTTCCAAATGTGTGTGGGTAGAATATATATCCCACGGGGGTAAAATTGAACAAATTTTTTTTTGGACTTAGTCATTTTTCCGGCGTTTATCAGACTTTCAGATAGGGGTAATGTCATTGAGCGTTCCGATTTCAGTTCCAGAGCAATTCGCCCAATGAGTCCTTGATATTTAGTCGTTTTCAGCCAATTTCCTGGATTTTTGAAAATTTCACTTTTTTGTGAAAATATCCACTAAACGAGGGAATAATATGTGTGAGGGTACCCCAGGAGAGTTCCAAATGTGTGTTGGTAGAATATATATCCCACGGGGGTAAAATTGAAAAAAGTTGAAAAAAATTTTTTTTTGGACTTAGTCATTTTTCCGGCATTTATCAGACTTTCAGATAGGGGAAATGTGAGTGAGCATTACGATTTCAGTTCCAGAGCGATTCGCCCAATGAGTCCTTGATATTTAGTCGTTTTCTGCCAATTTTCTGGATTTTTGAAAATTTCACTTTTTTGTGAAAATATCCACTAAATGAGGGAATAATATGTGTGAGGGTACCCCAGGAGATTTCCAAATGTGTGTGGGTAGAATATATATCCCACGGGGGTAAAATTGAAAAAAGTTGAAAAAAAATTTTTTTTGGGACTTAGTCATTTTTCCGGCATTTATCAGACTTTCAGATAGGGAAAATGTCAGTGAGCGTTCCAATTTCAGTTCCAGAGCGATTCGCCCAATGAGTCCTTGATATTTAGTCGTTTTCTGCCAATTTTCTGGATTTTTGAAAATTTCACTTTTTTGTGAAAATATCCACTAAATGAGGGAATAATATGTGTGAGGGTACCCCAGGAGATTTCCAAATGTGTGTGGGTAGAATATATATCCCACGGGGGTAAAATTGAAAAAAGTTGAACAAATTTTTTTTTGGACTTAGTCATTTTTCCGGCGTTTATCAGACTTTCAGATAGGGGAAATGTCATTGAGCGTTCCGATTTCAGTTCCAGAGCAATTCGCCCAATGAGTCCTTGATATTTAGTCGTTTTCAGCCAATTTCCTGGATTTTTGAAAATTTCACTTTTTTGTGAAAATATCCACTAAACGAGGGAATAATATGTGTGAGGGTACCCCAGGAGAGTTCCAAATGTGTGTGGGTAGAATATATATCCCACGGGGGTAAAATTGAAAAAAGTTGAAAAAAAATTTTTTTTGGGACTTAGTCATTTTTCCGCCGTTTATCAGACTTTCAGATAGGGGAAATGTGAGTGAGTATTCCGATTTCAGTTCCAGAGCGATTCGCCCAATGAGTCCTTGATATTTAGTCGTTTTCAGCCAATTTTCTGGATTTTTGAAAATTTCACTTTTTTGGGAAAATATCCACTAAATGAGGGAATAATATGTGTGAGGGTACCCCAGGAGAGTTCCAAATGTGTGTGGGTAGAATATATATCCCACGGGGGTAAAATTGAAAAAAGTTGAACAAATTTTTTTTTGGACTTTGTCATTTTTCCGCCGTTTATCAGACTTTCAGATAGGGGAAATGTCAGTGAGCGTTCCGATTTCAGTTCCAGAGCAATTCGCCCAATGAGTCCTTGATATTTAGTCGTTTTCAGCCAATTTTCTGGATTTTTGAAAATTTCACTTTTTTGTGAAAATATCCACTAAATGAGGGAATAATATGTGTGAGGGTACCCCAGGAGAGTTCCAAATGTGTGTGGGTAGAATATATATCACACGGGGGTAAAATTGAAAAAAGTTTAAAAAAATTTTTTTTGGGACTTAGTCATTTTTCCGGCGTTTATCAGACTTTCAGATAGGGAAAATGTCAGTGAGCGTTCCAATTTCAGTTCCAGAGCAATTCGCCCAATGAGTCCTTGATATTTAGTCGTTTTCAGCCAATTTTCTGGATTTTTGAAAATTTCACTTTTTTGTGAAAATATCCACTAAACGAGGGAATAATATGTGTGAGGGTACCCCAGGAGAGTTCCAAATGTGTGTGGGTAGAATATATATCCCACGGGGGTAAAATTGAAAAAAGTTGAAAAAAAATTTTTTTTGGACTTAGTTATTTTTCCGGCGTTTATCAGACTTTCAGATAGGGGAAATGTCAGTGAGCGTTCCGATTTCAGTTCCAGAGCGATTCGCCCAATGAGTCCTTGATATTTAGTCGTTTTCAGCCAATTTTCTGGATTTTTGAAAATTTCACTTTTTTGTGAAAATATCCACTAAACGAGGGAATAATATGTGTGAGGGTACCCCAGGAGAGTTCCAAATGTGTGTTGGTAGAATATATATCCCACGGGGGTAAAATTGAAAAAAGTTGAAAAAAAATTTTTTTTGGGACTTAGTCATTTTTCCGGCGTTTATCAGACTTTCAGATAGGGGAAATGTGAGTGAGCATTCCGATTTCAGTTCCAGAGCGATTCGCCCAATGAGTCCTTGATATTTAGTCGTTTTCAGCCAATTTTCTGGATTTTTGAAAATTTCACTTTTTTGTGAAAATATCCACTAAATGAGGGAATAATATGTGTGAGGGTACCCCAGGAGATTTCCAAATGTGTGTGGGTAGAATATATATCCCACGGGGGTAAAATTGAACAAATTTTTTTTTGGACTTAGTCATTTTTCCGGCGTTTATCAGACTTTCAGATAGGGGTAATGTCATTGAGCGTTCCGATTTCAGTTCCAGAGCAATTCGCCCAATGAGTCCTTGATATTTAGTCGTTTTCAGCCAATTTCCTGGATTTTTGAAAATTTCACTTTTTTGTGAAAATATCCACTAAACGAGGGAATAATATGTGTGAGGGTACCCCAGGAGAGTTCCAAATGTGTGTTGGTAGAATATATATCCCACGGGGGTAAAATTGAAAAAAGTTGAAAAAAATTTTTTTTTGGACTTAGTCATTTTTCCGGCATTTATCAGACTTTCAGATAGGGGAAATGTGAGTGAGCATTACGATTTCAGTTCCAGAGCGATTCGCCCAATGAGTCCTTGATATTTAGTCGTTTTCAGCCAATTTTCTGGATTTTTGAAAATTTCACTTTTTTGTGAAAATATCCACTAAACGAGGGAATAATATGTGTGAGGGTACCCCAGGAGAATTCCAAATGTGTGTGGGTAGAATATATATCCCACGGGGGTAAAATTGAAAAAAGTTGAACAAATTTTTTTTTGGACTTAGTCATTTTTCCGGCGTTTATCAGACTTTCAGATAGGGGAAATGTCAGTGAGCGTTCCGATTTCAGTTCCAGAGCAATTCGCCCAATGAGTCCTTGATATTTAGTCGTTTTCAGCCAATTTTCTGGATTTTTGAAAATTTCACTTTTTTGTGAAAATATCCACTAAACGAGGGAATAATATGTGTGAGGGTACCCCAGGAGAGTTCCAAATGTGTGTGGGTAGAATATATATCCCACGGGGGTAAAATTGAAAAAAGTTGAAAAAAAATTTTTTTTGGGACTTAGTCATTTTTCCGGCGTTTATCAGACTTTCAGATAGGGAAAATGTCAGTGAGCGTTCCAATTTCAGTTCCAGAGCGATTCGCCCAATGAGTCCTTGATATTTAGTCGTTTTCTGCCAATTTTCTGTATTTTTGAAAATTTCACTTTTTTGTGAAAATATCCACTAAATGAGGGAATAATATGTGTGAGGGTACCCCAGGAGATTTCCAAATGTGTGTGGGTAGAATATATATCCCACGGGGGTAAAATTGAAAAAAGTTGAACAAATTTTTTTTTGGACTTAGTCATTTTTCCGGCGTTTATCAGACTTTCAGATAGGGGAAATGTCATTGAGCGTTCCGATTTCAGTTCCAGAGCAATTCGCCCAATGAGTCCTTGATATTTAGTCGTTTTCAGCCAATTTCCTGGATTTTTGAAAATTTCACTTTTTTGTGAAAATATCCACTAAACGAGGGAATAATATGTGTGAGGGTACCCCAGGAGAGTTCCAAATGTGTGTGGGTAGAATATATATCCCACGGGGGTAAAATTGAAAAAAGTTGAAAAAAAATTTTTTTTGGACTTAGTTATTTTTCCGGCGTTTATCAGACTTTCAGATAGGGGAAATGTCAGTGAGCGTTCCGATTTCAGTTCCAGAGCGATTCGCCCAATGAGTCCTTGATATTTAGTCGTTTTCAGCCAATTTTCTGGATTTTTGAAAATTTCACTTTTTTGTGAAAATATCCACTAAACGAGGGAATAATATGTGTGAGGGTACCCCAGGAGAGTTCCAAATTTGTGTTGGTAGAATATATATCCCACGGGGGTAAAATTGAAAAAAGTTGAAAAAAATTTTTTTTTGGGACTTAGTCATTTTTCCGCCGTTTATCAGACTTTCAGATAGGGGAAATGTGAGTGAGTATTCCGATTTCAGTTCCAGAGCGATTCGCCCAATGAGTCCTTGATATTTAGTCGTTTTCAGCCAATTTTCTGGATTTTTGAAAATTTCACTTTTTTGTGAAAATATCCACTAAATGAGGGAATAATATGTGTGAGGGTACCCCAGGAGAGTTCCAAATGTGTGTGGGTAGAATATATATATATCCCACGGGGGTAAAATTGAAAAAAGTTGAAAAAAATTTTTTTTTGGGACTTAGTCATTTTTCCGGCGTTTATCAGACTTTCAGATAGGGAAAATGTCAGTGAGCGTTCCAATTTCAGTTCCAGAGCGATTCGCCCAATGAGTCCTTGATATTTAGTCGTTTTCTGCCAATTTTCTGGATTTTTGAAAATTTCACTTTTTTGTGAAAATATCCACTAAATGAGGGAATAATATGTGTGAGGGTACCCCAGGAGATTTCCAAATGTGTGTGGGTAGAATATATATCCCACGGGGGTAAAATTGAAAAAAGTTGAACAAATTTTTTTTTGGACTTAGTCATTTTTCCGGCGTTTATCAGACTTTCAGATAGGGGAAATGTCATTGAGCGTTCCGATTTCAGTTCCAGAGCAATTCGCCCAATGAGTCCTTGATATTTAGTCGTTTTCAGCCAATTTCCTGGATTTTTGAAAATTTCACTTTTTTGTGAAAATATCCACTAAACGAGGGAATAATATGTGTGAGGGTACCCCAGGAGAGTTCCAAATGTGTGTGGGTAGAATATATATCCCACGGGGGTAAAATTGAAAAAAGTTGAAAAAAAATTTTTTTTGGACTTAGTTATTTTTCCGGCGTTTATCAGACTTTCAGATAGGGGAAATGTCAGTGAGCGTTCCGATTTCAGTTCCAGAGCGATTCGCCCAATGAGTCCTTGATATTTAGTCGTTTTCAGCCAATTTTCTGGATTTTTGAAAATTTCACTTTTTTGTGAAAATATCCACTAAACGAGGGAATAATATGTGTGAGGGTACCCCAGGAGAGTTCCAAATTTGTGTTGGTAGAATATATATCCCACGGGGGTAAAATTGAAAAAAGTTGAAAAAAATTTTTTTTTGGGACTTAGTCATTTTTCCGCCGTTTATCAGACTTTCAGATAGGGGAAATGTGAGTGAGTATTCCGATTTCAGTTCCAGAGCGATTCGCCCAATGAGTCCTTGATATTTAGTCGTTTTCAGCCAATTTTCTGGATTTTTGAAAATTTCACTTTTTTGGGAAAATATCCACTAAATGAGGGAATAATATGTGTGAGGGTACCCCAGGAGAGTTCCAAATGTGTGTGGGTAGAATATATATCACACGGGGGTAAAATTGAAAAAAGTTTAAAAAAATTTTTTTTGGGACTTAGTCATTTTTCCGGCGTTTATCAGACTTTCAGATAGGGAAAATGTCAGTGAGCGTTCCAATTTCAGTTCCAGAGCAATTCGCCCAATGAGTCCTTGATATTTAGTCGTTTTCAGCCAATTTTCTGGATTTTTGAAAATTTCACTTTTTTGTGAAAATATCCACTAAACGAGGGAATAATATGTGTGAGGGTACCCCAGGAGAGTTCCAAATGTGTGTGGGTAGAATATATATCCCACGGGGGTAAAATTGAAAAAAGTTGAAAAAAAATTTTTTTTGGGACTTAGTCATTTTTCCGGCGTTTATCAGACTTTCAGATAGGGGAAATGTGAGTGAGCATTCCGATTTCAGTTCCAGAGTGATTCGCCCAATGAGTCCTTGATATTTAGTCGTTTTCAGCCAATTTTCTGGATTTTTGAAAATTTCACTTTTTTGTGAAAATATCCACTAAATGAGGGAATAATATGTGTGAGGGTACCCCAGGAGAGTTCCAAATGTGTGTGGGTAGAATATTTATATATCCCACGGGGGTAAAATTGAAAAAAGTTGAAAAAAATTTTTTTTTGGACTTAGTCATTTTTCCGGCATTTATCAGACTTTCAGATAGGGGAAATGTGAGTTGGCATTACGATTTCAGTTCCAGAGCGATTCGCCCAATGAGTCCTTGATATTTAGTCGTTTTCAGCCAATTTTCTGGATTTTTGAAAATTTCACTTTTTTGTGAAAATATCAACTAAACGAGGGAATAATATGTGTGAGGGTACCCCAGGAGAATTCCAAATGTGTGTGGGTAGAATATATATCCCACGGGGGTAAAATTGAAAAAAGTTGAACAAATTTTTTTTTGGACTTAGTAATTTTTCCGGCGTTTATCAGACTTTCAGATAGGGGAAATGTCAGTGAGCGTTCCGATTTCAGTTCCAGAGCAATTCGCCCAATGAGTCCTTGATATTTAGTCGTTTTCAGCCAATTTTCTGGATTTTTGAAAATTTCACTTTTTTGTGAAAATATCCACTAAATGAGGGAATAATATGTGTGAGGGTACCCCAGGAGAGTTCCAAATGTGTGTGGGTAGAATATATATCACACGGGGGTAAAATTGAAAAAAGTTTAAAAAAATTTTTTTTGGGACTTAGTCATTTTTCCGGCGTTTATCAGACTTTCAGATAGGGAAAATGTCAGTGAGCGTTCCAATTTCAGTTCCAGAGCAATTCGCCCAATGAGTCCTTGATATTTAGTCGTTTTCAGCCAATTTTCTGGATTTTTGAAAATTTCACTTTTTTGTGAAAATATCCACTAAACGAGGGAATAATATGTGTGAGGGTACCCCAGGAGAGTTCCAAATGTGTGTGGGTAGAATATATATCCCACGGGGGTAAAATTGAAAAAAGTTGAAAAAAAATTTTTTTTGGACTTAGTTATTTTTCCGGCGTTTATCAGACTTTCAGATAGGGGAAATGTCAGTGAGCGTTCCGATTTCAGTTCCAGAGCGATTCGCCCAATGAGTCCTTGATATTTAGTCGTTTTCAGCCAATTTTCTGGATTTTTGAAAATTTCACTTTTTTGTGAAAATATCCACTAAACGAGGGAATAATATGTGTGAGGGTACCCCAGGAGAGTTCCAAATGTGTGTTGGTAGAATATATATCCCACGGGGGTAAAATTGAAAAAAGTTGAAAAAAAATTTTTTTTGGGACTTAGTCATTTTTCCGGCGTTTATCAGACTTTCAGATAGGGGAAATGTGAGTGAGCATTCCGATTTCAGTTCCAGAGTGATTCGCCCAATGAGTCCTTGATATTTAGTCGTTTTCAGCCAATTTTCTGGATTTTTGAAAATTTCACTTTTTTGTGAAAATATCCACTAAATGAGGGAATAATATGTGTGAGGGTACCCCAGGAGAGTTCCAAATGTGTGTGGGTAGAATATATATCACACGGGGGTAAAATTGAAAAAAGTTTAAAAAAATTTTTTTTGGGACTTAGTCATTTTTCCGGCGTTTATCAGACTTTCAGATAGGGAAAATGTCAGTGAGCGTTCCAATTTCAGTTCCAGAGCGATTCGCCCAATGAGTCCTTGATATTTAGTCGTTTTCAGCCAATTTTCTGGATTTTTGAAAATTTCACTTTTTTGTGAAAATATCCACTAAACGAGGGAATAATATGTGTGAGGGTACCCCAGGAGAGTTCCAAATGTGTGTGGGTAGAATATATATCCCACGGGGGTAAAATTGAAAAAAGTTGAAAAAAAATTTTTTTTGGACTTAGTTATTTTTCCGGCGTTTATCAGACTTTCAGATAGGGGAAATGTCAGTGAGCGTTCCAATTTCAGTTCCAGAGCGATTCGCCCAATGAGTCCTTGATATTTAGTCGTTTTCAGCCAATTTTCTGGATTTTTGAAAATTTCACTTTTTTGTGAAAATATCCACTAAATGAGGGAATAATATGTGTGAGGGTACCCCAGGAGAGTTCCAAATGTGTGTGGGTAGAATATATATATATCCCACGGGGGTAAAATTGAAAAAAGGTGAAAAAAATTTTTTTTTGGGACTTAGTCATTTTTCCGGCGTTTATCAGACTTTCAGATAGGGAAAATGTCAGTGAGCGTTCCAATTTCAGTTCCAGAGCGATTCGCCCAATGAGTCCTTGATATTTAGTCGTTTTCTGCCAATTTTCTGGATTTTTGAAAATTTCACTTTTTTGTGAAAATATCCACTAAATGAGGGAATAATATGTGTGAGGGTACCCCAGGAGATTTCCAAATGTGTGTGGGTAGAATATATATCCCACGGGGGTAAAATTGAAAAAAGTTGAACAAATTTTTTTTTGGACTTAGTCATTTTTCCGGCGTTTATCAGACTTTCAGATAGGGGAAATGTCATTGAGCGTTCCGATTTCAGTTCCAGAGCAATTCGCCCAATGAGTCCTTGATATTTAGTCGTTTTCAGCCAATTTCCTGGATTTTTGAAAATTTCACTTTTTTGTGAAAATATCCACTAAACGAGGGAATAATATGTGTGAGGGTACCCCAGGAGAGTTCCAAATGTGTGTGGGTAGAATATATATATATCCCACGGGGGTAAAATTGAAAAAAGTTGAAAAAAATTTTTTTTTGGACTTAGTCATTTTTCCGGCATTTATCAGACTTTCAGATAGGGGAAATGTGAGTGAGCATTACGATTTCAGTTCCAGAGCGATTCGCCCAATGAGTCCTTGATATTTAGTCGTTTTCAGCCAATTTTCTGGATTTTTGAAAATTTCACTTTTTTGTGAAAATATCCACTAAACGAGGGAATAATATGTGTGAGGGTACCCCAGGAGAGTTCCAAATGTGTGTGGGTAGAATATATATCCCACGGGGGTAAAATTGAAAAAAGTTGAAAAAAAATTTTTTTTGGACTTAGTTATTTTTCCGGCGTTTATCAGACTTTCATATAGGGGAAATGTCAGTGAGCGTTCCGATTTCAGTTCCAGAGCGATTCGCCCAATGAGTCCTTGATATTTAGTCGTTTTCAGCCAATTTTCTGGATTTTTGAAAATTTCACTTTTTTGTGAAAATATCCACTAAATGAGGGAATAATATGTGTGAGGGTACCCCAGGAGATTTCCAAATGTGTGTGGGTAGAATATATATCCCACGGGGGTAAAATTGAAAAAAGTTGAACAAATTTTTTTTTGGACTTAGTCATTTTTCCGGCGTTTATCAGACTTTCAGATAGGGGAAATGTCATTGAGCGTTCCGATTTCAGTTCCAGAGCAATTCGCCCAATGAGTCCTTGATATTTAGTCGTTTTCAGCCAATTTTCTGGATTTTTGAAAATTTCACTTTTTTGTGAAAATATCCACTAAACGAGGGAATAATATGTGTGAGGGTACCCCAGGAGAGTTCCAAATGTGTGTGGGTAGAATATATATCCCACGGGGGTAGAATTGAAAAAAGTTGAAAAAAAATTTTTTTTGGACTTAGTTATTTTTCCGGCGTTTATCAGACTTTCAGATAGGGGAGATGTCAGTGAGCGTTCCAATTTCAGTTCCAGAGCGATTCGCCCAATGAGTCCTTGATATTTAGTCGTTTTCAGCCAATTTTCTGGATTTTTGAAAATTTCACTTTTTTGTGAAAGTATCCACTAAACGAGGGAATAATATGTGTGAGGGTACCCCAGGAGAGTTCCAAATGTGTGTTGGTAGAATATATATCCCACGGGGGTAAAATTGAAAAAAGTTGAAAAAAATTTTTTTTTGGGACTTAGTAATTTTTCCGCCGTTTATCAGACTTTCAGATAGGGGAAATGTGAGTGAGCATTCCGATTTCAGTTCCAGAGCGATTCGCCCAATGAGTCCTTGATATTTAGTCGTTTTCGGCCAATTTTCTGGATTTTTGAAAATTTCACTTTTTTGTGAAAATATCCACTAAATGAGGGAATAATATGTGTGAGGGTACCCCAGGAGAGTTCCAAATGTGTGTGGGTAGAATATATATATATCCCACGGGGGTAAAATTGAAAAAAGGTGAAAAAAAATTTTTTTTGGGACTTAGTCATTTTTCCGGCGTTTATCAGACTTTCAGATAGGGAAAATGTCAGTGAGCGTTCCAATTTCAGTTCCAGAGCGATTCGCCCAATGAGTCCTTGATATTTAGTCGTTTTCTGCCAATTTTCTGGATTTTTGAAAATTTCACTTTTTTGTGAAAATATCCACTAAATGAGGGAATAATATGTGTGAGGGTACCCCAGGAGATTTCCAAATGTGTGTGGGTAGAATATATATCCCACGGGGGTAAAATTGAAAAAAGTTGAACAAATTTTTTTTTGGACTCAGTCATTTTTCCGGCGTTTATCAGACTTTCAGATAGGGGAAATGTCATTGAGCGTTCCGATTTCAGTTCCAGAGCAATTCGCCCAATGAGTCCTTGATATTTAGTCGTTTTCAGCCAATTTCCTGGATTTTTGAAAATTTCACTTTTTTGTGAAAATATCCACTAAACGAGGGAATAATATGTGTGAGGGTACCCCAGGAGAGTTCCAAATGTGTGTGGGTAGAATATATATCACACGGGGGTAAAATTGAAAAAAGTTTAAAAAAATTTTTTTTGGGACTTAGTCATTTTTCCGGCGTTTATCAGACTTTCAGATAGGGAAAATGTCAGTGAGCGTTCCAATTTCAGTTCCAGAGCGATTCGCCCAATGAGTCCTTGATATTTAGTCGTTTTCAGCCAATTTTCTGGATTTTTGAAAATTTCACTTTTTTGTGAAAATATCCACTAAACGAGGGAATAATATGTGTGAGGGTACCCCAGGAGAGTTCCAAATGTGTGTGGGTAGAATATATATCCCACGGGGGTAAAATTGAAAAAAGTTGAAAAAAAATTTATTTTGGACTTAGTTATTTTTCCGGCGTTTATCAGACTTTCAGATAGGGGAAATGTCAGTGAGCGTTCCGATTTCAGTTCCAGAGCGATTCGCCCAATGAGTCCTTGATATTTAGTCGTTTTCAGCCAATTTTCTGGATTTTTGAAAATTTCACTTTTTTGTGAAAATATCCACTAAACGAGGGAATAATATGTGTGAGGGTACCCCAGGAGAGTTCCAAATGTGTGTTGGTAGAATATATATCCCACAGGGGTAAAATTGAAAAAAGTTGAAAAAAATTTTTTTTTGGGACTTAGTCATTTTTCCGGCGTTTATCAGACTTTCAGATAGGGAAAATGTCAGTGAGCATTCCAATTTCAGTTCCAGAGCGATTCGCCCAATGAGTCCTTGATATTTAGTCGTTTTCTGCCAATTTTCTGGATTTTTGAAAATTTCACTTTTTTGTGAAAATATCCACTAAATGAGGGAATAATATGTGTGAGGGTACCCCAGGAGAGTTCCAAATGTGTGTGGGTAGAATATATATATATCCCACGGGGGTAAAATTGAAAAAAGTTGAAAAAAATTTTTTTTTGGACTTAGTCATTTTTCCGGCATTTATCAGACTTTCAGATAGGGGAAATGTGAGTGAGCATTACGATTTCAGTTCCAGAGCGATTCGCCCAATGAGTCCTTGATATTTAGTCGTTTTCAGCCAATTTTCTGGATTTTTGAAAATTTCACTTTTTTGTGAAAATATCCACTAAACGAGGGAATAATATGTGTGAGGGTACCCCAGGAGAGTTCCAAATGTGTGTGGGTAGAATATATATCCCACGGGGGTAAAATTGAAAAAAGTTGAAAAAAAATTTTTTTTGGACTTAGTTATTTTTCCGGCGTTTATCAGACTTTCATATAGGGGAAATGTCAGTGAGCGTTCCGATTTCAGTTCCAGAGCGATTCGCCCAATGAGTCCTTGATATTTAGTCGTTTTCAGCCAATTTTCTGGATTTTTGAAAATTTCACTTTTTTGTGAAAATATCCACTAAATGAGGGAATAATATGTGTGAGGGTACCCCAGGAGATTTCCAAATGTGTGTGGGTAGAATATATATCCCACGGGGGTAAAATTGAAAAAAGTTGAACAAATTTTTTTTTGGACTTTGTCATTTTTCCGGCGTTTATCAGACTTTCAGATAGGGGAAATGTCAGTGAGCGTTCCGATTTCAGTTCCAGAGCAATTCGCCCAATGAGTCCTTGATATTTAGTCGTTTTCAGCCAATTTTCTGGATTTTTGAAAATTTCACTTTTTTGTGAAAATATCCACTAAATGAGGGAATAATATGTGTGAGGGTACCCCAGGAGAGTTCCAAATGTGTGTGGGTAGAATATATATCCCACGGGGGTAAAATTGAAAAAAGTTGAAAAAAAATTTTTTTTGGACTTAGTTATTTTTCCGGCGTTTATCAGACTTTCAGATAGGGGAAATGTCAGTGAGCGTTCCGATTTCAGTTCCAGAGCGATTCGCCCAATGAGTCCTTGATATTTAGTCGTTTTCAGCCAATTTTCTGGATTTTTGAAAATTTCACTTTTTTGTGAAAATATCCACTAAACGAGGGAATAATATGTGTGAGGGTACCCCAGGAGAGTTCCAAATGTGTGTTGGTAGAATATATATCCCACAGGGGTAAAATTGAAAAAAGTTGAAAAAAATTTTTTTTTGGGACTTAGTCATTTTTCCGGCGTTTATCAGATTTCAGATAGGGAAAATGTCAGTGAGCATTCCAATTTCAGTTCCAGAGCGATTCGCCCAATGAGTCCTTGATATTTAGTCGTTTTCTGCCAATTTTCTGGATTTTTGAAAATTTCACTTTTTTGTGAAAATATCCACTAAATGAGGGAATAATATGTGTGAGGGTACCCCAGGAGATTTCCAAATGTGTGTGGGTAGAATATATATCCCACGGGGGTAAAATTGAAAAAAGTTGAACAAATTTTTTTTTGGACTTAGTCATTTTTCCGGCGTTTATCAGACTTTCAGATAGGGGAAATGTCATTGAGCGTTCCGATTTCAGTTCCAGAGCAATTCGCCCAATGAGTCCTTGATATTTAGTCGTTTTCAGCCAATTTCCAGGATTTTTGAAAATTTCACTTTTTTGTGAAAATATCCACTAAACGAGGGAATAATATGTGTGAGGGTACCCCAGGAGAGTTCCAAATGTGTGTGGGTAGAATATATATATATCCCACGGGGGTAAAATTGAAAAAAGTTGAAAAAAAATTTTTTTTGGACTTAGTTATTTTTCCGGCGTTTATCAGACTTTCATATAGGGGAAATGTCAGTGAGCGTTCCGATTTCAGTTCCAGAGCGATTCGCCCAATGAGTCCTTGATATTTAGTCGTTTTCAGCCAATTTTCTGGATTTTTGAAAATTTCACTTTTTTGTGAAAATATCCACTAAATGAGGGAATAATATGTGTGAGGGTACCCCAGGAGATTTCCAAATGTGTGTGGGTAGAATATATATCCCACGGGGGTAAAATTGAAAAAAGTTGAACAAATTTTTTTTTGGACTTAGTCATTTTTCCGGCGTTTATCAGACTTTCAGATAGGGGAAATGTCATTGAGCGTTCCGATTTCAGTTCCAGAGCAATTCGCCCAATGAGTCCTTGATATTTAGTCGTTTTCAGCCAATTTCCTGGATTTTTGAAAATTTCACTTTTTTGTGAAAATATCCACTAAACGAGGGAATAATATGTGTGAGGGTACCCCAGGAGAGTTCCAAATGTGTGTTGGTAGAATATATATCCCACGGGGGTAAAATTGAAAAAAGTTGAAAAAAATTTTTTTTTGGACTTAGTCATTTTTCCGGCATTTATCAGACTTTCAGATAGGGGAAATGTGAGTGAGCATTCCGATTTCAGTTCCAGAGCGATTCGCCCAATGAGTCCTTGATATTTAGTCGTTTTCAGCCAATTTTCTGGATTTTTTAAAATTTCACTTTTTTGTGAAAATATCCACTAAATGAGGGAATAATATGTGTGAGGGTACTCCAGGAGAGTTCCAAATGTGTGTGGGTAGAATATATATATATCCCACGGGGGTAAAATTGAAAAAAGTTGAAATAAATTTTTTTTGGGGACTTAGTCATTTTTCCGGCGTTTATCAGACTTTCAGATAGGGAAAATGTCAGTGAGCATTCCAATTTCAGTTCCAGAGCGATTCGCCCAATGAGTCCTTGATATTTAGTCGTTTTCAGCCAATTTTCTGGATTTTTGAAAATTTCACTTTTTTGTGAAAATATCCACTAAACGAGGGAATAATATGTGTGAGGGTACCCCAGGAGAGTTCCAAATGTGTGTGGGTAGAATATATATCCCACGGGGGTAAAATTGAAAAAAGTTGAAAAAAAATTTTTTTTGGACTTAGTTATTTTTCCAGCGTTTATCAGACTTTCAGATAGGGGAAATGTCAGTGAGCGTTCCAATTTCAGTTCCAGAGCGATTCGCCCAATGAGTCCTTGATATTTAGTCGTTTTCAGCCAATTTTCTGGATTTTTGAAAATTTCACTTTTTTGTGAAAGTATCCACTAAACGAGGGAATAATATGTGTGAGGGTACCCCAGGAGAGTTCCAAATGTGTGTTGGTAGAATATATATCCCACGGGGGTAAAATTGAAAAAAGTTGAAAAAAATTTTTTTTTGGGACTTAGTCATTTTTCCGGCGTTTATCAGACTTTCAGATAGGGAAAATGTCAGTGAGCATTCCAATTTCAGTTCCAGAGCGATTCGCCCAATGAGTCCTTGATATTTAGTCGTTTTCAGCCAATTTTCTGGATTTTTGAAAATTTCACTTTTTTGTGAAAATATCCACTAAACGAGGGAATAATATGTGTGAGGGTACCCCAGGAGAGTTCCAAATGTGTGTGGGTAGAATATATATCCCACGGGGGTAAAATTGAAAAAAGTTGAAAAAAAATTTTTTTTGGACTTAGTTATTTTTCCAGCGTTTATCAGACTTTCAGATAGGGGAAATGTCAGTGAGCGTTCCAATTTCAGTTCCAGAGCGATTCGCCCAATGAGTCCTTGATATTTAGTCGTTTTCAGCCAATTTTCTGGATTTTTGAAAATTTCACTTTTTTGTGAAAGTCTCCACTAAACGAGGGAATAATATGTGTGAGGGTACCCCAGGAGAGTTCCAAATGTGTGTTGGTAGAATATATATCCCACGGGGGTAAAATTGAAAAAAGGTGAAAAAAATTTTTTTTTGGGACTTAGTCATTTTTCCGGCGTTTATCAGACTTTCAGATAGGGAAAATGTCAGTGAGCGTTCCAATTTCAGTTCCAGAGCGATTCGCCCAATGAGTCCTTGATATTTAGTCGTTTTCTGCCAATTTTCTGGATTTTTGAAAATTTCACTTTTTTGTGAAAATATCCACTAAATGAGGGAATAATATGTGTGAGGGTACCCCAGGAGATTTCCAAATGTGTGTGGGTAGAATATATATCCCACGGGGGTAAAATTGAAAAAAGTTGAACAAATTTTTTTTTGGACTTAGTCATTTTTCCGGCGTTTATCAGACTTTCAGATAGGGGAAATGTCATTGAGCGTTCCGATTTCAGTTCCAGAGCAATTCGCCCAATGAGTCCTTGATATTTAGTCGTTTTCAGCCAATTTCCTGGATTTTTGAAAATTTCACTTTTTTGTGAAAATATCCACTAAACGAAGGAATAATATGTGTGAGGGTACCCCAGGAGAGTTCCAAATGTGTGTGGGTAGAATATATATATATCCCACGGGGGTAAAATTGAAAAAAGTTGAAAAAAATTTTTTTTTGGACTTAGTCATTTTTCCGGCATTTATCAGACTTTCAGATAGGGGAAATGTGAGTGAGCATTACGATTTCAGTTCCAGAGCGATTCGCCCAATGAGTCCTTGATATTTAGTCGTTTTCAGCCAATTTTCTGGATTTTTGAAAATTTCACTTTTTTGTGAAAATATCCACTAAACGAGGGAATAATATGTGTGAGGGTACCCCAGGAGAGTTCCAAATGTGTGTGGGTAGAATATATATCCCACGGGTGTAAAATTGAAAAAAGTTGAAAAAAAATTTTTTTTGGACTTAGTTATTTTTCCGGCGTTTATCAGACTTTCATATAGGGGAAATGTCAGTGAGCGTTCCGATTTCAGTTCCAGAGCGATTCGCCCAATGAGTCCTTGATATTTAGTCGTTTTCAGCCAATTTTCTGGATTTTTGAAAATTTCACTTTTTTGTGAAAATATCCACTAAATGAGGGAATAATATGTGTGAGGGTACCCCAGGAGATTTCCAAATGTGTGTGGGTAGAATATATATCCCACGGGGGTAAAATTGAAAAAAGTTGAACAAATTTTTTTTTGGACTTAGTCATTTTTCCGGCGTTTATCAGACTTTCAGATAGGGGAAATGTCAGTGAGCGTTCCGATTTCAGTTCCAGAGCAATTCGCCCAATGAGTCCTTGATATTTAGTCGTTTTCAGCCAATTTTCTGGATTTTTGAAAATTTCACTTTTTTGTGAAAATATCCACTAAATGAGGGAATAATATGTGTGAGGGTACCCCAGGAGAGTTCCAAATGTGTGTGGGTAGAATATATATCCCACGGGGGTAAAATTGAAAAAAGTTGAAAAAAAATTTTTTTTGGACTTAGTTATTTTTCCGGCGTTTATCAGACTTTCAGATAGGGGAAATGTCAGTGAGCGTTCCGATTTCAGTTCCAGAGCGATTCGCCCAATGAGTCCTTGATATTTAGTCGTTTTCAGCCAATTTTCTGGATTTTTGAAAATTTCACTTTTTTGTGAAAATATCCACTAAACGAGGGAATAATATGTGTGAGGGTACCCCAGGAGAGTTCCAAATGTGTGTGGGTAGAATATATATCCCACGGGGGTAAAATTGAAAAAAGTTGAAAAAAAATTTTTTTTGGACTTAGTTATTTTTCCGGCGTTTATCAGACTTTCAGATAGGGGAAATGTCAGTGAGCGTTCCGATTTCAGTTCCAGAGCGATTCGCCCAATGAGTCCTTGATATTTAGTCGTTTTCAGCCAATTTTCTGGATTTTTGAAAATTTCACTTTTTTGTGAAAATATCCACTAAACGAGGGAATAATATGTGTGAGGGTACCCCAGGAGAGTTCCAAATGTGTGTTGGTAGAATATATATCCCACAGGGGTAAAATTGAAAAAAGTTGAAAAAAATTTTTTTTTGGGACTTAGTCATTTTTCCGGCGTTTATCAGATTTCAGATAGGGGAAATGTCAGTGAGCGTTCCGATTTCAGTTCCAGAGCGATTCGCCCAAATGAGTCCTTGATATTTAGTCGTTTTCAGCCAATTTTCTGGATTTTTGAAAATTTCACTTTTTTGTGAAAATATCCACTAAATGAGGGAATAATATGTGTGAGGGTACCCCAGGAGATTTCCAAATGTGTGTGGGTAGAATATATATCCCACGGGGGTAAAATTGAAAAAAGTTGAACAAATTTTTTTTTGGACTTAGTCATTTTTCCGGCGTTTATCAGACTTTCAGATAGGGGAAATGTCATTGAGCGTTCCGATTTCAGTTCCAGAGCAATTCGCCCAATGAGTCCTTGATATTTAGTCGTTTTCAGCCAATTTCCTGGATTTTTGAAAATTTCACTTTTTTGTGAAAATATCCACTAAACGAGGGAATAATATGTGTGAGGGTACCCCAGGAGAGTTCCAAATGTGTGTTGGTAGAATATATATCCCACGGGGGTAAAATTGAAAAAAGTTGAAAAAAATTTTTTTTTGGACTTAGTCATTTTTCCGGCATTTATCAGACTTTCAGATAGGGGAAATGTGAGTGAGCATTCCGATTTCAGTTCCAGAGCGATTCGCCAAATGAGTCCTTGATATTTAGTCGTTTTCAGCCAATTTTCTGGATTTTTGAAAATTTCACTTTTTTGTGAAAATATCCACTAAATGAGGGAATAATATGTGTGAGGGTACTCCAGGAGAGTTCCAAATGTGTGTGGGTAGAATATATATATATCCCACGGGGGTAAAATTGAAAAAAGTTGAAAAAAATTTTTTTTGGGGACTTAGTCATTTTTCCGGCGTTTATCAGACTTTCAGATAGGGAAAATGTCAGTGAGCATTCCAATTTCAGTTCCAGAGCGATTCGCCCAATGAGTCCTTGATATTTAGTCGTTTTCAGCCAATTTTCTGGATTTTTGAAAATTTCACTTTTTTGTGAAAATATCCACTAAACGAGGGAATAATATGTGTGAGGGTACCCCAGGAGAGTTCCAAATGTGTGTGGGTAGAATATATATCCCACGGGGGTAAAATTGAAAAAAGTTGAAAAAAAATTTTTTTTGGACTTAGTTATTTTTCCAGCGTTTATCAGACTTTCAGATAGGGGAAATGTCAGTGAGCGTTCCAATTTCAGTTCCAGAGCGATTCGCCCAATGAGTCCTTGATATTTAGTCGTTTTCAGCCAATTTTCTGGATTTTTGAAAATTTCACTTTTTTGTGAAAGTATCCACTAAACGAGGGAATAATATGTGTGAGGGTACCCCAGGAGAGTTCCAAATGTGTGTTGGTAGAATATATATCCCACGGGGGTAAAATTGAAAAAAGTTGAAAAAAATTTTTTTTTGGGACTTAGTCATTTTTCCGCCGTTTATCAGACTTTCAGATAGGGGAAATGTGAGTGAGCATTCCGATTTCAGTTCCAGAGCGATTCGCCCAATGAGTCCTTGATATTTAGTCGTTTTCAGCCAATTTTCTGGATTTTTGAAAATTTCACTTTTTTGTGAAAATATCCACTAAATGAGGGAATAATATGTGTGAGGGTACCCCAGGAGATTTCCAAATGTGTGTGGGTAGAATATATATCCCACGGGGGTAAAATTGAAAAAAGTTGAACAAATTTTTTTTTGGACTTAGTCATTTTTCCGGCGTTTATCAGACTTTCAGATAGGGGAAATGTCATTGAGCGTTCCGATTTCAGTTCCAGAGCAATTCGCCCAATGAGTCCTTGATATTTAGTCGTTTTCAGCCAATTTCCTGGATTTTTGAAAATTTCACTTTTTTGTGAAAATATCCACTAAACGAGGGAATAATATGTGTGAGGGTACCCCAGGAGAGTTCCAAATGTGTGTGGGTAGAATATATATCCCACGGGGGTAAAATTGAAAAAGGTTGAAAAAAAATTTTTTTTGGACTTAGTTATTTTTCCGGCGTTTATCAGACTTTCAGATAGGGGAAATGTCAGTGAGCGTTCCGATTTCAGTTCCAGAGCGATTCGCCCAATGAGTCCTTGATATTTAGTCGTTTTCTGCCAATTTTCTGGATTTTTGAAAATTTCACTTTTTTGTGAAAATATCCACTAAACGAGGGAATAATATGTGTGAGGGTACCCCAGGAGAGTTCCAAATTTGTGTTGGTAGAATATATATCCCACGGGGGTAAAATTGAAAAAAGTTGAAAAAAATTTTTTTTTGGGACTTAGTCATTTTTCCGCCGTTTATCAGACTTTCAGATAGGGGAAATGTGAGTGAGTATTCCGATTTCAGTTCCAGAGCGATTCGCCCAATGAGTCCTTGATATTTAGTCGTTTTCAGCCAATTTTCTGGATTTTTGAAAATTTCACTTTTTTGGGAAAATATCCACTAAATGAGGGAATAATATGTGTGAGGGTACCCCAGGAGAGTTCCAAATGTGTGTGGGTAGAATATATATCCCACGGGGGTAAAATTGAAAAAAGTTGAACAAATTTTTTTTTGGACTTAGTCATTTTTCCGGCGTTTATCAGACTTTCAGATAGGGGAAATGTCATTGAGCGTTCCGATTTCAGTTCCAGAGCAATTCGCCCAATGAGTCCTTGATATTTAGTCGTTTTCAGCCAATTTCCAGGATTTTTGAAAATTTCACTTTTTTGTGAAAATATCCACTAAACGAGGGAATAATATGTGTGAGGGTACCCCAGGAGAGTTCCAAATGTGTGTGGGTAGAATATATATATATCCCACGGGGGTAAAATTGAAAAAAGTTGAAAAAAAATTTTTTTTGGACTTAGTCATTTTTCCGGCATTTATCAGACTTTCAGATAGGGGAAATGTGAGTGAGCATTCCGATTTCAGTTCCAGAGCGATTCGCCCAATGAGTCCTTGATATTTAGTCGTTTTCAGCCAATTTTCTGGATTTTTGAAAATTTCACTTTTTTGTGAAAATATCCACTAAATGAGGGAATAATATGTGTGAGGGTACTCCAGGAGAGTTCCAAATGTGTGTGGGTAGAATATATATATATCCCACGGGGGTAAAATTGAAAAAAGTTGAAAAAAATTTTTTTGGGGGACTTAGTCATTTTTCCGGCGTTTATCAGACTTTCAGATAGGGAAAATGTCAGTGAGCATTCCAATTTCAGTTCCAGAGCGATTCGCCCAATGAGTCCTTGATATTTAGTCGTTTTCAGCCAATTTTCTGGATTTTTGAAAATTTCACTTTTTTGTGAAAATATCCACTAAACGAGGGAATAATATGTGTGAGGGTACCCCAGGAGAGTTCCAAATGTGTGTGGGTAGAATATATATCCCACGGGGGTAAAATTGAAAAAAGTTGAAAAAAAATTTTTTTTGGACTTAGTTATTTTTCCAGCGTTTATCAGACTTTCAGATAGGGGAAATGTCAGTGAGCGTTCCAATTTCAGTTCCAGAGCGATTCGCCCAATGAGTCCTTGATATTTAGTCGTTTTCAGCCAATTTTCTGGATTTTTGAAAATTTCACTTTTTTGTGAAAGTATCCACTAAACGAGGGAATAATATGTGTGAGGGTACCCCAGGAGAGTTCCAAATGTGTGTTGGTAGAATATATATCCCACGGGGGTAAAATTGAAAAAAGTTGAAAAAAATTTTTTTTTGGGACTTAGTCATTTTTCCGCCGTTTATCAGACTTTCAGATAGGGGAAATGTGAGTGAGCATTCCGATTTCAGTTCCAGAGCGATTCGCCCAATGAGTCCTTGATATTTAGTCGTTTTCAGCCAATTTTCTGGATTTTTGAAAATTTCACTTTTTTGTGAAAATATCCACTAAATGAGGGAATAATATGTGTGAGGGTACCCCAGGAGAGTTCCAAATGTGTGTGGGTAGAATATATATATATCCCACGGGGGTAAAATTGAAAAAAGGTGAAAAAAATTTTTTTTTGGGACTTAGTCATTTTTCCGGCGTTTATCAGACTTTCAGATAGGGAAAATGTCAGTGAGCGTTCCAATTTCAGTTCCAGAGCGATTTGCCCAATGAGTCCTTGATATTTAGTCGTTTTCAGCCAATTTCCTGGATTTTTGAAAATTTCACTTTTTTGTGAAAATATCCACTAAACGGGGAATAATATGTGTGAGGGTACCCCAGGAGAGTTCCAAATGTGTGTGGGTAGAATATATATCCCACGGGGGTAAAATTGAAAAAAGTTGAAAAAAAATTTTTTTTGGACTTAGTTATTTTTCCGGCGTTTATCAGACTTTCAGATAGGGGAAATGTCAGTGAGCGTTCCGATTTCAGTTCCAGAGCGATTCGCCCAATGAGTCCTTGATATTTAGTCGTTTTCTGCCAATTTTCTGGATTTTTGAAAATTTCACTTTTTTGTGAAAATATCCACTAAACGAGGGAATAATATGTGTGAGGGTACCCCAGGAGAGTTCCAAATTTGTGTTGGTAGAATATATATCCCACGGGGGTAAAATTGAAAAAAGTTGAAAAAAATTTTTTTTTGGGACTTAGTCATTTTTCCGCCGTTTATCAGACTTTCAGATAGGGGAAATGTGAGTGAGTATTCCGATTTCAGTTCCAGAGCGATTCGCCCAATGAGTCCTTGATATTTAGTCGTTTTCAGCCAATTTTCTGGATTTTTGAAAATTTCACTTTTTTGGGAAAATATCCACTAAATGAGGGAATAATATGTGTGAGGGTACCCCAGGAGAGTTCCAAATGTGTGTGGGTAGAATATATATCCCACGGGGGTAAAATTGAAAAAAGTTGAACAAATTTTTTTTTGGACTTAGTCATTTTTCCGGCGTTTATCAGACTTTCAGATAGGGGAAATGTCAGTGAGCGTTCCGATTTCAGTTCCAGAGCAATTCGCCCAATGAGTCCTTGATATTTAGTCGTTTTCAGCCAATTTTCTGGATTTTTGAAAATTTCACTTTTTTGTGAAAATATCCACTAAACGAGGGAATAATATGTGTGAGGGTACCCCAGGAGAGTTCCAAATGTGTGTGGGTAGAATATATATCCCACGGGGGTAAAATTGAGAAAAGTTGAAAAAAAATTTTTTTTGGACTTAGTTATTTTTCCGGCGTTTATCAGACTTTCAGATAGGGGAAATGTCAGTGAGCGTTCCGATTTCAGTTCCAGAGCGATTCGCCCAATGAGTCCTTGATATTTAGTCGTTTTCAGCCAATTTTCTGGATTTTTGAAAATTTCACTTTTTTGTGAAAATATCCACTAAACGAGGGAATAATATGTGTGAGGGTACCCCAGGAGAGTTCCAAATGTGTGTTGGTAGAATATATATCCCACGGGGGTAAAATTGAAAAAAGTTGAAAAAAATATTTTTTTGGGACTTAGTCATTTTTCCGGCGTTTATCAGACTTTCAGATAGGGGAAATGTGAGTGAGCATTCCGATTTCAGTTCCAGAGCGATTCGCCCAATGAGTCCTTGATATTTAGTCGTTTTCAGCCAATTTTCTGGATTTTTGAAAATTTCACTTTTTTGTGAAAATATCCACTAAACGAGGGAATAATATGTGTGAGGGTACCCCAGGAGAGTTCCAAATGTGTGTGGGTAGAATATATATCCCACGGGGGTAAAATTGAAAAAAGTTGAAAAAAATTTTTTTTTGGACTTAGTTATTTTTCCGGCGTTTATCAGACTTTCATATAGGGGAAATGTCAGTGAGCGTTCCGATTTCAGTTCCAGAGCGATTCGCCCAATGAGTCCTTGATATTTAGTCGTTTTCAGCCAATTTTCTGGATTTTTGAAAATTTCACTTTTTTGTGAAAATATCCACTAAATGAGGGAATAATATGTGTGAGGGTACCCCAGGAGATTTCCAAGTGTGTGTGGGTAGAATATATATCCCACGGGGGTAAAATTGAAAAAAGTTGAACAAATTTTTTTTTGGACTTAGTCATTTTTCCGGCGTTTATCAGACTTTCAGATAGGGGAAATGTCATTGAGCGTTCCGATTTCAGTTCCAGAGCAATTCGCCCAATGAGTCCTTGATATTTAGTCGTTTTCAGCCAATTTCCTGGATTTTTGAAAATTTCACTTTTTTGTGAAAATATCCACTAAACGAGGGAATAATATGTGTGAGGGTACCCCAGGAGAGTTCCAAATGTGTGTTGGTAGAATATATATCCCACGGGGGTAAAATTGAAAAAAGTTGAAAAAAATTTTTTTTTGGACTTAGTCATTTTTCCGGCATTTATCAGACTTTCAGATAGGGGAAATGTGAGTGAGCATTCCGATTTCAGTTCCAGAGCGATTCGCCCAATGAGTCCTTGATATTTAGTCGTTTTCAGCCAATTTTCTGGATTTTTGAAAATTTCACTTTTTTGTGAAAATATCCACTAAATGAGGGAATAATATGTGTGAGGGTACTCCAGGAGAGTTCCAAATGTGTGTGGGTAGAATATATATATATCCCACGGGGGTAAAATTGAAAAAAGTTGAAAAAAATTTTTTTTTGGGACTTAGTCATTTTTCCGGCGTTTATCAGACTTTCAGATAGGGAAAATGTCAGTGAGCATTCCAATTTCAGTTCCAGAGCGATTCGCCCAATGAGTCCTTGATATTTAGTCGTTTTCTGCCAATTTTCTGGATTTTTGAAAATTTCACTTTTTTGTGAAAATATCCACTAAATGAGGGAATAATATGTGTGAGGGTACCCCAGGAGATTTCCAAATGTGTGTGGGTAGAATATATATCCCACGGGGGTAAAATTGAAAAAAGTTGAACAAATTTTTTTTTGGACTTAGTCATTTTTCCGGCGTTTATCAGACTTTCAGATAGGGGAAATGTGAGTGAGTATTCCGATTTCAGTTCCAGAGCGATTCGCCCAATGAGTCCTTGATATTTAGTCGTTTTCAGCCAATTTTCTGGATTTTTGAAAATTTCACTTTTTTGGGAAAATATCCACTAAATGAGGGAATAATATGTGTGAGGGTACCCCAGGAGAATTCCAAATGTGTGTGGGTAGAATATATATCACACGGGGGTAAAATTGAAAAAAGTTTAAAAAAATTTTTTTTGGGACTTAGTCATTTTTCCGGCGTTTATCAGACTTTCAGATAGGGAAAATGTCAGTGAGCGTTCCAATTTCAGTTCCAGAGCGATTCGCCCAATGAGTCCTTGATATTTAGTCGTTTTCAGCCAATTTTCTGGATTTTTGAAAATTTCAATTTTTTGGGAAAATATCCACTAAACGAGGGAATAATATGTGTGAGGGTACCCCAGGAGAGTTCCAAATGTGTGTGGGTAGAATATATATCCCACGGGGGTAAAATTGAGAAAAGTTGAAAAAAAATTTTTTTTGGACTTAGTTATTTTTCCGGCGTTTATCACACTTTCAGATAGGGGAAATGTCAGTGAGCGTTCCGATTTCAGTTCCAGAGCGATTCGCCCAATGAGTCCTTGATATTTAGTCGTTTTCAGCCAATTTTCTGGATTTTTGAAAATTTCACTTTTTTGTGAAAATATCCACTAAACGAGGGAATAATATGTGTGAGGGTACCCCAGGAGAGTTCCAAATGTGTGTTGGTAGAATATATATCCCACGGGGGTAAAATTGAAAAAAGTTGAAAAAAATTTTTTTTTGGGACTTAGTCATTTTTCCGGCGTTTATCAGACTTTCAGATAGGGGAAATGTGAGTGAGCATTCCGATTTCAGTTCCAGAGCGATTCGCCCAATGAGTCCTTGATATTTAGTCGTTTTCAGCCAATTTTCTGGATTTTTGAAAATTTCACTTTTTTGTGAAAATATCCACTAAATGAGGGAATAATATGTGTGAGGGTACTCCAGGAGAGTTCCAAATGTGTGTGGGTAGAATATATATCCCACGGGGGTAAAATTGAAAAAAGTTGAACAAATTTTTTTTTGGACTTAGTCATTTTTCCGGCGTTTATCAGACTTTCAGATAGGGGAAATGTCATTGAGCGTTCCGATTTCAGTTCCAGAGCAATTCGCCCAATGAGTCCTTGATATTTAGTCGTTTTCAGCCAATTTCCTGGATTTTTGGAAATTTCACTTTTTTGTGAAAATATCCACTAAACGAGGGAATAATATGTGTGAGGGTACCCCAGGAGAGTTCCAAATGTGTGTGGGTAGAATATATATATATATCCCACGGGGGTAAAATTGAAAAAAGTTGAAAAAAATTTTTTTTTGGACTTAGTCATTTTTCCGGCATTTATCAGACTTTCAGATAGGGGAAATGTGAGTGAGCATTACGATTTCAGTTCCAGAGCGATTCGCCCAATGAGTCCTTGATATTTAGTCGTTTTCAGCCAATTTTCTGGATTTTTGAAAATTTCACTTTTTTGTGAAAATATCCACTAAACGAGGGAATAATATGTGTGAGGGTACCCCAGGAGAGTTCCAAATGTGTGTGGGTAGAATATATATCCCACGGGGGTAAAATTGAAAAAAGTTGAAAAAAATTTTTTTTTGGACTTAGTTATTTTTCCGGCGTTTATCAGACTTTCATATAGGGGAAATGTCAGTGAGCGTTCCGATTTCAGTTCCAGAGCGATTCGCCCAATGAGTCCTTGATATTTAGTCGTTTTCAGCCAATTTTCTGGATTTTTGAAAATTTCACTTTTTTGTGAAAATATCCACTAAATGAGGGAATAATATGTGTGCGGGTACCCCAGGAGATTTCCAAATGTGTGTGGGTAGAATATATATCCCACGGGGGTAAAATTGAAAAAAGTTGAACAAATTTTTTTTTGGACTTAGTCATTTTTCCGGCGTTTATCAGACTTTCAGATAGGGGAAATGTCATTGAGCGTTCCGATTTCAGTTCCAGAGCAATTCGCCCAATGAGTCCTTGATATTTAGTCGTTTTCAGCCAATTTCCTGGATTTTTGAAAATTTCACTTTTTTGTGAAAATATCCACTAAACGAGGGAATAATATGTGTGAGGGTACCCCAGGAGAGTTCCAAATGTGTGTTGGTAGAATATATATCCCACGGGGGTAAAATTGAAAAAAGTTGAAAAAAATTTTTTTTTGGACTTAGTCATTTTTCCGGCATTTATCAGACTTTCAGATAGGGGAAATGTGAGTGAGCATTCCGATTTCAGTTCCAGAGCGATTCGCCCAATGAGTCCTTGATATTTAGTCGTTTTCAGCCAATTTTCTGGATTTTTGAAAATTTCACTTTTTTGTGAAAATATCCACTAAATGAGGGAATAATATGTGTGAGGGTACTCCAGGAGAGTTCCAAATGTGTGTGGGTAGAATATATATATATCCCACGGGGGTAAAATTGAAAAAAGTTGAAAAAAATTTTTTTTTGGGACTTAGTCATTTTTCCGGCGTTTATCAGACTTTCAGATAGGGAAAATGTCAGTGAGCGTTCCAATTTCAGTTCCAGAGCGATTCGCCCAATGAGTCCTTGATATTTAGTCGTTTTCTGCCAATTTTCTGGATTTTTGAAAATTTCACTTTTTTGTGAAAATTTCCACTAAATGAGGGAATAATATGTGTGAGGGTACCCCAGGAGATTTCCAAATGTGTGTGGGTAGAATATATATCCCACGGGGGTAAAATTGAAAAAAGTTGAACAAATTTTTTTTTGGACTTAGTCATTTTTCCGGCGTTTATCAGACTTTCAGATAGGGGAAATGTCATTGAGCGTTCCGATTTCAGTTCCAGAGCAATTCGCCCAATGAGTCCTTGATATTTAGTCGTTTTCAGCCAATTTCCTGGATTTTTGAAAATTTCACTTTTTTGTGAAAATATCCACTAAACGAGGGAATAATATGTGTGAGGGTACCCCAGGAGAGTTCCAAATGTGTGTGGGTAGAATATTTATATATCCCACGGGGGTAAAATTGAAAAAAGTTGAAAAAAAATTTTTTTTGGACTTAGTTATTTTTCCGGCGTTTATCAGACTTTCATATAGGGGAAATGTCAGTGAGCGTTCCGATTTCAGTTCCAGAGCGATTCGCCCAATGAGTCCTTGATATTTAGTCGTTTTCAGCCAATTTTCTGGATTTTTGAAAATTTCACTTTTTTGTGAAAATATCCACTAAACGAGGGAATAATATGTGTGAGGGTACCCCAGGAGAGTTCCAAATGTGTGTGGGTAGAATATATATCCCACGGGGGTAAAATTGAAAAAAGTTGAACAAATTTTTTTTTGGACTTAGTCATTTTTCCGGCGTTTATCAGACTTTCAGATAGGGGAAATGTCATTGAGCGTTCCGATTTCAGTTCCAGAGCAATTCGCCCAATGAGTCCTTGATATTTAGTCGTTTTCAGCCAATTTCCTGGATTTTTGAAAATTTCACTTTTTTGTGAAAATATCCACTAAACGAGGGAATAATATGTGTGAGGGTACCCCAGGAGAGTTCCAAATGTGTGTGGGTAGAATATTTATATATCCCACGGGGGTAAAATTGAAAAAAGTTGAAAAAAAATTTTTTTTGGACTTAGTTATTTTTCCGGCGTTTATCAGACTTTCATATAGGGGAAATGTCAGTGAGCGTTCCGATTTCAGTTCCAGAGCGATTCGCCCAATGAGTCCTTGATATTTAGTCGTTTTCAGCCAATTTTCTGGATTTTTGAAAATTTCACTTTTTTGTGAAAATATCCACTAAATGAGGGAATAATATGTGTGAGGGTACCCCAGGAGAGTTCCAAATGTGTGTGGGTAGAATATATATATATCCCACGGGGGTAAAATTGAAAAAAGTTGAAAAAAATTTTTTTTTGGACTTAGTCATTTTTCCGGCATTTATCAGACTTTCAGATAGGGGAAATGTGAGTGAGCATTACGATTTCAGTTCCAGAGCGATTCCCCCAATGAGTCCTTGATATTTAGTCGTTTTCAGCCAATTTTCTGGATTTTTGAAAATTTCACTTTTTTGTGAAAATATCCACTAAACGAGGGAATAATATGTGTGAGGGTACCCCAGGAGAGTTCCAAATGTGTGTGGGTAGAATATATATCCCACGGGGGTAAAATTGAAAAAAGTTGAAAAAAAATTTTTTTGGACTTAGTCATTTTTCCGGCGTTTATCAGACTTTCAGATAGGGGAAATGTCAGTGAGTGTTCCGATTTCAGTTCCAGAGCAATTCGCCCAATGAGTCTTTGATATTTAGTCGTTTTCAGCCAATTTTCTGGATTTTTGAAAATTTCACTTTTTTGTGAAAATATCCACTAAACGAGGGAATAAAATGTGTGAGGGTACCCCAGGAGAGTTCCAAATGTGTGTGGGTAGAATATATATCCCACGGGGGTAAAATTGAAAAAAGTTGAAAAAAACTTTTTTTTGGACTTAGTCATTTTTCCAGCGTTTATCAGACTTTCAGATAGGGGAAATGTCAGTAAGCGTTCCGATTTCAGTTCCAGAGCGATTCGCCCAATGAGTCCTTGATATTTAGTCGTTTTCAGCCAATTTTCTGGATTTTTGAAAATTTCACTTTTTTGTGAAAATATCCACTAAACGAGGGAATAATATGTGTGAGGGTACCCCAGGAGAGTTCCAAATGTGTGTGGGTAGAATATATATCCCACAGGGGTAAAATTGAAAAAAGTTGAAAAAAAAATTTTTTGGACTTAGTCATTTTTCCGGCGTTTATCAGACTTTCAGATAGAGGAAATGTCAGTGAGCGTTCCGATTTCAGTTCCAGAGCAATTCGCCCAATGAGTCCTTGATATTTAGTCGTCTTCAGACAATTTTCTGGATTCACTTTTTTGTGAAAATATCCACTAAATGAGGGAATAATATGTGTGAGGGTACCCCAGGAGAGTTCCAAATGTGTGTTGGTAGAATATATATCCCACGGGGGTAAAAATGAAAAAAGTTGAAAAAATTTTTTTTTTTGGGACTTAGTCATTTTTCCGCCGTTTATCAGACTTTCAGATAGGGGAAATGTGAGTGAGCATTCCGATTTCAGTTCCAGAGCGATTCGCCCAATGAGTCCTTGATATTTAGTCGTTTTCAGCCAATTTTCTGGATTTTTGAAAATTTCACTTTTTTGTGAAAATATCCACTAAATGAGGGAATAATATGTGTGAGGGTACCCCAGGAGAGTTCCAAATGTGTGTTTGGTAGAATATATATATATCCCACGGGGGTAAAATTGAAAAAAGTTGAAAAAAATTATTTTTTGGACTTAGTCATTTTTCCGGCGTTTATCAGACTTTCAGATAGGGGAAATGTGAGTGAGCATTACGATTTCAGTTCCAGAGCGATTCGCCCAATGAGTCCTTGATATTTAGTCGTTTTCAGCCAATTTTCTGGATTTTTGAAAATTTCACTTTTTTGTGAAAATATCCACTAAACGAGGGAATAATATGTGTGAGGGTACCCAGGAGGGTTCCAAATGTGTGTGGGTAGAATATATATCCCACGGGGGTAATATTGAAAAAAGTTTTAAAAAAATTTTTTTTGGACTTAGTCATTTTTCCGGCGTTTATAAGACTTTCAGATAGGGGCAATGTCAGTGAGCGTTCCGATTTCAGTTCCAGAGCCATTCGCCCAATGAGTCCTTGATATTTAGTCGTTTTCAGCCAATTTTCTGGATTTTTGAAAATTTCACTTTTTTGTGAAAATATCCACTAAATGAGGGAATAATATGTGTGAGGGTACCCCAGGAGAGTTCCAAATGTGTGTGGGTAGAATATATATCCCACGGGGGTAAAATTGAAAAAAGTTGAAAAAAAAATTTTTTTGGACTTAGTCATTTTTGCGGCGTTTATCAGACTTTCAGATAGGGGAAATGTCAGTGAGCGTTCCGATTTCAGTTCCAGAGCGATTCGCCCAATGAGTCCTTGATATTTAGTCGTTTTCAGCCAATTTTCTGGATTTTTGAAAATTTCACTTTTTTGTGAAAATATCCACTAAACGAGGGAATAATATGTGTGAGGGTACCCCAGGAGAGTTCCAAATGTGTGTGGGTAGAATATATATCCCACCGGGGTAAAATTGAAAAGAGTTGAAAAAAACTTTTTTTTGGACTTAGTCATTTTTCCAGCGTTTATCAGACTTTCAGATAGGGGAAATATCAGTAAGCGTTCCGATTTCAGTTCCAGAGCGATTCGCCCAATGAGTCCTTGATATTTAGTCGTTTTCAGCCAATTTTCTGGATTTTTGAAAATTTCACTTTTTTGTGAAAATATCCACTAAACGAGGGAATAATATGTGTGAGGGTACCCCAGGAGAGTTCCAAATGTGTGTGGGTAGAATATATATCCCACGGGGGTAAAATTGAAAAAAGTTGAACAAATTTTTTTTTGGACTTAGTCATTTTTCCGGCGTTTATCAGACTTTCAGATAGGGGAAATGTCATTGAGCGTTCCGATTTCAGTTCCAGAGCAATTCGCCCAATGAGTCCTTGATATTTAGTCGTTTTCAGCCAATTTCCTGGATTTTTGAAAATTTCACTTTTTTGTGAAAATATCCACTAAACGAGGGAATAATATGTGTGAGGGTACCCCAGGAGAGTTCCAAATGTGTGTTGGTAGAATATATATCCCACGGGGGTAAAATTGAAAAAAGTTGAAAAAAATTTTTTTTTGGACTTAGTCATTTTTCCGGCATTTATCAGACTTTCAGATAGGGGAAATGTGAGTGAGCATTCCGATTTCAGTTCCAGAGCGATTCGCCCAATGAGTCATTGATATTTAGTCGTTTTCTGCCAATTTTCTGGATTTTTGAAAATTTCACTTTTTTGTGAAAATATCCACTAAATGAGGGAATAATATGTGTGAGGGTACTCCAGGAGAGTTCCAAATGTGTGTGGGTAGAATATATATCCCACGGGGGTAAAATTGAAAAAAGTTGAACAAATTTTTTTTTGGACTTAGTCATTTTTCCGGCGTTTATCAGACTTTCAGATAGGGGAAATGTCATTGAGCGTTCCGATTTCAGTTCCAGAGCAATTCGCCCAATGAGTCCGTGATATTGAGTCGTTTTCAGCCAATTTCCTGGATTTTTGAAAATTTCACTTTTTTGTGAAAATATCCACTAAACGAGGGAATAATATGTGTGAGGGTACCCCAGGAGAGTTCCAAATGTGTGTGGGTAGAATATTTATATATCCCACGGGGGTAAAATTGAAAAAAGTTGAAAAAAATTTTTTTTTGGACTTAGTCATTTTTCCGGCATTTATCAGACTTTCAGATAGGGGAAATGTGAGTGAGCATTACGATTTCAGTTCCAGAGCGATTCGCCCAATGAGTCCTTCATATTTAGTCGTTTTCAGCCAATTTTCTGGATTTTTGAAAATTTCACTTTTTTGTGAAAATATCCACTAAACGAGGGAATAATATGTGTGAGGGTACCCCAGGAGAGTTCCAAATGTGTGTGGGTAGAATATATATCCCACGGGGGTAAAATTGAAAAAAGTTGAAAAAAAATTTTTTTTGGACTTAGTTATTTTTCCGGCGTTTATCAGACTTTCATATAGGGGAAATGTCAGTGAGCGTTCCGATTTCAGTTCCAGAGCGATTCGCCCAATGAGTCCTTGATATTTAGTCGTTTTCAGCCAATTTTCTGGATTTTTGAAAATTTCACTTTTTTGTGAAAATATCCACTAAATGAGGGAATAATATGTGTGAGGGTACCCCAGGAGAGTTCCAAATGTGTGTGGGTAGAATATATATCCCACGGGGGTAAAATTGAAAAAAGTTGAAAAAAAATTTTTTTGGACTTAGTCATTTTTCCGGCGTTTATCAGACTTTCAGATAGGGGAAATGTCAGTGAGTGTTCCGATTTCAGTTCCAGAGCAATTCGCCCAATGAGTCCTTGATATTTAGTCGTTTTCAGCCAATTTTCTGGATTTTTGAAAATTTCACTTTTTTGTGAAAATATCCACTAAATGAGGGAATAATATGTGTGAGGGTACCCCAGGAGAGTTCCAAATGTGTGTGGGTAGAATATATATATATCCCACGGGGGTAAAATTGAAAAAAGTTGAAAAAAATTTTTTTTTGGACTTAGTCATTTTTCCGGCGTTTATCAGACTTTCAGATAGGGGAAATGTGAGTGAGCATTACGATTTCAGTTCCAGAGCGATTCGCCCAATGAGTCCTTGATATTTAGTCGTTTTCAGCCAATTTTCTGGATTTTTGAAAATTTCACTTTTTTGTGAAAATATCCACTAAACGAGGGAATAATATGTGTGAGGGTACCCAGGAGAGTTCCAAATGTGTGTGGGTAGAATATATATCCCACGGGGGTAATATTGAAAAAAGTTTAAAAAAAATTTTTTTTGGACTTAGTCATTTTTCCGGCGTTTATAAGACTTTCAGATAGGGGCAATGTCAGTGAGCGTTCCGATTTCAGTTCCAGAGCCATTCGCCCAATGAGTCCTTGATATTTAGTCGTTTTCAGCCAATTTTCTGGATTTTTGAAAATTTCACTTTTTTGTGAAAATATCCACTAAATGAGGGAATAATATGTGTGAGGGTACCCCAGGAGAGTTCCAAATGTGTGTGGGTAGAATATATATCCCACGGGGGTAAAATTGAAAAAAGTTGAAAAAAAAATTTTTTTGGACTTAGTCATTTTTGCGGCGTTTATCAGACTTTCAGATAGGGGAAATGTCAGTGAGCGTTCCGATTTCAGTTCCAGAGCGATTCGCCCAATGAGTCCTTGATATTTAGTCGTTTTCAGCCAATTTTCTGGATTTTTGAAAATTTCACTTTTTTGTGAAAATATCCACTAAACGAGGGAATAATATGTGTGAGGGTACCCCAGGAGAGTTCCAAATGTGTGTGGGTAGAATATATATCCCACCGGGGTAAAATTGAAAAAAGTTGAAAAAAACTTTTTTTTGGACTTAGTCATTTTTCCAGCGTTTATCAGACTTTCAGATAGGGGAAATATCAGTAAGCGTTCCGATTTCAGTTCCAGAGCGATTCGCCCAATGAGTCCTTGATATTTAGTCGTTTTCAGCCAATTTTCTGGATTTTTGAAAATTTCACTTTTTTGTGAAAATATCCACTAAACGAGGGAATAATATGTGTGAGGGTACCCCAGGAGAGTTCCAAATGTGTGTGGGTAGAATATATATCCCACGGGGGTAAAATTGAAAAAAGTTGAAAAAAAAATTTTTTGGACTTAGTCATTTTTCCGGCGTTTATCAGACTTTCAGATAGGGGAAATGTCAGTGAGCGTTCCGATTTCAGTTCCAGAGCAATTCGCCCAATGAGTCCTTGATATTTAGTCGTTTTCAGCCAATTTTCTGGATTTTTGAAAATTTCACTTTTTTGTGAAAATATCCACTAAACGAGGGAATAATATGTGTGAGGGTACCCCAGGAGAGTTCCAAATGTGTGTGGGTAGAATATATATCCCACGGGGGTAATATTGAAAAAAGTTTAAAAAAAATTTTTTTTGGACTTACTCATTTTTCCGGCGTTTATAAGACTTTCAGATAGGGGCAATGTCAGTGAGCGTTCCGATTTCAGTTCCAGAGCCATTCGCCCAATGAGTCCTTGATATTTAGTCGTTTTCAGCCAATTTTCTGGATTTTTGAAAATTTCACTTTTTTGTGAAAATATCCACTAAACGAGGGAATAATATGTGTGAGGGTACCCCAGGAGATTTTCAAATGTGTGTGGGTAGAATATATATCCCAGGGGGTAAAATTGAAAAAACTTGAACAAATTTTTTTTTGGACTTAGTCATTTTTCCGGCGTTTATCAGACTTTCAGATAGGGGAAATGTGAGTGAGCATTACGATTTCAGTTCCAGAGCGATTCGCCCAATGAGTCCTTGATATTTAGTCATTTTCAGCCAATTTTCTGGATTTTTGAAAATTTCAATTTTTTGTGAAAATATCCACTAAATGAGGGAATAATATGTGTGAGGGTACCCCAGGAGAGTTCCAAATGTGTGTGGGTAGAATATATATCCCACGGGGGTAAAATTGAAAAAAGTTGAACAAATTTTTTTTTGGACTTAGTCATTTTTCCGGCGTTTATCAGACTTTCAGATAGGGGAAATGTCAGTGAGCGTTCCGATTTCAGTTCCAGAGCGATTCGCCCAATGAGTCCTTGATATTTAGTCATTTTCAGCCAATTTTCTGGATTTTTGAAAATTTCACTTTTTTGTGAAAATATCCACTAAATGAGGGAATAATATGTGTGAGGGTACCCCAGGAGAGTTCCAAATGTGTGTGGGTAGAATATATATCCCACGGGGTAAAATTGAAAAAAGTTGAAAATAAATTTTTTTGGGACTTAGTCATTTTTCCGGCGTTTATAAGACTTTCAGATAGGGGCAATGTCAGTGAGCGTTCCGATTTCAGTTCCAGAGCCATTCGCCCAATGAGTCCTTGATATTTAGTCGTTTTCAGCCAATTTTCTGGATTTTTGAAAATTTCACTTTTTTGTGAAAATATCCACTAAACGAGGGAATAATATGTGTGAGGGTACCCCAGTAGAGTTCCAAATGTGTGTGGGTAGAATATATATCCCACGGGGGTAAAATTGAAAAAAGTTGAAAAAAAATTTTTTTTGGACTTAGTTATTCTTCCGGCGTTTATCAGACTTTCAGATAGGGGAAATGTCAGTGAGCATTCCGATTTCAGTTCCAGAGCAATTCGCCCAATGAGTCCTTGATATTTAGTCGTTTTCAGCCAATTTTCTGGATTTTTGAAAATTTCACTTTTTTGTGAAAATATCCACTAAATGAGGGAATAATATGTGTGAGGGTACCCCAGGAGAGTTCCAAATGTGTGTGGGTAGAATATATATCCCACGGGGGTAAAACTGAAAAAAGTTGAACAAATTTTTTTTTGGACTTAGTCATTTTTCCAGCATTTTACAGACTTTCAGATAGGGGAAAAGTCAGTGAGCGTTCCGATTTCAGTTCCAGAGCAATTCGCCCAATGAGTCCTTGATATTTAGTCATTTTCAGCCAATTTTCTGGATTTTTGAAAATTTCACTTTTTTGTGAAAATATCCACTAAATGAGGGAATAATATGTGTGAGGGTACCCCAGGAGAGTTCCAAATGTGTGTGGGTAGAATATATATCCCACGGGGTAAAATTGAAAAAAGTTGAAAAAAAATTTTTTTGGGACTTAGTCATTTTTCCGGCGTTTATCAGACTTTCAGATAGGGGAAATGTCAGTGAGCGTTCCGATTTCAGTTCCAGAGCAATTCGCCCAATGAGTCCTTGATATTTAGTCGTTTTCAGCCAATTTTCTGGATTTTTGAAAATTTCACTTTTTTGTGAAAATATCCACTAAATGAGGGAATAATATGTGTGAGGGTACCCCAGGAGAGTTCCAAATGTGTGTGGGTAGAATATATATCCCACGGGGGTAAAATTGAAAAAAGTTGAAAAAAAAATTTTTTGGACTTAGTCATTTTTCCGGCGTTTATCAGACTTTCAGATAGGGGAAATGTCAGTGAGCGTTCCGATTTCAGTTCCAGAGCAATTCGCCCAATGAGTCCTTGATATTTAGTCGTTTTCAGCCAATTTTCTGGATTTTTGAAAATTTCACTTTTTTGTGAAAATATCCACTAAACGAGGGAATAATATGTGTGAGGGTACCCCAGGAGAGTTCCAAATGTGTGTGGGTAGAATATATATCCCACGGGGGTAATATTGAAAAAAGTTTAAAAAAAATTTTTTTTGGACTTACTCATTTTTCCGGCGTTTATAAGACTTTCAGATAGGGGCAATGTCAGTGAGCGTTCCGATTTCAGTTCCAGAGCCATTCGCCCAATGAGTCCTTGATATTTAGTCGTTTTCAGCCAATTTTCTGGATTTTTGAAAATTTCACTTTTTTGTGAAAATATCCACTAAACGAGGGAATAATATGTGTGAGGGTACCCCAGGAGATTTCCAAATGTGTGTGGGTAGAATATATATCCCAGGGGGTAAAATTGAAAAAACTTGAACAAATTTTTTTTTGGACTTAGTCATTTTTCCGGCGTTTATCAGACTTTCAGATAGGGGAAATGTGAGTGAGCATTACGATTTCAGTTCCAGAGCGATTCGCCCAATGAGTCCTTGATATTTAGTCATTTTCAGCCAATTTTCTGGATTTTTGAAAATTTCAATTTTTTGTGAAAATATCCACTAAATGAGGGAATAATATGTGTGAGGGTACCCCAGGAGAGTTCCAAATGTGTGTGGGTAGAATATATATCCCACGGGGGTAAAATTGAAAAAAGTTGAACAAATTTTTTTTTGGACTTAGTCATTTTTCCGGCGTTTATCAGACTTTCAGATAGGGGAAATGTCAGTGAGCGTTCCGATTTCAGTTCCAGAGCGATTCGCCCAATGAGTCCTTGATATTTAGTCATTTTCAGCCAATTTTCTGGATTTTTGAAAATTTCACTTTTTTGTGAAAATATCCACTAAATGAGGGAATAATATGTGTGAGGGTACCCCAGGAGAGTTCCAAATGTGTGTGGGTAGAATATATATCCCACGGGGTAAAATTGAAAAAAGTTGAAAATAAATTTTTTTGGGACTTAGTCATTTTTCCGGCGTTTATAAGACTTTCAGATAGGGGCAATGTCAGTGAGCGTTCCGATTTCAGTTCCAGAGCCATTCGCCCAATGAGTCCTTGATATTTAGTCGTTTTCAGCCAATTTTCTGGATTTTTGAAAATTTCACTTTTTTGTGAAAATATCCACTAAACGAGGGAATAATATGTGTGAGGGTACCCCAGTAGAGTTCCAAATGTGTGTGGGTAGAATATATATCCCACGGGGGTAAAATTGAAAAAAGTTGAAAAAAAATTTTTTTTGGACTTAGTTATTCTTCCGGCGTTTATCAGACTTTCAGATAGGGGAAATGTCAGTGAGCATTCCGATTTCAGTTCCAGAGCAATTCGCCCAATGAGTCCTTGATATTTAGTCGTTTTCAGCCAATTTTCTGGATTTTTGAAAATTTCACTTTTTTGTGAAAATATCCACTAAATGAGGGAATAATATGTGTGAGGGTACCCCAGGAGAGTTCCAAATGTGTGTGGGTAGAATATATATCCCACGGGGGTAAAACTGAAAAAAGTTGAACAAATTTTTTTTTGGACTTAGTCATTTTTCCAGCATTTTACAGACTTTCAGATAGGGGAAAAGTCAGTGAGCGTTCCGATTTCAGTTCCAGAGCAATTCGCCCAATGAGTCCTTGATATTTAGTCATTTTCAGCCAATTTTCTGGATTTTTGAAAATTTCACTTTTTTGTGAAAATATCCACTAAATGAGGGAATAATATGTGTGAGGGTACCCCAGGAGAGTTCCAAATGTGTGTGGGTAGAATATATATCCCACGGGGTAAAATTGAAAAAAGTTGAAAAAAAATTTTTTTGGGACTTAGTCATTTTTCCGGCGTTTATCAGACTTTCAGATAGGGGAAATGTCAGTGAGCGTTCCGATTTCAGTTCCAGAGCAATTCGCCCAATGAGTCCTTGATATTTAGTCGTTTTCAGCCAATTTTCTGGATTTTTGAAAATTTCACTTTTTTGTGAAAATATCCACTAAATGAGGGAATAATATGTGTGAGGGTACCCCAGGAGAGTTCCAAATGTGTGTGGGTAGAATATATATCCCACGGGGGTAAAATTGAAAAAAGTTGAAAAAAAAATTTTTTGGACTTAGTCATTTTTCCGGCGTTTATCAGACTTTCAGATAGGGGAAATGTCAGTGAGCGTTCCGATTTCAGTTCCAGAGCAATTCGCCCAATGAGTCCTTGATATTTAGTCGTTTTCAGCCAATTTTCTGGATTTTTGAAAATTTCACTTTTTTGTGAAAATATCCACTAAACGAGGGAATAATATGTGTGAGGGTACCCCAGGAGAGTTCCAAATGTGTGTGGGTAGAATATATATCCCACGGGGGTAATATTGAAAAAAGTTTAAAAAAAATTTTTTTTGGACTTACTCATTTTTCCGGCGTTTATAAGACTTTCAGATAGGGGCAATGTCAGTGAGCGTTCCGATTTCAGTTCCAGAGCCATTCGCCCAATGAGTCCTTGATATTTAGTCGTTTTCAGCCAATTTTCTGGATTTTTGAAAATTTCACTTTTTTGTGAAAATATCCACTAAACGAGGGAATAATATGTGTGAGGGTACCCCAGGAGAGTTCCAAATGTGTTTGGGTAGAATATATATCCCACGGGGGTAATATTGAAAAAAGTTTAAAAAAAATTTTTTTTGGACTTACTCATTTTTCCGGCGTTTATAAGACTTTCAGATAGGGGCAATGTCAGTGAGCGTTCCGATTTCAGTTCCAGAGCCATTCGCCCAATGAGTCCTTGATATTTAGTCGTTTTCAGCCAATTTTCTGGATTTTTGAAAATTTCACTTTTTTGTGAAAATATCCACTAAATGAGGGAATAATATGTGTGAGGGTACCCCAGGAGAGTTCCAAATGTGTGTGGGTAGAATATATATCCCACGGGGGTAAAATTGAAAAAAGTTGAACAAATTTTTTTTTGGACTTAGTCATTTTTCCGGCATTTATCAGACTTTCAGATAGGGGAAATGTCAGTGAGCGTTCCGATTTCAGTTCCAGAGCGATTCGCCCAATGAGTCCTTGATATTTAGTCGTTTTCAGCCAATTTTCTGGATTTTTGAAAATTTCACTTTTTTGTGAAAATATCCACTAAACGAGGGAATAATATGTGTGAGGGTACCCCAGGAGAGTTCCAAATGTGTGTGGGTAGAATATATATCCCACGGGGGTAAAATTGAAAAAAGTTGAAAAAAAAATTTTTTGGACTTAGTCATTTTTCCGGCGTTTATCAGACTTTCAGATAGGGGAAATGTCAGTGAGCGTTCCGATTTCAGTTCCAGAGCAATTCGCCCAATGAGTCCTTGATATTTAGTCGTTTTCAGCCAATTTTCTGGATTTTTGAAAATTTCACTTTTTTGTGAAAATATCCACTAAACGAGGGAATAATATGTGTGAGGGTACCCCAGGAGAGTTCCAAATGTGTGTGGGTAGAATATATATATATCCCACGGGGGTAAAATTGAAAAAAGTTGAAAAAAATTTTTTTTTGGACTTAGTCATTTTTCCGGCGTTTATCAGACTTTCAGATAGGGGAAATGTGAGTGAGCATTATGATTTCAGTTCCAGAGCGATTCGCCCAATGAGTCCTTGATATTTAGTCGTTTTCAGCCAATTTTCTGGATTTTTGAAAATTTCACTTTTTTGTGAAAATATCCACTAAACGAGGGAATAATATGTGTGAGGGTACCCCAGGAGAGTTCCAAATGTGTGTGGGTAGAATATATATCCCACGGGGGTAATATTGAAAAAAGTTTAAAAAAAATTTTTTTTGGACTTAGTCATTTTTCCGGCGTTTATCAGACTTTCAGATAGGGGAAATGTCAGTGAGCGTTCCGATTTCAGTTCCAGAGCGATTCGCCCAATGAGTCCTTGATATTTAGTCATTTTCAGCCAATTTTCTGGATTTTTGAAAATTTCACTTTTTTGTGAAAATATCCACTAAATGAGGGAATAATATGTGTGAGGGTACCCCAGGAGAGTTCCAAATGTGTGTGGGTAGAATATATATCCCACGGGGTAAAATTGAAAAAAGTTGAAAATAAATTTTTTTGGGACTTAGTCATTTTTCCGGCGTTTATAAGACTTTCAGATAGGGGCAATGTCAGTGAGCGTTCCGATTTCAGTTCCAGAGCCATTCGCCCAATGAGTCCTTGATATTTAGTCGTTTTCAGCCAATTTTCTGGATTTTTGAAAATTTCACTTTTTTGTGAAAATATCCACTAAACGAGGGAATAATATGTGTGAGGGTACCCCAGTAGAGTTCCAAATGTGTGTGGGTAGAATATATATCCCACGGGGGTAAAATTGAAAAAAGTTGAAAAAAAATTTTTTTTGGACTTAGTTATTCTTCCGGCGTTTATCAGACTTTCAGATAGGGGAAATGTCAGTGAGCATTCCGATTTCAGTTCCAGAGCAATTCGCCCAATGAGTCCTTGATAGTTAGTCGTTTTCAGCCAATTTTCTGGATTTTTGAAAATTTCACTTTTTTGTGAAAATATCCACTAAATGAGGGAATAATATGTGTGAGGGTACCCCAGGAGAGTTCCAAATGTGTGTGGGTAGAATATATATCCCACGGGGGTAAAACTGAAAAAAGTTGAACAAATTTTTTTTTGGACTTAGTCATTTTTCCAGCATTTTACAGACTTTCAGATAGGGGAAAAGTCAGTGAGCGTTCCGATTTCAGTTCCAGAGCAATTCGCCCAATGAGTCCTTGATATTTAGTCATTTTCAGCCAATTTTCTGGATTTTTGAAAATTTCACTTTTTTGTGAAAATATCCACTAAATGAGGGAATAATATGTGTGAGGGTACCCCAGGAGAGTTCCAAATGTGTGTGGGTAGAATATATATCCCACGGGGTAAAATTGAAAAAAGTTGAAAAAAAATTTTTTTGGGACTTAGTCATTTTTCCGGCGTTTATCAGACTTTCAGATAGGGGAAATGTCAGTGAGCGTTCCGATTTCAGTTCCAGAGCCATTCGCCCAATGAGTCCTTGATATTTAGTCGTTTTCAGCCAATTTTCTGGATTTTTGAAAATTTCACTTTTTTGTGAAAATATCCACTAAACGAGGGAATAATATGTGTGAGGGTACCCCAGGAGAGTTCCAAATGTGTGTGGGTAGAATATATATCCCACGGGGGTAATATTGAAAAAAGTTTAAAAAAAATTTTTTTTGGACTTACTCATTTTTCCGGCGTTTATAAGACTTTCAGATAGGGGCAATGTCAGTGAGCGTTCCGATTTCAGTTCCAGAGCCATTCGCCCAATGAGTCCTTGATATTTAGTCGTTTTCAGCCAATTTTCTGGATTTTTGAAAATTTCACTTTTTTGTGAAAATATCCACTAAATGAGGGAATAATATGTGTGAGGGTACCCCAGGAGAGTTCCAAATGTGTGTGGGTAGAATATATATCCCACGGGGGTAAAATTGAAAAAAGTTGAACAAATTTTTTTTTGGACTTAGTCATTTTTCCGGCATTTATCAGACTTTCAGATGGGGGAAATGTCAGTGAGCGTTCCGATTTCAGTTCCAGAGCGATTCGCCCAATGAGTCCTTGATATTTAGTCGTTTTCAGCCAATTTTCTGGATTTTTGAAAATTTCACTTTTTTGTGAAAATATCCACTAAACGAGGGAATAATATGTGTGAGGGTACCCCAGGAGAGTTCCAAATGTGTGTGGGTAGAATATATATCCCACGGGGGTAAAATTGAAAAAAGTTGAAAAAAAAATTTTTTGGACTTAGTCATTTTTCCGGCGTTTATCAGACTTTCAGATAGGGGAAATGTCAGTGAGCGTTCCGATTTCAGTTCCAGAGCAATTCGCCCAATGAGTCCTTGATATTTAGTCGTTTTCAGCCAATTTTCTGGATTTTTGAAAATTTCACTTTTTTGTGAAAATATCCACTAAACGAGGGAATAATATGTGTGAGGGTACCCCAGGAGAGTTCCAAATGTGTGTGGGTAGAATATATATATATCCCACGGGGGTAAAATTGAAAAAAGTTGAAAAAAATTTTTTTTTGGACTTAGTCATTTTTCCGGCGTTTATCAGACTTTCAGATAGGGGAAATGTGAGTGAGCATTATGATTTCAGTTCCAGAGCGATTCGCCCAATGAGTCCTTGATATTTAGTCGTTTTCAGCCAATTTTCTGGATTTTTGAAAATTTCACTTTTTTGTGAAAATATCCACTAAACGAGGGAATAATATGTGTGAGGGTACCCCAGGAGAGTTCCAAATGTGTGTGGGTAGAATATATATCCCACGGGGGTAATATTGAAAAAAGTTTAAAAAAAATTTTTTTTGGACTTACTCATTTTTCCGGCGTTTATAAGACTTTCAGATAGGGGCAATGTCAGTGAGCGTTCCGATTTCAGTTCCAGAGCCATTCGCCCAATGAGTCCTTGATATTTGGTCGTTTTCAGCCAATTTTCTGGATTTTTGAAAATTTCACTTTTTTGTGAAAATATCCACTAAACGAGGGAATAATATGTGTGAGGGTACCCCAGGAGATTTCCAAATGTGTGTGGGTAGAATATATATCCCAGGGGGTAAAATTGAAAAAACTTGAACAAATTTTTTTTTGGACTTAGTCATTTTTCCGGCGTTTATCAGACTTTCAGATAGGGGAAATGTGAGTGAGCATTATGATTTCAGTTCCAGAGCGATTCGCCCAATGAGTCCTTGATATTTAGTCATTTTCAGCCAATTTTCTGGATTTTTGAAAATTTCACTTTTTTGTGAAAATATCCACTAAATGAGGGAATAATATGTGTGAGGGTACCCCAGGAGAGTTCCAAATGTGTGTGGGTAGAATATATATCCCACGGGGTAAAATTGAAAAAAGTTGAAAATAAATTTTTTTGGGACTTAGTCATTTTTCCGGCGTTTATAAGACTTTCAGATAGGGGCAATGTCAGTGAGCGTTCCGATTTCAGTTCCAGAGCCATTCGCCCAATGAGTCCTTGATATTTAGTCGTTTTCAGCCAATTTTCTGGATTTTTGAAAATTTCACTTTTTTGTGAAAATATCCACTAAACGAGGGAATAATATGTGTGAGGGTACCCCAGTAGAGTTCCAAATGTGTGTGGGTAGAATATATATCCCACGGGGGTAAAATTGAAAAAAGTTGAAAAAAAATTTTTTTTGGACTTAGTTATTTTTCCGTCGTTTATCAGACTTTCAGATAGGGGAAATGTCAGTGAGCATTCCGATTTCAGTTCCAGAGCAATTCGCCCAATGAGTCCTTGATATTTAGTCGTTTTCAGCCAATTTTCAGGATTTTTGAAAATTTCACTTTTTTGTGAAAATATCCACTAAATGAGGGAATAATATGTGTGAGGGTACCCCAGGAGAGTTCCAAATGTGTGTGGGTAGAATATATATCCCACGGGGGTAAAACTGAAAAAAGTTGAACAAATTTTTTTTTGGACTTAGTCATTTTTCCAGCATTTTACAGACTTTCAGATACGGGAAAAGTCAGTGAGCGTTCCGATTTCAGTTCCAGAGCAATTCGCCCAATGAGTCCTTGATATTTAGTCATTTTCAGCCAATTTTCTGGATTTTTGAAAATTTCACTTTTTTGTGAAAATATCCACTAAATGAGGGAATAATATGTGTGAGGGTACCCCAGGAGAGTTCCAAATGTGTGTGGGTAGAATATATATCCCACGGGGTAAAATTGAAAAAAGTTGAAAAAAAATTTTTTTGGGACTTAGTCATTTTTCCGGCGTTTATCAGACTTTCAGATAGGGGAAATGTCAGTGAGCGTTCCGATTTCAGTTCCAGAGCAATTCGCCCAATGAGTCCTTGATATTTAGTCGTTTTCAGCCAATTTTCTGGATTTTTGAAAATTTCACTTTTTTGTGAAAATATCCACTAAATGAGGGAATAATATGTGTGAGGGTACCCCAGGAGAGTTCCAAATGTGTGTGGGTAGAATATATATCCCACGGGGGTAAAATTGAAAAAAGTTGAACAAATTTTTTTTTGGACTTAGTCATTTTTCCGGCATTTATCAGACTTTCAGATAGGGGAAATGTCAGTGAGCGTTCCGATTTCAGTTCCAGAGCGATTCGCCCAATGAGTCCTTGATATTTAGTCATTTTCAGCCAATTTTCTGGATTTTTGAAAATTTCACTTTTTTGTGAAAATATCCACTAAATGAGGGAATAATATGTGTGAGGGTACCCCAGGAGAGTTCCAAATGTGTGTGGGTAGAATATATATCCCACGGGGTAAAATTGAAAAAAGTTGAAAATAAATTTTTTTGGGACTTAGTCATTTTTCCGGCGTTTATCAGACTTTCAGATAGGGGAAATGTCAGTGAGCGTTCCGATTTCAGTTCCAGAGCAATTCGCCCAATGAGTCCTTGATATTTAGTCGTTTTCAGCCAAATTTCTGGATTTTTGAAAATTTCACTTTTTTGTGAAAATATCCACTAAATGAGGGAATAATATGTGTGAGGGTACCCCAGGAGAGTTCCAAATGTGTGTGGGTAGAATATATATCCCACGGGGGTAAAATTGAAAAAAGTTGAACAAATTTTTTTTTGGACTTAGTCATTTTTCCGGCATTTTACAGACTTTCAGATAGGGGAAATGTCAGTGAGCGTTCCGATTTCAGTTCCAGAGCAATTCGCCCAATGAGTCCTTGATATTTAGTCATTTTCAGCCAATTTTCTGGATTTTTGAAAATTTCACTTTTTTGTGAAAATATCCACTAAATGAGGGAATAATATGTGAGAGGGTACCCCAGGAGAGTTCCAAATGTGTGTGGGTAGAATATATATCCCACGGGGGTAATATTGAAAAAAGTTTAAAAAAAATTTTTTTTGGACTTAGTCATTTTTCCGGCGTTTATAAGACTTTCAGATAGGGGCAATGTCAGTGAGCGTTCCGATTTCAGTTCCAGAGCCATTCGCCCAATGAGTCCTTGATATTTAGTCGTTTTCAGCCAATTTTCTGGATTTTTGAAAATTTCACTTTTTTGTGAAAATATCCACTAAACGAGGGAATAATATGTGTGAGGGTACCCCAGTAGAGTTCCAAATGTGTGTGGGTAGAATATATATCCCACGGGGGTAAAATTGAAAAAAGTTGAAAAAAAATTTTTTTTGGACTTAGCTTTTTTTCCGGCGTTTATCAGACTTTCAGATAGGGGAAATGTCAGTGAGCATTCCGATTTCAGTTCCAGAGCAATTCGCCCAATGAGTCCTTGATATTTAGTCGTTTTCAGCCAATTTTCTGGATTTTTGAAAATTTCACTTTTTTGTGAAAATATCCACTAAATGAGGGAATAATATGTGTGAGGGTACCCCAGGAGAGTTCCAAATGTGTGTGGGTAGAATATATATCCCACGGGGGTAAAACTGAAAAAAGTTGAACAAATTTTTTTTTGGACTTAGTCATTTTTCCAGCATTTTACAGACTTTCAGATAGGGGAAAAGTCAGTGAGCGTTCCGATTTCAGTTCCAGAGCAATTCGCCCAATGAGTCCTTGATATTTAGTCATTTTCAGCCAATTTTCTGGATTTTTGAAAATTTCACTTTTTTGTGAAAATATCCACTAAATGAGGGAATAATATGTGTGAGGGTACCCCAGGAGAGTTCCAAATGTGTGTGGGTAGAATATATATCCCACGGGGTAAAATTGAAAAAAGTTGAAAAAAAATTTTTTTGGGACTTAGTCATTTTTCCGGCGTTTATCAGACTTTCAGATAGGGGAATTGTCAGTGAGCGTTCCGATTTCAGTTCCAGAGCAATTCGCCCAATGAGTCCTTGATATTTAGTCGTTTTCAGCCAATTTCCTGGATTTTTGAAAATTTCACTTTTTTGTGAAAATATCCACTAAATGAGGGAATAATATGTGTGAGGGTACCCCAGGAGAGTTCCAAATGTGTGTGGGTAGAATATATATCCCACGGGGGTAAAATTGAAAAAAGTTTAAAAAATTTTTTTTTTGGACTTAGTCATTTTTCAGGCGTTTATCAGACTTTCAGATAGGGGAAATGTCAGTGAGCGTTCCGATTTCAGTTCCAGAGCGATTCGCCCATTGAGTCCTTGATATTTAGTCATTTTCAGCCAATTTTCTGGATTTTTGAAAATTTCACTTTTTTGTGAAAATATCCACTAAATGAGGGAATAATATGTGCGAGGGTACCCCAGGAGAGTTCCAAATGTGTGTGGGTAGAATATATATCCCACGGAGTAAAATTGAAAAAAGTTGAAAAAAAAATTTTTTTTGGACTTAGTCATTTTTCAGGCGTTTATCAGACTTTCAGATAGGGGAAATGTCAGTGAGCGTTCCGATTTCAGTTCCAGAGCGATTCGCCCATTGAGTCCTTGATATTTAGTCATTTTCAGCCAATTTTCTGGATTTTTGAAAATTTCACTTTTTTGTGAAAATATCCACGAAATGAGGGAATAATATGTGTGAGGGTTCCCCAGGAGAGTTCCAAATGTGTGTGGGTAGAATATATATCCCACGGGGGTAAAATTGAAAAAAGTTTAAAAAATTTTTTTTTGGACTTAGTCATTTTTCCGGCGTTTATCAGACTTTCAGATAGGGGAAATGTGAGTGAGCATTCCGATTTCAGTTCCAGAGCGATTCGCCCAATGAGTCCTTGATATTTAGTCGTTTTCAGCCAATTTTCTGGATTTTTGAAAATTTCACTTTTTTGTGAAAATATCCACTAAATGAGGGAATAATATGTGTGAGGGTACCCCAGGAGAGTTCCAAATGTGTGTGGGTAGAATATATATCCCACGGGGATAAAATTGAAAAAAGTTAAAAAAATTTTTTTTTTAGACTTAGTCATTTTTCCGGCGTTTATCAGACTTTCAGATAGGGGAAATGTCAGTGAGCATTCCAATTTCAGTACCAGAGCGATTCGCCCAATGAGTCCTTGATATTTAGTCATTTTCAGCCAATTTTCTGGATTTTTGAAAATTTCACTTTTTTGTGAAAATATCCACTAAATGAGGGAATAATATGTGTGAGGGTACCCCAGGAGAGTTCCAAATGTGTGTGGGTAGAATATATATCCCACGGGGGTAAAATTGAAAAAAGTTGAACAAATTTTTTTTTGGACTTAGTCATTTTTCCGGCGTTTATCAGACTTTCAGATAGGGGAAATGTCAGTGAGCGTTCCGATTTCAGTTCCAGAGCGATTCGCCCAATGAGTCCTTGATATTTAGTCATTTTCAGCCAATTTTCTGGATTTTTGAAAATTTCACTTTTTTGTGAAAATATCCACTAAATGAGGGAATAATATGTGTGAGGGTACCCCAGGAGAGTTCCAATTGTGTGTGGGTAAAATATATATCCCACGGGGGTAAAATTGAAAAAAGTTTAAAAAATTTTTTTTTGGACTTAGTCATTTTTCCGGCATTTATCAGACTTTCAGATAGGGGAAATGTCAGTGAGCGTTCCGATTTCAGTTCCAGAGCAATTCGTCCAATGAGTCCTTGATATTTACTCGTTTTCAGCCAATTTTCTGGATTTTTGAAAATTTCACTTTTTTGTGAAAATATCCACTAAATGAGGGAATAATATGTGTGAGGGTACCACAGGAGAGTTCCAAATGTGTGTGGGTAGAATATATATCCCACGGGGTAAAATTGAAAAAAGTTGAAAAAAATTTTTTTTTGGACTTAGTCATTTTTCCGCCGTTTATCAGACTTTCAGATAGGGGAAATGTCAGTGAGCGTTCCGATTTCAGTTCCAGGGCGATTCGCCCAATGAGTCCTTGATATTTAGTCGTTTTCAGCCAATTTTCTGGATTTTTGAAAATTTCACTTTTTTGTGAAAATATCCACTAAATGAGGGAATAATATGTGTGAGGGTACCCCAGGAGAGTTCCAATTGTGTGTGGGTAAAATATACATCCCACGGGGGTAAAATTGAAAAAAGTTTAAAAAATTTTTTTTTTGGACTTAGTCATTTTTTCGGCGTTTATCAGACTTTCAGATAGGGGAAATGTGAGTGAGCATTACGATTTCAGTTCCAGAGCGATTCGCCCAATGAGTCCTTGATATTTAGTCATTTTCAGCCAATTTTCAGGATTTTTGAAAATTTCACTTTTTTGTGAAAATATCCACTAAATGAGGGAATAATATGTGTGAGGGTACCCCAGGAGAGTTCCAAATGTGTGTGGGTAGAATATATATCCCACGGGGGTAAAATTGAAAAAAGTTGAAAAAATTTTTTTTTGGACTTAGTCATTTTTCCGGCGTTTATCAGACTTTCAGATAGGGGAAATGTGAGTGAGCATTCCGATTTCAGTTCCAGAGCGATTCGCCCAAGGAGTCCTTGATATTTAGTCGTTTTCAGCCAATTTTCTGGATTTTTGAAAATTTCACTTTTTTGTGAAAATATCCACTAAATGAGGGAATAATATGTGTGAGGGTACCCCAGGAGAGTTCCAAATGTGTGTGGGTAGAATATATATCCCACGGGGATAAAATTGAAAAAAGTAAAAAAAATTTTTTTTTTAGACTGAGTCATTTTTCCGGCGTTTATCAGACTTTCAGATAGGGGAAATGTCAGTGAGCATTCCGATTTCAGTTCCAGAGCGATTCGCCCAATGAGTCCTTGATATTTAGTCATTTTCAGCCAATTTTCTGGATTTTTGAAAATTTCACTTTTTTGTGAAAATATCCACTAAATGAGGGAATAATATGTGTGAGGGTACCCCAGGAGAGTTCCAAATGTGTGTGGGTAGAATATATATCCCACGGGGGTAAAATTGAAAAAAGTTGAACAAATTTTTTTTTGGACTTAGTCATTTTTCCGGCGTTTATCAGACTTTCAGATAGGGGAAATGTCAGTGAGCGTTCCGATTTCAGTTCCAGAGCGATTCGCCCAATGAGTCCTTGATATTTAGTCATTTTCAGCCAATTTTCAGGATTTTTGAAAATTTCACTTTTTTGTGAAAATATCCACTAAATGAGGGAATAATATGTGTGAGGGTACCCCAGGAGAGTTCCAAATGTGTGTGGGTAGAATATATATCCCACGGAGTAAAATTGAAAAAAGTTGAAAAAAAAATTTTTTTTGGACTTAGTCATTTTTCAGCCGTTTATCAGACTTTCAGATAGGGGAAATGTCAGTGAGCGTTCCGATTTCAGTTCCAGAGCGATTCGCCCATTGAGTCCTTGATATTTAGTAATTTTCAGCCAATTTTCTGGATTTTTGAAAATTTCACTTTTTTGTGAAAATATCCACGAAATGAGGGAATAATATGTGTGAGGGTTCCCCAGGAGAGTTCCAAATGTGTGTGGGTAGAATATATATCCCACGGGGGTAAAATTGAAAAAAGTTTAAAAATTTTTTTTTTGGACTTAGTCATTTTTCCGGCGTTTATCAGACTTTCAGATAGGGGAAATGTGAGTGAGCATTCCGATTTCAGTTCCAGAGCGATTCGCCCAATGAGTCCTTGATATTTAGTCATTTTCAGCCAATTTTCTGGATTTTTGAAAATTTCACTTTTTTGTGAAAATATCCACTAAATGAGGGAATAATATGTGTGAGGGTACCCCAGGAGAGTTCCAAATGTGTGTGGGTAGAATATATATCCCACGGGGGTAAAATTGAAAAAAGTTGAACAAATTTTTTTTTGGACTTAGTCATTTTTCCGGCGTTTATCAGACTTTCAGATAGGGGAAATGTCAGTGAGCGTTCCGATTTCAGTTCCAGAGCGATTCGCCCAATGAGTCCTTGATATTTAGTCATTTTCAGCCAATTTTCTGGATTTTTGAAAATTTCACTTTTTTGTGAAAATATCCACTAAATGAGGGAATAATATGTGTGAGGGTACCCCAGGAGAGTTCCAAATGTGTGTGGGTAGAATATATATCCCACGGGGGTAAAATTGAAAAAAGTTGAACAAATTTTTTTTTGGACTTAGTCATTTTTCCGACATTTATCAGACTTTCAGATAGGGGAAATGTCAGTGAGCGTTCCGATTTCAGTTCCAGAGCAATTCGTCCAATGAGTCCTTGATATTTAGTCGTTTTCAGCCAATTTTCTGGATTTTTGAAAATTTCACTTTTTTGTGAAAATATCCACTAAATGAGGGAATAATATGTGTGAGGGTACCCCAGGAGAGTTCCAATTGTGTGTGGGTAAAATATACATCCCACGGGGGTAAAATTGAAAAAAGTTTAAAAAATTTTTTTTTTTGGACTTAGTCATTTTTTCGGCGTTTATCAGACTTTCAGATAGGGGAAATGTGAGTGAGCATTACGATTTCAGTTCCAGAGCGATTCGCCCAATGAGTCCTTGATATTTAGTCATTTTCAGCCAATTTTCAGGATTTTTGAAAATTTCACTTTTTTGTGAAAATATCCACTAAATGAGGGAATAATATGTGTGAGGGTACCCCAGTAGAGTTCCAAATGTGTGTGGGTAGAATATATATCCCACGGGGTAAAATTGAAAAAAGTTGAAAAAAAATTTTTTTGGGACTTAGTCATTTTTCCGGCATTTATCAGACTTTCAGATAGGGGAAATGTCAGTGAGCGTTCCGATTTCAGTTCCAGAGCAATTCGCCCAATGAGTCCTTGATATTTAGTCGTTTTCAGCCAATTTTCTGGATTTTTGAAAATTTCACTTTTTTGTGAAAATATCCACTAAACGAGGGAATAATATGTGTGAGGGTACCACAGGAGAGTTCCAAATGTGTGTGGGTAGAATATATATCCCACGGGGGTAAAATTGAAAAAAGTTGAACAAATTTTTTTTTGGACTTAGTCATTTTTCCGGCATTTATCAGACTTTCAGATAGGGGAAATGTCAGTGAGCGTTCCGATTTCAGTTCCAGAGCAATTCGCCCAATGAGTCCTTGATATTTAGTCGTTTTCAGCCAATTTTCTGGATTTTTGAAAATTTCACTTTTTTGTGAAAATATCCACTAAACGAGGGAATAATATGTGTGAGGGTACCCCAGGAGTTTTCCAAATGTGTGTGGGTAGAATATATATCCCACGGGGTAAAATTGAAAAAAGTTGAAAAAAATTTTTTTTTGGACTTAGTCATTTTTCCGCCGTTTATCAGACTTTCAGATAGGGGAAATGTCAGTGAGCGTTCCGATTTCAGTTCCAGAGCGATTCGCCCAATGAGTCCTTGATATTTAGTCGTTTTCAGCCAATTTTCTGGATTTTTGAAAATTTCACTTTTTTGTGAAAATATCCACTAAATGAGGGAATAATATGTGTGAGGGTACCCCAGGAGAGTTCCAATTGTGTGTGGGTAAAATATATATCCAACGGGGGTAAAATTGAAAAAAGTTTAAAAAAATTTTTTTTTGGACTTAGTCATTTTTCCGGCGTTTATCAGACTTTCAGATAGGGGAAATTTGAGTGAGCATTACGATTTCAGTTCCAGAGCGATTCGCCCAATGAGTCCTTGATATTTAGTCGTTTTCAGCCAATTTTCTGGATTTTTGAAAATTTCACTTTTTTGTGAAAATATCCACTAAATGAGGGAATAATATGTGTGAGGGTACCCCAGGAGAGTTCCAAATGTGTGTGGGTAGAATATATATCCCACGGGGATAAAATTGAAAAAAGTTGAACAAATTTTTTTTTGGACTTAGTCATTTTTCCGGCGTTTATCAGACTTTCAGATAGGGGAAATGTCAGTGAGCGTTCCGATTTCAGTTCCAGAGCGATTCGCCCAATGAGTCCTTGATATTTAGTCATTTTCAGCCAATTTTCTGGATTTTTGAAAATTTCACTTTTTTGTGAAAATATCCACTAAATGAGGGAATAATATGTGTGAGGGTACCCCAGGAGAGTTCCAAATGTGTGTGGGTAGAATATATATCCCACGGGGTAAAATTGAAAAAAGTTGAAAAAAAATTTTTTTGGGACTTAGTCATTTTTCCGGCGTTTATCAGACTTTCAGATAGGGGAAATGTCAGTGAGCGTTCCGATTTCAGTTCCAGAGCAATTCGCCCAATGAGTCCTTGATATTTAGTCGTTTTCAGCCAATTTTCTGGATTTTTGAAAATTTCACTTTTTTGTGAAAATATCCACTAAATGAGGGAATAATATGTGTGAGGGTACCCCAGGAGAGTTCCAATTGTGTGTGGGTAAAATATATATCCCACGGGGGTAAAATTGAAAAAAGTTTAAAAAAATTTTTTTTTGGACTTAGTCATTTTTCCGGCGTTTATCAGACTTTCAGATAGGGGAAATGTGAGTGAGCATTCCGATTTCAGTTCCAGAGCGATTCACCCAAGGAGTCCTTGATATTTAGTCGTTTTCAGCCAATTTTCTGGATTTTTGAAAATTTCACTTTTTTGTGAAAATATCCACTAAATGAGGGAATAATATGTGTGAGGGTACCCCAGGAGAGTTCCAAATGTGTGTGGGTAGAATATATATCCCACGGGGATAAAATTGAAAAAAGTTAAAAAAATTTTTTTTTTAGACTTAGTCATTTTTCCGGCGTTTATCAGACTTTCAGATAGGGGAAATGTCAGTGAGCGTTCCGATTTCAGTTCCAGAGCGATTCGCCCAATGAGTCTTTGATATTTAGTCATTTTCAGCCAATTTTCTGGATTTTTGAAAATTTCACTTTTTTGTGAAAATATCCACTAAATGAGGGAATAATATGTGTGAGGGTACCCCAGGAGAGTTCCAAATGTGTGTGGGTAGAATATATATCCCACGGGGTAAAATTGAAAAAAGTTGAAAAAAAATTTTTTGGGGACTTAGTCATTTTTCCGGCGTTTATCAGACTTTCAGATAGGGGAAATGTGAGTGAGCATTCCGATTTCAGTTCCAGAGCGATTCGCCCAAGGAGTCCTTGATATTTAGTCGTTTTCAGCCAATTTTCTGGATTTTTGAAAATTTCACTTTTTTGTGAAAATATCCACTAAATGAGGGAATAATATGTGTGAGGGTACCCCAGGAGAGTTCCAAATGTGTGTGGGTAGAATATATATCCCACGGGGATAAAATTGAAAAAAGTTAAAAAAATTTTTTTTTTAGACTTAGTCATTTTTCCGGCGTTTATCAGACTTTCAGATAGGGGAAATGTCAGTGAGCATTCCGATTTCAGTTCCAGAGCGATTCGCCCAATGAGTCCTTGATATTTAGTCATTTTCAGCCAATTTTCTAGATTTTTGAAAATTTCACTTTTTTGTGAAAATATCCACTAAATGAGGGAATAATATGTGTGAGGGTACCCCAGGAGAGTTCCAATTGTGTGTGGGTAAAATATATATCCCACGGGGGTAAAATTGAAAAAAGTTTAAAAAAATTTTTTTTTGGACTTAGTCATTTTTCCGGCGTTTATCAGACTTTCAGATAGGGGAAATGTGAGTGAGCATTCCGATTTCAGTTCCAGAGCGATTCGCCCAAGGAGTCCTTGATATTTAGTCGTTTTCAGCCAATTTTCTGGATTTTTGAAAATTTCACTTTTTTGTGAAAATATCCACTAAATGAGGGAATAATATGTGTGAGGGTACCCCAGGAGAGTTCCAAATGTGTGTGGGTAGAATATATATCCCACGGGGATAAAATTGAAAAAAGTTAAAAAAATTTTTTTTTAGACTTAGTCATTTTTCCGGCGTTTATCAGACTTTCAGATAGGGGAAATGTCAGTGAGCATTTTGATTTCAGTTCCAGAGCGATTCGCCCAATGAGTCCTTGATATTTAGTCATTTTCAGCCAATTTTCTGGATTTTTGAAAATTTCACTTTTTTGTGAAAATATCCACTAAATGAGGGAATAATATGTGTGAGGGTACCCCAGGAGAGTTCCAAATGTGTGTGGGTAGAATATATATCCCACGGGGGTAAAATTGAAAAAAGTTGAACAAATTTTTTTTTGGACTTAGTCATTTTTCCGGCGTTTATCAGACTTTCAGATAGGGGAAATGTCAGTGAGCGTTCCGATTTCAGTTCCAGAGCGATTCGCCCAATGAGTCTTTGATATTTAGTCATTTTCAGCCAATTTTCTGGATTTTTGAAAATTTCACTTTTTTGTGAAAATATCCACTAAATGAGGGAATAATATGTGTGAGGGTACCCCAGGAGAGTTCCAAATGTGTGTGGGTAGAATATATATCCCACGGGGTAAAATTGAAAAAAGTTGAAAAAAAATTTTTTGGGGACTTAGTCATTTTTCCGGCGTTTATCAGACTTTCAGATAGGGGAAATGTGAGTGAGCATTCCGATTTCAGTTCCAGAGCGATTCGCCCAAGGAGTCCTTGATATTTAGTCGTTTTCAGCCAATTTTCTGGATTTTTGAAAATTTCACTTTTTTGTGAAAATATCCACTAAATGAGGGAATAATATGTGTGAGGGTACCCCAGGAGAGTTCCAAATGTGTGTGGGTAGAATATATATCCCACGGGGATAAAATTGAAAAAAGTTAAAAAAATTTTTTTTTTAGACTTAGTCATTTTTCCGGCGTTTATCAGACTTTCAGATAGGGGAAATGTCAGTGAGCATTCCGATTTCAGTTCCAGAGCGATTCGCCCAATGAGTCCTTGATATTTAGTCATTTTCAGCCAATTTTCTAGATTTTTGAAAATTTCACTTTTTTGTGAAAATATCCACTAAATGAGGGAATAATATGTGTGAGGGTACCCCAGGAGAGTTCCAAATGTGTGTGGGTAGAATATATATCCCACAGGGGTAAAATTGAAAAAAGTTGAACAAATTTTTTTTTGGACTTAGTCATTTTTCCGGCGTTTATCAGACTTTCAGATAGGGGAAATGTCAGTGAGCGTTCCGATTTCAGTTCCAGAGCGATTCGCCCAATGAGTCCTTGATATTTAGTCATTTTCAGCCAATTTTCTGGATTTTTGAAAATTTCACTTTTTTGTGAAAATATCCACTAAATGAGGGAATAATATGTGTGAGGGTACCCCAGGAGAGTTCCAAATGTGTGTGGATAGAATATATATCCCACGGGGTAAAATTGAAAAAAGTTGAAAAAAAATTTTTTGGGGACTTAGTCATTTTTCCGGCGTCTATCAGACTTTCAGATAGGGGAAATGTCAGTGAGCGTTCCGATTTCAGTTCCAGAGCAATTCGCCCAATGAGTCCTTGATATTTAGTCGTTTTCAGCCAATTTTCTGGATTTTTGAAAATTTCACTTTTTTGTGAAAATATCCACTAAATGAGGGAATAATATGTGTGAGGGTACCCCAGGAGAGTTCCAAATGTGTGTGGGTAGAATATATATCCCACGGGGATAAAATTGAAAAAAGTTAAAAAAAATTTTTTTTTAGACTTAGTCATTTTTCCGGCGTTTATCAGACTTTCAGATAGGGGAAATGTGAGTGAGCATTACGATTTCAGTTCCAGAGCGATTCGCCCAATGAGTCCTTGATATTTAGTCATTTTCAGCCAATTTTCAGGATTTTTGAAAATTTCACTTTTTTGTGAAAATATCCACTAAATGAGGGAATAATATGTGTGAGGGTACCCCAGTAGAGTTCCAAATGTGTGTGGGTAGAATATATATCCCACGGGGTAAAATTGAAAAAAGTTGAAAAAAAATTTTTTTGGGACTTAGTCATTTTTCCGGCATTTATCAGACTTTCAGATAGGGGAAATGTCAGTGAGCGTTCCGATTTCAGTTCCAGAGCAATTCGCCCAATGAGTCCTTGATATTTAGTCGTTTTCAGCCAATTTTCTGGATTTTTGAAAATTTCACTTTTTTGTGAAAATATCCACTAAACGAGGGAATAATATGTGTGAGGGTACCACAGGAGAGTTCCAAATGTGTGTGGGTAGAATATATATCCCACGGGGGTAAAATTGAAAAAAGTTGAACAAATTTTTTTTTGGACTTAGTCATTTTTCCGGCATTTATCAGACTTTCAGATAGGGGAAATGTCAGTGAGCGTTCCGATTTCAGTTCCAGAGCAATTCGCCCAATGAGTCCTTGATATTTAGTCGTTTTCAGCCAATTTTCTGGATTTTTGAAAATTTCACTTTTTTGTGAAAATATCCACTAAACGAGGGAATAATATGTGTGAGGGTACCCCAGGAGTTTTCCAAATGTGTGTGGGTAGAATATATATCCCACGGGGTAAAATTGAAAAAAGTTGAAAAAAATTTTTTTTTGGACTTAGTCATTTTTCCGGCGTTTATCAGACTTTCAGATAGGGGAAATTTGAGTGAGCATTACGATTTCAGTTCCAGAGCGATTCGCCCAATGAGTCCTTGATATTTAGTCGTTTTCAGCCAATTTTCTGGATTTTTGAAAATTTCACTTTTTTGTGAAAATATCCACTAAATGAGGGAATAATATGTGTGAGGGTACCCCAGGAGAGTTCCAAATGTGTGTGGGTAGAATATATATCCCACGGGGATAAAATTGAAAAAAGTTGAACAAATTTTTTTTTGGACTTAGTCATTTTTCCGGCGTTTATCAGACTTTCAGATAGGGGAAATGTCAGTGAGCGTTCCGATTTCAGTTCCAGAGCGATTCGCCCAATGAGTCCTTGATATTTAGTCATTTTCAGCCAATTTTCTGGATTTTTGAAAATTTCACTTTTTTGTGAAAATATCCACTAAATGAGGGAATAATATGTGTGAGGGTACCCCAGGAGAGTTCCAAATGTGTGTGGGTAGAATATATATCCCACGGGGTAAAATTGAAAAAAGTTGAAAAAAAATTTTTTTGGGACTTAGTCATTTTTCCGGCGTTTATCAGACTTTCAGATAGGGGAAATGTCAGTGAGCGTTCCGATTTCAGTTCCAGAGCAATTCGCCCAATGAGTCCTTGATATTTAGTCGTTTTCAGCCAATTTTCTGGATTTTTGAAAATTTCACTTTTTTGTGAAAATATCCACTAAATGAGGGAATAATATGTGTGAGGGTACCCCAGGAGAGTTCCAATTGTGTGTGGGTAAAATATATATCCCACGGGGGTAAAATTGAAAAAAGTTTAAAAAAATTTTTTTTTGGACTTAGTCATTTTTCCGGCGTTTATCAGACTTTCAGATAGGGGAAATGTGAGTGAGCATTCCGATTTCAGTTCCAGAGCGATTCACCCAAGGAGTCCTTGATATTTAGTCGTTTTCAGCCAATTTTCTGGATTTTTGAAAATTTCACTTTTTTGTGAAAATATCCACTAAATGAGGGAATAATATGTGTGAGGGTACCCCAGGAGAGTTCCAAATGTGTGTGGGTAGAATATATATCCCACGGGGATAAAATTGAAAAAAGTTAAAAAAATTTTTTTTTTAGACTTAGTCATTTTTCCGGCGTTTATCAGACTTTCAGATAGGGGAAATGTCAGTGAGCGTTCCGATTTCAGTTCCAGAGCGATTCGCCCAATGAGTCTTTGATATTTAGTCATTTTCAGCCAATTTTCTGGATTTTTGAAAATTTCACTTTTTTGTGAAAATATCCACTAAATGAGGGAATAATATGTGTGAGGGTACCCCAGGAGAGTTCCAAATGTGTGTGGGTAGAATATATATCCCACGGGGTAAAATTGAAAAAAGTTGAAAAAAAATTTTTTGGGGACTTAGTCATTTTTCCGGCGTTTATCAGACTTTCAGATAGGGGAAATGTGAGTGAGCATTCCGATTTCAGTTCCAGAGCGATTCGCCCAAGGAGTCCTTGATATTTAGTCGTTTTCAGCCAATTTTCTGGATTTTTGAAAATTTCACTTTTTTGTGAAAATATCCACTAAATGAGGGAATAATATGTGTGAGGGTACCCCAGGAGAGTTCCAAATGTGTGTGGGTAGAATATATATCCCACGGGGATAAAATTGAAAAAAGTTAAAAAAATTTTTTTTTTAGACTTAGTCATTTTTCCGGCGTTTATCAGACTTTCAGATAGGGGAAATGTCAGTGAGCATTCCGATTTCAGTTCCAGAGCGATTCGCCCAATGAGTCCTTGATATTTAGTCATTTTCAGCCAATTTTCTAGATTTTTGAAAATTTCACTTTTTTGTGAAAATATCCACTAAATGAGGGAATAATATGTGTGAGGGTACCCCAGGAGAGTTCCAATTGTGTGTGGGTAAAATATATATCCCACGGGGGTAAAATTGAAAAAAGTTTAAAAAAATTTTTTTTTGGACTTAGTCATTTTTCCGGCGTTTATCAGACTTTCAGATAGGGGAAATGTGAGTGAGCATTCCGATTTCAGTTCCAGAGCGATTCGCCCAAGGAGTCCTTGATATTTAGTCGTTTTCAGCCAATTTTCTGGATTTTTGAAAATTTCACTTTTTTGTGAAAATATCCACTAAATGAGGGAATAATATGTGTGAGGGTACCCCAGGAGAGTTCCAAATGTGTGTGGGTAGAATATATATCCCACGGGGATAAAATTGAAAAAAGTTAAAAAAATTTTTTTTTAGACTTAGTCATTTTTCCGGCGTTTATCAGACTTTCAGATAGGGGAAATGTCAGTGAGCATTTTGATTTCAGTTCCAGAGCGATTCGCCCAATGAGTCCTTGATATTTAGTCATTTTCAGCCAATTTTCTGGATTTTTGAAAATTTCACTTTTTTGTGAAAATATCCACTAAATGAGGGAATAATATGTGTGAGGGTACCCCAGGAGAGTTCCAAATGTGTGTGGGTAGAATATATATCCCACGGGGGTAAAATTGAAAAAAGTTGAACAAATTTTTTTTTGGACTTAGTCATTTTTCCGGCGTTTATCAGACTTTCAGATAGGGGAAATGTCAGTGAGCGTTCCGATTTCAGTTCCAGAGCGATTCGCCCAATGAGTCTTTGATATTTAGTCATTTTCAGCCAATTTTCTGGATTTTTGAAAATTTCACTTTTTTGTGAAAATATCCACTAAATGAGGGAATAATATGTGTGAGGGTACCCCAGGAGAGTTCCAAATGTGTGTGGGTAGAATATATATCCCACGGGGTAAAATTGAAAAAAGTTGAAAAAAAATTTTTTGGGGACTTAGTCATTTTTCCGGCGTTTATCAGACTTTCAGATAGGGGAAATGTGAGTGAGCATTCCGATTTCAGTTCCAGAGCGATTCGCCCAAGGAGTCCTTGATATTTAGTCGTTTTCAGCCAATTTTCTGGATTTTTGAAAATTTCACTTTTTTGTGAAAATATCCACTAAATGAGGGAATAATATGTGTGAGGGTACCCCAGGAGAGTTCCAAATGTGTGTGGGTAGAATATATATCCCACGGGGATAAAATTGAAAAAAGTTAAAAAAATTTTTTTTTTAGACTTAGTCATTTTTCCGGCGTTTATCAGACTTTCAGATAGGGGAAATGTCAGTGAGCATTCCGATTTCAGTTCCAGAGCGATTCGCCCAATGAGTCCTTGATATTTAGTCATTTTCAGCCAATTTTCTAGATTTTTGAAAATTTCACTTTTTTGTGAAAATATCCACTAAATGAGGGAATAATATGTGTGAGGGTACCCCAGGAGAGTTCCAAATGTGTGTGGGTAGAATATATATCCCACAGGGGTAAAATTGAAAAAAGTTGAACAAATTTTTTTTTGGACTTAGTCATTTTTCCGGCGTTTATCAGACTTTCAGATAGGGGAAATGTCAGTGAGCGTTCCGATTTCAGTTCCAGAGCGATTCGCCCAATGAGTCCTTGATATTTAGTCATTTTCAGCCAATTTTCTGGATTTTTGAAAATTTCACTTTTTTGTGAAAATATCCACTAAATGAGGGAATAATATGTGTGAGGGTACCCCAGGAGAGTTCCAAATGTGTGTGGATAGAATATATATCCCACGGGGTAAAATTGAAAAAAGTTGAAAAAAAATTTTTTGGGGACTTAGTCATTTTTCCGGCGTCTATCAGACTTTCAGATAGGGGAAATGTCAGTGAGCGTTCCGATTTCAGTTCCAGAGCAATTCGCCCAATGAGTCCTTGATATTTAGTCGTTTTCAGCCAATTTTCTGGATTTTTGAAAATTTCACTTTTTTGTGAAAATATCCACTAAATGAGGGAATAATATGTGTGAGGGTACCCCAGGAGAGTTCCAAATGTGTGTGGGTAGAATATATATCCCACGGGGATAAAATTGAAAAAAGTTAAAAAAAATTTTTTTTTAGACTTAGTCATTTTTCCGGCGTTTATCAGACTTTCAGATAGGGGAAATGTCAGTGAGCATTCCGATTTCAGTTCCAGAGCGATTCGCCCAATGAGTCCTTGATATTTAGTCATTTTCAGCCAATTTTCTGGATTTTTGAAAATTTCACTTTTTTGTGAAAATATACACTAAATGAGGGAATAATATGTGTGAGGGTACCCCAGGAGAGTTCCAAATGTGTGTGGGTAGAATATATATCCCACGGGGTAAAATTGAAAAAAGTTGAAAAAAAATTTTTTTGGGACTTAGTCATTTTTCCGGCGTTTATCAGACTTTCAGATAGGGGAAATGTCAGTGAGCGTTCCGATTTCAGTTCCAGAGCGATTCGCCCAATGAGTCCTTGATATTTAGTCATTTTCAGCCAATTTTCTGGATTTTTGAAAATTTCACTTTTTTGTGAAAATATCCACTAAATGAGGGAATAATATGTGTGAGGGTACCCCAGGAGAGTTCCAAATGTGTGTGGGTAGAATATATATCCCACGGGGTAAAATTGAAAAAAGTTGAAAAAAATTTTTTTGGGGACTTAGTCATTTTTCCGGCGTTAATCAGACTTTCAGATAGGGGAAATGTCAGTGAGCGTTCCGATTTCAGTTCCAGAGCAATTCGCCCAATGAGTCCTTGATATTTAGTCGTTTTCAGCCAATTTTCTGGATTTTTGAAAATTTCACTTTTTTGTGAAAATATCCACTAAATGAGGGAATAATATGTGTGAGGGTACCCCAGGAGAGTTCCAAATGTGTGTGGGTAGAATATATATCCCACGGGGGTAAAATTGAAAAAAGTTGAACAAATTTTTTTTTGGACTTAGTCATTTTTCCGGCGTTTATCAGACTTTCAGATAGGGGAAATGTCAGTGAGCGTTCCGATTTCTGTTCCAGAGCGATTCGCCCAATGAGTCCTTGATATTTAGTCATTTTCAGCCAATTTTCTGGATTTTTGAAAATTTCACTTTTTTGTGAAAATATCCACTAAATGAGGGAATAATATGTGTGAGGGTACCCCAGGAGAGTTCCAAATGTGTGTGGGTAGAATATATATCCCACGGGGTAAAATTGAAAAAAGTTGAAAAAAAATTTTTTTGGGACTTAGTCATTTTTCCGGCGTTTATCAGACTTTCAGATAGGGGAAATGTCAGTGAGCGTTCCGATTTCAGTTCCAGAGCGATTCGCCCAATGAGTCCTTGATATTTAGTCATTTTCAGCCAATTTTCAGGATTTTTGAAAATTTCACTTTTTTGTGAAAATATCCACTAAATGAGGGAATAATATGTGTGAGGGTACCCCAGGAGAGTTCCAAATGTGTGTGGGTAGAATATATATCCCACGGAGTAAAATTGAAAAAAGTTGAAAAAATTTTTTTTTGGACTTAGTCATTTTTCCGGCGTTTATCAGACTTTCAGATAGGGGAAATGTGAGTGAGCATTCCGATTTCAGTTCCAGAGCGATTCGCCCAATGAGTCCTTGATATTTAGTCGTTTTCAGCCAATTTTCTGGATTTTTGAAAATTTCACTTTTTTGTGAAAATATCCACTAAATGAGGGAATAATATGTGTGAGGGTACCCCAGGAGAGTTCCAAATGTGTGTGGGTAGAATATATATCCCACGGGGATAAAATTGAAAAAAGTTAAAAAAATTTTTTTTTTAGACTTAGTCATTTTTCCGGCGTTAATCAGACTTTCAGATAGGGGAAATGTCAGTGAGCATTCCGATTTCAGTACCAGAGCGATTCGCCCAATGAGTCCTTGATATTTAGTCATTTTCAGCCAATTTTCTGGATTTTTGAAAATTTCACTTTTTTGTGAAAATATCCACTAAATGAGGGAATAATATGTGTGAGGGTACCCCAGGAGAGTTCCAAATGTGTGTGGGTAGAATATATATCCCACGGGGGTAAAATTGAAAAAAGTTGAACAAATTTTTTTTTGGACTTAGTCATTTTTCCGGCGTTTATCAGACTTTCAGATAGGGGAAATGTCAGTGAGCGTTCCGATTTCAGTTCCAGAATTATTCGCCCAATGAGTCCTTGATATTTAGTCATTTTCAGCCAATTTTCTGGATTTTTGAAAATTTCACTTTTTTGTGAAAATATCCACTAAATGAGGGAATAATATGTGTGAGGGTACCCCAGGAGAGTTCCAAATGTGTGTGGGTAGAATATATATCCCACGGGGGTAAAATTGAAAAAAGTTGAACAAATTTTTTTTTGGACTTAGTCATTTTTCCGGCATTTATCAGACTTTCAGATAGGGGAAATGTCAGTGAGCGTTCCGATTTCAGTTCCAGAGCAATTCGTCCAATGAGTCCTTGATATTTAGTCGTTTTCAGCCAATTTTCTGGATTTTTGAAAATTTCACTTTTTTGTGAAAATATCCACTAAATGAGGGAATAATATGTGTGAGGGTACCACAGGAGAGTTCCAAATGTGTGTGGGTAGAATATATATCCCACGGGGTAAAATTGAAAAAAGTTGAAAAAAATTTTTTTTTGGACTTAGTCATTTTTCCGCCGTTTATCAGACTTTCAGATAGGGGAAATGTCAGTGAGCGTTCCGATTTCAGTTCCAGGGCGATTCGCCCAATGAGTCCTTGATATTTAGTCGTTTTCAGCCAATTTTCTGGATTTTTGAAAATTTCACTTTTTTGTGAAAATATCCACTAAATGAGGGAATAATATGTGTGAGGGTACCCCAGGAGAGTTCCAAATGTGTGTGGGTAGAATATATATCCCACGGGGGTAAAATTGAAAAAAGTTGAAAAAATTTTTTTTTGGACTTAGTCATTTTTCCGGCGTTTATCAGACTTTCAGATAGGGGAAATGTGAGTGAGCATTCCGATTTCAGTTCCAGAGCGATTCGCCCAAGGAGTCCTTGATATTTAGTCGTTTTCAGCCAATTTTCTGGATTTTTGAAAATTTCACTTTTTTGTGAAAATATCCACTAAATGAGGGAATAATATGTGTGAGGGTACCCCAGGAGAGTTCCAAATGTGTGTGGGTAGAATATATATCCCACGGGGATAAAATTGAAAAAAGTAAAAAAAATTTTTTTTTTAGACTTAGTCATTTTTCCGGCGTTTATCAGACTTTCAGATAGGGGAAATGTCAGTGAGCATTCCGATTTCAATTCCAGAGCGATTCGCCCAATGAGTCCTTGATATTTAGTCATTTTCAGCCAATTTTCTGGATTTTTGAAAATTTCACTTTTTTGTGAAAATATCCACTAAATGAGGGAATAATATGTGTGAGGGTACCCCAGGAGAGTTCCAAATGTGTGTGGGTAGAATATATATCCCACGGGGGTAAAATTGAAAAAAGTTGAACAAATTTTTTTTTGGACTTAGTCATTTTTCCGGCATTTATCAGACTTTCAGATAGGGGAAATGTCAGTGAGCGTTCCGATTTCAGTTCCAGAGCAATTCGTCCAATGAGTCCTTGATATTTAGTCGTTTTCAGCCAATTTTCTGGATTTTTGAAAATTTCACTTTTTTGTGAAAATATCCACTAAATGAGGGAATAATATGTGTGAGGGTACCACAGGAGAGTTCCAAATGTGTGTGGGTAGAATATATATCCCACGGGGTAAAATTGAAAAAAGTTGAAAAAAATTTTTTTTTGGACTTAGTCATTTTTCCGCCGTTTATCAGACTTTCAGATAGGGGAAATGTCAGTGAGCGTTCCGATTTCAGTTCCAGGGCGATTCGCCCAATGAGTCCTTGATATTTAGTCGTTTTCAGCCAATTTTCTGGATTTTTGAAAATTTCACTTTTTTGTGAAAATATCCACTAAATGAGGGAATAATATGTGTGAGGGTACCCCAGGAGAGTTCCAAATGTGTGTGGGTAGAATATATATCCCACGGGGGTAAAATTGAAAAAAGTTGAAAAAATTTTTTTTTGGACTTAGTCATTTTTCCGGCGTTTATCAGACTTTCAGATAGGGGAAATGTGAGTGAGCATTCCGATTTCAGTTCCAGAGCGATTCGCCCAAGGAGTCCTTGATATTTAGTCGTTTTCAGCCAATTTTCTGGATTTTTGAAAATTTCACTTTTTTGTGAAAATATCCACTAAATGAGGGAATAATATGTGTGAGGGTACCCCAGGAGAGTTCCAAATGTGTGTGGGTAGAATATATATCCCACGGGGATAAAATTGAAAAAAGTAAAAAAAATTTTTTTTTTAGACTTAGTCATTTTTCCGGCGTTTATCAGACTTTCAGATAGGGGAAATGTCAGTGAGCATTCCGATTTCAATTCCAGAGCGATTCGCCCAATGAGTCCTTGATATTTAGTCGTTTTCAGCCAATTTTCTGGATTTTTGAAAATTTCACTTTTTTGTGAAAATATCCACTAAATGAGGGAATAATATGTGTGAGGGTACCACAGGAGAGTTCCAAATGTGTGTGGGTAGAATATATATCCCACGGGGTAAAATTGAAAAAAGTTGAAAAAAATTTTTTTTTGGACTTAGTCATTTTTCCGCCGTTTATCAGACTTTCAGATAGGGGAAATGTCAGTGAGCGTTCCGATTTCAGTTCCAGGGCGATTCGCCCAATGAGTCCTTGATATTTAGTCGTTTTCAGCCAATTTTCTGGATTTTTGAAAATTTCACTTTTTTGTGAAAATATCCACTAAATGAGGGAATAATATGTGTGAGGGTACCCCAGGAGAGTTCCAAATGTGTGTGGGTAGAATATATATCCCACGGGGGTAAAATTGAAAAAAGTTGAAAAAATTTTTTTTTGGACTTAGTCATTTTTCCGGCGTTTATCAGACTTTCAGATAGGGGAAATGTGAGTGAGCATTCCGATTTCAGTTCCAGAGCGATTCGCCCAAGGAGTCCTTGATATTTAGTCGTTTTCAGCCAATTTTCTGGATTTTTGAAAATTTCACTTTTTTGTGAAAATATCCACTAAATGAGGGAATAATATGTGTGAGGGTACCCCAGGAGAGTTCCAAATGTGTGTGGGTAGAATATATATCCCACGGGGATAAAATTGAAAAAAGTAAAAAAAATTTTTTTTTTAGACTTAGTCATTTTTCCGGCGTTTATCAGACTTTCAGATAGGGGAAATGTCAGTGAGCATTCCGATTTCAATTCCAGAGCGATTCGCCCAATGAGTCCTTGATATTTAGTCATTTTCAGCCAATTTTCTGGATTTTTGAAAATTTCACTTTTTTGTGAAAATATCCACTAAATGAGGGAATAATATGTGTGAGGGTACCCCAGGAGAGTTCCAAATGTGTGTGGGTAGAATATATATCCCACGGGGGTAAAATTGAAAAAAGTTGAACAAATTTTTTTTTGGACTTAGTCATTTTTCCGGCGTTTATCAGACTTTCAGATAGGGGAAATGTCAGTGAGCGTTCCGATTTCAGTTCCAGAGCGATTCGCCCAATGAGTCCTTGATATTTAGTCATTTTCAGCCAATTTTCTGGATTTTTGAAAATTTCACTTTTTTGTGAAAATATCCACTAAATGAGGGAATAATATGTGTGAGGGTACCCCAGGAGAGTTCCAAATGTGTGTGGGTAGAATATATATCCCACGGGGTAAAATTGAAAAAAGTTGAAAAAAATTTTTTTGGGACTTAGTCATTTTTCCGGCGTTTATCAGACTTTCAGATAGGGGAAATGTCAGTGAGCGTTCCGATTTCAGTTCCAGAGCCATTCGCCCAATGAGTCCTTGATATTTAGTCGTTTTCAGCCAATTTTCTGGATTTTTGAAAATTTCACTTTTTTGTGAAAATATCCACTAAATGAGGGAATAATATGTGTGAGGGTACCACAGGAGAGTTCCAAATGTGTGTGGGTAGAATATATATCCCACGGGGGTAAAATTGAAAAAAGTTGAACAAATTTTTTTTTGGACTTAGTCATTTTTCCGCCATTTATCAGACTTTCAGATAGGGGAAATGTCAGTGAGCGTTCCGATTTCAGTTCCAGAGCAATTCGCCCAATGAGTCCTTGATATTTAGTCGTTTTCAGCCAATTTTCTGGATTTTTGAAAATTTCACTTTTTTGTGAAAATATCCACTAAATGAGGGAATAATATGTGTGAGGGTACCCCAGGAGAGTTCCAATTGTGTGTGGGTAAAATATATATCCAACGGGGGTAAAATTGAAAAAAGTTTAAAAAAATTTTTTTTTGGACTTAGTCATTTTTCCGGCGTTTATCAGACTTTCAGATAGGGGAAATGTGAGTGAGCATTACGATTTCAGTTCCAGAGCGATTCGCCCAATGAGTCCTTGATATTTAGTCGTTTTCAGCCAATTTTCTGGATTTTTGAAAATTTCACTTTTTTGTGAAAATATCCACTAAATGAGGGAATAATATGTGTGAGGGTACCCCAGGAGAGTTCCAAATGTGTGTGGGTAGAATATATATCCCACGGGGTAAAATTGAAAAAAGTTGAACAAATTTTTTTTTGGACTTAGTCATTTTTCCGGCATTTATCAGACTTTCAGATAGGGGAAATGTCAGTGAGCGTTCCGATTTCAGTTCCAGAGCGATTCGCCCAATGAGTCCTTGATATTTAGTCGTTTTCAGCCAATTTTCTGGATTTTTGAAAATTTCACTTTTTTGTGAAAATATCCACTAAACGAGGGAATAATATGTGTGAGGGTACCCCAGGAGTGTTCCAAATGTGTGTGGGTAGAATATATATCCCACGGGGTAAAATTGAAAAAAGTTGAAAAAAATTTTTTTTTGGACTTAGTCATTTTTCCGCCGTTTATCAGACTTTCAGATAGGGGAAATGTCAGTGAGCGTTCCGATTTCAGTTCCAGAGCGATTCGCCCAATGAGTCCTTGATATTTAGTCGTTTTCAGCCAATTTTCTGGATTTTTGAAAATTTCACTTTTTTGTGAAAATATCCACTAAATGAGGGAATAATATGTGTGAGGGTACCCCAGGAGAGTTCCAATTGTGTGTGGGTAAAATATATATCCCACGGGGGTAAAATTGAAAAAAGTTTAAAAAAATTTTTTTTTGGACTTAGTCATTTTTCCGGCGTTTATCAGACTTTCAGATAGGGGAAATGTGAGTGAGCATTCCGATTTCAGTTCCAGAGCGATTCGCCCAAGGAGTCCTTGATATTTAGTCGTTTTCAGCCAATTTTCTGGATTTTTGAAAATTTCACTTTTTTGTGAAAATATCCACTAAATGAGGGAATAATATGTGTGAGGGTACCCCAGGAGAGTTCCAAATGTGTGTGGGTAGAATATATATCCCACGGGGTAAAATTGAAAAAAGTTGAAAAAAAATTTTTTGGGGACTTAGTCATTTTTCCGGCGTTTATCAGACTTTCAGATAGGGGAAATGTCAGTGAGCGTTCCGATTTCAGTTCCAGAGCAATTCGCCCAATGAGTCCTTGATATTTAGTCGTTTTCAGCCAATTTTCTGGATTTTTGAAAATTTCACTTTTTTGTGAAAATATCCACTAAATGAGGGAATAATATGTGTGAGGGTACCCCAGGAGAGTTCCAAATGTGTGTGGGTAGAATATATATCCCACGGGGATAAAATTGAAAAAAGTTAAAAAAAATTTTTTTTTAGACTTAGTCATTTTTCCGGCGTTTATCAGACTTTCAGATAAGGGAAATGTCAGTGAGCATTCCGATTTCAGTTCCAGAGCGATTCGCCCAATGAGTCCTTGATATTTAGTCATTTTCAGCCAATTTTCTGGATTTTTGAAAATTTCACTTTTTTGTGAAAATATCCACTAAATGAGGGAATAATATGTGTGAGGGTACCCCAGGAGAGTTCCAAATGTGTGTGGGTAGAATATATATCCCACGGGGGTAAAATTGAAAAAAGTTGAACAAATTTTTTTTTGGACTTAGTCATTTTTCCGGCGTTTATCAGACTTTCAGATAGGGGAAATGTCAGTGAGCGTTCCGATTTCAGTTCCAGAGCGATTCGCCCAATGAGTCCTTGATATTTAGTCATTTTCAGCCAATTTTCTGGATTTTTGAAAATTTCACTTTTTTGTGAAAATATCCACTAAATGAGGGAATAATATGTGTGAGGGTACCCCAGGAGAGTTCCAAATGTGTGTGGGTAGAATATATATCCCACGGGGTAAAATTGAAAAAAGTTGAAAAAAAATTTTTTTGGGACTTAGTCATTTTTCCGGCGTTTATCAGACTTTCAGATAGGGGAAATGTCAGTGAGCGTTCCGATTTCAGTTCCAGAGCGATTCGCCCAATGAGTCCTTGATATTTAGTCATTTTCAGCCAATTTTCTGGATTTTTGAAAATTTCACTTTTTTGTGAAAATATCCACTAAATGAGGGAATAATATGTGTGAGGGTACCCCAGGAGAGTTCCAAATGTGTGTGGGTAGAATATATATCCCACGGGGTAAAATTGAAAAAAGTTGAAAAAAAATTTTTTGGGGACTTAGTCATTTTTCCGGCGTTTATCAGACTTTCAGATAGGGGAAATGTCAGTGAGCGTTCCGATTTCAGTTCCAGAGCAATTCGCCCATTGAGTCCTTGATATTTAGTCGTTTTCAGCCAATTTTCTGGATTTTTGAAAATTTCACTTTTTTGTGAAAATATCCACTAAATGAGGGAATAATATGTGTGAGGGTACCCCAGGAGAGTTCCAAATGTGTGTGGGTAGAATATATATCCCACGGGGATAAAATTGAAAAAAGTTAAAAAAATTTTTTTTTTAGACTTAGTCATTTTTCCGGCGTTTATCAGACTTTCAGATAGGGGAAATGTCAGTGAGCATTCCGATTTCAGTTCCAGAGCGATTCGCCCAATGAGTCCTTGATATTTAGTCATTTTCAGCCAATTTTCTGGATTTTTGAAAATTTCACTTTTTGTGAAAATATCCACTAAATGAGGGAATAATATGTGTGAGGGTACCCCAGGAGAGTTCCAAATGTGTGTGGGTAGAATATATATCCCACGGGGGTAAAATTGAAAAAAGTTGAACAAATTTTTTTTTGGACTTAGTCATTTTTCCGGCATTTATCAGACTTTCAGATAGGGGAAATGTCAGTGAGCGTTCCGATTTCAGTTCCAGAGCGATTCGCCCAATGAGTCCTTGATATTTAGTCGTTTTCAGCCAATTTTCTGGATTTTTGAAAATTTCACTTTTTTGTGAAAATATCCACTAAACGAGGGAATAATATGTGTGAGGGTACCCCAGGAGTGTTCCAAATGTGTGTGGGTAGAATATATATCCCACGGGGTAAAATTGAAAAAAGTTGAAAAAAATTTTTTTTTGGACTTAGTCATTTTTCCGCCGTTTATCAGACTTTCAGATAGGGGAAATGTCAGTGAGCGTTCCGATTTCAGTTCCAGAGCGATTCGCCCAATGAGTCCTTGATATTTAGTCGTTTTCAGCCAATTTTCTGGATTTTTGAAAATTTCACTTTTTTGTGAAAATATCCACTAAATGAGGGAATAATATGTGTGAGGGTACCCCAGGAGAGTTCCAATTGTGTGTGGGTAAAATATATATCCCACGGGGGTAAAATTGAAAAAAGTTTAAAAAAATTTTTTTTTGGACTTAGTCATTTTTCCGGCGTTTATCAGACTTTCAGATAGGGGAAATGTGAGTGAGCATTCCGATTTCAGTTCCAGAGCGATTCGCCCAAGGAGTCCTTGATATTTAGTCGTTTTCAGCCAATTTTCTGGATTTTTGAAAATTTCACTTTTTTGTGAAAATATCCACTAAATGAGGGAATAATATGTGTGAGGGTACCCCAGGAGAGTTCCAAATGTGTGTGGGTAGAATATATATCCCACGGGGATAAAATTGAAAAAAGTTAAAAAAAATTTTTTTTTAGACTTAGTCATTTTTCCGGCGTTTATCAGACTTTCAGATAGGGGAAATGTCAGTGAGCGTTCCGATTTCAGTTCCAGAGCGATTCGCCCAATGAGTCCTTGATATTTAGTCATTTTCAGCCAATTTTCTGGATTTTTGAAAATTTCACTTTTTTGTGAAAATATCCACTAAATGAGGGAATAATATGTGTGAGGGTACCCCAGGAGAGTTCCAAATGTGTGTGGGTAGAATATATATCCCACGGGGTAAAATTGAAAAAAGTTGAAAAAAAATTTTTTGGGGACTTAGTCATTTTTCCGGCGTTTATCAGACTTTCAGATAGGGGAAATGTCAGTGAGCGTTCCGATTTCAGTTCCAGAGCAATTCGCCCAATGAGTCCTTGATATTTAGTCGTTTTCAGCCAATTTTCTGGATTTTTGAAAATTTCACTTTTTTGTGAAAATATCCACTAAATGAGGGAATAATATGTGTGAGGGTACCCCAGGAGAGTTCCAAATGTGTGTGGGTAGAATATATATCCCACGGGGATAAAATTGAAAAAAGTTAAAAAAAATTTTTTTTTAGACTTAGTCATTTTTCCGGCGTTTATCAGACTTTCAGATAGGGGAAATGTCAGTGAGCATTCCGATTTCAGTTCCAGAGCGATTCGCCCAATGAGACCTTGATATTTAGTCGTTTTCAGCCAATTTTCTGGATTTTTGAAAATTTCACTTTTTTGTGAAAATATCCACTAAATGAGGGAATAATATGTGTGAGGGTACCCCAGGAGAGTTCCAAATGTGTGTGGGTAGAATATATATCCCACGGGGTAAAATTGAAAAAAGTTGAAAAAAAATTTTTTTTGGACTTAGTCATTTTTCCGGCGTTTATCAGACTTTCAGATAGGGGAAATGTCAGTGAGCGTTCCGATTTCAGTTCCAGAGCGATTCGCCCAATGAGTCCTTGATATTTAGTCATTTTCAGCCAATTTTCTGGATTTTTGAAAATTTCACTTTTTTGTGAAAATATCCACTAAATGAGGGAATAATATGTGTGAGGGTACCCCAGGAGAGTTCCAAATGTGTGTGGGTAGAATATATATCCCACGGGGTAAAATTGAAAAAAGTTGAAAAAAAATTTTTTGGGGACTTAGTCATTTTTCCGGCGTTTATCAGACTTTCAGATAGGGGAAATGTCAGTGAGCGTTCCGATTTCAGTTCCAGAGCAATTCGCCCATTGAGTCCTTGATATTTAGTCGTTTTCAGCCAATTTTCTGGATTTTTGAAAATTTCACTTTTTTGTGAAAATATCCACTAAATGAGGGAATAATATGTGTGAGGGTACCCCAGGAGAGTTCCAAATGTGTGTGGGTAGAATATATATCCCACGGGGATAAAATTGAAAAAAGTAAAAAAATTTTTTTTTTTAGACTTAGTCATTTTTCCGGCGTTTATCAGACTTTCAGATAGGGGAAATGTCAGTGAGCATTCCGATTTCAGTTCCAGAGCGATTCGCCCAATGAGTCCTTGATATTTAGTCATTTTCAGCCAATTTTCTGGATTTTTGAAAATTTCACTTTTTTGTGAAAATATCCACTAAATGAGGGAATAATATGTGTGAGGGTACCCCAGGAGAGTTCCAAATGTGTGTGGGTAGAATATATATCCCACGGGGGTAAAATTGAAAAAAGTTGAACAAATTTTTTTTTGGACTTAGTCATTTTTCCGGCGTTTATCAGACTTTCAGATAGGGGAAATGTCAGTGAGCGTTCCGATTTCAGTTCCAGAGCGATTCGCCCAATGAGTCCTTGATATTTGGTCATTTTCAGCCAATTTTCTGGATTTTTGAAAATTTCACTTTTTTGTGAAAATATCCACTAAATGAGGGAATAATATGTGTGAGGGTACCCCAGGAGAGTTCCAAATGTGTGTGGGTAGAATATATATCCCACGGGGTAAAATTGAAAAAAGTTGAAAAAAAATTTTTTGGGGACTTAGTCATTTTTCCGGCGTTTATCAGACTTTCAGATAGGGGAAATGTCAGTGAGCGTTCCGATTTCAGTTCCAGAGCGATTCGCCCAATGAGTCCTTGATATTTAGTCGTTTTCAGCCAATTTTCTGGATTTTTGAAAATTTCACTTTTTTGTGAAAATATCCACTAAACGAGGGAATAATATGTGTGAGGGTACCCCAGGAGTGTTCCAAATGTGTGTGGGTAGAATATATATCCCACGGGGTAAAATTGAAAAAAGTTGAAAAAAATTTTTTTTTGGACTTAGTCATTTTTCCGCCGTTTATCAGACTTTCAGATAGGGGAAATGTCAGTGAGCGTTCCGATTTCAGTTCCAGAGCGATTCGCCCAATGAGTCCTTGATATTTAGTCGTTTTCAGCCAATTTTCTGGATTTTTGAAAATTTCACTTTTTTGTGAAAATATCCACTAAATGAGGGAATAATATGTGTGAGGGTACCCCAGGAGAGTTCCAAATGTGTGTGGGTAGAATATATATCCCACGGGGATAAAATTGAAAAAAGTTAAAAAAAAATTTTTTTTAGACTTAGTCATTTTTCCGGCGTTTATCAGACTTTCAGATAGGGGAAATGTCAGTGAGCGTTCCGATTTCAGTTCCAGAGCGATTCGCCCAATGAGTCCTTGATATTTAGTCATTTTCAGCCAATTTTCTGGATTTTTGAAAATTTCACTTTTTTGTGAAAATATCCACTAAATGAGGGAATAATATGTGTGAGGGTACCCCAGGAGAGTTCCAAATGTGTGTGGGTAGAATATATATCCCACGGGGTAAAATTGAAAAAAGTTGAAAAAAAATTTTTTGGGGACTTAGTCATTTTTCCGGCGTTTATCAGACTTTCAGATAGGGGAAATGTCAGTGAGCGTTCCGATTTCAGTTCCAGAGCAATTCGCCCAATGAGTCCTTGATATTTAGTCGTTTTCAGCCAATTTTCTGGATTTTTGAAAATTTCACTTTTTTGTGAAAATATCCACTAAATGAGGGAATAATATGTGTGAGGGTACCCCAGGAGAGTTCCAAATGTGTGTGGGTAGAATATATATCCCACGGGGATAAAATTGAAAAAAGTTAAAAAAAATTTTTTTTTAGACTTAGTCATTTTTCCGGCGTTTATCAGACTTTCAGATAGGGGAAATGTCAGTGAGCATTCCGATTTCAGTTCCAGAGCGATTCGCCCAATGAGTCCTTGATATTTAGTCGTTTTCAGCCAATTTTCTGGATTTTTGAAAATTTCACTTTTTTGTGAAAATATCCACTAAATGAGGGAATAATATGTGTGAGGGTACCCCAGGAGAGTTCCAAATGTGTGTGGGTAGAATATATATCCCACGGGGATAAAATTGAAAAAAGTTAAAAAAAATTTTTTTTTAGACTTAGTCATTTTTCCGGCGTTTATCAGACTTTCAGATAGGGGAAATGTCAGTGAGCATTCCGATTTCAGTTCCAGAGCGATTCGCCCAATGAGTCCTTGATATTTAGTCATTTTCAGCCAATTTTCTGGATTTTTGAAAATTTCACTTTTTTGTGAAAATATCCACTAAATGAGGGAATAATATGTGTGAGGGTACCCCAGGAGAGTTCCAAATGTGTGTGGGTAGAATATATATCCCACGGGGTAAAATTGAAAAAAGTTGAAAAAAAATTTTTTTTGGACTTAGTCATTTTTCCGGCGTTTATCAGACTTTCAGATAGGGGAAATGTCAGTGAGCGTTCCGATTTCAGTTCCAGAGCGATTCGCCCAATGAGTCCTTGATATTTAGTCATTTTCAGCCAATTTTCTGGATTTTTGAAAATTTCACTTTTTTGTGAAAATATCCACTAAATGAGGGAATAATATGTGTGAGGGTACCCCAGGAGAGTTCCAAATGTGTGTGGGTAGAATATATATCCCACGGGGTAAAATTGAAAAAAGTTGAAAAAAAATTTTTTGGGGACTTAGTCATTTTTCCGGCGTTTATCAGACTTTCAGATAGGGGAAATGTCAGTGAGCGTTCCGATTTCAGTTCCAGAGCAATTCGCCCATTGAGTCCTTGATATTTAGTCGTTTTCAGCCAATTTTCTGGATTTTTGAAAATTTCACTTTTTTGTGAAAATATCCACTAAATGAGGGAATAATATGTGTGAGGGTACCCCAGGAGAGTTCCAAATGTGTGTGGGTAGAATATATATCCCACGGGGATAAAATTGAAAAAAGTAAAAAAATTTTTTTTTTTAGACTTAGTCATTTTTCCGGCGTTTATCAGACTTTCAGATAGGGGAAATGTCAGTGAGCATTCCGATTTCAGTTCCAGAGCGATTCGCCCAATGAGTCCTTGATATTTAGTCATTTTCAGCCAATTTTCTGGATTTTTGAAAATTTCACTTTTTTGTGAAAATATCCACTAAATGAGGGAATAATATGTGTGAGGGTACCCCAGGAGAGTTCCAAATGTGTGTGGGTAGAATATATATCCCACGGGGGTAAAATTGAAAAAAGTTGAACAAATTTTTTTTTGGACTTAGTCATTTTTCCGGCATTTATCAGACTTTCAGATAGGGGAAATGTCAGTGAGCGTTCCGATTTCAGTTCCAGAGCGATTCGCCCAATGAGTCCTTGATATTTAGTCGTTTTCAGCCAATTTTCTGGATTTTTGAAAATTTCACTTTTTTGTGAAAATATCCACTAAATGAGGGAATAATATGTGTGAGGGTACCCCAGGAGAGTTCCAATTGTGTGTGGGTAAAATATATATCCCACGGGGGTAAAATTGAAAAAAGTTTAAAAAAATTTTTTTTTGGACTTAGTCATTTTTCCGGCGTTTATCAGACTTTCAGATAGGGGAAATGTGAGTGAGCATTCCGATTTCAGTTCCAGAGCGATTCGCCCAAGGAGTCCTTGATATTTAGTCGTTTTCAGCCAATTTTCTGGATTTTTGAAAATTTCACTTTTTTGTGAAAATATCCACTAAATGAGGGAATAATATGTGTGAGGGTACCCCAGGAGAGTTCCAAATGTGTGTGGGTAGAATATATATCCCACGGGGATAAAATTGAAAAAAGTTAAAAAAAATTTTTTTTTAGACTTAGTCATTTTTCCGGCGTTTATCAGACTTTCAGATAGGGGAAATGTCAGTGAGCATTCCGATTTCAGTTCCAGAGCGATTCGCCCAATGAGTCCTTGATATTTAGTCATTTTCAGCCAATTTTCTGGATTTTTGAAAATTTCACTTTTTTGTGAAAATATCCACTAAATGAGGGAATAATATGTGTGAGGGTACCCCAGGAGAGTTCCAAATGTGTGTGGGTAGAATATATATCCCACGGGGGTAAAATTGAAAAAAGTTGAACAAATTTTTTTTTGGACTTAGTCATTTTTCCGGCGTTTATCAGACTTTCAGATAGGGGAAATGTCAGTGAGCGTTCCGATTTCAGTTCCAGAGCGATTCGCCCAATGAGTCCTTGATATTTGGTCATTTTCAGCCAATTTTCTGGATTTTTGAAAATTTCACTTTTTTGTGAAAATATCCACTAAATGAGGGAATAATATGTGTGAGGGTACCCCAGGAGAGTTCCAAATGTGTGTGGGTAGAATATATATCCCACGGGGTAAAATTGAAAAAAGTTGAAAAAAAATTTTTTGGGGACTTAGTCATTTTTCCGGCGTTTATCAGACTTTCAGATAGGGGAAATGTCAGTGAGCGTTCCGATTTCAGTTCCAGAGCAATTCGCCCAATGAGTCCTTGATATTTAGTCGTTTTCAGCCAATTTTCTGGATTTTTGAAAATTTCACTTTTTTGTGAAAATATCCACTAAATGAGGGAATAATATGTGTGAGGGTACCCCAGGAGAGTTCCAAATGTGTGTGGGTAGAATATATATCCCACGGGGATAAAATTGAAAAAAGTTAAAAAAAATTTTTTTTTAGACTTAGTCATTTTTCCGGCGTTTATCAGACTTTCAGATAGGGGAAATGTCAGTGAGCATTCCGATTTCAGTTCCAGAGCGATTCGCCCAATGAGTCCTTGATATTTAGTCATTTTCAGCCAATTTTCTGGATTTTTGAAAATTTCACTTTTTTGTGAAAATATCCACTAAATGAGGGAATAATATGTGTGAGGGTACCCCAGGAGAGTTCCAAATCTGTGTGGGTAGAATATATATCCCACGGGGGTAAAATTGAAAAAAGTTGAACAAATTTTTTTTTGGACTTAGTCATTTTTCCGGCGTTTATCAGACTTTCAGATAGGGGAAATGTCAGTGAGCGTTCCGATTTCAGTTCCAGAGCGATTCGCCCAATGAGTCCTTGATATTTAGTCATTTTCAGCCAATTTTCTGGATTTTTGAAAATTTCACTTTTTTGTGAAAATATCCACTAAATGAGGGAATAATATGTGTGAGGGTACCCCAGGAGAGTTCCAAATGTGTGTGGGTAGAATATATATCCCACGGGGGTAAAATTGAAAAAAGTTGAACAAATTTTTTTTTGGACTTAGTCATTTTTCCGGCGTTTATCAGACTTTCAGATAGGGGAAATGTCAGTGAGCGTTCCGATTTCAGTTCCAGAGCGATTCGCCCAATGAGTCCTTGATATTTAGTCATTTTCAGCCAATTTTCTGGATTTTTGAAAATTTCACTTTTTTGTGAAAATATCCACTAAATGAGGGAATAATATGTGTGAGGGTACCCCAGGAGAGTTCCAAATGTGTGTGGGTAGAATATATATCCCACGGGGTAAAATTGAAAAAAGTTGAAAAAAAATTTTTTGGGGACTTAGTCATTTTTCCGGCGTTTATCAGACTTTCAGATAGGGGAAATGTCAGTGAGCGTTCCGATTTCAGTTCCAGAGCAATTCGCCCATTGAGTCCTTGATATTTAGTCGTTTTCAGCCAATTTTCTGGATTTTTGAAAATTTCACTTTTTTGTGAAAATATCCACTAAATGAGGGAATAATATGTGTGAGGGTACCCCAGGAGAGTTCCAAATGTGTGTGGGTAGAATATATATCCCACGGGGATAAAATTGAAAAAAGTTAAAAAAATTTTTTTTTTGGACTTAGTCATTTTTCCGGCGTTTATCAGACTTTCAGATAGGGGAAATGTCAGTGAGCATTCCGATTTCAGTTCCAGAGCGATTCGCCCAATGAGTCCTTGATATTTAGTCATTTTCAGCCAATTTTCTGGATTTTTGAAAATTTCACTTTTTTGTGAAAATATCCACTAAATGAGGGAATAATATGTGTGAGGGTACCCCAGGAGAGTTCCAAATGTGTGTGGGTAGAATATATATCCCACGGGGATAAAATTGAAAAAAGTTAAAAAAATTTTTTTTTTAGACTTAGTCATTTTTCCGGCGTTTATCAGACTTTCAGATAGGGAAAATGTCAGTGAGCATTCCGATTTCAGTTCCAGAGCGATTCGCCCAATGAGTCCTTGATATTTAGTCATTTTCAGCCAATTTTCTGGATTTTTGAAAATTTCACTTTTTTGTGAAAATATCCACTAAATGAGGGAATAATATGTGTGAGGGTACCCCAGGAGAGTTCCAAATGTGTGTGGGTAGAATATATATCCCACGGGGTAAAATTGAAAAAAGTTGAAAAAAAATTTTTTTGGGACTTAGTCATTTTTCCGGCGTTTATCAGACTTTCAGATAGGGGAAATGTCAGTGAGCGTTCCGATTTCAGTTCCAGAGCGATTCGCCCAATGAGTCCTTGATATTTAGTCATTTTCAGCCAATTTTCTGGATTTTTGAAAATTTCACTTTTTTGTGAAAATATCCACTAAATGAGGGAATAATATGTGTGAGGGTACCCCAGGAGAGTTCCAAATGTGTGTGGGTAGAATATATATCCCACGGGGGTAAAATTGAAAAAAGTTGAAAAAAATTTTTTTGGGGACTTAGTCATTTTTCCGGCGTTTATCAGACTTTCAGATAGGGGAAATGTCAGTGAGCGTTCCGATTTCAGTTCCAGAGCAATTCGCCCAATGAGTCCTTGATATTTAGTCGTTTTCAGCCAATTTTCTGGATTTTTGAAAATTTCACTTTTTTGTGAAAATATCCACTAAATGAGGGAATAATATGTGTGAGGGTACCACAGGAGAGTTCCAAATGTGTGTGGGTAAAATATATATCCCACGGGGGTAAAATTGAAAAAAGTTTAAAAAAATTTTTTTTTGGACTTAGTCATTTTTCCGGCGTTTATCAGACTTTCAGATAGGGGAAATGTGAGTGAGCATTCCGATTTCAGTTCCAGAGCGATTCGCCCAAGGAGTCCTTGATATTTAGTCGTTTTCAGCCAATTTTCTGGATTTTTGAAAATTTCACTTTTTTGTGAAAATATCCACTAAATGAGGGAATAATATGTGTGAGGGTACCCCAGGAGAGTTCCAAATGTGTGTGGGTAGAATATATATCCCACGGGGATAAAATTGAAAAAAGTTAAAAAAAATTTTTTTTTAGACTTAGTCATTTTTCCGGCGTTTATCAGACTTTCAGATAGGGGAAATGTCAGTGAGCGTTCCGATTTCAGTTCCAGAGCGATTCGCCCAATGAGTCCTTGATATTTAGTCATTTTCAGCCAATTTTCTGGATTTTTGAAAATTTCACTTTTTTGTGAAAATATCCACTAAATGAGGGAATAATATGTGTGAGGGTACCCCAGGAGAGTTCCAAATGTGTGTGGGTAGAATATATATCCCACGGGGTAAAATTGAAAAAAGTTGAAAAAAAATTTTTTGGGGACTTAGTCATTTTTCCGGCGTTTATCAGACTTTCAGATAGGGGAAATGTCAGTGAGCGTTCCGATTTCAGTTCCAGAGCAATTCGCCCAATGAGTCCTTGATATTTAGTCGTTTTCAGCCAATTTTCTGGATTTTTGAAAATTTCACTTTTTTGTGAAAATATCCACTAAATGAGGGAATAATATGTGTGAGGGTACCCCAGGAGAGTTCCAAATGTGTGTGGGTAGAATATATATCCCACGGGGATAAAATTGAAAAAAGTTAAAAAAAATTTTTTTTTAGACTTAGTCATTTTTCCGGCGTTTATCAGACTTTCAGATAGGGGAAATGTCAGTGAGCATTCCGATTTCAGTTCCAGAGCGATTCGCCCAATGAGACCTTGATATTTAGTCGTTTTCAGCCAATTTTCTGGATTTTTGAAAATTTCACTTTTTTGTGAAAATATCCACTAAATGAGGGAATAATATGTGTGAGGGTACCCCAGGAGAGTTCCAAATGTGTGTGGGTAGAATATATATCCCACGGGGTAAAATTGAAAAAAGTTGAAAAAAAATTTTTTTTGGACTTAGTCATTTTTCCGGCGTTTATCAGACTTTCAGATAGGGGAAATGTCAGTGAGCGTTCCGATTTCAGTTCCAGAGCGATTCGCCCAATGAGTCCTTGATATTTAGTCATTTTCAGCCAATTTTCTGGATTTTTGAAAATTTCACTTTTTTGTGAAAATATCCACTAAATGAGGGAATAATATGTGTGAGGGTACCCCAGGAGAGTTCCAAATGTGTGTGGGTAGAATATATATCCCACGGGGTAAAATTGAAAAAAGTTGAAAAAAAATTTTTTGGGGACTTAGTCATTTTTCCGGCGTTTATCAGACTTTCAGATAGGGGAAATGTCAGTGAGCGTTCCGATTTCAGTTCCAGAGCAATTCGCCCATTGAGTCCTTGATATTTAGTCGTTTTCAGCCAATTTTCTGGATTTTTGAAAATTTCACTTTTTTGTGAAAATATCCACTAAATGAGGGAATAATATGTGTGAGGGTACCCCAGGAGAGTTCCAAATGTGTGTGGGTAGAATATATATCCCACGGGGATAAAATTGAAAAAAGTAAAAAAATTTTTTTTTTTAGACTTAGTCATTTTTCCGGCGTTTATCAGACTTTCAGATAGGGGAAATGTCAGTGAGCATTCCGATTTCAGTTCCAGAGCGATTCGCCCAATGAGTCCTTGATATTTAGTCATTTTCAGCCAATTTTCTGGATTTTTGAAAATTTCACTTTTTTGTGAAAATATCCACTAAATGAGGGAATAATATGTGTGAGGGTACCCCAGGAGAGTTCCAAATGTGTGTGGGTAGAATATATATCCCACGGGGGTAAAATTGAAAAAAGTTGAACAAATTTTTTTTTGGACTTAGTCATTTTTCCGGCGTTTATCAGACTTTCAGATAGGGGAAATGTCAGTGAGCGTTCCGATTTCAGTTCCAGAGCGATTCGCCCAATGAGTCCTTGATATTTGGTCATTTTCAGCCAATTTTCTGGATTTTTGAAAATTTCACTTTTTTGTGAAAATATCCACTAAATGAGGGAATAATATGTGTGAGGGTACCCCAGGAGAGTTCCAAATGTGTGTGGGTAGAATATATATCCCACGGGGTAAAATTGAAAAAAGTTGAAAAAAAATTTTTTGGGGACTTAGTCATTTTTCCGGCGTTTATCAGACTTTCAGATAGGGGAAATGTCAGTGAGCGTTCCGATTTCAGTTCCAGAGCGATTCGCCCAATGAGTCCTTGATATTTAGTCGTTTTCAGCCAATTTTCTGGATTTTTGAAAATTTCACTTTTTTGTGAAAATATCCACTAAACGAGGGAATAATATGTGTGAGGGTACCCCAGGAGTGTTCCAAATGTGTGTGGGTAGAATATATATCCCACGGGGTAAAATTGAAAAAAGTTGAAAAAAATTTTTTTTTGGACTTAGTCATTTTTCCGCCGTTTATCAGACTTTCAGATAGGGGAAATGTCAGTGAGCGTTCCGATTTCAGTTCCAGAGCGATTCGCCCAATGAGTCCTTGATATTTAGTCGTTTTCAGCCAATTTTCTGGATTTTTGAAAATTTCACTTTTTTGTGAAAATATCCACTAAATGAGGGAATAATATGTGTGAGGGTACCCCAGGAGAGTTCCAAATGTGTGTGGGTAGAATATATATCCCACGGGGATAAAATTGAAAAAAGTTAAAAAAAAATTTTTTTTAGACTTAGTCATTTTTCCGGCGTTTATCAGACTTTCAGATAGGGGAAATGTCAGTGAGCGTTCCGATTTCAGTTCCAGAGCGATTCGCCCAATGAGTCCTTGATATTTAGTCATTTTCAGCCAATTTTCTGGATTTTTGAAAATTTCACTTTTTTGTGAAAATATCCACTAAATGAGGGAATAATATGTGTGAGGGTACCCCAGGAGAGTTCCAAATGTGTGTGGGTAGAATATATATCCCACGGGGTAAAATTGAAAAAAGTTGAAAAAAAATTTTTTGGGGACTTAGTCATTTTTCCGGCGTTTATCAGACTTTCAGATAGGGGAAATGTCAGTGAGCGTTCCGATTTCAGTTCCAGAGCAATTCGCCCAATGAGTCCTTGATATTTAGTCGTTTTCAGCCAATTTTCTGGATTTTTGAAAATTTCACTTTTTTGTGAAAATATCCACTAAATGAGGGAATAATATGTGTGAGGGTACCCCAGGAGAGTTCCAAATGTGTGTGGGTAGAATATATATCCCACGGGGATAAAATTGAAAAAAGTTAAAAAAAATTTTTTTTTAGACTTAGTCATTTTTCCGGCGTTTATCAGACTTTCAGATAGGGGAAATGTCAGTGAGCATTCCGATTTCAGTTCCAGAGCGATTCGCCCAATGAGTCCTTGATATTTAGTCGTTTTCAGCCAATTTTCTGGATTTTTGAAAATTTCACTTTTTTGTGAAAATATCCACTAAATGAGGGAATAATATGTGTGAGGGTACCCCAGGAGAGTTCCAAATGTGTGTGGGTAGAATATATATCCCACGGGGATAAAATTGAAAAAAGTTAAAAAAAATTTTTTTTTAGACTTAGTCATTTTTCCGGCGTTTATCAGACTTTCAGATAGGGGAAATGTCAGTGAGCATTCCGATTTCAGTTCCAGAGCGATTCGCCCAATGAGTCCTTGATATTTAGTCATTTTCAGCCAATTTTCTGGATTTTTGAAAATTTCACTTTTTTGTGAAAATATCCACTAAATGAGGGAATAATATGTGTGAGGGTACCCCAGGAGAGTTCCAAATGTGTGTGGGTAGAATATATATCCCACGGGGTAAAATTGAAAAAAGTTGAAAAAAAATTTTTTTTGGACTTAGTCATTTTTCCGGCGTTTATCAGACTTTCAGATAGGGGAAATGTCAGTGAGCGTTCCGATTTCAGTTCCAGAGCGATTCGCCCAATGAGTCCTTGATATTTAGTCATTTTCAGCCAATTTTCTGGATTTTTGAAAATTTCACTTTTTTGTGAAAATATCCACTAAATGAGGGAATAATATGTGTGAGGGTACCCCAGGAGAGTTCCAAATGTGTGTGGGTAGAATATATATCCCACGGGGTAAAATTGAAAAAAGTTGAAAAAAAATTTTTTGGGGACTTAGTCATTTTTCCGGCGTTTATCAGACTTTCAGATAGGGGAAATGTCAGTGAGCGTTCCGATTTCAGTTCCAGAGCAATTCGCCCATTGAGTCCTTGATATTTAGTCGTTTTCAGCCAATTTTCTGGATTTTTGAAAATTTCACTTTTTTGTGAAAATATCCACTAAATGAGGGAATAATATGTGTGAGGGTACCCCAGGAGAGTTCCAAATGTGTGTGGGTAGAATATATATCCCACGGGGATAAAATTGAAAAAAGTAAAAAAATTTTTTTTTTTAGACTTAGTCATTTTTCCGGCGTTTATCAGACTTTCAGATAGGGGAAATGTCAGTGAGCATTCCGATTTCAGTTCCAGAGCGATTCGCCCAATGAGTCCTTGATATTTAGTCATTTTCAGCCAATTTTCTGGATTTTTGAAAATTTCACTTTTTTGTGAAAATATCCACTAAATGAGGGAATAATATGTGTGAGGGTACCCCAGGAGAGTTCCAAATGTGTGTGGGTAGAATATATATCCCACGGGGGTAAAATTGAAAAAAGTTGAACAAATTTTTTTTTGGACTTAGTCATTTTTCCGGCATTTATCAGACTTTCAGATAGGGGAAATGTCAGTGAGCGTTCCGATTTCAGTTCCAGAGCGATTCGCCCAATGAGTCCTTGATATTTAGTCGTTTTCAGCCAATTTTCTGGATTTTTGAAAATTTCACTTTTTTGTGAAAATATCCACTAAATGAGGGAATAATATGTGTGAGGGTACCCCAGGAGAGTTCCAATTGTGTGTGGGTAAAATATATATCCCACGGGGGTAAAATTGAAAAAAGTTTAAAAAAATTTTTTTTTGGACTTAGTCATTTTTCCGGCGTTTATCAGACTTTCAGATAGGGGAAATGTGAGTGAGCATTCCGATTTCAGTTCCAGAGCGATTCGCCCAAGGAGTCCTTGATATTTAGTCGTTTTCAGCCAATTTTCTGGATTTTTGAAAATTTCACTTTTTTGTGAAAATATCCACTAAATGAGGGAATAATATGTGTGAGGGTACCCCAGGAGAGTTCCAAATGTGTGTGGGTAGAATATATATCCCACGGGGATAAAATTGAAAAAAGTTAAAAAAAATTTTTTTTTAGACTTAGTCATTTTTCCGGCGTTTATCAGACTTTCAGATAGGGGAAATGTCAGTGAGCATTCCGATTTCAGTTCCAGAGCGATTCGCCCAATGAGTCCTTGATATTTAGTCATTTTCAGCCAATTTTCTGGATTTTTGAAAATTTCACTTTTTTGTGAAAATATCCACTAAATGAGGGAATAATATGTGTGAGGGTACCCCAGGAGAGTTCCAAATGTGTGTGGGTAGAATATATATCCCACGGGGGTAAAATTGAAAAAAGTTGAACAAATTTTTTTTTGGACTTAGTCATTTTTCCGGCGTTTATCAGACTTTCAGATAGGGGAAATGTCAGTGAGCGTTCCGATTTCAGTTCCAGAGCGATTCGCCCAATGAGTCCTTGATATTTGGTCATTTTCAGCCAATTTTCTGGATTTTTGAAAATTTCACTTTTTTGTGAAAATATCCACTAAATGAGGGAATAATATGTGTGAGGGTACCCCAGGAGAGTTCCAAATGTGTGTGGGTAGAATATATATCCCACGGGGTAAAATTGAAAAAAGTTGAAAAAAAATTTTTTGGGGACTTAGTCATTTTTCCGGCGTTTATCAGACTTTCAGATAGGGGAAATGTCAGTGAGCGTTCCGATTTCAGTTCCAGAGCAATTCGCCCAATGAGTCCTTGATATTTAGTCGTTTTCAGCCAATTTTCTGGATTTTTGAAAATTTCACTTTTTTGTGAAAATATCCACTAAATGAGGGAATAATATGTGTGAGGGTACCCCAGGAGAGTTCCAAATGTGTGTGGGTAGAATATATATCCCACGGGGATAAAATTGAAAAAAGTTAAAAAAAATTTTTTTTTAGACTTAGTCATTTTTCCGGCGTTTATCAGACTTTCAGATAGGGGAAATGTCAGTGAGCATTCCGATTTCAGTTCCAGAGCGATTCGCCCAATGAGTCCTTGATATTTAGTCATTTTCAGCCAATTTTCTGGATTTTTGAAAATTTCACTTTTTTGTGAAAATATCCACTAAATGAGGGAATAATATGTGTGAGGGTACCCCAGGAGAGTTCCAAATCTGTGTGGGTAGAATATATATCCCACGGGGGTAAAATTGAAAAAAGTTGAACAAATTTTTTTTTGGACTTAGTCATTTTTCCGGCGTTTATCAGACTTTCAGATAGGGGAAATGTCAGTGAGCGTTCCGATTTCAGTTCCAGAGCGATTCGCCCAATGAGTCCTTGATATTTAGTCATTTTCAGCCAATTTTCTGGATTTTTGAAAATTTCACTTTTTTGTGAAAATATCCACTAAATGAGGGAATAATATGTGTGAGGGTACCCCAGGAGAGTTCCAAATGTGTGTGGGTAGAATATATATCCCACGGGGGTAAAATTGAAAAAAGTTGAACAAATTTTTTTTTGGACTTAGTCATTTTTCCGGCGTTTATCAGACTTTCAGATAGGGGAAATGTCAGTGAGCGTTCCGATTTCAGTTCCAGAGCGATTCGCCCAATGAGTCCTTGATATTTAGTCATTTTCAGCCAATTTTCTGGATTTTTGAAAATTTCACTTTTTTGTGAAAATATCCACTAAATGAGGGAATAATATGTGTGAGGGTACCCCAGGAGAGTTCCAAATGTGTGTGGGTAGAATATATATCCCACGGGGTAAAATTGAAAAAAGTTGAAAAAAAATTTTTTGGGGACTTAGTCATTTTTCCGGCGTTTATCAGACTTTCAGATAGGGGAAATGTCAGTGAGCGTTCCGATTTCAGTTCCAGAGCAATTCGCCCATTGAGTCCTTGATATTTAGTCGTTTTCAGCCAATTTTCTGGATTTTTGAAAATTTCACTTTTTTGTGAAAATATCCACTAAATGAGGGAATAATATGTGTGAGGGTACCCCAGGAGAGTTCCAAATGTGTGTGGGTAGAATATATATCCCACGGGGATAAAATTGAAAAAAGTTAAAAAAATTTTTTTTTTGGACTTAGTCATTTTTCCGGCGTTTATCAGACTTTCAGATAGGGGAAATGTCAGTGAGCATTCCGATTTCAGTTCCAGAGCGATTCGCCCAATGAGTCCTTGATATTTAGTCATTTTCAGCCAATTTTCTGGATTTTTGAAAATTTCACTTTTTTGTGAAAATATCCACTAAATGAGGGAATAATATGTGTGAGGGTACCCCAGGAGAGTTCCAAATGTGTGTGGGTAGAATATATATCCCACGGGGATAAAATTGAAAAAAGTTAAAAAAATTTTTTTTTTAGACTTAGTCATTTTTCCGGCGTTTATCAGACTTTCAGATAGGGAAAATGTCAGTGAGCATTCCGATTTCAGTTCCAGAGCGATTCGCCCAATGAGTCCTTGATATTTAGTCATTTTCAGCCAATTTTCTGGATTTTTGAAAATTTCACTTTTTTGTGAAAATATCCACTAAATGAGGGAATAATATGTGTGAGGGTACCCCAGGAGAGTTCCAAATGTGTGTGGGTAGAATATATATCCCACGGGGTAAAATTGAAAAAAGTTGAAAAAAAATTTTTTTGGGACTTAGTCATTTTTCCGGCGTTTATCAGACTTTCAGATAGGGGAAATGTCAGTGAGCGTTCCGATTTCAGTTCCAGAGCGATTCGCCCAATGAGTCCTTGATATTTAGTCATTTTCAGCCAATTTTCTGGATTTTTGAAAATTTCACTTTTTTGTGAAAATATCCACTAAATGAGGGAATAATATGTGTGAGGGTACCCCAGGAGAGTTCCAAATGTGTGTGGGTAGAATATATATCCCACGGGGGTAAAATTGAAAAAAGTTGAAAAAAATTTTTTTGGGGACTTAGTCATTTTTCCGGCGTTTATCAGACTTTCAGATAGGGGAAATGTCAGTGAGCGTTCCGATTTCAGTTCCAGAGCAATTCGCCCAATGAGTCCTTGATATTTAGTCGTTTTCAGCCAATTTTCTGGATTTTTGAAAATTTCACTTTTTTGTGAAAATATCCACTAAATGAGGGAATAATATGTGTGAGGGTACCACAGGAGAGTTCCAAATGTGTGTGGGTAGAATATATATCCCACGGGGGTAAAATTGAAAAAAGTTGAACAAATTTTTTTTTGGACTTAGTCATTTTTCCGGCATTTATCAGACTTTCAGATAGGGGAAATGTCAGTGAGCGTTCCGATTTCAGTTCCAGAGCAATTCGCCCAATGAGTCCTTGATATTTAGTCGTTTTCAGCCAATTTTCTGGATTTTTGAAAATTTCACTTTTTTGTGAAAATATCCACTAAACGAGGGAATAATATGTGTGAGGGTACCCCAGGAGTTTTCCAAATGTGTGTGGGTAGAATATATATCCCACGGGGTAAAATTGAAAAAAGTTGAAAAAAATTTTTTTTTGGACTTAGTCATTTTTCCGCCGTTTATCAGACTTTCAGATAGGGGAAATGTCAGTGAGCGTTCCGATTTCAGTTCCAGAGCGATTCGCCCAATGAGTCCTTGATATTTAGTCGTTTTCAGCCAATTTTCTGGATTTTTGAAAATTTCACTTTTTTGTGAAAATATCCACTAAATGAGGGAATAATATGTGTGAGGGTACCCCAGGAGAGTTCCAATTGTGTGTGGGTAAAATATATATCCCACGGGGGTAAAATTGAAAAAAGTTTAAAAAAATTTTTTTTTGGACTTAGTCATTTTTCCGGCGTTTATCAGACTTTCAGATAGGGGAAATGTCAGTGAGCGTTCTGATTTCAGTTCCAGAGCAATTCGCCCAATGAGTCCTTGATATTTAGTCGTTTTCAGCCAATTTTCTGGATTTTTGAAAATTTCACTTTTTTGTGAAAATATCCACTAAATGAGGGAATAATATGTGTGAGAGTACCACAGGAGAGTTCCAAATGTGTGTGGGTAGAATATATATCCCACGGGGGTAAAATTGAAAAAAGTTGAACAAATTTTTTTTTGGACTTAGTCATTTTTCCGGCATTTATCAGACTTTCAGATAGGGGAAATGTCAGTGAGCGTTCCGATTTCAGTTCCAGAGCAATTCGCCCAATGAGTCCTTGATATTTAGTCGTTTTCAGCCAATTTTCTGGATTTTTGAAAATTTCACTTTTTTGTGAAAATATCCACTAAACGAGGGAATAATATGTGTGAGGGTACCCCAGGAGTTTTCCAAATGTGTGTGGGTAGAATATATATCCCACGGGGTAAAATTGAAAAAAGTTGAAAAAAATTTTTTTTTGGACTTAGTCATTTTTCCGCCGTTTATCAGACTTTCAGATAGGGGAAATGTCAGTGAGCGTTCCGCTTTCAGTTCTAGAGCGATTCGCCCAATGAGTCCTTGATATTTAGTCGTTTTCAGCCAATTTTCTGGATTTTTGAAAATTTCACTTTTTTGTGAAAATATCCACTAAATGAGGGAATAATATGTGTGAGGGTACCCCAGGAGAGTTCCAAATGTGTGTGGGTAGAATATATATCCCACGGGGATAAAATTGAAAAAAGTTAAAAAAATTTTTTTTTTAGACTTAGTCATTTTTCCGGCGTTTATCAGACTTTCAGATAGGGGAAATGTCAGTGAGCGTTCCGATTTCAGTTCCAGAGCGATTCGCCCAATGAGTCCTTGATATTTAGTCATTTTCAGCCAATTTTCTGGATTTTTGAAAATTTCACTTTTTTGTGAAAATATCCACTAAATGAGGGAATAATATGTGTGAGGGTACCCCAGGAGAGTTCCAAATGTGTGTGGGTAGAATATATATCCCACGGGGTAAAATTGAAAAAAGTTGAAAAAAAATTTTTTTGGGACTTAGTCATTTTTCCGGCGTTTATCAGACTTTCAGATAGGGGAAATGTCAGTGAGCGTTCCGATTTCAGTTCCAGAGCAATTCGCCCAATGAGTCCTTGATATTTAGTCGTTTTCAGCCAATTTTCTGGATTTTTGAAAATTTCACTTTTTTGTGAAAATATCCACTAAATGAGGGAATAATATGTGTGAGAGTACCACAGGAGAGTTCCAAATGTGTGTGGGTAGAATATATATCCCACGGGGGTAAAATTGAAAAAAGTTGAACAAATTTTTTTTTGGACTTAGTCATTTTTCCGGCATTTATCAGACTTTCAGATAGGGGAAATGTCAGTGAGCGTTCCGATTTCAGTTCCAGAGCAATTCGCCCAATGAGTCCTTGATATTTAGTCGTTTTCAGCCAATTTTCTGGATTTTTGAAAATTTCACTTTTTTGTGAAAATATCCACTAAACGAGGGAATAATATGTGTGAGGGTACCCCAGGAGTTTTCCAAATGTGTGTGGGTAGAATATATATCCCACGGGGTAAAATTGAAAAAAGTTGAAAAAAATTTTTTTTTGGACTTAGTCATTTTTCCGCCGTTTATCAGACTTTCAGATAGGGGAAATGTCAGTGAGCGTTCCGATTTCAGTTCTAGAGCGATTCGCCCAATGAGTCCTTGATATTTAGTCGTTTTCAGCCAATTTTCTGGATTTTTGAAAATTTCACTTTTTTGTGAAAATATCCACTAAATGAGGGAATAATATGTGTGAGGGTACCCCAGGAGAGTTCCAATTGTGTGTGGGTAAAATATATATCCCACGGGGTAAAATTGAAAAAAGTTGAAAAAAAATTTTTTGGGGACTTAGTCATTTTTCCGGCGTTTATCAGACTTTCAGATAGGGGAAATGTCAGTGAGCGTTCCGATTTCAGTTCCAGAGCAATTCGCCCATTGAGTCCTTGATATTTAGTCGTTTTCAGCCAATTTTCTGGATTTTTGAAAATTTCACTTTTTTGTGAAAATATCCACTAAATGAGGGAATAATATGTGTGAGGGTACCCCAGGAGAGTTCCAAATGTGTGTGGGTAGAATATATATCCCACGGGGATAAAATTGAAAAAAGTTAAAAAAATTTTTTTTTTAGACTTAGTCATTTTTCCGGCGTTTATCAGACTTTCAGATAGGGGAAATGTCAGTGAGCGTTCCGATTTCAGTTCCAGAGCGATTCGCCCAATGAGTCCTTGATATTTAGTCATTTTCAGCCAATTTTCTGGATTTTTGAAAATTTCACTTTTTTGTGAAAATATCCACTAAATGAGGGAATAATATGTGTGAGGGTACCCCAGGAGAGTTCCAAATGTGTGTGGGTAGAATATATATCCCACGGGGTAAAATTGAAAAAAGTTGAAAAAAAATTTTTTTGGGACTTAGTCATTTTTCCGGCGTTTATCAGACTTTCAGATAGGGGAAATGTCAGTGAGCGTTCCGATTTCAGTTCCAGAGCAATTCGCCCAATGAGTCCTTGATATTTAGTCGTTTTCAGCCAATTTTCTGGATTTTTGAAAATTTCACTTTTTTGTGAAAATATCCACTAAATGAGGGAATAATATGTGTGAGAGTACCACAGGAGAGTTCCAAATGTGTGTGGGTAGAATATATATCCCACGGGGGTAAAATTGAAAAAAGTTGAACAAATTTTTTTTTGGACTTAGTCATTTTTCCGGCATTTATCAGACTTTCAGATAGGGGAAATGTCAGTGAGCGTTCCGATTTCAGTTCCAGAGCAATTCGCCCAATGAGTCCTTGATATTTAGTCGTTTTCAGCCAATTTTCTGGATTTTTGAAAATTTCACTTTTTTGTGAAAATATCCACTAAACGAGGGAATAATATGTGTGAGGGTACCCCAGGAGTTTTCCAAATGTGTGTGGGTAGAATATATATCCCACGGGGTAAAATTGAAAAAAGTTGAAAAAAATTTTTTTTTGGACTTAGTCATTTTTCCGCCGTTTATCAGACTTTCAGATAGGGGAAATGTCAGTGAGCGTTCCGATTTCAGTTCTAGAGCGATTCGCCCAATGAGTCCTTGATATTTAGTCGTTTTCAGCCAATTTTCTGGATTTTTGAAAATTTCACTTTTTTGTGAAAATATCCACTAAATGAGGGAATAATATGTGTGAGGGTACCCCAGGAGAGTTCCAAATGTGTGTGGGTAGAATATATATCCCACGGGGTAAAATTGAAAAAAGTTGAAAAAAAATTTTTTTGGGACTTAGTCATTTTTCCGGCGTTTATCAGACTTTCAGATAGGGGAAATGTCAGTGAGCGTTCCGATTTCAGTTCCAGAGCAATTCGCCCAATGAGTCCTTGATATTTAGTCGTTTTCAGCCAATTTTCTGGATTTTTGAAAATTTCACTTTTTTGTGAAAATATCCACTAAATGAGGGAATAATATGTGTGAGAGTACCACAGGAGAGTTCCAAATGTGTGTGGGTAGAATATATATCCCACGGGGGTAAAATTGAAAAAAGTTGAACAAATTTTTTTTTGGACTTAGTCATTTTTCCGGCATTTATCAGACTTTCAGATAGGGGAAATGTCAGTGAGCGTTCCGATTTCAGTTCCAGAGCAATTCGCCCAATGAGTCCTTGATATTTAGTCGTTTTCAGCCAATTTTCTGGATTTTTGAAAATTTCACTTTTTTGTGAAAATATCCACTAAACGAGGGAATAATATGTGTGAGGGTACCCCAGGAGTTTTCCAAATGTGTGTGGGTAGAATATATATCCCACGGGGTAAAATTGAAAAAAGTTGAAAAAAATTTTTTTTTGGACTTAGTCATTTTTCCGCCGTTTATCAGACTTTCAGATAGGGGAAATGTCAGTGAGCGTTCCGATTTCAGTTCTAGAGCGATTCGCCCAATGAGTCCTTGATATTTAGTCGTTTTCAGCCAATTTTCTGGATTTTTGAAAATTTCACTTTTTTGTGAAAATATCCACTAAATGAGGGAATAATATGTGTGAGGGTACCCCAGGAGAGTTCCAAATGTGTGTGGGTAGAATATATATCCCACGGGGATAAAATTGAAAAAAGTTAAAAAAATTTTTTTTTTAGACTTAGTCATTTTTCCGGCGTTTATCAGACTTTCAGATAGGGGAAATGTCAGTGAGCGTTCCGATTTCAGTTCCAGAGCGATTCGCCCAATGAGTCCTTGATATTTAGTCATTTTCAGCCAATTTTCTGGATTTTTGAAAATTTCACTTTTTTGTGAAAATATCCACTAAATGAGGGAATAATATGTGTGAGGGTACCCCAGGAGAGTTCCAAATGTGTGTGGGTAGAATATATATCCCACGGGGTAAAATTGAAAAAAGTTGAAAAAAAATTTTTTTGGGACTTAGTCATTTTTCCGGCGTTTATCAGACTTTCAGATAGGGGAAATGTCAGTGAGCGTTCCGATTTCAGTTCCAGAGCAATTCGCCCAATGAGTCCTTGATATTTAGTCGTTTTCAGCCAATTTTCTGGATTTTTGAAAATTTCACTTTTTTGTGAAAATATCCACTAAATGAGGGAATAATATGTGTGAGAGTACCACAGGAGAGTTCCAAATGTGTGTGGGTAGAATATATATCCCACGGGGGTAAAATTGAAAAAAGTTGAACAAATTTTTTTTTGGACTTAGTCATTTTTCCGGCATTTATCAGACTTTCAGATAGGGGAAATGTCAGTGAGCGTTCCGATTTCAGTTCCAGAGCAATTCGCCCAATGAGTCCTTGATATTTAGTCGTTTTCAGCCAATTTTCTGGATTTTTGAAAATTTCACTTTTTTGTGAAAATATCCACTAAACGAGGGAATAATATGTGTGAGGGTACCCCAGGAGTTTTCCAAATGTGTGTGGGTAGAATATATATCCCACGGGGGTAAAATTGAAAAAAGTTGAACAAATTTTTTTTTGGACTTAGTCATTTTTCCGGCATTTATCAGACTTTCAGATAGGGGAAATGTCAGTGAGCGTTCCGATTTCAGTTCCAGAGCAATTCGCCCAATGAGTCCTTGATATTTAGTCGTTTTCAGCCAATTTTCTGGATTTTTGAAAATTTCACTTTTTTGTGAAAATATCCACTAAACGAGGGAATAATATGTGTGAGGGTACCCCAGGAGTTTTCCAAATGTGTGTGGGTAGAATATATATCCCACGGGGTAAAATTGAAAAAAGTTGAAAAAAATTTTTTTTTGGACTTAGTCATTTTTCCGCCGTTTATCAGACTTTCAGATAGGGGAAATGTCAGTGAGCGTTCCGATTTCAGTTCTAGAGCGATTCGCCCAATGAGTCCTTGATATTTAGTCGTTTTCAGCCAATTTTCTGGATTTTTGAAAATTTCACTTTTTTGTGAAAATATCCACTAAATGAGGGAATAATATGTGTGAGGGTACCCCAGGAGAGTTCCAAATGTGTGTGGGTAGAATATATATCCCACGGGGTAAAATTGAAAAAAGTTGAAAAAAAATTTTTTTGGGACTTAGTCATTTTTCCGGCGTTTATCAGACTTTCAGATAGGGGAAATGTCAGTGAGCGTTCCGATTTCAGTTCCAGAGCAATTCGCCCAATGAGTCCTTGATATTTAGTCGTTTTCAGCCAATTTTCTGGATTTTTGAAAATTTCACTTTTTTGTGAAAATATCCACTAAATGAGGGAATAATATGTGTGAGAGTACCACAGGAGAGTTCCAAATGTGTGTGGGTAGAATATATATCCCACGGGGGTAAAATTGAAAAAAGTTGAACAAATTTTTTTTTGGACTTAGTCATTTTTCCGGCATTTATCAGACTTTCAGATAGGGGAAATGTCAGTGAGCGTTCCGATTTCAGTTCCAGAGCAATTCGCCCAATGAGTCCTTGATATTTAGTCGTTTTCAGCCAATTTTCTGGATTTTTGAAAATTTCACTTTTTTGTGAAAATATCCACTAAACGAGGGAATAATATGTGTGAGGGTACCCCAGGAGTTTTCCAAATGTGTGTGGGTAGAATATATATCCCACGGGGTAAAATTGAAAAAAGTTGAAAAAAATTTTTTTTTGGACTTAGTCATTTTTCCGCCGTTTATCAGACTTTCAGATAGGGGAAATGTCAGTGAGCGTTCCGATTTCAGTTCTAGAGCGATTCGCCCAATGAGTCCTTGATATTTAGTCGTTTTCAGCCAATTTTCTGGATTTTTGAAAATTTCACTTTTTTGTGAAAATATCCACTAAATGAGGGAATAATATGTGTGAGGGTACCCCAGGAGAGTTCCAAATGTGTGTGGGTAGAATATATATCCCACGGGGATAAAATTGAAAAAAGTTAAAAAAATTTTTTTTTTAGACTTAGTCATTTTTCCGGCGTTTATCAGACTTTCAGATAGGGGAAATGTCAGTGAGCGTTCCGATTTCAGTTCCAGAGCGATTCGCCCAATGAGTCCTTGATATTTAGTCATTTTCAGCCAATTTTCTGGATTTTTGAAAATTTCACTTTTTTGTGAAAATATCCACTAAATGAGGGAATAATATGTGTGAGGGTACCCCAGGAGAGTTCCAAATGTGTGTGGGTAGAATATATATCCCACGGGGTAAAATTGAAAAAAGTTGAAAAAAAATTTTTTTGGGACTTAGTCATTTTTCCGGCGTTTATCAGACTTTCAGATAGGGGAAATGTCAGTGAGCGTTCCGATTTCAGTTCCAGAGCAATTCGCCCAATGAGTCCTTGATATTTAGTCGTTTTCAGCCAATTTTCTGGATTTTTGAAAATTTCACTTTTTTGTGAAAATATCCACTAAATGAGGGAATAATATGTGTGAGAGTACCACAGGAGAGTTCCAAATGTGTGTGGGTAGAATATATATCCCACGGGGGTAAAATTGAAAAAAGTTGAACAAATTTTTTTTTGGACTTAGTCATTTTTCCGGCATTTATCAGACTTTCAGATAGGGGAAATGTCAGTGAGCGTTCCGATTTCAGTTCCAGAGCAATTCGCCCAATGAGTCCTTGATATTTAGTCGTTTTCAGCCAATTTTCTGGATTTTTGAAAATTTCACTTTTTTGTGAAAATATCCACTAAACGAGGGAATAATATGTGTGAGGGTACCCCAGGAGTTTTCCAAATGTGTGTGGGTAGAATATATATCCCACGGGGTAAAATTGAAAAAAGTTGAAAAAAATTTTTTTTTGGACTTAGTCATTTTTCCGCCGTTTATCAGACTTTCAGATAGGGGAAATGTCAGTGAGCGTTCCGATTTCAGTTCTAGAGCGATTCGCCCAATGAGTCCTTGATATTTAGTCGTTTTCAGCCAATTTTCTGGATTTTTGAAAATTTCACTTTTTTGTGAAAATATCCACTAAATGAGGGAATAATATGTGTGAGGGTACCCCAGGAGAGTTCCAAATGTGTGTGGGTAGAATATATATCCCACGGGGATAAAATTGAAAAAAGTTAAAAAATTTTTTTTTTTAGACTTAGTCATTTTTCCGGCGTTTATCAGACTTTCAGATAGGGGAAATGTCAGTGAGCGTTCCGATTTCAGTTCCAGAGCGATTCGCCCAATGAGTCCTTGATATTTAGTCATTTTCAGCCAATTTTCTGGATTTTTGAAAATTTCACTTTTTTGTGAAAATATCCACTAAATGAGGGAATAATATGTGTGAGGGTACCCCAGGAGAGTTCCAAATGTGTGTGGGTAGAATATATATCCCACGGGGTAAAATTGAAAAAAGTTGAAAAAAATTTTTTTTGGGACTTAGTCATTTTTCCGGCGTTTATCAGACTTTCAGATAGGGGAAATGTCAGTGAGCGTTCCGATTTCAGTTCCAGAGCAATTCGCCCAATGAGTCCTTGATATTTAGTCGTTTTCAGCCAATTTTCTGGATTTTTGAAAATTTCACTTTTTTGTGAAAATATCCACTAAATGAGGGAATAATATGTGTGAGAGTACCACAGGAGAGTTCCAAATGTGTGTGGGTAGAATATATATCCCACGGGGGTAAAATTGAAAAAAGTTGAACAAATTTTTTTTTGGACTTAGTCATTTTTCCGGCATTTATCAGACTTTCAGATAGGGGAAATGTCAGTGAGCGTTCCGATTTCAGTTCCAGAGCAATTCGCCCAATGAGTCCTTGATATTTAGTCGTTTTCAGCCAATTTTCTGGATTTTTGAAAATTTCACTTTTTTGTGAAAATATCCACTAAACGAGGGAATAATATGTGTGAGGGTACCCCAGGAGTTTTCCAAATGTGTGTGGGTAGAATATATATCCCACGGGGATAAAATTGAAAAAAGTTAAAAAAATTTTTTTTTTAGACTTAGTCATTTTTCCGGCGTTTATCAGACTTTCAGATAGGGGAAATGTCAGTGAGCGTTCCGATTTCAGTTCTAGAGCGATTCGCCCAATGAGTCCTTGATATTTAGTCGTTTTCAGCCAATTTTCTGGATTTTTGAAAATTTCACTTTTTTGTGAAAATATCCACTAAATGAGGGAATAATATGTGTGAGGGTACCCCAGGAGAGTTCCAAATGTGTGTGGGTAGAATATATATCCCACGGGGATAAAATTGAAAAAAGTTAAAAAATTTTTTTTTTTAGACTTAGTCATTTTTCCGGCGTTTATCAGACTTTCAGATAGGGGAAATGTCAGTGAGCGTTCCGATTTCAGTTCCAGAGCGATTCGCCCAATGAGTCCTTGATATTTAGTCATTTTCAGCCAATTTTCTGGATTTTTGAAAATTTCACTTTTTTGTGAAAATATCCACTAAATGAGGGAATAATATGTGTGAGGGTACCCCAGGAGAGTTCCAAATGTGTGTGGGTAGAATATATATCCCACGGGGTAAAATTGAAAAAAGTTGAAAAAAAATTTTTTTGGGACTTAGTCATTTTTCCGGCGTTTATCAGACTTTCAGATAGGGGAAATGTCAGTGAGCGTTCCGATTTCAGTTCCAGAGCAATTCGCCCAATGAGTCCTTGATATTTAGTCGTTTTCAGCCAATTTTCTGGATTTTTGAAAATTTCACTTTTTTGTGAAAATATCCACTAAATGAGGGAATAATATGTGTGAGAGTACCACAGGAGAGTTCCAAATGTGTGTGGGTAGAATATATATCCCACGGGGGTAAAATTGAAAAAAGTTGAACAAATTTTTTTTTGGACTTAGTCATTTTTCCGGCATTTATCAGACTTTCAGATAGGGGAAATGTCAGTGAGCGTTCCGATTTCAGTTCCAGAGCAATTCGCCCAATGAGTCCTTGATATTTAGTCGTTTTCAGCCAATTTTCTGGATTTTTGAAAATTTCACTTTTTTGTGAAAATATCCACTAAACGAGGGAATAATATGTGTGAGGGTACCCCAGGAGTTTTCCAAATGTGTGTGGGTAGAATATATATCCCACGGGGATAAAATTGAAAAAAGTTAAAAAAATTTTTTTTTTAGACTTAGTCATTTTTCCGGCGTTTATCAGACTTTCAGATAGGGGAAATGTCAGTGAGCGTTCCGATTTCAGTTCCAGAGCGATTCGCCCAATGAGTCCTTGATATTTAGTCATTTTCAGCCAATTTTCTGGATTTTTGAAAATTTCACTTTTTTGTGAAAATATCCACTAAATGAGGGAATAATATGTGTGAGGGTACCCCAGGAGAGTTCCAAATGTGTGTGGGTAGAATATATATCCCACGGGGTAAAATTGAAAAAAGTTGAAAAAAAATTTTTTTGGGACTTAGTCATTTTTCCGGCGTTTATCAGACTTTCAGATAGGGGAAATGTCAGTGAGCGTTCCGATTTCAGTTCCAGAGCAATTCGCCCAATGAGTCCTTGATATTTAGTCGTTTTCAGCCAATTTTCTGGATTTTTGAAAATTTCACTTTTTTGTGAAAATATCCACTAAATGAGGGAATAATATGTGTGAGAGTACCACAGGAGAGTTCCAAATGTGTGTGGGTAGAATATATATCCCACGGGGGTAAAATTGAAAAAAGTTGAACAAATTTTTTTTTGGACTTAGTCATTTTTCCGGCATTTATCAGACTTTCAGATAGGGGAAATGTCAGTGAGCGTTCCGATTTCAGTTCCAGAGCAATTCGCCCAATGAGTCCTTGATATTTAGTCGTTTTCAGCCAATTTTCTGGATTTTTGAAAATTTCACTTTTTTGTGAAAATATCCACTAAACGAGGGAATAATATGTGTGAGGGTACCCCAGGAGTTTTCCAAATGTGTGTGGGTAGAATATATATCCCACGGGGTAAAATTGAAAAAAGTTGAAAAAAATTTTTTTTTGGACTTAGTCATTTTTCCGCCGTTTATCAGACTTTCAGATAGGGGAAATGTCAGTGAGCGTTCCGATTTCAGTTCTAGAGCGATTCGCCCAATGAGTCCTTGATATTTAGTCGTTTTCAGCCAATTTTCTGGATTTTTGAAAATTTCACTTTTTTGTGAAAATATCCACTAAATGAGGGAATAATATGTGTGAGGGTACCCCAGGAGAGTTCCAAATGTGTGTGGGTAGAATATATATCCCACGGGGATAAAATTGAAAAAAGTTAAAAAAATTTTTTTTTTAGACTTAGTCATTTTTCCGGCGTTTATCAGACTTTCAGATAGGGGAAATGTCAGTGAGCATTCCGATTTCAGTTCCAGAGCGATTCGCCCAATGAGTCCTTGATATTTAGTCATTTTCAGCCAATTTTCTGGATTTTTGAAAATTTCACTTTTTTGTGAAAATATCCACTAAATGAGGGAATAATATGTGTGAGGGTACCCCAGGAGAGTTCCAAATGTGTGTGGGTAGAATATATATCCCACGGGGTAAAATTGAAAAAAGTTGAAAAAAAATTTTTTTGGGACTTAGTCATTTTTCCGGCGTTTATCAGACTTTCAGATAGGGGAAATGTCAGTGAGCGTTCCGATTTCAGTTCCAGAGCAATTCGCCCAATGAGTCCTTGATATTTAGTCGTTTTCAGCCAATTTTCTGGATTTTTGAAAATTTCACTTTTTTGTGAAAATATCCACTAAATGAGGGAATAATATGTGTGAGAGTACCACAGGAGAGTTCCAAATGTGTGTGGGTAGAATATATATCCCACGGGGGTAAAATTGAAAAAAGTTGAACAAATTTTTTTTTGGACTTAGTCATTTTTCCGGCATTTATCAGACTTTCAGATAGGGGAAATGTCAGTGAGCGTTCCGATTTCAGTTCCAGAGCAATTCGCCCAATGAGTCCTTGATATTTAGTCGTTTTCAGCCAATTTTCTGGATTTTTGAAAATTTCACTTTTTTGTGAAAATATCCACTAAACGAGGGAATAATATGTGTGAGGGTACCCCAGGAGTTTTCCAAATGTGTGTGGGTAGAATATATATCCCACGGGGTAAAATTGAAAAAAGTTGAAAAAAATTTTTTTTTGGACTTAGTCATTTTTCCGCCGTTTATCAGACTTTCAGATAGGGGAAATGTCAGTGAGCGTTCCGATTTCAGTTCTAGAGCGATTCGCCCAATGAGTCCTTGATATTTAGTCGTTTTCAGCCAATTTTCTGGATTTTTGAAAATTTCACTTTTTTGTGAAAATATCCACTAAATGAGGGAATAATATGTGTGAGGGTACCCCAGGAGAGTTCCAAATGTGTGTGGGTAGAATATATATCCCACGGGGATAAAATTGAAAAAAGTTAAAAAAATTTTTTTTTTAGACTTAGTCATTTTTCCGGCGTTTATCAGACTTTCAGATAGGGGAAATGTCAGTGAGCATTCCGATTTCAGTTCCAGAGCGATTCGCCCAATGAGTCCTTGATATTTAGTCATTTTCAGCCAATTTTCTGGATTTTTGAAAATTTCACTTTTTTGTGAAAATATCCACTAAATGAGGGAATAATATGTGTGAGGGTACCCCAGGAGAGTTCCAAATGTGTGTGGGTAGAATATATATCCCACGGGGTAAAATTGAAAAAAGTTGAAAAAAAATTTTTTTGGGACTTAGTCATTTTTCCGGCGTTTATCAGACTTTCAGATAGGGGAAATGTCAGTGAGCGTTCCGATTTCAGTTCCAGAGCAATTCGCCCAATGAGTCCTTGATATTTAGTCGTTTTCAGCCAATTTTCTGGATTTTTGAAAATTTCACTTTTTTGTGAAAATATCCACTAAATGAGGGAATAATATGTGTGAGAGTACCACAGGAGAGTTCCAAATGTGTGTGGGTAGAATATATATCCCACGGGGGTAAAATTGAAAAAAGTTGAACAAATTTTTTTTTGGACTTAGTCATTTTTCCGGCATTTATCAGACTTTCAGATAGGGGAAATGTCAGTGAGCGTTCCGATTTCAGTTCCAGAGCAATTCGCCCAATGAGTCCTTGATATTTAGTCGTTTTCAGCCAATTTTCTGGATTTTTGAAAATTTCACTTTTTTGTGAAAATATCCACTAAACGAGGGAATAATATGTGTGAGGGTACCCCAGGAGTTTTCCAAATGTGTGTGGGTAGAATATATATCCCACGGGGTAAAATTGAAAAAAGTTGAAAAAAATTTTTTTTTGGACTTAGTCATTTTTCCGCCGTTTATCAGACTTTCAGATAGGGGAAATGTCAGTGAGCGTTCCGATTTCAGTTCTAGAGCGATTCGCCCAATGAGTCCTTGATATTTAGTCGTTTTCAGCCAATTTTCTGGATTTTTGAAAATTTCACTTTTTTGTGAAAATATCCACTAAATGAGGGAATAATATGTGTGAGGGTACCCCAGGAGAGTTCCAAATGTGTGTGGGTAGAATATATATCCCACGGGGATAAAATTGAAAAAAGTTAAAAAAATTTTTTTTTTAGACTTAGTCATTTTTCCGGCGTTTATCAGACTTTCAGATAGGGGAAATGTCAGTGAGCATTCCGATTTCAGTTCCAGAGCGATTCGCCCAATGAGTCCTTGATATTTAGTCATTTTCAGCCAATTTTCTGGATTTTTGAAAATTTCACTTTTTTGTGAAAATATCCACTAAATGAGGGAATAATATGTGTGAGGGTACCCCAGGAGAGTTCCAAATGTGTGTGGGTAGAATATATATCCCACGGGGTAAAATTGAAAAAAGTTGAAAAAAAATTTTTTTGGGACTTAGTCATTTTTCCGGCGTTTATCAGACTTTCAGATAGGGGAAATGTCAGTGAGCGTTCCGATTTCAGTTCCAGAGCAATTCGCCCAATGAGTCCTTGATATTTAGTCGTTTTCAGCCAATTTTCTGGATTTTTGAAAATTTCACTTTTTTGTGAAAATATCCACTAAATGAGGGAATAATATGTGTGAGAGTACCACAGGAGAGTTCCAAATGTGTGTGGGTAGAATATATATCCCACGGGGGTAAAATTGAAAAAAGTTGAACAAATTTTTTTTTGGACTTAGTCATTTTTCCGGCATTTATCAGACTTTCAGATAGGGGAAATGTCAGTGAGCGTTCCGATTTCAGTTCCAGAGCAATTCGCCCAATGAGTCCTTGATATTTAGTCGTTTTCAGCCAATTTTCTGGATTTTTGAAAATTTCACTTTTTTGTGAAAATATCCACTAAACGAGGGAATAATATGTGTGAGGGTACCCCAGGAGTTTTCCAAATGTGTGTGGGTAGAATATATATCCCACGGGGTAAAATTGAAAAAAGTTGAAAAAAATTTTTTTTTGGACTTAGTCATTTTTCCGCCGTTTATCAGACTTTCAGATAGGGGAAATGTCAGTGAGCGTTCCGATTTCAGTTCTAGAGCGATTCGCCCAATGAGTCCTTGATATTTAGTCGTTTTCAGCCAATTTTCTGGATTTTTGAAAATTTCACTTTTTTGTGAAAATATCCACTAAATGAGGGAATAATATGTGTGAGGGTACCCCAGGAGAGTTCCAAATGTGTGTGGGTAGAATATATATCCCACGGGGATAAAATTGAAAAAAGTTAAAAAAATTTTTTTTTTAGACTTAGTCATTTTTCCGGCGTTTATCAGACTTTCAGATAGGGGAAATGTCAGTGAGCGTTCCGATTTCAGTTCCAGAGCGATTCGCCCAATGAGTCCTTGATATTTAGTCATTTTCAGCCAATTTTCTGGATTTTTGAAAATTTCACTTTTTTGTGAAAATATCCACTAAATGAGGGAATAATATGTGTGAGGGTACCCCAGGAGAGTTCCAAATGTGTGTGGGTAGAATATATATCCCACGGGGTAAAATTGAAAAAAGTTGAAAAAAAATTTTTTTGGGACTTAGTCATTTTTCCGGCGTTTATCAGACTTTCAGATAGGGGAAATGTCAGTGAGCGTTCCGATTTCAGTTCCAGAGCAATTCGCCCAATGAGTCCTTGATATTTAGTCGTTTTCAGCCAATTTTCTGGATTTTTGAAAATTTCACTTTTTTGTGAAAATATCCACTAAATGAGGGAATAATATGTGTGAGAGTACCACAGGAGAGTTCCAAATGTGTGTGGGTAGAATATATATCCCACGGGGGTAAAATTGAAAAAAGTTGAACAAATTTTTTTTTGGACTTAGTCATTTTTCCGGCATTTATCAGACTTTCAGATAGGGGAAATGTCAGTGAGCGTTCCGATTTCAGTTCCAGAGCAATTCGCCCAATGAGTCCTTGATATTTAGTCGTTTTCAGCCAATTTTCTGGATTTTTGAAAATTTCACTTTTTTGTGAAAATATCCACTAAACGAGGGAATAATATGTGTGAGGGTACCCCAGGAGTTTTCCAAATGTGTGTGGGTAGAATATATATCCCACGGGGTAAAATTGAAAAAAGTTGAAAAAAATTTTTTTTTGGACTTAGTCATTTTTCCGCCGTTTATCAGACTTTCAGATAGGGGAAATGTCAGTGAGCGTTCCGATTTCAGTTCTAGAGCGATTCGCCCAATGAGTCCTTGATATTTAGTCGTTTTCAGCCAATTTTCTGGATTTTTGAAAATTTCACTTTTTTGTGAAAATATCCACTAAATGAGGGAATAATATGTGTGAGGGTACCCCAGGAGAGTTCCAAATGTGTGTGGGTAGAATATATATCCCACGGGGATAAAATTGAAAAAAGTTAAAAAAATTTTTTTTTTAGACTTAGTCATTTTTCCGGCGTTTATCAGACTTTCAGATAGGGGAAATGTCAGTGAGCATTCCGATTTCAGTTCCAGAGCGATTCGCCCAATGAGTCCTTGATATTTAGTCATTTTCAGCCAATTTTCTGGATTTTTGAAAATTTCACTTTTTTGTGAAAATATCCACTAAATGAGGGAATAATATGTGTGAGGGTACCCCAGGAGAGTTCCAAATGTGTGTGGGTAGAATATATATCCCACGGGGTAAAATTGAAAAAAGTTGAAAAAAAATTTTTTTGGGACTTAGTCATTTTTCCGGCGTTTATCAGACTTTCAGATAGGGGAAATGTCAGTGAGCGTTCCGATTTCAGTTCCAGAGCAATTCGCCCAATGAGTCCTTGATATTTAGTCGTTTTCAGCCAATTTTCTGGATTTTTGAAAATTTCACTTTTTTGTGAAAATATCCACTAAATGAGGGAATAATATGTGTGAGAGTACCACAGGAGAGTTCCAAATGTGTGTGGGTAGAATATATATCCCACGGGGGTAAAATTGAAAAAAGTTGAACAAATTTTTTTTTGGACTTAGTCATTTTTCCGGCATTTATCAGACTTTCAGATAGGGGAAATGTCAGTGAGCGTTCCGATTTCAGTTCCAGAGCAATTCGCCCAATGAGTCCTTGATATTTAGTCGTTTTCAGCCAATTTTCTGGATTTTTGAAAATTTCACTTTTTTGTGAAAATATCCACTAAACGAGGGAATAATATGTGTGAGGGTACCCCAGGAGTTTTCCAAATGTGTGTGGGTAGAATATATATCCCACGGGGTAAAATTGAAAAAAGTTGAAAAAAATTTTTTTTTGGACTTAGTCATTTTTCCGCCGTTTATCAGACTTTCAGATAGGGGAAATGTCAGTGAGCGTTCCGATTTCAGTTCTAGAGCGATTCGCCCAATGAGTCCTTGATATTTAGTCGTTTTCAGCCAATTTTCTGGATTTTTGAAAATTTCACTTTTTTGTGAAAATATCCACTAAATGAGGGAATAATATGTGTGAGGGTACCCCAGGAGAGTTCCAAATGTGTGTGGGTAGAATATATATCCCACGGGGATAAAATTGAAAAAAGTTAAAAAAATTTTTTTTTTAGACTTAGTCATTTTTCCGGCGTTTATCAGACTTTCAGATAGGGGAAATGTCAGTGAGCGTTCCGATTTCAGTTCCAGAGCGATTCGCCCAATGAGTCCTTGATATTTAGTCATTTTCAGCCAATTTTCTGGATTTTTGAAAATTTCACTTTTTTGTGAAAATATCCACTAAATGAGGGAATAATATGTGTGAGGGTACCCCAGGAGAGTTCCAAATGTGTGTGGGTAGAATATATATCCCACGGGGTAAAATTGAAAAAAGTTGAAAAAAAATTTTTTTGGGACTTAGTCATTTTTCCGGCGTTTATCAGACTTTCAGATAGGGGAAATGTCAGTGAGCGTTCCGATTTCAGTTCCAGAGCAATTCGCCCAATGAGTCCTTGATATTTAGTCGTTTTCAGCCAATTTTCTGGATTTTTGAAAATTTCACTTTTTTGTGAAAATATCCACTAAATGAGGGAATAATATGTGTGAGAGTACCACAGGAGAGTTCCAAATGTGTGTGGGTAGAATATATATCCCACGGGGGTAAAATTGAAAAAAGTTGAACAAATTTTTTTTTGGACTTAGTCATTTTTCCGGCATTTATCAGACTTTCAGATAGGGGAAATGTCAGTGAGCGTTCCGATTTCAGTTCCAGAGCAATTCGCCCAATGAGTCCTTGATATTTAGTCGTTTTCAGCCAATTTTCTGGATTTTTGAAAATTTCACTTTTTTGTGAAAATATCCACTAAACGAGGGAATAATATGTGTGAGGGTACCCCAGGAGTTTTCCAAATGTGTGTGGGTAGAATATATATCCCACGGGGTAAAATTGAAAAAAGTTGAAAAAAATTTTTTTTTGGACTTAGTCATTTTTCCGCCGTTTATCAGACTTTCAGATAGGGGAAATGTCAGTGAGCGTTCCGATTTCAGTTCTAGAGCGATTCGCCCAATGAGTCCTTGATATTTAGTCGTTTTCAGCCAATTTTCTGGATTTTTGAAAATTTCACTTTTTTGTGAAAATATCCACTAAATGAGGGAATAATATGTGTGAGGGTACCCCAGGAGAGTTCCAAATGTGTGTGGGTAGAATATATATCCCACGGGGATAAAATTGAAAAAAGTTAAAAAAATTTTTTTTTTAGACTTAGTCATTTTTCCGGCGTTTATCAGACTTTCAGATAGGGGAAATGTCAGTGAGCGTTCCGATTTCAGTTCCAGAGCGATTCGCCCAATGAGTCCTTGATATTTAGTCATTTTCAGCCAATTTTCTGGATTTTTGAAAATTTCACTTTTTTGTGAAAATATCCACTAAATGAGGGAATAATATGTGTGAGGGTACCCCAGGAGAGTTCCAAATGTGTGTGGGTAGAATATATATCCCACGGGGTAAAATTGAAAAAAGTTGAAAAAAAATTTTTTTGGGACTTAGTCATTTTTCCGGCGTTTATCAGACTTTCAGATAGGGGAAATGTCAGTGAGCGTTCCGATTTCAGTTCCAGAGCAATTCGCCCAATGAGTCCTTGATATTTAGTCGTTTTCAGCCAATTTTCTGGATTTTTGAAAATTTCACTTTTTTGTGAAAATATCCACTAAATGAGGGAATAATATGTGTGAGAGTACCACAGGAGAGTTCCAAATGTGTGTGGGTAGAATATATATCCCACGGGGGTAAAATTGAAAAAAGTTGAACAAATTTTTTTTTGGACTTAGTCATTTTTCCGGCATTTATCAGACTTTCAGATAGGGGAAATGTCAGTGAGCGTTTCGATTTCAGTTCCAGAGCAATTCGCCCAATGAGTCCTTGATATTTAGTCGTTTTCAGCCAATTTTCTGGATTTTTGAAAATTTCACTTTTTTGTGAAAATATCCACTAAACGAGGGAATAATATGTGTGAGGGTACCCCAGGAGTTTTCCAAATGTGTGTGGGTAGAATATATATCCCACGGGGTAAAATTGAAAAAAGTTGAAAAAAAATTTTTTTTGGACTTAGTCATTTTTCCGCCGTTTATCAGACTTTCAGATAGGGGAAATGTCAGTGAGCGTTCCGATTTCAGTTCTAGAGCGATTCGCCCAATGAGTCCTTGATATTTAGTCGTTTTCAGCCAATTTTCTGGATTTTTGAAAATTTCACTTTTTTGTGAAAATATCCACTAAATGAGGGAATAATATGTGTGAGGGTACCCCAGGAGAGTTCCAAATGTGTGTGGGTAGAATATATATCCCACGGGGATAAAATTGAAAAAAGTTAAAAAAATTTTTTTTTTAGACTTAGTCATTTTTCCGGCGTTTATCAGACTTTCAGATAGGGGAAATGTCAGTGAGCGTTCCGATTTCAGTTCCAGAGCGATTCGCCCAATGAGTCCTTGATATTTAGTCATTTTCAGCCAATTTTCTGGATTTTTGAAAATTTCACTTTTTTGTGAAAATATCCACTAAATGAGGGAATAATATGTGTGAGGGTACCCCAGGAGAGTTCCAAATGTGTGTGGGTAGAATATATATCCCACGGGGTAAAATTGAAAAAAGTTGAAAAAAAATTTTTTTGGGACTTAGTCATTTTTCCGGCGTTTATCAGACTTTCAGATAGGGGAAATGTCAGTGAGCGTTCCGATTTCAGTTCCAGAGCAATTCGCCCAATGAGTCCTTGATATTTAGTCGTTTTCAGCCAATTTTCTGGATTTTTGAAAATTTCACTTTTTTGTGAAAATATCCACTAAATGAGGGAATAATATGTGTGAGAGTACCACAGGAGAGTTCCAAATGTGTGTGGGTAGAATATATATCCCACGGGGGTAAAATTGAAAAAAGTTGAACAAATTTTTTTTTGGACTTAGTCATTTTTCCGGCATTTATCAGACTTTCAGATAGGGGAAATGTCAGTGAGCGTTCCGATTTCAGTTCCAGAGCAATTCGCCCAATGAGTCCTTGATATTTAGTCGTTTTCAGCCAATTTTCTGGATTTTTGAAAATTTCACTTTTTTGTGAAAATATCCACTAAACGAGGGAATAATATGTGTGAGGGTACCCCAGGAGTTTTCCAAATGTGTGTGGGTAGAATATATATCCCACGGGGTAAAATTGAAAAAAGTTGAAAAAAATTTTTTTTTGGACTTAGTCATTTTTCCGCCGTTTATCAGACTTTCAGATAGGGGAAATGTCAGTGAGCGTTCCGATTTCAGTTCTAGAGCGATTCGCCCAATGAGTCCTTGATATTTAGTCGTTTTCAGCCAATTTTCTGGATTTTTGAAAATTTCACTTTTTTGTGAAAATATAAACTAAATGAGGGAATAATATGTGTGAGGGTACCCCAGGAGAGTTCCAAATGTGTGTGGGTAGAATATATATCCCACGGGGATAAAATTGAAAAAAGTTAAAAAAATTTTTTTTTTAGACTTAGTCATTTTTCCGGCGTTTATCAGACTTTCAGATAGGGGAAATGTCAGTGAGCGTTCCGATTTCAGTTCCAGAGCAATTCGCCCAATGAGTCCTTGATATTTAGTCGTTTTCAGCCAATTTTCTGGATTTTTGAAAATTTCACTTTTTTGTGAAAATATCCACTAAATGAGGGAATAATATGTGTGAGAGTACCACAGGAGAGTTCCAAATGTGTGTGGGTAGAATATATATCCCACGGGGGTAAAATTGAAAAAAGTTGAACAAATTTTTTTTTGGACTTAGTCATTTTTCCGGCATTTATCAGACTTTCAGATAGGGGAAATGTCAGTGAGCGTTCCGATTTCAGTTCCAGAGCAATTCGCCCAATGAGTCCTTGATATTTAGTCGTTTTCAGCCAATTTTCTGGATTTTTGAAAATTTCACTTTTTTGTGAAAATATCCACTAAACGAGGGAATAATATGTGTGAGGGTACCCCAGGAGTTTTCCAAATGTGTGTGGGTAGAATATATATCCCACGGGGTAAAATTGAAAAAAGTTGAAAAAAATTTTTTTTTGGACTTAGTCATTTTTCCGCCGTTTATCAGACTTTCAGATAGGGGAAATGTCAGTGAGCGTTCCGATTTCAGTTCTAGAGCGATTCGCCCAATGAGTCCTTGATATTTAGTCGTTTTCAGCCAATTTTCTGGATTTTTGAAAATTTCACTTTTTTGTGAAAATATCCACTAAATGAGGGAATAATATGTGTGAGGGTACCCCAGGAGAGTTCCAATTGTGTGTGGGTAAAATATATATCCAACGGGGGTAAAATTGAAAAAAGTTAAAAAAAAATTTTTTTTGGACTTAGTCATTTTTCCGGCGTTTATCAGACTTTCAGATAGGGGAAATGTGAGTGAGCATTACGATTTCAGTTCCAGAGCGATTCGCCCAATGAGTCCTTGATATTTAGTCGTTTTCAGCCAATTTTCTGGATTTTTGAAAATTTCACTTTTTTGTGAAAATATCCACTAAATGAGGGAATAATATGTGTGAGGGTACCCCAGGAGAGTTCCAATTGTGTGTGGGTAAAATATATATCCCACGGGGTAAAATTGAAAAAAGTTGAAAAAAAATTTTTTGGGGACTTAGTCATTTTTCCGGCGTTTATCAGACTTTCAGATAGGGGAAATGTCAGTGAGCGTTCCGATTTCAGTTCCAGAGCAATTCGCCCATTGAGTCCTTGATATTTAGTCGTTTTCAGCCAATTTTCTGGATTTTTGAAAATTTCACTTTTTTGTGAAAATATCCACTAAATGAGGGAATAATATGTGTGAGGGTACCCCAGGAGAGTTCCAAATGTGTGTGGGTAGAATATATATCCCACGGGGATAAAATTGAAAAAAGTTAAAAAAATTTTTTTTTTAGACTTAGTCATTTTTCCGGCGTTTATCAGACTTTCAGATAGGGGAAATGTCAGTGAGCGTTCCGATTTCAGTTCCAGAGCGATTCGCCCAATGAGTCCTTGATATTTAGTCATTTTCAGCCAATTTTCTGGATTTTTGAAAATTTCACTTTTTTGTGAAAATATCCACTAAATGAGGGAATAATATGTGTGAGGGTACCCCAGGAGAGTTCCAAATGTGTGTGGGTAGAATATATATCCCACGGGGTAAAATTGAAAAAAGTTGAAAAAAAATTTTTTTGGGACTTAGTCATTTTTCCGGCGTTTATCAGACTTTCAGATAGGGGAAATGTCAGTGAGCGTTCCGATTTCAGTTCCAGAGCAATTCGCCCAATGAGTCCTTGATATTTAGTCGTTTTCAGCCAATTTTCTGGATTTTTGAAAATTTCACTTTTTTGTGAAAATATCCACTAAATGAGGGAATAATATGTGTGAGAGTACCACAGGAGAGTTCCAAATGTGTGTGGGTAGAATATATATCCCACGGGGGTAAAATTGAAAAAAGTTGAACAAATTTTTTTTTGGACTTAGTCATTTTTCCGGCATTTATCAGACTTTCAGATAGGGGAAATGTCAGTGAGCGTTCCGATTTCAGTTCCAGAGCAATTCGCCCAATGAGTCCTTGATATTTAGTCGTTTTCAGCCAATTTTCTGGATTTTTGAAAATTTCACTTTTTTGTGAAAATATCCACTAAACGAGGGAATAATATGTGTGAGGGTACCCCAGGAGTTTTCCAAATGTGTGTGGGTAGAATATATATCCCACGGGGTAAAATTGAAAAAAGTTGAAAAAAATTTTTTTTTGGACTTAGTCATTTTTCCGCCGTTTATCAGACTTTCAGATAGGGGAAATGTCAGTGAGCGTTCCGATTTCAGTTCTAGAGCGATTCGCCCAATGAGTCCTTGATATTTAGTCGTTTTCAGCCAATTTTCTGGATTTTTGAAAATTTCACTTTTTTGTGAAAATATCCACTAAATGAGGGAATAATATGTGTGAGGGTACCCCAGGAGAGTTCCAAATGTGTGTGGGTAGAATATATATCCCACGGGGATAAAATTGAAAAAAGTTAAAAAAATTTTTTTTTTAGACTTAGTCATTTTTCCGGCGTTTATCAGACTTTCAGATAGGGGAAATGTCAGTGAGCGTTCCGATTTCAGTTCCAGAGCGATTCGCCCAATGAGTCCTTGATATTTAGTCATTTTCAGCCAATTTTCTGGATTTTTGAAAATTTCACTTTTTTGTGAAAATATCCACTAAATGAGGGAATAATATGTGTGAGGGTACCCCAGGAGAGTTCCAAATGTGTGTGGGTAGAATATATATCCCACGGGGTAAAATTGAAAAAAGTTGAAAAAAAATTTTTTTGGGACTTAGTCATTTTTCCGGCGTTTATCAGACTTTCAGATAGGGGAAATGTCAGTGAGCGTTCCGATTTCAGTTCCAGAGCAATTCGCCCAATGAGTCCTTGATATTTAGTCGTTTTCAGCCAATTTTCTGGATTTTTGAAAATTTCACTTTTTTGTGAAAATATCCACTAAATGAGGGAATAATATGTGTGAGAGTACCACAGGAGAGTTCCAAATGTGTGTGGGTAGAATATATATCCCACGGGGGTAAAATTGAAAAAAGTTGAACAAATTTTTTTTTGGACTTAGTCATTTTTCCGGCATTTATCAGACTTTCAGATAGGGGAAATGTCAGTGAGCGTTCCGATTTCAGTTCCAGAGCAATTCGCCCAATGAGTCCTTGATATTTAGTCGTTTTCAGCCAATTTTCTGGATTTTTGAAAATTTCACTTTTTTGTGAAAATATCCACTAAACGAGGGAATAATATGTGTGAGGGTACCCCAGGAGTTTTCCAAATGTGTGTGGGTAGAATATATATCCCACGGGGTAAAATTGAAAAAAGTTGAAAAAAATTTTTTTTTGGACTTAGTCATTTTTCCGCCGTTTATCAGACTTTCAGATAGGGGAAATGTCAGTGAGCGTTCCGATTTCAGTTCTAGAGCGATTCGCCCAATGAGTCCTTGATATTTAGTCGTTTTCAGCCAATTTTCTGGATTTTTGAAAATTTCACTTTTTTGTGAAAATATCCACTAAATGAGGGAATAATATGTGTGAGGGTACCCCAGGAGAGTTCCAAATGTGTGTGGGTAGAATATATATCCCACGGGGATAAAATTGAAAAAAGTTAAAAAAATTTTTTTTTTAGACTTAGTCATTTTTCCGGCGTTTATCAGACTTTCAGATAGGGGAAATGTCAGTGAGCATTCCGATTTCAGTTCCAGAGCGATTCGCCCAATGAGTCCTTGATATTTAGTCATTTTCAGCCAATTTTCTGGATTTTTGAAAATTTCACTTTTTTGTGAAAATATCCACTAAATGAGGGAATAATATGTGTGAGGGTACCCCAGGAGAGTTCCAAATGTGTGTGGGTAGAATATATATCCCACGGGGTAAAATTGAAAAAAGTTGAAAAAAAATTTTTTTGGGACTTAGTCATTTTTCCGGCGTTTATCAGACTTTCAGATAGGGGAAATGTCAGTGAGCGTTCCGATTTCAGTTCCAGAGCAATTCGCCCAATGAGTCCTTGATATTTAGTCGTTTTCAGCCAATTTTCTGGATTTTTGAAAATTTCACTTTTTTGTGAAAATATCCACTAAATGAGGGAATAATATGTGTGAGAGTACCACAGGAGAGTTCCAAATGTGTGTGGGTAGAATATATATCCCACGGGGGTAAAATTGAAAAAAGTTGAACAAATTTTTTTTTGGACTTAGTCATTTTTCCGGCATTTATCAGACTTTCAGATAGGGGAAATGTCAGTGAGCGTTCCGATTTCAGTTCCAGAGCAATTCGCCCAATGAGTCCTTGATATTTAGTCGTTTTCAGCCAATTTTCTGGATTTTTGAAAATTTCACTTTTTTGTGAAAATATCCACTAAATGAGGGAATAATATGTGTGAGGGTACCCCAGGAGAGTTCCAAATGTGTGTGGGTAGAATATATATCCCACGGGGATAAAATTGAAAAAAGTTAAAAAAATTTTTTTTTTAGACTTAGTCATTTTTCCGGCGTTTATCAGACTTTCAGATAGGGGAAATGTCAGTGAGCATTCCGATTTCAGTTCCAGAGCGATTCGCCCAATGAGTCCTTGATATTTAGTCATTTTCAGCCAATTTTCTGGATTTTTGAAAATTTCACTTTTTTGTGAAAATATCCACTAAATGAGGGAATAATATGTGTGAGGGTACCCCAGGAGAGTTCCAAATGTGTGTGGGTAGAATATATATCCCACGGGGTAAAATTGAAAAAAGTTGAAAAAAAATTTTTTTGGGACTTAGTCATTTTTCCGGCGTTTATCAGACTTTCAGATAGGGGAAATGTCAGTGAGCGTTCCGATTTCAGTTCCAGAGCAATTCGCCCAATGAGTCCTTGATATTTAGTCGTTTTCAGCCAATTTTCTGGATTTTTGAAAATTTCACTTTTTTGTGAAAATATCCACTAAATGAGGGAATAATATGTGTGAGAGTACCACAGGAGAGTTCCAAATGTGTGTGGGTAGAATATATATCCCACGGGGGTAAAATTGAAAAAAGTTGAACAAATTTTTTTTTGGACTTAGTCATTTTTCCGGCATTTATCAGACTTTCAGATAGGGGAAATGTCAGTGAGCGTTCCGATTTCAGTTCCAGAGCAATTCGCCCAATGAGTCCTTGATATTTAGTCGTTTTCAGCCAATTTTCTGGATTTTTGAAAATTTCACTTTTTTGTGAAAATATCCACTAAACGAGGGAATAATATGTGTGAGGGTACCCCAGGAGTTTTCCAAATGTGTGTGGGTAGAATATATATCCCACGGGGTAAAATTGAAAAAAGTTGAAAAAAATTTTTTTTTGGACTTAGTCATTTTTCCGCCGTTTATCAGACTTTCAGATAGGGGAAATGTCAGTGAGCGTTCCGATTTCAGTTCTAGAGCGATTCGCCCAATGAGTCCTTGATATTTAGTCGTTTTCAGCCAATTTTCTGGATTTTTGAAAATTTCACTTTTTTGTGAAAATATCCACTAAATGAGGGAATAATATGTGTGAGGGTACCCCAGGAGAGTTCCAAATGTGTGTGGGTAGAATATATATCCCACGGGGATAAAATTGAAAAAAGTTAAAAAAATTTTTTTTTTAGACTTAGTCATTTTTCCGGCGTTTATCAGACTTTCAGATAGGGGAAATGTCAGTGAGCGTTCCGATTTCAGTTCCAGAGCGATTCGCCCAATGAGTCCTTGATATTTAGTCATTTTCAGCCAATTTTCTGGATTTTTGAAAATTTCACTTTTTTGTGAAAATATCCACTAAATGAGGGAATAATATGTGTGAGGGTACCCCAGGAGAGTTCCAAATGTGTGTGGGTAGAATATATATCCCACGGGGTAAAATTGAAAAAAGTTGAAAAAAAATTTTTTTGGGACTTAGTCATTTTTCCGGCGTTTATCAGACTTTCAGATAGGGGAAATGTCAGTGAGCGTTCCGATTTCAGTTCCAGAGCAATTCGCCCAATGAGTCCTTGATATTTAGTCGTTTTCAGCCAATTTTCTGGATTTTTGAAAATTTCACTTTTTTGTGAAAATATCCACTAAATGAGGGAATAATATGTGTGAGAGTACCACAGGAGAGTTCCAAATGTGTGTGGGTAGAATATATATCCCACGGGGGTAAAATTGAAAAAAGTTGAACAAATTTTTTTTTGGACTTAGTCATTTTTCCGGCATTTATCAGACTTTCAGATAGGGGAAATGTCAGTGAGCGTTCCGATTTCAGTTCCAGAGCAATTCGCCCAATGAGTCCTTGATATTTAGTCGTTTTCAGCCAATTTTCTGGATTTTTGAAAATTTCACTTTTTTGTGAAAATATCCACTAAACGAGGGAATAATATGTGTGAGGGTACCCCAGGAGTTTTCCAAATGTGTGTGGGTAGAATATATATCCCACGGGGTAAAATTGAAAAAAGTTGAAAAAAATTTTTTTTTGGACTTAGTCATTTTTCCGCCGTTTATCAGACTTTCAGATAGGGGAAATGTCAGTGAGCGTTCCGATTTCAGTTCTAGAGCGATTCGCCCAATGAGTCCTTGATATTTAGTCGTTTTCAGCCAATTTTCTGGATTTTTGAAAATTTCACTTTTTTGTGAAAATATCCACTAAATGAGGGAATAATATGTGTGAGGGTACCCCAGGAGAGTTCCAAATGTGTGTGGGTAGAATATATATCCCACGGGGATAAAATTGAAAAAAGTTAAAAAAATTTTTTTTTTAGACTTAGTCATTTTTCCGGCGTTTATCAGACTTTCAGATAGGGGAAATGTCAGTGAGCGTTCCGATTTCAGTTCCAGAGCGATTCGCCCAATGAGTCCTTGATATTTAGTCATTTTCAGCCAATTTTCTGGATTTTTGAAAATTTCACTTTTTTGTGAAAATATCCACTAAATGAGGGAATAATATGTGTGAGGGTACCCCAGGAGAGTTCCAAATGTGTGTGGGTAGAATATATATCCCACGGGGTAAAATTGAAAAAAGTTGAAAAAAAATTTTTTTGGGACTTAGTCATTTTTCCGGCGTTTATCAGACTTTCAGATAGGGGAAATGTCAGTGAGCGTTCCGATTTCAGTTCCAGAGCAATTCGCCCAATGAGTCCTTGATATTTAGTCGTTTTCAGCCAATTTTCTGGATTTTTGAAAATTTCACTTTTTTGTGAAAATATCCACTAAATGAGGGAATAATATGTGTGAGAGTACCACAGGAGAGTTCCAAATGTGTGTGGGTAGAATATATATCCCACGGGGGTAAAATTGAAAAAAGTTGAACAAATTTTTTTTTGGACTTAGTCATTTTTCCGGCATTTATCAGACTTTCAGATAGGGGAAATGTCAGTGAGCGTTCCGATTTCAGTTCCAGAGCAATTCGCCCAATGAGTCCTTGATATTTAGTCGTTTTCAGCCAATTTTCTGGATTTTTGAAAATTTCACTTTTTTGTGAAAATATCCACTAAACGAGGGAATAATATGTGTGAGGGTACCCCAGGAGTTTTCCAAATGTGTGTGGGTAGAATATATATCCCACGGGGTAAAATTGAAAAAAGTTGAAAAAAATTTTTTTTTGGACTTAGTCATTTTTCCGCCGTTTATCAGACTTTCAGATAGGGGAAATGTCAGTGAGCGTTCCGATTTCAGTTCTAGAGCGATTCGCCCAATGAGTCCTTGATATTTAGTCGTTTTCAGCCAATTTTCTGGATTTTTGAAAATTTCACTTTTTTGTGAAAATATCCACTAAATGAGGGAATAATATGTGTGAGGGTACCCCAGGAGAGTTCCAAATGTGTGTGGGTAGAATATATATCCCACGGGGATAAAATTGAAAAAAGTTAAAAAAATTTTTTTTTTAGACTTAGTCATTTTTCCGGCGTTTATCAGACTTTCAGATAGGGGAAATGTCAGTGAGCGTTCCGATTTCAGTTCCAGAGCGATTCGCCCAATGAGTCCTTGATATTTAGTCATTTTCAGCCAATTTTCTGGATTTTTGAAAATTTCACTTTTTTGTGAAAATATCCACTAAATGAGGGAATAATATGTGTGAGGGTACCCCAGGAGAGTTCCAAATGTGTGTGGGTAGAATATATATCCCACGGGGTAAAATTGAAAAAAGTTGAAAAAAAATTTTTTTGGGACTTAGTCATTTTTCCGGCGTTTATCAGACTTTCAGATAGGGGAAATGTCAGTGAGCGTTCCGATTTCAGTTCCAGAGCAATTCGCCCAATGAGTCCTTGATATTTAGTCGTTTTCAGCCAATTTTCTGGATTTTTGAAAATTTCACTTTTTTGTGAAAATATCCACTAAATGAGGGAATAATATGTGTGAGAGTACCACAGGAGAGTTCCAAATGTGTGTGGGTAGAATATATATCCCACGGGGGTAAAATTGAAAAAAGTTGAACAAATTTTTTTTTGGACTTAGTCATTTTTCCGGCATTTATCAGACTTTCAGATAGGGGAAATGTCAGTGAGCGTTCCGATTTCAGTTCCAGAGCAATTCGCCCAATGAGTCCTTGATATTTAGTCGTTTTCAGCCAATTTTCTGGATTTTTGAAAATTTCACTTTTTTGTGAAAATATCCACTAAACGAGGGAATAATATGTGTGAGGGTACCCCAGGAGTTTTCCAAATGTGTGTGGGTAGAATATATATCCCACGGGGTAAAATTGAAAAAAGTTGAAAAAAATTTTTTTTTGGACTTAGTCATTTTTCCGCCGTTTATCAGACTTTCAGATAGGGGAAATGTGAGTGAGCATTACGATTTCAGTTCCAGAGCGATTCGCCCAATGAGTCCTTGATATTTAGTCGTTTTCAGCCAATTTTCTGGATTTTTGAAAATTTCACTTTTTTGTGAAAATATCCACTAAATGAGGGAATAATATGTGTGAGGGTACCCCAGGAGAGTTCCAATTGTGTGTGGGTAAAATATATATCCCACGGGGTAAAATTGAAAAAAGTTGAAAAAAAATTTTTTGGGGACTTAGTCATTTTTCCGGCGTTTATCAGACTTTCAGATAGGGGAAATGTCAGTGAGCGTTCCGATTTCAGTTCCAGAGCAATTCGCCCATTGAGTCCTTGATATTTAGTCGTTTTCAGCCAATTTTCTGGATTTTTGAAAATTTCACTTTTTTGTGAAAATATCCACTAAATGAGGGAATAATATGTGTGAGGGTACCCCAGGAGAGTTCCAAATGTGTGTGGGTAGAATATATATCCCACGGGGATAAAATTGAAAAAAGTTAAAAAAATTTTTTTTTTAGACTTAGTCATTTTTCCGGCGTTTATCAGACTTTCAGATAGGGGAAATGTCAGTGAGCGTTCCGATTTCAGTTCCAGAGCGATTCGCCCAATGAGTCCTTGATATTTAGTCATTTTCAGCCAATTTTCTGGATTTTTGAAAATTTCACTTTTTTGTGAAAATATCCACTAAATGAGGGAATAATATGTGTGAGGGTACCCCAGGAGAGTTCCAAATGTGTGTGGGTAGAATATATATCCCACGGGGTAAAATTGAAAAAAGTTGAAAAAAAATTTTTTTGGGACTTAGTCATTTTTCCGGCGTTTATCAGACTTTCAGATAGGGGAAATGTCAGTGAGCGTTCCGATTTCAGTTCCAGAGCAATTCGCCCAATGAGTCCTTGATATTTAGTCGTTTTCAGCCAATTTTCTGGATTTTTGAAAATTTCACTTTTTTGTGAAAATATCCACTAAATGAGGGAATAATATGTGTGAGAGTACCACAGGAGAGTTCCAAATGTGTGTGGGTAGAATATATATCCCACGGGGGTAAAATTGAAAAAAGTTGAACAAATTTTTTTTTGGACTTAGTCATTTTTCCGGCATTTATCAGACTTTCAGATAGGGGAAATGTCAGTGAGCGTTCCGATTTCAGTTCCAGAGCAATTCGCCCAATGAGTCCTTGATATTTAGTCGTTTTCAGCCAATTTTCTGGATTTTTGAAAATTTCACTTTTTTGTGAAAATATCCACTAAACGAGGGAATAATATGTGTGAGGGTACCCCAGGAGTTTTCCAAATGTGTGTGGGTAGAATATATATCCCACGGGGTAAAATTGAAAAAAGTTGAAAAAATTTTTTTTTTGGACTTAGTCATTTTTCCGCCGTTTATCAGACTTTCAGATAGGGGAAATGTCAGTGAGCGTTCCGATTTCAGTTCTAGAGCGATTCGCCCAATGAGTCCTTGATATTTAGTCGTTTTCAGCCAATTTTCTGGATTTTTGAAAATTTCACTTTTTTGTGAAAATATCCACTAAATGAGGGAATAATATGTGTGAGGGTACCCCAGGAGAGTTCCAAATGTGTGTGGGTAGAATATATATCCCACGGGGATAAAATTGAAAAAAGTTAAAAAAATTTTTTTTTTAGACTTAGTCATTTTTCCGGCGTTTATCAGACTTTCAGATAGGGGAAATGTCAGTGAGCGTTCCGATTTCAGTTCCAGAGCGATTCGCCCAATGAGTCCTTGATATTTAGTCATTTTCAGCCAATTTTCTGGATTTTTGAAAATTTCACTTTTTTGTGAAAATATCCACTAAATGAGGGAATAATATGTGTGAGGGTACCCCAGGAGAGTTCCAAATGTGTGTGGGTAGAATATATATCCCACGGGGTAAAATTGAAAAAAGTTGAAAAAAAATTTTTTTGGGACTTAGTCATTTTTCCGGCGTTTATCAGACTTTCAGATAGGGGAAATGTCAGTGAGCGTTCCGATTTCAGTTCCAGAGCAATTCGCCCAATGAGTCCTTGATATTTAGTCGTTTTCAGCCAATTTTCTGGATTTTTGAAAATTTCACTTTTTTGTAAAAATATCCACTAAATGAGGGAATAATATGTGTGAGAGTACCACAGGAGAGTTCCAAATGTGTGTGGGTAGAATATATATCCCACGGGGGTAAAATTGAAAAAAGTTGAACAAATTTTTTTTTGGACTTAGTCATTTTTCCGGCATTTATCAGACTTTCAGATAGGGGAAATGTCAGTGAGCGTTCCGATTTCAGTTCCAGAGCAATTCGCCCAATGAGTCCTTGATATTTAGTCGTTTTCAGCCAATTTTCTGGATTTTTGAAAATTTCACTTTTTTGTGAAAATATCCACTAAACGAGGGAATAATATGTGTGAGGGTACCCCAGGAGTTTTCCAAATGTGTGTGGGTAGAATATATATCCCACGGGGTAAAATTGAAAAAAGTTGAAAAAAATTTTTTTTTGGACTTAGTCATTTTTCCGCCGTTTATCAGACTTTCAGATAGGGGAAATGTCAGTGAGCGTTCCGATTTCAGTTCTAGAGCGATTCGCCCAATGAGTCCTTGATATTTAGTCGTTTTCAGCCAATTTTCTGGATTTTTGAAAATTTCACTTTTTTGTGAAAATATCCACTAAATGAGGGAATAATATGTGTGAGGGTACCCCAGGAGAGTTCCAAATGTGTGTGGGTAGAATATATATCCCACGGGGATAAAATTGAAAAAAGTTAAAAAAATTTTTTTTTTAGACTTAGTCATTTTTCCGGCGTTTATCAGACTTTCAGATAGGGGAAATGTCAGTGAGCGTTCCGATTTCAGTTCCAGAGCGATTCGCCCAATGAGTCCTTGATATTTAGTCATTTTCAGCCAATTTTCTGGATTTTTGAAAATTTCACTTTTTTGTGAAAATATCCACTAAATGAGGGAATAATATGTGTGAGGGTACCCCAGGAGAGTTCCAAATGTGTGTGGGTAGAATATATATCCCACGGGGTAAAATTGAAAAAAGTTGAAAAAAAATTTTTTTGGGACTTAGTCATTTTTCCGGCGTTTATCAGACTTTCAGATAGGGGAAATGTCAGTGAGCGTTCCGATTTCAGTTCCAGAGCAATTCGCCCAATGAGTCCTTGATATTTAGTCGTTTTCAGCCAATTTTCTGGATTTTTGAAAATTTCACTTTTTTGTGAAAATATCCACTAAACGAGGGAATAATATGTGTGAGGGTACCCCAGGAGTTTTCCAAATGTGTGTGGGTAGAATATATATCCCACGGGGTAAAATTGAAAAAAGTTGAACAAATTTTTTTTTTGGACTTAGTCATTTTTCCGCCGTTTATCAGACTTTCAGATAGGGGAAATGTCAGTGAGCGTTCCGATTTCAGTTCTAGAGCGATTCGCCCAATGAGTCCTTGATATTTAGTCGTTTTCAGCCAATTTTCTGGATTTTTGAAAATTTCACTTTTTTGTGAAAATATCCACTAAATGAGGGAATAATATGTGTGAGGGTACCCCAGGAGAGTTCCAAATGTGTGTGGGTAGAATATATATCCCACGGGGATAAAATTGAAAAAAGTTAAAAAAATTTTTTTTTTAGACTTAGTCATTTTTCCGGCGTTTATCAGACTTTCAGATAGGGGAAATGTCAGTGAGCGTTCCGATTTCAGTTCCAGAGCGATTCGCCCAATGAGTCCTTGATATTTAGTCATTTTCAGCCAATTTTCTGGATTTTTGAAAATTTCACTTTTTTGTGAAAATATCCACTAAATGAGGGAATAATATGTGTGAGGGTACCCCAGGAGAGTTCCAAATGTGTGTGGGTAGAATATATATCCCACGGGGTAAAATTGAAAAAAGTTGAAAAAAAATTTTTTTGGGACTTAGTCATTTTTCCGGCGTTTATCAGACTTTCAGATAGGGGAAATGTCAGTGAGCGTTCCGATTTCAGTTCCAGAGCAATTCGCCCAATGAGTCCTTGATATTTAGTCGTTTTCAGCCAATTTTCTGGATTTTTGAAAATTTCACTTTTTTGTAAAAATATCCACTAAATGAGGGAATAATATGTGTGAGAGTACCACAGGAGAGTTCCAAATGTGTGTGGGTAGAATATATATCCCACGGGGGTAAAATTGAAAAAAGTTGAACAAATTTTTTTTTGGACTTAGTCATTTTTCCGGCATTTATCAGACTTTCAGATAGGGGAAATGTCAGTGAGCGTTCCGATTTCAGTTCCAGAGCAATTCGCCCAATGAGTCCTTGATATTTAGTCGTTTTCAGCCAATTTTCTGGATTTTTGAAAATTTCACTTTTTTGTGAAAATATCCACTAAACGAGGGAATAATATGTGTGAGGGTACCCCAGGAGTTTTCCAAATGTGTGTGGGTAGAATATATATCCCACGGGGTAAAATTGAAAAAAGTTGAAAAAAATTTTTTTTTGGACTTAGTCATTTTTCCGCCGTTTATCAGACTTTCAGATAGGGGAAATGTCAGTGAGCGTTCCGATTTCAGTTCTAGAGCGATTCGCCCAATGAGTCCTTGATATTTAGTCGTTTTCAGCCAATTTTCTGGATTTTTGAAAATTTCACTTTTTTGTGAAAATATCCACTAAATGAGGGAATAATATGTGTGAGGGTACCCCAGGAGAGTTCCAAATGTGTGTGGGTAGAATATATATCCCACGGGGATAAAATTGAAAAAAGTTAAAAAAATTTTTTTTTTAGACTTAGTCATTTTTCCGGCGTTTATCAGACTTTCAGATAGGGGAAATGTCAGTGAGCGTTCCGATTTCAGTTCCAGAGCGATTCGCCCAATGAGTCCTTGATATTTAGTCATTTTCAGCCAATTTTCTGGATTTTTGAAAATTTCACTTTTTTGTGAAAATATCCACTAAATGAGGGAATAATATGTGTGAGGGTACCCCAGGAGAGTTCCAAATGTGTGTGGGTAGAATATATATCCCACGGGGTAAAATTGAAAAAAGTTGAAAAAAAATTTTTTTGGGACTTAGTCATTTTTCCGGCGTTTATCAGACTTTCAGATAGGGGAAATGTCAGTGAGCGTTCCGATTTCAGTTCCAGAGCAATTCGCCCAATGAGTCCTTGATATTTAGTCGTTTTCAGCCAATTTTCTGGATTTTTGAAAATTTCACTTTTTTGTGAAAATATCCACTAAATGAGGGAATAATATGTGTGAGAGTACCACAGGAGAGTTCCAAATGTGTGTGGGTAGAATATATATCCCACGGGGGTAAAATTGAAAAAAGTTGAACAAATTTTTTTTTGGACTTAGTCATTTTTCCGGCATTTATCAGACTTTCAGATAGGGGAAATGTCAGTGAGCGTTCCGATTTCAGTTCCAGAGCAATTCGCCCAATGAGTCCTTGATATTTAGTCGTTTTCAGCCAATTTTCTGGATTTTTGAAAATTTCACTTTTTTGTGAAAATATCCACTAAACGAGGGAATAATATGTGTGAGGGTACCCCAGGAGTTTTCCAAATGTGTGTGGGTAGAATATATATCCCACGGGGTAAAATTGAAAAAAGTTGAAAAAAATTTTTTTTTGGACTTAGTCATTTTTCCGCCGTTTATCAGACTTTCAGATAGGGGAAATGTCAGTGAGCGTTCCGATTTCAGTTCTAGAGCGATTCGCCCAATGAGTCCTTGATATTTAGTCGTTTTCAGCCAATTTTCTGGATTTTTGAAAATTTCACTTTTTTGTGAAAATATCCACTAAATGAGGGAATAATATGTGTGAGGGTACCCCAGGAGAGTTCCAAATGTGTGTGGGTAGAATATATATCCCACGGGGATAAAATTGAAAAAAGTTAAAAAAATTTTTTTTTTAGACTTAGTCATTTTTCCGGCGTTTATCAGACTTTCAGATAGGGGAAATGTCAGTGAGCGTTCCGATTTCAGTTCCAGAGCGATTCGCCCAATGAGTCCTTGATATTTAGTCATTTTCAGCCAATTTTCTGGATTTTTGAAAATTTCACTTTTTTGTGAAAATATCCACTAAATGAGGGAATAATATGTGTGAGGGTACCCCAGGAGAGTTCCAAATGTGTGTGGGTAGAATATATATCCCACGGGGTAAAATTGAAAAAAGTTGAAAAAAAATTTTTTTGGGACTTAGTCATTTTTCCGGCGTTTATCAGACTTTCAGATAGGGGAAATGTCAGTGAGCGTTCCGATTTCAGTTCCAGAGCAATTCGCCCAATGAGTCCTTGATATTTAGTCGTTTTCAGCCAATTTTCTGGATTTTTGAAAATTTCACTTTTTTGTGAAAATATCCACTAAATGAGGGAATAATATGTGTGAGAGTACCACAGGAGAGTTCCAAATGTGTGTGGGTAGAATATATATCCCACGGGGGTAAAATTGAAAAAAGTTGAACAAATTTTTTTTTGGACTTAGTCATTTTTCCGGCATTTATCAGACTTTCAGATAGGGGAAATGTCAGTGAGCGTTCCGATTTCAGTTCCAGAGCAATTCGCCCAATGAGTCCTTGATATTTAGTCGTTTTCAGCCAATTTTCTGGATTTTTGAAAATTTCACTTTTTTGTGAAAATATCCACTAAACGAGGGAATAATATGTGTGAGGGTACCCCAGGAGTTTTCCAAATGTGTGTGGGTAGAATATATATCCCACGGGGTAAAATTGAAAAAAGTTGAAAAAATTTTTTTTTTGGACTTAGTCATTTTTCCGCCGTTTATCAGACTTTCAGATAGGGGAAATGTCAGTGAGCGTTCCGATTTCAGTTCTAGAGCGATTCGCCCAATGAGTCCTTGATATTTAGTCGTTTTCAGCCAATTTTCTGGATTTTTGAAAATTTCACTTTTTTGTGAAAATATCCACTAAATGAGGGAATAATATGTGTGAGGGTACCCCAGGAGAGTTCCAAATGTGTGTGGGTAGAATATATATCCCACGGGGATAAAATTGAAAAAAGTTAAAAAAATTTTTTTTTTAGACTTAGTCATTTTTCCGGCGTTTATCAGACTTTCAGATAGGGGAAATGTCAGTGAGCGTTCCGATTTCAGTTCCAGAGCGATTCGCCCAATGAGTCCTTGATATTTAGTCATTTTCAGCCAATTTTCTGGATTTTTGAAAATTTCACTTTTTTGTGAAAATATCCACTAAATGAGGGAATAATATGTGTGAGGGTACCCCAGGAGAGTTCCAAATGTGTGTGGGTAGAATATATATCCCACGGGGTAAAATTGAAAAAAGTTGAAAAAAAATTTTTTTGGGACTTAGTCATTTTTCCGGCGTTTATCAGACTTTCAGATAGGGGAAATGTCAGTGAGCGTTCCGATTTCAGTTCCAGAGCAATTCGCCCAATGAGTCCTTGATATTTAGTCGTTTTCAGCCAATTTTCTGGATTTTTGAAAATTTCACTTTTTTGTAAAAATATCCACTAAATGAGGGAATAATATGTGTGAGAGTACCACAGGAGAGTTCCAAATGTGTGTGGGTAGAATATATATCCCACGGGGGTAAAATTGAAAAAAGTTGAACAAATTTTTTTTTGGACTTAGTCATTTTTCCGGCATTTATCAGACTTTCAGATAGGGGAAATGTCAGTGAGCGTTCCGATTTCAGTTCCAGAGCAATTCGCCCAATGAGTCCTTGATATTTAGTCGTTTTCAGCCAATTTTCTGGATTTTTGAAAATTTCACTTTTTTGTGAAAATATCCACTAAACGAGGGAATAATATGTGTGAGGGTACCCCAGGAGTTTTCCAAATGTGTGTGGGTAGAATATATATCCCACGGGGTAAAATTGAAAAAAGTTGAAAAAAATTTTTTTTTGGACTTAGTCATTTTTCCGCCGTTTATCAGACTTTCAGATAGGGGAAATGTCAGTGAGCGTTCCGATTTCAGTTCTAGAGCGATTCGCCCAATGAGTCCTTGATATTTAGTCGTTTTCAGCCAATTTTCTGGATTTTTGAAAATTTCACTTTTTTGTGAAAATATCCACTAAATGAGGGAATAATATGTGTGAGGGTACCCCAGGAGAGTTCCAAATGTGTGTGGGTAGAATATATATCCCACGGGGATAAAATTGAAAAAAGTTAAAAAAATTTTTTTTTTAGACTTAGTCATTTTTCCGGCGTTTATCAGACTTTCAGATAGGGGAAATGTCAGTGAGCGTTCCGATTTCAGTTCCAGAGCGATTCGCCCAATGAGTCCTTGATATTTAGTCATTTTCAGCCAATTTTCTGGATTTTTGAAAATTTCACTTTTTTGTGAAAATATCCACTAAATGAGGGAATAATATGTGTGAGGGTACCCCAGGAGAGTTCCAAATGTGTGTGGGTAGAATATATATCCCACGGGGTAAAATTGAAAAAAGTTGAAAAAAAATTTTTTTGGGACTTAGTCATTTTTCCGGCGTTTATCAGACTTTCAGATAGGGGAAATGTCAGTGAGCGTTCCGATTTCAGTTCCAGAGCAATTCGCCCAATGAGTCCTTGATATTTAGTCGTTTTCAGCCAATTTTCTGGATTTTTGAAAATTTCACTTTTTTGTGAAAATATCCACTAAATGAGGGAATAATATGTGTGAGAGTACCACAGGAGAGTTCCAAATGTGTGTGGGTAGAATATATATCCCACGGGGGTAAAATTGAAAAAAGTTGAACAAATTTTTTTTTGGACTTAGTCATTTTTCCGGCATTTATCAGACTTTCAGATAGGGGAAATGTCAGTGAGCGTTCCGATTTCAGTTCCAGAGCAATTCGCCCAATGAGTCCTTGATATTTAGTCGTTTTCAGCCAATTTTCTGGATTTTTGAAAATTTCACTTTTTTGTGAAAATATCCACTAAACGAGGGAATAATATGTGTGAGGGTACCCCAGGAGTTTTCCAAATGTGTGTGGGTAGAATATATATCCCACGGGGTAAAATTGAAAAAAGTTGAAAAAAATTTTTTTTTGGACTTAGTCATTTTTCCGCCGTTTATCAGACTTTCAGATAGGGGAAATGTCAGTGAGCGTTCCGATTTCAGTTCTAGAGCGATTCGCCCAATGAGTCCTTGATATTTAGTCGTTTTCAGCCAATTTTCTGGATTTTTGAAAATTTCACTTTTTTGTGAAAATATCCACTAAATGAGGGAATAATATGTGTGAGGGTACCCCAGGAGAGTTCCAAATGTGTGTGGGTAGAATATATATCCCACGGGGATAAAATTGAAAAAAGTTAAAAAAATTTTTTTTTTAGACTTAGTCATTTTTCCGGCGTTTATCAGACTTTCAGATAGGGGAAATGTCAGTGAGCGTTCCGATTTCAGTTCCAGAGCGATTCGCCCAATGAGTCCTTGATATTTAGTCATTTTCAGCCAATTTTCTGGATTTTTGAAAATTTCACTTTTTTGTGAAAATATCCACTAAATGAGGGAATAATATGTGTGAGGGTACCCCAGGAGAGTTCCAAATGTGTGTGGGTAGAATATATATCCCACGGGGTAAAATTGAAAAAAGTTGAAAAAAAATTTTTTTGGGACTTAGTCATTTTTCCGGCGTTTATCAGACTTTCAGATAGGGGAAATGTCAGTGAGCGTTCCGATTTCAGTTCCAGAGCAATTCGCCCAATGAGTCCTTGATATTTAGTCGTTTTCAGCCAATTTTCTGGATTTTTGAAAATTTCACTTTTTTGTGAAAATATCCACTAAATGAGGGAATAATATGTGTGAGAGTACCACAGGAGAGTTCCAAATGTGTGTGGGTAGAATATATATCCCACGGGGGTAAAATTGAAAAAAGTTGAACAAATTTTTTTTTGGACTTAGTCATTTTTCCGGCATTTATCAGACTTTCAGATAGGGGAAATGTCAGTGAGCGTTCCGATTTCAGTTCCAGAGCAATTCGCCCAATGAGTCCTTGATATTTAGTCGTTTTCAGCCAATTTTCTGGATTTTTGAAAATTTCACTTTTTTGTGAAAATATCCACTAAACGAGGGAATAATATGTGTGAGGGTACCCCAGGAGTTTTCCAAATGTGTGTGGGTAGAATATATATCCCACGGGGTAAAATTGAAAAAAGTTGAAAAAAATTTTTTTTTGGACTTAGTCATTTTTCCGCCGTTTATCAGACTTTCAGATAGGGGAAATGTCAGTGAGCGTTCCGATTTCAGTTCTAGAGCGATTCGCCCAATGAGTCCTTGATATTTAGTCGTTTTCAGCCAATTTTCTGGATTTTTGAAAATTTCACTTTTTTGTGAAAATATCCACTAAATGAGGGAATAATATGTGTGAGGGTACCCCAGGAGAGTTCCAAATGTGTGTGGGTAGAATATATATCCCACGGGGATAAAATTGAAAAAAGTTAAAAAAATTTTTTTTTTAGACTTAGTCATTTTTCCGGCGTTTATCAGACTTTCAGATAGGGGAAATGTCAGTGAGCGTTCCGATTTCAGTTCCAGAGCGATTCGCCCAATGAGTCCTTGATATTTAGTCATTTTCAGCCAATTTTCTGGATTTTTGAAAATTTCACTTTTTTGTGAAAATATCCACTAAATGAGGGAATAATATGTGTGAGGGTACCCCAGGAGAGTTCCAAATGTGTGTGGGTAGAATATATATCCCACGGGGTAAAATTGAAAAAAGTTGAAAAAAAATTTTTTTGGGACTTAGTCATTTTTCCGGCGTTTATCAGACTTTCAGATAGGGGAAATGTCAGTGAGCGTTCCGATTTCAGTTCCAGAGCAATTCGCCCAATGAGTCCTTGATATTTAGTCGTTTTCAGCCAATTTTCTGGATTTTTGAAAATTTCACTTTTTTGTGAAAATATCCACTAAATGAGGGAATAATATGTGTGAGAGTACCACAGGAGAGTTCCAAATGTGTGTGGGTAGAATATATATCCCACGGGGGTAAAATTGAAAAAAGTTGAACAAATTTTTTTTTGGACTTAGTCATTTTTCCGGCATTTATCAGACTTTCAGATAGGGGAAATGTCAGTGAGCGTTCCGATTTCAGTTCCAGAGCAATTCGCCCAATGAGTCCTTGATATTTAGTCGTTTTCAGCCAATTTTCTGGATTTTTGAAAATTTCACTTTTTTGTGAAAATATCCACTAAACGAGGGAATAATATGTGTGAGGGTACCCCAGGAGTTTTCCAAATGTGTGTGGGTAGAATATATATCCCACGGGGTAAAATTGAAAAAAGTTGAAAAAAATTTTTTTTTGGACTTAGTCATTTTTCCGCCGTTTATCAGACTTTCAGATAGGGGAAATGTCAGTGAGCGTTCCGATTTCAGTTCTAGAGCGATTCGCCCAATGAGTCCTTGATATTTAGTCGTTTTCAGCCAATTTTCTGGATTTTTGAAAATTTCACTTTTTTGTGAAAATATCCACTAAATGAGGGAATAATATGTGTGAGGGTACCCCAGGAGAGTTCCAAATGTGTGTGGGTAGAATATATATCCCACGGGGATAAAATTGAAAAAAGTTAAAAAAATTTTTTTTTTAGACTTAGTCATTTTTCCGGCGTTTATCAGACTTTCAGATAGGGGAAATGTCAGTGAGCGTTCCGATTTCAGTTCCAGAGCGATTCGCCCAATGAGTCCTTGATATTTAGTCATTTTCAGCCAATTTTCTGGATTTTTGAAAATTTCACTTTTTTGTGAAAATATCCACTAAATGAGGGAATAATATGTGTGAGGGTACCCCAGGAGAGTTCCAAATGTGTGTGGGTAGAATATATATCCCACGGGGTAAAATTGAAAAAAGTTGAAAAAAAATTTTTTTGGGACTTAGTCATTTTTCCGGCGTTTATCAGACTTTCAGATAGGGGAAATGTCAGTGAGCGTTCCGATTTCAGTTCCAGAGCAATTCGCCCAATGAGTCCTTGATATTTAGTCGTTTTCAGCCAATTTTCTGGATTTTTGAAAATTTCACTTTTTTGTGAAAATATCCACTAAATGAGGGAATAATATGTGTGAGAGTACCACAGGAGAGTTCCAAATGTGTGTGGGTAGAATATATATCCCACGGGGGTAAAATTGAAAAAAGTTGAACAAATTTTTTTTTGGACTTAGTCATTTTTCCGGCATTTATCAGACTTTCAGATAGGGGAAATGTCAGTGAGCGTTCCGATTTCAGTTCCAGAGCAATTCGCCCAATGAGTCCTTGATATTTAGTCGTTTTCAGCCAATTTTCTGGATTTTTGAAAATTTCACTTTTTTGTGAAAATATCCACTAAACGAGGGAATAATATGTGTGAGGGTACCCCAGGAGTTTTCCAAATGTGTGTGGGTAGAATATATATCCCACGGGGTAAAATTGAAAAAAGTTGAAAAAAATTTTTTTTTGGACTTAGTCATTTTTCCGCCGTTTATCAGACTTTCAGATAGGGGAAATGTCAGTGAGCGTTCCGATTTCAGTTCTAGAGCGATTCGCCCAATGAGTCCTTGATATTTAGTCGTTTTCAGCCAATTTTCTGGATTTTTGAAAATTTCACTTTTTTGTGAAAATATCCACTAAATGAGGGAATAATATGTGTGAGGGTACCCCAGGAGAGTTCCAAATGTGTGTGGGTAGAATATATATCCCACGGGGATAAAATTGAAAAAAGTTAAAAAAATTTTTTTTTTAGACTTAGTCATTTTTCCGGCGTTTATCAGACTTTCAGATAGGGGAAATGTCAGTGAGCGTTCCGATTTCAGTTCCAGAGCGATTCGCCCAATGAGTCCTTGATATTTAGTCATTTTCAGCCAATTTTCTGGATTTTTGAAAATTTCACTTTTTTGTGAAAATATCCACTAAATGAGGGAATAATATGTGTGAGGGTACCCCAGGAGAGTTCCAAATGTGTGTGGGTAGAATATATATCCCACGGGGTAAAATTGAAAAAAGTTGAAAAAAAATTTTTTTGGGACTTAGTCATTTTTCCGGCGTTTATCAGACTTTCAGATAGGGGAAATGTCAGTGAGCGTTCCGATTTCAGTTCCAGAGCAATTCGCCCAATGAGTCCTTGATATTTAGTCGTTTTCAGCCAATTTTCTGGATTTTTGAAAATTTCACTTTTTTGTGAAAATATCCACTAAATGAGGGAATAATATGTGTGAGAGTACCACAGGAGAGTTCCAAATGTGTGTGGGTAGAATATATATCCCACGGGGGTAAAATTGAAAAAAGTTGAACAAATTTTTTTTTGGACTTAGTCATTTTTCCGGCATTTATCAGACTTTCAGATAGGGGAAATGTCAGTGAGCGTTCCGATTTCAGTTCCAGAGCAATTCGCCCAATGAGTCCTTGATATTTAGTCGTTTTCAGCCAATTTTCTGGATTTTTGAAAATTTCACTTTTTTGTGAAAATATCCACTAAACGAGGGAATAATATGTGTGAGGGTACCCCAGGAGTTTTCCAAATGTGTGTGGGTAGAATATATATCCCACGGGGTAAAATTGAAAAAAGTTGAAAAAAATTTTTTTTTGGACTTAGTCATTTTTCCGCCGTTTATCAGACTTTCAGATAGGGGAAATGTCAGTGAGCGTTCCGATTTCAGTTCTAGAGCGATTCGCCCAATGAGTCCTTGATATTTAGTCGTTTTCAGCCAATTTTCTGGATTTTTGAAAATTTCACTTTTTTGTGAAAATATCCACTAAATGAGGGAATAATATGTGTGAGGGTACCCCAGGAGAGTTCCAAATGTGTGTGGGTAGAATATATATCCCACGGGGATAAAATTGAAAAAAGTTAAAAAAATTTTTTTTTTAGACTTAGTCATTTTTCCGGCGTTTATCAGACTTTCAGATAGGGGAAATGTCAGTGAGCGTTCCGATTTCAGTTCCAGAGCGATTCGCCCAATGAGTCCTTGATATTTAGTCATTTTCAGCCAATTTTCTGGATTTTTGAAAATTTCACTTTTTTGTGAAAATATCCACTAAATGAGGGAATAATATGTGTGAGGGTACCCCAGGAGAGTTCCAAATGTGTGTGGGTAGAATATATATCCCACGGGGTAAAATTGAAAAAAGTTGAAAAAAAATTTTTTTGGGACTTAGTCATTTTTCCGGCGTTTATCAGACTTTCAGATAGGGGAAATGTCAGTGAGCGTTCCGATTTCAGTTCCAGAGCAATTCGCCCAATGAGTCCTTGATATTTAGTCGTTTTCAGCCAATTTTCTGGATTTTTGAAAATTTCACTTTTTTGTGAAAATATCCACTAAATGAGGGAATAATATGTGTGAGAGTACCACAGGAGAGTTCCAAATGTGTGTGGGTAGAATATATATCCCACGGGGGTAAAATTGAAAAAAGTTGAACAAATTTTTTTTTGGACTTAGTCATTTTTCCGGCATTTATCAGACTTTCAGATAGGGGAAATGTCAGTGAGCGTTCCGATTTCAGTTCCAGAGCAATTCGCCCAATGAGTCCTTGATATTTAGTCGTTTTCAGCCAATTTTCTGGATTTTTGAAAATTTCACTTTTTTGTGAAAATATCCACTAAACGAGGGAATAATATGTGTGAGGGTACCCCAGGAGTTTTCCAAATGTGTGTGGGTAGAATATATATCCCACGGGGTAAAATTGAAAAAAGTTGAAAAAAATTTTTTTTTGGACTTAGTCATTTTTCCGCCGTTTATCAGACTTTCAGATAGGGGAAATGTCAGTGAGCGTTCCGATTTCAGTTCTAGAGCGATTCGCCCAATGAGTCCTTGATATTTAGTCGTTTTCAGCCAATTTTCTGGATTTTTGAAAATTTCACTTTTTTGTGAAAATATCCACTAAATGAGGGAATAATATGTGTGAGGGTACCCCAGGAGAGTTCCAAATGTGTGTGGGTAGAATATATATCCCACGGGGATAAAATTGAAAAAAGTTAAAAAAATTTTTTTTTTAGACTTAGTCATTTTTCCGGCGTTTATCAGACTTTCAGATAGGGGAAATGTCAGTGAGCGTTCCGATTTCAGTTCCAGAGCGATTCGCCCAATGAGTCCTTGATATTTAGTCATTTTCAGCCAATTTTCTGGATTTTTGAAAATTTCACTTTTTTGTGAAAATATCCACTAAATGAGGGAATAATATGTGTGAGGGTACCCCAGGAGAGTTCCAAATGTGTGTGGGTAGAATATATATCCCACGGGGTAAAATTGAAAAAAGTTGAAAAAAAATTTTTTTGGGACTTAGTCATTTTTCCGGCGTTTATCAGACTTTCAGATAGGGGAAATGTCAGTGAGCGTTCCGATTTCAGTTCCAGAGCAATTCGCCCAATGAGTCCTTGATATTTAGTCGTTTTCAGCCAATTTTCTGGATTTTTGAAAATTTCACTTTTTTGTGAAAATATCCACTAAATGAGGGAATAATATGTGTGAGAGTACCACAGGAGAGTTCCAAATGTGTGTGGGTAGAATATATATCCCACGGGGGTAAAATTGAAAAAAGTTGAACAAATTTTTTTTTGGACTTAGTCATTTTTCCGGCATTTATCAGACTTTCAGATAGGGGAAATGTCAGTGAGCGTTCCGATTTCAGTTCCAGAGCAATTTGCCCAATGAGTCCTTGATATTTAGTCGTTTTCAGCCAATTTTCTGGATTTTTGAAAATTTCACTTTTTTGTGAAAATATCCACTAAACGAGGGAATAATATGTGTGAGGGTACCCCAGGAGTTTTCCAAATGTGTGTGGGTAGAATATATATCCCACGGGGTAAAATTGAAAAAAGTTGAAAAAAATTTTTTTTTGGACTTAGTCATTTTTCCGCCGTTTATCAGACTTTCAGATAGGGGAAATGTCAGTGAGCGTTCCGATTTCAGTTCCAGAGCGATTCGCCCAATGAGTCCTTGATATTTAGTCGTTTTCAGCCAATTTTCTGGATTTTTGAAAATTTCACTTTTTTGTGAAAATATCCACTAAATGAGGGAATAATATGTGTGAGGGTACCCCAGGAGAGTTCCAATTGTGTGTGGGTAAAATATATATCCAACGGGGGTAAAATTGAAAAAAGTTAAAAAAAATTTTTTTTTGGACTTAGTCATTTTTCCGGCGTTGATCAGACTTTCAGATAGGGGAAATGTGAGTGAGCATTACGATTTCAGTTCCAGAGCGATTCGCCCAATGAGTCCTTGATATTTAGTCGTTTTCAGCCAATTTTCTGGATTTTTGAAAATTTCACTTTTTTGTGAAAATATCCACTAAATGAGGGAATAATATGTGTGAGGGTACCCCAGGAGAGTTCCAAATGTGTGTGGGTAGAATATATATCCCACGGGGATAAAATTGAAAAAAGTTGAACAAATTTTTTTTTGGACTTAGTCATTTTTCCGGCGTTTATCAGACTTTCAGATAGGGGAAATGTCAGTGAGCGTTCCGATTTCAGTTCCAGAGCGATTCGCCCAATGAGTCCTTGATATTTAGTCATTTTCAGCCAATTTTCTGGATTTTTGAAAATTTCACTTTTTTGTGAAAATATCCACTAAATGAGGGAATAATATGTGTGAGGGTACCCCAGGAGAGTTCCAAATGTGTGTGGGTAGAATATATATCCCACGGGGTAAAATTGAAAAAAGTTGAAAAAAAATTTTTTTGGGACTTAGTCATTTTTCCGGCGTTTATCAGACTTTCAGATGGGGGAAATGTCAGTGAGCGTTCCGATTTCAGTTCCAGAGCAATTCGCCCAATGAGTCCTTGATATTTAGTCGTTTTCAGCCAATTTTCTGGATTTTTGAAAATTTCACTTTTTTGTGAAAATATCCACTAAATGAGGGAATAATATGTGTGAGGGTACCACAGGAGAGTTCCAAATGTGTGTGGGTAGAATATATATCCCACGGGGGTAAAATTGAAAAAAGTTGAACAAATTTTTTTTTGGACTTAGTCATTTTTCCGGCATTTATCAGACTTTCAGATAGGGGAAATGTCAGTGAGCGTTCCGATTTCAGTTCCAGAGCAATTCGCCCAATGAGTCCTTGATATTTAGTCGTTTTCAGCCAATTTTCTGGATTTTTGAAAATTTCACTTTTTTGTGAAAATATCCACTAAACGAGGGAATAATATGTGTGAGGGTACCCCAGGAGTTTTCCAAATGTGTGTGGGTAGAATATATATCCCACGGGGTAAAATTGAAAAAAGTTGAAAAAAATTTTTTTTTGGACTTAGTCATTTTTCCGCCGTTTATCAGACTTTCAGATAGGGGAAATGTCAGTGAGCGTTCCGATTTCAGTTCCAGAGCGATTCGCCCAATGAGTCCTTGATATTTAGTCGTTTTCAGCCAATTTTCTGGATTTTTGAAAATTTCACTTTTTTGTGAAAATATCCACTAAATGAGGGAATAATATGTGTGAGGGTACCCCAGGAGAGTTCCAATTGTGTGTGGGTAAAATATATATCCAACGGGGGTAAAATTGAAAAAAGTTTAAAAAAATTTTTTTTTGGACTTAGTCATTTTTCCGGCGTTTATCAGACTTTCAGATAGGGGAAATGTGAGTGAGCATTACGATTTCAGTTCCAGAGCGATTCGCCCAATGAGTCCTTGATATTTAGTCGTTTTCAGCCAATTTTCTGGATTTTTGAAAATTTCACTTTTTTGTGAAAATATCCACTAAATGAGGGAATAATATGTGTGAGGGTACCCCAGGAGAGTTCCAAATGTGTGTGGGTAGAATATATATCCCACGGGGATAAAATTGAAAAAAGTTGAACAAATTTTTTTTTGGACTTAGTCATTTTTCCGGCGTTTATCAGACTTTCAGATAGGGGAAATGTCAGTGAGCGTTCCGATTTCAGTTCCAGAGCGATTCGCCCAATGAGTCCTTGATATTTAGTCATTTTCAGCCAATTTTCTGGATTTTTGAAAATTTCACTTTTTTGTGAAAATATCCACTAAATGAGGGAATAATATGTGTGAGGGTACCGCAGGAGAGTTCCAAATGTGTGTGGGTAGAATATATATCCCACGGGGTAAAATTGAAAAAAGTTGAAAAAAAATTTTTTTGGGACTTAGTCATTTTTCCGGCGTTTATCAGACTTTCAGATAGGGGAAATGTCAGTGAGCGTTCCGATTTCAGTTCCAGAGCAATTCGCCCAATGAGTCCTTGATATTTAGTCGTTTTCAGCCAATTTTCTGGATTTTTGAAAATTTCACTTTTTTGTGAAAATATCCACTAAATGAGGGAATAATATGTGTGAGGGTACCCCAGGAGAGTTCCAATTGTGTGTGGGTAAAATATATATCCCACGGGGGTAAAATTGAAAAAAGTTTAAAAAAATTTTTTTTTGGACTTAGTCATTTTTCCGGCGTTTATCAGACTTTCAGATAGGGGAAATGTGAGTGAGCATTCCGATTTCAGTTCCAGAGCGATTCGCCCAAGGAGTCCTTGATATTTAGTCGTTTTCAGCCAATTTTCTGGATTTTTGAAAATTTCACTTTTTTGTGAAAATATCCACTAAATGAGGGAATAATATGTGTGAGGGTACCCCAGGAGAGTTCCAAATGTGTGTGGGTAGAATATATATCCCACGGGGATAAAATTGAAAAAAGTTAAAAAAATTTTTTTTTTAGACTTAGTCATTTTTCCGGCGTTTATCAGACTTTCAGATAGGGGAAATGTCAGTGAGCATTCCGATTTCAGTTCCAGAGCGATTCGCCCAATGAGTCCTTGATATTTAGTCATTTTCAGCCAATTTTCTGGATTTTTGAAAATTTCACTTTTTTGTGAAAATATCCACTAAATGAGGGAATAATATGTGTGAGGGTACCCCAGGAGAGTTCCAAATGTGTGTGGGTAGAATATATATCCCACGGGGGTAAAATTGAAAAAAGTTGAACAAATTTTTTTTTGGACTTAGTCATTTTTCCGGCGTTTATCAGACTTTCAGATAGGGGAAATGTCAGTGAGCGTTCCGATTTCAGTTCCAGAGCGATTCGCCCAATGAGTCCTTGATATTTAGTCATTTTCAACCAATTTTCTGGATTTTTGAAAATTTCACTTTTTTGTGAAAATATCCACTAAATGAGGGAATAATATGTGTGAGGGTACCCCAGGAGAGTTCCAAATGTGTGTGGGTAGAATATATATCCCACGGGGTAAAATTGAAAAAAGTTGAAAAAAAATTTTTTTGGGACTTAGTCATTTTTCCGGCGTTTATCAGACTTTCAGATAGGGGAAATGTCAGTGAGCGTTCCGATTTCAGTTCCAGAGCGATTCGCCCAATGAGTCCTTGATATTTAGTCATTTTCAGCCAATTTTCTGGATTTTTGAAAATTTCACTTTTTTGTGAAAATATCCACTAAATGAGGGAATAATATGTGTGAGGGTACCCCAGGAGAGTTCCAAATGTGTGTGGGTAGAAAATATATCCCACGGGGTAAAATTGAAAAAAGTTGAAAAAAAATTTTTTGGGGACTTAGTCATTTTTCCGGCGTTTATCAGACTTTCAGATAGGGGAAATGTCAGTGAGCGTTCCGATTTCAGTTCCAGAGCAATTCGCCCAATGAGTCCTTGATATTTAGTCGTTTTCAGCCAATTTTCTGGATTTTTGAAAATTTCACTTTTTTGTGAAAATATCCACTAAATGAGGGAATAATATGTGTGAGGGTACCCCAGGAGAGTTCCAAATGTGTGTGGGTAGAATATATATCCCACGGGGATAAAATTGAAAAAAGTTAAAAAAATTTTTTTTTTAGACTTAGTCATTTTTCCGGCGTTTATCAGACTTTCAGACAGGGGAAATGTCAGTGAGCATTCCGATTTCAGTTCCAGAGCGATTCGCCCAATGAGTCCTTGATATTTAGTCATTTTCAGCCAATTTTCTGGATTTTTGAAAATTTCACTTTTTTGTGAAAATATCCACTAAATGAGGGAATAATATGTGTGAGGGTACCCCAGGAGAGTTCCAAATGTGTGTGGGTAGAATATATATCCCACGGGGGTAAAATTGAAAAAAGTTGAACAAATTTTTTTTTGGACTTAGTCATTTTTCCGGCATTTATCAGAATTTCAGATAGGGGAAATGTCAGTGAGCGTTCCGATTTCAGTTCCAGAGCAATTCGCCCAATGAGTCCTTGATATTTAGTCGTTTTCAGCCAATTTTCTGGATTTTTGAAAATTTCACTTTTTTGTGAAAATATCCACTAAACGAGGGAATAATATGTGTGAGGGTACCCCAGGAGTGTTCCAAATGTGTGTGGGTAGAATATATATCCCACGGGGTAAAATTGAAAAAATTGAAAAAAATTTTTTTTTGGACTTAGTCATTTTTCCGCCGTTTATCAGACTTTCAGATAGGGGAAATGTCAGTGAGCGTTCCGATTTCAGTTCCAGAGCGATTCGCCCAATGAGTCCTTGATATTTAGTCGTTTTCAGCCAATTTTCTGGATTTTTGAAAATTTCACTTTTTTGTGAAAATATCCACTAAATGAGGGAATAATATGTGTGAGGGTACCCCAGGAGAGTTCCAATTGTGTGTGGGTAAAATATATATCCCACGGGGGTAAAATTGAAAAAAGTTTAAAAAAATTTTTTTTTGGACTTAGTCATTTTTCCGGCGTTTATCAGACTTTCAGATAGGGGAAATGTGAGTGAGCATTACGATTTCAGTTCCAGAGCGATTCGCCCAATGAGTCCTTGATATTTAGTCGTTTTCAGCCAATTTTCTGGATTTTTGAAAATTTCACTTTTTTGTGAAAATATCCACTAAATGAGGGAATAATATGTGTGAGGGTACCCCAGGAGAGTTCCAAATGTGTGTGGGTAGAATATATATCCCACGGGGATAAAATTGAAAAAAGTTGAACAAATATTTTTTTGGACTTAGTCATTTTTCCGGCGTTTATCAGACTTTCAGATAGGGGAAATGTCAGTGAGCGTTCCGATTTCAGTTCCAGAGCGATTCGCCCAATGAGTCCTTGATATTTAGTCATTTTCAGCCAATTTTCTGGATTTTTGAAAATTTCACTTTTTTGTGAAAATATCCACTAAATGAGGGAATAATATGTGTGAGGGTACCCCAGGAGAGTTCCAAATGTGTGTGGGTAGAATATATATCCCACGGGGTAAAATTGAAAAAAGTTGAAAAAAAATTTTTTTGGGACTTAGTCATTTTTCCGGCGTTTATCAGACCTTCAGATAGGGGAAATGTCAGTGAGCGTTCCGATTTCAGTTCCAGAGCAATTCGCCCAATGAGTCCTTGATATTTAGTCGTTTTCAGCCAATTTTCTGGATTTTTGAAAATTTCACTTTTTTGTGAAAATATCCACTAAATGAGGGAATAATATGTGTGAGGGTACCCCAGGAGAGTTCCAAATGTGTGTGGGTAGAATATATATCCCACGGGGTAAAATTGAAAAAAGTTGAAAAAAAATTTTTTTGGGACTTAGTCATTTTTCCGGCGTTTATCAGACTTTCAGATAGGGGAAATGTCAGTGAGCGTTCCGATTTCAGTTCCAGAGCAATTCGCCCAATGAGTCCTTGATATTTAGTCGTTTTCAGCCAATTTTCTGGATTTTTGAAAATTTCGCTTTTTTGTGAAAATATCCACTAAACGAGGGAATAATATGTGTGAGGGTACCCCAGGAGTGTTCCAAATGTGTGTGGGTAGAATATATATCCTACGGGGTAAAATTGAAAAAAGTTGAAAAAAATTTTTTTTTGGACTTAGTCATTTTTCCGCCGTTTATCAGACTTTCAGATAGGGGAAATGTCAGTGAGCGTTCCGATTTCAGTTCCAAAGCGATTCGCCCAATGAGTCCTTGATATTTAGTCGTTTTCAGCCAATTTTCTGGATTTTTGAAAATTTCACTTTTTTGTGAAAATATCCACGAAATGAGGGAATAATATGTGTGAGGGTTCCCCAGGAGAGTTCCAAATGTGTGTGGGTAGAATATATATCCCACGGGGGTAAAATTGAAAAAAGTTTAAAAAATTTTTTTTTGGACTTAGTCATTTTTCCGGCGTTTATCAGACTTTCAGATAGGGGAAATGTCAGTGAGCGTTCCGATTTCAGTTCCAGAGCGATTCGCCCAATGAGTCCTTGATATTTAGTCATTTTCGGCCAATTTTCTGGATTTTTGAAAATTTCACTTTTTTGTGAAAATATCCACTAAATGAGGGAATAATATGTGTGAGGGTACCCCAGGAGAGTTCCAAATGTGTGTGGGTAGAATATATATCCCACGGGGATAAAATTGAAAAAAGTTGAACAAATTTTTTTTTTAGACTTAGTCATTTTTCCGGCGTTTATCAGACTTTCAGATAGGGGAAATGTCAGTGAGCATTCCGATTTCAGTTCCAGAGTGATTCGCCCAATGAGTCCTTGATATTTAGTCATTTTCAGCCAATTTTCTGGATTTTTGAAAATTTCACTTTTTTGTGAAAATATCCACTAAATGAGGGAATAATATGTGTGAGGGTACCACAGGAGAGTTCCAAATGTGTGTGGGTAGAATATATATCCCACGGGGTAAAATTGAAAAAAGTTGAAAAAAAAATTTTTTTGGACTTAGTCATTTTTCCGGCGTTTATCAGACTTTCAGATAGGGGAAATGTCAGTGAGCATTCCGATTTCAGTTCCAGAGCAATTCGCCCAATTAGTCCTGGATTTTTGAAAATTTCACTTTTTTGTGAAAATATCCACTAAATGAGGGAATAATATGTGTGAGGGTACCCCAGGAGAGTTCCAAATGTGTGTGGGTAGAATATATATCCCACGGGGGTAAAATTGAAAAAAGTTGAACAAATTTTTTTTTGGACTGTCATTTTTCCGGCGTTTATCAGACTTTCAGATAGGGGAAATGTCAGTGAGCATTCCGATTTCAGTTCCAGAATGATTCGCCCAATGAGTCCTTGATATTTAGTAATTTTCAGCCAATTTTCTGGATTTTTGAAAATTTCACTTTTTTGTGAAAATATCCACTAAATGAGGGAATAATATGTGTGAGGGTACCCCAGGAGAGTTCCAAATGTGTGTGGGTAGAATATATATCCCACGGGGTAAAATTGAAAAAAGTTGAAAAAAAAATTTTTTTGGACTTAGTCATTTTTCCGGCGTTTATCAGACTTTCAGATAGGGGAAATGTCAGTGAGCATTCCGATTTCAGTTCCAGAGCAATTCGCCCAATGAGTCCTGGATTTTTGAAAATTTCACTTTTTTGTGAAAATATCCACTAAATGAGGGAATAATATGTGTGAGGGTACCCCAGGAGAGTTCCAAATGTGTGTGGGTAGAATATATATCCCACGGGGGTAAAATTGAAAAAAGTTGAACAAATTTTTTTTTGGACTTAGTCATTTTTCCGGCGTTTATCAGACTTTCAGATAGGGGAAATGTCAGTGAGCGTTCCGATTTCAGTTCCAGAGCGATTCGCCCAATGAGTCCTTGATATTTAGTCGTTTTCAGCCAATTTTCTGGATTTTTGAAAATTTCACTTTTTTGTGAAAATATCCACTAAATGAGGGAATAATATGTGTGAGGGTACCCCAGGAGAGTTCCAAATGTGTGTGGGTAGAATATATATATATCCCACGGGGGTAAAATTGAAAAAAGTTGAAAAAAATTTTTTTTTGGACTTAGTCATTTTTCCGGCGTTTATCAGACTTTCAGATAGGGGAAATGTGAGTGAGCATTACGATTTCAGTTCCAGAGCGATTCGCCCAATGAGTCCTTGATATTTAGTCGTTTTCAGCCAATTTTCTGGATTTTTGAAAATTTCACTTTTTTGGGAAAATATCCACTAAATGAGGGAATAATATGTGTGAGGGTACCCCAGGAGAGTTCCAAATGTGTGTGGGTAGAATATATATCCCACAGGGATAAAATTGAAAAAAGTTGAACAAATTTTTTTTTGGACTTAGTCATTTTTCCGGCGTTTATCAGACTTTCAGATAGGGGAAATGTCAGTGAGCGTTCCGATTTCAGTTCCAGAGTGATTCGCCCAATGAGTCCTTGATATTTAGTCATTTTCAGCCAATTTTCTGGATTTTTGAAAATTTCACTTTTTTGGGAAAATATCCACTAAATGAGGGAATAATATGTGTGAGGGTACCCCAGGAGAGTTCCAAATGTGTGTGGGTAGAATATATATCCCACAGGGATAAAATTGAAAAAAGTTGAACAAATTTTTTTTGGACTTAGTCATTTTTCAGGCGTTTATCAGACTTTCAGATAGGGGAAATGTCAGTGAGCGTTCCGATTTCAGTTCCAGAGCGATTCGCCCATTGAGTCCTTGATATTTAGTCATTTTCAGCCAATTTTCTGGATTTTTGAAAATTTCACTTTTTTGTGAAAATATCCACTAAATGAGGGAATAATATGTGTGAGGGTACCCCAGGAGAGTTCCAAATGTGTGTGGGTAGAATATATATCCCACGGAGTAAAATTGAAAAAAGTTGAAAAAAAAATTTTTTTTCGACTTAGTCATTTTTCAGGCGTTTATCAGACTTTCAGATAGGGGAAATGTCAGTGAGCGTTCCGATTTCAGTTCCAGAGCGATTCGCCCATTGAGTCCTTGATATTTAGTCATTTTCAGCCAATTTTCTGGATTTTTGAAAATTTCACTTTTTTGTGAAAATATCCACTAAATGAGGGAATAATATGTGTGAGGGTACCCCAGGAGAGTTCCAAATGTGTGGGGGTAGAATATATATCCCACGGGGGTAAAATTGAAAAAAGTTTAAAAAATTTTTTTTTGGACTTAGTCATTTTTCCGGCGTTTATCAGACTTTCAGATAGGGGAAATGTGAGTGAGCATTCCGATTTCAGTTCCAGAGCGATTCGCCCAATGAGTCCTTGATATTTAGTCGTTTTCAGCCAATTTTCTGGATTTTTGAAAATGTCACTTTTTTGTGAAAATATCCACTAAATGAGGGAATAATATGTGTGAGGGTACCCCAGGAGAGTTCCAAATGTGTGTGGGTAGAATATATATCCCACGGGGATAAAATTGAAAAAAGTTGAACAAATTTTTTTTTTAGACTTAGTAATTTTTCCGGCGTTTATCAGACTTTCAGATAGGGGAAATGTCAGTGAGCATTCCGATTTCAGTTCCAGAGCGATTCGCCCAATGAGTCCTTGATATTTAGTCATTTTCAGCCAATTTTCTGGATTTTTGAAAATTTCACTTTTTTGTGAAAATATCCACTAAATGAGGGAATAATATGTGTGAGGGTACCCCAGGAGAGTTCCAAATGTGTGTGGGTAGAATATATATCCCACGGGGGTAAAATTGAAAAAAGTTGAACAAATTTTTTTTTGGACTGTCATTTTTCCGGCGTTTATCAGACTTTCAGATAGGGGAAATGTCAGTGAGCATTCCGATTTCAGTTCCAGAGCAATTCGCCCAATGAGTCATGGATTTTTGAAAATTTCACTTTTTTGTGAAAATATCCACTAAATGAGGGAATAATATGTGTGAGGGTACCCCAGGAGAGTTCCAAATGTGTGTGGGTAGAATATATATCCCACGGGGGTAAAATTGAAAAAAGTTGAACAAATTTTTTTTTGGACTTAGTCATTTTTCCGGCGTTTATCAGACTTTCAGATAGGGGAAATGTCAGTGAGCGTTCCGATTTCAGTTCCAGAGCGATTCGGCCAATGAGTCCTTGATATTTAGTCGTTTTCAGCCAATTTTCTGGATTTTTGAAAATTTCACTTTTTTGTGAAAATATCCACTAAATGAGGGAATAATATGTGTGAGGGTACCCCAGGAGAGTTCCAAATGTGTGTGGGTAGAATATATATATATCCCACGGGGGTAAAATTGAAAAAAGTTGAAAAAAATTTTTTTTTGGACTTAGTCATTTTTCCGGCGTTTATCAGACTTTCAGATAGGGGAAATGTGAGTGAGCATTACGATTTCAGTTCCAGAGCGATTCGCCCAATGAGTCCTTGATATTTAGTCGTTTTCAGCCAATTTTCTGGATTTTTGAAAATTTCACTTTTTTGGGAAAATATCCACTAAATGAGGGAATAATATGTGTGAGGGTACCCCAGGAGAGTTCCAAATGTGTGTGGGTAGAATATATATCCCACAGGGATAAAATTGAAAAAAGTCGAACAAATTTTTTTTTGGACTTAGTCATTTTTCCGGCGTTTATCAGACTTTCAGATAGGGGAAATGTCAGTGAGCGTTCCGATTTCAGTTCCAGAGTGATTCGCCCAATGAGTCCTTGATATTTAGTCATTTTCAGCCAATTTTCTGGATTTTTGAAAATTTCACTTTTTTGTGAAAATATCCACTAAATGAGGGAATAATATGTGTGAGGGTACCCCAGGAGAGTTCCAAATGTGTGTGGGTAGAATATATATCCCACGGAGTAAAATTGAAAAAAGTTGAAAAAAAAATTTTTTTTGGACTTAGTCATTTTTCAGGCATTTATCAGACTTTCAGATAGGGGAAATGTCAGTGAGCGTTCCGATTTCAGTTCCAGAGCGATTCGCCCATTGAGTCCTTGATATTTAGTCATTTTCAGCCAATTTTCTGGATTTTTGAAAATTTCACTTTTTTGTGAAAATATCCACTAAATGAGGGAATAATATGTGTGAGGGTACCCCAGGAGAGTTCCAAATGTGTGTGGGTAGAATATATATCCCACGGGGGTAAAATTGAAAAAAGTTGAACAAATTTTTTTTTGGACTTAGTCATTTTTCCGGCGTTTATCAGACTTTCAGATAGGGGAAATGTCAGTGAGCGTTCCGATTTCAGTTCCAGAGCGATTCGCCCAATGAGTCCTTGATATTTAGTCATTTTCAGCCAATTTTCTGGATTTTTGAAAATTTCACTTTTTTGTGAAAATATCCACTAAATGAGGGAATAATATGTGTGAGGGTACCCCAGGAGAGTTCCAAATGTGTGTGGGTAGAATATATATCCCACGGAGTAAAATTGAAAAAAGTTGAAAAAAAAATTTTTTTTCGACTTAGTCATTTTTCAGGCGTTTATCAGACTTTCAGATAGGGGAAATGTCAGTGAGCGTTCCGATTTCAGTTCCAGAGCGATTCGACCATTGAGTCCTTGATATTTAGTCATTTTCAGCCAATTTTCTGGATTTTTGAAAATTTCACTTTTTTGTGAAAATATCCACTAAATGAGGGAATAATATGTGTGAGGGTACCCCAGGAGAGTTCCAAATGTGTGGGGGTAGAATATATATCCCACGGGGGTAAAATTGAAAAAAGTTTAAAAAATTTTTTTTTGGACTTAGTCATTTTTCCGGCGTTTATCAGACTTTCAGATAGGGGAAATGTGAGTGAGCATTCCGATTTCAGTTCCAGAGCGATTCGCCCAATGAGTCCTTGATATTTAGTCGTTTTCAGCCAATTTTCTGGATTTTTGAAAATGTCACTTTTTTGTGAAAATATCCACTAAATGAGGGAATAATATGTGTGAGGGTACCCCAGGAGAGTTCCAAATGTGTGTGGGTAGAATATATATCCCACGGGGATAAAAATGAAAAAAGTTGAACAAATTTTTTTTTTAGACTTAGTCATTTTTCCGGCGTTTATCAGACTTTCAGATAGGGGAAATGTCAGTGAGCATTCCGATTTCAGTTCCAGAGCGATTCGCCCAATGAGTCCTTGATATTTAGTCATTTTCAGCCAATTTTCTGGATTTTTGAAAATTTCACTTTTTTGTGAAAATATCCACTAAATGAGGGAATAATATGTGTGAGGGTACCCCAGGAGAGTTCCAAATGTGTGTGGGTAGAATATATATCCCACGGGGGTAAAATTGAAAAAAGTTGAACAAATTTTTTTTTGGACTTAGTCATTTTTCCGGCGTTTATCAGACTTTCAGATAGGGGAAATGTCAGTGAGCATTCCGATTTCAGTTCCAGAACGATTCGCCCAATGAGTCCTTGATATTTAGTCATTTTCAGCCAATTTTCTGGATTTTTGAAAATTTCACTTTTTTGTGAAAATATCCACTAAATGAGGGAATAATATGTGTGAGGGTACCCCAGGAGAGTTCCAAATGTGTGGGGGTAGAATATATATCCCACGGGGGTAAAATTGAAAAAAGTTTAAAAAATTTTTTTTTGGACTTAGTCATTTTTCCGGCGTTTATCAGACTTTCAGATAGGGGAAATGTGAGTGAGCATTCCGATTTCAGTTCCAGAGCGATTCGCCCAATGAGTCCTTGATATTTAGTCGTTTTCAGCCAATTTTCTGGATTTTTGAAAATGTCACTTTTTTGTGAAAATATCCACTAAATGAGGGAATAATATGTGTGAGGGTACCCCAGGAGAGTTCCAAATGTGTGTGGGTAGAATATATATCCCACGGGGATAAAATTGAAAAAAGTTGAACAAATTTTTTTTTTAGACTTAGTCATTTTTCCGGCGTTTATCAGACTTTCAGATAGGGGAAATGTCAGTGAGCATTCCGATTTCAGTTCCAGAGCGATTCGCCCAATGAGTCCTTGATATTTAGTCATTTTCAGCCAATTTTCTGGATTTTTGAAAATTTCACTTTTTTGTGAAAATATCCACTAAATGAGGGAATAATATGTGTGAGGGTACCCCAGGAGAGTTCCAAATGTGTGTGGGTAGAATATATATCCCACGGGGGTAAAATTGAAAAAAGTTGAACAAATTTTTTTTTGGACTTAGTAATTTTTCCGGCGTTTATCAGACTTTCAGATAGGGGAAATGTCAGTGAGCATTCCGATTTCAGTTCCAGAATGATTCGCCCAATGAGTCCTTGATATTTAGTCATTTTCAGCCAATTTTCTGGATTTTTGAAAATTTCACTTTTTTGTGAAAATATCCACTAAATGAGGGAATAATATGTGTGAGGGTACCCCAGGAGAGTTTCAAATGTGTGTGGGTAGAATATATATCCCACGGGGTAAAATTGAAAAAAGTTGAAAAAAAAATTTTTTTGGACTTAGTCATTTTTCCGGCGTTTATCAGACTTTCAGATAGGGGAAATGTCAGTGAGCATTCCGATTTCAGTTCCAGAGCGATTCGCCCAATGAGTCCTTGATATTTAGTCATTTTCAGCCAATTTTCTGGATTTTTGAAAATTTCACTTTTTTGTGAAAATATACACTAAATGAGGGAATAATATGTGTGAGGGTACCCCAGGAGAGTTCCAAATGTGTGTGGGTAGAATATATATCCCACGGGGGTAAAATTGAAAAAAGTTGAACAAATTTTTTTTTGGACTTAGTCATTTTTCCGGCGTTTATCAGACTTTCAGATAGGGGAAATGTCAGTGAGCGTTCCGATTTCAGTTCCAGAGCGATTCGCCCAATGAGTCCTTGATATTTAGTCATTTTCAGCCAATTTTCTGGATTTTTGAAAATTTCACTTTTTTGTGAAAATATCCACTAAATGAGGGAATAATATGTGTGAGGGTACCCCAGGAGAGTTCCAAATGTGTGTGGGTAGAATATATATCCCACGGGGATAAAATTGAAAAAAGTTAAAAAATTTTTTTTTTTAGACTTAGTCATTTTTCCGGCGTTTATCAGACTTTCAGATAGGGGAAATGTCAGTGAGCGTTCCGATTTCAGTTCCAGAGCGATTCGCCCAATGAGTCCTTGATATTTAGTCATTTTCAACCAATTTTCTGGATTTTTGAAAATTGAACTTTTTTGTGAAAATATCCACTAAATGAGGGAATAATATGTGTGAGGGTACCCCAGGAGAGTTCCAAATGTGTGTGGGTAGAATATATATCCCACGGGGTAAAATTGAAAAAAGTTGAAAAAAAATTTTTTTGGGACTTAGTCATTTTTCCGGCGTTTATCAGACTTTCAGATAGGGGAAATGTCAGTGAGCGTTCCGATTTCAGTTCCAGAGCGATTCGCCCAATGAGTCCTTGATATTTAGTCATTTTCAGCCAATTTTCTGGATTTTTGAAAATTTCACTTTTTTGTGAAAATATCCACTAAATGAGGGAATAATATGTGTGAGGGTACCCCAGGAGAGTTCCAAATGTGTGTGGGTAGAAAATATATCCCACGGGGTAAAATTGAAAAAAGTTGAAAAAAATTTTTTTGGGGACTTAGTCATTTTTCCGGCGTTTATCAGACTTTCAGATAGGGGAAATGTCAGTGAGCGTTCCAATTTCAGTTCCAGAGCAATTCGCCCAATGAGTCCTTGATATTTAGTCGTTTTCAGCCAATTTTCTGGATTTTTGAAAATTTCACTTTTTTGTGAAAATATCCACTAAATGAGGGAATAATATGTGTGAGGGTACCCCAGGAGAGCTCCAAATGTGTGTGGGTAGAATATATATCCCACGGGGATAAAATTGAAAAAAGTTAAAAAAAATTTTTTTTTAGACTTAGTCATTTTTCCGGCGTTTATCAGACTTTCAGACAGGGGAAATGTCAGTGAGCATTCCGATTTCAGTTCCAGAGCGATTCGCCCAATGAGTCCTTGATATTTAGTCATTTTCAGCCAATTTTCTGGATTTTTGAAAATTTCACTTTTTTGTGAAAATATCCACTAAATGAGGGAATAATATGTGTGAGGGTACCCCAGGAGAGTTCCAAATGTGTGTGGGTAGAATATATATCCCACGGGGGTAAAATTGAAAAAAGTTGAACAAATTTTTTTTTGGACTTAGTCATTTTTCCGGCATTTATCAGCCTTTCAGATAGGGGAAATGTCAGTGAGCGTTCCGATTTCAGTTCCAGAGCAATTCGCCCAATGAGTCCTTGATATTTAGTCGTTTTCAGCCAATTTTCTGGATTTTTGAAAATTTCACTTTTTTGTGAAAATATCCACTAAACGAGGGAATAATATGTGTGAGGGTACCCCAGGAGTGTTCCAAATGTGTGTGGGTAGAATATATATCCCACGGGGTAAAATTGAAAAAATTGAAAAAAATTTTTTTTTGGACTTAGTCATTTTTCCGCCGTTTATCAGACTTTCAGATAGGGGAAATGTCAGTGAGCGTTCCGATTTCAGTTCCAGAGCGATTCGCCCAATGAGTCCTTGATATTTAGTCGTTTTCAGCCAATTTTCTGGATTTTTGAAAATTTCACTTTTTTGTGAAAATATCCACTAAATGAGGGAATAATATGTGTGAGGGTACCCCAGGAGAGTTCCAATTGTGTGTGGGTAAAATATATATCCCACGGGGGTAAAATTGAAAAAAGTTTAAAAAAATTTTTTTTTGGACTTAGTCATTTTTCCGGCGTTTATCAGACTTTCAGATAGGGGAAATGTGAGTGAGCATTACGATTTCAGTTCCAGAGCGATTCGCCCAATGAGTCCTTGATATTTAGTCGTTTTCAGCCAATTTTCTGGATTTTTGAAAATTTCACTTTTTTGTGAAAATATCCACTAAATGAGGGAATAATATGTGTGAGGGTACCCCAGGAGAGTTCCAAATGTGTGTGGGTAGAATATATATCCCACGGGGATAAAATTGAAAAAAGTTGAACAAATTTTTTTTTGGACTTAGTCATTTTTCCGGCGTTTATCAGACTTTCAGATAGGGGAAATGTCAGTGAGCGTTCCGATTTCAGTTCCAGAGCGATTCGCCCAATGAGTCCTTGATATTTAGTCATTTTCAGCCAATTTTCTGGATTTTTGAAAATTTCACTTTTTTGTGAAAATATCCACTAAATGAGGGAATAATATGTGTGAGGGTACCCCAGGAGAGTTCCAAATGTGTGTGGGTAGAATATATATCCCACGGGGTAAAATTGAAAAAAGTTGAAAAAAAATTTTTTTGGGACTTAGTCATTTTTCCGGCGTTTATCAGACTTTCAGATAGGGGAAATGTCAGTGAGCGTTCCGATTTCAGTTCCAGAGCAATTCGCCCAATGAGTCCTTGATATTTAGTCGTTTTCAGCCAATTTTCTGGATTTTTGAAAATTTCACTTTTTTGTGAAAATATCCACTAAATGAGGGAATAATATGTGTGAGGGTACCCCAGGAGTGTTCCAAATGTGTGTGGGTAGAATATATATCCCACGGGGTAAAATTGAAAAAAGTTGAAAAAAATTTTTTTTTGGACTTAGTCATTTTTCCGCCGTTTATCAGACTTTCAGATAGGGGAAATGTCAGTGAGCGTTCCGATTTCAGTTCCAAAGCGATTCGCCCAATGAGTCCTTGATATTTAGTCGTTTTCAGCCAATTTTCTGGATTTTTGAAAATTTCACTTTTTTGTGAAAATATCCACGAAATGAGGGAATAATATGTGTGAGGGTTCCCCAGGAGAGTTCCAAATGTGTGTGGGTAGAATATATATCCCACGGGGGTAAAATTGAAAAAAGTTTAAAAAATTTTTTTTTGGACTTAGTCATTTTTCCGGCGTTTATCAGACTTTCAGATAGGGGAAATGTGAGTGAGCATTCCGATTTCAGTTCCAGAGCGATTCGCCCGATGAGTCCTTGATATTTAGTCGTTTTCAGCCAATTTTCTGGATTTTTGAAAATGTCACTTTTTTGTGAAAATATCCACTAAATGAGGGAATAATATGTGTGAGGGTACCCCAGGAGAGTTCCAAATGTGTGTGGGTAGAATATATATCCCACGGGGATAAAATTGAAAAAAGTTGAACAAATTTTTTTTTTAGACTTAGTCATTTTTCCGGCGTTTATCAGACTTTCAGATAGGGGAAATGTCAGTGAGCATTCCGATTTCAGTTCCAGAGCGATTCGCCCAATGAGTCCTTGATATTTAGTCATTTTCAGCCAATTTTCTGGATTTTTGAAAATTTCACTTTTTTGTGAAAATATCCACTAAATGAGGGAATAATATGTGTGAGGGTACCCCAGGAGAGTTCCAAATGTGTGTGGGTAGAATATATATCCCACGGGGTAAAATTGAAAAAAGTTGAAAAAAAAATTTTTTTGGACTTAGTCATTTTTCCGGCGTTTATCAGACTTTCAGATAGGGGAAATGTCAGTGAGCGTTCCGATTTCAGTTCCAGAGCAATTCGCCCAATGAGTCCTTGATATTTAGTCGTTTTCAGCCGATTTTCTGGATTTTTGAAAATTTCAATTTTTTGTGAAAATATCCACTAAATGAGGGAATAATATGTGTGAGGGTACCCCAGGAGAGTTCCAAATGTGTGTGGGTAGAATATATATCCCACCGGGGTAAAATTGAAAAAAGTTGAACAAATTTTTTTTTGGACTTAGTCATTTTTCCGGCGTTTATCAGACTTTCAGATAGGGGAAATGTCAGTGAGCATTCCGATTTCAGTTCCAGAACGATTCGCCCAATGAGTCCTTGATATTTAGTCATTTTCAGCCAATTTTCTGGATTTTTGAAAATTTCACTTTTTTGTGAAAATATCCACTAAATGAGGGAATAATATGTGTGAGGGTACCCCAGGAGAGTTCCAAATGTGTGTGGGTAGAATATATATCCCACGGGGGTAAAATTGAAAAAAGTTGAACAAATTTTTTTTTGGACTTAGTCATTTTTCCGGCGTTTATCAGACTTTCAGATAGGGGAAATGTCAGTGAGCGTTCCGATTTCAGTTCCAGAGCGATTCGCCCAATGAGTCCTTGATATTTAGTCGTTTTCAGCCAATTTTCTGGATTTTTGAAAATTTCACTTTTTTGTGAAAATATCCACTAAATGAGGGAATAATATGTGTGAGGGTACCCCAGGAGAGTTCCAAATGTGTGTGGGTAGAATATATATATATCCCACGGGGGTAAAATTGAAAAAAGTTGAAAAAAATTTTTTTTTGGACTTAGTCATTTTTCCGGCGTTTATCAGACTTTCAGATAGGGGAAATGTGAGTGAGCATTCCGATTTCAGTTCCAGAGCGATTCGCCCAATGAGTCCTTGATATTTAGTCGTTTTCAGCCAATTTTCTGGATTTTTGAAAATTTCACTTTTTTGGGAAAATATCCACTAAATGAGGGAATAATATGTGTGAGGGTACCCCAGGAGAGTTCCAAATGTGTGTGGGTAGAATATATATCCCACGGGGATAAAATTGAAAAAAGTTGAACAAATTTTTTTTTTAGACTTAGTCATTTTTCCGGCGTTTATCAGACTTTCAGATAGGGGAAATGTCAGTGAGCATTCCGATTTCAGTTCCAGAGCGATTCGCCCAATGAGTCCTTGATATTTAGTCATTTTCAGCCAATTTTCTGGATTTTTGAAAATTTCACTTTTTTGTGAAAATATCCACTAAATGAGGGAATAATATGTGTGAGGGTACCCCAGGAGAGTTCCAAATGTGTGTGGGTAGAATATATATCCCACGGGGGTAAAATTGAAAAAAGTTGAACAAATTTTTTTTTGGACTTAGTCATTTTTCCGGCGTTTATCAGACTTTCAGATAGGGGAAATGTCAGTGAGCGTTCCGATTTCAGTTCCAGAGCGATTCGCCCAATGAGTCCTTGATATTTAGTCATTTTCAGCCAATTTTCTGGATTTTTGAAAATTTCACTTTTTTGTGAAAATATCCACTAAATGAGGGAATAATATGTGTGAGGGTACCCCAGGAGAGTTCCAAATGTGTGTGGGTAGAATATATATCCCACGGAGTAAAATTGAAAAAAGTTGAAAAAAAAATTTTTTTTGGACTTAGTCATTTTTCAGGCGTTTATCAGACTTTCAGATAGGGGAAATGTCAGTGAGCGTTCCGATTTCAGTTCCAGAGCGATTCGCCCATTGAGTCCTTGATATTTAGTCATTTTCAGCCAATTTTCTGGATTTTTGAAAATTTCACTTTTTTGTGAAAATATCCACTAAATGAGGGAATAATATGTGTGAGGGTACCCCAGGAGAGTTCCAAATGTGTGGGGGTAGAATATATATCCCACGGGGGTAAAATTGAAAAAAGTTTAAAAAATTTTTTTTTGGACTTAGTCATTTTTCCGGCGTTTATCAGACTTTCAGATAGGGGAAATGTGAGTGAGCATTCCGATTTCAGTTCCAGAGCGATTCGCCCAATGAGTCCTTGATATTTAGTCGTTTTCAGCCAATTTTCTGGATTTTTGAAAATGTCACTTTTTTGTGAAAATATCCACTAAATGAGGGAATAATATGTGTGAGGGTACCCCAGGAGAGTTCCAAATGTGTGTGGGTAGAATATATATCCCACGGGGATAAAATTGAAAAAAGTTGAACAAATTTTTTTTTTAGACTTAGTCATTTTTCCGGCGTTTATCAGACTTTCAGATAGGGGAAATGTCAGTGAGCATTCCGATTTCAGTTCCAGAGCGATTCGCCCAATGAGTCCTTGATATTTAGTCATTTTCAGCCAATTTTCTGGATTTTTGAAAATTTCACTTTTTTGTGAAAATATCCACTAAATGAGGGAATAATATGTGTGAGGGTACCCCAGGAGAGTTCCAAATGTGTGTGGGTAGAATATATATCCCACGGGGGTAAAATTGAAAAAAGTTGAACAAATTTTTTTTTGGACTTAGTCATTTTTCCGGCGTTTATCAGACTTTCAGATAGGGGAAATGTCAGTGAGCATTCCGATTTCAGTTCCAGAACGATTCGCCCAATGAGTCCTTGATATTTAGTCATTTTCAGCCAATTTTCTGGATTTTTGAAAATGTCACTTTTTTGTGAAAATATCCACTAAATGAGGGAATAATATGTGTGAGGGTACCCCAGGAGAGTTCCAAATGTGTGTGGGTAGAATATATATATATCCCACGGGGGTAAAATTGAAAAAAGTTGAAAAAAAATTTTTTTTGGACTTAGTCATTTTTCCGGCGTTTATCAGACTTTCACATAGGGGAAATGTGAGTGAGCATTACGATTTCAGTTCCAGAGCGATTCGCCCAATGAGTCCTTGATATTTAGTTGTTTTCAGCCAATTTTCTGGATTTTTGAAAATTTCACTTTTTTGTGAAAATATCCACTAAACGAGGGAATAATATGTGTGAGGGTACCCCAGGAGAGTCCCAAATGTGTGTGGGTAGAATATATATCCCACGGGGATAAAATTGAAAAAAGTTAAAAAAAATTTTTTTTTAGACTTAGTCATTTTTCCGGCGTTTATCAGACTTTCAGACAGGGGAAATGTCAGTGAGCATTCCGATTTCAGTTCCAGAGCGATTCGCCCAATGAGTCCTTGATATTTAGTCATTTTCAGCCAATTTTCTGGATTTTTGAAAATTTCACTTTTTTGTGAAAATATCCACTAAATGAGGGAATAATATGTGTGAGGGTACCCCAGGAGAGTTCCAAATGTGTGTGGGTAGAATATATATCCCACGGGGGTAAAATTGAAAAAAGTTGAACAAATTTTTTTTTGGACTTAGTCATTTTTCCGGCATTTATCAGCCTTTCAGATAGGGGAAATGTCAGTGAGCGTTCCGATTTCAGTTCCAGAGCAATTCGCCCAATGAGTCCTTGATATTTAGTCGTTTTCAGCCAATTTTCTGGATTTTTGAAAATTTCACTTTTTTGTGAAAATATCCACTAAACGAGGGAATAATATGTGTGAGGGTACCCCAGGAGTGTTCCAAATGTGTGTGGGTAGAATATATATCCCACGGGGTAAAATTGAAAAAATTGAAAAAAATTTTTTTTTGGACTTAGTCATTTTTCCGCCGTTTATCAGACTTTCAGATAGGGGAAATGTCAGTGAGCGTTCCGATTTCAGTTCCAGAGCGATTCGCCCAATGAGTCCTTGATATTTAGTCGTTTTCAGCCAATTTTCTGGATTTTTGAAAATTTCACTTTTTTGTGAAAATATCCACTAAATGAGGGAATAATATGTGTGAGGGTACCCCAGGAGAGTTCCAATTGTGTGTGGGTAAAATATATATCCCACGGGGGTAAAATTGAAAAAAGTTTAAAAAAATTTTTTTTTGGACTTAGTCATTTTTCCGGCGTTTATCAGACTTTCAGATAGGGGAAATGTGAGTGAGCATTACGATTTCAGTTCCAGAGCGATTCGCCCAATGAGTCCTTGATATTTAGTCGTTTTCAGCCAATTTTCTGGATTTTTGAAAATTTCACTTTTTTGTGAAAATATCCACTAAATGAGGGAATAATATGTGTGAGGGTACCCCAGGAGAGTTCCAAATGTGTGTGGGTAGAATATATATCCCACGGGGATAAAATTGAAAAAAGTTGAACAAATTTTTTTTTGGACTTAGTCATTTTTCCGGCGTTTATCAGACTTTCAGATAGGGGAAATGTCAGTGAGCGTTCCGATTTCAGTTCCAGAGCGATTCGCCCAATGAGTCCTTGATATTTAGTCATTTTCAGCCAATTTTCTGGATTTTTGAAAATTTCACTTTTTTGTGAAAATATCCACTAAATGAGGGAATAATATGTGTGAGGGTACCCCAGGAGAGTTCCAAATGTGTGTGGGTAGAATATATATCCCACGGGGTAAAATTGAAAAAAGTTGAAAAAAAATTTTTTTGGGACTTAGTCATTTTTCCGGCGTTTATCAGACTTTCAGATAGGGGAAATGTCAGTGAGCGTTCCGATTTCAGTTCCAGAGCAATTCGCCCAATGAGTCCTTGATATTTAGTCGTTTTCAGCCAATTTTCTGGATTTTTGAAAATTTCACTTTTTTGTGAAAATATCCACTAAATGAGGGAATAATATGTGTGAGGGTACCCCAGGAGTGTTCCAAATGTGTGTGGGTAGAATATATATCCCACGGGGTAAAATTGAAAAAAGTTGAAAAAAATTTTTTTTTGGACTTAGTCATTTTTCCGCCGTTTATCAGACTTTCAGATAGGGGAAATGTCAGTGAGCGTTCCGATTTCAGTTCCAAAGCGATTCGCCCAATGAGTCCTTGATATTTAGTCGTTTTCAGCCAATTTTCTGGATTTTTGAAAATTTCACTTTTTTGTGAAAATATCCACGAAATGAGGGAATAATATGTGTGAGGGTTCCCCAGGAGAGTTCCAAATGTGTGTGGGTAGAATATATATCCCACGGGGGTAAAATTGAAAAAAGTTTAAAAAATTTTTTTTTGGACTTAGTCATTTTTCCGGCGTTTATCAGACTTTCAGATAGGGGAAATGTGAGTGAGCATTCCGATTTCAGTTCCAGAGCGATTCGCCCGATGAGTCCTTGATATTTAGTCGTTTTCAGCCAATTTTCTGGATTTTTGAAAATGTCACTTTTTTGTGAAAATATCCACTAAATGAGGGAATAATATGTGTGAGGGTACCCCAGGAGAGTTCCAAATGTGTGTGGGTAGAATATATATCCCACGGGGATAAAATTGAAAAAAGTTGAACAAATTTTTTTTTTAGACTTAGTCATTTTTCCGGCGTTTATCAGACTTTCAGATAGGGGAAATGTCAGTGAGCATTCCGATTTCAGTTCCAGAGCGATTCGCCCAATGAGTCCTTGATATTTAGTCATTTTCAGCCAATTTTCTGGATTTTTGAAAATTTCACTTTTTTGTGAAAATATCCACTAAATGAGGGAATAATATGTGTGAGGGTACCCCAGGAGAGTTCCAAATGTGTGTGGGTAGAATATATATCCCACGGGGTAAAATTGAAAAAAGTTGAAAAAAAAATTTTTTTGGACTTAGTCATTTTTCCGGCGTTTATCAGACTTTCAGATAGGGGAAATGTCAGTGAGCGTTCCGATTTCAGTTCCAGAGCAATTCGCCCAATGAGTCCTTGATATTTAGTCGTTTTCAGCCGATTTTCTGGATTTTTGAAAATTTCAATTTTTTGTGAAAATATCCACTAAATGAGGGAATAATATGTGTGAGGGTACCCCAGGAGAGTTCCAAATGTGTGTGGGTAGAATATATATCCCACCGGGGTAAAATTGAAAAAAGTTGAACAAATTTTTTTTTGGACTTAGTCATTTTTCCGGCGTTTATCAGACTTTCAGATAGGGGAAATGTCAGTGAGCATTCCGATTTCAGTTCCAGAACGATTCGCCCAATGAGTCCTTGATATTTAGTCATTTTCAGCCAATTTTCTGGATTTTTGAAAATTTCACTTTTTTGTGAAAATATCCACTAAATGAGGGAATAATATGTGTGAGGGTACCCCAGGAGAGTTCCAAATGTGTGTGGGTAGAATATATATCCCACGGGGGTAAAATTGAAAAAAGTTGAACAAATTTTTTTTTGGACTTAGTCATTTTTCCGGCGTTTATCAGACTTTCAGATAGGGGAAATGTCAGTGAGCGTTCCGATTTCAGTTCCAGAGCGATTCGCCCAATGAGTCCTTGATATTTAGTCGTTTTCAGCCAATTTTCTGGATTTTTGAAAATTTCACTTTTTTGTGAAAATATCCACTAAATGAGGGAATAATATGTGTGAGGGTACCCCAGGAGAGTTCCAAATGTGTGTGGGTAGAATATATATATATCCCACGGGGGTAAAATTGAAAAAAGTTGAAAAAAATTTTTTTTTGGACTTAGTCATTTTTCCGGCGTTTATCAGACTTTCAGATAGGGGAAATGTGAGTGAGCATTCCGATTTCAGTTCCAGAGCGATTCGCCCAATGAGTCCTTGATATTTAGTCGTTTTCAGCCAATTTTCTGGATTTTTGAAAATTTCACTTTTTTGGGAAAATATCCACTAAATGAGGGAATAATATGTGTGAGGGTACCCCAGGAGAGTTCCAAATGTGTGTGGGTAGAATATATATCCCACGGGGATAAAATTGAAAAAAGTTGAACAAATTTTTTTTTTAGACTTAGTCATTTTTCCGGCGTTTATCAGACTTTCAGATAGGGGAAATGTCAGTGAGCATTCCGATTTCAGTTCCAGAGCGATTCGCCCAATGAGTCCTTGATATTTAGTCATTTTCAGCCAATTTTCTGGATTTTTGAAAATTTCACTTTTTTGTGAAAATATCCACTAAATGAGGGAATAATATGTGTGAGGGTACCCCAGGAGAGTTCCAAATGTGTGTGGGTAGAATATATATCCCACGGGGGTAAAATTGAAAAAAGTTGAACAAATTTTTTTTTGGACTTAGTCATTTTTCCGGCGTTTATCAGACTTTCAGATAGGGGAAATGTCAGTGAGCGTTCCGATTTCAGTTCCAGAGCGATTCGCCCAATGAGTCCTTGATATTTAGTCATTTTCAGCCAATTTTCTGGATTTTTGAAAATTTCACTTTTTTGTGAAAATATCCACTAAATGAGGGAATAATATGTGTGAGGGTACCCCAGGAGAGTTCCAAATGTGTGTGGGTAGAATATATATCCCACGGAGTAAAATTGAAAAAAGTTGAAAAAAAAATTTTTTTTGGACTTAGTCATTTTTCAGGCGTTTATCAGACTTTCAGATAGGGGAAATGTCAGTGAGCGTTCCGATTTCAGTTCCAGAGCGATTCGCCCATTGAGTCCTTGATATTTAGTCATTTTCAGCCAATTTTCTGGATTTTTGAAAATTTCACTTTTTTGTGAAAATATCCACTAAATGAGGGAATAATATGTGTGAGGGTACCCCAGGAGAGTTCCAAATGTGTGGGGGTAGAATATATATCCCACGGGGGTAAAATTGAAAAAAGTTTAAAAAATTTTTTTTTGGACTTAGTCATTTTTCCGGCGTTTATCAGACTTTCAGATAGGGGAAATGTGAGTGAGCATTCCGATTTCAGTTCCAGAGCGATTCGCCCAATGAGTCCTTGATATTTAGTCGTTTTCAGCCAATTTTCTGGATTTTTGAAAATGTCACTTTTTTGTGAAAATATCCACTAAATGAGGGAATAATATGTGTGAGGGTACCCCAGGAGAGTTCCAAATGTGTGTGGGTAGAATATATATCCCACGGGGATAAAATTGAAAAAAGTTGAACAAATTTTTTTTTTAGACTTAGTCATTTTTCCGGCGTTTATCAGACTTTCAGATAGGGGAAATGTCAGTGAGCATTCCGATTTCAGTTCCAGAGCGATTCGCCCAATGAGTCCTTGATATTTAGTCATTTTCAGCCAATTTTCTGGATTTTTGAAAATTTCACTTTTTTGTGAAAATATCCACTAAATGAGGGAATAATATGTGTGAGGGTACCCCAGGAGAGTTCCAAATGTGTGTGGGTAGAATATATATCCCACGGGGGTAAAATTGAAAAAAGTTGAACAAATTTTTTTTTGGACTTAGTCATTTTTCCGGCGTTTATCAGACTTTCAGATAGGGGAAATGTCAGTGAGCATTCCGATTTCAGTTCCAGAACGATTCGCCCAATGAGTCCTTGATATTTAGTCATTTTCAGCCAATTTTCTGGATTTTTGAAAATGTCACTTTTTTGTGAAAATATCCACTAAATGAGGGAATAATATGTGTGAGGGTACCCCAGGAGAGTTCCAAATGTGTGTGGGTAGAATATATATATATCCCACGGGGGTAAAATTGAAAAAAGTTGAAAAAAAATTTTTTTTGGACTTAGTCATTTTTCCGGCGTTTATCAGACTTTCACATAGGGGAAATGTGAGTGAGCATTACGATTTCAGTTCCAGAGCGATTCGCCCAATGAGTCCTTGATATTTAGTTGTTTTCAGCCAATTTTCTGGATTTTTGAAAATTTCACTTTTTTGTGAAAATATCCACTAAACGAGGGAATAATATGTGTGAGGGTACCCCAGGAGAGTCCCAAATGTGTGTGGGTAGAATATATATCCCACGGAGTAAAATTGAAAAAAGTTGAACAAATTTTTTTTTGGACTTAGTCATTTTTCCGGCGTTTATCAGACTTTCAGATAGGGGAAATGTCAGTGAGCGTTCCGATTTCAGTTCCAGAGCGATTCGCCCAATGAGTCCTTGATATTTAGTCATTTTCAGCCAATTTTCTGGATTTTTGAAAATTTCACTTTTTTGTGAAAATATCCACTAAATGAGGGAATAATATGTGTGAGGGTACCCCAGGAGAGTTCCAAATGTGTGTGGGTAGAATATATATCCCACGGAGTAAAATTGAAAAAAGTTGAAAAAAAAATTTTTTTTGGACTTAGTCATTTTTCAGGCGTTTATCAGACTTTCAGATAGGGGAAATGTCAGTGAGCGTTCCGATTTCAGTTCCAGAGCGATTCGCCCATTGAGTCCTTGATATTTAGTCATTTTCAGCCAATTTTCTGGATTTTTGAAAATTTCACTTTTTTGTGAAAATATCCACTAAATGAGGGAATAATATGTGTGAGGGTACCCCAGGAGAGTTCCAAATGTGTGGGGGTAGAATATATATCCCACGGGGGTAAAATTGAAAAAAGTTTAAAAAATTTTTTTTTGGACTTAGTCATTTTTCCGGCGTTTATCAGACTTTCAGATAGGGGAAATGTGAGTGAGCATTCCGATTTCAGTTCCAGAGCGATTCGCCCAATGAGTCCTTGATATTTAGTCGTTTTCAGCCAATTTTCTGGATTTTTGAAAATGTCACTTTTTTGTGAAAATATCCACTAAATGAGGGAATAATATGTGTGAGGGTACCCCAGGAGAGTTCCAAATGTGTGTGGGTAGAATATATATCCCACGGGGATAAAATTGAAAAAAGTTGAACAAATTTTTTTTTTAGACTTAGTCATTTTTCCGGCGTTTATCAGACTTTCAGATAGGGGAAATGTCAGTGAGCATTCCGATTTCAGTTCCAGAGCGATTCGCCCAATGAGTCCTTGATATTTAGTCATTTTCAGCCAATTTTCTGGATTTTTGAAAATTTCACTTTTTTGTGAAAATATCCACTAAATGAGGGAATAATATGTGTGAGGGTACCCCAGGAGAGTTCCAAATGTGTGTGGGTAGAATATATATCCCACGGGGGTAAAATTGAAAAAAGTTGAACAAATTTTTTTTTGGACTTAGTCATTTTTCCGGCGTTTATCAGACTTTCAGATAGGGGAAATGTCAGTGAGCATTCCGATTTCAGTTCCAGAACGATTCGCCCAATGAGTCCTTGATATTTAGTCATTTTCAGCCAATTTTCTGGATTTTTGAAAATGTCACTTTTTTGTGAAAATATCCACTAAATGAGGGAATAATATGTGTGAGGGTACCCCAGGAGAGTTCCAAATGTGTGTGGGTAGAATATATATATATCCCACGGGGGTAAAATTGAAAAAAGTTGAAAAAAAATTTTTTTTGGACTTAGTCATTTTTCCGGCGTTTATCAGACTTTCACATAGGGGAAATGTGAGTGAGCATTACGATTTCAGTTCCAGAGCGATTCGCCCAATGAGTCCTTGATATTTAGTTGTTTTCAGCCAATTTTCTGGATTTTTGAAAATTTCACTTTTTTGTGAAAATATCCACTAAACGAGGGAATAATATGTGTGAGGGTACCCCAGGAGAGTCCCAAATGTGTGTGGGTAGAATATATATCCCACGGGGGTAAAATTGAAAAAAGTTGAAAAAAAAATTTTTTTGGACTTAGTCATTTTTGCTGCGTTTATCAGACTTTCAGATAGGGGAAATGTCAGTGAGCGTTCCGATTTCAGTTCCAGAGCGATTCGCCCAATGAATCCTTGATATTTAATCGTTTTCAGCCAATTTTCTGGATTTTTGAAAATTTCACTTTTTTGTGAAAATATCCACTAAATGAGGGAATAATATGTGTGAGGGTACCCCAGGAGAGTTCCAAATGTGTGTGGGTAGAATATATATCCCACGGGGTAAAATTGAAAAAAGTTGAAAAAAAATTTTTTTTGGACTTAGTCTTTTTTCCGGCGTTTATCAGACTTTCAGATAGGGGAAATGTGAGTGAGCATTCCGATTTCAGTTCCAGAGCGATTCGTCCAATGAGTCCTTGATATTTAGTCGTTTTCAGCCAATTTTCTGGATTTTTGAAAATTTCACTTTTTTGTGAAAATATCCACTAAATGAGGGAATAATATGTGTGAGGGTACCCCAGGAGAGTTCCAAATGTGTGTGGGTAGAATATATATATATCCCACGGGGGTAAAATTGAAAAAAGTTGAAAAAAATTTTTTTTTGGACTTAGTCATTTTTCCGGCGTTTATCAGACTTTCACATAGGGGAAATGTGAGTGAGCATTATGATTTCAGTTCCAGAGCGATTCGCCCAATGAGTCCTTGATATTTAGTCATTTTCAGCCAATTTTCTGGATTTTTGAAAATTTCACTTTTTTGTGAAAATATCCACTAAATGAGGGAATAATATGTGTGAGGGTACCCCAGGAGAGTTCTAAATGTGTGTGGGTAGAATATATATCCCACGGAGTAAAATTGAAAAAAGTTGAAAAAAAATTTTTTTTGGGACTTAGTCATTTTTCAGGCGTTTATCAGACTTTCAGATAGGGGAAATGTCAGTGAGCGTTCCGATTTCAGTTCCAGAGCGATTCGCCCATTGAGTCCTTGATATTTAGTCATTTTCAGCCAATTTTCTGGATTTTTGAAAATTTCCCTTTTTTGTGAAAATATCCACGAAATGAGGGAATAATATGTGTGAGGGTTCCCCAGGAGAGTTCCAAATGTGTGTGGGTAGAATATATATCCCACGGGGGTAAAATTGAAAAAAGTTTAAAAAATTTTTTTTTGGACTTAGTCATTTTTCCGGCGTTTATCAGACTTTCAGATAGGGGAAATGTGAGTGAGCATTCCGATTTCAGTTCCAGAGCGATTCGCCCAATGAGTCCTTGATATTTAGTCGTTTTCAGCCAATTTTCTGGATTTTTGAAAATTTCACTTTTTTGTGAAAATATCCACTAAATGAGGGAATAATATGTGTGAGGGTACCCCAGGAGAGTTCCAAATGTGTGTGGGTAGAATATATATATATCCCACGGGGGTAAAATTGAAAAAAGTTGAAAAAAATTTTTTTTTGGACTTAGTCATTTTTCCGGCGTTTATCAGACTTTCACATAGGGGAAATGTGAGTGAGCATTATGATTTCAGTTCCAGAGCGATTCGCCCAATGAGTCCTTGATATTTAGTCATTTTCAGCCAATTTTCTGGATTTTTGAAAATTTCACTTTTTTGTGAAAATATCCACTAAATGAGGGAATAATATGTGTGAGGGTACCCCAGGAGAGTTCTAAATGTGTGTGGGTAGAATATATATCCCACGGAGTAAAATTGAAAAAAGTTGAAAAAAAATTTTTTTTGGGACTTAGTCATTTTTCAGGCGTTTATCAGACTTTCAGATAGGGGAAATGTCAGTGAGCGTTCCGATTTCAGTTCCAGAGCGATTCGCCCATTGAGTCCTTGATATTTAGTCATTTTCAGCCAATTTTCTGGATTTTTGAAAATTTCCCTTTTTTGTGAAAATATCCACGAAATGAGGGAATAATATGTGTGAGGGTTCCCCAGGAGAGTTCCAAATGTGTGTGGGTAGAATATATATCCCACGGGGGTAAAATTGAAAAAAGTTTAAAAAATTTTTTTTTGGACTTAGTCATTTTTCCGGCGTTTATCAGACTTTCAGATAGGGGAAATGTGAGTGAGCATTCCGATTTCAGTTCCAGAGCGATTCGCCCAATGAGTCCTTGATATTTAGTCGTTTTCAGCCGATTTTCTGGATTTTTGAAAATTTCAATTTTTTGTGAAAATATCCACTAAATGAGGGAATAATATGTGTGAGGGTACCCCAGGAGAGTTCCAAATGTGTGTGGGTAGAATATATATCCCACGGGGTAAAATTGAAAAAAGTTGAAAAAAAATTTTTTTTGGACTTAGTCTTTTTTCCGGCGTTTATCAGACTTTCAGATAGGGGAAATGTGAGTGAGCATTCCGATTTCAGTTCCAGAGCGATTCGCCCAATGAGTCCTTGATATTTAGTCGTTTTCAGCCAATTTTCTGGATTTTTGAAAATTTCACTTTTTTGTGAAAATATCCACTAAATGAGGGAATAATATGTGTGAGGGTACCCCAGGAGAGTTCCAAATGTGTGTGGGTAGAATATATATATATCCCACGGGGGTAAAATTGAAAAAAGTTGAAAAAAATTTTTTTTTGGACTTAGTCATTTTTCCGGCGTTTATCAGACTTTCACATAGGGGAAATGTGAGTGAGCATTATGATTTCAGTTCCAGAGCGATTCGCCCAATGAGTCCTTGATATTTAGTCATTTTCAGCCAATTTTCTGGATTTTTGAAAATTTCACTTTTTTGTGAAAATATCCACTAAATGAGGGAATAATATGCGTGAGGGTACCCCAGGAGAGTTCTAAATGTGTGTGGGTAGAATATATATCCCACGGAGTAAAATTGAAAAAAGTTGAAAAAAAATTTTTTTTGGGACTTAGTCATTTTTCAGGCGTTTATCAGACTTTCAGATAGGGGAAATGTCAGTGAGCGTTCCGATTTCAGTTCCAGAGCGATTCGCCCATTGAGTCCTTGATATTTAGTCATTTTCAGCCAATTTTCTGGATTTTTGAAAATTTCCCTTTTTTGTGAAAATATCCACGAAATGAGGGAATAATATGTGTGAGGGTTCCCCAGGAGAGTTCCGAATGTGTGTGGGTAGAATATATATCCCACGGGGGTAAAATTGAAAAAAGTTTAAAAAATTTTTTTTTGGACTTAGTCATTTTTCCGGCGTTTATCAGACTTTCAGATAGGGGAAATGTGAGTGAGCATTCCGATTTCAGTTCCAGAGCGATTCGCCCAATGAGTCCTTGATATTTAGTCGTTTTCAGCCGATTTTCTGGATTTTTGAAAATTTCAATTTTTTGTGAAAATATCCACTAAATGAGGGAATAATATGTGTGAGGGTACCCCAGGAGAGTTCCAAATGTGTGTGGGTAGAATATATATCCCACGGGGTAAAATTGAAAAAAGTTGAAAAAAAAATTTTTTTGGACTTAGTCATTTTTCCGGCGTTTATCAGACTTTCAGATAGGGGAAATGTCAGTGAGCATTCCGATTTCAGTTCCAGAGCAATTCGCCCAATGAGTCCTTGATATTTAGTCGTTTTCAGCCGATTTTCTGGATTTTTGAAAATTTCACTTTTTTGTGAAAATATCCACTAAATGAGGGAATAATATGTGTGAGGGTACCCCAGGAGAGTTCCAAATGTGTGTGGGTAGAATATATATCCCACGGGGGTAAAATTGAAAAAAGTTGAACAAATTTTTTTTTGGACTTAGTCATTTTTCCGGCGTTTATCAGACTTTCAGATAGGGGAAATGTCAGTGAGCGTTCCGATTTCAGTTCCAGAGTGATTCGCCCAATGAGTCCTTGATATTTAGTCGTTTTCATCCAATTTTCTGGATTTTTGAAAATGTCACTTTTTTGTGAAAATATCCACTAAATGAGGGAATAATATGTGTGAGGGTACCCCAGGAGAGTTCCAAATGTGTGTGGGTAGAATATATATCCCACGGGGATAAAATTGAAAAAAGTTGAACAAATTTTTTTTTTAGACTTAGTCATTTTTCCGGCGTTTATCAGACTTTCAGATAGGGGAAATGTCAGTGAGCATTCCGATTTCAGTTCCAGAGCGATTCGCCCAATGAGTCCTTGATATTTAGTCATTTTCAGCCAATTTTCTGGATTTTTGAAAATTTCACTTTTTTGTGAAAATATCCACTAAATGAGGGAATAATATGTGTGAGGGTACCCCAGGAGAGTTCCAAATCTGTGTGGGTAGAATATATATCCCACGGGGGTAAAATTGAAAAAAGTTGAACAAATTTTTTTTTGGACTTAGTCATTTTTCCGGCGTTTATCAGACTTTCAGATAGGGGAAATGTGAGTGAGCATTCCGATTTCAGTTCCAGAGCGATTCGCCCAATGAGTCCTTGATATTTAGTCGTTTTCAGCCAATTTTCTGGATTTTTGAAAATTTCACTTTTTTGTGAAAATATCCACTAAATGAGGGAATAATATGTGTGAGGGTACCCCAGGAGAGTTCCAAATGTGTGTGGGTAGAATATATATATATCCCACGGGGGTAAAATTGAAAAAAGTTGAAAAAAATTTTTTTTTGGACTTAGTCATTTTTCCGGCGTTTATCAGACTTTCACATAGGGGAAATGTGAGTGAGCATTATGATTTCAGTTCCAGAGCGATTCGCCCAATGAGTCCTTGATATTTAGTCATTTTCAGCCAATTTTCTGGATTTTTGAAAATTTCACTTTTTTGTGAAAATATCCACTAAATGAGGGAATAATATGTGTGAGGGTACCCCAGGAGAGTTCTAAATGTGTGTGGGTAGAATATATATCCCACGGAGTAAAATTGAAAAAAGTTGAAAAAAAATTTTTTTTGGGACTTAGTCATTTTTCAGGCGTTTATCAGACTTTCAGATAGGGGAAATGTCAGTGAGCGTTCCGATTTCAGTTCCAGAGCGATTCGCCCATTGAGTCCTTGATATTTAGTCATTTTCAGCCAATTTTCTGGATTTTTGAAAATTTCCCTTTTTTGTGAAAATATCCACGAAATGAGGGAATAATATGTGTGAGGGTTCCCCAGGAGAGTTCCAAATGTGTGTGGGTAGAATATATATCCCACGGGGGTAAAATTGAAAAAAGTTTAAAAAATTTTTTTTTGGACTTAGTCATTTTTCCGGCGTTTATCAGACTTTCAGATAGGGGAAATGTGAGTGAGCATTCCGATTTCAGTTCCAGAGCGATTCGCCCAATGAGTCCTTGATATTTAGTCGTTTTCAGCCGATTTTCTGGATTTTTGAAAATTTCAATTTTTTGTGAAAATATCCACTAAATGAGGGAATAATATGTGTGAGGGTACCCCAGGAGAGTTCCAAATGTGTGTGGGTAGAATATATATCCCACGGGGTAAAATTGAAAAAAGTTGAAAAAAAATTTTTTTTGGACTTAGTCTTTTTTCCGGCGTTTATCAGACTTTCAGATAGGGGAAATGTGAGTGAGCATTCCGATTTCAGTTCCAGAGCGATTCGCCCAATGAGTCCTTGATATTTAGTCGTTTTCAGCCAATTTTCTGGATTTTTGAAAATTTCACTTTTTTGTGAAAATATCCACTAAATGAGGGAATAATATGTGTGAGGGTACCCCAGGAGAGTTCCAAATGTGTGTGGGTAGAATATATATCCCACGGGGGTAAAATTGAAAAAAGTTGAACAAATTTTTTTTTGGACTTAGTCATTTTTCCGGCGTTTATCAGACTTTCAGATAGGGGAAATGTCAGTGAGCGTTCCGATTTCAGTTCCAGAGTGATTCGCCCAATGAGTCCTTGATATTTAGTCGTTTTCATCCAATTTTCTGGATTTTTGAAAATGTCACTTTTTTGTGAAAATATCCACTAAATGAGGGAATAATATGTGTGAGGGTACCCCAGGAGAGTTCCAAATGTGTGTGGGTAGAATATATATCCCACGGGGATAAAATTGAAAAAAGTTGAACAAATTTTTTTTTTAGACTTAGTCATTTTTCCGGCGTTTATCAGACTTTCAGATAGGGGAAATGTCAGTGAGCATTCCGATTTCAGTTCCAGAGCGATTCGCCCAATGAGTCCTTGATATTTAGTCATTTTCAGCCAATTTTCTGGATTTTTGAAAATTTCACTTTTTTGTGAAAATATCCACTAAATGAGGGAATAATATGTGTGAGGGTACCCCAGGAGAGTTCCAAATGTGTGTGGGTAGAATATATATCCCACGGGGGTAAAATTGAAAAAAGTTGAACAAATTTTTTTTTGGACTTAGTCATTTTTCCGGCGTTTATCAGACTTTCAGATAGGGGAAATGTGAGTGAGCATTCCGATTTCAGTTCCAGAGCGATTCGCCCAATGAGTCCTTGATATTTAGTCGTTTTCAGCCAATTTTCTGGATTTTTGAAAATTTCACTTTTTTGTGAAAATATCCACTAAATGAGGGAATAATATGTGTGAGGGTACCCCAGGAGAGTTCCAAATGTGTGTGGGTAGAATATATATATATCCCACGGGGGTAAAATTGAAAAAAGTTGAAAAAAATTTTTTTTTGGACTTAGTCATTTTTCCGGCGTTTATCAGACTTTCACATAGGGGAAATGTGAGTGAGCATTATGATTTCAGTTCCAGAGCGATTCGCCCAATGAGTCCTTGATATTTAGTCATTTTCAGCCAATTTTCTGGATTTTTGAAAATTTCACTTTTTTGTGAAAATATCCACTAAATGAGGGAATAATATGTGTGAGGGTACCCCAGGAGAGTTCTAAATGTGTGTGGGTAGAATATATATCCCACGGAGTAAAATTGAAAAAAGTTGAAAAAAAATTTTTTTTGGGACTTAGTCATTTTTCAGGCGTTTATCAGACTTTCAGATAGGGGAAATGTCAGTGAGCGTTCCGATTTCAGTTCCAGAGCGATTCGCCCATTGAGTCCTTGATATTTAGTCATTTTCAGCCAATTTTCTGGATTTTTGAAAATTTCCCTTTTTTGTGAAAATATCCACGAAATGAGGGAATAATATGTGTGAGGGTTCCCCAGGAGAGTTCCAAATGTGTGTGGGTAGAATATATATCCCACGGGGGTAAAATTGAAAAAAGTTTAAAAAATTTTTTTTTGGACTTAGTCATTTTTCCGGCGTTTATCAGACTTTCAGATAGGGGAAATGTGAGTGAGCATTCCGATTTCAGTTCCAGAGCGATTCGCCCAATGAGTCCTTGATATTTAGTCGTTTTCAGCCGATTTTCTGGATTTTTGAAAATTTCAATTTTTTGTGAAAATATCCACTAAATGAGGGAATAATATGTGTGAGGGTACCCCAGGAGAGTTCCAAATGTGTGTGGGTAGAATATATATCCCACGGGGTAAAATTGAAAAAAGTTGAAAAAAAATTTTTTTTGGACTTAGTCTTTTTTCCGGCGTTTATCAGACTTTCAGATAGGGGAAATGTGAGTGAGCATTCCGATTTCAGTTCCAGAGCGATTCGCCCAATGAGTCCTTGATATTTAGTCGTTTTCAGCCAATTTTCTGGATTTTTGAAAATTTCACTTTTTTGTGAAAATATCCACTAAATGAGGGAATAATATGTGTGAGGGTACCCCAGGAGAGTTCCAAATGTGTGTGGGTAGAATATATATATATCCCACGGGGGTAAAATTGAAAAAAGTTGAAAAAAATTTTTTTTTGGACTTAGTCATTTTTCCGGCGTTTATCAGACTTTCACATAGGGGAAATGTGAGTGAGCATTATGATTTCAGTTCCAGAGCGATTCGCCCAATGAGTCCTTGATATTTAGTCATTTTCAGCCAATTTTCTGGATTTTTGAAAATTTCACTTTTTTGTGAAAATATCCACTAAATGAGGGAATAATATGTGTGAGGGTACCCCAGGAGAGTTCTAAATGTGTGTGGGTAGAATATATATCCCACGGAGTAAAATTGAAAAAAGTTGAAAAAAAATTTTTTTTGGGACTTAGTCATTTTTCAGGCGTTTATCAGACTTTCAGATAGGGGAAATGTCAGTGAGCGTTCCGATTTCAGTTCCAGAGCGATTCGCCCATTGAGTCCTTGATATTTAGTCATTTTCAGCCAATTTTCTGGATTTTTGAAAATTTCCCTTTTTTGTGAAAATATCCACGAAATGAGGGAATAATATGTGTGAGGGTTCCCCAGGAGAGTTCCAAATGTGTGTGGGTAGAATATATATCCCACGGGGGTAAAATTGAAAAAAGTTTAAAAAATTTTTTTTTGGACTTAGTCATTTTTCCGGCGTTTATCAGACTTTCAGATAGGGGAAATGTGAGTGAGCATTCCGATTTCAGTTCCAGAGCGATTCGCCCAATGAGTCCTTGATATTTAGTCGTTTTCAGCCGATTTTCTGGATTTTTGAAAATTTCAATTTTTTGTGAAAATATCCACTAAATGAGGGAATAATATGTGTGAGGGTACCCCAGGAGAGTTCCAAATGTGTGTGGGTAGAATATATATCCCACGGGGTAAAATTGAAAAAAGTTGAAAAAAAAATTTTTTTGGACTTAGTCATTTTTCCGGCGTTTATCAGACTTTCAGATAGGGGAAATGTCAGTGAGCATTCCGATTTCAGTTCCAGAGCAATTCGCCCAATGAGTCCTTGATATTTAGTCGTTTTCAGCCGATTTTCTGGATTTTTGAAAATTTCACTTTTTTGTGAAAATATCCACTAAATGAGGGAATAATATGTGTGAGGGTACCCCAGGAGAGTTCCAAATGTGTGTGGGTAGAATATATATCCCACGGGGGTAAAATTGAAAAAAGTTGAACAAATTTTTTTTTGAACTTAGTCATTTTTCCGGCGTTTATCAGACTTTCAGATAGGGGAAATGTCAGTGAGCGTTCCGATTTCAGTTCCAGAGTGATTCGCCCAATGAGTCCTTGATATTTAGTCGTTTTCATCCAATTTTCTGGATTTTTGAAAATGTCACTTTTTTGTGAAAATATCCACTAAATGAGGGAATAATATGTGTGAGGGTACCCCAGGAGAGTTCCAAATGTGTGTGGGTAGAATATATATCCCACGGGGATAAAATTGAAAAAAGTTGAACAAATTTTTTTTTTAGACTTAGTCATTTTTCCGGCGTTTATCAGACTTTCAGATAGGGGAAATGTCAGTGAGCATTCCGATTTCAGTTCCAGAGCGATTCGCCCAATGAGTCCTTGATATTTAGTCATTTTCAGCCAATTTTCTGGATTTTTGAAAATTTCACTTTTTTGTGAAAATATCCACTAAATGAGGGAATAATATGTGTGAGGGTACCCCAGGAGAGTTCCAAATGTGTGTGGGTAGAATATATATCCCACGGGGGTAAAATTGAAAAAAGTTGAACAAATTTTTTTTTGGACTTAGTCATTTTTCCGGCGTTTATCAGACTTTCAGATAGGGGAAATGTCAGTGAGCATTCCGATTTCAGTTCCAGAGCGATTCGCCCAATGAGTCCTTGATATTTAGTCGTTTTCAGCCGATTTTCTGGATTTTTGAAAATTTCAATTTTTTGTGAAAATATCCACTAAATGAGGGAATAATATGTGTGAGGGTACCCCAGGAGAGTTCCAAATGTGTGTGGGTAGAATATATATCCCACGGGGTAAAATTGAAAAAAGTTGAAAAAAAAATTTTTTTGGACTTAGTCATTTTTCCGGCGTTTATCAGACTTTCAGATAGGGGAAATGTCAGTGAGCATTCCGATTTCAGTTCCAGAGCAATTCGCCCAATGAGTCCTTGATATTTAGTCGTTTTCAGCCGATTTTCTGGATTTTTGAAAATTTCACTTTTTTGTGAAAATATCCACTAAATGAGGGAATAATATGTGTGAGGGTACCCCAGGAGAGTTCCAAATGTGTGTGGGTAGAATATATATCCCACGGGGGTAAAATTGAAAAAAGTTGAACAAATTTTTTTTTGGACTTAGTCATTTTTCCGGCGTTTATCAGACTTTCAGATAGGGGAAATGTCAGTGAGCGTTCCGATTTCAGTTCCAGAGTGATTCGCCCAATGAGTCCTTGATATTTAGTCGTTTTCATCCAATTTTCTGGATTTTTGAAAATGTCACTTTTTTGTGAAAATATCCACTAAATGAGGGAATAATATGTGTGAGGGTACCCCAGGAGAGTTCCAAATGTGTGTGGGTAGAATATATATCCCACGGGGATAAAATTGAAAAAAGTTGAACAAATTTTTTTTTTAGACTTAGTCATTTTTCCGGCGTTTATCAGACTTTCAGATAGGGGAAATGTCAGTGAGCATTCCGATTTCAGTTCCAGAGCGATTCGCCCAATGAGTCCTTGATATTTAGTCATTTTCAGCCAATTTTCTGGATTTTTGAAAATTTCACTTTTTTGTGAAAATATCCACTAAATGAGGGAATAATATGTGTGAGGGTACCCCAGGAGAGTTCCAAATGTGTGTGGGTAGAATATATATCCCACGGGGGTAAAATTGAAAAAAGTTGAACAAATTTTTTTTTGGACTTAGTCATTTTTCCGGCGTTTATCAGACTTTCAGATAGGGGAAATGTCAGTGAGCATTCCGATTTCAGTTCCAGAACGATTCGCCCAATGAGTCCTTGATATTTAGTCATTTTCAGCCAATTTTCTGGATTTTTGAAAATTTCACTTTTTTGTGAAAATATCCACTAAATGAGGGAATAATATGTGTGAGGGTACCCCAGGAGAGTTCCAAATGTGTGTGGGTAGAATATATATCCCACGGGGTAAAATTGAAAAAAGTTGAAAAAAAAATTTTTTTGGACTTAGTCATTTTTCCGGCGTTTATCAGACTTTCAGATAGGGGAAATGTCAGTGAGCATTCCGATTTCAGTTCCAGAGCAATTCGCCCAATGAGTCCTTGATATTTAGTCGTTTTCAGCCGATTTTCTGGATTTTTGAAAATTTCACTTTTTTGTGAAAATATCCACTAAATGAGGGAATAATATGTGTGAGGGTACCCCAGGAGAGTTCCAAATGTGTGTGGGTAGAATATATATCCCACGGGGGTAAAATTGAAAAAAGTTGAACAAATTTTTTTTTGGACTTAGTCATTTTTCCGGCGTTTATCAGACTTTCTGATAGGGGAAATGTCAGTGAGCGTTCCGATTTCAGTTCCAGAGTGATTCGCCCAATGAGTCCTTGATATTTAGTCGTTTTCAGCCAATTTTCTGGATTTTTGAAAATTTCACTTTTTTGTGAAAATATCCACTAAATGAGGGAATAATATGTGTGAGGGTACCCCAGGAGAGTTCCAAATGTGTGTGGGTAGAATATATATATATCCCACGGGGGTAAAATTGAAAAAAGTTGAAAAAAAATTTTTTTTGGACTTAGTCATTTTTCCGGCGTTTATCAGACTTTCACATAGGGGAAATGTGAGTGAGCATTACGATTTCAGTTCCAGAGCGATTCGCCCAATGAGTCCTTTATATTTAGTTGTTTTCAGCCAATTTTCTGGATTTTTGAAAATTTCACTTTTTTGTGAAAATATCCACTAAATGAGGGAATAATATGTGTGAGGGTACCCCAGGAGAGTTCCAAATGTGTGTGGGTAGAATATATATCCCACGGGGTAAAATTGAAAAAAGTTGAAAAAAAAATTTTTTTGGACTTAGTCTTTTTTCCGGCGTTTATCAGACTTTCAGATAGGGGAAATGTGAGTGAGCATTCCGATTTCAGTTCCAGAGCGATTCGCCCAATGAGTCCTTGATATTTAGTCGTTTTCAGCCAATTTTCTGGATTTTTGAAAATTTCACTTTTTTGTGAAAATATCCACTAAATGAGGGAATAATATGTGTGAGGGTACCCCAGGAGAGTTCCAAATGTGTGTGGGTAGAATATATATATATCCCACGGGGGTAAAATTGAAAAAAGTTTAAAAAAATTTTTTTTTGGACTTAGTCATTTTTCCGGCGTTTATCAGACTTTCACATAGGGGAAATGTGAGTGAGCATTATGATTTCAGTTCCAGAGCGATTCGCCCAATGAGTCCTTGATATTTAGTCATTTTCAGCCAATTTTCTGGATTTTTGAAAATTTCACTTTTTTGTGAAAATATCCACTAAATGAGGGAATAATATGTGTGAGGGTACCCCAGGAGAGTTCCAAATGTGTGTGGGTAGAATATATATCCCACGGAGTAAAATTGAAAAAAGTTGAAAAAAAATTTTTTTTGGGACTTAGTCATTTTTCAGGCGTTTATCAGACTTTCAGATAGGGGAAATGTCAGTGAGCGTTCCGATTTCAGTTCCAGAGCGATTCGCCCATTGAGTCCTTGATATTTAGTCATTTTCAGCCAATTTTCTGGATTTTTGAAAATTTCACTTTTTTGTGAAAATATCCACGAAATGAGGGAATAATATGTGTGAGGGTTCCCCAGGAGAGTTCCAAATGTGTGTGGGTAGAATATATATCCCACGGGGGTAAAATTGAAAAAAGTTTAAAAAATTTTTTTTTGGACTTAGTCATTTTTCCGGCGTTTATCAGACTTTCAGATAGGGGAAATGTGAGTGAGCATTCCGATTTCAGTTCCAGAGCGATTCGCCCAATGAGTCCTTGATATTTAGTCGTTTTCAGCCGATTTTCTGGATTTTTAAAATTTCAATTTTTTGTGAAAATATCCACTAAATGAGGGAATAATATGTGTGAGGGTACCCCAGGAGAGTTCCAAATGTGTGTGGGTAGAATATGTATCCCACGGGGTAAAATTGAAAAAAGTTGAAAAAAAAATTTTTTTGGACTTAGTCATTTTTCCGGCGTTTATCAGACTTTCAGATAGGGGAAATGTCAGTGAGCATTCCGATTTCAGTTCCAGAGCAATTCGCCCAATGAGTCCTTGATATTTAGTCGTTTTCAGCCGATTTTCTGGATTTTTGAAAATTTCACTTTTTTGTGAAAATATCCACTAAATGAGGGAATAATATGTGTGAGGGTACCCCAGGAGAGTTCCAAATGTGTGTGGGTAGAATATATATCCCACGGGGGTAAAATTGAAAAAAGTTGAAAAAAAATTTTTTTTGGACTTAGTCATTTTTGCGGCGTTTATCAGACTTTCAGATAGGGGAAATGTCAGTGAGCGTTCCGATTTCAGTTCCAGAGCGATTCGCCCAATGAGTCCTTGATATTTAGTCGTTTTCAGCCAATTTTCTGGATTTTTGAAAATTTGACTTTTTTTGTGAAAATATCCACTAAATGAGGGAATAATATGTGTGAGGGTACCCCAGGAGAGTTCCAAATGTGTGTGGGTAAAATATATATCCCACGGGGGTAAAATTGAAAAAAGTTGAACAAATTTTTTTTTGGGACTTAGTCATTTTTGCGGCGTTTATCAGACTTTCAGAGAGGGGAAATGTGAGTGAGCATTACGATTTCAGTTCCAGAGCGATTCGCCCAATGAGTCCTAGATATTTAGTCGTTTTCAGCCAATTTTCTGGATTTTTGAAAATTTCACTTTTTTGTGAAAATATCCACTAAACGAGGGAATAATATGTGTGAGGGTACCCCAGGAGAGTTCCAAATGTGTGTGGGTAAAATATATATCCCACGGGGTAAAATTGAAAAAAGTTGAACAAATTTTTTTTTGGGACTTAGTCATTTTTGCGGCGTTTATCAGACTTTCAGAGAGGGGAAATGTGAGTGAGCATTACGATTTCAGTTCCAGAGCGATTCGCCCAATGAGTCCTTGATATTTAGTCGTTTTCAGCCAATTTTCTGGATTTTTGAAAATTTCACTTTTTTGTGAAAATATCCACTAAACGAGGGAATAATATGTGTGAGGGTACCCCAGGAGAGTTCCAAATGTGTGTGGGTAGAATATATATCCCACGGGCTAAAATTGAAAAAAGTTGAACAAATTTTTTTTTGGACTTAGTTATTTTTCCGGCGTTTATCAGACTTTCAGATAGGGGAAATGTCAGTGAGCGTTCCGATTTCAGTTCCAGAGCAATTCGCCCAATGAGTCCTTGATATTTAGTTGTTTTCAGCCAATTTTCTGGATTTTTGAAAATTTCACTTTTTTGTGAAAATATCCACTAAACGAGGGAATAATATGTGTGAGGGTACCCCAGGAGAGTTCCAAATGTGTGTGGGTAGAATATATATCCCACGGGGGTAAAATTGAAAAAAGTTGAAAAAAAAATTTTTTTGGACTTAGTCATTTTTGCGGCGTTTATCAGACTTTCAGATAGGGGAAATGTCAGTGAGCGTTCCGATTTCAGTTCCAGAGCGATTCGCCCAATGAGTCCTTGATATTTAGTCGTTTTCAGCCAATTTTCTGGATTTTTGAAAATTTCACTTTTTTTGTGAAAATATCCACTAAATGAGGGAATAATATGTGTGAGGGTACCCCAGGAGAGTTCCAAATGTGTGTGGGTAAAATATATATCCCACGGGGGTAAAATTGAAAAAAGTTGAAAAATTTTTTTTTTGGACTTAGTCATTTTTGCGGCGTTTATCAGATTTTCAGAGAGGGGAAATGTGAGTGAGCATTACGATTTCAGTTCCAGAGCGATTCGCCCAATGAGTCCTAGATATTTAGTCGTTTTCAGCCAATTTTCTGGATTTTTGAAAATTTCACTTTTTTGTGAAAATATCCACTAAACGAGGGAATAATATGTGTGAGGGTACCCCAGGAGATTTCCAAATGTGTGTGGGTAGAATATATATCCCACGGGGTAAAATTGAAAAAAGTTGAACAAATTTTTTTTTGGACTTAGTGATTTTTCCGGCGTTTATCAGACTTTCAGATAGGGGAAATGTCAGTGAGCGTTCCGATTTCAGTTCCAGAGCAATTCGCCCAATGAGTCCTTGATATTTAGTTGTTTTCAGCCAATTTTCTGGATTTTTGAAAATTTCACTTTTTTGTGAAAATATCCACTAAACGAGGGAATAATATGTGTGAGGGTACCCCAGGAGAGTTCCAAATGTGTGTGGGTAGAATATATATCCCACGGGGGTAAAATTGAAAAAAGTTGAAAAAAAAATTTTTTTGGACTTAGTCATTTTTGCGGCGTTTATCAGACTTTCAGATAGGGGAAATGTCAGTGAGCATTCCGATTTCAGTTCCAGAGCGATTCGCCCAATGAGTCCTTGATATTTGGTCATTTTCAGCCAATTTTCTGGATTTTTGAAAATTTCACTTTTTTGTGAAAATATCCACTAAATGAGGGAATAATATGTGTGAGGGTACCCCAGGAGAGTTCCAAATGTGTGTGGGTAGAATATATATCCCACGGGGGTAAAATTGAAAAAAGTTGAACAAATTTTTTTTTGGACTTAGTCATTTTTCCGGCGTTTATCAGACTTTCAGATAGGGGAAATGTCAGTGAGTGTTCCGATTTCAGTTCCAGAGCGATTCGCCCAATGAGTCCTTGATATTAAGTCATTTTCAGCCAATTTCCTGGATTTTTGAAAATTTCACTTTTTTGTGAAAATATCCACTAAATGAGGGAATAATATGTGTGAGGGTACCCCAGGAGAGTTCCAAATGTGTGTGGGTAGAATATATATCCCACGGGGTAAAATTGAAAAAAGTTGAAAAAAAATTTTTTTTGGACTTAGTCTTTTTTCCGGCGTTTATCAGACTTTCAGATAGGGGAAATGTGAGTGAGCATTCCGATTTCAGTTCCAGAGCGATTCGCCCAATGAGTCCTTGATATTTAGTCGTTTTCAGCCAATTTTCTGGATTTTTGAAAATTTCACTTTTTTGTGAAAATATCCACTAAATGAGGGAATAATATGTGTGAGGGTACCCCAGGAGAGTTCCAAATGTGTGTGGGTAGAATATATATCCCACGGGGGTAAAATTTAAAAAAGTTGGAAAATTTTTTTTTTGGGACTTAGTCATTTTTGCGGCGTTTATCAGATTTTCAGAGAGGGGAAATGTGAGTGAGCATTACGATTTCAGTTCCAGAGCGATTCGCCCAATGAGTCCTAGATATTTAGTCGTTTTCAGCCAATTTTCTGGATTTTTGAAAATTTCACTTTTTTGTGAAAATATCCACTAAATGAGGGAATAATATGTGTGAGGGTACCCCAGGAGAGTTCCAAATGTGTGTGGGTAGAATATATATCCCACGGGGGTAAAATTGAAAAAAGTTGAACAAATTTTTTTTTGGACTTAGTCATTTTTCCGGCGTTTATCAGACTTTCAGATAGGGGAAATGTCAGTGAGCGTTCCGATTTCAGTTCCAGAGCGATTCGCCCAATGAGTCCTTGATATTAAGTCATTTTCAGCCAATTTCCTGGATTTTTGAAAATTTCACTTTTTTGTGAAAATATCCACTAAATGAGGGAATAATATGTGTGAGGGTACCCCAGGAGAGTTCCAAATGTGTGTGGGTAGAATATATATCCCACGGGGTAAAATTGAAAAAAGTTGAAAAAAAATTTTTTTTGGACTTAGTGTTTTTTCCGGCGTTTATCAGACTTTCAGATAGGGGAAATGTGAGTGAGCATTCCGATTTCAGTTCCAGAGCGATTCGCCCAATGAGTCCTTAATATTTAGTCGTTTTCAGCCAATTTTCTGGATTTTTGAAAATTTCACTTTTTTGTGAAAATATCCACTAAATGAGGGAATAATATGTGTGAGGGTACCCCAGGAGAGTTCCAAATGTGTGTGGGTAGAATATATATATATCCCACGGGGGTAAAATTGAAAAAAGTTGAAAAAAATTTTTTTTTGGACTTAGTCATTTTTCCGGCGTTTATCAGACTTTCACATAGGGGAAATGTGAGTGAGCATTACGATTTCAGTTCCAGAGCGATTCGCCCAATGAGTCCTTGATATTTAGTCGTTTTCAGCCAATTTTCTGGATTTTTGAAAATTTCACTTTTTTGTGAAAATATCCACTAAACGAGGGAATAATATGTGTGAGGGTACCCCAGGAGAGTTCCAAATGTGTGTGGGTAGAATATATATCCCACGGGGTAAAATTGAAAAAAGTTGAACAAATTTTTTTTGTGGCTTAGTGATTTTTCCGGCGTTTATCAGACTTTCAGATAGTGGAAATGTCATTGAGCGTTCCGATTTCAGTTCCAGAGCAATTCGCCCAATGAGTCCTTGATATTTAGTTGTTTTCAGCCAATTTTCTGGATTTTTGAAAATTTCACTTTTTTGTGAAAATATCCACTAAACGAGGGAATAATATGTGTGAGATTATCCCAGGAGAGTTCCAAATGTGTGTGGGTAGAATATATATCCCACGGGGGTAAAATTGAAAAAAGTTGAAAAAAAAATTTTTTTGGACTTAGTCATTTTTGCGGCGTTTATCAGACTTTCAGATAGGGGAAATGTCAGTGAGCGTTCCGATTTCAGTTCCAGAGCGATTCGCCCAATGAGTCCTTGATATTTAGTCGTTTTCAGCCAATTTTCTTTATTTTTGAAAATTTCACTTTTTTTGTGAAAATATCCACTAAATGAGGGAATAATATGTGTGAGGGTACCCCAGGAGAGTTCCAAATGTGTGTGGGTAAAATATATATCCCACGGGGGTAAAATTGAAAAAAGTTGAACAAATTTTTTTTTGGGACTTAGTCATTTTTGCGGCGTTTATCAGACTTTCAGAGAGGGGAAATGTGAGTGAGCATTCCGATTTCAGTTCCAGAGCGATTCGCCCAATGAGTCCTTGATATTTAGTCGTTTTCAGCCAATTTTCTGGATTTTTGAAAATTTCACTTTTTTGTGAAAATATCCACTAAATGAGGGAATAATATGTGTGAGGGTACCCCAGGAGATTTCCAAATGTGTGTGGGTAGAATATATATATATCCCACGGGGGTAAAATTGAAAAAAGTTGAAAAAAATTTTTTTTTGGACTTAGTCATTTTTCCGGCGTTTATCAGACTTTCACATAGGGGAAATGTGAGTGAGCATTACGATTTCAGTTCCAGAGCGATTCGCCCAATGAGTCCTTGATATTTAGTCGTTTTCAGCCAATTTTCTGGATTTTTGAAAATTTCACTTTTTTGTGAAAATATCCACTAAACGAGGGAATAATATGTGTGAGGGTACCCCAGGAGAGTTCCAAATGTGTGTGGGTAGAATATATATCCCACGGGGTAAAATTGAAAAAAGTTGAACAAATTTTTTTTTGGACTTAGTGATTTTTCCGGCGTTTATCAGACTTTCAGATAGGGGAAATGTCAGTGAGCGTTCCGATTTCAGTTCCAGAGCAAATCGCCCAATGAGTCCTTGATATTTAGTCGTTTTCAGCCAATTTTCTGGATTTTTGAAAATTTCACTTTTTTTGTGAAAATATCCACTAAATGAGGGAATAATATGTGTGAGGGTACCCCAGGAGAGTTCCAAATGTGTGTGGGTAAAATATATATCCCACGGGGGTAAAATTGAAAAAAGTTGAAAAAATTTTTTTTTGGAACTTAGTCATTTTTGCGGCGTTTATCAGACTTTCAGAGAGGGGAAATGTGAGTGAGCATTACGATTTCAGTTCCAGAGCGATTCGCCCAATGAGTCCTAGATATTTAGTCGTTTTCAGCCAATTTTCTGGATTTTTGAAAATTTCACTTTTTTGTGAAAATATCCACTAAACGAGGGAATAATATGTGTGAGGGTACCCCAGGAGATTTCCAAATGTGTGTGGGTAGAATATATATCCCACGGGGTAAAATTGAAAAAAGTTGAACAAATTTTTTTTTGGACTTAGTGATTTTTCCGTCGTTTATCAGACTTTCAGATATGGGAAATGTCAGTGAGCGTTCCGATTTCAGTTCCAGAGCAATTCGCCCAATGAGTCCTTGATATTTAGTTGTTTTCAGCCAATTTTCTGGATTTTTGAAAATTTCACTTTTTTGTGAAAATATCCACTAAACGAGGGAATAATATGTGTGAGGGTACCCCAGGAGAGTTCCAAATGTGTGTGGGTAGAATATATATCCCACGGGGTAAAATTGAAAAAAGTTGAAAAAAAAATTTTTTTGGACTTAGTCATTTTTGCGGCGTTTATCAGACTTTCAGATAGGGGAAATGTCAGTGAGCGTTCCGATTTCAGTTCCAGAGCGATTCGCCCAATGAGTCCTTGATATTTAGTCGTTTTCAGCCAATTTTCTGGATTTTTGAAAATTTCACTTTTTTGTGAAAATATCCACTAAATAAGGGAATAATATGTGTGAGGGTACCCCAGGAGAGTTCCAAATGTGTGTGGGTAGAATATATATCCCACGGGGTAAAATTGAAAAAAGTTGAAAAAAAATTTTTTTTGGACTTAGTCTTTTTTCCGGCGTTTATCAGACTTTCAGATAGGGGAAATGTGAGTGAGCATTCCGATTTCAGTTCCAGAGCGATTCGCCCAATGAGTCCTTGATATTTAGTCGTTTTCAGCCAATTTTCTGGATTTTTGAAAATTTCACTTTTTTGTGAAAATATCCACTAAATGAGGGAATAATATGTGTGAGGGTACCCCAGGAGAGTTCCAAATGTGTGTGGGTAGAATATATATATATCCCACGGGGGTAAAATTGAAAAAAGTTGAAAAAAATTTTTTTTTGGACTTAGTCATTTTTCCGGCGTTTATCAGACTTTCACATAGGGGAAATGTGAGTGAGCATTACGATTTCAGTTCCAGAGCGATTCGCCCAATGAGTCCTTGATATTTAGTCGTTTTCAGCCAATTTTCTGGATTTTTGAAAATTTCACTTTTTTGTGAAAATATCCACTAAACGAGGGAATAATATGTGTGAGGGTACCCCAGGAGAGTTCCAAATGTGTGTGGGTAGAATATATATCCCACGGGGTAAAATTGAAAAAAGTTGAACAAATTTTTTTTTGGACTTAGTGATTTTTCCGGCGTTTATCAGACTTTCAGATAGGGGAAATGTCAGTGAGCGTTCCGATTTCAGTTCCAGAGCGATTCGCCCAATGAGTCCTTGATATTTAGTCGTTTTCAGCCAATTTTCTGGATTTTTGAAAATTTCACTTTTTTTGTGAAAATATCCACTAAATGAGGGAATAATATGTGTGAGGGTACCCCAGGAGAGTTCCAAATGTGTGTGGGTAAAATATATATCCCACGGGGGTAAAATTGAAAAAAGTTGAAAAAAATTTTTTTTGGGACTTAGTCATTTTTGCGGCGTTTATCAGACTTTCAGAGAGGGGAAATGTGAGTGAGCATTACGATTTCAGTTCCAGAGCGATTCGCCCAATGAGTCCTAGATATTTAGTCGTTTTCAGCCAATTTTCTGGATTTTTGAAAATTTCACTTTTTTGTGAAAATATCCACTAAACGAGGGAATAATATGTGTGAGGGTACCCCAGGAGATTTCCAAATGTGTGTGGGTAGAATATATATCCCACGCGGGTAAAATTGAAAAAAGTTGAACAAATTTTTTTTTGGACTTAGTCATTTTTCCGGCGTTTATCAGACTTTCAGATAGGGGAAATGTCAGTGAGCGTTCCGATTTTAGTTCCAGAGCAATTCGCCCAATGAGTCCTTGATATTTAGTCGTTTTCAGCCAATTTTCTGGATTTTTGAAAATTTCACTTTTTTGTGAAAATATCCACTAAATGAGGGAATAATATGTGTGAGGGTTCCCCAGGAGAGTTCCAAATGTGTGTGGGTAAAATATATATCCCACGGGGGTAAAATTGAAAAAAGTTTAAAAAAATTTTTTTTTGGACTTAGTCATTTTTCCGCCGTTTATCAGACTTTCAGATAGGGGAAATGTGAGTGAGCATTACGATTTCAGTTCCAGAGCGATTCGCCCAATGAGTCCTTGATATTTAGTCGTTTTCAGCCAATTTTCTGGATTTTTGAAAATTTCACTTTTTTGTGAAAATATCCACTAAATGAGGGAATAATATGTGTGAGGGTACCCCAGGAGAGTTCCAAATGTGTGTGGGTAGAATATATATCCCACGGGGGTAAAATTGAAAAAAGTTGAACAAATTTTTTTTTGGACTTAGTCATTTTTCCGGCATTTATCAGACTTTCAGATAGGGGAAATGTCAGTGAGTGTTCCGATTTCAGTTCCAGAGCAATTCGCCCAATGAGTCCTTGATATTTAGTCATTTTCAGCCAATTTTCTGGATTTTTGAAAATTTCACTTTTTGTGAAAATATCCACTAAATGAGGGAATAATATGTGTGAGGGTACCCCAGAAGAGTTCCAAATGTGTGTGGGTAGAATATATATCCCACGGGGGTAAAATTGAAAAAAGTTGAACAAATTTTTTTTTGGACTTAGTCATTTTTCCGGCGTTTATCAGACTTTCAGATAGGGGAAATGTCAGTGAGCGTTCCGATTTCAGTTCCAGAGCGATTCGCCCAATGAGTCCTTGATATTTAGTCATTTTCAGCCAATTTTCTGGATTTTTGAAAATTTCACTTTTTTGTGAAAATATCCACAAAATGAGGGAATAATATGTGTGAGGGTACCCCAGGAGAGTTCCAAATGTGTGTGGGTAGAATATATATCCCACGGGGTAAAATTGAAAAAAGTTGAAAAAAAATTTTTTTGGGACTTAGTCATTTTTCCGGCGTTTATCAGACTTTCAGATAGGGGAAATGTCAGTGAGCGTTCCGATTTCAGTTCCAGAGCAATTCGCCCAATGAGTCCTTGATATTTAGTCGTTTTCAGCCAATTTTCTGGATTTTTGAAAATTTCACTTTTTTGTGAAAATATCCACTAAATGAGGGAATAATATGTGTGAGGGTACCCCAGGAGAGTTCCAAATGTGTGTGGGTAGAATATATATCCCACGGGGGTAAAATTGAAAAAAGTTGAACAAATTTTTTTTTGGACTTAGTCTTTTTTCCGGCGTTTATCAGACTTTCAGATAGGGGAAATGTGAGTGAGCATTCCGATTTCAGTTCCAGAGCGATTCGCCCAATGAGTCCTTGATATTTAGTCGTTTTCAGCCAATTTTCTGGATTTTTGAAAATTTCACTTTTTTGTGAAAATATCCACTAAATGAGGGAATAATATGTGTAAGGGTACCCCAGGAGAGTTCCAAATGTGTGTGGGTAGAATATATATATATCCCACGGGGGTAAAATTGAAAAAAGTTGAAAAAAATTTTTTTTTGGACTTAGTCATTTTTCCGGCGTTTATCAGACTTTCACATAGGGGAAATGTGAGTGAGCATTACGATTTCAGTTCCAGAGCGATTCGCCCAATGAGTCCTTGATATTTAGTCGTTTTCAGCCAATTTTCTGGATTTTTGAAAATTTCACTTTTTTGTGAAAATATCCACTAAACGAGGGAATAATATGTGTGAGGGTACCCCAGGAGAGTTCCAAATGTGTGTGGGTAGAATATATATCCCACGGGGTAAAATTGAAAAAAGTTGAACAAATTTTTTTTTGGACTTAGTGATTTTTCCGGCGTTTATCAGACTTTCAGATAGGGGAAATGTCAGTGAGCGTTCCGATTTCAGTTCCAGAGCGATTCGCCCAATGAGTCCTTGATATTTAGTCGTTTTCAGCCAATTTTCTGGATTTTTGAAAATTTCACTTTTTTTGTGAAAATATCCACTAAATGAGGGAATAATATGTGTGAGGGTACCCCAGGAGAGTTCCAAATGTGTGTGGGTAAAATATATATCCCACGGGGGTAAAATTGAAAAAAGTTGAAAAAAATTTTTTTTGGGACTTAGTCATTTTTGCGGCGTTTATCAGACTTTCAGAGAGGGGAAATGTGAGTGAGCATTACGATTTCAGTTCCAGAGCGATTCGCCCAATGAGTCCTAGATATTTAGTCGTTTTCAGCCAATTTTCTGGATTTTTGAAAATTTCACTTTTTTGTGAAAATATCCACTAAACGAAGGAATAATATGTGTGAGGGTACCCCAGGAGATTTCCAAATGTGTGTGGGTAGAATATATATCCCACGCGGGTAAAATTGAAAAAAGTTGAACAAATTTTTTTTTGGACTTAGTCATTTTTCCGGCGTTTATCAGACTTTCAGATAGGGGAAATGTCAGTGAGCGTTCCGATTTTAGTTCCAGAGCAATTCGCCCAATGAGTCCTTGATATTTAGTCGTTTTCAGCCAATTTTCTGGATTTTTGAAAATTTCACTTTTTTGTGAAAATATCCACTAAATGAGGGAATAATATGTGTGAGGGTTCCCCAGGAGAGTTCCAAATGTGTGTGGGTAAAATATATATCCCACGGGGGTAAAATTGAAAAAAGTTTAAAAAAATTTTTTTTTGGACTTAGTCATTTTTCCGCCGTTTATCAGACTTTCAGATAGGGGAAATGTGAGTGAGCATTACGATTTCAGTTCCAGAGCGATTCGCCCAATGAGTCCTTGATATTTAGTCGTTTTCAGCCAATTTTCTGGATTTTTGAAAATTTCACTTTTTTGTGAAAATATCCACTAAATGAGGGAATAATATGTGTGAGGGTACCCCAGGAGAGTTCCAAATGTGTGTGGGTAGAATATATATCCCACGGGGGTAAAATTGAAAAAAGTTGAACAAATTTTTTTTTGGACTTAGTCATTTTTCCGGCATTTATCAGACTTTCAGATAGGGGAAATGTCAGTGAGTGTTCCGATTTCAGTTCCAGAGCAATTCGCCCAATGAGTCCTTGATATTTAGTCATTTTCAGCCAATTTTCTGGATTTTTGAAAATTTCACTTTTTGTGAAAATATCCACTAAATGAGGGAATAATATGTGTGAGGGTACCCCAGAAGAGTTCCAAATGTGTGTGGGTAGAATATATATCCCACGGGGGTAAAATTGAAAAAAGTTGAACAAATTTTTTTTTGGACTTAGTCATTTTTCCGGCGTTTATCAGACTTTCAGATAGGGGAAATGTCAGTGAGCGTTCCGATTTCAGTTCCAGAGCGATTCGCCCAATGAGTCCTTGATATTTAGTCGTTTTCAGCCAATTTTCTGGATTTTTGAAAATTTCACTTTTTTGTGAAAATATCCACTAAATGAGGGAATAATATGTGTGAGGGTACCCCAGGAGAGTTCCAAATGTGTGTGGGTAGAATATATATCCCACGGGGGTAAAATTGAAAAAAGTTGAACAAATTTTTTTTTGGACTTAGTCATTTTTCCGGCATTTATCAGACTTTCAGATAGGGGAAATGTCAGTGAGCGTTCCGATTTTAGTTCCAGAGCAATTCGCCCAATGAGTCCTTGATATTTAGTCGTTTTCAGCCAATTTTCTGGATTTTTGAAAATTTCACTTTTTTGTGAAAATATCCACTAAATGAGGGAATAATATGTGTGAGGGTTCCCCAGGAGAGTTCCAAATGTGTGTGGGTAAAATATATATCCCACGGAGGTAAAATTGAAAAAAGTTTAAAAAAATTTTTTTTTGGACTTAGTCATTTTTCCGCCGTTTATCAGACTTTCAGATAGGGGAAATGTGAGTGAGCATTACGATTTCAGTTCCAGAGCGATTCGCCCAATGAGTCCTTGATATTTAGTCGTTTTCAGCCAATTTTCTGGATTTTTGAAAATTTCACATTTTTGTGAAAATATCCACTAAATGAGGGAATAATATGTGTGAGGGTACCCCAGGAGAGTTCCAAATGTGTGTGGGTAGAATATATATCCCACGGGGGTAAAATTGAAAAAAGTTGAACAAATTTTTTTTTGGACTTAGTCATTTTTCCGGCATTTATCAGACTTTCAGATAGGGGAAATGTCAGTGAGTGTTCCGATTTCAGTTCCAGAGCAATTCACCCAATGAGTCCTTGATATTTAGTCATTTTCAGCCAATTTTCTGGATTTTTGAAAATTTCACTTTTTGTGAAAATATCCACTAAATGAGGGAATAATATGTGTGAGGGTACCCCAGGAGAGTTCCAAATGTGTGTGGGTAGAATATATATCCCACGGGGGTAAAATTGAAAAAAGTTGAACAAATTTTTTTTTGGACTTAGTCATTTTTCCGGCGTTTATCAGACTTTCAGATAGGGGAAATGTCAGTGAGCGTTCCGATTTCAGTTCCAGAGCGATTCGCCCAATGAGTCCTTGATATTTAGTCATTTTCAGCCAATTTTCTGGATTTTTGAAAATTTCACTTTTTTGTGAAAATATCCACAAAATGAGGGAATAATATGTGTGAGGGTACCCCAGGAGAGTTCCAAATGTGTGTGGGTAAAATATATATCCCACGGGGGTAAAATTGAAAAAAGTTGAAAAAATTTTTTTTTGGGACTTAGTCATTTTTGCGGCGTTTATCAGACTTTCAGAGAGGGGAAATGTGAGTGAGCATTACGATTTCAGTTCCAGAGCGATTCGCCCAATGAGTCCTTGATATTTAGTCGTTTTCAGCCAATTTTCTGGATTTTTGAAAATTTCACTTTTTTGTGAAAATATCCACTAAATGAGGGAATAATATGTGTGAGGGTACCCCAGGAGAGTTCCAAATCTGTGTGGGTAGAATATATATCCCACAGGGGTAAAATTGAAAAAAGTTGAACAAATTTTTTTTTGGACTTAGTCATTTTTCCGGCATTTATCAGACTTTCAGATAGGGGAAATGTCAGTGAGCGTTCCGATTTCAGTTCCAGAGCGATTCGCCCAATGAGTCCTTGATATCTAGTCATTTTCAGCTAATTTTCTGGATTTTTGAAAATTTCACTTTTTTGTGAAAATATCCACTAAATGAGGGAATAATATGTGTGAGGGTACCCCAGGAGAGTTCCAAATGTGTGTGGTTAGAATATATATATATCCCACGGGGTAAAATTGAAAAAAGGTGAAAAACATTTTTTTTTGGACTTAGTCATTTTTCCGGCGTTTATCAGACTTTCACATAGGGGAAATGTGAGTGAGCATTACGATTTCAGTTCCACAGCGATTCGCCCAATGAGTCCTTGATATTTAGTCGTTTTCAGCCAATTTTCTGGATTTTTGAAAATTTCACTTTTTTGTGAAAATATCCACTAAATGAGGGAATAATATGTGTGAGGGTACCCCAGGAGAGTTCCAAATGTGTGTGGGTAGAATATATATCCCACGGGGTAAAATTGAAAAAAGTTGAACAAATTTTTTTTTGGACTTAGTGATTTTTCCGGCGTTTATCAGACTTTCAGATAGGGGAAATGTCAGTGAGCGTTCCGATTTCAGTTCCAGAGCAATTCGCCCAATGAGTCCTTGATATTTAGTTGTTTTCAGCCAATTTTCTGGATTTTTGAAAATTTCACTTTTTTGTGAAAATATCCACTAAACGAGGGAATAATATGTGTGAGGGTACCCCAGGAGAGTTCCAAATGTGTGTGGGTAGAATATATATCCCACGGGGGTAAAATTGAAAAAAGTTGAAAAAAAAATTTTTTTGGACTTAGTCATTTTTGCGGCGTTTATCAGACTTTCAGATAGGGGAAATGTCAGTGAGCGTTCCGATTTCAGTTCCAGAGCGATTCGCCCAATGAGTCCTTGATATTTAGTCGTTTTCAGCCAATTTTCTGGATTTTTGAAAATTTCACTTTTTTTGTGAAAATATCCACTAAATGAGGGAATAATATGTGTGAGGGTACCCCAGGAGAGTTCCAAATGTGTGTGGGTAAAATATATATACCACGGGGGTAAAATTGAAAAAAGTTGAAAAAATTTTTTTTTGGGACTTAGTCATTTTTGCGGCGTTTATCAGACTTTCAGAGAGGGGAAATGTGAGTGAGCATTACGATTTCAGTTCCAGAGCGATTCGCCCAATGAGTCCTTGATATTTAGTCGTTTTCAGCCAATTTTCTGGATTTTTGAAAATTTCACTTTTTTGTGAAAATATCCACTAAATGAGGGAATAATATGTGTGAGGGTACCCCAGGAGAGTTCCAAATGTGTGTGGGTAGAATATATATCCCACGGGGGTAAAATTGAAAAAAGTTGAACAAATTTTTTTTTGGACTTAGTCATTTTTCCGGCATTTATCAGACTTTCAGATAGGGGAAATGTCAGTGAGTGTTCCGATTTCAGTTCCAGAGCAATTCGCCCAATGAGTCCTTGATATTTAGTCATTTTCAGCCAATTTTCTGGATTTTTGAAAATTTCACTTTTTGTGAAAATATCCACTAAATGAGGGAATAATATGTGTGAGGGTACCCCAGGAGAGTTCCAAATGTGTGTGGGTAGAATATATATCCCACGGGGGTAAAATTGAAAAAAGTTGAACAAATTTTTTTTTGGACTTAGTCATTTTTCCGGCGTTTATCAGACTTTCAGATAGGGGAAATGTCAGTGAGCGTTCCGATTTCACTTCCAGAGCGATTCGCCCAATGAGTCCTTGATATTTAGTCATTTTCAGCCAATTTTCTGGATTTTTGAAAATTTCACTTTTTTGTGAAAATATCCACAAAATGAGGGAATAATATGTGTGAGGGTACCCCAGGAGAGTTCCAAATGTGTGTGGGTAGAATATATATCCCACGGGGTAAAATTGAAAAAAGTTGAAAAAAAATTTTTTTGTTACTTAGTCATTTTTCCGGCGTTTATCAGACTTTCAGATAGGGGAAATGTCAGTGAGCGTTCCGATTTCAGTTCCAGAGCAATTCGCCCAATGAGTCCTTGATATTTAGTCGTTTTCAGCCAATTTTCTGGATTTTTGAAAATTTCACTTTTTTGTGAAAATATCCACTAAATGAGGGAATAATATGTGTGAGGGTACCCCAGGAGAGTTCCAAATGTGTGTGGGTAGAATATATATCCCACGGGGGTAAAATTGAAAAAAGTTGAACAAATTTTTTTTTGGACTTAGTCATTTTTCCGGCATTTATCAGACTTTCAGATAGGGGAAATGTCAGTGAGCGTTCCGATTTCAGTTCCAGAGCGATTCGCCCAATGAGTCCTTGATATCTAGTCATTTTCAGCCAATTTTCTGGATTTTTGAAAATTTCACTTTTTTGTGAAAATATCCACTAAATGAGGGAATAGTATGTGTGAGGGTACCCCAGGAGAGTTCCAAATGTGTGTGGGTAGAATATATATATATCCCACGGGGTAAAATTGAAAAAAGTTGAAAAAAATTTTTTTTTGGACTTAGTCATTTTTCCGGCGTTTATCAGACTTTCACATAGGGGAAATGTGAGTGAGCATTACGATTTCAGTTCCAGAGCGATTCGCCCAATGAGTCCTTGATATTTAGTCGTTTTCAGCCAATTTTCTGGATTTTTGAAAATTTCACTTTTTTGTGAAAATATCCACTAAACGAGGGAATAATATGTGTGAGGGTACCCCAGGAGAGTTCCAAATGTGTGTGGGTAGAATATATATCCCACGGGGTAAAATTGAAAAAAGTTGAACAAATTTTTTTTTGGACTTAGTGATTTTTCCGGCGTTTATCAGACTTTCAGATAGGGGAAATGTCAGTGAGCGTTCCGATTTCAGTTCCAGAGCAATTCGCCCAATGAGTCCTTGATATTTAGTTGTTTTCAGCCAATTTCCTGGATTTTTGAAAATTTCACTTTTTTGTGAAAATATCCACTAAACGAGGGAATAATATGTGTGAGGGTACCCCAGGAGAGTTCCAAATGTGTGTGGGTAGAATATATATCCCACGGCGGTAAAATTGAAAAAAGTTGAAAAAAAAATTTTTTTGGACTTAGTCATTTTTGCGGCGTTTATCAGACTTTCAGATAGGGGAAATGTCAGTGAGCGTTCCGATTTCAGTTCCAGAGCGATTCGCCCAATGAGTCCTTGATATTTAGTCGTTTTCAGCCAATTTTCTATATTTTTGAAAATTTCACTTTTTTTGTGAAAATATCCACTAAATGAGGGAATAATATGTGTGAGGGTACCCCAGGAGAGTTCCAAATGTGTGTGGGTAAAATATATATCCCACGGGGGTAAAATTGAAAAAAGTTGAAAAAATTTTTTTTTGGGACTTAGTCATTTTTGCGGCGTTTATCAGACTTTCAGAGAGGGGAAATGTGAGTGAGCATTACGATTTCAGTTCCAGAGCGATTCGCCCAATGAGTCCTAGATATTTAGTCGTTTTCAGCCAATTTTCTGGATTTTTGAAAATTTCACTTTTTTGTGAAAATATCCACTAAACGAGGGAATAATATGTGTGAGGGTACCCCAGGAGATTTCCAAATGTGTGTGGGTAAAATATATATCCCACGGGGGTAAAATTGAAAAAAGTTTAACAAATTTTTTTTTTGGACTTAGTCATTTTTCTGCCGTTTATCAGACTTTCAGATAGGGGAAATGTGAGTGAGCATTACGATTTCAGTTCCAGAGCGATTCGCCCAATGAGTCCTTGATATTTAGTCATTTTCAGCCAATTTTCTGGATTTTTGAAAATTTCACTTTTTTGTGAAAATATCCACTAAATGAGGGAATAATATGTGTGAGGGTACCCCAGGAGAGTTCCAAATGTGTGTGGGTAGAATATATATCCCACGGGGGTAAAATTGAAAAAAGTTGAACAAATTTTTTTTTGGACTTAGTCATTTTTCCGGCATTTATCAGACTTTCAGATAGGGGAAATGTCAGTGAGCGTTCCGATTTCAGTTCCAGAGCAATTCGCCCAATGAGTCCTTGATATTTAGTCATTTTCAGCCAATTTTCTGGATTTTTGAAAATTTCACATTTTTGTGAAAATATCCACTAAATGAGGGAATAATATGTGTGAGGGTACCCCAGGAGAGTTCCAAATGTGTGTGGGTAGAATATATATCCCACGGGGGTAAAATTGAAAAAAGTTGAACAAATTTTTTTTTGGACTTAGTCATTTTTCCGGCATTTATCAGACTTTCAGATAGGGGAAATGTCAGTGAGTGTTCCGATTTCAGTTCCAGAGCAATTCACCCAATGAGTCCTTGATATTTAGTCATTTTCAGCCAATTTTCTGGATTTTTGAAAATTTCACTTTTTGTGAAAATATCCACTAAATGAGGGAATAATATGTGTGAGGGTACCCCAGGAGAGTTCCAAATGTGTGTGGGTAGAATATATATCCCACGGGGGTAAAATTGAAAAAAGTTGAACAAATTTTTTTTTGGACTTAGTCATTTTTCCGGCGTTTATCAGACTTTCAGATAGGGGAAATGTCAGTGAGCGTTCCGATTTCAGTTCCAGAGCGATTCGCCCAATGAGTCCTTGATATTTAGTCATTTTCAGCCAATTTTCTGGATTTTTGAAAATTTCACTTTTTTGTGAAAATATCCACAAAATGAGGGAATAATATGTGTGAGGGTACCCCAGGAGAGTTCCAAATGTGTGTGGGTAAAATATATATCCCACGGGGGTAAAATTGAAAAAAGTTGAAAAAATTTTTTTTTGGGACTTAGTCATTTTTGCGGCGTTTATCAGACTTTCAGAGAGGGGAAATGTGAGTGAGCATTACGATTTCAGTTCCAGAGCGATTCGCCCAATGAGTCCTTGATATTTAGTCGTTTTCAGCCAATTTTCTGGATTTTTGAAAATTTCACTTTTTTGTGAAAATATCCACTAAATGAGGGAATAATATGTGTGAGGGTACCCCAGGAGAGTTCCAAATCTGTGTGGGTAGAATATATATCCCACAGGGGTAAAATTGAAAAAAGTTGAACAAATTTTTTTTTGGACTTAGTCATTTTTCCGGCATTTATCAGACTTTCAGATAGGGGAAATGTCAGTGAGCGTTCCGATTTCAGTTCCAGAGCGATTCGCCCAATGAGTCCTTGATATCTAGTCATTTTCAGCTAATTTTCTGGATTTTTGAAAATTTCACTTTTTTGTGAAAATATCCACTAAATGAGGGAATAATATGTGTGAGGGTACCCCAGGAGAGTTCCAAATGTGTGTGGTTAGAATATATATATATCCCACGGGGTAAAATTGAAAAAAGGTGAAAAAAATTTTTTTTTGGACTTAGTCATTTTTCCGGCGTTTATCAGACTTTCACATAGGGGAAATGTGAGTGAGCATTACGATTTCAGTTCCACAGCGATTCGCCCAATGAGTCCTTGATATTTAGTCGTTTTCAGCCAATTTTCTGGATTTTTGAAAATTTCACTTTTTTGTGAAAATATCCACTAAATGAGGGAATAATATGTGTGAGGGTACCCCAGGAGAGTTCCAAATGTGTGTGGGTAGAATATATATCCCACGGGGTAAAATTGAAAAAAGTTGAACAAATTTTTTTTTGGACTTAGTGATTTTTCCGGCGTTTATCAGACTTTCAGATAGGGGAAATGTCAGTGAGCGTTCCGATTTCAGTTCCAGAGCAATTCGCCCAATGAGTCCTTGATATTTAGTTGTTTTCAGCCAATTTTCTGGATTTTTGAAAATTTCACTTTTTTGTGAAAATATCCACTAAACGAGGGAATAATATGTGTGAGGGTACCCCAGGAGAGTTCCAAATGTGTGTGGGTAGAATATATATCCCACGGGGGTAAAATTGAAAAAAGTTGAAAAAAAAATTTTTTTGGACTTAGTCATTTTTGCGGCGTTTATCAGACTTTCAGATAGGGGAAATGTCAGTGAGCGTTCCGATTTCAGTTCCAGAGCGATTCGCCCAATGAGTCCTTGATATTTAGTCGTTTTCAGCCAATTTTCTGGATTTTTGAAAATTTCACTTTTTTTGTGAAAATATCCACTAAATGAGGGAATAATATGTGTGAGGGTACCCCAGGAGAGTTCCAAATGTGTGTGGGTAAAATATATATACCACGGGGGTAAAATTGAAAAAAGTTGAAAAAATTTTTTTTTGGGACTTAGTCATTTTTGCGGCGTTTATCAGACTTTCAGAGAGGGGAAATGTGAGTGAGCATTACGATTTCAGTTCCAGAGCGATTCGCCCAATGAGTCCTTGATATTTAGTCGTTTTCAGCCAATTTTCTGGATTTTTGAAAATTTCACTTTTTTGTGAAAATATCCACTAAATGAGGGAATAATATGTGTGAGGGTACCCCAGGAGAGTTCCAAATGTGTGTGGGTAGAATATATATCCCACGGGGGTAAAATTGAAAAAAGTTGAACAAATTTTTTTTTGGACTTAGTCATTTTTCCGGCATTTATCAGACTTTCAGATAGGGGAAATGTCAGTGAGTGTTCCGATTTCAGTTCCAGAGCAATTCGCCCAATGAGTCCTTGATATTTAGTCATTTTCAGCCAATTTTCTGGATTTTTGAAAATTTCACTTTTTGTGAAAATATCCACTAAATGAGGGAATAATATGTGTGAGGGTACCCCAGGAGAGTTCCAAATGTGTGTGGGTAGAATATATATCCCACGGGGGTAAAATTGAAAAAAGTTGAACAAATTTTTTTTTGGACTTAGTCATTTTTCCGGCGTTTATCAGACTTTCAGATAGGGGAAATGTCAGTGAGCGTTCCGATTTCACTTCCAGAGCGATTCGCCCAATGAGTCCTTGATATTTAGTCATTTTCAGCCAATTTTCTGGATTTTTGAAAATTTCACTTTTTTGTGAAAATATCCACAAAATGAGGGAATAATATGTGTGAGGGTACCCCAGGAGAGTTCCAAATGTGTGTGGGTAGAATATATATCCCACGGGGTAAAATTGAAAAAAGTTGAAAAAAAATTTTTTTGTTACTTAGTCATTTTTCCGGCGTTTATCAGACTTTCAGATAGGGGAAATGTCAGTGAGCGTTCCGATTTCAGTTCCAGAGCAATTCGCCCAATGAGTCCTTGATATTTAGTCGTTTTCAGCCAATTTTCTGGATTTTTGAAAATTTCACTTTTTTGTGAAAATATCCACTAAATGAGGGAATAATATGTGTGAGGGTACCCCAGGAGAGTTCCAAATGTGTGTGGGTAGAATATATATCCCACGGGGGTAAAATTGAAAAAAGTTGAACAAATTTTTTTTTGGACTTAGTCATTTTTCCGGCATTTATCAGACTTTCAGATAGGGGAAATGTCAGTGAGCGTTCCGATTTCAGTTCCAGAGCGATTCGCCCAATGAGTCCTTGATATCTAGTCATTTTCAGCCAATTTTCTGGATTTTTGAAAATTTCACTTTTTTGTGAAAATATCCACTAAATGAGGGAATAGTATGTGTGAGGGTACCCCAGGAGAGTTCCAAATGTGTGTGGGTAGAATATATATATATCCCACGGGGTAAAATTGAAAAAAGTTGAAAAAAATTTTTTTTTGGACTTAGTCATTTTTCCGGCGTTTATCAGACTTTCACATAGGGGAAATGTGAGTGAGCATTACGATTTCAGTTCCAGAGCGATTCGCCCAATGAGTCCTTGATATTTAGTCGTTTTCAGCCAATTTTCTGGATTTTTGAAAATTTCACTTTTTTGTGAAAATATCCACTAAACGAGGGAATAATATGTGTGAGGGTACCCCAGGAGAGTTCCAAATGTGTGTGGGTAGAATATATATCCCACGGGGTAAAATTGAAAAAAGTTGAACAAATTTTTTTTTGGACTTAGTGATTTTTCCGGCGTTTATCAGACTTTCAGATAGGGGAAATGTCAGTGAGCGTTCCGATTTCAGTTCCAGAGCAATTCGCCCAATGAGTCCTTGATATTTAGTTGTTTTCAGCCAATTTCCTGGATTTTTGAAAATTTCACTTTTTTGTGAAAATATCCACTAAACGAGGGAATAATATGTGTGAGGGTACCCCAGGAGAGTTCCAAATGTGTGTGGGTAGAATATATATCCCACGGCGGTAAAATTGAAAAAAGTTGAAAAAAAAATTTTTTTGGACTTAGTCATTTTTGCGGCGTTTATCAGACTTTCAGATAGGGGAAATGTCAGTGAGCGTTCCGATTTCAGTTCCAGAGCGATTCGCCCAATGAGTCCTTGATATTTAGTCGTTTTCAGCCAATTTTCTATATTTTTGAAAATTTCACTTTTTTTGTGAAAATATCCACTAAATGAGGGAATAATATGTGTGAGGGTACCCCAGGAGAGTTCCAAATGTGTGTGGGTAAAATATATATCCCACGGGGGTAAAATTGAAAAAAGTTGAAAAAATTTTTTTTTGGGACTTAGTCATTTTTGCGGCGTTTATCAGACTTTCAGAGAGGGGAAATGTGAGTGAGCATTACGATTTCAGTTCCAGAGCGATTCGCCCAATGAGTCCTAGATATTTAGTCGTTTTCAGCCAATTTTCTGGATTTTTGAAAATTTCACTTTTTTGTGAAAATATCCACTAAACGAGGGAATAATATGTGTGAGGGTACCCCAGGAGATTTCCAAATGTGTGTGGGTAAAATATATATCCCACGGGGGTAAAATTGAAAAAAGTTTAACAAATTTTTTTTTTGGACTTAGTCATTTTTCTGCCGTTTATCAGACTTTCAGATAGGGGAAATGTGAGTGAGCATTACGATTTCAGTTCCAGAGCGATTCGCCCAATGAGTCCTTGATATTTAGTCATTTTCAGCCAATTTTCTGGATTTTTGAAAATTTCACTTTTTTGTGAAAATATCCACTAAATGAGGGAATAATATGTGTGAGGGTACCCCAGGAGAGTTCCAAATGTGTGTGGGTAGAATATATATCCCACGGGGGTAAAATTGAAAAAAGTTGAACAAATTTTTTTTTGGACTTAGTCATTTTTCCGGCATTTATCAGACTTTCAGATAGGGGAAATGTCAGTGAGCGTTCCGATTTCAGTTCCAGAGCAATTCGCCCAATGAGTCCTTGATATTTAGTCATTTTCAGCCAATTTTCTGGATTTTTGAAAATTTCACTTTTTTGTGAAAATATCCACTAAATGAGGGAATAATATGTGTGAGGGTACCCCAGGAGAGTTCCAAATGTGTGTGGGTAGAATATATATCCCACGGGGGTAAAATTGAAAAAAGTTGAACAAATTTTTTTTTGGACTTAGTCATTTTTCCGGCGTTTATCAGACTTTCAGATAGGGGAAATGTCAGTGAGCGTTCCGATTTCAGTTCCAGAGCGATTCGCCCAATGAGTCCTTGATATTTAGTCATTTTCAGCCAATTTTCTGGATTTTTGAAAATTTCACTTTTTTGTGAAAATATCCACAAAATGAGGGAATAATATGTGTGAGGGTACCCCAGGAGAGTTCCAAATGTGTGTGGGTAGAATATATATCCAACGGGGTAAAATTGAAAAAAGTTGAAAAAAAATTTTTTTGGGACTTAGTCATTTTTCCGGCGTTTATCAGACTTTCAGATAAGGGAAATGTCAGTGAGCGTTCCGATTTCAGTTCCAGAGCGATTCGCCCAATGAGTCCTTGATATTTAGTCATTTTCAGCCAATTTTCTGGATTTTTGAAAATTTCACTTTTTTGTGAAAATATCCACTAAATGAGGGAATAATATGTGTGAGGGTACCCCAGGAGAGTTCCAAATGTGTGTGGGTAGAATATATATATATCCCACGGGGGTAAAATTGAAAAAAGTTGAAAAAATTTTTTTTTTGGACTTAGTCATTTTTCCGGCGTTTATCAGACTTTCACATAGGGGAAATGTGAGTGAGCATTATGATTTCAGTTCCAGAGCGATTCGCCCAATGAGTCCTTGATATTTAGTCGTTTTCAGCCAATTTTCTGGATTTTTGAAAATTTCACTTTTTTGTGAAAATATCCACTAAACGAGGGAATAATATGTGTGAGGGTACCCCAGGAGAGTTCCAAATGTGTGTGGGTAGAATATATATCCCACGGGGTAAAATTGAAAAAAGTTGAACAAATTTTTTTTTGGACTTAGTCATTTTTCCGGCGTTTATCAGAATTTCAGATAGGGGAAATGTCAGTGAGCGTTCCGATTTCAGTTCCAGAGCAATTCGCCCAATGAGTCCTTGATATTTAGTTGTTTTCAGCCAATTTTCTGGATTTTTGAAAATTTCACTTTTTTGTGAAAATATCCACTAAACGAGGGAATAATATGTGTGAGGGTACCCCAGGAGAGTTCCAAATGTGTGTGGGTAGAATATATATCCCACGGGGGTAAAATTGAAAAAAGTTGAAAAAAAAATTTTTTTGGACTTAGTCATTTTTGCGGCGTTTATCAGACTTTCAGATAGGGGAAATGTCAGTGAGCGTTCCGATTTCAGTTCCAGAGCGATTCGCCCAATGAGTCCTTGATATTTAGTCGTTTTCAGCCAATTTTCTGGATTTTTGAAAATTTCACTTTTTTTGTGAAAATATCCACTAAATGAGGGAATAATATGTGTGAGGGTACCCCAGGAGAGTTCCAAATGTGTGTGGGTAAAATATATATCCCACGGGGGTAAAATTGAAAAAAGTTGAAAAAATTTTTTTTTGGGACTTAGTCATTTTTGCGGCGTTTATCAGACTTTCAGAGAGGGGAAATGTGAGTGAGCATTACGATTTCAGTTCCAGAGCGATTCGCCCAATGAGTCCTAGATATTTAGTCGTTTTCAGCCAATTTTCTGGATTTTTGAAAATTTCACTTTTTTGTGAAAATATCCACTAAACGAGGGAATAATATGTGTAAGGGTACCCCAGGAGATTTCCAAATGTGTGTGGGTAGAATATATATCCCACGGGGGTAAAATTGAAAAAAGTTGAACAAATTTTTTTTTGGACTTAGTCATTTTTCCGGCGTTTATCAGACTTTCAGATAGGGGAAATGTCAGTGAGCGTTCCGATTTTAGTTCCAGAGCAATTCGCCCAATGAGTCCTTGATATTTAGTCGTTTTCAGCCAATTTTCTGGATTTTTGAAAATTTCACTTTTTTGTGAAAATATCCACTAAATGAGGGAATAATATGTGTGAGGGTTCCCCAGGAGAGTTCCAAATGTGTGTGGGTAAAATATATATCCCACGGGGGAAAAATTGAAAAAAGTTTAACAAATTTTTTTTTTGGACTTAGTCATTTTTCTGCCGTTTATCAGACTTTCAGATAGGGGAAATGTGAGTGAGCATTACGATTTCAGTTCCAGAGCGATTCGCCCAATGAGTCCTTGATATTTAGTCATTTTCAGCCAATTTTCTGGATTTTTGAAAATTTCACTTTTTTGTGAAAATATCCACTAAATGAGGGAATAATATGTGTGAGGGTACCCCAGGAGAGTTCCAAATGTGTGTGGGTAGAATATATATCCCACGGGGGTAAAATTGAAAAAAGTTGAACAAATTTTTTTTTGGACTTAGTCATTTTTCCGGCATTTATCAGACTTTCAGATAGGGGAAATGTCAGTGAGCGTTCCGATTTCAGTTCCAGAGCAATTCGCCCAATGAGTCCTTGATATTTAGTCATTTTCAGCCAATTTTCTGGATTTTTGAAAATTTAACTTTTTTGTGAAAATATCCACTAAATGAGGGAATAATATGTGTGAGGGTACCCCAGGAGAGTTCCAAATGTGTGTGGGTAGAATATATATCCCACGGGGGTAAAATTGAAAAAAGTTGAACAAATTTTTTTTTGGACTTAGTCATTTTTCCGGTGTTTATCAGACTTTCACATAGGGGAAATGTGAGTGAGCATTACGATTTCAGTTCCAGAGCGATTCGCCCAATGAGTCCTTGATATTTAGTCGTTTTCAGCCAATTTTCTGGATTTTTGAAAATTTCACTTTTTTGTGAAAATATCCACTAAACGAGGGAATAATATGTGTGAGGGTACCCCAGGAGAGTTCCAAATGTGTGTGGGTAGAATATATATCCCACGGGGTAAAATTGAAAAAAGTTGAACAAATTTTTTTTTGGACTTAGTGATTTTTCCGGCGTTTATCAGACTTTCAGATAGGGGAAATGTCAGTGAGCGTTCCGATTTCAGTTCCAGAGCAATTCGCCCAATGAGTCCTTGATATTTAGTTGTTTTCAGCCAATTTTCTGGATTTTTGAAAATTTCACTTTTTTGTGAAAATATCCACTAAACGAGGGAATAATATGTGTGAGGGTACCCCAGGAGAGTTCCAAATGTGTGTGGGTAGAATATATATCCCACGGGGGTAAAATTGAAAAAAGTTGAAAAAAAAATTTTTTTGGACTTAGTCATTTTTGCGGCGTTTATCAGACTTTCAGATAGGGGAAATGTCAGTGAGCGTTCCGATTTCAGTTACAGAGCGATTCGCCCAATGAGTCCTTGATATTTAGTCGTTTTCAGCCAATTTTCTGGATTTTTGAAAATTTCACTTTTTTTGTGAAAATATCCACTAAATGAGGGAATAATATGTGTGAGGGTACCCCAGGAGAGTTCCAAATGTGTGTGGGTAGAATATATATCCCACGGGGGTAAAATTGAAAAAAGTTGAAAAAAATTTTTTTTGGGACTTAGTCATTTTTGCTGCGTTTATCAGACTTTCAGAGAGGGGAAATGTGAGTGAGCATTACGATTTCAGTTCCAGAGCGATTCGCCCAATGAGTCCTAGATATTTAGTCGTTTTCAGCCAATTTTCTGGATTTTTGAAAATTTCACTTTTTTGTGAAAATATCCACTAAACGAGGGAATAATATGTGTGAGGGTACCCCAGGAGATTTCCAAATGTGTGTGGGTAGAATATATATCCCACGGGGGTAAAATTGAAAAAAGTTGAACAAATTTTTTTTTGGACTTAGTCATTTTTCCGGCGTTTATCAGACTTTCAGATAGGGGAAATGTCAGTGAGCGTTCCGATTTTAGTTCCAGAGCAATTCGCCCAATGAGTCCTTGATATTTAGTCGTTTTCAGCCAATTTTCTGGATTTTTGAAAATTTCACTTTTTTGTGAAAATATCCACTAAATGAGGGAATAATATGTGTGAGGGTTCCCCAGGAGAGTTCCAAATGTGTGTGGGTAAAATATATATCCCACGGGGGTAAAATTGAAAAAAGTTTAAAAAAATTTTTTTTTGGACTTAGTCATTTTTCCGCCGCTTATCAGACTTTCAGATAGGGGAAATGTGAGTGAGCATTACGATTTCAGTTCCAGAGCGATTCGCCCAATGAGTCCTTGATATTTAGTCGTTTTCAGCCAATTTTCTGGATTTTTGAAAATTTCACTTTTTTGTGAAAATATCCACTAAACGAGGGAATAATATGTGTGAGGGTACCCCAGGAGAGTTCCAAATGTGTGTGGGTAGAATATATATCCCACGGGGGTAAAATTGAAAAAAGTTGAAAAAAAAATTTTTTTGGACTTAGTCATTTTTGCGGCGTTTATCAGACTTTCAGATAGGGGAAATGTCAGTGAGCGTTCCGATTTCAGTTCCAGAGCGATTCGCCCAATGAGTCCTTGATATTTAGTCGTTTTCAGCCAATTTTCTGGATTTTTGAAAATTTCACTTTTTTTGTGAAAATATCCACTAAATGAGGGAATAATATGTGTGAGGGTACCCCAGGAGAGTTCCAAATGTGTGTGGGTAAAATATATATCCCACGGGGGTAAAATTGAAAAAAGTTGAAAAAATTTTTTTTTGGGACTTAGTCATTTTTGCGGCGTTTATCAGACTTTCAGAGAGGGGAAATGTGAGTGAGCATTACGATTTCAGTTCCAGAGCGATTCGCCCAATGAGTCCTAGATATTTAGTCGTTTTCAGCCAATTTTCTGGATTTTTGAAAATGTCACTTTTTTGTGAAAATATCCACTAAACGAGGGAATAATATGTGTAAGGGTACCCCAGGAGATTTCCAAATGTGTGTGGGTAGAATATATATCCCACGGGGGTAAAATTGAAAAAAGTTGAACAAATTTTTTTTTGGACTTAGTCATTTTTCCGGCGTTTATCAGACTTTCAGATAGGGGAAATGTCAGTGAGCGTTCCGATTTTAGTTCCAGAGCAATTCGCCCAATGAGTCCTTGATATTTAGTCGTTTTCAGCCAATTTTCTGGATTTTTGAAAATTTCACTTTTTTGTGAAAATATCCACTAAATGAGGGAATAATATGTGTGAGGGTTCCCCAGGAGAGTTCCAAATGTGTGTGGGTAAAATATATATCCCACGGGGGAAAAATTGAAAAAAGTTTAACAAATTTTTTTTTTGGACTTAGTCATTTTTCTGCCGTTTATCAGACTTTCAGATAGGGGAAATGTGAGTGAGCATTACGATTTCAGTTCCAGAGCGATTCGCCCAATGAGTCCTTGATATTTAGTCATTTTCAGCCAATTTTCTGGATTTTTGAAAATTTCACTTTTTTGTGAAAATATCCACTAAATGAGGGAATAATATGTGTGAGGGTACCCCAGGAGAGTTCCAAATGTGTGTGGGTAGAATATATATCCCACGGGGGTAAAATTGAAAAAAGTTGAACAAATTTTTTTTTGGACTTAGTCATTTTTCCGGCATTTATCAGACTTTCAGATAGGGGAAATGTCAGTGAGCGTTCCGATTTCAGTTCCAGAGCAATTCGCCCAATGAGTCCTTGATATTTAGTCATTTTCAGCCAATTTTCTGGATTTTTGAAAATTTAACTTTTTTGTGAAAATATCCACTAAATGAGGGAATAATATGTGTGAGGGTACCCCAGGAGAGTTCCAAATGTGTGTGGGTAGAATATATATCCCACGGGGGTAAAATTGAAAAAAGTTGAACAAATTTTTTTTTGGACTTAGTCATTTTTCCGGTGTTTATCAGACTTTCACATAGGGGAAATGTGAGTGAGCATTACGATTTCAGTTCCAGAGCGATTCGCCCAATGAGTCCTTGATATTTAGTCGTTTTCAGCCAATTTTCTGGATTTTTGAAAATTTCACTTTTTTGTGAAAATATCCACTAAACGAGGGAATAATATGTGTGAGGGTACCCCAGGAGAGTTCCAAATGTGTGTGGGTAGAATATATATCCCACGGGGTAAAATTGAAAAAAGTTGAACAAATTTTTTTTTGGACTTAGTGATTTTTCCGGCGTTTATCAGACTTTCAGATAGGGGAAATGTCAGTGAGCGTTCCGATTTCAGTTCCAGAGCAATTCGCCCAATGAGTCCTTGATATTTAGTTGTTTTCAGCCAATTTTCTGGATTTTTGAAAATTTCACTTTTTTGTGAAAATATCCACTAAACGAGGGAATAATATGTGTGAGGGTACCCCAGGAGAGTTCCAAATGTGTGTGGGTAGAATATATATCCCACGGGGGTAAAATTGAAAAAAGTTGAAAAAAAAATTTTTTTGGACTTAGTCATTTTTGCGGCGTTTATCAGACTTTCAGATAGGGGAAATGTCAGTGAGCGTTCCGATTTCAGTTCCAGAGCGATTCGCCCAATGAGTCCTTGATATTTAGTCGTTTTCAGCCAATTTTCTGGATTTTTGAAAATTTCACTTTTTTTGTGAAAATATCCACTAAATGAGGGAATAATATGTGTGAGGGTACCCCAGGAGAGTTCCAAATGTGTGTGGGTAAAATATATATCCCACGGGGGTAAAATTGAAAAAAGTTGAAAAAAATTTTTTTTGGGACTTAGTCATTTTTGCTGCGTTTATCAGACTTTCAGAGAGGGGAAATGTGAGTGAGCATTACGATTTCAGTTCCAGAGCGATTCGCCCAATGAGTCCTAGATATTTAGTCGTTTTCAGCCAATTTTCTGGATTTTTGAAAATTTCACTTTTTTGTGAAAATATCCACTAAACGAGGGAATAATATGTGTGAGGGTACCCCAGGAGATTTCCAAATGTGTGTGGGTAGAATATATATCCCACGGGGGTAAAATTGAAAAAAGTTGAACAAATTTTTTTTTGGACTTAGTCATTTTTCCGGCGTTTATCAGACTTTCAGATAGGGGAAATGTCAGTGAGCGTTCCGATTTTAGTTCCAGAGCAATTCGCCCAATGAGTCCTTGATATTTAGTCGTTTTCAGCCAATTTTCTGGATTTTTGAAAATTTCACTTTTTTGTGAAAATATCCACTAAATGAGGGAATAATATGTGTGAGGGTTCCCCAGGAGAGTTCCAAATGTGTGTGGGTAAAATATATATCCCACGGGGGTAAAATTGAAAAAAGTTTAAAAAAATTTTTTTTTGGACTTAGTCATTTTTCCGCCGTTTATCAGACTTTCAGATAGGGGAAATGTGAGTGAGCATTACGATTTCAGTTCCAGAGCGATTCGCCCAATGAGTCCTTGATATTTAGTCATTTTCAGCCAATTTTCTGGATTTTTGAAAATTTCACTTTTTTGTGAAAATATCCACTAAATGAGGGAATAATATGTGTGAGGGTACCCCAGGAGAGTTCCAAATGTGTGTGGGTAGAATATATATCCCACGGGGGTAAAATTGAAAAAAGTTGAACAAATTTTTTTTTGGACTTAGTCATTTTTCCGGCATTTATCAGACTTTCAGATAGGGGAAATGTCAGTGAGCATTCCGATTTCAGTTCCAGAGCAATTCGCCCAATGAGTCCTTGATATTTAGTCGTTTTCAGCCAATTTTCTGGATTTTTGAAAATTTCACTTTTTTGTGAAAATATCCACTAAATGAGGGAATAATATGTGTGAGGGTACCCCAGGAGAGTTCCAAATGTGTGTGGGTAGAATATATATCCCACGGGGTAAAATTGAAAAACGTTGAAAAAAAAATTTTTTTGGACTTAGTCATTTTTCCGGCGTTTATCAGACTTTCAGATAGGGGAAATGTCAGTGAGCATTCCGATTTCAGTTCCAGAGCAATTCGCCCAATGAGTCCTTGATATTTAGTCGTTTTCAGCCGATTTTCTGGATTTTTGAAAATTTCACTTTTTTGTGAAAATATCCACTAAATGAGGGAATAATATGTGTGAGGGTACCCCAGGAGAGTTCCAAATGTGTGTGGGTAGAATATATATCCCACGGGGGTAAAATTGAAAAAAGTTGAACAAATTTTTTTTGGGACTTAGTCTTTTTTCCGACGTTTATCAGACTTTCAGATAGGGGAAATGTGAGTGAGCATTCCGATTTCAGTTCCAGAGCGAATCGCCCAATGAGTCCTTGATATTTAGTCGTTTTCAGCCAATTTTCTGGATTTTTGAAAATTTCACTTTTTTATGAAAATATCCACTAAACGAGGGAATAATATGTGTGAGGGTACCCCAGGAGAGTTCCAAATGTGTGTGGGTAGAATATATATCCCACGGGGTAAAATTGAAAAAAGTTGAACAAATTTTTTTTTGGACTTAGTGATTTTTCCGGCGTTTATCAGACTTTCAGATAGGGGAAATGTCAGTGAGCGTTCCGATTTCAGTTCCAGAGCAATTCGCCCAATGAGTCCTTGATATTTAGTCGTTTTCAGCCAATTTTATGGATTTTTGAAAATTTCACTTTTTTGTGAAAATATCCACTAAATGAGGGAATAATATGTGTGAGGGTACCCCAGGAGAGTTCCAAATGTGTGTGGGTAGAATATATATCCCACGGGGGTAAAATTGAAAAAAGTTGAACAAATTTTTTTTTGGACTTAGTCATTTTTCCGGCATTTATCAGACTTTCAGATAGGGGAAATGTCAGTGAGCATTCCGATTTCAGTTCCAGAGCAATTCGCCCAATGAGTCCTTGATATTTAGTCATTTTCAGCCAATTTTCTGGATTTTTGAAAATTTCACTTTTTTGTGAAAATATCCACTAAATGAGGGAATAATATGTGTGAGGGTACCCCAGGAGAGTTCCAAATGTGTGTGGGTAGAATATATATCCCACGGGGTAAAATTGAAAAAAGTTGAAAAAAAAATTTTTTTGGACTTAGTCATTTTTCCGGCGTTTATCAGACTTTCAGATAGGGGAAATGTCAGTGAGTATTCCGATTTCAGTTCCAGAGCAATTCGCCCAATGAGTCCTTGATATTTAGTCGTTTTCAGCCGATTTTCTGGATTTTTGAAAATTTCACTTTTTTGTGAAAATATCCGCTAAATGAGGGAATAATATGTGTGAGGGTACCCCAGGAGAGTTCCAAATGTGTGTGGGTAGAATATATATCCCACGGGGGTAAAATTGAAAAAAGTTGAACAAATTTTTTTTGGGACTTAGTCTTTTTTCCGGCGTTTATCAGACTTTCAGATAGGGGAAATGTGAGTGAGCATTCCGATTTCAGTTCCAGAGCGAATCGCCCAATGAGTCCTTGATATTTAGTCGTTTTCAGCCAATTTTCTGGATTTTTGAAAATTTCACTTTTTTGTGAAATTATCCACTAAACGAGGGAATAATATGTGTGAGGGTACCCCAGGAGAGTTCCAAATGTGTGTGGGTAGAATATATATCCCATGGGGGTAAAATTGAAAAAAGTTGAAAAAAAAATTTTTTTGGACTTAGTCATTTTTGCGGCGTTTATCAGACTTTCAGATAGGGGAAATGTCAGTGAGCGTTCCGATTTCAGTTCCAGAACGATTCGCCCAATGAGTCCTTGATATTTAGTCGTTTTCAGCCAATTTTCTGGATTTTTGAAAATTTCACTTTTTTTGTGAAAATATCCACTAAATGAGGGAATAATATGTGTGAGGGTACCCCAGGAGAGTTCCAAATGTGTGTGGGTAAAATATATATCCCACGGGGGTAAAATTGAAAAAAGTTGAACAAATTTTTTTTTGGACTTAGTCATTTTTCCGGCATTTATCAGACTTTCAGATAGGGGAAATGTCAGTGAGCGTTCCGATTTCAGTTCCAGAGCAATTCGCCCAATGAGTCCTTGATATTTAGTCATTTTCAGCCAATTTTCTGGATTTTTGAAAATTTCACTTTTTTGTGAAAATATCCACTAAATGAGGGAATAATATGTGTGAGGGTACCCCAGGAGAGTTCCAAATGTGTGTGGGTAGAATATATATATATCCCACGGGGGTAAAATTGAAAAAAGTTGAAAAAAATTTTTTTTGGACTTAGTCATTTTTCCGGCGTTTATCAGACTTTCACATAGGGGAAATGTGAGTGAGCATTACGATTTCAGTTCCAGAGCGATTCGCCCAATGAGTCCTTGATATTTAGTCGTTTTCAGCCAATTTTCTGGATTTTTGAAAATTTCACTTTTTTATGAAAATATCCACTAAACGAGGGAATAATATGTGTGAGGGTACCCCAGGAGAGTTCCAAATGTGTGTGGGTAGAATATATATCCCACGGGGTAAAATTGAAAAAAGTTGAACAAATTTTTTTTTGGACTTAGTGATTTTTCCGGCGTTTATCAGACTTTCAGATAGGGGAAATGTCAGTGAGCGTTCCGATTTCAGTTCCAGAGCAATTCGCCCAATGAGTCCTTGATATTTAGTTGTTTTCAGCCAATTTTCTGGATTTTTGAAAATTTCACTTTTTTGTGAAAATATCCACTAAACGAGGAAATAATATGTGTGAGGGTACCCCAGGAGAGTTCCAAATGTGTGTGGGTAGAATATATATCCCACGGGGGTAAAATTGAAAAAAGTTGAAAAAAAAATTTTTTTGGACTTAGTCATTTTTGCGGCATTTATCAGACTTTCAGATAGGGGAAATGTCAGTGAGCGCTCCGATTTCAGTTCCAGAGCGATTCGCCCAATGAGTCCTTGATATTTAGTCGTTTTCAGCCAATTTTCTGGATTTTTGAAAATTTCACTTTTTTTGTGAAAATATCCACTAAATGAGGGAATAATATGTGTGAGGGTACCCCAGGAGAGTTCCAAATGTGTGTGGGTAAAATATATATCCCACGGGGGTAAAATTGAAAAAAGTTGAAAAAAATTTTTTTGGGGACTTAGTCATTTTTGCCGCCTTTATCAGACTTTCAGAGAGGGGAAATGTGAGTGAGCATTACGATTTCAGTTCCAGAGCGATTCGCCCAATGAGTCCTAGATATTTAGTCGTTTTCAGCCAATTTTCTGGATTTTTGAAAATTTCACTTTTTTGTGAAATTATCCACTAAATGAGGGAATAATATGTGTGAGGGTACCCCAGGAGAGTTCCAAATGTGTGTGGGTAGAATATATATCCCACGGGGTAAAATTGAAAAAAGTTGAAAATAAATTTTTTTGGGACTTAGTCATTTTTCCGGCGTTTATCAGACTTTCAGATAGGGGAAATGTCAGTGAGCGTTCCGATTTCAGTTCCAGAGCAATTCGCCCAATGAGTCCTTGATATTTAGTCATTTTCAGCCAATTTTCTGGATTTTTGAAAATTTCACTTTTTTGTGAAAATATCCACTAAATGAGGGAATAATATGTGTGAGGGTACCCCAGGAGAGTTCCAAATGTGTGTGGGTAGAATATATATCCCACGGGGGTAAAATTGAAAAAAGTTGAACAAATTTTTTTTTGGACTTAGTCATTTTTCCGGCGTTTATCAGACTTTCAGATAGGGGAAATGTCAGTGAGCGTTCCGATTTCAGTTCCAGAGCGATTCGCCCAATGAGTCCTTGATATTAAGTCATTTTCAGCCAATTTTCTGGATTTTTGAAAATTTCACTTTTTTGTGAAAATATCCACTAAATGAGGGAATAATATGTGTGAGGGTACCCCAGGAGAGTTCCAAATGTGTGTGGGTAGAATATATATCCCACGGGGTAAAATTGAAAAAAGTTGAAAAAAAATTTTTTTTGGACTTAGTCTTTTTTCCGGCGTTTATCAGACTTTCAGATAGGGGAAATGTGAGTGAGCATTCCGATTTCAGTTCCAGAGCGAATCGCCCAATGAGTCCTTGATATTTAGTCGTTTTCAGCCAATTTTCTGGATTTTTGAAAATTTCACTTTTTTGTGAAAATATCCACTAAATGAGGGAATAATATGTGTGAGGGTACCCCAGGAGAGTTCCAAATGTGTGTGGGTAGAATATATATATATCCCACGGGGGTAAAATTGAAAAAAGTTGAAAAAAATTTTTTTTTGGACTTAGTCATTTTTCCGGCGTTTATCAGACTTTCAGATAGGGGAAATGTCAGTGAGCATTCCGATTTCAGTTCCAGAGCGATTCGCCCAATGAGTCCTTGATATTTAGTCGTTTTCAGCCAATTTTCTGGATTTTTGAAAATTTCACTTTTTTTGTGAAAATATCCACTAAATGAGGGAATAATATGTGTGAGGGTACCCCAGGAGAGTTCCAAATGTGTGTGGGTAAAATATATATCCCACGGGGGTAAAATTGAAAAAAGTTGAAAAAATTTTTTTTGGGGACTTAGTCATTTTTGCGGCGTTTATCAGACTTTCAGAGAGGGGAAATGTGAGTGAGCATTACGATTTCAGTTCCAGAGCAATTCGCCCAATGAGTCCTAGATATTTAGTCGTTTTCAGCCAATTTTCTGGATTTTTGAAAATTTCACTTTTTTGTGAAATTATCCACTAAATGAGGGAATAATATGTGTGAGGGTACCCCAGGAGAGTTCCAAATGTGTGTGGGTAGAATATATATCCCACGGGGTAAAATTGAAAAAAGTTGAAAATAAATTTTTTTGGGACTTAGTCATTTTTCCGGCGTTTATCAGACTTTCAGATAGGGGAAATGTCAGTGAGCGTTCCGATTTCAGTTCCAGAGCAATTCGCCCAATGAGTCCTTGATATTTAGTCATTTTCAGCCAATTTTCTGGATTTTTGAAAATTTCACTTTTTTGTGAAAATATCCACTAAATGAGGGAATAATATGTGTGAGGGTACCCCAGGAGAGTTCCAAATGTGTGTGGGTAGAATATATATCCCACGGGGGTAAAATTGAAAAAAGTTGAACAAATTTTTTTTTGGACTTAGTCATTTTTCCGGCGTTTATCAGACTTTCAGATAGGGGAAATGTCAGTGAGCGTTCCGATTTCAGTTCCAGAGCGATTCGCCCAATGAGTCCTTGATATTAAGTCATTTTCAGCCAATTTTCTGGATTTTTGAAAATTTCACTTTTTTGTGAAAATATCCACTAAATGAGGGAATAATATGTGTGAGGGTACCCCAGGAGAGTTCCAAATGTGTGTGGGTAGAATATATATCCCACGGGGTAAAATTGAAAAAAGTTGAAAAAAATTTTTTTTTGGACTTAGTCTTTTTTCCGGCGTTTATCAGACTTTCAGATAGGGGAAATGTGAGTGAGCATTCCGATTTCAGTTCCAGAGCGAATCGCCCAATGAGTCCTTGATATTTAGTCGTTTTCAGCCAATTTTCTGGATTTTTGAAAATTTCACTTTTTTGTGAAAATATCCACTAAATGAGGGAATAATATGTGTGAGGGTACCCCAGGAGAGTTCCAAATGTGTGTGGGTAGAATATATATATATCCCACGGGGGTAAAATTGAAAAAAGTTGAAAAAAATTTTTTTTTGGACTTAGTCATTTTTCTGGCGTTTATCAGACTTTCAGATAGGGGAAATGTCAGTGAGCATTCCGATTTCAGTTCCAGAGCGATTCGCCCAATGAGTCCTTGATATTTAGTCGTTTTCAGCCAATTTTCTGGATTTTTGAAAATTTCACTTTTTTTGTGAAAATATCCACTAAATGAGGGAATAATATGTGTGAGGGTACCCCAGGAGAGTTCCAAATGTGTGTGGGTAAAATATATATCCCACGGGGGTAAAATTGAAAAAAGTTGAAAAAATTTTTTTGGGGGACTTAGTCATTTTTGCGGCGTTTATCAGACTTTCAGAGAGGGGAAATGTGAGTGAGCATTACGATTTCAGTTCCAGAGCAATTCGCCCAATGAGTCCTAGATATTTAGTCGTTTTCAGCCAATTTTCTGGATTTTTGAAAATTTCACTTTTTTGTGAAATTATCCACTAAATGAGGGAATAATATGTGTGAGGGTACCCCAGGAGAGTTCCAAATGTGTGTGGGTAGAATATATATCCCACGGGGTAAAATTGAAAAAAGTTGAAAATAAATTTTTTTGGGACTTAGTCATTTTTCCGGCGTTTATCAGACTTTCAGATAGGGGAAATGTCAGTGAGCGTTCCGATTTCAGTTCCAGAGCAATTCGCCCAATGAGTCCTTGATATTTAGTCATTTTCAGCCAATTTTCTGGATTTTTGAAAATTTCACTTTTTTGTGAAAATATCCACTAAATGAGGGAATAATATGTGTGAGGGTACCCCAGGAGAGTTCCAAATGTGTGTGGGTAGAATATATATCCCACGGGGGTAAAATTGAAAAAAGTTGAACAAATTTTTTTTTGGACTTAGTCATTTTTCCGGCGTTTATCAGACTTTCAGATAGGGGAAATGTCAGTGAGCGTTCCGATTTCAGTTCCAGAGCGATTCGCCCAATGAGTCCTTGATATTAAGTCATTTTCAGCCAATTTTCTGGATTTTTGAAAATTTCACTTTTTTGTGAAAATATCCACTAAATGAGGGAATAATATGTGTGAGGGTACCCCAGGAGAGTTCCAAATGTGTGTGGGTAGAATATATATCCCACGGGGTAAAATTGAAAAAAGTTGAAAAAAAATTTTTTTTGGACTTAGTCTTTTTTCCGGCGTTTATCAGACTTTCAGATAGGGGAAATGTGAGTGAGCATTCCGATTTCAGTTCCAGAGCGAATCGCCCAATGAGTCCTTGATATTTAGTCGTTTTCAGCCAATTTTCTGGATTTTTGAAAATTTCACTTTTTTGTGAAAATATCCACTAAATGAGGGAATAATATGTGTGAGGGTACCCCAGGAGAGTTCCAAATGTGTGTGGGTAGAATATATATATATCCCACGGGGGTAAAATTGAAAAAAGTTGAAAAAAATTTTTTTTTGGACTTAGTCATTTTTCCGGCGTTTATCAGACTTTCAGATAGGGGAAATGTCAGTGAGCATTCCGATTTCAGTTCCAGAGCGATTCGCCCAATGAGTCCTTGATATTTAGTCGTTTTCAGCCAATTTTCTGGATTTTTGAAAATTTCACTTTTTTTGTGAAAATATCCACTAAATGAGGGAATAATATGTGTGAGGGTACCCCAGGAGAGTTCCAAATGTGTGTGGGTAAAATATATATCCCACGGGGGTAAAATTGAAAAAAGTTGAAAAAATTTTTTTTGGGGACTTAGTCATTTTTGCGGCGTTTATCAGACTTTCAGAGAGGGGAAATGTGAGTGAGCATTACGATTTCAGTTCCAGAGCAATTCGCCCAATGAGTCCTAGATATTTAGTCGTTTTCAGCCAATTTTCTGGATTTTTGAAAATTTCACTTTTTTGTGAAAATATCCACTAAATGAGGGAATAATATGTGTGAGGGTACCCCAGGAGAGTTCCAAATGTGTGTGGGTAGAATATATATCCCACGGGGTAAAATTGAAAAAAGTTGAAAATAAATTTTTTTGGGACTTAGTCATTTTTCCGGCGTTTATCAGACTTTCAGATAGGGGAAATGTCAGTGAGCATTCCGATTTCAGTTCCAGAGCAATTCGCCCAATGAGTCCTTGATATTTAGTCATTTTCAGCCAATTTTCTGGATTTTTGAAAATTTCACTTTTTTGTGAAAATATCCACTAAATGAGGGAATAATATGTGTGAGGGTACCCCAGGAGAGTTCCAAATGTGTGTGGGTAGAATATATATCCCAAGGGGGTAAAATTGAAAAAAGTTGAACAAATTTTTTTTTGGACTTAGTCATTTTTCCGGCGTTTATCAGACTTTCAGATAGGGGAAATGTCAGTGAGCGTTCCGATTTCAGTTCCAGAGCGATTCGCCCAATGAGTCCTTGATATTTAGTCATTTTCAGCCAATTTTCTGGATTTTTGAAAATTTCACTTTTTTGTGAAAATATCCACTAAATGAGGGAATAATATGTGTGAGGGTACCCCAGGAGAGTTCCAAATGTGTGTGGGTAGAATATATATCCCACGGGGTAAAATTGAAAAAAGTTGAAAAAAAATTTTTTTGGGACTTAGTCATTTTTCCGGCGTTTATCAGACTTTCAGATAGGGGAAATGTCAGTGAGCGTTCCGATTTCAGTTCCAGAGCAATTCGCCCAATGAGTCCTTGATATTTAGTCGTTTTCAGCCAATTTTCTGGATTTTTGAAAATTTCACTTTTTTGTGAAAATATCCACTAAATGAGGGAATAATATGTGTGATGGTACCCCAGGAGAGTTCCAAATGTGTGTGGGTAGAATATATATCCCACGGGGTAAAATTGAAAAAAGTTGAAAAAAAATTTTTTTTGGACTTAGTCTTTTTTCCGGCGTTTATCAGACTTTCAGATAGGGGAAATGTGAGTGAGCATTCCGATTTCAGTTCCAGAGCGAATCGCCCAATGAGTCCTTGATATTTAGTCGTTTTCAGCCAATTTTCTGGATTTTTGAAAATTTCACTTTTTTGTGAAAATATCCACTAAATGAGGGAATAATATGTGTGAGGGTACCCCAGGAGAGTTCCAAATGTGTGTGGGTAGAATATATATCCCACGGGGTAAAATTGAAAAAAGTTGAACAAATTTTTTTTTGGACTTAGTGATTTTTCCGGCGTTTATCAGACTTTCAGATAGGGGAAATGTCAGTGAGCGTTCCGATTTCAGTTCCAGAGCAATTCGCCCAATGAGTCCTTGATATTTAGTTGTTTTCAGCCAATTTTCTGGATTTTTGAAAATTTCACTTTTTTGTGAAAATATCCACTAAACGAGGGAATAATATGTGTGAGGGTACCCCAGGAGAGTTCCAAATGTGTGTGGGTAGAATATATATCCCATGGGGGTAAAATTGAAAAAAGTTGAAAAAAAAATTTTTTTGGACTTAGTCATTTTTGCGGCGTTTATCAGACTTTCAGATAGGGGAAATGTCAGTGAGCGTTCCGATTTCAGTTCCAGAGCGATTCGCCCAATGAGTCCTTGATATTTAGTCGTTTTCAGCCAATTTTCTGGATTTTTGAAAATTTCACTTTTTTTGTGAAAATATCCACTAAATGAGGGAATAATATGTGTGAGGGTACCCCAGGAGAGTTCCAAATGTGTGTGGGTAAAATATATATCCCACGGGGGTAAAATTGAAAAAAGTTGAAAAAATTTTTTTTTGGGACTTAGTCATTTTTGCGGCGTTTATCAGACTTTCAGAGAGGGAAAATGTGAGTGAGCATTACGATTTCAGTTCCAGAGCGATTCGCCCAATGAGTCCTAGATATTTAGTCGTTTTCAGCCAATTTTCTGGATTTTTGAAAATTTCACTTTTTTGTGAAAATATCCACTAAATGAGGGAATAATATGTGTGAGGGTACCCCAGGAGAGTTCCAAATGTGTGTGGGTAGAATATATATCCCACGGGGTAAAATTGAAAAAAGTTGAAAATAAATTTTTTTGGGACTTAGTCATTTTTCCGGCGTTTATCAGACTTTCAGATAGAGGAAATGTCAGTGAGCGTTCCGATTTCAGTTCCAGAGCAATTCGCCCAATGAGTCCTTGATATTTAGTTGTTTTCAGCCAATTTTCTGGATTTTTGAAAATTTCACTTTTTTGTGAAAATATCCACTAAACGAGGAAATAATATGTGTGATGGTACCCCAGGAGAGTTCCAAATGTGTGTGGGTAGAATATATATCCCACGGGGTAAAATTGAAAAAAGTTGAAAAAAAATTTTTTTTGGACTTAGTCTTTTTTCCGGCGTTTATCAGACTTTCAGATAGGGGAAATGTGAGTGAGCATTCCGATTTCAGTTCCAGAGCGAATCGCCCAATGAGTCCTTGATATTTAGTCGTTTTCAGCCAATTTTCTGGATTTTTGAAAATTTCACTTTTTTGTGAAAATATCCACTAAATGAGGGAATAATATGTGTGAGGGTACCCCAGGAGAGTTCCAAATGTGTGTGGGTAGAATATATATATATCCCACGGGGGTAAAATTGAAAAAAGTTGAAAAAAATTTTTTTTTGGACTTAGTCATTTTTCCGGCGTTTATCAGACTTTCACATAGGGGAAATGTGAGTGAGCATTACGATTTCAGTTCCAGAGCGATTCGCCCAATGAGTCCTTGATATTTAGTCGTTTTCAGCCAATTTTCTGGATTTTTGAAAATTTCACTTTTTTATGAAAATATCCACTAAACGAGGGAATAATATGTGTGATGGTACCCCAGGAGAGTTCCAAATGTGTGTGGGTAGAATATATATCCCACGGGGTAAAATTGAAAAAAGTTGAACAAATTTTTTTTTGGACTTAGTGATTTTTCCGGCGTTTATCAGACTTTCAGATAGGGGAAATGTCAGTGAGCGTTCCGATTTCAGTTCCAGAGCAATTCGCCCAATGAGTCCTTGATATTTAGTTGTTTTCAGCCAATTTTCTGGATTTTTGAAAATTTCACTTTTTTGTGAAAATATCCACTAAACGAGGGAATAATATGTGTGAGGGTACCCCAGGAGAGTTCCAAATGTGTGTGGGTAGAATATATATCCCACGGGGGTAAAATTGAAAAAAGTTGAAAAAATTTTTTTTTGGGACTTAGTCATTTTTGCGGCGTTTATCAGACTTTCAGAGAGGGAAAATGTGAGTGAGCATTACGATTTCAGTTCCAGAGCGATTCGCCCAATGAGTCCTAGATATTTAGTCGTTTTCAGCCAATTTTCTGGATTTTTGAAAATTTCACTTTTTTGTGAAAATATCCACTAAATGAGGGAATAATATGTGTGAGGGTACCCCAGGAGAGTTCCAAATGTGTGTGGGTAGAATATATATCCCACGGGGTAAAATTGAAAAAAGTTGAAAATAAATTTTTTTGGGACTTAGTCATTTTTCCGGCGTTTATCAGACTTTCAGATAGAGGAAATGTCAGTGAGCGTTCCGATTTCAGTTCCAGAGCAATTCGCCCAATGAGTCCTTGATATTTAGTTGTTTTCAGCCAATTTTCTGGATTTTTGAAAATTTCACTTTTTTGTGAAAATATCCACTAAACGAGGAAATAATATGTGTGAGGGTACCCCAGGAGAGTTCCAAATGTGTGTGGGTAGAATATATATCCCACGGGGGTAAAATTGAAAAAAGTTGAACAAATTTTTTTTTGGACTTAGTCATTTTTCCGGCGTTTATCAGACTTTCAGATAGGGGAAATGTCAGTGAGCGTTCCGATTTCAGTTCCAGAGTGATTCGCCCAATGAGTCCTTGATATTAAGTCATTTTCAGCCAATTTTCTGGATTTTTGAAAATTTCACTTTTTTGTGAAAATATCCACTAAATGAGGGAATAATATGTGTGAGGGTACCCCAGGAGAGTTCCAAATGTGTGTGGGTAGAATATATATCCCACGGGGTAAAATTGAAAAAAGTTGAAAAAAAATTTTTTTTGGACTTAGTCTTTTTTCCGGCGTTTATCAGACTTTCAGATAGGGGAAATGTGAGTGAGCATTCCGATTTCAGTTCCAGAGCGAATCGCCCAATGAGTCCTTGATATTTAGTCGTTTTCAGCCAATTTTCTGGATTTTTGAAAATTTCACTTTTTTGTGAAAATATCCACTAAATGAGGGAATAATATGTGTGAGGGTACCCCAGGAGAGTTCCAAATGTGTGTGGGTAGAATATATATCCCACGGGGTAAAATTGAAAAAAGTTGAAAATAAATTTTTTTGGGACTTAGTCATTTTTCCGGCGTTTATCAGACTTTCAGATAGGGGAAATGTCAGTGAGCATTCCGATTTCAGTTCCAGAGCAATTCGCCCAATGAGTCCTTGATATTTAGTCATTTTCAGCCAATTTTCTGGATTTTTGAAAATTTCACTTTTTTGTGAAAATATCCACTAAATGAGGGAATAATATGTGTGAGGGTACCCCAGGAGAGTTCCAAATGTGTGTGGGTAAAATATATATCCCACGGGGGTAAAATTGAAAAAAGTTGAAAAAATTTTTTTTGGGGACTTAGTCATTTTTGCGGCGTTTATCAGACTTTCAGAGAGGGGAAATGTGAGTGAGCATTACGATTTCAGTTCCAGAGCAATTCGCCCAATGAGTCCTAGATATTTAGTCGTTTTCAGCCAATTTTCTGGATTTTTGAAAATTTCACTTTTTTGTGAAAATATCCACTAAATGAGGGAATAATATGTGTGAGGGTACCCCAGGAGAGTTCCAAATGTGTGTGGGTAGAATATATATCCCACGGGGTAAAATTGAAAAAAGTTGAAAATAAATTTTTTTGGGACTTAGTCATTTTTCCGGCGTTTATCAGACTTTCAGATAGGGGAAATGTCAGTGAGCATTCCGATTTCAGTTCCAGAGCAATTCGCCCAATGAGTCCTTGATATTTAGTCATTTTCAGCCAATTTTCTGGATTTTTGAAAATTTCACTTTTTTGTGAAAATATCCACTAAATGAGGGAATAATATGTGTGAGGGTACCCCAGGAGAGTTCCAAATGTGTGTGGGTAGAATATATATCCCAAGGGGGTAAAATTGAAAAAAGTTGAACAAATTTTTTTTTGGACTTAGTCATTTTTCCGGCGTTTATCAGACTTTCAGATAGGGGAAATGTCAGTGAGCGTTCCGATTTCAGTTCCAGAGCGATTCGCCCAATGAGTCCTTGATATTTAGTCATTTTCAGCCAATTTTCTGGATTTTTGAAAATTTCACTTTTTTGTGAAAATATCCACTAAATGAGGGAATAATATGTGTGAGGGTACCCCAGGAGAGTTCCAAATGTGTGTGGGTAGAATATATATCCCACGGGGTAAAATTGAAAAAAGTTGAAAAAAAATTTTTTTGGGACTTAGTCATTTTTCCGGCGTTTATCAGACTTTCAGATAGGGGAAATGTCAGTGAGCGTTCCGATTTCAGTTCCAGAGCAATTCGCCCAATGAGTCCTTGATATTTAGTCGTTTTCAGCCAATTTTCTGGATTTTTGAAAATTTCACTTTTTTGTGAAAATATCCACTAAATGAGGGAATAATATGTGTGAGGGTACCCCAGGAGAGTTCCAAATGTGTGTGGGTAGAATATATATCCCACGGGGTAAAATTGAAAAAAGTTGAAAAAAAATTTTTTTTGGACTTAGTCTTTTTTCCGGCGTTTATCAGACTTTCAGATAGGGGAAATGTGAGTGAGCATTCCGATTTCAGTTCCAGAGCGAATCGCCCAATGAGTCCTTGATATTTAGTCGTTTTCAGCCAATTTTCTGGATTTTTGAAAATTTCACTTTTTTGTGAAAATATCCACTAAATGAGGGAATAATATGTGTGAGGGTACCCCAGGAGAGTTCCAAATGTGTGTGGGTAGAATATATATATATCCCACGGGGGTAAAATTGAAAAAAGTTGAAAAAAATTTTTTTTTGGACTTAGTCATTTTTCCGGCGTTTATCAGACTTTCACATAGGGGAAATGTGAGTGAGCATTACGATTTCAGTTCCAGAGCGATTCGCCCAATGAGTCCTTGATATTTAGTCGTTTTCAGCCAATTTTCTGGATTTTTGAAAATTTCACTTTTTTATGAAAATATCCACTAAACGAGGGAATAATATGTGTGATGGTACCCCAGGAGAGTTCCAAATGTGTGTGGGTAGAATATATATCCCACGGGGTAAAATTGAAAAAAGTTGAACAAATTTTTTTTTGGACTTAGTGATTTTTCCGGCGTTTATCAGACTTTCAGATAGGGGAAATGTCAGTGAGCGTTCCGATTTCAGTTCCAGAGCAATTCGCCCAATGAGTCCTTGATATTTAGTTGTTTTCAGCCAATTTTCTGGATTTTTGAAAATTTCACTTTTTTGTGAAAATATCCACTAAACGAGGGAATAATATGTGTGAGGGTACCCCAGGAGAGTTCCAAATGTGTGTGGGTAGAATATATATCCCATGGGGGTAAAATTGAAAAAAGTTGAAAAAAAAATTTTTTTGGACTTAGTCATTTTTGCGGCGTTTATCAGACTTTCAGATAGGGGAAATGTCAGTGAGCGTTCCGATTTCAGTTCCAGAGCGATTCGCCCAATGAGTCCTTGATATTTAGTCGTTTTCAGCCAATTTTCTGGATTTTTGAAAATTTCACTTTTTTTGTGAAAATATCCACTAAATGAGGGAATAATATGTGTGAGGGTACCCCAGGAGAGTTCCAAATGTGTGTGGGTAAAATATATATCCCACGGGGGTAAAATTGAAAAAAGTTGAAAAAATTTTTTTTTGGGACTTAGTCATTTTTGCGGCGTTTATCAGACTTTCAGAGAGGGGAAATGTGAGTGAGCATTACGATTTCAGTTCCAGAGCGATTCGCCCAATGAGTCCTAGATATTTAGTCGTTTTCAGCCAATTTTCTGGATTTTTGAAAATTTCACTTTTTTGTGAAAATATCCACTAAATGAGGGAATAATATGTGTGAGGGTACCCCAGGAGAGTTCCAAATGTGTGTGGGTAGAATATATATCCCACGGGGTAAAATTGAAAAAAGTTGAAAATAAATTTTTTTGGGACTTAGTCATTTTTCCGGCGTTTATCAGACTTTCAGATAGAGGAAATGTCAGTGAGCGTTCCGATTTCAGTTCCAGAGCGATTCGCCCAATGAGTCCTTGATATTTAGTCATTTTCAGCCAATTTTCTGGATTTTTGAAAATTTCACTTTTTTGTGAAAATATCCACTAAATGAGGGAATAATATGTGTGAGGGTACCCCAGGAGAGTTCCAAATGTGTGTGGGTAGAATATATATCCCACGGGGTAAAATTGAAAAAAGTTGAAAAAAAATTTTTTTTGGACTTAGTCTTTTTTCTGGCGTTTATCAGACTTTCAGATAGGGGAAATGTGAGTGAGCATTCCGATTTCAGTTCCAGAGCGAATCGCCCAATGAGTCCTTGATATTTAGTCGTTTTCAGCCAATTTTCTGGATTTTTGAAAATTTCACTTTTTTGTGAAAATATCCACTAAATGAGGGAATAATATGTGTGAGGGTACCCCAGGAGAGTTCCAAATGTGTGTGGGTAGAATATATATATATCCCACAGGGGTAAAATTGAAAAAAGTTGAAAAAAATTTTTTTTTGGACTTAGTCATTTTTCCGGCGTTTATCAGACTTTCACATAGGGGAAATGTGAGTGAGCATTACGATTTCAGTTCCAGAGCGATTCGCCCAATGAGTCCTTGATATTTAGTCGTTTTCAGCCAATTTTCTGGATTTTTGAAAATGTCACTTTTTTATGAAAATATCCACTAAACGAGGGAATAATATGTGTGAGGGTACCCCAGGAGAGTTCCAAATGTGTGTGGGTAGAATATATATCCCACGGGGTAAAATTGAAAAAAGTTGAACAAATTTTTTTTTGGACTTAGTGATTTTTCCGGCGTTTATCAGACTTTCAGATAGGGGAAATGTCAGTGAGCGTTCCGATTTCAGTTCCAGAGCAATTCGCCCAATGAGTCCTTGATATTTAGTTGTTTTCAGCCAATTTTCTGGATTTTGGAAAATTTCACTTTTTTGTGAAAATATCCACTAAACGAGGGAATAATATGTGTGAGGGTACCCCAGGAGAGTTCCAAATGTGTGTGGGTAGAATATATATCCCACGGGGGTAAAATTGAAAAAAGTTGAAAAAAAATTTTTTTTGGACTTAGTCATTTTTCCGGCGTTTATCAGACTTTCAGATAGGGGAAATGTCAGTGAGCGTTCCGATTTCAGTTCCAGAGCGATTCGCCCAATGAGTCCTTGATATTTAGTTGTTTTCAGCCAATTTTCTGGATTTTTGAAAATTTCACTTTTTTTGTGAAAATATCCACTAAATGAGGGAATAATATGTGTGAGGGTACCCCAGGAGAGTTCCAAATGTGTGTGGGTAAAATATATATCCCACGGGGGTAAAATTGAAAAAAGTTGAAAAAATTTTTTTTTGGGACTTAGTCATTTTTGCGGCGTTTATCAGACTTTCAGAGAGGGGAAATGTGAGTGAGCATTACGATTTCAGTTCCAGAGCGATTCGCCCAATGAGTCCTAGATATTTAGTCGTTTTCAGCCAATTTTCTGGATTTTTGAAAATTTCACTTTTTTGTGAAAATATCCACTAAATGAGGGAATAATATGTGTTAGGGTACCCCAGGAGAGTTCCAAATGTGTGTGGGTAGAATATATATCCCACGGGGTAAAATTGAAAAAAGTTGAAAATAAATTTTTTTGGGACTTAGTCATTTTTCCGGCGTTTATCAGACTTTCAGATAGAGGAAATGTCAGTGAGCGTTCCGATTTCAGTTCCAGAGCGATTCGCCCAATGAGTCCTTGATATTTAGTCATTTTCAGCCAATTTTCTGGATTTTTGAAAATTTCACTTTTTTGTGAAAATATCCACTAAATGAGGGAATAATATGTGTGAGGGTACCCCAGGAGAGTTCCAAATGTGTGTGGGTAGAATATATATCCCACGGGGTAAAATTGAAAAAAGTTGAAAAAAAATTTTTTTTGGACTTAGTCTTTTTTCTGGCGTTTATCAGACTTTCAGATAGGGGAAATGTGAGTGAGCATTCCGATTTCAGTTCCAGAGCGAATCGCCCAATGAGTCCTTGATATTTAGTCGTTTTCAGCCAATTTTCTGGATTTTTGAAAATTTCACTTTTTTGTGAAAATATCCACTAAATGAGGAAATAATATGTGTGAGGGTACCCCAGGAGAGTTCCAAATGTGTGTGGGTAGAATATATATATATCCCACAGGGGTAAAATTGAAAAAAGTTGAAAAAAATTTTTTTTTGGACTTAGTCATTTTTCCGGCGTTTATCAGACTTTCACATAGGGGAAATGTGAGTGAGCATTACGATTTCAGTTCCAGAGCGATTCGCCCAATGAGTCCTTGATATTTAGTCATTTTCAGCCAATTTTGTGGATTTTTGAAAATTTCACTTTTTTATGAAAATATCCACTAAACGAGGGAATAATATGTGTGAGGGTACCCCAGGAGAGTTCCAAATGTGTGTGGGTAGAATATATATCCCACGGGGTAAAATTGAAAAAAGTTGAACAAATTTTTTTTTGGACTTAGTGATTTTTCCGGCGTTTATCAGACTTTCAGATAGGGGAAATGTCAGTGAGCGTTCCGATTTCAGTTCCAGAGCAATTCGCCCAATGAGTCCTTGATATTTAGTTGTTTTCAGCCAATTTTCTGGATTTTTGAAAATTTCACTTTTTTGTGAAAATATCCACTAAACGAGGGAATAATATGTGTGAGGGTACCCCAGGAGAGTTCCAAATGTGTGTGGGTAGAATATATATCCCACGGGGGTAAAATTGAAAAAAGTTGAAAAAAAAATTTTTTTGGACTTAGTCATTTTTGCGGCGTTTATCAGACTTTCAGATAGGGGAAATGTCAGTGAGCGTTCCGATTTCAGTTCCAGAGCGATTCGCCCAATGAGTCCTTGATATTTAGTCGTTTTCAGCCAATTTTCTGGATTTTTGAAAATTTCACTTTTTTTGTGAAAATATCCACTAAATGAGTGAATAATATGTGTGAGGGTACCCCAGGAGAGTTCCAAATGTGTGTGGGTAAAATATATATCCCACGGGGGTAAAATTGAAAAAAGTTGAAAAAATTTTTTTTTGGGACTTAGTCATTTTTGCGGCGTTTATCAGACTTTCAGAGAGGGGAAATGTGAGTGAGCATTACGATTTCAGTTCCAGAGCGATTCGCCCAATGAGTCCTAGATATTTAGTCGTTTTCAGCCAATTTTCTGGATTTTTGAAAATTTCACTTTTTTGTGAAAATATCCACTAAATGAGGGAATAATATGTGTGAGGGTACCCCAGGAGAGTTCCAAATGTGTGTGGGTAGAATATATATCCCACGGGGTAAAATTGAAAAAAGTTGAAAATAAATTTTTTTGGGACTTAGTCTTTTTTCCGGCGTTTATCAGACTTTCAGATAGGGGAAATGTGAGTGAGCATTCCGATTTCAGTTCCAGAGCGAATCGCCCAATGAGTCCTTGATATTTAGTCGTTTTCAGCCAATTTTCTGGATTTTTGAAAATTTCACTTTTTTGTGAAAATATCCACTAAATGAGGGAATAATATGTGTGAGGGTACCCCAGGAGAGTTCCAAATGTGTGTGGGTAGAATATATATATATCCCACGGGGGTAAAATTGAAAAAAGTTGAAAAAAATTTTTTTTTGGACTTAGTCATTTTTCCGGCGTTTATCAGACTTTCACATAGGGGAAATGTGAGTGAGCATTACGATTTCAGTTCCAGAGCGATTCGCCCAATGAGTCCTTGATATTTAGTCGTTTTCAGCCAATTTTCTGGATTTTTGAAAATTTCACTTTTTTATGAAAATATCCACTAAACGAGGGAATAATATGTGTGATGGTACCCCAGGAGAGTTCCAAATGTGTGTGGGTAGAATATATATCCCACGGGGTAAAATTGAAAAAAGTTGAACAAATTTTTTTTTGGACTTAGTGATTTTTCCGGCGTTTATCAGACTTTCAGATAGGGGAAATGTCAGTGAGCGTTCCGATTTCAGTTCCAGAGCAATTCGCCCAATGAGTCCTTGATATTTAGTTGTTTTCAGCCAATTTTCTGGATTTTTGAAAATTTCACTTTTTTGTGAAAATATCCACTAAACGAGGGAATAATATGTGTGAGGGTACCCCAGGAGAGTTCCAAATGTGTGTGGGTAGAATATATATCCCATGGGGGTAAAATTGAAAAAAGTTGAAAAAAAAATTTTTTTGGACTTAGTCATTTTTGCGGCGTTTATCAGACTTTCAGATAGGGGAAATGTCAGTGAGCGTTCCGATTTCAGTTCCAGAGCGATTCGCCCAATGAGTCCTTGATATTTAGTCGTTTTCAGCCAATTTTCTGGATTTTTGAAAATTTCACTTTTTTTGTGAAAATATCCACTAAATGAGGGAATAATATGTGTGAGGGTACCCCAGGAGAGTTCCAAATGTGTGTGGGTAAAATATATATCCCACGGGGGTAAAATTGAAAAAAGTTGAAAAAATTTTTTTTTGGGACTTAGTCATTTTTGCGGCGTTTATCAGACTTTCAGAGAGGGGAAATGTGAGTGAGCATTACGATTTCAGTTCCAGAGCGATTCGCCCAATGAGTCCTAGATATTTAGTCGTTTTCAGCCAATTTTCTGGATTTTTGAAAATTTCACTTTTTTGTGAAAATATCCACTAAATGAGGGAATAATATGTGTTAGGGTACCCCAGGAGAGTTCCAAATGTGTGTGGGTAGAATATATATCCCACGGGGTAAAATTGAAAAAAGTTGAAAATAAATTTTTTTGGGACTTAGTCATTTTTCCGGCGTTCATCAGACTTTCAGATAGAGGAAATGTCAGTGAGCGTTCCGATTTCAGTTCCAGAGCGATTCGCCCAATGAGTCCTTGATATTTAGTCATTTTCAGCCAATTTTCTGGATTTTTGAAAATTTCACTTTTTTGTGAAAATATCCACTAAATGAGGGAATAATATGTGTGAGGGTACCCCAGGAGAGTTCCAAATGTGTGTGGGTAGAATATATATCCCACGGGGTAAAATTGAAAAAAGTTGAAAAAAAATTTTTTTTGGACTTAGTCTTTTTTCTGGCGTTTATCAGACTTTCAGATAGGGGAAATGTGAGTGAGCATTCCGATTTCAGTTCCAGAGCGAATCGCCCAATGAGTCCTTGATATTTAGTCGTTTTCAGCCAATTTTCTGGATTTTTGAAAATTTCACTTTTTTGTGAAAATATCCACTAAATGAGGAAATAATATGTGTGAGGGTACCCCAGGAGAGTTCCAAATGTGTGTGGGTAGAATATATATATATCCCACAGGGGTAAAATTGAAAAAAGTTGAAAAAAATTTTTTTTTGGACTTAGTCATTTTTCCGGCGTTTATCAGACTTTCACATAGGGGAAATGTGAGTGAGCATTACGATTTCAGTTCCAGAGCGATTCGCCCAATGAGTCCTTGATATTTAGTCGTTTTCAGCCAATTTTGTGGATTTTTGAAAATTTCACTTTTTTATGAAAATATCCACTAAACGAGGGAATAATATGTGTGAGGGTACCCCAGGAGAGTTCCAAATGTGTGTGGGTAGAATATATATCCCACGGGGTAAAATTGAAAAAAGTTGAACAAATTTTTTTTTGGACTTAGTGATTTTTCCGGCGTTTATCAGACTTTCAGATAGGGGAAATGTCAGTGAGCGTTCCGATTTCAGTTCCAGAGCGATTCGCCCAATGAGTCCTTGATATTTAGTCGTTTTCAGCCAATTTTCTGGATTTTTGAAAATTTCACTTTTTTTGTGAAAATATCCACTAAATGAGTGAATAATATGTGTGAGGGTACCCCAGGAGAGTTCCAAATGTGTGTGGGTAAAATATATATCCCACGGGGGTAAAATTGAAAAAAGTTGAAAAAATTTTTTTTTGGGACTTAGTCATTTTTGCGGCGTTTATCAGACTTTCAGAGAGGGGAAATGTGAGTGAGCATTACGATTTCAGTTCCAGAGCGATTCGCCCAATGAGTCCTAGATATTTAGTCGTTTTCAGCCAATTTTCTGGATTTTTGAAAATTTCACTTTTTTGTGAAAATATCCACTAAATGAGGGAATAATATGTGTGAGGGTACCCCAGGAGAGTTCCAAATGTGTGTGGGTAGAATATATATCCCACGGGGTAAAATTGAAAAAAGTTGAAAATAAATTTTTTTGGGACTTAGTCATTTTTCTGGCGTTTATCAGACTTTCAGATAGGGGAAATGTCAGTGAGCGTTCCGATTTCAGTTCCAGAGCGATTCGCCCAATGAGTCCTTGATATTTAGTCATTTTCAGCCAATTTTCTGGATTTTTGAAAATTTCACTTTTTTGTGAAAATATCCACTAAATGAGGGAATAATATGTGTGAGGGTACCCCAGGAGAGTTCCAAATGTGTGTGGGTAGAATATATATCCCACGGGGTAAAATTGAAAAAAGTTGAACAAATTTTTTTTTGGACTTAGTGATTTTTCCGGCGTTTATCAGACTTTCAGATAGGGGAAATGTCAGTGAGCGTTCCGATTTCAGTTCCAGAGCAATTCGGCAATGAGTCCTTGATATTTAGTTGTTTTCAGCCAATTTTCTGGATTTTTGAAAATTTCACTTTTTTGTGAAAATATCCACTAAACGAGGGAATAATATGTGTGAGGGTACCCCAGGAGAGTTCCAAATGTGTGTGGGTAAAATATATATCCCAAGGGGGTAAAATTGAAAAAAGTTGAACAAATTTTTTTTTGGACTTAGTCATTTTTCCGGCGTTTATCAGACTTTCAGATAGGGGAAATGTCAGTGAGCGTTCCGATTTCAGTTCCAGAGCGATTCGCCCAATGAGTCCTAGATATTTAGTCGTTTTCAGCCAATTTTCTGGATTTTTGAAAATTTCACTTTTTTGTGAAAATATCCACTAAATGAGGGAATAATATGTGTTAGGGTACCCCAGGAGAGTTCCAAATGTGTGTGGGTAGAATATATATCCCACGGGGTAAAATTGAAAAAAGTTGAAAATAAATTTTTTTGGGACTTAGTCATTTTTCCGGCGTTTATCAGACTTTCAGATAGAGGAAATGTCAGTGAGCGTTCCGATTTCAGTTCCAGAGCGATTCGCCCAATGAGTCCTTGATATTTAGTCATTTTCAGCCAATTTTCTGGATTTTTGAAAATTTCACTTTTTTGTGAAAATATCCACTAAATGAGGGAATAATATGTGTGAGGGTACCCCAGGAGAGTTCCAAATGTGTGTGGGTAGAATATATATCCCACGGGGTAAAATTGAAAAAAGTTGAAAATAAATTTTTTTTGGACTTAGTCTTTTTTCTGGCGTTTATCAGACTTTCAGATAGGGGAAATGTGAGTGAGCATTCCGATTTCAGTTCCAGAGCGAATCGCCCAATGAGTCCTTGATATTTAGTCGTTTTCAGCCAATTTTCTGGATTTTTGAAAATTTCACTTTTTTGTGAAAATATCCACTAAATGAGGAAATAATATGTGTGAGGGTACCCCAGGAGAGTTCCAAATGTGTGTGGGTAGAATATATATATATCCCACAGGGGTAAAATTGAAAAAAGTTGAAAAAAATTTTTTTTTGGACTTAGTCATTTTTCCGGCGTTTATCAGACTTTCACATAGGGGAAATGTGAGTGAGCATTACGATTTCAGTTCCAGAGCGATTCGCCCAATGAGTCCTTGATATTTAGTCGTTTTCAGCCAATTTTGTGGATTTTTGAAAATTTCACTTTTTTATGAAAATATCCACTAAACGAGGGAATAATATGTGTGAGGGTACCCCAGGAGAGTTCCAAATGTGTGTGGGTAGAATATATATCCCACGGGGTAAAATTGAAAAAAGTTGAACAAATTTTTTTTTGGACTTAGTGATTTTTCCGGCGTTTATCAGACTTTCAGATAGGGGAAATGTCAGTGAGCGTTCCGATTTCAGTTCCAGAGCAATTCGCCCAATGAGTCCTTGATATTTAGTTGTTTTCAGCCAATTTTCTGGATTTTTGAAAATTTCACTTTTTTGTGAAAATATCCACTAAACGAGGGAATAATATGTGTGAGGGTACCCCAGGAGAGTTCCAAATGTGTGTGGGTAGAATATATATCCCACGGGGGTAAAATTGAAAAAAGTTGAAAAAAAAATTTTTTTGGACTTAGTCATTTTTGCGGCGTTTATCAGACTTTCAGATAGGGGAAATGTCAGTGAGCGTTCCGATTTCAGTTCCAGAGCGATTCGCCCAATGAGTCCTTGATATTTAGTCGTTTTCAGCCAATTTTCTGGATTTTTGAAAATTTCACTTTTTTTGTGAAAATATCCACTAAATGAGTGAATAATATGTGTGAGGGTACCCCAGGAGAGTTCCAAATGTGTGTGGGTAAAATATATATCCCACGGGGGTAAAATTGAAAAAAGTTGAAAAAATTTTTTTTTGGGACTTAGTCATTTTTGCGGCGTTTATCAGACTTTCAGAGAGGGGAAATGTGAGTGAGCATTACGATTTCAGTTCCAGAGCAATTCGCCCAATGAGTCCTAGATATTTAGTCGTTTTCAGCCAATTTTCTGGATTTTTGAAAATTTCACTTTTTTGTGAAAATATCCACTAAATGAGGGAATAATATGTGTGAGGGTACCCCAGGAGAGTTCCAAATGTGTGTGGGTAGAATATATATCCCACGGGGTAAAATTGAAAAAAGTTGAAAATAAATTTTTTTGGGACTTAGTCATTTTTCTGGCGTTTATCAGACTTTCAGATAGGGGAAATGTCAGTGAGCGTTCCGATTTCAGTTCCAGAGCGATTCGCCCAATGAGTCCTTGATATTTAGTCATTTTCAGCCAATTTTCTGGATTTTTGAAAATTTCACTTTTTTGTGAAAATATCCACTAAATGAGGGAATAATATGTGTGAGGGTACCCCAGGAGAGTTCCAAATGTGTGTGGGTAGAATATATATCCCACGGGGTAAAATTGAAAAAAGTTGAACAAATTTTTTTTTGGACTTAGTGATTTTTCCGGCGTTTATCAGACTTTCAGATAGGGGAAATGTCAGTGAGCGTTCCGATTTCAGTTCCAGAGCAATTCGGCAATGAGTCCTTGATATTTAGTTGTTTTCAGCCAATTTTCTGGATTTTTGAAAATTTCACTTTTTTGTGAAAATATCCACTAAACGAGGGAATAATATGTGTGAGGGTACCCCAGGAGAGTTCCAAATGTGTGTGGGTAAAATATATATCCCAAGGGGGTAAAATTGAAAAAAGTTGAACAAATTTTTTTTTGGACTTAGTCATTTTTCCGGCGTTTATCAGACTTTCAGATAGGGGAAATGTCAGTGAGCGTTCCGATTTCAGTTTCAGAGCGATTCGCCCAATGAGTCCTTGATATTTAGTCGTTTTCAGCCAATTTTCTGGATTTTTGAAAATTTCACTTTTTTTGTGAAAATATCCACTAAATGAGGGAATAATATGTGTGAGGGTACCCCAGGAGAGTTCCAAATGTGTGTGGGTAAAATATATATCCCACGGGGGTAAAATTGAAAAAAGTTGAAAAAATTTTTTTTTGGGACTTAGTCATTTTTGCGGCGTTTATCAGACTTTCAGAGAGGGGAAATGTGAGTGAGCATTACGATTTCAGTTCCAGAGCGATTCGCCCAATGAGTCCTAGATATTTAGTCGTTTTCAGCCAATTTTCTGGATTTTTGAAAATTTCACTTTTTTGTGAAAATATCCACTAAATGAGGGAATAATATGTGTGAGGGTACCCCAGGAGAGTTCCAAATGTGTGTGGGTAGAATATATATCCCACGGGGTAAAATTGAAAAAAGTTGAAAATAAATTTTTTTGGGACTTAGTCATTTTTCCGGCGTTTATCAGACTTTCAGATAGGGGAAATGTCAGTGAGCGTTCCGATTTCAGTTCCAGAGCGATTCGCCCAATGAGTCCTTGATATTTAGTCATTTTCAGCCAATTTTCTGGATTTTTGAAAATTTCACTTTTTTGTGAAAATATCCACTAAATGAGGGAATAATATGTGTGAGGGTACCCCAGGAGAGTTCCAAATGTGTGTGGGTAGAATATATATCCCACGGGGTAAAATTGAAAAAAGTTGAAAAAAAATTTTTTTTGGACTTAGTCTTTTTTCTGGCGTTTATCAGACTTTCACATAGGGGAAATGTGAGTGAGCATTCCGATTTCAGTTCCAGAGCGATTCGCCCAATGAGTCCTTGATATTTAGTCGTTTTCAGCCAATTTTCTGGATTTTTGAAAATTTCACTTTTTTATGAAAATATCCACTAAACGAGGGAATAATATGTGTGAGGGTACCCCAGGAGAGTTCCAAATGTGTGTGGGTAGAATATATATCCCACGGGGTAAAATTGAAAAAAGTTGAACAAATTTTTTTTTGGACTTAGTGATTTTTCCGGCGTTTATCAGACTTTCAGATAGGGGAAATGTCAGTGAGCGTTCCGATTTCAGTTCCAGAGCAATTCGCCCAATGAGTCCTTGATATTTAGTTGTTTTCAGCCAATTTTCTGGATTTTTGAAAATTTCACTTTTTTGTGAAAATATCCACTAAACGAGGGAATAATATGTGTGAGGGTACCCCAGGAGAGTTCCAAATGTGTGTGGGTAGAATATATATCCCACGGGGGTAAAATTGAAAAAAGTTGAAAAAAAAATTTTTTTGGACTTAGTCATTTTTGCGGCGTTTATCAGACTTTCAGATAGGGGAAATGTCAGTGAGCGTTCCGATTTCAGTTCCAGAGCGATTCGCCCAATGAGTCCTTGATATTTAGTCGTTTTCAGCCAATTTTCTGGATTTTTGAAAATTTCACTTTTTTTGTGAAAATATCCACTAAATGAGGGAATAATATGTGTGAGGGTACCCCAGGAGAGTTCCAAATGTGTGTGGGTAAAATATATATCCCACGGGGGTAAAATTGAAAAAAGTTGAAAAAAATTTTTTTTGGGACTTAGTCATTTTTGCGGCGTTTATCAGACTTTCAGAGAGGGGAAATGTGAGTGAGCATTACGATTTCAGTTCCAGAGCGATTCGCCCAATGAGTCCTAGATATTTAGTCGTTTTCAGCCAATTTTCTGGATTTTTGAAAATTTCACTTTTTTGTGAAAATATCCACTAAATGAGGGAATAATATGTGTGAGGGTACCCCAGGAGAGTTCCAAATGTGTGTGGGTAGAATATATATCCCACGGGGTAAAATTGAAAAAAGTTGAAAATAATTTTTTTTGGGACTTAGTCATTTTTCCGGCGTTTATCAGACTTTCAGATAGGGGAAATGTCAGTGAGCGTTCCGATTTCAGTTCCAGAGCGATTCGCAAAATGAGTCCTTGATATTTAGTCATTTTCAGCCAATTTTCTGGATTTTTGAAAATTTCACTTTTTTGTGAAAATATCCACTAAATGAGGGAATAATATGTGTGAGGGTACCCCAGGAGAGTTCCAAATGTGTGTGGGTAGAATATATATCCCAAGGGGGTAAAATTGAAAAAAGTTGAACAAATTTTTTTTTGGACTTAGTCATTTTTCCGGCGTTTATCAGACTTTCAGATAGGGGAAATGTCAGTGAGCGTTCCAATTTCAGTTCCAGAGCGATTCGCCCAATGAGTCCTTGATATTTAGTCATTTTCAGCCAATTTTCTGGATTTTTGAAAATTTCACTTTTTTGTGAAAATATCCACTAAATGAGGGAATAATATGTGTGAGGGTACCCCAGGAGAGTTCCAAATGTGTGTGGGTAGAATATATATCCCACGGGGGTAAAATTGAAAAAAGTTGAAAAAAAAATTTTTTTGGACTTAGTCATTTTTCCGGCGTTTATCAGACTTTCAGATAGGGGAAATGTCAGTGAGCGTTCCGATTTCAGTTCCAGAGCGATTCGCCCAATGAGTCCTTGATATTTAGTCGTTTTCAGCCAATTTTCTGGATTTTTGAAAATTTCACTTTTTTTGTGAAAATATCCACTAAATGAGGGAATAATATGTGTGAGGGTACCCCAGGAGAGTTCCAAATGTGTGTGGGTAAAATATATATCCCACGGGGGTAAAATTGAAAAAAGTTGAAAAAATTTTTTTTTGGGACTTAGTCATTTTTGCGGCGTTTATCAGACTTTCAGAGAGGGGAAATGTGAGTGAGCATTACGATTTCAGTTCCAGAGCGATTCGCCCAATGAGTCCTAGATATTTAGTCGTTTTCAGCCAATTTTCTGGATTTTTGAAAATTTCACTTTTTTGTGAAAATATCCACTAAATGAGGGAATAATATGTGTGAGGGTACCCCAGGAGAGTTCCAAATGTGTGTGGGTAGAATATATATCCCACGGGGTAAAATTGAAAAAAGTTGAAAATAAATTTTTTTGGGACTTAGTCATTTTTCCGGCGTTTATCAGACTTTCAGATAGGGGAAATGTCAGTGAGCGTTCCGATTTCAGTTCCAGAGCGATTCGCCCAATGAGTCCTTGATATTTAGTCATTTTCAGCCAATTTTCTGGATTTTTGAAAATTTCACTTTTTTGTGAAAATATCCACTAAATGAGGGAATAATATGTGTGAGGGTACCCCAGGAGAGTTCCAAATGTGTGTGGGTAGAATATATATCCCACGGGGTAAAATTGAAAAAAGTTGAAAAAAAATTTTTTTGGGACTTAGTCATTTTTGCGGCGTTTATCAGACTTTCAGAGAGGGGAAATGTGAGTGAGCATTACGATTTCAGTTCCAGAGCGATTCGCCCAATGAGTCCTAGATATTTAGTCGTTTTCAGCCAATTTTCTGGATTTTTGAAAATTTCACTTTTTTGTGAAAATATCCACTAAATGAGGGAATAATATGTGTGAGGGTACCCCAGGAGAGTTCCAAATGTGTGTGGGTAGAATATATATCCCACGGGGTAAAATTGAAAAAAGTTGAAAATAAATTTTTTTGGGACTTAGTCATTTTTCCGGCGTTTATCAGACTTTCAGATAGGGGAAATGTCAGTGAGCGTTCCGATTTCAGTTCCAGAGCGATTCGCCCAATGAGTCCTTGATATTTAGTCATTTTCAGCCAATTTTCTGGATTTTTGAAAATTTCACTTTTTTGTGAAAATATCCACTAAATGAGGGAATAATATGTGTGAGGGTACCCCAGGAGAGTTCCAAATGTGTGTGGGTAGAATATATATCCCACGGGGTAAAATTGAAAAAAGTTGAAAAAAAATTTTTTTTGGACTTAGTCTTTTTTCTGGCGTTTATCAGACTTTCACATAGGGGAAATGTGAGTGAGCATTCCGATTTCAGTTCCAGAGCGATTCGCCCAATGAGTCCTTGATATTTAGTAGTTTTCAGCCAATTTTCTGGATTTTTGAAAATTTCACTTTTTTATGAAAATATCCACTAAACGAGGGAATAATATGTGTGAGGGTACCCCAGGAGAGTTCCAAATGTGTGTGGGTAGAATATATATCCCACGGGGTAAAATTGAAAAAAGTTGAACAAATTTTTTTTTGGACTTAGTGATTTTTCCGGCGTTTATCAGACTTTCAGATAGGGGAAATGTCAGTGAGCGTTCCGATTTCAGTTCCAGAGCAATTCGCCCAATGAGTCCTTGATATTTAGTTGTTTTCAGCCAATTTTCTGGATTTTTGAAAATTTCACTTTTTTGTGAAAATATCCACTAAACGAGGGAATAATATGTGTGAGGGTACCCCAGGAGAGTTCCAAATGTGTGTGGGTAGAATATATATCCCACGGGGGTAAAATTGAAAAAAGTTGAAAAAAAAATTTTTTTGGACTTAGTCATTTTTGCGGCGTTTATCAGACTTTCAGATAGGGGAAATGTCAGTGAGCGTTCCGATTTCAGTTCCAGAGCGATTCGCCCAATGAGTCCTTGATATTTAGTCGTTTTCAGCCAATTTTCTGGATTTTTGAAAATTTCACTTTTTTTGTGAAAATATCCACTAAATGAGGGAATAATATGTGTGAGGGTACCCCAGGAGAGTTCCAAATGTGTGTGGGTAAAATATATATCCCACGGGGGTAAAATTGAAAAAAGTTGAAAAAATTTTTTTTTGGGACTTAGTCATTTTTGCGGCGTTTATCAGACTTTCAGAGAGGGGAAATGTGAGTGAGCATTACGATTTCAGTTCCAGAGCGATTCGCCCAATGAGTCCTAGATATTTAGTCGATTTCAGCCAATTTTCTGGATTTTTGAAAATTTCACTTTTTTGTGAAAATATCCACTAAATGAGGGAATAATATGTGTGAGGGTACCCCAGGAGAGTTCCAAATGTGTGTGGGTAGAATATATATCCCACGGGGTAAAATTGAAAAAAGTTGAAAATAATTTTTTTTGGGACTTAGTCATTTTTCCGGCGTTTATCAGACTTTCAGATAGGGGAAATGTCAGTGAGCATTCCGATTTCAGTTCCATAGCAATTCGCCCAATGAGTCCTTGATATTTAGTCATTTTCAGCCAATTTTCTGGATTTTTGAAAATTTCACTTTTTTGTGAAAATATCCACTAAATGAGGGAATAATATGTGTGAGGGTACCCCAGGAGAGTTCCAAATGTGTGTGGGTAGAATATATATCCCAAGGGGGTAAAATTGAAAAAAGTTGAACAAATTTTTTTTTGGACTTAGTCATTTTTCCGGCGTTTATCAGACTTTCAGATAGGGGAAATGTCAGTGAGCGTTCCGATTTCAGTTCCAGAGCGATTCGCCCAATGAGTCCTTGATATTTAGTCGTTTTCAGCCAATTTTCTGGATTTTTGAAAATTTCACTTTTTTTGTGAAAATATCCACTAAATGAGGGAATAATATGTGTGAGGGTACCCCAGGAGAGTTCCAAATGTGTGTGGGTAAAATATATATCCCACGGGGGTAAAATTGAAAAAAGTTGAAAAAATTTTTTTTTGGGACTTAGTCATTTTTGCGGCGTTTATCAGACTTTCAGAGAGGGGAAATGTGAGTGAGCATTACGATTTCAGTTCCAGAGCGATTCGCCCAATGAGTCCTAGATATTTAGTCGATTTCAGCCAATTTTCTGGATTTTTGAAAATTTCACTTTTTTGTGAAAATATCCACTAAATGAGGGAATAATATGTGTGAGGGTACCCCAGGAGAGTTCCAAATGTGTGTGGGTAGAATATATATCCCACGGGGTAAAATTGAAAAAAGTTGAAAATAATTTTTTTTGGGACTTAGTCATTTTTCCGGCGTTTATCAGACTTTGAGATAGGGGAAATGTCAGTGAGCGTTCCGATTTCAGTTCCAGAGCGATTCGCCCAATGAGTCCTTGATATTTAGTCATTTTCAGCCAATTTTCTGGATTTTTGAAAATTTCACTTTTTTGTGAAAATATCCACTAAATGAGGGAATAATATGTGTGAGGGTACCCCAGGAGAGTTCCAAATGTGTGTGGGTAGAATATATATCCCACGGGGTAAAATTGAAAAAAGTTGAAAAAAAATTTTTTTTGGACTTAGTCTTTTTTCTGGCGTTTATCAGACTTTCACATAGGGGAAATGTGAGTGAGCATTCCGATTTCAGTTCCAGAGCGATTCGCCCAATGAGTCCTTGATATTTAGTCGTTTTCAGCCAATTTTCTGGATTTTTGAAAATTTCACTTTTTTATGAAAATATCCACTAAACGAGGGAATAATATGTGTGAGGGTACCCCAGGAGAGTTCCAAATGTGTGTGGGTAGAATATATATCCCACGGGGTAAAATTGAAAAAAGTTGAACAAATTTTTTTTTGGACTTAGTGATTTTTCCGGCGTTTATCAGACTTTCAGATAGGGGAAATGTCAGTGAGCGTTCCGATTTCAGTTCCAGAGCAATTCGCCCAATGAGTCCTTGATATTTAGTTGTTTTCAGCCAATTTTCTGGATTTTTGAAAATTTCACTTTTTTGTGAAAATATCCACTAAACGAGGGAATAATATGTGTGAGGGTACCCCAGGAGAGTTCCAAATGTGTGTGGGTAGAATATATATCCCACGGGGGTAAAATTGAAAAAAGTTGAAAAAAAAATTTTTTTGGACTTAGTCATTTTTGCGGTGTTTATCAGACTTTCAGATAGGGGAAATGTCAGTGAGCGTTCCGATTTCAGTTCCAGAGCGATTCGCCCAATGAGTCCTTGATATTTAGTCGTTTTCAGCCAATTTTCTGGATTTTTGAAAATTTCACTTTTTTTGTGAAAATATCCACTAAATGAGGGAATAATATGTGTGAGGGTACCCCAGGAGAGTTCCAAATGTGTGTGGGTAAAATATATATCCCACGGGGTAAAATTGAAAAAAGTTGAAAATAAATTTTTTTGGGACTTAGTCATTTTTCCGGCGTTTATCAGACTTTCAGATAGGGGAAATGTCAGTGAGCGTTCCGATTTCAGTTCCAGAGCAATTCGCCCAATGAGTCCTTGATATTTAGTCATTTTCAGCCAATTTTCTGGATTTTTGAAAATTTCACTTTTTTGTGAAAATATCCACTAAATGAGGGAATAATATGTGTGAGGGTACCCCAGGAGAGTTCCAAATGTGTGTGGGTAGAATATATATCCCAAGGGGGTAAAATTGAAAAAAGTTGAACAAATTTTTTTTTGGACTTAGTCATTTTTCCGGCGTTTATCAGACTTTCAGATAGGGGAAATGTCAGTGAGCGTTCCGATTTCAGTTCCAGAGCGATTCGCCCAATGAGTCCTTGATATTTAGTCATTTTCAGCCAATTTTCTGGATTTTTGAAAATTTCACTTTTTTGTGAAAATATCCACTAAATGAGGGAATAATATGTGTGAGGGTACCCCAGGAGAGTTCCAAATGTGTGTGGGTAGAATATATATCCCACGGGGTAAAATTGAAAAAAGTTGAAAAAAAATTTTTTTTGGACTTAGTCTTTTTTCTGGCGTTTATCAGACTTTCACATAGGGGAAATGTGAGTGAGCATTCCGATTTCAGTTCCAGAGCGATTCGCCCAATGAGTCCTTGATATTTAGTCGTTTTCAGCCAATTTTCTGGATTTTTGAAAATTTCACTTTTTTATGAAAATATCCACTAAACGAGGGAATAATATGTGTGAGGGTACCCCAGGAGAGTTCCAAATGTGTGTGGGTAGAATATATATCCCACGGGGTAAAATTGAAAAAAGTTGAACAAATTTTTTTTTGGACTTAGTGATTTTTCCGGCGTTTATCAGACTTTCAGATAGGGGAAATGTCAGTGAGCGTTCCGATTTCAGTTCCAGAGCAATTCGCCCAATGAGTCCTTGATATTTAGTTGTTTTCAGCCAATTTTCTGGATTTTTGAAAATTTCACTTTTTTGTGAAAATATCCACTAAACGAGGGAATAATATGTGTGAGGGTACCCCAGGAGAGTTCCAAATGTGTGTGGGTAAAATATATATCCCACGGGGGTAAAATTGAAAAAAGTTGAAAAAATTTTTTTTTGGGACTTAGTCATTTTTGCGGCGTTTATCAGACTTTCAGAGAGGGGAAATGTGAGTGAGCATTACGATTTCAGTTCCAGAGCGATTCGCCCAATGAGTCCTAGATATTTAGTCGTTTTCAGCCAATTTTCTGGATTTTTGAAAATTTCACTTTTTTGTGAAAATATCCACTAAATGAGGGAATAATATGTGTGAGGGTAACCCAGGAGAGTTCCAAATGTGTGTGGGTAGAATATATATCCCACGGGGTAAAATTGAAAAAAGTTGAAAATAATTTTTTTTGGGACTTAGTCATTTTTCCGGCGTTTATCAGACTTTCAGATAGGGGAAATGTCAGTGAGCGTTCCGATTTCAGTTCCAGAGCAATTCGCCCAATGAGTCCTTGATATTTAGTCATTTTCAGCCAATTTTCTGGATTTTTGAAAATTTCACTTTTTTGTGAAAATATCCACTAAATGAGGGAATAATATGTGTGAGGGTACCCCAGGAGAGTTCCAAATGTGTGTGGGTAGAATATATATCCCACGGGGTAAAATTGAAAAAAGTTGAAAAAAAATTTTTTTTGGACTTAGTCTTTTTTCTGGCGTTTATCAGACTTTCACATAGGGGAAATGTGAGTGAGCATTCCGATTTCAGTTCCAGAGCGATTCGCCCAATGAGTCCTTGATATTTAGTCGTTTTCAGCCAATTTTCTGGATTTTTGAAAATTTCACTTTTTTATGAAAATATCCACTAAACGAGGGAATAATATGTGTGAGGGTACCCCAGGAGAGTTCCAAATGTGTGTGGGTAGAATATATATCCCACGGGGTAAAATTGAAAAAAGTTGAACAAATTTTTTTTTGGACTTAGTGATTTTTCCGGCGTTTATCAGACTTTCAGATAGGGGAAATGTCAGTGAGCGTTCCGATTTCAGTTCCAGAGCAATTCGCCCAATGAGTCCTTGATATTTAGTTGTTTTCAGCCAATTTTCTGGATTTTTGAAAATTTCACTTTTTTGTGAAAATATCCACTAAACGAGGGAATAATATGTGTGAGGGTACCCCAGGAGAGTTCCAAATGTGTGTGGGTAGAATATATATCCCACGGGGGTAAAATTGAAAAAAGTTGAAAAAAAAATTTTTTTGGACTTAGTCATTTTTGCGGCGTTTATCAGACTTTCAGATAGGGGAAATGTCAGTGAGCGTTCCGATTTCAGTTCCAGAGCGATTCGCCCAATGAGTCCTTGATATTTAGTCGTTTTCAGCCAATTTTCTGGATTTTTGAAAATTTCACTTTTTTTGTGAAAATATCCACTAAATGAGGGAATAATATGTGTGAGGGTACCCCAGGAGAGTTCCAAATGTGTGTGGGTAAAATATATATCCCACGGGGGTAAAATTGAAAAAAGTTGAAAAAATTTTTTTTTGGGACTTAGTCATTTTTGCGGCGTTTATCAGACTTTCAGAGAGGGGAAATGTGAGTGAGCATTACGATTTCAGTTCCAGAGCGATTCGCCCAATGAGTCCTAGATATTTAGTCGTTTTCAGCCAATTTTCTGGATTTTTGAAAATTTCACTTTTTTGTGAAAATATCCACTAAATGAGGGAATAATATGTGTGAGGGTACCCCAGGAGAGTTCCAAATGTGTGTGGGTAGAATATATATCCCACGGGGTAAAATTGAAAAAAGTTGAAAATAAATTTTTTTGGGACTTAGTCATTTTTCCGGCGTTTATCAGACTTTCAGATAGGGGAAATGTCAGTGAGCGTTCCGATTTCAGTTCCAGAGCAATTCGCCCAATGAGTCCTTGATATTTAGTCATTTTCAGCCAATTTTCTGGATTTTTGAAAATTTCACTTTTTTGTGAAAATATCCACTAAATGAGGGAATAATATGTGTGAGGGTACCCCAGGAGAGTTCCAAATGTGTGTGGGTAGAATATATATCCCAAGGGGGTAAAATTGAAAAAAGTTGAACAAATTTTTTTTTGGACTTAGTCATTTTTCCGGCGTTTATCAGACTTTCAGATAGGGGAAATGTCAGTGAGCGTTCCGATTTCAGTTCCAGAGCGATTCGCCCAATGAGTCCTTGATATTTAGTCATTTTCAGCCAATTTTCTGGATTTTTGAAAATTTCACTTTTTTGTGAAAATATCCACTAAATGAGGGAATAATATGTGTGAGGGTACCCCAGGAGAGTTCCAAATGTGTGTGGGTAGAATATATATCCCACGGGGTAAAATTGAAAAAAGTTGAAAAAAAATTTTTTTTGGACTTAGTCTTTTTTCTGGCGTTTATCAGACTTTCACATAGGGGAAATGTGAGTGAGCATTCCGATTTCAGTTCCAGAGCGATTCGCCCAATGAGTCCTTGATATTTAGTCGTTTTCAGCCAATTTTCTGGATTTTTGAAAATTTCACTTTTTTATGAAAATATCCACTAAACGAGGGAATAATATGTGTGAGGGTACCCCAGGAGAGTTCCAAATGTGTGTGGGTAGAATATATATCCCACGGGGTAAAATTGAAAAAAGTTGAACAAATTTTTTTTTGGACTTAGTGATTTTTCCGGCGTTTATCAGACTTTCAGATAGGGGAAATGTCAGTGAGCGTTCCGATTTCAGTTCCAGAGCAATTCGCCCAATGAGTCCTTGATATTTAGTTGTTTTCAGCCAATTTTCTGGATTTTTGAAAATTTCACTTTTTTGTGAAAATATCCACTAAACGAGGGAATAATATGTGTGAGGGTACCCCAGGAGAGTTCCAAATGTGTGTGGGTAAAATATATATCCCACGGGGGTAAAATTGAAAAAAGTTGAAAAAATTTTTTTTTGGGACTTAGTCATTTTTGCGGCGTTTATCAGACTTTCAGAGAGGGGAAATGTGAGTGAGCATTACGATTTCAGTTCCAGAGCGATTCGCCCAATGAGTCCTAGATATTTAGTCGTTTTCAGCCAATTTTCTGGATTTTTGAAAATTTCACTTTTTTGTGAAAATATCCACTAAATGAGGGAATAATATGTGTGAGGGTACCCCAGGAGAGTTCCAAATGTGTGTGGGTAGAATATATATCCCACGGGGTAAAATTGAAAAAAGTTGAAAATAATTTTTTTTGGGACTTAGTCATTTTTCCGGCGTTTATCAGACTTTCACATAGGGGAAATGTGAGTGAGCATTCCGATTTCAGTTCCAGAGCGATTCGCCCAATGAGTCCTTGATATTTAGTCGTTTTCAGCCAATTTTCTGGATTTTTGAAAATTTCACTTTTTTATGAAAATATCCACTAAACGAGGGAATAATATGTGTGAGGGTACCCCAGGAGAGTTCCAAATGTGTGTGGGTAGAATATATATCCCACGGGGTAAAATTGAAAAAAGTTGAACAAATTTTTTTTTGGACTTAGTGATTTTTCCGGCGTTTATCAGACTTTCAGATAGGGGAAATGTCAGTGAGCGTTCCGATTTCAGTTCCAGAGCAATTCGTCCAATGAGTCCTTGATATTTAGTTGTTTTCAGCCAATTTTCTGGATTTTTGAAAATTTCACTTTTTTGTGAAAATATCCACTAAACGAGGGAATAATATGTGTGAGGGTACCCCAGGAGAGTTCCAAATGTGTGTGGGTAGAATATATATCCCACGGGGGTAAAATTGAAAAAAGTTGAAAAAAAAATTTTTTTGGACTTAGTCATTTTTGCGGCGTTTATCAGACTTTCAGATAGGGGAAATGTCAGTGAGCGTTCCGATTTCAGTTCCAGAGCGATTCGCCCAATGAGTCCTTGATATTTAGTCGTTTTCAGCCAATTTTCTGGATTTTTGAAAATTTCACTTTTTTTGTGAAAATATCCACTAAATGAGGGAATAATATGTGTGAGGGTACCCCAGGAGAGTTCCAAATGTGTGTGGGTAAAATATATATCCCACGGGGGTAAAATTGAAAAAAGTTGAAAAAATTTTTTTTTGGGACTTAGTCATTTTTGCGGCGTTTATCAGACTTTCAGAGAGGGGAAATGTGAGTGAGCATTACGATTTCAGTTCCAGAGCGATTCGCCCAATGAGTCCTAGATATTTAGTCGTTTTCAGCCAATTTTCTGGATTTTTGAAAATTTCACTTTTTTGTGAAAATATCCACTAAATGAGGGAATAATATGTGTGAGGGTACCCCAGGAGAGTTCCAAATGTGTGTGGGTAGAATATATATCCCACGGGGTAAAATTGAAAAAAGTTGAAAATAAATTTTTTTGGGACTTAGTCATTTTTCCGGCGTTTATCAGACTTTCAGATAGGGGAAATGTCAGTGAGCGTTCCGATTTCAGTTCCAGAGCAATTCGCCCAATGAGTCCTTGATATTTAGTCATTTTCAGCCAATTTTCTGGATTTTTGAAAATTTCACTTTTTTGTGAAAATATCCACTAAATGAGGGAATAATATGTGTGAGGGTACCCCAGGAGAGTTCCAAATGTGTGTGGGTAGAATATATATCCCAAGGGGGTAAAATTGAAAAAAGTTGAACAAATTTTTTTTTGGACTTAGTCATTTTTCCGGCGTTTATCAGACTTTCAGATAGGGGAAATGTCAGTGAGCGTTCCGATTTCAGTTCCAGAGCGATTCGCCCAATGAGTCCTTGATATTTAGTCATTTTCAGCCAATTTTCTGGATTTTTGAAAATTTCACTTTTTTGTGAAAATATCCACTAAATGAGGGAATAATATGTGTGAGGGTACCCCAGGAGAGTTCCAAATGTGTGTGGGTAGAATATATATCCCACGGGGTAAAATTGAAAAAAGTTGAAAAAAAATTTTTTTTGGACTTAGTCTTTTTTCTGGCGTTTATCAGACTTTCACATAGGGGAAATGTGAGTGAGCATTCCGATTTCAGTTCCAGAGCGATTCGCCCAATGAGTCCTTGATATTTAGTCGTTTTCAGCCAATTTTCTGGATTTTTGAAAATTTCACTTTTTTATGAAAATATCCACTAAACGAGGGAATAATATGTGTGAGGGTACCCCAGGAGAGTTCCAAATGTGTGTGGGTAGAATATATATCCCACGGGGTAAAATTGAAAAAAGTTGAACAAATTTTTTTTTGGACTTAGTGATTTTTCCGGCGTTTATCAGACTTTCAGATGGGGAAATGTCAGTGAGCGTTCCGATTTCAGTTCCAGAGCAATTCGCCCAATGAGTCCTTGATATTTAGTTGTTTTCAGCCAATTTTCTGGATTTTTGAAAATTTCACTTTTTTGTGAAAATATCCACTAAACGAGGGAATAATATGTGTGAGGGTACCCCAGGAGAGTTCCAAATGTGTGTGGGTAAAATATATATCCCACGGGGGTAAAATTGAAAAAAGTTGAAAAAATTTTTTTTTGGGACTTAGTCATTTTTGCGGCGTTTATCAGACTTTCAGAGAGGGGAAATGTGAGTGAGCATTACGATTTCAGTTCCAGAGCGATTCGCCCAATGAGTCCTAGATATTTAGTCGTTTTCAGCCAATTTTCTGGATTTTTGAAAATTTCACTTTTTTGTGAAAATATCCACTAAATGAGGGAATAATATGTGTGAGGGTACCCCAGGAGAGTTCCAAATGTGTGTGGGTAGAATATATATCCCACGGGGTAAAATTGAAAAAAGTTGAAAAAAAATTTTTTTTGGACTTAGTCTTTTTTCTGGCGTTTATCAGACTTTCACATAGGGGAAATGTGAGTGAGCATTCCGATTTCAGTTCCAGAGCGATTCGCCCAATGAGTCCTTGATATTTAGTCGTTTTCAGCCAATTTTCTGGATTTTTGAAAATTTCACTTTTTTATGAAAATATCCACTAAACGAGGGAATAATATGTGTGAGGGTACCCCAGGAGAGTTCCAAATGTGTGTGGGTAGAATATATATCCCACGGGGTAAAATTGAAAAAAGTTGAACAAATTTTTTTTTGGACTTAGTGATTTTTCCGGCGTTTATCAGACTTTCAGATAGGGGAAATGTCAGTGAGCGTTCCGATTTCAGTTCCAGAGCAATTCGTCCAATGAGTCCTTGATATTTAGTTGTTTTCAGCCAATTTTCTGGATTTTTGAAAATTTCACTTTTTTGTGAAAATATCCACTAAACGAGGGAATAATATGTGTGAGGGTACCCCAGGAGAGTTCCAAATGTGTGTGGGTAGAATATATATCCCACGGGGGTAAAATTGAAAAAAGTTGAAAAAAAAATTTTTTTGGACTTAGTCATTTTTGCGGCGTTTATCAGACTTTCAGATAGGGGAAATGTCAGTGAGCGTTCCGATTTCAGTTCCAGAGCAATTCGCCCAATGAGTCCTTGATATTTAGTCATTTTCAGCCAATTTTCTGGATTTTTGAAAATTTCACTTTTTTGTGAAAATATCCACTAAATGAGGGAATAATATGTGTGAGGGTACCCCAGGAGAGTTCCAAATGTGTGTGGGTAGAATATATATCCCAAGGGGGTAAAATTGAAAAAAGTTGAACAAATTTTTTTTTGGACTTAGTCATTTTTCCGGCGTTTATCAGACTTTCAGATAGGGGAAATGTCAGTGAGCGTTCCGATTTCAGTTCCAGAGCGATTCGCCCAATGAGTCCTTGATATTTAGTCATTTTCAGCCAATTTTCTGGATTTTTGAAAATTTCACTTTTTTGTGAAAATATCCACTAAATGAGGGAATAATATGTGTGAGGGTACCCCAGGAGAGTTCCAAATGTGTGTGGGTAGAATATATATCCCACGGGGTAAAATTGAAAAAAGTTGAAAAAAAATTTTTTTTGGACTTAGTCTTTTTTCTGGCGTTTATCAGACTTTCACATAGGGGAAATGTGAGTGAGCATTCCGATTTCAGTTCCAGAGCGATTCGCCCAATGAGTCCTTGATATTTAGTCGTTTTCAGCCAATTTTCTGGATTTTTGAAAATTTCACTTTTTTATGAAAATATCCACTAAACGAGGGAATAATATGTGTGAGGGTACCCCAGGAGAGTTCCAAATGTGTGTGGGTAGAATATATATCCCACGGGGTAAAATTGAAAAAAGTTGAACAAATTTTTTTTTGGACTTAGTGATTTTTCCGGCGTTTATCAGACTTTCAGATGGGGAAATGTCAGTGAGCGTTCCGATTTCAGTTCCAGAGCAATTCGCCCAATGAGTCCTTGATATTTAGTTGTTTTCAGCCAATTTTCTGGATTTTTGAAAATTTCACTTTTTTGTGAAAATATCCACTAAACGAGGGAATAATATGTGTGAGGGTACCCCAGGAGAGTTCCAAATGTGTGTGGGTAAAATATATATCCCACGGGGGTAAAATTGAAAAAAGTTGAAAAAATTTTTTTTTGGGACTTAGTCATTTTTGCGGCGTTTATCAGACTTTCAGAGAGGGGAAATGTCAGTGAGCATTCCGATTTCAGTTCCAGAGCAATTCGCCCAATGAGTCCTTGATATTTAGTCGTTTTCAGCCAATTTTCTGGATTTTTGAAAATTTCACTTTTTTGTGAAAATATCCACTAAATGAGGGAATAATATGTGTGAGGGTACCCCAGGAGAGTTCCAAATGTGTGTGGGTAGAATATATATCCCACGGGGGTAAAATTTAAAAAAGTTGAACAAATTTTTTTTTGGACTTAGTCATTTTTCCGGCATTTATCAGACTTTCAGATATGGGAAATGTCAGTGAGCGTTCCGATTTCAGTTCCAGAGCAATTCGCCCAATGAGTCCTTGATATTTAGTCGTTTTCAGCCAATTTTCTGGATTTTTGAAAATTTCACTTTTTTGTGAAAATATCCACTAAACGAGGGAATAATATGTGTGAGGGTACCCCAGGAGTGTTCCAAATGTGTGTGGGTAGAATATATATCCCACGGGGGTAAAATTGAAAAAAGTTGAACAAATTTTTTTTTGGACTTAGTCATTTTTCCGGCATTTATCAGACTTTCAGATAGGGGAAATGTCAGTGAGCGTTCCGATTTCAGTTCCAGAGCAATTTGCCCAATGAGTCCTTGATATTTAGTCGTTTTCAGCCAATTTTCTGGATTTTTGAAAATTTCACTTTTTTGTGAAAATATCCACTAAACGAGGGAATAATATGTGTGAGGGTACCCCAGGAGAGTTCCAAATGTGTGTGGGTAGAATATATATCCCACGGGGTAAAATTGAAAAAAGTTGAAAAAAAAATTTTTTGGGGCTTAGTCATTTTTCCGGCGTTTATCAGACTTTCAGATAGGGGAAATGTCAGTGAGCATTCCGATTTCAGTTCCAGAGCAATTCGCCAATGAGTCCTTGATATTTAGTCGTTTTCAGCCGATTTTCTGGATTTTTGAAAATTTCAATTTTTTGTGAAAATATCCACTAAATGAGGGAATAATATGTGTGAGGGTACCCCAGGAGAGTTCCAAATGTGTGTGGGTAGAATATATATCCCACGGGGGTAAAATTGAAAAAAGTTGAACACATTTTTTTTTGGACTTAGTCATTTTTCCGGCGTTTATCAGACTTTCAGATAGGGGAAATGTCAGTGAGCGTTCCCATTACAGTTCCAGAGCGATTCGCCCAATGAGTCCTTGATATTTAGTCATTTTCAGCCAATTTTCTGGATTTTTGAAAATTTCACTTTTTTATGAAAATATCCACTAAATGAGGGAATAATATGTGTGAGGGTACCCCAGGAGAGTTCCAAATGTGTGTGGGTAGAATATATATCCCACGGGGTAAAATTGAAAAAAGCTGAAAAAAAAATTTTTTTGGACTTAGTCATTTTTCCGGCGTTTATCAGACTTTCAGATAGGAGAAATGTCAGTGAGCGTTCCGATTTCAGTTCCAGAGCAATTCGCCCAATGAGTCCTTGATATTTAGTCGTTTTCAGCCAATTTTCTGGATTTTTGAAAATTTCACTTTTTTGTGAAAATATCCACTAAATGAGGGAATAATATGTGTGAGGGTACCCCAGGAGAGTTCCAAATGTGTGTGGGTAGAATACATATCCCACGGGGGTAAAATTGAAAAAAGTTTAAAAAAAATTTTTTTTGGACTTAGTCATTTTTCCGGCGTTTATCAGACTTTCAGATAGGGAAAATGTCAGTGAGCGTTCCAATTTCAGTTCCAGAGCGATTCGCCCAATGAGTCCTTGATATTTAGTTGTTTTCAGCCAATTTTCTGGATTTTTGAAAATTTCACTTTTTTGTGAAAATATCCACTAAACGAGGGAATAATATGTGTGAGGGTACCCCAGGAGAGTTCCAAATGTGTGTGGGTAAAATATATATCCCACGGGGGTAAAATTGAAAAAAGTTGAAAAAATTTTTTTTTGGGACTTAGTCATTTTTGCGGCGTTTATCAGACTTTCAGAGAGGGGAAATGTGAGTGAGCATTACGATTTCAGTTCCAGAGCAATTCGCCCAATGAGTCCTAGATATTTAGTCGTTTTCAGCCAATTTTCTGGATTTTTGAAAATTTCACTTTTTTGTGAAAATATCCACTAAATGAGGGAATAATATGTGTGAGGGTACCCCAGGAGAGTTCCAAATGTGTGTGGGTAGAATATATATCCCACGGGGTAAAATTGAAAAAAGTTGAAAATAAATTTTTTTGGGACTTAGTCATTTTTCCGTCGTTTATCAGACTTTCAGATAGGGGAAATGTAAGTGAGCATTCCGATTTCAGTTCCAGAGCAATTCGCCCAATGAGTCCTTGATATTTAGTCGTTTTCAGCCGATTTTCTGGATTTTTGAAAATTTCAATTTTTTGTGAAAATATCCACTAAATGAGGGAATAATATGTGTGAGGGTACCCCAGGAGAGTTCCAAATGTGTGTGGGTAGAATATATATCCCACGGGGGTAAAATTGAAAAAAGTTGAACACATTTTTTTTTGGACTTAGTCATTTTTCCGGCGTTTATCAGACTTTCAGATAGGGGAAATGTCAGTGAGCGTTCCGATTACAGTTCCAGAGCGATTCGCCCAATGAGTCCTTGATATTTAGTCATTTTCAGCCAATTTTCTGGATTTTTGAAAATTTCACTTTTTTATGAAAATATCCACTAAATGAGGGAATAATATGTGTGAGGGTACCCCAGGAGAGTTCCAAATGTGTGTGGGTAGAATATATATCCCACGGGGTAAAATTGAAAAAAGCTGAAAAAAAAATTTTTTTGGACTTAGTCATTTTTCCGGCGTTTATCAGACTTTCAGATAGGAGAAATGTCAGTGAGCGTTCCGATTTCAGTTCCAGAGCAATTCGCCCAATGAGTCCTTGATATTTAGTCGTTTTCAGCCAATTTTCTGGATTTTTGAAAATTTCACTTTTTTGTGAAAATATCCACTAAATGAGGGAATAATATGTGTGAGGGTACCCCAGGAGAGTTCCAAATGTGTGTGGGTAGAATATATATCCCACGGGGATAAAATTGAAAAAAGTTGAACAAATTTTTTTTTGGACTTAGTCATTTTTCCGGCGTTTATCAGACTTTCAGATAGGGGAAATGTCAGTGAGCGTTCCGATTACAGTTCCAGAGCGATTCGCCCAATGAGTCCTTGATATTTAGTCATTTTCAGCCAATTTTCTGGATTTTTGAAAATTTCACTTTTTTATGAAAATATCCACTAAATGAGGGAATAATATGTGTGAGGGTACCCCAGGAGAGTTCCAAATGTGTGTGGGTAGAATACATATCCCACGGGGGTAAAATTGAAAAAAGTTTAAAAAAAATTTTTTTTGGACTTAGTCATTTTTCCGGCGTTTATCAGACTTTCAGATAGGGAAAATGTCAGTGAGCGTTCCAATTTCAGTTCCAGAGCGATTCGCCCAATGAGTCCTTGATATTTAGTTGTTTTCAGCCAATTTTCTGGATTTTTGAAAATTTCACTTTTTTGTGAAAATATCCACTAAACGAGGGAATAATATGTGTGAGGGTACCCCAGGAGAGTTCCAAATGTGTGTGGGTAAAATATATATCCCACGGGGGTAAAATTGAAAAAAGTTGAAAAAATTTTTTTTTGGGACTTAGTCATTTTTGCGGCGTTTATCAGACTTTCAGAGAGGGGAAATGTGAGTGAGCATTACGATTTCAGTTCCAGAGCAATTCGCCCAATGAGTCCTAGATATTTAGTCGTTTTCAGCCAATTTTCTGGATTTTTGAAAATTTCACTTTTTTGTGAAAATATCCACTAAATGAGGGAATAATATGTGTGAGGGTACCCCAGGAGAGTTCCAAATGTGTGTGGGTAGAATATATATCCCACGGGGTAAAATTGAAAAAAGTTGAAAATAAATTTTTTTGGGACTTAGTCATTTTTCCGTCGTTTATCAGACTTTCAGATAGGGGAAATGTCAGTGAGCATTCCGATTTCAGTTCCAGAGCAATTCGCCCAATGAGTCCTTGATATTTAGTCGTTTTCAGCCGATTTTCTGGATTTTTGAAAATTTCAATTTTTTGTGAAAATATCCACTAAATGAGGGAATAATATGTGTGAGGGTACCCCAGGAGAGTTCCAAATGTGTGTGGGTAGAATATATATCCCACGGGGGTAAAATTGAAAAAAGTTGAACACATTTTTTTTTGGACTTAGTCATTTTTCCGGCGTTTATCAGACTTTCAGATAGGGGAAATGTCAGTGAGCGTTCCGATTACAGTTCCAGAGCGATTCGCCCAATGAGTCCTTGATATTTAGTCATTTTCAGCCAATTTTCTGGATTTTTGAAAATTTCACTTTTTTATGAAAATATCCACTAAATGAGGGAATAATATGTGTGAGGGTACCCCAGGAGAGTTCCAAATGTGTGTGGGTAGAATATATATCCCACGGGGTAAAATTGAAAAAAGCTGAAAAAAAAATTTTTTTGGACTTAGTCATTTTTCCGGCGTTTATCAGACTTTCAGATAGGAGAAATGTCAGTGAGCGTTCCGATTTCAGTTCCAGAGCAATTCGCCCAATGAGTCCTTGATATTTAGTCGTTTTCAGCCAATTTTCTGGATTTTTGAAAATTTCACTTTTTTGTGAAAATATCCACTAAATGAGGGAATAATATGTGTGAGGGTACCCCAGGAGAGTTCCAAATGTGTGTGGGTAGAATATATATCCCACGGGGATAAAATTGAAAAAAGTTGAACAAATTTTTTTTTGGACTTAGTCATTTTTCCGGCGTTTATCAGACTTTCAGATAGGGGAAATGTCAGTGAGCGTTCCGATTACAGTTCCAGAGCGATTCGCCCAATGAGTCCTTGATATTTAGTCATTTTCAGCCAATTTTCTGGATTTTTGAAAATTTCACTTTTTTATGAAAATATCCACTAAATGAGGGAATAATATGTGTGAGGGTACCCCAGGAGAGTTCCAAATGTGTGTGGGTAGAATACATATCCCACGGGGGTAAAATTGAAAAAAGTTTAAAAAAAATTTTTTTTGGACTTAGTCATTTTTCCGGCGTTTATCAGACTTTCAGATAGGGAAAATGTCAGTGAGCGTTCCAATTTCAGTTCCAGAGCGATTCGCCCAATGAGTCCTTGATATTTAGTTGTTTTCAGCCAATTTTCTGGATTTTTGAAAATTTCACTTTTTTGTGAAAATATCCACTAAACGAGGGAATAATATGTGTGAGGGTACCCCAGGAGAGTTCCAAATGTGTGTGGGTAAAATATATATCCCACGGGGGTAAAATTGAAAAAAGTTGAAAAAATTTTTTTTTGGGACTTAGTCATTTTTGCGGCGTTTATCAGACTTTCAGAGAGGGGAAATGTGAGTGAGCATTACGATTTCAGTTCCAGAGCAATTCGCCCAATGAGTCCTAGATATTTAGTCGTTTTCAGCCAATTTTCTGGATTTTTGAAAATTTCACTTTTTTGTGAAAATATCCACTAAATGAGGGAATAATATGTGTGAGGGTACCCCAGGAGAGTTCCAAATGTGTGTGGGTAGAATATATATCCCACGGGGTAAAATTGAAAAAAGTTGAAAATAAATTTTTTTGGGACTTAGTCATTTTTCCGGCGTTTATCAGACTTTCAGATAGGGGAAATGTCAGTGAGCATTCCGATTTCAGTTCCAGAGCAATTCGCCCAATGAGTCCTTGATATTTAGTCGTTTTCAGCCGATTTTCTGGATTTTTGAAAATTTCAATTTTTTGTGAAAATATCCACTAAATGAGGGAATAATATGTGTGAGGGTACCCCAGGAGAGTTCCAAATGTGTGTGGGTAGAATATATATCCCACGGGGGTAAAATTGAAAAAAGTTGAACACATTTTTTTTTGGACTTAGTCATTTTTCCGGCGTTTATCAGACTTTCAGATAGGGGAAATGTCAGTGAGCGTTCCGATTACAGTTCCAGAGCGATTCGCCCAATGAGTCCTTGATATTTAGTCATTTTCAGCCAATTTTCTGGATTTTTGAAAATTTCACTTTTTTATGAAAATATCCACTAAATGAGGGAATAATATGTGTGAGGGTACCCCAGGAGAGTTCCAAATGTGTGTGGGTAGAATATATATCCCACGGGGTAAAATTGAAAAAAGCTGAAAAAAAAATTTTTTTGGACTTAGTCATTTTTCCGGCGTTTATCAGACTTTCAGATAGGAGAAATGTCAGTGAGCGTTCCGATTTCAGTTCCAGAGCAATTCGCCCAATGAGTCCTTGATATTTAGTCGTTTTCAGCCAATTTTCTGGATTTTTGAAAATTTCACTTTTTTGTGAAAATATCCACTAAATGAGGGAATAATATGTGTGAGGGTACCCCAGGAGAGTTCCAAATGTGTGTGGGTAGAATATATATCCCACGGGGATAAAATTGAAAAAAGTTGAACAAATTTTTTTTTGGACTTAGTCATTTTTCCGGCGTTTATCAGACTTTCAGATAGGGGAAATGTCAGTGAGCGTTCCGATTACAGTTCCAGAGCGATTCGCCCAATGAGTCCTTGATATTTAGTCATTTTCAGCCAATTTTCTGGATTTTTGAAAATTTCACTTTTTTATGAAAATATCCACTAAATGAGGGAATAATATGTGTGAGGGTACCCCAGGAGAGTTCCAAATGTGTGTGGGTAGAATACATATCCCACGGGGGTAAAATTGAAAAAAGTTTAAAAAAAATTTTTTTTGGACTTAGTCATTTTTCCGGCGTTTATCAGACTTTCAGATAGGGAAAATGTCAGTGAGCGTTCCAATTTCAGTTCCAGAGCGATTCGCCCAATGAGTCCTTGATATTTAGTTGTTTTCAGCCAATTTTCTGGATTTTTGAAAATTTCACTTTTTTGTGAAAATATCCACTAAACGAGGGAATAATATGTGTGAGGGTACCCCAGGAGAGTTCCAAATGTGTGTGGGTAAAATATATATCCCACGGGGGTAAAATTGAAAAAAGTTGAAAAAATTTTTTTTTGGGACTTAGTCATTTTTGCGGCGTTTATCAGACTTTCAGAGAGGGGAAATGTGAGTGAGCATTACGATTTCAGTTCCAGAGCAATTCGCCCAATGAGTCCTAGATATTTAGTCGTTTTCAGCCAATTTTCTGGATTTTTGAAAATTTCACTTTTTTGTGAAAATATCCACTAAATGAGGGAATAATATGTGTGAGGGTACCCCAGGAGAGTTCCAAATGTGTGTGGGTAGAATATATATCCCACGGGGTAAAATTGAAAAAAGTTGAAAATAAATTTTTTTGGGACTTAGTCATTTTTCCGGCGTTTATCAGACTTTCAGATAGGGGAAATGTCAGTGAGCATTCCGATTTCAGTTCCAGAGCAATTCGCCCAATGAGTCCTTGATATTTAGTCATTTTCAGCCAATTTTCTGGATTTTTGAAAATTTCACTTTTTTGTGAAAATATCCACTAAATGAGGGAATAATATGTGTGAGGGTACCCCAGGAGAGTTCCAAATGTGTGTGGGTAGAATATATATCCCAAGGGGGTAAAATTGAAAAAAGTTGAACAAATTTTTTTTTGGACTTAGTCATTTTTCCGGCGTTTATCAGACTTTCAGATAGGGGAAATGTCAGTGAGCGTTCCGATTTCAGTTCCAGAGCGATTCGCCCAATGAGTCCTTGATATTTAGTCATTTTCAGCCAATTTTCTGGATTTTTGAAAATTTCACTTTTTTGTGAAAATATCCACTAAATGAGGGAATAATATGTGTGAGGGTACCCCAGGAGAGTTCCAAATGTGTGTGGGTAGAATATATATCCCACGGGGTAAAATTGAAAAAAGTTGAAAAAAAATTTTTTTGGGACTTAGTCATTTTTCCGGCGTTTATCAGACTTTCAGATAGGGGAAATGTCAGTGAGCGTTCCAATTTCAGTTCCAGAGCGATTCGCCCAATGAGTCCTTGATATTTAGTTGTTTTCAGCCAATTTTCTGGATTTTTGAAAATTTCACTTTTTTGTGAAAATATCCACTAAACGAGGGAATAATATGTGTGAGGGTACCCCAGGAGAGTTCCAAATGTGTGTGGGTAAAATATATATCCCACGGGGGTAAAATTGAAAAAAGTTGAAAAAATTTTTTTTGGGGACTTAGTCATTTTTGCGGCGTTTATCAGACTTTCAGAGAGGGGAAATGTGAGTGAGCATTACGATTTCAGTTCCAGAGCAATTCGCCCAATGAGTCCTAGATATTTAGTCGTTTTCAGCCAATTTTCTGGATTTTTGAAAATTTCACTTTTTTGTGAAAATATCCACTAAATGAGGGAATAATATGTGTGAGGGTACCCCAGGAGAGTTCCAAATGTGTGTGGGTAGAATATATATCCCACGGGGTAAAATTGAAAAAAGTTGAAAATAAATTTTTTTGGGACTTAGTCATTTTTCCGGCGTTTATCAGACTTTCAGATAGGGGAAATGTCAGTGAGCATTCCGATTTCAGTTCCAGAGCAATTCGCCCAATGAGTCCTTGATATTTAGTCATTTTCAGCCAATTTTCTGGATTTTTAAAAATTTCACTTTTTTGTGAAAATATCCACTAAATGAGGGAATAATATGTGTGAGGGTACCCCAGGAGAGTTCCAAATGTGTGTGGGTAGAATATATATCCCACGGGGTAAAATTGAAAAAAGTTGAAAATAAATTTTTTTGGGACTTAGTCATTTTTCCGTCGTTTATCAGACTTTCAGATAGGGGAAATGTCAGTGAGCATTCCGATTTCAGTTCCAGAGCAATTCGCCCAATGAGTCCTTGATATTTAGTCGTTTTCAGCCGATTTTCTGGATTTTTGAAAATTTAAATTTTTTGTGAAAATATCCACTAAATGAGGGAATAATATGTGTGAGGGTACCCCAGGAGAGTTCCAAATGTGTGTGGGTAGAATATATATCCCACGGGGGTAAAATTGAAAAAAGTTGAACACATTTTTTTTTGGACTTAGTCATTTTTCCGGCGTTTATCAGACTTTCAGATAGGGGAAATGTCAGTGAGCGTTCCGATTACAGTTCCAGAGCGATTCGCCCAATGAGTCCTTGATATTTAGTCATTTTCAGCCAATTTTCTGGATTTTTGAAAATTTCACTTTTTTATGAAAATATCCACTAAATGAGGGAATAATATGTGTGAGGGTACCCCAGGAGAGTTCCAAATGTGTGTGGGTAGAATATATATCCCACGGGGTAAAATTGAAAAAAGCTGAAAAAAAAATTTTTTTGGACTTAGTCATTTTTCCGGCGTTTATCAGACTTTCAGATAGGAGAAATGTCAGTGAGCGTTCCGATTTCAGTTCCAGAGCAATTCGCCCAATGAGTCCTTGATATTTAGTCGTTTTCAGCCAATTTTCTGGATTTTTGAAAATTTCACTTTTTTGTGAAAATATCCACTAAATGAGGGAATAATATGTGTGAGGGTACCCCAGGAGAGTTCCAAATGTGTGTGGGTAGAATATATATCCCACGGGGATAAAATTGAAAAAAGTTGAACAAATTTTTTTTTGGACTTAGTCATTTTTCCGGCGTTTATCAGACTTTCAGATAGGGGAAATGTCAGTGAGCGTTCCGATTACAGTTCCAGAGCGATTCGCCCAATGAGTCCTTGATATTTAGTCATTTTCAGCCAATTTTCTGGATTTTTGAAAATTTCACTTTTTTATGAAAATATCCACTAAATGAGGGAATAATATGTGTGAGGGTACCCCAGGAGAGTTCCAAATGTGTGTGGGTAGAATACATATCCCACGGGGGTAAAATTGAAAAAAGTTTAAAAAAAATTTTTTTTGGACTTAGTCATTTTTCCGGCGTTTATCAGACTTTCAGATAGGGAAAATGTCAGTGAGCGTTCCAATTTCAGTTCCAGAGCGATTCGCCCAATGAGTCCTTGATATTTAGTTGTTTTCAGCCAATTTTCTGGATTTTTGAAAATTTCACTTTTTTGTGAAAATATCCACTAAACGAGGGAATAATATGTGTGAGGGTACCCCAGGAGAGTTCCAAATGTGTGTGGGTAAAATATATATCCCACGGGGGTAAAATTGAAAAAAGTTGAAAAAATTTTTTTTTGGGACTTAGTCATTTTTGCGGCGTTTATCAGACTTTCAGAGAGGGGAAATGTGAGTGAGCATTACGATTTCAGTTCCAGAGCAATTCGCCCAATGAGTCCTAGATATTTAGTCGTTTTCAGCCAATTTTCTGGATTTTTGAAAATTTCACTTTTTTGTGAAAATATCCACTAAATGAGGGAATAATATGTGTGAGGGTACCCCAGGAGAGTTCCAAATGTGTGTGGGTAGAATATATATCCCACGGGGTAAAATTGAAAAAAGTTGAAAATAAATTTTTTTGGGACTTAGTCATTTTTCCGGCGTTTATCAGACTTTCAGATAGGGGAAATGTCAGTGAGCATTCCGATTTCAGTTCCAGAGCAATTCGCCCAATGAGTCCTTGATATTTAGTCATTTTCAGCCAATTTTCTGGATTTTTGAAAATTTCACTTTTTTGTGAAAATATCCACTAAATGAGGGAATAATATGTGTGAGGGTACCCCAGGAGAGTTCCAAATGTGTGTGGGTAGAATATATATCCCAAGGGGGTAAAATTGAAAAAAGTTGAACAAATTTTTTTTTGGACTTAGTCATTTTTCCGGCGTTTATCAGACTTTCAGATAGGGGAAATGTCAGTGAGCGTTCCGATTTCAGTTCCAGAGCGATTCGCCCAATGAGTCCTTGATATTTAGTCATTTTCAGCCAATTTTCTGGATTTTTGAAAATTTCACTTTTTTGTGAAAATATCCACTAAATGAGGGAATAATATGTGTGAGGGTACCCCAGGAGAGTTCCAAATGTGTGTGGGTAGAATATATATCCCACGGGGTAAAATTGAAAAAAGTTGAAAAAAAATTTTTTTGGGACTTAGTCATTTTTCCGGCGTTTATCAGACTTTCAGATAGGGGAAATGTCAGTGAGCGTTCCGATTTCAGTTCCAGAGCAATTCGCCCAATGAGTCCTTGATATTTAGTCGTTTTCAGCCAATTTTCTGGATTTTTGAAAATTTCACTTTTTTGTGAAAATATCCACTAAATGAGGGAATAATATGTGTGAGGGTACCCCAGGAGAGTTCCAAATGTGTGTGGGTAGAATATATATCCCAAGGGGGTAAAATTGAAAAAAGTTGAACAAATTTTTTTTTGGACTTAGTCATTTTTCCGGCGTTTATCAGACTTTCAGATAGGGGAAATGTCAGTGAGCGTTCCGATTTCAGTTCCAGAGCGATTCGCCCAATGAGTCCTTGATATTTAGTCATTTTCAGCCAATTTTCTGGATTTTTGAAAATTTCACTTTTTTGTGAAAATATCCACTAAATGAGGGAATAATATGTGTGAGGGTACCCCAGGAGAGTTCCAAATGTGTGTGGGTAGAATATATATCCCACGGGGTAAAATTGAAAAAAGTTGAAAAAAAATTTTTTTGGGACTTAGTCATTTTTCCGGCGTTTATCAGACTTTCAGATAGGGGAAATGTCAGTGAGCGTTCCGATTTCAGTTCCAGAGCAATTCGCCCAATGAGTCCTTGATATTTAGTCGTTTTCAGCCAATTTTCTGGATTTTTGAAAATTTCACTTTTTTGTGAAAATATCCACTAAATGAGGGAATAATATGTGTGAGGGTACCCCAGGAGAGTTCCAAATGTGTGTGGGTAGAATATATATCCCACGGGGATAAAATTGAAAAAAGTTGAACAAATTTTTTTTTGGACTTAGTCATTTTTCCGGCGTTTATCAGACTTTCAGATAGGGGAAATGTCAGTGAGCGTTCCGATTACAGTTCCAGAGCGATTCGCCCAATGAGTCCTTGATATTTAGTCATTTTCAGCCAATTTTCTGGATTTTTGAAAATTTCACTTTTTTATGAAAATATCCACTAAATGAGGGAATAATATGTGTGAGGGTACCCCAGGAGAGTTCCAAATGTGTGTGGGTAGAATACATATCCCACGGGGGTAAAATTGAAAAAAGTTTAAAAAAAATTTTTTTTGGACTTAGTCATTTTTCCGGCGTTTATCAGACTTTCAGATAGGGAAAATGTCAGTGAGCGTTCCAATTTCAGTTCCAGAGCGATTCGCCCAATGAGTCCTTGATATTTAGTTGTTTTCAGCCAATTTTCTGGATTTTTGAAAATTTCACTTTTTTGTGAAAATATCCACTAAACGAGGGAATAATATGTGTGAGGGTACCCCAGGAGAGTTCCAAATGTGTGTGGGTAGAATATATATCCCACGGGGTAAAATTGAAAAAAGTTGAAAAAAAAATTTTTTGGGACTTAGTCATTTTTCCGGCGTTTATCAGACTTTCAGATAGGGGAAATGTCAGTGAGCGTTCCGATTTCAGTTCCAGAGCAATTCGCCCAATGAGTCCTTGATATTTAGTCGTTTTCAGCCAATTTTCTGGATTTTTGAAAATTTCACTTTTTTGTGAAAATATCCACTAAATGAGGGAATAATATGTGTGAGGGTACCCCAGGAGAGTTCCAAATGTGTGTGGGTAGAATATATATCCCACGGGGTAAAATTGAAAAAAGTTGAAAAAAAATTTTTTTTGGACTTAGTCTTTTTTCCGGCGTTTATCAGACTTTCAGATAGGGGAAATGTGAGTGAGCATTCCGATTTCAGTTCCAGAGCGAATCGCCCAATGAGTCCTTGATATTTAGTCGTTTTCAGCCAATTTTCTGGATTTTTGAAAATTTCACTTTTTTGTGAAAATATCCACTAAATGAGGGAATAATATGTGTGAGGGTACCCCAGGAGAGTTCCAAATGTGTGTGGGTAGAATATATATCCCACGGGGTAAAATTGAAAAAAGTTGAACAAATTTTTTTTTGGACTTAGTGATTTTTCCGGCGTTTATCAGACTTTCAGATAGGGGAAATGTCAGTGAGCGTTCCGATTTCAGTTCCAGAGCAATTCGCCCAATGAGTCCTTGATATTTAGTTGTTTTCAGCCAATTTTCTGGATTTTTGAAAATTTCACTTTTTTGTGAAAATATCCACTAAACGAGGGAATAATATGTGTGAGGGTACCCCAGGAGAGTTCCAAATGTGTGTGGGTAGAATATATATCCCACGGGGGTAAAATTGAAAAAAGTTGAAAAAAAAATTTTTTTGGACTTAGTCATTTTTGCGGCGTTTATCAGACTTTCAGATAGGGGAAATGTCAGTGAGCGTTCCGATTTCAGTTCCAGAGCGATTCGCCCAATGAGTCCTTGATATTTAGTCGTTTTCAGCCAATTTTCTGGATTTTTGAAAATTTCACTTTTTTTGTGAAAATATCCACTAAATGAGGGAATAATATGTGTGAGGGTACCCCAGGAGAGTTCCAAATGTGTGTGGGTAAAATATATATCCCACGGGGGTAAAATTGAAAAAAGTTGAAAAAAATTTTTTTTGGGACTTAGTCATTTTTGCGGCGTTTATCAGACTTTCAGAGAGGGGAAATGTGAGTGAGCATTACGATTTCAGTTCCAGAGCGATTCGCCCAATGAGTCCTAGATATTTAGTCGTTTTCAGCCAATTTTCTGGATTTTTGAAAATTTCACTTTTTTGTGAAAATATCCACTAAATGAGGGAATAATATGTGTGAGGGTACCCTAGGAGAGTTCCAAATGTGTGTGGGTAGAATATATATCCCACGGGGTAAAATTGAAAAAAGTTGAAAATAAATTTTTTTGGGACTTAGTCATTTTTCCGGCGTTTATCAGACTTTCAGATAGGGGAAATGTCAGTGAGCGTTCCGATTTCAGTTCCAGAGCGATTCGCCCAATGAGTCCTTGATATTTAGTCATTTTCAGCCAATTTTCTGGATTTTTGAAAATTTCACTTTTTTGTGAAAATATCCACTAAATGAGGGAATAATATGTGTGAGGGTACCCCAGGAGAGTTCCAAATGTGTGTGGGTAGAATATATATATATCCCACGGGGGTAAAATTGAAAAAAGTTGAAAAAAATTTTTTTTTGGACTTAGTCATTTTTCCGGCGTTTATCAGACTTTCACATAGGGGAAATGTGAGTGAGCATTACGATTTCAGTTCCAGAGCGATTCGCCCAATGAGTCCTTGATATTTAGTCGTTTTCAGCCAATTTTCTGGATTTTTGAAAATTTCACTTTTTTATGAAAATATCCACTAAACGAGGGAATAATATGTGTGAGGGTACCCCAGGAGAGTTCCAAATGTGTGTGGGTAGAATATATATCCCACGGGGGTAAAATTGAAAAAAGTTGAAAAAAAAATTTTTTTGGACTTAGTCATTTTTGCGGCGTTTATCAGACTTTCAGATAGGGGAAATGTCAGTGAGCGTTCCGATTTCAGTTCCAGAGCGATTCGCCCAATGAGTCCTTGATATTTAGTCATTTTCAGCCAATTTTCTGGATTTTTGAAAATTTCACTTTTTTGTGAAAATATCCACTAAATGAGGGAATAATATGTGTGAGGGTACCCCAGGAGAGTTACAAATGTGTGTGGGTAGAATATATATCCCAAGGGGGTAAAATTGAAAAAAGTTGAACAAATTTTTTTTTGGACTTAGTCATTTTTCCGGCGTTTATCAGACTTTCAGATAGGGGAAATGTCAGTGAGTGTTCCGATTTCAGTTCCAGAGCAATTCGCCCAATGAGTCCTTGATATTTAGTCGTTTTCAGCCAATTTTCTGGATTTTTGAAAATTTCACTTTTTTGTGAAAATATCCACTAAACGAGGGAATAATATGTGTGAGGGTACCCCAGGAGAGTTCCAAATGTGTGTGGGTAGAATATATATCCCACGGGGGTAAAATTGAAAAAAGTTGAAAAAAAAAATTTTTTAGACTTAGTCATTTTTGCGGCGTTTATCAGACTTTCAGATAGGGGAAATGTCAGTGAGCGTTCCGATTTCAGTTCCAGAGCGATTCGCCCAATGAGTCCTTGATATTTAGTCGTTTTCAGCCAATTTTCTGGATTTTTGAAAATTTCACTTTTTTTGTGAAAATATCCACTAAATGAGGGAATAATATGTGTGAGGGTACCCCAGGAGAGTTCCAAATGTGTGTGGGTAAAATATATATCCCACGGGGGTAAAATTGAAAAAAGTTGAAAAAATTTTTTTTTGGGACTTAGTCATTTTTGCGGCGTTTATCAGACTTTCAGAGAGGGGAAATGTGAGTGAGCATTACGATTTCAGTTCCAGAGTGATTCGCCCAATGAGTCCTAGATATTTAGTCGTTTTCAGCCAATTTTCTGGATTTTTGAAAATTTCACTTTTTTGTGAAAATATCCACTAAATGAGGGAATAATATGTGTGAGGGTACCCCAGGAGAGTTCCAAATGTGTGTGGGTAGAATATATATCCCACGGGGTAAAATTGAAAAAAGTTGAAAATAAATTTTTTTGGGACTTAGTCATTTTTCCGGCGTTTATCAGACTTTCAGATAGGGGAAATGTCAGTGAGCGTTCCGATTTCAGTTCCAGAGCAATTCGCCCAATGAGTCCTTGATATTTAGTCATTTTCAGCCAATTTTCTGGATTTTTGAAAATTTCACTTTTTTGTGAAAATATTCACTAAACGAGGGAATAATATGTGTGAGGGTACCCCAGGAGTGTTCCAAATGTGTGTGGGTAGAATATATATCCCACGGGGGTAAAATTGAAAAAAGTTGAACAAATTTTTTTTGGACTTAGTCATTTTTCCGGCATTTATCAGACTTTCAGATAGGGGAAATGTCAGTGAGCGTTCCGATTTCAGTTCCAGAGCAATTCGCCCAATGAGTCCTTGATATTTAGTTGTTTTCAGCCAATTTTCTGGATTTTTGAAAATTTCACTTTTTTGTGAAAATATCCACTAAACGAGGGAATAATATGTGTGAGGGTACCCCAGGAGAGTTCCAAATGTGTGTGGGTAGAATATATATCCCACGGGGGTAAAATTGAAAAAAGTTGAAAAAAAAATTTTTTTGGACTTAGTCATTTTTGCGGCGTTTATCAGACTTTCAGATAGGGGAAATGTCAGTGAGCGTTCCGATTTCAGTTCCAGAGCGATTCGCCCAATGAGTCCTTGATATTTAGTCGTTTTCAGCCAATTTTCTGGATTTTTCAAAATTTCACTTTTTTTGTGAAAATATCCACTAAATGAGGGAATAATATGTGTGAGGGTACCCCAGGAGAGTTACAAATGTGTGTGGGTAGAATATATATCCCAAGGGGGTAAAATTGAAAAAAGTTGAACAAATTTTTTTTTGGACTTAGTCATTTTTCCGGCGTTTATCAGACTTTCAGATAGGGGAAATGTCAGTGATCATTCCGATTTCAGTTCTAGAGCGATTCGCCCAATGAGTCCTTGATATTTAGTCATTTTCAGCCAATTTTCTGGATTTTTGAAAATTTCACTTTTTTGTGAAAATATCCACTAAATGAGGGAATAATATGTGTGAGGGTACCCCAGGAGAGTTCCAAATGTGTGTGGGTAGAATATATATCCCACGGGGTAAAATTGAAAAAAGTTGAAAAAAAATTTTTTTGGGACTTAGTCATTTTTCCGGCGTTTATCAGACTTTCAGATAGGGGAAATGTCAGTGAGCGTTCCGATTTCAGTTCCAGAGCAATTCGCCCAATGAGTCCTTGATATTTAGTTGTTTTCAGCCAATTTTCTGGATTTTTGAAAATTTCACTTTTTTGTGAAAATATCCACTAAACGAGGGAATAATATGTGTGAGGGTACCCCAGGAGAGTTCCAAATGTGTGTGGGTAGAATATATATCCCACGGGGGTAAAATTGAAAAAAGTTGAAAAAAAAATTTTTTTGGACTTAGTCATTTTTGCGGCGTTTATCAGACTTTCAGATAGGGGAAATGTCAGTGAGCGTTCCGATTTCAGTTCCAGAGCGATTCGCCCAATGAGTCCTTGATATTTAGTCGTTTTCAGCCAATTTTCTGGATTTTTCAAAATTTCACTTTTTTTGTGAAAATATCCACTAAATGAGGGAATAATATGTGTGAGGGTACCCCAGGAGAGTTACAAATGTGTGTGGGTAGAATATATATCCCAAGGGGGTAAAATTGAAAAAAGTTGAACAAATTTTTTTTTGGACTTAGTCATTTTTCCGGCGTTTATCAGACTTTCAGATAGGGGAAATGTCAGTGAGCGTTCCGATTTCAGTTCCAGAGCAATTCGCCCAATGAGTCCTTGATATTTAGTCGTTTTCAGCCAATTTTCTGGATTTTTGAAAATGTCACTTTTTTGTGAAAATATCCACTAAACGAGGGAATAATATGTGTGAGGGTACCCCAGGAGTGTTCCAAATGTGTGTGGGTAGAATATATATCCCACGGGGGTAAAATTGAAAAAAGTTGAAAAAATTTTTTTTTGGACTTAGTCATTTTTCCGGCGTTTATCAGACTTTCAGATAGGGGAAATGTCAGTGAGCGTTCCGATTTCAGTTCCAGAGCAATTCGCCCAATGAGTCCTTGATATTTAGTCGTTTTCAGCCAATTTTCTGGATTTTTGAAAATTTCACTTTTTTGTGAAAATATCCACTAAACGAGGGAATAATATGTGTGAGGGTACCCCAGGAGAGTTCCAAATGTGTGTGGGTAGAATATATATCCCACGGGGTAAAATTGAAAAAAGTTGAAAAAAAAATTTTTTGGGACTTAGTCATTTTTCCGGCGTTTATCAGACTTTCAGATAGGGGAAATGTCAGTGAGCGTTCCGATTTCAGTTCCAGAGCAATTCGCCCAATGAGTCCTTGATATTTAGTCGTTTTCAGCCGATTTTCTCGATTTTTGAAAATTTCAATTTTTTGTGAAAATATCCACTAAATGAGGGAATAATATGTGTGAGGGTACCCCAGGAGAGTTCCAAATGTGTGTGGGTAGAATATATATCCCACGGGGGTAAAATTGAAAAAAGTTGAACACATTTTTTTTTGGACTTAGTCATTTTTCCGGCGTTTATCAGACTTTCAGATAGGGGAAATGTCAGTGAGCGTTCCGATTACAGTTCCAGAGCGATTCGCCCAATGAGTCCTTGATATTTAGTCATTTTCAGCCAATTTTCTGGATTTTTGAAAATTTCACTTTTTTATGAAAATATCCACTAAATGAGGGAATAATATGTGTGAGGGTACCCCAGGAGAGTTCCAAATGTGTGTGGGTAGAATATATATCCCACGGGGTAAAATTGAAAAAAGTTGAAAAAAAAATTTTTTGGGACTTAGTCATTTTTCCGGCGTTTATCAGACTTTCAGATAGGGGAAATGTCAGTGAGCGTTCCGATTTCAGTTCCAGAGCAATTCGCCCAATGAGTCCTTGATATTTAGTCGTTTTCAGCCGATTTTCTGGATTTTTGAAAATTTCAATTTTTTGTGAAAATATCCACTAAATGAGGGAATAATATGTGTGAGGGTACCCCAGGAGAGTTCCAAATGTGTGTGGGTAGAATATATATCCCACGGGGGTAAAATTGAAAAAAGTTGAACACATTTTTTTTTGGACTTAGTCATTTTTCCGGCGTTTATCAGACTTTCAGATAGGGGAAATGTCAGTGAGCGTTCCGATTACAGTTCCAGAGCGATTCGCCCAATGAGTCCTTGATATTTAGTCATTTTCAGCCAATTTTCTGGATTTTTGAAAATTTCACTTTTTTATGAAAATATCCACTAAATGAGGGAATAATATGTGTGAGGGTACCCCAGGAGAGTTCCAAATGTGTGCGGGTAGAATATATATCCCACGGGGTAAAATTGAAAAAAGCTGAAAAAAAAATTTTTTTGGACTTAGTCATTTTTCCGGCGTTTATCAGACTTTCAGATAGGAGAAATGTCAGTGAGCGTTCCGATTTCAGTTCCAGAGCAATTCGCCCAATGAGTCCTTGATATTTAGTCGTTTTCAGCCAATTTTCTGGATTTTTGAAAATTTCACTTTTTTGTGAAAATATCCAATAAATGAGGGAATAATATGTGTGAGGGTACCCCAGGAGAGTTACAAATGTGTGTGGGTAGAATATATATCCCAAGGGGGTAAAATTGAAAAAAGTTGAACAAATTTTTTTTTGGACTTAGTCATTTTTCCGGCGTTTATCAGACTTTCAGATAGGGGAAATGTCAGTGATCATTCCGATTTCAGTTCTAGAGCGATTCGCCCAATGAGTCCTTGATATTTAGTCATTTTCAGCCAATTTTCTGGATTTTTGAAAATTTCACTTTTTTGTGAAAATATCCACTAAATGAGGGAATAATATGTGTGAGGGTACCCCAGGAGAGTTCCAAATGTGTGTGGGTAGAATATATATCCCACGGGGTAAAATTGAAAAAAGTTGAAAAAAAATTTTTTTGGGACTTAGTCATTTTTCCGGCGTTTATCAGACTTTCAGATAGGGGAAATGTCAGTGAGCGTTCCGATTTCAGTTCCAGAGCAATTCGCCCAATGAGTCCTTGATATTTAGTTGTTTTCAGCCAATTTTCTGGATTTTTGAAAATTTCACTTTTTTGTGAAAATATCCACTAAACGAGGGAATAATATGTGTGAGGGTACCCCAGGAGAGTTCCAAATGTGTGTGGGTAGAATATATATCCCACGGGGGTAAAATTGAAAAAAGTTGAAAAAAAAATTTTTTTGGACTTAGTCATTTTTGCGGCGTTTATCAGACTTTCAGATAGGGGAAATGTCAGTGAGCGTTCCGATTTCAGTTCCAGAGCGATTCGCCCAATGAGTCCTTGATATTTAGTCGTTTTCAGCCAATTTTCTGGATTTTTCAAAATTTCACTTTTTTTGTGAAAATATCCACTAAATGAGGGAATAATATGTGTGAGGGTACCCCAGGAGAGTTACAAATGTGTGTGGGTAGAATATATATCCCAAGGGGGTAAAATTGAAAAAAGTTGAACAAATTTTTTTTTGGACTTAGTCATTTTTCCGGCGTTTATCAGACTTTCAGATAGGGGAAATGTCAGTGAGCGTTCCGATTTCAGTTCCAGAGCAATTCGCCCAATGAGTCCTTGATATTTAGTCGTTTTCAGCCAATTTTCTGGATTTTTGAAAATGTCACTTTTTTGTGAAAATATCCACTAAACGAGGGAATAATATGTGTGAGGGTACCCCAGGAGTGTTCCAAATGTGTGTGGGTAGAATATATATCCCACGGGGGTAAAATTGAAAAAAGTTGAAAAAATTTTTTTTTGGACTTAGTCATTTTTCCGGCGTTTATCAGACTTTCAGATAGGGGAAATGTCAGTGAGCGTTCCGATTTCAGTTCCAGAGCAATTCGCCCAATGAGTCCTTGATATTTAGTCGTTTTCAGCCAATTTTCTGGATTTTTGAAAATTTCACTTTTTTGTGAAAATATCCACTAAACGAGGGAATAATATGTGTGAGGGTACCCCAGGAGAGTTCCAAATGTGTGTGGGTAGAATATATATCCCACGGGGTAAAATTGAAAAAAGTTGAAAAAAAAATTTTTTGGGACTTAGTCATTTTTCCGGCGTTTATCAGACTTTCAGATAGGGGAAATGTCAGTGAGCGTTCCGATTTCAGTTCCAGAGCAATTCGCCCAATGAGTCCTTGATATTTAGTCGTTTTCAGCCGATTTTCTCGATTTTTGAAAATTTCAATTTTTTGTGAAAATATCCACTAAATGAGGGAATAATATGTGTGAGGGTACCCCAGGAGAGTTCCAAATGTGTGTGGGTAGAATATATATCCCACGGGGGTAAAATTGAAAAAAGTTGAACACATTTTTTTTTGGACTTAGTCATTTTTCCGGCGTTTATCAGACTTTCAGATAGGGGAAATGTCAGTGAGCGTTCCGATTACAGTTCCAGAGCGATTCGCCCAATGAGTCCTTGATATTTAGTCATTTTCAGCCAATTTTCTGGATTTTTGAAAATTTCACTTTTTTATGAAAATATCCACTAAATGAGGGAATAATATGTGTGAGGGTACCCCAGGAGAGTTCCAAATGTGTGTGGGTAGAATATATATCCCACGGGGTAAAATTGAAAAAAGTTGAAAAAAAAATTTTTTGGGACTTAGTCATTTTTCCGGCGTTTATCAGACTTTCAGATAGGGGAAATGTCAGTGAGCGTTCCGATTTCAGTTCCAGAGCAATTCGCCCAATGAGTCCTTGATATTTAGTCGTTTTCAGCCGATTTTCTGGATTTTTGAAAATTTCAATTTTTTGTGAAAATATCCACTAAATGAGGGAATAATATGTGTGAGGGTACCCCAGGAGAGTTCCAAATGTGTGTGGGTAGAATATATATCCCACGGGGGTAAAATTGAAAAAAGTTGAACACATTTTTTTTTGGACTTAGTCATTTTTCCGGCGTTTATCAGACTTTCAGATAGGGGAAATGTCAGTGAGCGTTCCGATTACAGTTCCAGAGCGATTCGCCCAATGAGTCCTTGATATTTAGTCATTTTCAGCCAATTTTCTGGATTTTTGAAAATTTCACTTTTTTATGAAAATATCCACTAAATGAGGGAATAATATGTGTGAGGGTACCCCAGGAGAGTTCCAAATGTGTGCGGGTAGAATATATATCCCACGGGGTAAAATTGAAAAAAGCTGAAAAAAAAATTTTTTTGGACTTAGTCATTTTTCCGGCGTTTATCAGACTTTCAGATAGGAGAAATGTCAGTGAGCGTTCCGATTTCAGTTCCAGAGCAATTCGCCCAATGAGTCCTTGATATTTAGTCGTTTTCAGCCAATTTTCTGGATTTTTGAAAATTTCACTTTTTTGTGAAAATATCCAATAAATGAGGGAATAATATGTGTGAGGGTACCCCAGGAGAGTTCCAAATGTGTGTGGGTAGAATATATATCCCACGGGGATAAAATTGAAAAAAGTTGAACAAATTTTTTTTTGGACTTAGTCATTTTTCCGGCGTTTATCAGACTTTCACATAGGGGAAATGTGAGTGAGCATTACGATTTCAGTTCCAGAGCGATTCGCCCAATGAGTCCTTGATATTTAGTCGTTTTCAGCCAATTTTCTGGATTTTTGAAAATTTCACTTTTTTATGAAAATATCCACTAAACGAGGGAATAATATGTGTGAGGGTACCCCAGGAGAGTTCCAAATGTGTGTGGGTAGAATATATATCCCACGGGGTAAAATTGAAAAAAGTTGAAAATAAATTTTTTTGGGACTTAGTCATTTTTCCGGCGTTTATCAGACTTTCAGATAGGGGAAATGTCAGTGAGCGTTCCGATTTCAGTTCCAGAGCAATTCGCCCAATGAGTCCTTGATATTTAGTCATTTTCAGCCAATTTTCTGGATTTTTGAAAATTTCACTTTTTTGTGAAAATATCCACTAAATGAGGGAATAATATGTGTGAGGGTACCCCAGGAGAGTTCCAAATGTGTGTGGGTAGAATATATATCCCACGGGGGTAAAATTGAAAAAAGTTGAACAAATTTTTTTTTGGACTTAGTCATTTTTCCGGCATTTATCAGACTTTCAGATAGGGGAAATGTCAGTGAGCGTTCCGATTTCAGTTCCAGAGCAATTCGCCCAATGAGTCCTTGATATTTAGTCGTTTTCAGCCAATTTTCTGGATTTTTGAAAATTTCACTTTTTTGTGAAAATATCCACTAAACGAGGGAATAATATGTGTGAGGGTACCCCAGGAGTGTTCCAAATGTGTGTGGGTAGAATATATATCCCACGGGGGTAAAATTGAAAAAAGTTGAACAAATTTTTTTTTGGACTTAGTCATTTTTCCGGCATTTATCAGACTTTCAGATAGGGGAAATGTCAGTGAGCGTTCCGATTTCAGTTCCAGAGCAATTCGCCCAATGAGTCCTTGATATTTAGTCGTTTTCAGCCAATTTTCTGGATTTTTGAAAATTTCACTTTTTTGTGAAAATATCCACTAAACGAGGGAATAATATGTGTGAGGGTACCCCAGGAGAGTTCCAAATGTGTGTGGGTAGAATATATATCCCACGGGGTAAAATTGAAAAAAGTTGAAAAAAAAATTTTTTGGGACTTAGTCATTTTTCCGGCGTTTATCAGACTTTCAGATAGGGGAAATGTCAGTGAGCGTTCCGATTTCAGTTCCAGAGCAATTCGCCCAATGAGTCCTTGATATTTAGTCGTTTTCAGCCGATTTTCTGGATTTTTGAAAATTTCAATTTTTTGTGAAAATATCCACTAAATGAGGGAATAATATGTGTGAGGGTACCCCAGGAGAGTTCCAAATGTGTGTGGGTAGAATATATATCCCACGGGGGTAAAATTGAAAAAAGTTGAACACATTTTTTTTTGGACTTAGTCATTTTTCCGGCGTTTATCAGACTTTCAGATAGGGGAAATGTCAGTGAGCGTTCCGATTACAGTTCCAGAGCGATTCGCCCAATGAGTCCTTGATATTTAGTCATTTTCAGCCAATTTTCTGGATTTTTGAAAATTTCACTTTTTTATGAAAATATCCACTAAATGAGGGAATAATATGTGTGAGGGTACCCCAGGAGAGTTCCAAATGTGTGTGGGTAGAATATATATCCCACGGGGTAAAATTGAAAAAAGTTGAACAAATTTTTTTTTGGACTTAGTCATTTTTCCGGCGTTTATCAGACTTTCAGATAGGGGAAATGTCAGTGAGCATTCCGATTTCAGTTCCAGAGCAATTCGCCCAATGAGTCCTTGATATTTAGTCATTTTCAGCCAATTTTCTGGATTTTTGAAAATTTCACTTTTTTGTGAAAATATCCACTAAATGAGGGAATAATATGTGTGAGGGTACCCCAGGAGAGTTACAAATGTGTGTGGGTAGAATATATATCCCAAGGGGGTAAAATTGAAAAAAGTTGAACAAATTTTTTTTTGGACTTAGTCATTTTTCCGGCGTTTATCAGACTTTCAGATAGGGGAAATGTCAGTGAGCGTTCCGATTTCAGTTCCAGAGCAATTCGCCCAATGAGTCCTTGATATTTAGTCGTTTTCAGCCAATTTTCTGGATTTTTGAAAATTTCACTTTTTTGTGAAAATATCCACTAAACGAGGGAATAATATGTGTGAGGGTACCCCAGGAGAGTTCCAAATGTGTGTGGGTAGAATATATATCCCACGGGGTAAAATTGAAAAAAGTTGAAAAAAAAATTTTTTGGGACTTAGTCATTTTTCCGGCGTTTATCAGACTTTCAGATAGGGGAAATGTCAGTGAGCGTTCCGATTTCAGTTCCAGAGCAATTCGCCCAATGAGTCCTTGATATTTAGTCGTTTTCAGCCGATTTTCTGGATTTTTGAAAATTTCAATATTTTGTGAAAATATCCACTAAATGAGGGAATAATATGTGTGAGGGTACCCCAGGAGAGTTCCAAATGTGTGTGGGTAGAATATATATCCCACGGGGGTAAAATTGAAAAAAGTTGAACACATTTTTTTTTGGACTTAGTCATTTTTCCGGCGTTTATCAGACTTTCAGATAGGGGAAATGTCAGTGAGCGTTCCGATTACAGTTCCAGAGCGATTCGCCCAATGAGTCCTTGATATTTAGTCATTTTCAGCCAATTTTCTGGATTTTTGAAAATTTCACTTTTTTATGAAAATATCCACTAAATGAGGGAATAATATGTGTGAGGGTACCCCAGGAGAGTTCCAAATGTGTGTGGGTAGAATATATATCCCACGGGGTAAAATTGAAAAAAGCTGAAAAAAAAATTTTTTTGGACTTAGTCATTTTTCCGGCGTTTATCAGACTTTCAGATAGGAGAAATGTCAGTGAGCGTTCCGATTTCAGTTCCAGAGCAATTCGCCCAATGAGTCCTTGATATTTAGTCGTTTTCAGCCAATTTTCTGGATTTTTGAAAATTTCACTTTTTTGTGAAAATATCCACTAAATGAGGGAATAATATGTGTGAGGGTACCCCAGGAGAGTTCCAAATGTGTGTGGGTAGAATATATATCCCACGGGGATAAAATTGAAAAAAGTTGAACAAATTTTTTTTTGGACTTAGTCATTTTTCCGGCGTTTATCAGACTTTCACATAGGGGAAATGTGAGTGAGCATTACGATTTCAGTTCCAGAGCGATTCGCCCAATGAGTCCTTGATATTTAGTCGTTTTCAGCCAATTTTCTGGATTTTTGAAAATTTCACTTTTTTATGAAAATATCCACTAAACGAGGGAATAATATGTGTGAGGGTACCCCAGGAGAGTTCCAAATGTGTGTGGGTAGAATATATATCCCACGGGGTAAAATTGAAAAAAGTTGAACAAATTTTTTTTTGGACTTAGTGATTTTTCCGGCGTTTATCAGACTTTCAGATAGGGGAAATGTCAGTGAGCGTTCCGATTTCAGTTCCAGAGCAATTCGCCCAATGAGTCCTTGATATTTAGTTGTTTTCAGCCAATTTTCTGGATTTTTGAAAATTTCACTTTTTTGTGAAAATATCCACTAAACGAGGGAATAATATGTGTGAGGGTACCCCAGGAGAGTTCCAAATGTGTGTGGGTAGAATATATATCCCACGGGGGTAAAATTGAAAAAAGTTGAAAAAAAAATTTTTTTGGACTTAGTCATTTTTGCGGCGTTTATCAGACTTTCAGATAGGGGAAATGTCAGTGAGCGTTCCGATTTCAGTTCCAGAGCGATTCGCCCAATGAGTCCTTGATATTTAGTCGTTTTCAGCCAATTTTCTGGATTTTTGAAAATTTCACTTTTTTTGTGAAAATATCCACTAAATGAGGGAATAATATGTGTGAGGGTACCCCAGGAGAGTTCCAAATGTGTGTGGGTAAAATATATATCCCACGGGGGTAAAATTGAAAAAAGTTGAAAAAAATTTTTTTTGGGACTTAGTCATTTTTGCGGCGTTTATCAGACTTTCAGAGAGGGGAAATGTGAGTGAGCATTACGATTTCAGTTCCAGAGCGATTCGCCCAATGAGTCCTAGATATTTAGTCGTTTTCAGCCAATTTTCTGGATTTTTGAAAATTTCACTTTTTTGTGAAAATATCCACTAAATGAGGGAATAATATGTGTGAGGGTACCCCAGGAGAGTTCCAAATGTGTGTGGGTAGAATATATATCCCACGGGGTAAAATTGAAAAAAGTTGAAAATAAATTTTTTTGAGACTTAGTCATTTTTCCGGCGTTTATCAGACTTTCAGATAGGGGAAATGTCAGTGAGCGTTCCGATTTCAGTTCCAGAGCAATTCGCCCAATGAGTCCTTGATATTTAGTCATTTTCAGCCAATTTTCTGGATTTTTGAAAATTTCACTTTTTTGTGAAAATATCCACTAAATGAGGGAATAATATGTGTGAGGGTACCCCAGGAGAGTTACAAATGTGTGTGGGTAGAATATATATCCCAAGGGGGTAAAATTGAAAAAAGTTGAACAAATTTTTTTTTGGACTTAGTCATTTTTCCGGCGTTTATCAGACTTTCAGATAGGGGAAATGTCAGTGATCGTTCCGATTTCAGTTCCAGAGCGATTCGCCCAATGAGTCCTTGATATTTAGTCATTTTCAGCCAATTTTCTGGATTTTTGAAAATTTCACTTTTTTGTGAAAATATCCACTAAATGAGGGAATAATATGTGTGAGTGTACCCCAGGAGAGTTCCAAATGTGTGTGGGTAGAATATATATCCCACGGGGTAAAATTGAAAAAAGTTGAAAAAAAATTTTTTTGGGACTTAGTCATTTTTCCGGCGTTTATCAGACTTTCAGATAGGGGAAATGTCAGTGAGCATTCCGATTTCAGTTCCAGAGCAATTCGCCCAATGAGTCCTTGATATTTAGTCGTTTTCAGCCAATTTTCTGGATTTTTGAAAATTTCACTTTTTTGTGAAAATATCCACTAAATGAGGGAATAATATGTGTGAGGGTACCCCAGGAGAGTTCCAAATGTGTGTGGGTAGAATATATATCCCACGGGGGTAAAATTGAAAAAAGTTGAACAAATTTTTTTTTGGACTTAGTCATTTTTCCGGCGTTTATCAGACTTTCAGATAGGGGAAATGTCAGTGAGCGTTCCGATTTCAGTTCCAGAGCAATTCGCCCAATGAGTCCTTGATATTTAGTCGTTTTCAGCCAATTTTCTGGATTTTTGAAAATTTCACTTTTTTGTGAAAATATCCACTAAACGAGGGAATAATATGTGTGAGGGTACCCCAGGAGAGTTCCAAATGTGTGTGGGTAGAATATATATCCCACGGGGTAAAATTGAAAAAAGTTGAAAAAAAAATTTTTTGGGACTTAGTCATTTTTCCGGCGTTTATCAGACTTTCAGATAGGGGAAATGTCAGTGAGCGTTCCGATTTCAGTTCCAGAGCAATTCGCCCAATGAGTCCTTGATATTTAGTCGTTTTCAGCCGATTTTCTGGATTTTTGAAAATTTCAATATTTTGTGAAAATATCCACTAAATGAGGGAATAATATGTGTGAGGGTACCCCAGGAGAGTTCCAAATGTGTGTGGGTAGAATATATATCCCACGGGGGTAAAATTGAAAAAAGTTGAACACATTTTTTTTTGGACTTAGTCATTTTTCCGGCGTTTATCAGACTTTCAGATAGGGGAAATGTCAGTGAGCATTCCGATTACAGTTCCAGAGCGATTCGCCCAATGAGTCCTTGATATTTAGTCATTTTCAGCCAATTTTCTGGATTTTTGAAAATTTCACTTTTTTATGAAAATATCCACTAAATGAGGGAATAATATGTGTGAGGGTACCCCAGGAGAGTTCCAAATGTGTGTGGGTAGAATATATATCCCACGGGGTAAAATTGAAAAAAGCTGAAAAAAAAATTTTTTTGGACTTAGTCATTTTTCCGGCGTTTATCAGACTTTCAGATAGGAGAAATGTCAGTGAGCGTTCCGATTTCAGTTCCAGAGCAATTCGCCCAATGAGTCCTTGATATTTAGTCGTTTTCAGCCAATTTTCTGGATTTTTGAAAATTTCACTTTTTTGTGAAAATATCCACTAAATGAGGGAATAATATGTGTGAGGGTACCCCAGGAGAGTTCCAAATGTGTGTGGGTAGAATATATATCCCACGGGGATAAAATTGAAAAAAGTTGAACAAATTTTTTTTTGGACTTAGTCATTTTTCCGGCGTTTATCAGACTTTCACATAGGGGAAATGTGAGTGAGCATTACGATTTCAGTTCCAGAGCGATTCGCCCAATGAGTCCTTGATATTTAGTCGTTTTCAGCCAATTTTCTGGATTTTTGAAAATTTCACTTTTTTATGAAAATATCCACTAAACGAGGGAATAATATGTGTGAGGGTACCCCAGGAGAGTTCCAAATGTGTGTGGGTAGAATATATATCCCACGGGGTAAAATTGAAAAAAGTTGAACAAATTTTTTTTTGGACTTAGTGATTTTTCCGGCGTTTATCAGACTTTCAGATAGGGGAAATGTCAGTGAGCGTTCCGATTTCAGTTCCAGAGCAATTCGCCCAATGAGTCCTTGATATTTAGTTGTTTTCAGCCAATTTTCTGGATTTTTGAAAATTTCACTTTTTTGTGAAAATATCCACTAAACGAGGGAATAATATGTGTGAGGGTACCCCAGGAGAGTTCCAAATGTGTGTGGGTAGAATATATATCCCACGGGGGTAAAATTGAAAAAAGTTGAAAAAAAAATTTTTTTGGACTTAGTCATTTTTGCGGCGTTTATCAGACTTTCAGATAGGGGAAATGTCAGTGAGCGTTCCGATTTCAGTTCCAGAGCGATTCGCCCAATGAGACCTTGATATTTAGTCGTTTTCAGCCAATTTTCTGGATTTTTGAAAATTTCACTTTTTTTGTGAAAATATCCACTAAATGAGGGAATAATATGTGTGAGGGTACCCCAGGAGAGTTCCAAATGTGTGTGGGTAAAATATATATCCCACGGGGGTAAAATTGAAAAAAGTTGAAAAAAATTTTTTTTGGGACTTAGTCATTTTTGCGGCGTTTATCAGACTTTCAGAGAGGGGAAATGTGAGTGAGCATTACGATTTCAGTTCCAGAGCGATTCGCCCAATGAGTCCTAGATATTTAGTCGTTTTCAGCCAATTTTCTGGATTTTTGAAAATTTCACTTTTTTGTGAAAATATCCACTAAATGAGGGAATAATATGTGTGAGGGTACCCCAGGAGAGTTCCAAATGTGTGTGGGTAGAATATATATCCCACGGGGTAAAATTGAAAAAAGTTGAAAATAAATTTTTTTGAGACTTAGTCATTTTTCCGGCGTTTATCAGACTTTCAGATAGGGGAAATGTCAGTGAGCGTTCCGATTTCAGTTCCAGAGCAATTCGCCCAATGAGTCCTTGATATTTAGTCATTTTCAGCCAATTTTCTGGATTTTTGAAAATTTCACTTTTTTGTGAAAATATCCACTAAATGAGGGAATAATATGTGTGAGGGTACCCCAGGAGAGTTACAAATGTGTGTGGGTAGAATATATATCCCAAGGGGGTAAAATTGAAAAAAGTTGAACAAATTTTTTTTTGGACTTAGTCATTTTTCCGGCGTTTATCAGACTTTCAGATAGGGGAAATGTCAGTGATCGTTCCGATTTCAGTTCCAGAGCGATTCGCCCAATGAGTCCTTGATATTTAGTCATTTTCAGCCAATTTTCTGGATTTTTGAAAATTTCACTTTTTTGTGAAAATATCCACTAAATGAGGGAATAATATGTGTGAGGGTACCCCAGGAGAGTTCCAAATGTGTGTGGGTAGAATATATATCCCACGGGGTAAAATTGAAAAAAGTTGAAAAAAAATTTTTTTGGGACTTAGTCATTTTTCCGGCGTTTATCAGACTTTCAGATAGGGGAAATGTCAGTGAGCATTCCGATTTCAGTTCCAGAGCAATTCGCCCAATGAGTCCTTGATATTTAGTCGTTTTCAGCCAATTTTCTGGATTTTTGAAAATTTCACTTTTTTGTGAAAATATCCACTAAATGAGGGAATAATATGTGTGAGGGTACCCCAGGAGAGTTCCAAATGTGTGTGGGTAGAATATATATCCCACGGGGGTAAAATTGAAAAAAGTTGAACAAATTTTTTTTTGGACTTAGTCATTTTTCCGGCATTTATCAGACTTTCAGATAGGGGAAATGTCAGTGAGCGTTCCGATTTCAGTTCCAGAGCAATTCGCCCAATGAGTCCTTGATATTTAGTCGTTTTCAGCCAATTTTCTGGATTTTTGAAAATTTCACTTTTTTGTGAAAATATCCACTAAACGAGGGAATAATATGTGTGAGGGTACCCCAGGAGAGTTCCAAATGTGTGTGGGTAGAATATATATCCCACGGGGTAAAATTGAAAAAAGTTGAAAAAAAAATTTTTTGGGACTTAGTCATTTTTCCGGCGTTTATCAGACTTTCAGATAGGGGAAATGTCAGTGAGCGTTCCGATTTCAGTTCCAGAGCAATTCGCCCAATGAGTCCTTGATATTTAGTCGTTTTCAGCCGATTTTCTGGATTTTTGAAAATTTCAATTTTTTGTGAAAATATCCACTAAATGAGGGAATAATATGTGTGAGGGTACCCCAGGAGAGTTCCAAATGTGTGTGGGTAGAATATATATCCCACGGGGGTAAAATTGAAAAAAGTTGAACACATTTTTTTTTGGACTTAGTCATTTTTCCGGCGTTTATCAGACTTTCAGATAGGGGAAATGTCAGTGAGCGTTCCGATTACAGTTCCAGAGCGATTCGCCCAATGAGTCCTTGATATTTAGTCATTTTCAGCCAATTTTCTGGATTTTTGAAAATTTCACTTTTTTATGAAAATATCCACTAAATGAGGGAATAATATGTGTGAGGGTACCCCAGGAGAGTTCCAAATGTGTGTGGGTAGAATATATATCCCACGGGGTAAAATTGAAAAAAGTTGAACAAATTTTTTTTTGGACTTAGTGATTTTTCCGGCGTTTATCAGACTTTCAGATAGGGGAAATGTCAGTGAGCGTTCCGATTTCAGTTCCAGAGCAATTCGCCCAATGAGTCCTTGATATTTAGTTGTTTTCAGCCAATTTTCTGGATTTTTGAAAATTTCACTTTTTTGTGAAAATATCTACTAAACGAGGGAATAATATGTGTGAGGGTACCCCAGGAGAGTTCCAAATGTGTGTGGGTAGAATATATATCCCACGGGGTAAAATTGAAAAAAGTTGAACAAATTTTTTTTTGGACTTAGTGATTTTTCCGGCGTTTATCAGACTTTCAGATAGGGGAAATGTCAGTGAGCGTTCCGATTTCAGTTCCAGAGCAATTCGCCCAATGAGTCCTTGATATTTAGTTGTTTTCAGCCAATTTTCTGGATTTTTGAAAATTTCACTTTTTTGTGAAAATATCTACTAAACGAGGGAATAATATGTGTGAGGGTACCCCAGGAGAGTTCCAAATGTGTGTGGGTAGAATATATATCCCACGGGGGTAAAATTGAAAAAAGTTGAAAAAATTTTTTTTTGGGACTTAGTCATTTTTGCGGCGTTTATCAGACTTTCTGAGAGGGGAAATGTGAGTGAGCATTACGATTTCAGTTCCAGAGCGATTCGCCCAATGAGTCCTAGATATTTAGTCGTTTTCAGCCAATTTTCTGGATTTTTGAAAATTTCACTTTTTTGTGAAAATATCCACTAAATGAGGGAATAATATGTGTGAGGGTACCCCAGGAGAGTTCCAAATGTGTGTGGGTAGAATTTATATCCCACGGGGTAAAATTGAAAAAAGTTGAAAATAAATTTTTTTGGGACTTAGTCATTTTTCCGGCGTTTATCAGACTTTCAGATAGGGGAAATGTCAGTGAGCGTTCCGATTTCAGTTCCAGAGCAATTCGCCCAATGAGTCCTTGATATTTAGTCATTTTCAGCCAATTTTCTGGATTTTTGAAAATTTCACTTTTTTGTGAAAATATCCACTAATTGAGGGAATAATATGTGTGAGGGTACCCCAGGAGAGTTACAAATGTGTGTGGGTAGAATATATATCCCAAGGGGGTAAAATTGAAAAAAGTTGAACAAATTTTTTTTTGGACTTAGTCATTTTTCCGGCGTTTATCAGACTTTCAGATAGGGGAAGTGTCAGTGATCGTTCCGATTTCAGTTCCAGAGCGATTCGCCCAATGAGTCCTTGATATTTAGTCATTTTCAGCCAATTTTCTGGATTTTTGAAAATTTCACTTTTTTGTGAAAATATCCACTAAATGAGGGAATAATATGTGTGAGGGTACCCCAGGAGAGTTCCAAATGTGTGTGGGTAGAATATATATCCCACGGGGTAAAATTGAAAAAAGTTGAAAAAAATTTTTTTTGGGACTTAGTCATTTTTCCGGCGTTTATCAGACTTTCAGATAGGGGAAATGTCAGTGAGCATTCCGATTTCAGTTCCAGAGCAATTCGCCCAATGAGTCCTTGATATTTAGTCGTTTTCAGCCAATTTTCTGGATTTTTGAAAATTTCACTTTTTTGTGAAAATATCCACTAAATGAGGGAATAATATGTGTGAGGGTACCCCAGGAGAGTTCCAAATGTGTGTGGGTAGAATATATATCCCACGGGGGTAAAATTGAAAAAAGTTGAACAAATTTTTTTTTGGACTTAGTCATTTTTCCGGCATTTATCAGACTTTCAGATAGGGGAAATGTCAGTGAGCGTTCCGATTTCAGTTCCAGAGCAATTCGCCCAATGAGTCCTTGATATTTAGTCGTTTTCAGCCAATTTTCTGGATTTTTGAAAATTTCACTTTTTTGTGAAAATATCCACTAAATGAGGGAATAATATGTGTGAGGGTACCCCAGGAGAGTTCCAAATGTGTGTGGGTAGAATTTATATCCCACGGGGTAAAATTGAAAAAAGTTGAAAATAAATTTTTTTGGGACTTAGTCATTTTTCCGGCGTTTATCAGACTTTCAGATAGGGGAAATGTCAGTGAGCGTTCCGATTTCAGTTCCAGAGCAATTCGCCCAATGAGTCCTTGATATTTAGTCATTTTCAGCCAATTTTCTGGATTTTTGAAAATTTCACTTTTTTGTGAAAATATCCACTAATTGAGGGAATAATATGTGTGAGGGTACCCCAGGAGAGTTACAAATGTGTGTGGGTAGAATATATATCCCAAGGGGGTAAAATTGAAAAAAGTTGAACAAATTTTTTTTTGGACTTAGTCATTTTTCCGGCGTTTATCAGACTTTCAGATAAGGGAAATGTCAGTGATCGTTCCGATTTCAGTTCCAGAGCGATTCGCCCAATGAGTCCTTGATATTTAGTCATTTTCAGCCAATTTTCTGGATTTTTGAAAATTTCACTTTTTTGTGAAAATATCCACTAAATGAGGGAATAATATGTGTGAGGGTACCCCAGGAGAGTTCCAAATGTGTGTGGGTAGAATATATATCCCACGGGGTAAAATTGAAAAAAGTTGAAAAAAATTTTTTTTGGGACTTAGTCATTTTTCCGGCGTTTATCAGACTTTCAGATAGGGGAAATGTCAGTGAGCATTCCGATTTCAGTTCCAGAGCAATTCGCCCAATGAGTCCTTGATATTTAGTCGTTTTCAGCCAATTTTCTGGATTTTTGAAAATTTCACTTTTTTGTGAAAATATCCACTAAATGAGGGAATAATATGTGTGAGGGTACCCCAGGAGAGTTCCAAATGTGTGTGGGTAGAATATATATCCCACGGGGGTAAAATTGAAAAAAGTTGAACAAATTTTTTTTTGGACTTAGTCATTTTTCCGGCATTTATCAGACTTTCAGATAGGGGAAATGTCAGTGAGCGTTCCGATTTCAGTTCCAGAGCAATTCGCCCAATGAGTCCTTGATATTTAGTCGTTTTCAGCCAATTTTCTGGATTTTTGAAAATTTCACTTTTTTGTGAAAATATCCACTAAACGAGGGAATAATATGTGTGAGGGTACCCCAGGAGTGTTCCAAATGTGTGTGGGTAGAATATATATCCCACGGGGGTAAAAGTGAAAAAAGTTGAACAAATTTTTTTTTGGACTTAGTCATTTTTCCGGCATTTATCAGACTTTCAGATAGGGGAAATGTCAGTGAGCGTTCCGATTTCAGTTCCAGAGCAATTCGCCCAATGAGTCCTTGATATTTAGTCGTTTTCAGCCAATTTTCTGGATTTTTGAAAATTTCACTTTTTTGTGAAAATATCCACTAAACGAGGGAATAATATGTGTGAGGGTACCCCAGGAGAGTTCCAAATGTGTGTGGGTAGAATATATATCCCACGGGGGTAAAATTGAAAAAAGTTGAACACATTTTTTTTTGGACTTAGTCATTTTTCCGGCGTTTATCAGACTTTCAGATAGGGGAAATGTCAGTGAGCGTTCCGATTACAGTTCCAGAGCGATTCGCCCAATGAGTCCTTGATATTTAGTCATTTTCAGCCAATTTTCTGGATTTTTGAAAATTTCACTTTTTTATGAAAATATCCACTAAATGAGGGAATAATATGTGTGAGGGTACCCCAGGAGAGTTCCAAATGTGTGTGGGTAGAATATATATCCCACGGGGTAAAATTGAAAAAAGCTGAAAAAAAAATTTTTTTGGACTTAGTCATTTTTCCGGCGTTTATCAGACTTTCAGATAGGAGAAATATCAGTGAGCGTTCCGATTTCAGTTCCAGAGCAATTCGCCCAATGAGTCCTTGATATTTAGTCGTTTTCAGCCAATTTTCTGGATTTTTGAAAATTTCACTTTTTTGTGAAAATATCCACTAAATGAGGGAATAATATGTGTGAGGGTACCCCAGGAGAGTTCCAAATGTGTGTGGGTAGAATATATATCCCACGGGGTAAAATTGAAAAAAGTTGAACAAATTTTTTTTTGGACTTAGTGATTTTTCCGGCGTTTATCAGACTTTCAGATAGGGGAAATGTCAGTGAGCGTTCCGATTTCAGTTCCAGAGCAATTCGCCCAATGAGTCCTTGATATTTAGTTGTTTTCAGCCAATTTTCTGGATTTTTGAAAATTTCACTTTTTTGTGAAAATATCCACTAAACGAGGGAATAATATGTGTGAGGGTACCCCAGGAGAGTTCCAAATGTGTGTGGGTAGAATATATATCCCACGGGGGTAAAATTGAAAAAAGTTGAAAAAAATTTTTTTTGGGACTTAGTCATTTTTGCGGCGTTTATCAGACTTTCAGAGAGGGGAAATGTGAGTGAGCATTACGATTTCAGTTCCAGAGCGATTCGCCCAATGAGTCCTAGATATTTAGTCGTTTTCAGCCAATTTTCTGGATTTTTGAAAATTTCACTTTTTTGTGAAAATATCCACTAAATGAAGGAATAATATGTGTGAGGGTACCCCAGGAGAGTTCCAAATGTGTGTGGGTAGAATATATATCCCACGGGGTAAAATTGAAAAAAGTTGAAAATAAATTTTTTTGGGACTTAGTCATTTTTCCGGCGTTTATCAGACTTTCAGATAGGGGAAATGTCAGTGAGCGTTCCGATTTCAGTTCCAGAGCAATTCGCCCAATGAGTCCTTGATATTTAGTCATTTTCAGCCAATTTTCTGGATTTTTGAAAATTTCACTTTTTTGTGAAAATATCCACTAAATGAGGGAATAATATGTGTGAGGGTACCCCAGGAGAGTTACAAATGTGTGTGGGTAGAATATATATCCCAAGGGGGTAAAATTGAAAAAAGTTGAACAAATTTTTTTTTGGACTTAGTCATTTTTCCGGCGTTTATCAGACTTTCAGATAGGGGAAATGTCAGTGATCGTTCCGATTTCAGTTCCAGAGCGATTCGCCCAATGAGTCCTTGATATTTAGTCATTTTCAGCCAATTTTCTGGATTTTTGAAAATTTCACTTTTTTGTGAAAATATCCACTAAATGAGGGAATAATATGTGTGAGGGTACCCCAGGAGAGTTCCAAATGTGTGTGGGTAGAATATATATCCCACGGGGTAAAATTGAAAAAAGCTGAAAAAAAAATTTTTTTGGACTTAGTCATTTTTCCGGCGTTTATCAGACTTTCAGATAGGAGAAATATCAGTGAGCGTTCCGATTTCAGTTCCAGAGCAATTCGCCCAATGAGTCCTTGATATTTAGTCGTTTTCAGCCAATTTTCTGGATTTTTGAAAATTTCACTTTTTTGTGAAAATATCCACTAAATGAGGGAATAATATGTGTGAGGGTACCCCAGGAGAGTTCCAAATGTGTGTGGGTAGAATATATATCCCACGGGGTAAAATTGAAAAAAGTTGAACAAATTTTTTTTTGGACTTAGTGATTTTTCCGGCGTTTATCAGACTTTCAGATAGGGGAAATGTCAGTGAGCGTTCCGATTTCAGTTCCAGAGCAATTCGCCCAATGAGTCCTTGATATTTAGTTGTTTTCAGCCAATTTTCTGGATTTTTGAAAATTTCACTTTTTTGTGAAAATATCCACTAAACGAGGGAATAATATGTGTGAGGGTACCCCAGGAGAGTTCCAAATGTGTGTGGGTAGAATATATATCCCACGGGGGTAAAATTGAAAAAAGTTGAAAAAAATTTTTTTTGGGACTTAGTCATTTTTGCGGCGTTTATCAGACTTTCAGAGAGGGGAAATGTGAGTGAGCATTACGATTTCAGTTCCAGAGCGATTCGCCCAATGAGTCCTAGATATTTAGTCGTTTTCAGCCAATTTTCTGGATTTTTGAAAATTTCACTTTTTTGTGAAAATATCCACTAAATGAAGGAATAATATGTGTGAGGGTACCCCAGGAGAGTTCCAAATGTGTGTGGGTAGAATATATATCCCACGGGGTAAAATTGAAAAAAGTTGAAAATAAATTTTTTTGGGACTTAGTCATTTTTCCGGCGTTTATCAGACTTTCAGATAGGGGAAATGTCAGTGAGCGTTCCGATTTCAGTTCCAGAGCAATTCGCCCAATGAGTCCTTGATATTTAGTCATTTTCAGCCAATTTTCTGGATTTTTGAAAATTTCACTTTTTTGTGAAAATATCCACTAAATGAGGGAATAATATGTGTGAGGGTACCCCAGGAGAGTTACAAATGTGTGTGGGTAGAATATATATCCCAAGGGGGTAAAATTGAAAAAAGTTGAACAAATTTTTTTTTGGACTTAGTCATTTTTCCGGCGTTTATCAGACTTTCAGATAGGGGAAATGTCAGTGATCGTTCCGATTTCAGTTCCAGAGCGATTCGCCCAATGAGTCCTTGATATTTAGTCATTTTCAGCCAATTTTCTGGATTTTTGAAAATTTCACTTTTTTGTGAAAATATCCACTAAATGAGGGAATAATATGTGTGAGGGTACCCCAGGAGAGTTCCAAATGTGTGTGGGTAGAATATATATCCCACGGGGTAAAATTGAAAAAAGTTGAAAAAAAATTTTTTTGGGACTTAGTCATTTTTCCGGCGTTTATCAGACTTTCAGATAGGGGAAATGGCAGTGAGCATTCCGATTTCAGTTCCAGAGCAATTCGCCCAATGAGTCCTTGATATTTAGTCGTTTTCAGCCAATTTTCTGGATTTTTGAAAATTTCACTTTTTTGTGAAAATATCCACTAAATGAGGGAATAATATGTGTGAGGGTACCCCAGGAGAGTTCCAAATGTGTGTGGGTAGAATATATATCCCACGGGGGTAAAATTGAAAAAAGTTGAACAAATTTTTTTTTGGACTTAGTCATTTTTCCGGCATTTATCAGACTTTCAGATAGGGGAAATGTCAGTGAGCGTTCCGATTTCAGTTCCAGAGCAATTCGCCCAATGAGTCCTTGATATTTAGTCGTTTTCAGCCAATTTTCTGGATTTTTGAAAATTTCACTTTTTTGTGAAAATATCCACTAAACGAGGGAATAATATGTGTGAGGGTACCCCAGGAGTGTTCCAAATGTGTGTGGGTAGAATATATATCCCACGGGGGTAAAATTGAAAAAAGTTGAACAAATTTTTTTCTGGACTTAGTCATTTTTCCGGCATTTATCAGACTTTCAGATAGGGGAAATGTCAGTGAGCGTTCCGATTTCAGTTCCAGAGCAATTCGCCCAATGAGTCCTTGATATTTAGTCGTTTTCAGCCAATTTTCTGGATTTTTGAAAATTTCACTTTTTTGTGAAAATATCCACTAAACGAGGGAATAATATGTGTGAGGGTACCCCAGGAGAGTTCCAAATGTGTGTGGGTAGAATATATATCCCACGGGGGTAAAATTGAAAAAAGTTGAACACATTTTTTTTTGGACTTAGTCATTTTTCCGGCGTTTATCAGACTTTCAGATAGGGGAAATGTCAGTGAGCGTTCCGATTACAGTTCCAGAGCGATTCGCCCAATGAGTCCTTGATATTTAGTCATTTTCAGCCAATTTTCTGGATTTTTGAAAATTTCACTTTTTTATGAAAATATCCACTAAATGAGGGAATAATATGTGTGAGGGTACCCCAGGAGAGTTCCAAATGTGTGTGGGTAGAATATATATCCCACGGGGTAAAATTGAAAAAAGCTGAAAAAAAAATTTTTTTGGACTTAGTCATTTTTCCGGCGTTTATCAGACTTTCAGATAGGAGAAATGTCAGTGAGCATTCCGATTTCAGTTCCAGAGCAATTCGCCCAATGAGTCCTTGATATTTAGTCGTTTTCAGCCAATTTTCTGGATTTTTGAAAATTTCACTTTTTTGTGAAAATATCCACTAAATGAGGGAATAATATGTGTGAGGGTACCCCGGGAGAGTTCCAAATGTGTGTGGGTAGAATATATATCCCACGGGGATAAAATTGAAAAAAGTTGAACAAATTTTTTTTTGGACTTAGTCATTTTTCCGGCGTTTATCAGACTTTCAGATAGGGGAAATGTCAGTGAGCGTTCCGATTACAGTTCCAGAGCAATTCGCCCAATGAGTCCTTGATATTTAGTCATTTTCAGCCAATTTTCTGGATTTTTGAAAATTTCACTTTTTTATGAAAATATCCACTAAATGAGGGAATAATATGTGTGAGGGTACCCCAGGAGAGTTCCAAATGTGTGTGGGTAGAATATATATCCCACGGGGTAAAATTGAAAAAAGTTGAAAAAAAATTTTTTTTCCTTCATTTTTCCGGCGTTTATCAGACTTTCAGATAGGGGAAATGTCAGTGAGCGTTCCGATTTCAGTTCCAGAGCAATTCGCCCAATGAGTCCTTGATATTTAGTCGTTTTCAGCCAATTTTCTGGATTTTTGAAAATTTCACTTTTTTGTGAAAATATCCACTAAACGAGGGAATAATATGTGTGAGGGTACCCCAGGAGAGTTCCAAATGTGTGTGGGTAGAATATATATCCCACGGGGATAAAATTGAAAAAAGTTGAACAAATTTTTTTTTGGACTTAGTCATTTTTCCGGCGTTTATCAGACTTTCAGATAGGGGAAATGTCAGTGAGCGTTCCGATTACAGTTCCAGAGCGATTCGCCCAATGAGTCCTTGATATTTAGTCATTTTCAGCCAATTTTCTGGATTTTTGAAAATTTCACTTTTTTATGAAAATATCCACTAAATGAGGGAATAATATGTGTGAGGGTACCCCAGGAGAGTTCCAAATGTGTGTGGGTAGAATACATATCCCACGGGGGTAAAATTGAAAAAAGTTTAAAAAAAATTTTTTTTGGACTTAGTCATTTTTCCGGCGTTTATCAGACTTTCAGATAGGGAAAATGTCAGTGAGCGTTCCAATTTCAGTTCCAGAGCGATTCGCCCAATGAGTCCTTGATATTTAGTCGTTTTCAGCCAATTTTCTGGATTTTTGAAAATTTCACTTTTTTGTGAAAATATCCACTAAATGAGGGAATAATATGTGTGAGGGTACCCCAGGAGAGTTCCAAATGTGTGTGGGTAGAATATATATCCCACGGGGGTAAAATTGAAAAAAGTTGAACAAATTTTTTTTTGGACTTAGTCATTTTTCCGGCGTTTATCAGACTTTCAGATAGGGGAAATGTCAGTGAGCGTTCCGATTACAGTTCCAGAGCGATTCGCCCAATGAGTCCTTGATATTTAGTCATTTTCAGCCAATTTTCTGGATTTTTGAAAATTTCACTTTTTTATGAAAATATCCACTAAATGAGGGAATAATATGTGTGAGGGTACCCCAGGAGAGTTCCAAATGTGTGTGGGTAGAATATATATCCCACGGGGTAAAATTGAAAAAAGTTGAAAAAAAATTTTTTTTCCTTCATTTTTCCGGCGTTTATCAGACTTTCAGATAGGGGAAATGTCAGTGAGCGTTCCGATTTCAGTTCCAGAGCAATTCGCCCAATGAGTCCTTGATATTTAGTCGTTTTCAGCCAATTTTCTGGATTTTTGAAAATTTCACTTTTTTGTGAAAATATCCACTAAATGAGGGAATAATATGTGTGAGGGTACCCCAGGAGAGTTCCAAATGTGTGTGGGTAGAATATATATCCCACGGGGATAAAATTGAAAAAAGTTGAACAAATTTTTTTTTGGACTTAGTCATTTTTCCGGCGTTTATCAGACTTTCAGATAGGGGAAATGTCAGTGAGCGTTCCGATTACAGTTCCAGAGCGATTCGCCCAATGAGTCCTTGATATTTAGTCATTTTCAGCCAATTTTCTGGATTTTTGAAAATTTCACTTTTTTATGAAAATATCCACTAAATGAGGGAATAATATGTGTGAGGGTACCCCAGGAGAGTTCCAAATGTGTGTGGGTAGAATATATATCCCACGGGGTAAAATTGAAAAAAGTTGAAAAAAAAATTTTTTTGGACTTAGTCATTTTTCCGGCGTTTATCAGACTTTCAGATAGGGGAAATGTCAGTGAGCGTTCCGATTTCAGTTCCAGAGCAATTCGCCCAATGAGTCCTTGATATTTAGTCGTTTTCAGCCAATTTTCTGGATTTTTGAAAATTTCACTTTTTTGTGAAAATATCCACTAAATGAGGGAATAATATGTGTGAGGGTACCCCAGGAGAGTTCCAAATGTGTGTGGGTAGAATATATATCCCACGGGGGTAAAATTGAAAAAAGTTGAACAAATTTTTTTTTGGACTTAGTCATTTTTCCGGCGTTTATCAGACTTTCAGATAGGGGAAATGTCAGTGACCGTTCCGATTTCAGTTCCAGAGCAATTCGCCCAATGAGTCCTTGATATTTAGTCGTTTTCAGCCAATTTTCTGGATTTTTGAAAATTTCACTTTTTTGTGAAAATATCCACTAAATGAGGGAATAATATGTGTGAGAGTACCCCAGGAGAGTTCCAAATGTGTGTGGGTAGAATATATATCCCACGGGGGTAAAATTGAAAAAAGTTGAACAAATTTTTTTTTGGACTTAGTCATTTTTCCGGCGTTTATCAGACTTTCAGATAGGGGAAATGTCAGTGAGCATTCCGATTTCAGTTCCAGAACGATTCGCCCAATGAGTCCTTGATATTTAGTCATTTTCAGCCAATTTTCTGGATTTTTCAAAATTTCACTTTTTTGTGAAAATATCCACTAAATGAGGGAATAATATGTGTGAGGGTTCCCCAGGAGAGTTCCAAATGTGTGTGGGTAGAATATATATCCCACGGGGGTAAAATTGAAAAAAGTTGAAAAAAATTTTTTTTTGGGACTTAGTCATTTTTCCGCCGTTTATCAGACTTTCAGATAGGGGAAATGTGAGTGAGCATTCCGATTTCAGTTCCAGAGCGATTCGCCCAATGAGTCCTTGATATTTAGTCGTTTTCAGCCAATTTTCTGGATTTTTGAAAATTTCACTTTTTTGTGAAAATATCCACTAAATGAGGGAATAATATGTGTGAGGGTACCCCGGGAGAGTTCCAAATGTGTGTGGGTAGAATATATATCCCACGGGGTAAAATTGAAAAAAGTTGAAAAAAAAATTTTTTTCCTTCATTTTTCCGGCGTTTATCAGACTTTCAGATAGGGGAAATGTCAGTGAGCGTTCCGATTTCAGTTCCAGAGCAATTCGCCCAATGAGTCCTTGATATTTAGTCGTTTTCAGCCAATTTTCTGGATTTTTGAAAATTTCACTTTTTTGTGAAAATATCCACTAAATGAGGGAATAATATGTGTGAGGGTACCCCAGGAGAGTTCCAAATGTGTGTGGGTAGAATATATATCCCACGGGGGTAAAATTGAAAAAAGTTGAACAAATTTTTTTTTGGACTTAGTCATTTTTCCGGCGTTTATCAGACTTTCAGATAGGGGAAATGTCAGTGAGCGTTCCGATTTCAGTTCCAGAGCGATTCGCCCATTGAGTCCTTGATATTTAGTCATTTTCAGCCAATTTTCTGGATTTTTGAAAATTTCACTTTTTTGTGAAAATATCCACTAAATGAGGGAATAATATGTGTGAGGGTACCCCAGGAGAGTTCCAAATGTGTGTGGGTAGAATATATATCCCACGGGGGTAAAATTGAAAAAAGTTTTAAAAAATTTTTTTTTGGACTTAGTCATTTTTCCGGCGTTTATCAGACTTTCAGATAGGGAAAATGTCAGTGAGCGTTCCAATTTCAGTTCCAGAGCGATTCGCCCAATGAGTCCTTGATATTTAGCAGTTTTCAGCCAATTTTCTGGATTTTTGAAAATTTCACTTTTTTGTGAAAATATCCACTAAATGAGGGAATAATATGTGTGAGGGTACCCCAGGAGAGTTCCAAATGTGTGTGGGTAGAATATATATCCCACGGGGGTAAAATTGAAAAAAGTTGAACAAATTTTTTTTTGGACTTAGTCATTTTTCCGGCGTTTATCAGACTTTCAGATAGGGGAAATGTCATTGAGCGTTCCAATTTCAGTTCCAGAGCGATTCGCCCATTGAGTCCTTGATATTTAGTCATTTTCAGCCAATTTTTTGGATTTTTCAAAATTTCACTTTTTTGTGAAAATATCCACTAAATGAGGGAATAATATGTGTGAGGGTTCCCCAGGAGAGTTCCAAATGTGTGTGGGTAGAATATATATCCCACGGGGGTAAAATTGAAAAAAGTTGAAAAAAATTTTTTTTTGGGACTTAGTCATTTTTCCGCCGTTTATCAGACTTTCAGATAGGGGAAATGTGAGTGAGCATTCCGATTTCAGTTCCAGAGCGATTCGCCCAATGAGTCCTTGATATTTAGTCGTTTTCAGCCAATTTTCTGGATTTTTGAAAATTTCACTTTTTTGTGAAAATATCCACTAAATGAGGGAATAATATGTGTGAGGGTACCCCAGGAGAGTTACAAATGTGTGTGGGTAGAATACATATCCCACGGGGGTAAAATTGAAAAAAGTTAAAAAAAAATTTTTTTTGGACTTAGTCATTTTTCCGGCGTTTATCAGACTTTCAGATAGGGAAAATGTCAGTGAGCGTTCCAATTTCAGTTCCAGAGCGATTCGCCCAATGAGTCCTTGATATTTAGTCGTTTTCAGCCAATTTTCTGGATTTTTGAAAATTTCACTTTTTTGTGAAAATATCCACTAAATGAGGGAATAATATGTGTGAGGGTACCCCAGGAGAGTTCCAAATGTGTGTGGGTAGAATATATATCCCACGGGGGTAAAATTGAAAAAAAAATTTTTTTGGACTTAGTCATTTTTCTGGCGTTTATCAGACTTTCAGAGAGGGGAAATGTGAGTGAGCATTACGATTTCAGTTCCAGAGCAATTCGCCCAATGAGTCCTAGATATTTAGTCGTTTTCAGCCAATTTTCTGGATTTTTGAAAATTTCACTTTTTTGTGAAAATATCCACTAAATGAGGGAATAATATGTGTGAGGGTACCCCAGGAGAGTTCCAAATGTGTGTGGGTAGAATATATATCCCACGGGGTAAAATTGAAAAAAGTTGAAAATAAATTTTTTTGGGACTTAGTCATTTTTCCGTCGTTTATCAGACTTTCAGATAGGGGAAATGTCAGTGAGCATTCCGATTTCAGTTCCAGAGCAATTCGCCCAATGAGTCCTTGATATTTAGTCGTTTTCAGCCGATTTTCTGGATTTTTGAAAATTTCAATTTTTTGTGAAAATATCCACTAAATGAGGGAATAATATGTGTGAGGGTACCCCAGGAGAGTTCCAAATGTGTGTGGGTAGAATATATATCCCACGGGGGTAAAATTGAAAAAAGTTGAACACATTTTTTTTTGGACTTAGTCATTTTTCCGGCGTTTATCAGACTTTCAGATAGGGGAAATGTCAGTGAGCGTTCCGATTACAGTTCCAGAGCGATTCGCCCAATGAGTCCTTGATATTTAGTCATTTTCAGCCAATTTTCTGGATTTTTGAAAATTTCACTTTTTTATGAAAATATCCACTAAATGAGGGAATAATATGTGTGAGGGTACCCCAGGAGAGTTCCAAATGTGTGTGGGTAGAATATATATCCCACGGGGTAAAATTGAAAAAAGCTGAAAAAAAAATTTTTTTGGACTTAGTCATTTTTCCGGCGTTTATCAGACTTTCAGATAGGAGAAATGTCAGTGAGCGTTCCGATTTCAGTTCCAGAGCAATTCGCCCAATGAGTCCTTGATATTTAGTCGTTTTCAGCCAATTTTCTGGATTTTTGAAAATTTCACTTTTTTGTGAAAATATCCACTAAATGAGGGAATAATATGTGTGAGGGTACCCCAGGAGATTTCCAAATGTGTGTGGGTAGAATATATATCCCACGGGGGTAAAATTGAAAAAAGTTGAACAAATTTTTTTTTGGACTTAGTCATTTTTCCGGCGTTTATCAGACTTTCAGATAGGGGAAATGTCAGTGAGCATTCCGATTTCAGTTCCAGAACGATTCGCCCAATGAGTCCTTGATATTTAGTCGTTTTCAGCCAATTTTCTGGATTTTTGAAAATTTCACTTTTTTGTGAAAATATCCACTAAATGAGGGAATAATATGTGTGAGGGTACCCCGGGAGAGTTCCAAATGTGTGTGGGTAGAATATATATCCCACGGGGTAAAATTGAAAAAAGTTGAAAAAAAATTTTTTTTCCTTCATTTTTCCGGCGTTTATCAGACTTTCAGATAGGGGAAATGTCAGTGAGCGTTCCGATTTCAGTTCCAGAGCAATTCGCCCAATGAGTCCTTGATATTTAGTCGTTTTCAGCCAATTTTCTGGATTTTTGAAAATTTCACTTTTTTGTGAAAATATCCACTAAATGAGGGAATAATATGTGTGAGGGTACCCCAGGAGAGTTCCAAATGTGTGTGGGTAGAATATATATCCCACGGGGATAAAATTGAAAAAAGTTGAACAAATTTTTTTTTGGACTTAGTCATTTTTCCGGCGTTTATCAGACTTTCAGATAGGGGAAATGTCAGTGAGCGTTCCGATTACAGTTCCAGAGCGATTCGCCCAATGAGTCCTTGATATTTAGTCATTTTCAGCCAATTTTCTGGATTTTTGAAAATTTCACTTTTTTATGAAAATATCCACTAAATGAGGGAATAATATGTGTGAGGGTACCCCAGGAGAGTTCCAAATGTGTGTGGGTAGAATATATATCCCACGGGGTAAAATTGAAAAAAGTTGAAAAAAAAATTTTTTTGGACTTAGTCATTTTTCCGGCGTTTATCAGACTTTCAGATAGGGGAAATGTCAGTGAGCGTTCCGATTTCAGTTCCAGAGCAATTCGCCCAATGAGTCCTTGATATTTAGTCGTTTTCAGCCAATTTTCTGGATTTTTGAAAATTTCACTTTTTTGTGAAAATATCCACTAAATGAGGGAATAATATGTGTGAGAGTACCCCAGGAGAGTTCCAAATGTGTGTGGGTAGAATATATATCCCACGGGGGTAAAATTGAAAAAAGCTGAACAAATTTTTTTTTGGACTTAGTCATTTTTCCGGCGTTTATCAGACTTTCAGATAGGGGAAATGTCAGTGAGCATTCCGATTTCAGTTCCAGAACGATTCGCCCAATGAGTCCTTGATATTTAGTCATTTTCAGCCAATTTTCTGGATTTTTCAAAATTTCACTTTTTTGTGAAAATATCCACTAAATGAGGGAATAATATGTGTGAGGGTTCCCCAGGAGAGTTCCAAATGTGTGTGGGTAGAATATATATCCCACGGGGGTAAAATTGAAAAAAGTTGAAAAAAATTTTTTTTTGGGACTTAGTCATTTTTCCGCCGTTTATCAGACTTTCAGATAGGGGAAATGTGAGTGAGCATTCCGATTTCAGTTCCAGAGCGATTCGCCCAATGAGTCCTTGATATTTAGTCGTTTTCAGCCAATTTTCTGGATTTTTGAAAATTTCACTTTTTTGTGAAAATATCCACTAAATGAGGGAATAATATGTGTGAGGGTACCCCGGGAGAGTTCCAAATGTGTGTGGGTAGAATATATATCCCACGGGGTAAAATTGAAAAAAGTTGAAAAAAAAATTTTTTTCCTTCATTTTTCCGGCGTTTATCAGACTTTCAGATAGGGGAAATGTCAGTGAGCGTTCCGATTTCAGTTCCAGAGCAATTCGCCCAATGAGTCCTTGATATTTAGTCGTTTTCAGCCAATTTTCTGGATTTTTGAAAATTTCACTTTTTTGTGAAAATATCCACTAAATGAGGGAATAATATGTGTGAGGGTACCCCAGGAGAGTTCCAAATGTGTGTGGGTAGAATATATATCCCACGGGGGTAAAATTGAAAAAAGTTGAACAAATTTTTTTTTGGACTTAGTCATTTTTCCGGCGTTTATCAGACTTTCAGATAGGGGAAATGTCAGTGAGCGTTCCGATTTCAGTTCCAGAGCGATTCGCCCATTGAGTCCTTGATATTTAGTCATTTTCAGCCAATTTTCTGGATTTTTGAAAATTTCACTTTTTTGTGAAAATATCCACTAAATGAGGGAATAATATGTGTGAGGGTACCCCAGGAGAGTTCCAAATGTGTGTGGGTAGAATATATATCCCACGTGGGTAAAATTGAAAAAAGTTTAAAAAAATTTTTTTTTGGACTTAGTCATTTTTCCGGCGTTTATCAGACTTTCAGATAGGGAAAATGTCAGTGAGCATTCCAATTTCAGTTCGAGAGCGATTCGCCCAATGAGTCCTTGATATTTAGTCGTTTTCAGCCAATTTTCTGGATTTTTGAAAATTTCACTTTTTTGTGAAAATATCCACTAAATGAGGGAATAATATGTGTGAGGGTACCCCAGGAGATTTCCAAATGTGTGTGGGTAGAATACATATCCCACGGGGGTAAAATTGAAAAAAGTTTAAAAAAAAATTTTTTTTGGACTTAGTCATTTTTCCGGCGTTTATCAGACTTTCAGATAGGGAAAATGTCAGTGAGCGTTCCAATTTCAGTTCCAGAGCGATTCGCCCAATGAGTCCTTGATATTTAGTAGTTTTCAGCCAATTTTCTGGATTTTTGAAAATTTCACTTTTTTGTGAAAATATCCACTAAATGAGGGAATAATATGTGTGAGGGTACCCCAGGAGATTTCCAAATGTGTGTGGGTAGAATACATATCCCACGGGGGTAAAATTGAAAAAAGTTTAAAAAAATTTTTTTTTGGACTTAGTCATTTTTCCGGCGTTTATCAGACTTTCAGATAGGGAAAATGTCAGTGAGCGTTCCAATTTCAGTTCCAGAGCGATTCGCCCAATGAGTCCTTGATATTTAGTCGTTTTCAGCCAATCTTCAGGATTTTTTAAACCTTCACTTTTTTGTGAAAATATCCACTAAATGAGGGAATAATATGTGTGAGGTTACCCCAGGAGAGTTCCAAATGTGTGTGGGTAGAATATATATCCCACGGGGGTAAAATTGAAAAAAGTTGAACAAATTTTTTTTTGGACTTAGTCATTTTTCCGGCGTTTATCAGACTTTCAGATAGGGGAAATGTCATTGAGCGTTCCGATTTCAGGTCCAGAGCGATTCGCCCATTGAGTCCTTGATATTTAGTCATTTTCAGCCAATTTTCTGGATTTTTGAAAATTTCACTTTTTTGTGAAAATATCCACTAAATGAGGGAATAATATGTGTGAGGGTACCCCAGGAGAGTTCCAAATGTGTGTGGGTAGAATATATATCCCACGGGGGTAAAATTGAAAAAAGTTTAAAAAAATTTTTTTTTGGACTTAGTCATTTTTCCGGCGTTTATCAGACTTTCAGATAGGGAAAATGTCAGTGAGCATTCCAATTTCAGTTCGAGAGCGATTCGCCCAATGAGTCCTTGATATTTAGTCGTTTTCAGCCAATTTTCTGGATTTTTGAAAATTTCACTTTTTTGTGAAAATATCCACTAAATGAGGGAATAATATGTGTGAGGGTACCCCAGGAGATTTCCAAATGTGTGTGGGTAGAATACATATCCCACGGGGGTAAAATTGAAAAAAGTTTAAGAAAATTTTTTTTTGGACTTAGTCATTTTTCCGGCGTTTATCAGACTTTCAGATAGGGAAAATGTCAGTGAGCGTTCCAATTTCAGTTCCAGAGCGATTCGCCCAATGAGTCCTTGATATTTAGTCGTTTTCAGCCAATCTTCAGGATTTTTTAAAATTTCACTTTTTTGTGAAAATATCCACTAAATGAGGGAATAATATGTGTGAGGGTACCCCAGGAGAGTTCCAAATGTGTGTGGGTAGAATATATATCCCACGGGGGTAAAATTGAAAAAAGTTGAACAAATTTTTTTTTGGACTTAGTCATTTTTCCGGCGTTTATCAGACTTTCAGATAGGGGAAATGTCAGTGAGCGTTCCGATTTCAGTTCCAGAGCGATTCGCCCATTGAGTCCTTGATATTTAGTCATTTTCAGCCAATTTTCTGGATTTTTCAAAATTTCACTTTTTTGTGAAAATATCCACTAAATGAGGGAATAATATGTGTGAGGGTTCCCCAGGAGAGTTCCAAATGTGTGTGGGTAGAATATATATCCCACGGGGGTAAAATTGAAAAAAGTTGAAAAAAATTTTTTTTTGGGACTTAGTCATTTTTCCGCCGTTTATCAGACTTTCAGATAGGGGAAATGTGAGTGAGCATTCCGATTTCAGTTCCAGAGCGATTCGCCCAATGAGTCCTTGATATTTAGTCGTTTTCAGCCAATTTTCTGGATTTTTGAAAATTTCACTTTTTTGTGAAAATATCCACTAAATGAGGGAATAATATGTGTGAGGGTACCCCAGGAGAGTTACAAATGTGTGTGGGTAGAATACATATCCCACGGGGGTAAAATTGAAAAAAGTTAAAAAAAAATTTTTTTTGGACTTAGTCATTTTTCCGGCGTTTATCAGACTTTCAGATAGGGAAAATGTCAGTGAGCGTTCCGATTTCAGTTCCAGAGCGATTCGCCCAATGAGTCCTTGATATTTAGTCGTTTTCAGCCAATTTTCTGGATTTTTGAAAATTTCACTTTTTTGTGAAAATATCCACTAAATGAGGGAATAATATGTGTGACTGTACCCCAGGAGAGTTCCAAATGTGTGTGGGTAGAATATATATCCCACGGGGGTAAAATTGAAAAAAAATTTTTTTTGGACTTAGTCATTTTTCTGGCGTTTATCAGACTTTCAGAAAGGGGAAATGTCAGTGAGCGTTCTGATTTCAGTTCCAGAGCAATTCGCCCAATGAGTCCTTGATATTTAGTCGTTTTCAGCCAATTTTCTGGATTTTTGAAAATTTCACTTTTTTGTGAAAATATCCACTAAATGAGGGAATAATATGTGTGAGGGTACCCCAGGAGATTTCCAAATGTGTGTGGGTAGAATATATATCCCACGGGGGTAAAATTGAAAAAAGTTGAACAAATTTTTTTTTGGACTTAGTCATTTTTCCGGCGTTTATCAGACTTTCAGACAGGGGAAATGTCAGTGACCGTTCCGATTTCAGTTCCAGAGCAATTCGCCCAATGAGTCCTTGATATTTAGTCGTTTTCAGCCAATTTTCTGGATTTTTGAAAATTTCACTTTTTTGTGAAAATATCCACTAAATGAGGGAATAATATGTGTGAGGGTACCCCAGGAGAGTTCCAAATGTGTGTGGGTAGAATATATATCCCACGGGGGTAAAATTGAAAAAAGTTGAACAAATTTTTTTTTGGACTTAGTCATTTTTCCGGCGTTTATCAGACTTTCAGATAGGGGAAATGTCAGTGAGCATTCCGATTTCAGTTCCAGAACGATTCGCCCAATGAGTCCTTGATATTTAGTCATTTTCAGCCAATTTTCTGGATTTTTGAAAATTTCACTTTTTTGTGAAAATATCCACTAAATGAGGGAATAATATGTGTGAGGGTACCCCAGGAGAGTTCCAAATGTGTGTGGGTAGAATATATATCCCACGGGGTAAAATTGAAAAAAGTTGAAAAAAAATTTTTTTTGGACTTAGTCTTTTTTCCGGCGTTTATCAGACTTTCAGATAGGGGAAATGTCAGTGAGCGTTCCGATTTCAGTTCAAGAGCGATTCGCGAAATGAGTCCTTGATATTTAGTCGTTTTCAGCCAATCTTCAGGATTTTTTAAAATTTCACTTTTTTGTGAAAATATCCACTAAATGAGGGAATAATATGTGTGAGGGTACCCCGGGAGAGTTCCAAATGTGTGTGGGTAGAATATATATCCCACGGGGATAAAATTGAAAAAAGTTGAACAAATTTTTTTTGGGACTTAGTCATTTTTCCGGCGTTTATCAGACTTTCAGATAGGGGAAATGTCAGTGAGCGTTCCGATTACAGTTCCAGAGCGATTCGCCGAATGAGTCCTTGATATTTAGTCATTTTCAGCCAATTTTCTGGATTTTTGAAAATTTCACTTTTTTATGAAAATATCCACTAAATGAGGGAATAATATGTGTGAGGGTACCCCAGGAGAGTTCCAAATGTGTGTGGGTAGAATATATATCCCACGGGGTAAAATTGAAAAAAGTTGAAAAAAAAATTTTTTTGGACTTAGTCATTTTTCCGGCGTTTATCAGACTTTCAGATAGGGGAAATGTCAGTGAGCGTTCCGATTTCAGTTCCAGAGCAATTCGCCCAATGAGTCCTTGATATTTAGTCGTTTTCAGCCAATTTTCTGGATTTTTGAAAATTTCACTTTTTTGTGAAAATATCCACTAAATGAGGGAATAATATGTGTGAGGGTACCCCAGGAGAGTTCCAAATGTGTGTGGGTAGAATATATATCCCACGGGGGTAAAATTGAAAAAAGTTGAACAAATTTTTTTTTGGACTTAGTCATTTTTCCGGCGTTTATCAGACTTTCAGATAGGGGAAATGTCAGTGAGCGTTCCGATTTCAGTTCCAGAGCGATTCGCCCATTGAGTCCTTGATATTTAGTCATTTTCAGCCAATTTTCTGGATTTTTGAAAATTTCACTTTTTTGTGAAAATATCCACTAAATGAGGGAATAATATGTGTGAGGGTACCCCAGGAGAGTTCCAAATGTGTGTGGGTAGAATATATATCCCACGGGGGTAAAATTGAAAAAAGTTAAAAAAAATTTTTTTTTGGACCTAGTCATTTTTCCGGCGTTTATCAGACTTTCAGATAGGGGAAATGTCAGTGAGCGTTCCGATTTCAGTTCCAGAGCGATTCGCCCATTGAGTCCTTGATATTTAGTCATTTTCAGCCAATTTTCTGGATTTTTCAAAATTTCACTTTTTTGTGAAAATATCCACTAAATGAGGGAATAATATGTGTGAGGGTTCCCCAGGAGAGTTCCAAATGTGTGTGGGTAGAATATATATCCCACGGGGGTAAAATTGAAAAAAGTTTAAAAAAAATTTTTTTTGGACTTAGTCATTTTTCCGGCGTTTATCAGACTTTCAGATAGGGAAAATGTCAGTGAGCGTTCCAATTTCAGTTCCAGAGCGATTCGCCCAATGAGTCCTTGATATTTAGTCGTTTTCAGCCAATTTTCTGGATTTTTGAAAATTTCAATTTTTTGTGAAAATATCCACTAAATGAGGGAATAATATGTGTGAGGGTACCCCAGGAGAGTTCCAAATGTGTGTGGGTAGAATATATATCCCACGGGGGTAAAATTGAAAAAAGTTGAAAAAAAATTTTTTTTGGACTTAGTCATTTTTCTGGCGTTTATCAGACTTTCAGAAAGGGGAAATGTCAGTGAGCGTTCCGATTTCAGTTCCAGAGCAATTCGCCCAATGAGTCCTTGATATTTAGTCGTTTTCAGCCAATTTTCTGGATTTTTGAAAACTTCACTTTTTTGTGAAAATATCCACTAAATGAGGGAATAATATGTGTGAGGGTACCCCAGGAGATTTCCAAATGTGTGTGGGTAGAATATATATCCCACGGGGGTAAAATTGAAAAAAGTTGAACAAATTTTTTTTTGGACTTAGTCATTTTTCCGGCGTTTATCAGACTTTCAGATAGGGGAAATGTCAGTGACCGTTCCGATTTCAGTTCCAGAGCAATTCGCCCAATGAGTCCTTGATATTTAGTCGTTTTCAGCCAATTTTCTGGATTTTTGAAAATTTCACTTTTTTGTGAAAATATCCACTAAATGAGGGAATAATATGTGTGAGGGTACCCCAGGAGAGTTCCAAATGTGTGTGGGTAGAATATATATCCCACGGGGTAAAATTGAAAAAAGTTGAAAAAAAATTTTTTTTGGACTTAGTCTTTTTTCCGGCGTTTATCAGACTTTCAGATAGGGGAAATGTCAGTGAGCGTTCCGATTTCAGTTCAAGAGCGATTCGCGAAATGAGTCCTTGATATTTAGTCGTTTTCAGCCAATCTTCAGGATTTTTTAAAATTTCACTTTTTTGTGAAAATATCCACTAAATGAAGGAATAATATGTGTGAGGGTACCCCGGGAGAGTTCCAAATGTGTGTGGGTAGAATATATATCCCACGGGGATAAAATTGAAAAAAGTTGAACAAATTTTTTTTGGGACTTAGTCATTTTTCCGGCGTTTATCAGACTTTCAGATAGGGGAAATGTCAGTGAGCGTTCCGATTACAGTTCCAGAGCGATTCGCCCAATGAGTCCTTGATATTTAGTCGTTTTCAGCCAATTTTCTGGATTTTTGAAAATTTCACTTTTTTATGAAAATATCCACTAAATGAGGGAATAATATGTGTGAGGGTACCCCAGGAGAGTTCCAAATGTGTGTGGGTAGAATATATATCCCACGGGGTAAAATTGAAAAAAGTTGAAAAAAAAATTTTTTTCCGTCATTTTTCCGGCGTTTATCAGACTTTCAGATAGGGGAAATGTCAGTGAGCGTTCCGATTTCAGTTCCAGAGCAATTCGCCCAATGAGTCCTTGATATTTAGTCGTTTTCAGCCAATTTTCTGGATTTTTGAAAATTTCACTTTTTTGTGAAAATATCCACTAAATGAGGGAATAATATGTGTGAGGGTACCCCAGGAGAGTTCCAAATGTGTGTGGGTAGAATATATATCCCACGGGGATAAAATTGAAAAAAGTTGAACAAATTTTTTTTTGGACTTAGTCATTTTTCCGGCGTTTATCAGACTTTCAGATAGGGGAAATGTCAGTGAGCGTTCCGATTACAGTTCCAGAGCGATTCGCCCAATGAGTCCTTGATATTTAGTCATTTTCAGCCAATTTTCTGGATTTTTGAAAATTTCACTTTTTTATGAAAATATCCACTAAATGAGGGAATAATATGTGTGAGGGTACCCCAGGAGAGTTCCAAATGTGTGTGGGTAGAATATATATCCCACGGGGTAAAATTGAAAAAAGTTGAAAAAAAAATTTTTTTGGACTTAGTCATTTTTCCGGCGTTTATCAGACTTTCAGATAGGGGAAATGTCAGTGAGCGTTCCGATTTCAGTTCCAGAGCAATTCGCCCAATGAGTCCTTGATATTTAGTCGTTTTCAGCCAATTTTCTGGATTTTTGAAAATTTCACTTTTTTGTGAAAATATCCACTAAATGAGGGAATAATATGTGTGAGGGTACCCCAGGAGAGTTCCAAATGTGTGTGGGTAGAATATATATCCCACGGGGGTAAAATTGAAAAAAGTTGAACAAATTTTTTTTTGGACTTAGTCATTTTTCCGGCGTTTATCAGACTTTCAGATAGGGGAAATGTCAGTGAGCGTTCCGATTTCAGTTCCAGAGCGATTCGCCCATTGAGTCCTTGATATTTAGTCATTTTCAGCCAATTTTCTGGATTTTTGAAAATTTCACTTTTTTGTGAAAATATCCACTAAATGAGGGAATAATATGTGTGAGGGTACCCCAGGAGAGTTCCAAATGTGTGTGGGTAGAATATATATCCCACGGGGGTAAAATTGAAAAAAGTTGAAAAAAAATTTTTTTTGGACTTAGTCATTTTTCTGGCGTTTATCAGACTTTCAGAAAGGGGAAATGTCAGTGAGCGTTCCGATTTCAGTTCTAGAGCAATTCGCCCAATGAGTCCTTGATATTTAGTCGTTTTCAGCCAATTTTCTGGATTTTTGAAAATTTCACTTTTTTGTGAAAATATCCACTAAATGAGGGAATAATATGTGTGAGGCTACCCCAGGAGAGTTCCAAATGTGTGTGGGTAGAATATATATCCCACGGGGTAAAATTGAAAAAAGTTGAAAAAAAATTTTTTTTGGACTTAGTCTTTTTTCCGGCGTTTATCAGACTTTCAGATAGGGGAAATGTCAGTGAGCGTTCCGATTTCAGTTCCAGAGCAATTCGCCCAATGAGTCCTTGATATTTAGTCGTTTTCAGCCAATTTTCTGGATTTTTGAAAATTTCACTTTTTTGTGAAAATATCCACTAAATGAGGGAATAATATGTGTGAGGGTACCCCAGGAGAGTTCCAAATGTGTGTGGGTAGAATATATATCCCACGGGGATAAAATTGAAAAAAGTTGAACAAATTTTTTTTTGGACTTAGTCATTTTTCCGGCGTTTATCAGACTTTCAGATAGGGGAAATGTCAGTGAGCGTTCCGATTACAGTTCCAGAGCGATTCGCCCAATGAGTCCTTGATATTTAGTCATTTTCAGCCAATTTTCTGGATTTTTGAAAATTTCACTTTTTTATGAAAATATCCACTAAATGAGGGAATAATATGTGTGAGGGTACCCCAGGAGAGTTCCAAATGTGTGTGGGTAGAATATATATCCCACGGGGGTAAAATTGAAAAAAGTTGAACAAATTTTTTTTTGGACTTAGTCATTTTTCCGGCGTTTATCAGACTTTCAGATAGGGGAAATGTCAGTGAGCGTTCCGATTTCAGTTCCAGAGCGATTCGCCCATTGAGTCCTTGATATTTAGTCATTTTCAGCCAATTTTCTGGATTTTTGAAAATTTCACTTTTTTGTGAAAATATCCACTAAATGAGGGAATAATATGTGTGAGGGTACCCCAGGAGAGTTCCAAATGTGTGTGGGTAGAATATATATCCCACGGGGGTAAAATTGAAAAAAGTTGAAAAAAAATTTTTTTTGGACTTAGTCATTTTTCTGGCGTTTATCAGACTTTCAGAAAGGGGAAATGTCAGTGAGCGTTCCGATTTCAGTTCTAGAGCAATTCGCCCAATGAGTCCTTGATATTTAGTCGTTTTCAGCCAATTTTCTGGATTTTTGAAAATTTCACTTTTTTGTGAAAATATCCACTAAATGAGGGAATAATATGTGTGAGGCTACCCCAGGAGAGTTCCAAATGTGTGTGGGTAGAATATATATCCCACGGGGTAAAATTGAAAAAAGTTGAAAAAAAATTTTTTTTGGACTTAGTCTTTTTTCCGGCGTTTATCAGACTTTCAGATAGGGGAAATGTCAGTGAGCGTTCCGATTTCAGTTCCAGAGCAATTCGCCCAATGAGTCCTTGATATTTAGTCGTTTTCAGCCAATTTTCTGGATTTTTGAAAATTTCACTTTTTTGTGAAAATATCCACTAAATGAGGGAATAATATGTGTGAGGGTACCCCAGGAGAGTTCCAAATGTGTGTGGGTAGAATATATATCCCACGGGGATAAAATTGAAAAAAGTTGAACAAATTTTTTTTTGGACTTAGTCATTTTTCCGGCGTTTATCAGACTTTCAGATAGGGGAAATGTCAGTGAGCGTTCCGATTACAGTTCCAGAGCGATTCGCCCAATGAGTCCTTGATATTTAGTCATTTTCAGCCAATTTTCTGGATTTTTGAAAATTTCACTTTTTTATGAAAATATCCACTAAATGAGGGAATAATATGTGTGAGGGTACCCCAGGAGAGTTCCAAATGTGTGTGGGTAGAATATATATCCCACGGGGGTAAAATTGAAAAAAGTTGAACAAATTTTTTTTTGGACTTAGTCATTTTTCCGGCGTTTATCAGACTTTCAGATAGGGGAAATGTCAGTGAGCATTCCGATTTCAGTTCCAGAACGATTCGCCCAATGAGTCCTTGATATTTAGTCATTTTCAGCCAATTTTCTGGATTTTTGAAAATTTCACTTTTTTGTGAAAATATCCACTAAATGAGGGAATAATATGTGTGAGGGTACCCCAGGAGAGTTCCAAATGTGTGTGGGTAGAATATATATCCCACGGGGTAAAATTGAAAAAAGTTGAAAAAAAATTTTTTTTGGACTTAGTCTTTTTTCCGGCGTTTATCAGACTTTCAGATAGGGGAAATGTCAGTGAGCGTTCCGATTTCAGTTCAAGAGCGATTCGCGAAATGAGTCCTTGATATTTAGTCGTTTTCAGCCAATCTTCAGGATTTTTTAAAATTTCACTTTTTTGTGAAAATATCCACTAAATGAGGGAATAATATGTGTGAGGGTACCCCGGGAGAGTTCCAAATGTGTGTGGGTAGAATATATATCCCACGGGGATAAAATTGAAAAAAGTTGAACAAATTTTTTTTGGGACTTAGTCATTTTTCCGGCGTTTATCAGACTTTCAGATAGGGGAAATGTCAGTGAGCGTTCCGATTACAGTTCCAGAGCGATTCGCCCAATGAGTCCTTGATATTTAGTCATTTTCAGCCAATTTTCTGGATTTTTGAAAATTTCACTTTTTTATGAAAATATCCACTAAATGAGGGAATAATATGTGTGAGGGTACCCCAGGAGAGTTCCAAATGTGTGTGGGTAGAATATATATCCCACGGGGTAAAATTGAAAAAAGTTGAAAAAAAAATTTTTTTCCGTCATTTTTCCGGCGTTTATCAGACTTTCAGATAGGGGAAATGTCAGTGAGCGTTCCGATTTCAGTTCCAGAGCAATTCGCCCAATGAGTCCTTGATATTTAGTCGTTTTCAGCCAATTTTCTGGATTTTTGAAAATTTCACTTTTTTGTGAAAATATCCACTAAATGAGGGAATAATATGTGTGAGGGTACCCCAGGAGAGTTCCAAATGTGTGTGGGTAGAATATATATCCCACGGGGATAAAATTGAAAAAAGTTGAACAAATTTTTTTTTGGACTTAGTCATTTTTCCGGCGTTTATCAGACTTTCAGATAGGGGAAATGTCAGTGAGCGTTCCGATTACAGTTCCAGAGCGATTCGCCCAATGAGTCCTTGATATTTAGTCATTTTCAGCCAATTTTCTGGATTTTTGAAAATTTCACTTTTTTATGAAAATATCCACTAAATGAGGGAATAATATGTGTGAGGGTACCCCAGGAGAGTTCCAAATGTGTGTGGGTAGAATATATATCCCACGGGGTAAAATTGAAAAAAGTTGAAAAAAAAATTTTTTTGGACTTAGTCATTTTTCCGGCGTTTATCAGACTTTCAGATAGGGAAAATGTCAGTGAGCGTTCCAATTTCAGTTCCAGAGCGATTCGCCCAATGAGTCCTTGATATTTAGTCGTTTTCAGCCAATTTTCTGGATTTTTGAAAATTTCACTTTTTTGTGAAAATATCCACTAAATGAGGGAATAATATGTGTGAGGGTACCCCAGGAGAGTTCCAAATGTGTGTGGGTAGAATATATATCCCACGGGGGTAAAATTGAAAAAAGTTGAAAAAAAATTTTTTTTGGACTTAGTCATTTTTCTGGCGTTTATCAGACTTTCAGAAAGGGGAAATGTCAGTGAGCGTTCCGATTTCAGTTCTAGAGCAATTCGCCCAATGAGTCCTTGATATTTAGTCGTTTTCAGCCAATTTTCTGGATTTTTGAAAATTTCACTTTTTTGTGAAAATATCCACTAAATGAGGGAATAATATGTGTGAGGGTACCCCAGGAGATTTCCAAATGTGTGTGGGTAGAATATATATCCCACGGGGGTAAAATTGAAAAAAGTTGAACAAATTTTTTTTTGGACTTAGTCATTTTTCCGGCGTTTATCAGACTTTCAGATAGGGGAAATGTCAGTGACCGTTCCAATTTCAGTTCCAGAGCAATTCGCCCAATGAGTCCTTGATATTTAGTCGTTTTCAGCCAATTTTCTGGATTTTTGAAAATTTAACTTTTTTGTGAAAATATCCACTAAATGAGGGAATAATATGTGTGAGGCTACCCCAGGAGAGTTCCAAATGTGTGTGGGTAGAATATATATCCCACGGGGTAAAATTGAAAAAAGTTGAAAAAAAATTTTTTTTGGACTTAGTCTTTTTTCCGGCGTTTATCAGACTTTCAGATAGGGGAAATGTCAGTGAGCGTTCCGATTTCAGTTCAAGAGCGATTCGCCCAATGAGTCCTTGATATTTAGTCATTTTCAGCCAATTTTCTGGATTTTTGAAAATTTCACTTTTTTATGAAAATATCCACTAAATGAGGGAATAATATGTGTGAGGGTACCCCAGGAGAGTTCCAAATGTGTGTGGGTAGAATATATATCCCACGGGGTAAAATTGAAAAAAGTTGAAAAAAATTTTTTTTTCCGTCATTTTTCCGGCGTTTATCAGACTTTTAGATAGGGGAAATGTCAGTGAGCGTTCCGATTTCAGTTCCAGAGCAATTCGCCCAATGAGTCCTTGATATTTAGTCGTTTTCAGCCAATTTTCTGGATTTTTGAAAATTTCACTTTTTTGTGAAAATATCCACTAAATGAGGGAATAATATGTGTGAGGGTACCCCAGGAGAGTTCCAAATGTGTGTGGGTAGAATATATATCCCACGGGGATAAAATTGAAAAAAGTTGAACAAATTTTTTTTTGGACTTAGTCATTTTTCCGGCGTTTATCAGACTTTCAGATAGGGGAAATGTCAGTGAGCGTTCCGATTTCAGTTCCAGAGCGATTCGCCCAATGAGTCCTTGATATTTAGTCGTTTTCAGCCAATTTTCTGGATTTTTGAAAATTTCACTTTTTTGTGAAAATATCCACTAAATGAGGGAATAATATGTGTGAGGGTACCCCAGGAGATTTCCAAATGTGTGTGGGTAGAATATATATCCCACGGGGGTAAAATTGAAAAAAGTTGAACAAATTTTTTTTTGGACTTAGTCATTTTTCCGGCGTTTATCAGACTTTCAGATAGGGGAAATGTCAGTGAGCATTCCGATTTCAGTTCCAGAACGATTCGCCCAATGAGTCCTTGATATTTAGTCATTTTCAGCCAATTTTCTGGATTTTTGAAAATTTGACTTTTTTGTGAAAATATCCACTAAATGAGGGAATAATATGTGTGAGGGTACCCCAGGAGAGTTCCAAATGTGTGTGGGTAGAATATATATCCCACGGGGTAAAATTGAAAAAAGTTGAAAAAAAATTTTTTTTGGACTTAGTCTTTTTTCCGGCGTTTATCAGACTTTCAGATAGGGGAAATGTCAGTGAGCGTTCCGATTTCAGTTCAAGAGCGATTCGCGAAATGAGTCCTTGATATTTAGTCGTTTTCAGCCAATCTTCAGGATTTTTTAAAATTTCACTTTTTTGTGAAAATATCCACTAAATGAGGGAATAATATGTGTGAGGGTACCCCAGGAGAGTTCCAAATGTGTGTGGGTAGAATATATATCCCACGGGGATAAAATTGAAAAAAGTTGAACAAATTTTTTTTTGGACTTAGTCATTTTTCCGGCGTTTATCAGACTTTCAGATAGGGGAAATGTCAGTGAGCGTTCCGATTACAGTTCCAGAGCGATTCGCCCAATGAGTCCTTGATATTTAGTCATTTTCACCAATTTTCTGGATTTTTGAAAATTTCACTTTTTTATGAAAATATCCACTAAATGAGGGAATAATATGTGTGAGGGTACCCCAGGAGAGTTCCAAATGTGTGTGGGTAGAATATATATCCCACGGGGGTAAAATTGAAAAAAGTTGAACAAATTTTTTTTTGGACTTAGTCATTTTTCCAGCGTTTATCAGACTTTCAGATAGGGGAAATGTCAGTGACCGTTCCGATTTCAGTTCCAGAGCAATTCGCCCAATGAGTCCTTGATATTTAGTCGTTTTCAGCCAATTTTCTGGATTTTTGAAAATTTCACTTTTTTGTGAAAATATCCACTAAATGAGGGAATAATATGTGTGAGGGTACCCCAGGAGAGTTCCAAATGTGTGTGGGTAGAATATATATCCCACGGGGGTAAAATTGAAAAAAGTTGAACAAATTTTTTTTTGGACTTAGTCATTTTTCCGGCGTTTATCAGACTTTCAGATAGGGGAAATGTCAGTGAGCATTCCGATTTCAGTTCCAGAACGATTCACCCAATGAGTCCTTGATATTTAGTCATTTTCAGCCAATTTTCTGGATTTTTCAAAATTTCACTTTTTTGTGAAAATATCCACTAAATGAGGGAATAATATGTGTGAGGGTTCCCCAGGAGAGTTCCAAATGTGTGTGGGTAGAATATATATCCCACGGGGGTAAAATTGAAAAAAGTTGAAAAAAAATTTTTTTGGGGACTTAGTCATTTTTCCGCCGTTTATCAGACTTTCAGATAGGGGAAATGTGAGTGAGCATTCCGATTTCAGTTCCAGAGCGATTCGCCCAATGAGTCCTTGATATTTAGTCGTTTTCAGCCAATTTTCTGGATTTTTGAAAATTTCACTTTTTTGTGAAAATATCCACTAAATGAGGGAATAATATGTGTGAGGGTACCCCGGGAGAGTTCCAAATGTATGTGGGTAGAATATATATCCCACGGGGATAAAATTGAAAAAGTTGAACAAATTTTTTTTTGGACTTAGTCATTTTTCCGGCGTTTATCAGACTTTCAGATAGGGGAAATGTCAGTGAGCATTCCGATTACAGTTCCAGAGCGATTCGCCCAATGAGTCCTTGATATTTAGTCATTTTCAGCCAATTTTCTGGATTTTTGAAAATTTCACTTTTTTATGAAAATATCCACTAAATGAGGGAATAATATGTGTGAGGGTACCCCAGGAGAGTTCCAAATGTGTGTGGGTAGAATATATATCCCACGGGGTAAAATTGAAAAAAGTTGAAAAAAATTTTTTTTTCCGTCATTTTTCCGGCGTTTATCAGACTTTCAGATAGGGGAAATGTCAGTGAGCGTTCCGATTTCAGTTCCAGAGCAATTCGCGCAATGAGTCCTTGATATTTAGTCGTTTTCAGCCAATTTTCTGGATTTTTGAAAATTTCACTTTTTTGTGAAAATATCCACTAAATGAGGGAATAATATGTGTGAGGGTACCCCAGGAGAGTTCCAAATGTGTGTGGGTAGAATATATATCCCACGGGGATAAAATTGAAAAAAGTTGAACAAATTTTTTTTTGGACTTAGTCATTTTTCCGGCGTTTATCAGACTTTCAGATAGGGGAAATGTCAGTGAGCGTTCCGATTACAGTTCCAGAGCGATTCGCCCAATGAGTCCTTGATATTTAGTCATTTTCAGCCAATTTTCTGGATTTTTGAAAATTTCACTTTTTTATGAAAATATCCACTAAATGAGGGAATAATATGTGTGAGGGTACCCCAGGAGAGTTCCAAATGTGTGTGGGTAGAATATATATCCCACGGGGTAAAATTGAAAAAAGTTGAAAAAAAAATTTTTTTGGACTTAGTCATTTTTCCGGCGTTTATCAGACTTTCAGATAGGGGAAATGTCAGTGAGCGTTCCGATTTCAGTTCCAGAGCGATTCGCCCATTGAGTCCTTGATATTTAGTCATTTTCAGCCAATTTTCTGGATTTTTGAAAATTTCACTTTTTTGTGAAAATATCCACTAAATGAGGGAATAATATGTGTGAGGGTACCCCAGGAGAGTTCCAAATGTGTGTGGGTAGAATATATATCCCACGGGGGTAAAATTGAAAAAAGTTTAAAAAAATTTTTTTTTGGACTTAGTCATTTTTCCGGCGTTTATCAGACTTTCAGATAGGGAAAATGTCAGTGAGCATTCCAATTTCAGTTCGAGAGCGATTCGCCCAATGAGTCCTTGATATTTAGTCGTTTTCAGCCAATTTTCTGGATTTTTGAAAATTTCACTTTTTTGTGAAAATATCCACTAAATGAGGGAATAATATGTGTGAGGGTACCCCAGGAGATTTCCAAATGTGTGTGGGTAGAATACATATCCCACGGGGGTAAAATTGAAAAAAGTTTAAAAAAAATTTTTTTTGGACTTAGTCATTTTTCCGGCGTTTATCAGACTTTCAGATAGGGAAAATGTCAGTGAGCGTTCCAATTTCAGTTCCAGAGCGATTCGCCCAATGAGTCCTTGATATTTAGTCGTTTTCAGCCAATTTTCTGGATTTTTGAAAATTTCACTTTTTTGTGAAAATATCCACTAAATGAGGGAATAATATGTGTGAGGGTACCCCAGGAGAGTTCCAAATGTGTGTGGGTAGAATATATATCCCACGGGGGTAAAATTGAAAAAAGTTGAAAAAAAATTTTTTTTGGACTTAGTAATTTTTCTGGCGTTTATCAGACTTTCAGAAAGGGGAAATGTCAGTGAGCATTCCGATTTCAGTTCCAGAACGATTCGCCCAATGAGTCCTTGATATTTAGTCATTTTCAGCCAATTTTCTGGATTTTTGAAAATTTGACTTTTTTGTGAAAATATCCACTAAATGAGGGAATAATATGTGTGAGGGTACCCCAGGAGAGTTCCAAATGTGTGTGGGTAGAATATATATCCCACGGGGTAAAATTGAAAAAAGTTGAAAAAAAATTTTTTTTGGACTTAGTCTTTTTTCCGGCGTTTATCAGACTTTCAGATAGGGGAAATGTCAGTGAGCGTTCCGATTTCAGTTCAAGAGCGATTCGCCCAATGAGTCCTTGATATTTAGTCATTTTCAGCCAATTTTCTGGATTTTTGAAAATTTCACTTTTTTATGAAAATATCCACTAAATGAGGGAATAATATGTGTGAGGGTACCCCAGGAGAGTTCCAAATGTGTGTGGGTAGAATATATATCCCACGGGGTAAAATTGAAAAAAGTTGAAAAAAATTTTTTTTTCCGTCATTTTTCCGGCGTTTATCAGACTTTTAGATAGGGGAAATGTCAGTGAGCGTTCCGATTTCAGTTCCAGAGCAATTCGCCCAATGAGTCCTTGATATTTAGTCGTTTTCAGCCAATTTTCTGGATTTTTGAAAATTTCACTTTTTTGTGAAAATATCCACTAAATGAGGGAATAATATGTGTGAGGGTACCCCAGGAGAGTTCCAAATGTGTGTGGGTAGAATATATATCCCACGGGGATAAAATTGAAAAAAGTTGAACAAATTTTTTTTTGGACTTAGTCATTTTTCCGGCGTTTATCAGACTTTCAGATAGGGGAAATGTCAGTGAGCGTTCCGATTTCAGTTCCAGAGCGATTCGCCCAATGAGTCCTTGATATTTAGTCGTTTTCAGCCAATTTTCTGGATTTTTGAAAATTTCACTTTTTTGTGAAAATATCCACTAAATGAGGGAATAATATGTGTGAGGGTACCCCAGGAGAGTTCCAAATGTGTGTGGGTAGAATATATATCCCACGGGGGTAAAATTGAAAAAAGTTGAAAAAAAATTTTTTTTGGACTTAGTCATTTTTCTGGCGTTTATCAGACTTTCAGAAAGGGGAAATGTCAGTGAGCGTTCCGATTTCAGTTCTAGAGCAATTCGCCCAATGAGTCCTTGATATTTAGTCGTTTTCAGCCAATTTTCTGGATTTTTGAAAATTTCACTTTTTTGTGAAAATATCCACTAAATGAGGGAATAATATGTGTGAGGGTACCCCAGGAGATTTCCAAATGTGTGTGGGTAGAATATATATCCCACGGGGGTAAAATTGAAAAAAGTTGAACAAATTTTTTTTTGGACTTAGTCATTTTTCCGGCGTTTATCAGACTTTCAGATAGGGGAAATGTCAGTGAGCATTCCGATTTCAGTTCCAGAACGATTCGCCCAATGAGTCCTTGATATTTAGTCATTTTCAGCCAATTTTCTGGATTTTTGAAAATTTGACTTTTTTGTGAAAATATCCACTAAATGAGGGAATAATATGTGTGAGGGTACCCCAGGAGAGTTCCAAATGTGTGTGGGTAGAATATATATCCCACGGGGTAAAATTGAAAAAAGTTGAAAAAAAATTTTTTTTGGACTTAGTCTTTTTTCCGGCGTTTATCAGACTTTCAGATAGGGGAAATGTCAGTGAGCGTTCCGATTTCAGTTCAAGAGCGATTCGCGAAATGAGTCCTTGATATTTAGTCGTTTTCAGCCAATCTTCAGGATTTTTTAAAATTTCACTTTTTTGTGAAAATATCCACTAAATGAGGGAATAATATGTGTGAGGGTACCCCAGGAGAGTTCCAAATGTGTGTGGGTAGAATATATATCCCACGGGGATAAAATTGAAAAAAGTTGAACAAATTTTTTTTTGGACTTAGTCATTTTTCCGGCGTTTATCAGACTTTCAGATAGGGGAAATGTCAGTGAGCGTTCCGATTACAGTTCCAGAGCGATTCGCCCAATGAGTCCTTGATATTTAGTCATTTTCACCAATTTTCTGGATTTTTGAAAATTTCACTTTTTTATGAAAATATCCACTAAATGAGGGAATAATATGTGTGAGGGTACCCCAGGAGAGTTCCAAATGTGTGTGGGTAGAATATATATCCCACGGGGGTAAAATTGAAAAAAGTTGAACAAATTTTTTTTTGGACTTAGTCATTTTTCCAGCGTTTATCAGACTTTCAGATAGGGGAAATGTCAGTGACCGTTCCGATTTCAGTTCCAGAGCAATTCGCCCAATGAGTCCTTGATATTTAGTCGTTTTCAGCCAATTTTCTGGATTTTTGAAAATTTCACTTTTTTGTGAAAATATCCACTAAATGAGGGAATAATATGTGTGAGGGTACCCCAGGAGAGTTCCAAATGTGTGTGGGTAGAATATATATCCCACGGGGGTAAAATTGAAAAAAGTTGAACAAATTTTTTTTTGGACTTAGTCATTTTTCCGGCGTTTATCAGACTTTCAGATAGGGGAAATGTCAGTGAGCATTCCGATTTCAGTTCCAGAACGATTCACCCAATGAGTCCTTGATATTTAGTCATTTTCAGCCAATTTTCTGGATTTTTCAAAATTTCACTTTTTTGTGAAAATATCCACTAAATGAGGGAATAATATGTGTGAGGGTTCCCCAGGAGAGTTCCAAATGTGTGTGGGTAGAATATATATCCCACGGGGGTAAAATTGAAAAAAGTTGAAAAAAAATTTTTTTGGGGACTTAGTCATTTTTCCGCCGTTTATCAGACTTTCAGATAGGGGAAATGTGAGTGAGCATTCCGATTTCAGTTCCAGAGCGATTCGCCCAATGAGTCCTTGATATTTAGTCGTTTTCAGCCAATTTTCTGGATTTTTGAAAATTTCACTTTTTTGTGAAAATATCCACTAAATGAGGGAATAATATGTGTGAGGGTACCCCGGGAGAGTTCCAAATGTATGTGGGTAGAATATATATCCCACGGGGATAAAATTGAAAAAGTTGAACAAATTTTTTTTTGGACTTAGTCATTTTTCCGGCGTTTATCAGACTTTCAGATAGGGGAAATGTCAGTGAGCATTCCGATTACAGTTCCAGAGCGATTCGCCCAATGAGTCCTTGATATTTAGTCATTTTCAGCCAATTTTCTGGATTTTTGAAAATTTCACTTTTTTATGAAAATATCCACTAAATGAGGGAATAATATGTGTGAGGGTACCCCAGGAGAGTTCCAAATGTGTGTGGGTAGAATATATATCCCACGGGGTAAAATTGAAAAAAGTTGAAAAAAATTTTTTTTTCCGTCATTTTTCCGGCGTTTATCAGACTTTCAGATAGGGGAAATGTCAGTGAGCGTTCCGATTTCAGTTCCAGAGCAATTCGCGCAATGAGTCCTTGATATTTAGTCGTTTTCAGCCAATTTTCTGGATTTTTGAAAATTTCACTTTTTTGTGAAAATATCCACTAAATGAGGGAATAATATGTGTGAGGGTACCCCAGGAGAGTTCCAAATGTGTGTGGGTAGAATATATATCCCACGGGGATAAAATTGAAAAAAGTTGAACAAATTTTTTTTTGGACTTAGTCATTTTTCCGGCGTTTATCAGACTTTCAGATAGGGGAAATGTCAGTGAGCGTTCCGATTACAGTTCCAGAGCGATTCGCCCAATGAGTCCTTGATATTTAGTCATTTTCAGCCAATTTTCTGGATTTTTGAAAATTTCACTTTTTTATGAAAATATCCACTAAATGAGGGAATAATATGTGTGAGGGTACCCCAGGAGAGTTCCAAATGTGTGTGGGTAGAATATATATCCCACGGGGTAAAATTGAAAAAAGTTGAAAAAAAAATTTTTTTGGACTTAGTCATTTTTCCGGCGTTTATCAGACTTTCAGATAGGGGAAATGTCAGTGAGCGTTCCGATTTCAGTTCCAGAGCGATTCGCCCATTGAGTCCTTGATATTTAGTCATTTTCAGCCAATTTTCTGGATTTTTGAAAATTTCACTTTTTTGTGAAAATATCCACTAAATGAGGGAATAATATGTGTGAGGGTACCCCAGGAGAGTTCCAAATGTGTGTGGGTAGAATATATATCCCACGGGGGTAAAATTGAAAAAAGTTTAAAAAAATTTTTTTTTGGACTTAGTCATTTTTCCGGCGTTTATCAGACTTTCAGATAGGGAAAATGTCAGTGAGCATTCCAATTTCAGTTCGAGAGCGATTCGCCCAATGAGTCCTTGATATTTAGTCGTTTTCAGCCAATTTTCTGGATTTTTGAAAATTTCACTTTTTTGTGAAAATATCCACTAAATGAGGGAATAATATGTGTGAGGGTACCCCAGGAGATTTCCAAATGTGTGTGGGTAGAATACATATCCCACGGGGGTAAAATTGAAAAAAGTTTAAAAAAAATTTTTTTTGGACTTAGTCATTTTTCCGGCGTTTATCAGACTTTCAGATAGGGAAAATGTCAGTGAGCGTTCCAATTTCAGTTCCAGAGCGATTCGCCCAATGAGTCCTTGATATTTAGTCGTTTTCAGCCAATTTTCTGGATTTTTGAAAATTTCACTTTTTTGTGAAAATATCCACTAAATGAGGGAATAATATGTGTGAGGGTACCCCAGGAGAGTTCCAAATGTGTGTGGGTAGAATATATATCCCACGGGGGTAAAATTGAAAAAAGTTGAAAAAAAATTTTTTTTGGACTTAGTCATTTTTCTGGCGTTTATCAGACTTTCAGAAAGGGGAAATGTCAGTGAGCGTTCCGATTTCAGTTCTAGAGCAATTCGCCCAATGAGTCCTTGATATTTAGTCGTTTTCAGCCAATTTTCTGGATTTTTGAAAATTTCACTTTTTTGTGAAAATATCCACTAAATGAGGGAATAATATGTGTGAGGGTACCCCAGGAGATTTCCAAATGTGTGTGGGTAGAATATATATCCCACGGGGGTAAAATTGAAAAAAGTTGAACAAATTTTTTTTTGGACTTAGTCATTTTTCCGGCGTTTATCAGACTTTCAGATAGGGGAAATGTCAGTGAGCATTCCGATTTCAGTTCCAGAACGATTCGCCCAATGAGTCCTTGATATTTAGTCATTTTCAGCCAATTTTCTGGATTTTTGAAAATTTGACTTTTTTGTGAAAATATCCACTAAATGAGGGAATAATATGTGTGAGGGTACCCCAGGAGAGTTCCAAATGTGTGTGGGTAGAATATATATCCCACGGGGTAAAATTGAAAAAAGTTGAAAAAAAATTTTTTTTGGACTTAGTCTTTTTTCCGGCGTTTATCAGACTTTCAGATAGGGGAAATGTCAGTGAGCGTTCCGATTTCAGTTCAAGAGCGATTCGCGAAATGAGTCCTTGATATTTAGTCGTTTTCAGCCAATCTTCAGGATTTTTTAAAATTTCACTTTTTTGTGAAAATATCCACTAAATGAGGGAATAATATGTGTGAGGGTACCCCAGGAGAGTTCCAAATGTGTGTGGGTAGAATATATATCCCACGGGGATAAAATTGAAAAAAGTTGAACAAATTTTTTTTTGGACTTAGTCATTTTTCCGGCGTTTATCAGACTTTCAGATAGGGGAAATGTCAGTGAGCGTTCCGATTACAGTTCCAGAGCGATTCGCCCAATGAGTCCTTGATATTTAGTCATTTTCACCAATTTTCTGGATTTTTGAAAATTTCACTTTTTTATGAAAATATCCACTAAATGAGGGAATAATATGTGTGAGGGTACCCCAGGAGAGTTCCAAATGTGTGTGGGTAGAATATATATCCCACGGGGGTAAAATTGAAAAAAGTTGAACAAATTTTTTTTTGGACTTAGTCATTTTTCCAGCGTTTATCAGACTTTCAGATAGGGGAAATGTCAGTGACCGTTCCGATTTCAGTTCCAGAGCAATTCGCCCAATGAGTCCTTGATATTTAGTCGTTTTCAGCCAATTTTCTGGATTTTTGAAAATTTCACTTTTTTGTGAAAATATCCACTAAATGAGGGAATAATATGTGTGAGGGTACCCCAGGAGAGTTCCAAATGTGTGTGGGTAGAATATATATCCCACGGGGGTAAAATTGAAAAAAGTTGAACAAATTTTTTTTTGGACTTAGTCATTTTTCCGGCGTTTATCAGACTTTCAGATAGGGGAAATGTCAGTGAGCATTCCGATTTCAGTTCCAGAACGATTCACCCAATGAGTCCTTGATATTTAGTCATTTTCAGCCAATTTTCTGGATTTTTCAAAATTTCACTTTTTTGTGAAAATATCCACTAAATGAGGGAATAATATGTGTGAGGGTTCCCCAGGAGAGTTCCAAATGTGTGTGGGTAGAATATATATCCCACGGGGGTAAAATTGAAAAAAGTTGAAAAAAAATTTTTTTGGGGACTTAGTCATTTTTCCGCCGTTTATCAGACTTTCAGATAGGGGAAATGTGAGTGAGCATTCCGATTTCAGTTCCAGAGCGATTCGCCCAATGAGTCCTTGATATTTAGTCGTTTTCAGCCAATTTTCTGGATTTTTGAAAATTTCACTTTTTTGTGAAAATATCCACTAAATGAGGGAATAATATGTGTGAGGGTACCCCGGGAGAGTTCCAAATGTATGTGGGTAGAATATATATCCCACGGGGATAAAATTGAAAAAGTTGAACAAATTTTTTTTTGGACTTAGTCATTTTTCCGGCGTTTATCAGACTTTCAGATAGGGGAAATGTCAGTGAGCATTCCGATTACAGTTCCAGAGCGATTCGCCCAATGAGTCCTTGATATTTAGTCATTTTCAGCCAATTTTCTGGATTTTTGAAAATTTCACTTTTTTATGAAAATATCCACTAAATGAGGGAATAATATGTGTGAGGGTACCCCAGGAGAGTTCCAAATGTGTGTGGGTAGAATATATATCCCACGGGGTAAAATTGAAAAAAGTTGAAAAAAATTTTTTTTTCCGTCATTTTTCCGGCGTTTATCAGACTTTCAGATAGGGGAAATGTCAGTGAGCGTTCCGATTTCAGTTCCAGAGCAATTCGCGCAATGAGTCCTTGATATTTAGTCGTTTTCAGCCAATTTTCTGGATTTTTGAAAATTTCACTTTTTTGTGAAAATATCCACTAAATGAGGGAATAATATGTGTGAGGGTACCCCAGGAGAGTTCCAAATGTGTGTGGGTAGAATATATATCCCACGGGGATAAAATTGAAAAAAGTTGAACAAATTTTTTTTTGGACTTAGTCATTTTTCCGGCGTTTATCAGACTTTCAGATAGGGGAAATGTCAGTGAGCGTTCCGATTACAGTTCCAGAGCGATTCGCCCAATGAGTCCTTGATATTTAGTCATTTTCAGCCAATTTTCTGGATTTTTGAAAATTTCACTTTTTTATGAAAATATCCACTAAATGAGGGAATAATATGTGTGAGGGTACCCCAGGAGAGTTCCAAATGTGTGTGGGTAGAATATATATCCCACGGGGTAAAATTGAAAAAAGTTGAAAAAAAAATTTTTTTGGACTTAGTCATTTTTCCGGCGTTTATCAGACTTTCAGATAGGGGAAATGTCAGTGAGCGTTCCGATTTCAGTTCCAGAGCGATTCGCCCATTGAGTCCTTGATATTTAGTCATTTTCAGCCAATTTTCTGGATTTTTGAAAATTTCACTTTTTTGTGAAAATATCCACTAAATGAGGGAATAATATGTGTGAGGGTACCCCAGGAGAGTTCCAAATGTGTGTGGGTAGAATATATATCCCACGGGGGTAAAATTGAAAAAAGTTTAAAAAAATTTTTTTTTGGACTTAGTCATTTTTCCGGCGTTTATCAGACTTTCAGATAGGGAAAATGTCAGTGAGCATTCCAATTTCAGTTCGAGAGCGATTCGCCCAATGAGTCCTTGATATTTAGTCGTTTTCAGCCAATTTTCTGGATTTTTGAAAATTTCACTTTTTTGTGAAAATATCCACTAAATGAGGGAATAATATGTGTGAGGGTACCCCAGGAGATTTCCAAATGTGTGTGGGTAGAATACATATCCCACGGGGGTAAAATTGAAAAAAGTTTAAAAAAAATTTTTTTTGGACTTAGTCATTTTTCCGGCGTTTATCAGACTTTCAGATAGGGAAAATGTCAGTGAGCGTTCCAATTTCAGTTCCAGAGCGATTCGCCCAATGAGTCCTTGATATTTAGTCGTTTTCAGCCAATTTTCTGGATTTTTGAAAATTTCACTTTTTTGTGAAAATATCCACTAAATGAGGGAATAATATGTGTGAGGGTACCCCAGGAGAGTTCCAAATGTGTGTGGGTAGAATATATATCCCACGGGGGTAAAATTGAAAAAAGTTGAAAAAAAATTTTTTTTGGACTTAGTAATTTTTCTGGCGTTTATCAGACTTTCAGAAAGGGGAAATGTCAGTGAGCGTTCCGATTTCAGTTCTAGAGCAATTCGCCCAATGAGTCCTTGATATTTAGTCATTTTCAGCCAATTTTCTGGATTTTTGAAAATTTCACTTTTTTATGAAAATATCCACTAAATGAGGGAATAATATGTGTGAGGGTACCCCAGGAGATTTCCAAATGTGTGTGGGTAGAATATATATCCCACGGGGTAAAATTGAAAAAAGTTGAAAAAAATTTTTTTTTCCGTCATTTTTCCGGCGTTTATCAGACTTTTAGATAGGGGAAATGTCAGTGAGCGTTCCGATTTCAGTTCCAGAGCAATTCGCCCAATGAGTCCTTGATATTTAGTCGTTTTCAGCCAATTTTCTGGATTTTTGAAAATTTCACTTTTTTGTGAAAATATCCACTAAATGAGGGAATAATATGTGTGAGGGTACCCCAGGAGAGTTCCAAATGTGTGTGGGTAGAATATATATCCCACGGGGATAAAATTGAAAAAAGTTGAACAAATTTTTTTTTGGACTTAGTCATTTTTCCGGCGTTTATCAGACTTTCAGATAGGGGAAATGTCAGTGAGCGTTCCGATTTCAGTTCCAGAGCGATTCGCCCAATGAGTCCTTGATATTTAGTCGTTTTCAGCCAATTTTCTGGATTTTTGAAAATTTCACTTTTTTGTGAAAATATCCACTAAATGAGGGAATAATATGTGTGAGGGTACCCCAGGAGAGTTCCAAATGTGTGTGGGTAGAATATATATCCCACGGGGGTAAAATTGAAAAAAGTTGAAAAAAAATTTTTTTTGGACTTAGTCATTTTTCTGGCGTTTATCAGACTTTCAGAAAGGGGAAATGTCAGTGAGCGTTCCGATTTCAGTTCTAGAGCAATTCGCCCAATGAGTCCTTGATATTTAGTCGTTTTCAGCCAATTTTCTGGATTTTTGAAAATTTCACTTTTTTGTGAAAATATCCACTAAATGAGGGAATAATATGTGTGAGGGTACCCCAGGAGAGTTCCAAATGTGTGTGGGTAGAATATATATCCCACGGGGATAAAATTGAAAAAAGTTGAACAAATTTTTTTTTGGACTTAGTCATTTTTCCGGCGTTTATCAGACTTTCAGATAGGGGAAATGTCAGTGAGCGTTCCGATTACAGTTCCAGAGCGATTCGCCCAATGAGTCCTTGATATTTAGTCATTTTCACCTATTTTCTGGATTTTTGAAAATTTCACTTTTTTATGAAAATATCCACTAAATGAGGGAATAATATGTGTGAGGGTACCCCAGGAGAGTTCCAAATGTGTGTGGGTAGAATATATATCCCACGGGGGTAAAATTGAAAAAAGTTGAACAAATTTTTTTTTGGACTTAGTCATTTTTCCAGCGTTTATCAGACTTTCAGATAGGGGAAATGTCAGTGACCGTTCCGATTTCAGTTCCAGAGCAATTCGCCCAATGAGTCCTTGATATTTAGTCGTTTTCAGCCAATTTTCTGGATTTTTGAAAATTTCACTTTTTTGTGAAAATATCCACTAAATGAGGGAATAATATGTGTGAGGGTACCCCAGGAGAGTTCCAAATGTGTGTGGGTAGAATATATATCCCACGGGGGTAAAATTGAAAAAAGTTGAACAAATTTTTTTTTGGACTTAGTCATTTTTCCGGCGTTTATCAGACTTTCAGATAGGGGAAATGTCAGTGAGCATTCCGATTTCAGTTCCAGAACGATTCACCCAATGAGTCCTTGATATTTAGTCATTTTCAGCCAATTTTCTGGATTTTTCAAAATTTCACTTTTTTGTGAAAATATCCACTAAATGAGGGAATAATATGTGTGAGGGTTCCCCAGGAGAGTTCCAAATGTGTGTGGGTAGAATATATATCCCACGGGGGTAAAATTGAAAAAAGTTGAAAAAAAATTTTTTTGGGGACTTAGTCATTTTTCCGCCGTTTATCAGACTTTCAGATAGGGGAAATGTGAGTGAGCATTCCGATTTCAGTTCCAGAGCGATTCGCCCAATGAGTCCTTGATATTTAGTCGTTTTCAGCCAATTTTCTGGATTTTTGAAAATTTCACTTTTTTGTGAAAATATCCACTAAATGAGGGAATAATATGTGTGAGGGTACCCCGGGAGAGTTCCAAATGTATGTGGGTAGAATATATATCCCACGGGGATAAAATTGAAAAAGTTGAACAAATTTTTTTTTGGACTTAGTCATTTTTCCGGCGTTTATCAGACTTTCAGATAGGGGAAATGTCAGTGAGCATTCCGATTACAGTTCCAGAGCGATTCGCCCAATGAGTCCTTGATATTTAGTCATTTTCAGCCAATTTTCTGGATTTTTGAAAATTTCACTTTTTTATGAAAATATCCACTAAATGAGGGAATAATATGTGTGAGGGTACCCCAGGAGAGTTCCAAATGTGTGTGGGTAGAATATATATCCCACGGGGTAAAATTGAAAAAAGTTGAAAAAAATTTTTTTTTCCGTCATTTTTCCGGCGTTTATCAGACTTTCAGATAGGGGAAATGTCAGTGAGCGTTCCGATTTCAGTTCCAGAGCAATTCGCGCAATGAGTCCTTGATATTTAGTCGTTTTCAGCCAATTTTCTGGATTTTTGAAAATTTCACTTTTTTGTGAAAATATCCACTAAATGAGGGAATAATATGTGTGAGGGTACCCCAGGAGAGTTCCAAATGTGTGTGGGTAGAATATATATCCCACGGGGATAAAATTGAAAAAAGTTGAACAAATTTTTTTTTGGACTTAGTCATTTTTCCGGCGTTTATCAGACTTTCAGATAGGGGAAATGTCAGTGAGCGTTCCGATTACAGTTCCAGAGCGATTCGCCCAATGAGTCCTTGATATTTAGTCATTTTCAGCCAATTTTCTGGATTTTTGAAAATTTCACTTTTTTATGAAAATATCCACTAAATGAGGGAATAATATGTGTGAGGGTACCCCAGGAGAGTTCCAAATGTGTGTGGGTAGAATATATATCCCACGGGGTAAAATTGAAAAAAGTTGAAAAAAAAATTTTTTTGGACTTAGTCATTTTTCCGGCGTTTATCAGACTTTCAGATAGGGGAAATGTCAGTGAGCGTTCCGATTTCAGTTCCAGAGCGATTCGCCCATTGAGTCCTTGATATTTAGTCATTTTCAGCCAATTTTCTGGATTTTTGAAAATTTCACTTTTTTGTGAAAATATCCACTAAATGAGGGAATAATATGTGTGAGGGTACCCCAGGAGAGTTCCAAATGTGTGTGGGTAGAATATATATCCCACGGGGGTAAAATTGAAAAAAGTTTAAAAAAATTTTTTTTTGGACTTAGTCATTTTTCCGGCGTTTATCAGACTTTCAGATAGGGAAAATGTCAGTGAGCATTCCAATTTCAGTTCGAGAGCGATTCGCCCAATGAGTCCTTGATATTTAGTCGTTTTCAGCCAATTTTCTGGATTTTTGAAAATTTCACTTTTTTGTGAAAATATCCACTAAATGAGGGAATAATATGTGTGAGGGTACCCCAGGAGATTTCCAAATGTGTGTGGGTAGAATACATATCCCACGGGGGTAAAATTGAAAAAAGTTTAAAAAAAATTTTTTTTGGACTTAGTCATTTTTCCGGCGTTTATCAGACTTTCAGATAGGGAAAATGTCAGTGAGCGTTCCAATTTCAGTTCCAGAGCGATTCGCCCAATGAGTCCTTGATATTTAGTCGTTTTCAGCCAATTTTCTGGATTTTTGAAAATTTCACTTTTTTGTGAAAATATCCACTAAATGAGGGAATAATATGTGTGAGGGTACCCCAGGAGAGTTCCAAATGTGTGTGGGTAGAATATATATCCCACGGGGTAAAATTGAAAAAAGTTGAAAAAAAATTTTTTTTGGACTTAGTAATTTTTCTGGCGTTTATCAGACTTTCAGAAAGGGGAAATGTCAGTGAGCGTTCCGATTTCAGTTCTAGAGCAATTCGCCCAATGAGTCCTTGATATTTAGTCGTTTTCAGCCAATTTTCTGGATTTTTGAAAATTTCACTTTTTTGTGAAAATATCCACTAAATGAGGGAATAATATGTGTGAGGGTACCCCAGGAGATTTCCAAATGTGTGTGGGTAGAATATATATCCCACGGGGGTAAAATTGAAAAAAGTTGAACAAATTTTTTTTTGGACTTAGTCATTTTTCCGGCGTTTATCAGACTTTCAGATAGGGGAAATGTCAGTGAGCATTCCGATTTCAGTTCCAGAACGATTCGCCCAATGAGTCCTTGATATTTAGTCATTTTCAGCCAATTTTCTGGATTTTTGAAAATTTGACTTTTTTGTGAAAATATCCACTAAATGAGGGAATAATATGTGTGAGGGTACCCCAGGAGAGTTCCAAATGTGTGTGGGTAGAATATATATCCCACGGGGTAAAATTGAAAAAAGTTGAAAAAAATTTTTTTTTCCGTCATTTTTCCGGCGTTTATCAGACTTTCAGATAGGGGAAATGTCAGTGAGCGTTCCGATTTCAGTTCCAGAGCAATTCGCGCAATGAGTCCTTGATATTTAGTCGTTTTAAGCCAATTTTCTGGATTTTTGAAAATTTCACTTTTTTGTGAAAATATCCACTAAATGAGGGAATAATATGTGTGAGGGTACCCCAGGAGAGTTCCAAATGTGTGTGGGTAGAATATATATCCCACGGGGATAAAATTGAAAAAAGTTGAACAAATTTTTTTTTGGACTTAGTCATTTTTCCGGCGTTTATCAGACTTTCAGATAGGGGAAATGTCAGTGAGCGTTCCGATTACAGTTCCAGAGCGATTCGCCCAATGAGTCCTTGATATTTAGTCATTTTCAGCCAATTTTCTGGATTTTTGAAAATTTCACTTTTTTATGAAAATATCCACTAAATGAGGGAATAATATGTGTGAGGGTACCCCAGGAGAGTTCCAAATGTGTGTGGGTAGAATATATATCCCACGGGGTAAAATTGAAAAAAGTTGAAAAAAAAATTTTTTTGGACTTAGTCATTTTTCCGGCGTTTATCAGACTTTCAGATAGGGGTAATGTCAGTGAGCGTTCCGATTTCAGTTCCAGAGCGATTCGCCCATTGAGTCCTTGATATTTAGTCATTTTCAGCCAATTTTCTGGATTTTTGAAAATTTCACTTTTTTGTGAAAATATCCACTAAATGAGGGAATAATATGTGTGAGGGTACCCCAGGAGAGTTCCAAATGTGTGTGGGTAGAATATATATCCCACGGGGGTAAAATTGAAAAAAGTTTAAAAAAATTTTTTTTTGGACTTAGTCATTTTTCCGGCGTTTATCAGACTTTCAGATAGGGAAAATGTCAGTGAGCATTCCAATTTCAGTTCGAGAGCGATTCGCCCAATGAGTCCTTGATATTTAGTCGTTTTCAGCCAATTTTCTGGATTTTTGAAAATTTCACTTTTTTGTGAAAATATCCACTAAATGAGGGAATAATATGTGTGAGGGTACCCCAGGAGATTTCCAAATGTGTGTGGGTAGAATACATATCCCACGGGGGTAAAATTGAAAAAAGTTTAAAAAAAATTTTTTTTGGACTTAGTCATTTTTCCGGCGTTTATCAGACTTTCAGATAGGGAAAATGTCAGTGAGCGTTCCAATTTCAGTTCCAGAGCGATTCGCCCAATGAGTCCTTGATATTTAGTCGTTTTCAGCCAATTTTCTGGATTTTTGAAAATTTCACTTTTTTGTGAAAATATCCACTAAATGAGGGAATAATATGTGTGAGGGTACCCCAGGAGAGTTCCAAATGTGTGTGGGTAGAATATATATCCCACGGGGGTAAAATTGAAAAAAGTTGAAAAAAAATTTTTTTTGGACTTAGTCATTTTTCTGGCGTTTATCAGACTTTCAGAAAGGGGAAATGTCAGTGAGCGTTCCGATTTCAGTTCTAGAGCAATTCGCCCAATGAGTCCTTGATATTTAGTCGTTTTCAGCCAATTTTCTGGATTTTTGAAAATTTCACTTTTTTGTGAAAATATCCACTAAATGAGGGAATAATATGTGTGAGGGTACCCCAGGAGATTTCCAAATGTGTGTGGGTAGAATATATATCCCACGGGGGTAAAATTGAAAAAAGTTGAACAAATTTTTTTTTGGACTTAGTCATTTTTCCGGCGTTTATCAGACTTTCAGATAGGGGAAATGTCAGTGAGCATTCCGATTTCAGTTCCAGAACGATTCGCCCAATGAGTCCTTGATATTTAGTCATTTTCAGCCAATTTTCTGGATTTTTGAAAATTTGACTTTTTTGTGAAAATATCCACTAAATGAGGGAATAATATGTGTGAGGGTACCCCAGGAGAGTTCCAAATGTGTGTGGGTAGAATATATATCCCATGGGGTAAAATTGAAAAAAGTTGAAAAAAAATTTTTTTTGGACTTAGTCTTTTTTCCGGCGTTTATCAGACTTTCAGATAGGGGAAATGTCAGTGAGCGTTCCGATTTCAGTTCAAGAGCGATTCGCGAAATGAGTCCTTGATATTTAGTCGTTTTCAGCCAATCTTCAGGATTTTTTAAAATTTCACTTTTTTGTGAAAATATCCACTAAATGAGGGAATAATATGTGTGAGGGTACCCCAGGAGAGTTCCAAATGTGTGTGGGTAGAATATATATCCCACGGGGATAAAATTGAAAAAAGTTGAACAAATTTTTTTTTGGACTTAGTCATTTTTCCGGCGTTTATCAGACTTTCAGATAGGGGAAATGTCAGTGAGCGTTCCGATTACAGTTCCAGAGCGATTCGCCCAATGAGTCCTTGATATTTAGTCATTTTCACCAATTTTCTGGATTTTTGAAAATTTCACTTTTTTATGAAAATATCCACTAAATGAGGGAATAATATGTGTGAGGGTACCCCAGGAGAGTTCCAAATGTGTGTGGGTAGAATATATATCCCACGGGGGTAAAATTGAAAAAAGTTGAACAAATTTTTTTTTGGACTTAGTCATTTTTCCAGCGTTTATCAGACTTTCAGATAGGGGAAATGTCAGTGACCGTTCCGATTTCAGTTCCAGAGCAATTCGCCCAATGAGTCCTTGATATTTAGTCGTTTTCAGCCAATTTTCTGGATTTTTGAAAATTTCACTTTTTTGTGAAAATATCCACTAAATGAGGGAATAATATGTGTGAGGGTACCCCAGGAGAGTTCCAAATGTGTGTGGGTAGAATATATATCCCACGGGGGTAAAATTGAAAAAAGTTGAACAAATTTTTTTTTGGACTTAGTCATTTTTCCGGCGTTTATCAGACTTTCAGATAGGGGAAATGTCAGTGAGCGTTCCGATTTCAGTTCCAGAGCAATTCGCCCAATGAGTCCTTGATATTTAGTCGTTTTCAGCCAATTTTTTGGATTTTTGAAAATTTCACTTTTTTGTGAAAATATCCACTAAATGAGGGAATAATATGTGTGAGGGTACCCCAGGAGAGTTCCAAATGTGTGTGGGTAGAATATATATCCCACGGGGGTAAAATTGAAAAAAGTTGAACAAATTTTTTTTTGGACTTAGTCATTTTTCCGGTGTTTATCAGACTTTCAGATAGGGGAAATGTCAGTGAGCGTTCCGATTTCAGTTCCAGAGCGATTCGCCCATTGAGTCCTTGATATTTAGTCATTTTCAGCCAATTTTCTGGATTTTTGAAAATTTCACTTTTTTGTGAAAATATCCACTAAATGAGGGAATAATATGTGTGAGGGTACCCCAGGAGAGTTCCAAATGTGTGTGGGTAGAATATATATCCCACGGGGGTAAAATTGAAAAAAGTTTAAAAAAATTTTTTTTTGGACTTAGTCATTTTTCCGGCGTTTATCAGACTTTCAGATAGGGAAAATGTCAGTGAGCATTCCAATTTCAGTTCGAGAGCGATTCGCCCAATGAGTCCTTGATATTTAGTCGTTTTCAGCCAATTTTCTGGATTTTTGAAAATTTCACTTTTTTGTGAAAATATCCACTAAATGAGGGAATAATATGTGTGAGGGTACCCCAGGAGATTTCCAAATGTGTGTGGGTAGAATATATATCCCACGGGGGTAAAATTGAAAAAAGTTGAACAAATTTTTTTTTGGACTTAGTCATTTTTCTGGCGTTTATCAGACTTTCAGAAAGGGGAAATGTCAGTGAGCGTTCCGATTTCAGTTCCAGAGCAATTCGCCCAATGAGTCCTTGATATTTAGTCGTTTTCAGCCAATTTTCTGGATTTTTGAAAATTTCACTTTTTTGTGAAAATATCCACTAAATGAGGGAATAATATGTGTGAGGGTACCCCAGGAGAGTTCCAAATGTGTGTGGGTAGAATATATATCCCACGGGGGTAAAATTGAAAAAAGTTGAAAAAAATTTTTTTTTGGACTTAGTCATTTTTCCGGCGTTTATCAGACTTTCAGATAGGGGAAATGTGAGTGAGCATTCCGATTTCAGTTCCAGAGCGATTCGCCCAATGAGTCCTTGATATTTAGTCGTTTTCAGCCAATTTTCTGGATTTTTGAAAATTTCACTTTTTTGTGAAAATATCCACTAAATGAGGGAATAATATGTGTGAGGGTACCCCGGGAGAGTTCCAAATGTATGTGGGTAGAATATATATCCCACGGGGATAAAATTGAAAAAAGTTGAACAAATTTTTTTTTGGACTTAGTCATTTTTCCGGCGTTTATCAGACTTTCAGATAGGGGAAATGTCAGTGAGCATTCCGATTACAGTTCCAGAGCGATTCGCCCAATGAGTCCTTGATATTTAGTCATTTTCAGCCAATTTTCTGGATTTTTGAAAATTTCACTTTTTTATGAAAATATCCACTAAATGAGGGAATAATATGTGTGAGGGTATCCCAGGAGAGTTCCAAATGTGTGTGGGTAGAATATATATCCCACGGGGTAAAATTGAAAAAAGTTGAAAAAAATTTTTTTTTCCGTCATTTTTCCGGCGTTTATCAGACTTTCAGATAGGGGACATGTCAGTGAGCGTTCCGATTTCAGTTCCAGAGCAATTCGCGCAATGAGTCCTTGATATTTAGTCGTTTTCAGCCAATTTTCTGGATTTTTGAAAATTTCACTTTTTTGTGAAAATATCCACTAAATGAGGGAATAATATGTGTGAGGGTACCCCAGGAGAGTTCCAAATGTGTGTGGGTAGAATATATATCCCACGGGGATAAAATTGAAAAAAGTTGAACAAATTTTTTTTTGGACTTAGTCATTTTTCCGGCGTTTATCAGACTTTCAGATAGGGGAAATGTCAGTGAGCGTTCCGATTACAGTTCCAGAGCGATTCGCCCAATGAGTCCTTGATATTTAGTCATTTTCAGCCAATTTTCTGGATTTTTGAAAATTTCACTTTTTTATGAAAATATCCACTAAATGAGGGAATAATATGTGTGAGGGTACCCCAGGAGAGTTCCAAATGTGTGTGGGTAGAATATATATCCCACGGGGTAAAATTGAAAAAAGTTGAAAAAAAAATTTTTTTGGACTTAGTCATTTTTCCGGCGTTTATCAGACTTTCAGATAGGGGAAATGTCAGTGAGCGTTCCGATTTCAGTTCCAGAGCGATTCGCCCATTGAGTCCTTGATATTTAGTCATTTTCAGCCAATTTTCTGGATTTTTGAAAATTTCACTTTTTTGTGAAAATATCCACTAAATGAGGGAATAATATGTGTGAGGGTACCCCAGGAGAGTTCCAAATGTGTGTGGGTAGAATATATATCCCACGGGGGTAAAATTGAAAAAAGTTTAAAAAAATTTTTTTTTGGACTTAGTCATTTTTCCGGCGTTTATCAGACTTTCAGATAGGGAAAATGTCAGTGAGCATTCCAATTTCAGTTCGAGAGCGATTCGCCCAATGAGTCCTTGATATTTAGTCGTTTTCAGCCAATTTTCTGGATTTTTGAAAATTTCACTTTTTTGTGAAAATATCCACTAAATGAGGGAATAATATGTGTGAGGGTACCCCAGGAGATTTCCAAATGTGTGTGGGTAGAATACATATCCCACGGGGGTAAAATTGAAAAAAGTTTAAAAAAAATTTTTTTTGGACTTAGTCATTTTTCCGGCGTTTATCAGACTTTCAGATAGGGAAAATGTCAGTGAGCGTTCCAATTTCAGTTCCAGAGCGATTCTCCCAATGAGTCCTTGATATTTAGTAGTTTTCAGCCAATTTTCTGGATTTTTGAAAATTTCACTTTTTTGTGAAAATATCCACTAAATGAGGGAATAATATGTGTGAGGGTACCCCAGGAGATTTCCAAATGTGTGTGGGTAGAATACATATCCCACGGGGGTAAAATTGAAAAAAGTTTAAAAAAAATTTTTTTTGGACTTAGTCATTTTTCCGGCGTTTATCAGACTTTCAGATAGGGAAAATGTCAGTGAGCGTTCCAATTTCAGTTCCAGAGCGATTCGCCCAATGAGTCCTTGATATTTAGTCGTTTTCAGCCAATCTTCAGGATTTTTTAAAATTTCACTTTTTTGTGAAAATATCCACTAAATGAGGGAATAATATGTGTGAGGGTACCCCAGGAGAGTTCCAAATGTGTGTGGGTAGAATATATATCCCACGGGGGTAAAATTGAAAAAAGTTGAACAAATTTTTTTTTGGACTTAGTCATTTTTCCGGTGTTTATCAGACTTTCAGATAGGGGAAATGTCAGTGAGCGTTCCGATTTCAGTTCCAGAGCGATTCGCCCATTGAGTCCTTGATATTTAGTCATTTTCAGCCAATTTTCTGGATTTTTGAAAATTTCACTTTTTTGTGAAAATATCCACTAAATGAGGGAATAATATGTGTGAGGGTACCCCAGGAGAGTTCCAAATGTGTGTGGGTAGAATATATATCCCACGGGGGTAAAATTGAAAAAAGTTTAAAAAAATTTTTTTTTGGACTTAGTCATTTTTCCGGCGTTTATCAGACTTTCAGATAGGGAAAATGTCAGTGAGCATTCCAATTTCAGTTCGAGAGCGATTCGCCCAATGAGTCCTTGATATTTAGTCGTTTTCAGCCAATTTTCTGGATTTTTGAAAATTTCACTTTTTTGTGAAAATATCCACTAAATGAGGGAATAATATGTGTGAGGGTACCCCAGGAGATTTCCAAATGTGTGTGGGTAGAATACATATCCCACGGGGGTAAAATTGAAAAAAGTTTAAAAAAAATTTTTTTTGGACTTAGTCATCTTTCCGGCGTTTATCAGACTTTCAGATAGGGAAAATGTCAGTGAGCGTTCCAATTTCAGTTCCAGAGCAATTCGACCAATGAGTCCTTGATATTTAGTCGTTTTCAGCCAATTTTCTGGATTTTTGAAAATTTCACTTTTTTGTGAAAATATCCACTAAATGAGGGAATAATATGTGTGAGGGTACCCCAGGAGATTTCCAAATGTGTGTGGGTAGAATATATATCCCACGGGGGTAAAATTGAAAAAAGTTGAACAAATTTTTTTTTTGGACTTAGTCATTTTTCCGCCGTTTATCAGACTTTCAGATAGGGGAAATGTGAGTGAGCGTTCCGATTACAGTTCCAGAGCGATTCGCCCAATGAGTCCTTGATATTTAGTCATTTTCAGCCAATTTTCTGGATTTTTGAAAATTTCACTTTTTTATGAAAATATCCACTAAATGAGGGAATAATATGTGTGAGGGTACCCCAGGAGAGTTCCAAATGTGTGTGGGTAGAATATATATCCCACGGGGATAAAATTGAAAAAAGTTGAACAAATTTTTTTTTGGACTTAGTCATTTTTCCGGCGTTTATCAGACTTTCAGATAGGGGAAATGTCAGTGAGCGTTCCGATTACAGTTCCAGAGCGATTCGCCCAATGAGTCCTTGATATATAGTCATTTTCAGCCAATTTTCTGGATTTTTGAAAATTTCACTTTTTTATGAAAATATCCACTAAATGAGGGAATAATATGTGTGAGGGTACCCCAGGAGAGTTCCAAATGTGTGTGGGTAGAATATATATCCCACGGGGTAAAATTGAAAAAAGTTGAAAAAAAAATTTTTTTGGACTTAGTCATTTTTCCGGCGTTTATCAGACTTTCAGATAGGGAAAATGTCAGTGAGCGTTCCGATTTCAGTTCCAGAGCAATTCGCCCAATGAGTCCTTGATATTTAGTCGTTTTCAGCCAATTTTCTGGATTTTTGAAAATTTCACTTTTTTGTGAAAATATCCACTAAATGAGGGAATAATATGTGTGAGGGTACCCCAGGAGAGTTCCAAATGTGTGTGGGTAGAATATATATCCCACGGGGGTAAAATTGAAAAAAGTTGAACAAATTTTTTTTTGGACTTAGTCATTTTTCCGGCGTTTATCAGACTTTCAGATAGGGGAAATGTCAGTGAGTGTTCCGATTTCAGTTCCAGAGCAATTCGCCCAATGAGTCCTTGATATTTAGTCGTTTTCAGCCAATTTTTTGGATTTTTGAAAATTTCACTTTTTTGTGAAAATATCCACTAAATGAGGGAATAATATGTGTGAGGGTACCCCAGGAGAGTTCCAAATGTGTGTGGGTAGAATATATATCCCACGGGGGTAAAATTGAAAAAAGTTGAACAAATTTTTTTTTGGACTTAGTCATTTTTCCGGTGTTTATCAGACTTTCAGATAGGGGAAATGTCAGTGAGCGTTCCGATTTCAGTTCCAGAGCGATTCGCCCATTGAGTCCTTGATATTTAGTCGTTTTCAGCCAATCTTCAGGATTTTTTAAAATTTCACTTTTTTGTGAAAATATCCACTAAATGAGGGAATAATATGTGTGAGGGTACCCCAGGAGAGTTCCAAATGTGTGTGGGTAGAATATATATCCCACGGGGGTAAAATTGAAAAAAGTTGAACAAATTTTTTTTTGGACTTAGTCATTTTTCCGGCGTTTATCAGACTTTCAGATAGGGGAAATGTCAGTGAGCGTTCCGATTTCAGTTCCAGAGCAATTCGCCCAATGAGTCCTTGATATTTAGTCGTTTTCAGCCAATTTTCTGGATTTTTGAAAATTTCACTTTTTTGTGAAAATATCCACTAAATGAGGGAATAATATGTGTGAGGGTACCCCAGGAGAGTTCCAAATGTGTGTGGGTAGAATATATATCCCACGGGGGTAAAATTGAAAAAAGTTGAACAAATTTTTTTTTGGACTTAGTCATTTTTCCGGCGTTTATCAGACTTTCAGATAGGGGAAATGTCAGTGAGCGTTCCGATTTCAGTTCCAGAGCGATTCGCCCATTGAGTCCTTGATATTTAGTCATTTTCAGCCAATTTTCTGGATTTTTGAAAATTTCACTTTTTTGTGAAAATATCCACTAAATGAGGGAATAATATGTGTGAGGGTACCCCAGGAGAGTTCCAAATGTGTGTGGGTAGAATATATATCCCACGGGGGTAAAATTGAAAAAAGTTTAAAAAAATTTTTTTTTGGACTTAGTCATTTTTCCGGCGTTCATCAGACTTTCAGATAGGGAAAATGTCAGTGAGCATTCCAATTTCAGTTCGAGAGCGATTCGCCCAATGAGTCCTTGATATTTAGTCGTTTTCAGCCAATTTTCTGGATTTTTGAAAATTTCACTTTTTTGTGAAAATATCCACTAAATGAGGGAATAATATGTGTGAGGGTACCCCAGGAGATTTCCAAATGTGTGTGGGTAGAATACATATCCCACGGGGGTAAAATTGAAAAAAGTTTAAAAAAAATTTTTTTTGGACTTAGTCATCTTTCCGGCGTTTATCAGACTTTCAGATAGGGGAAATGTCAGTGAGCGTTCCGATTTCAGTTCCAGAGCGATTCGCCCATTGAGTCCTTGATATTTAGTCGTTTTCAGCCAATCTTCAGGATTTTTTAAAATTTCACTTTTTTGTGAAAATATCCACTAAATGAGGGAATAATATGTGTGAGGGTACCCCAGGAGAGTTCCAAATGTGTGTGGGTAGAATATATATCCCACGGGGGTAAAATTGAAAAAAGTTGAACAAATTTTTTTTTGGACTTAGTCATTTTTCCGGCGTTTATCAGACTTTCAGATAGGGGAAATGTCAGTGAGCGTTCCGATTTCAGTTCCAGAGCGATTCGCCCATTGAGTCCTTGATATTTAGTCATTTTCAGCCAATTTTCTGGATTTTTGAAAATTTCACTTTTTTGTGAAAATATCCACTAAATGAGGGAATAATATGTGTGAGGGTACCCCAGGAGAGTTCCAAATGTGTGTGGGTAGAATATATATCCCACGGGGGTAAAATTGAAAAAAGTTTAAAAAAATTTTTTTTTGGACTTAGTCATTTTTCCGGCGTTCATCAGACTTTCAGATAGGGAAAATGTCAGTGAGCATTCCAATTTCAGTTCGAGAGCGATTCGCCCAATGAGTCCTTGATATTTAGTCGTTTTCAGCCAATTTTCTGGATTTTTGAAAATTTCACTTTTTTGTGAAAATATCCACTAAATGAGGGAATAATATGTGTGAGGGTACCCCAGGAGATTTCCAAATGTGTGTGGGTAGAATACATATCCCACGGGGGTAAAATTGAAAAAAGTTTAAAAAAAATTTTTTTTGGACTTAGTCATTTTTCTGGCGTTTATCAGACTTTCAGAAAGGGGAAATGTCAGTGAGCGTTCCGATTTCAGTTCCAGAGCAATTCGCCCAATGAGTCCTTGATATTTAGTCGTTTTCAGCCAATTTTCTGGATTTTTGAAAATTTCACTTTTTTGTGAAAATATCCACTAAATGAGGGAATAATATGTGTGAGGGTACCCCAGGAGAGTTCCAAATGTGTGTGGGTAGAATATATATCCCATGGGGGTAAAATTGAAAAAAGTTGAAAAAAATTTTTTTTTGGACTTAGTCATTTTTCCGGCGTTTATCAGACTTTCAGATAGGGAAAATGTCAGTGAGCGTTCCAATTTCAGTTCCAGAGCGATTCGCCCAATGAGTCCTTGATATTTAGTCGTTTTCAGCCAATCTTCAGGATTTTTTAAAATTTCACTTTTTTGTGAAAATATCCACTAAATGAGGGAATAATATGTGTGAGGGTACCCCAGGAGAGTTCCAAATGTGTGTGGGTAGAATATATATCCCACGGGGGTAAAATTGAAAAAAGTTGAACAAATTTTTTTTTGGACTTAGTCATTTTTCCGGCGTTTATCAGACTTTCAGATAGGGGAAATGTCAGTGAGCGTTCCGATTTCAGTTCCAGAGCGATTCGCCCATTGAGTCCTTGATATTTAGTCATTTTCAGCCAATTTTCTGGATTTTTCAAAATTTCACTTTTTTGTGAAAATATCCACTAAATGAGGGAATAATATGTGTGAGGGTTCCCCAGGAGAGTTCCAAATGTGTGTGGGTAGAATATATATCCCACGGGGGTAAAATTGAAAAAAGTTGAAAAAAATTTTTTTTTCCGTCATTTTTCCGACGTTTATCAGACTTTCAGATAGGGGAAATGTCAGTGAGCGTTCCGATTTCAGTTCCAGAGCAATTCGCACAATGAGTCCTTGATATTTAGTCGTTTTCAGCCAATTTTCTGGATTTTTGAAAATTTCACTTTTTTGTGAAAATATCCACTAAATGAGGGAATAATATGTGTGAGGGTACCCCAGGAGAGTTCCAAATGTGTGTGGGTAGAATATATATCCCACGGGGATAAAATTGAAAAAAGTTGAACAAATTTTTTTTTGGACTTAGTCATTTTTCCGGCGTTTATCAGACTTTCAGATAGGGGAAATGTCAGTGAGCGTTCCGATTACAGTTCCAGAGCGATTCGCCCAATGAGTCCTTGATATTTAGTCGTTTTCAGCCAATTTTCTGGATTTTTGAAAATTTCACTTTTTTGTGAAAATATCCACTAAATGAGGGAATAATATGTGTGAGGGTACCCCAGGAGATTTCCAAATGTGTGTGGGTAGAATACATATCCCACGGGGGTAAAATTGAAAAAAGTTTAAAAAAAATTTTTTTTGGACTTAGTCATTTTTCCGGCGTTTATCAGACTTTCAGATAGGGAAAATGTCAGTGAGCGTTCCAATTTCAGTTCCAGAGCGATTCGCCCAATGAGTCCTTGATATTTAGTTGTTTTCAGCCAATTTTCTGGATTTTTGAAAATTTCACTTTTTTGTGAAAATATCCACTAAATGAGGGAATAATATGTGTGAGGGTACCCCAGGAGATTTCCAAATGTGTGTGGGTAGAATACATATCCCACGGGGGTAAAATTGAAAAAAGTTTAAAAAAAATTTTTTTTGGACTTAGTCATTTTTCCGGCGTTTATCAGACTTTCAGATAGGGAAAATGTCAGTGAGCGTTCCAATTTCAGTTCCAGAGCGATTCGCCCAATGAGTCCTTGATATTTAGTCGTTTTCAGCCAATCTTCAGGATTTTTTAAAATTTCACTTTTTTGTGAAAATATCCACTAAATGAGGGAATAATATGTGTGAGGGTACCCCAGGAGAGTTCCAAATGTGTGTGGGTAGAATATATATCCCACGGGGGTAAAATTGAAAAAAGTTGAACAAATTTTTTTTTGGACTTAGTCATTTTTCCGGCGTTTATCAGACTTTCAGATAGGGGAAATGTCAGTGAGCGTTCCGATTTCAGTTCCAGAGCAATTCGCCCAATGAGTCCTTGATATTTAGTCGTTTTCAGCCAATTTTCTGGATTTTTGAAAATTTCACTTTTTTGTGAAAATATCCACTAAATGAGGGAATAATATGTGTGAGGGTACCCCAGGAGAGTTCCAAATGTGTGTGGGTAGAATATATATCCCACGGGGGTAAAATTGAAAAAAGTTGAACAAATTTTTTTTTGGACTTAGTCATTTTTCCGGCGTTTATCAGACTTTCAGATAGGGGAAATGTCAGTGAGCGTTCCGATTTCAGTTCCAGAGCGATTCGCCCATTGAGTCCTTGATATTTAGTCATTTTCAGCCAATTTTCTGGATTTTTGAAAATTTCACTTTTTTGTGAAAATATCCACTAAATGAGGGAATAATATGTGTGAGGGTACCCCAGGAGAGTTCCAAATGTGTGTGGGTAGAATATATATCCCACGGGGGTAAAATTGAAAAAAGTTTAAAAAAATTTTTTTTTGGACTTAGTCATTTTTCCGGCGTTCATCAGACTTTCAGATAGGGAAAATGTCAGTGAGCATTCCAATTTCAGTTCGAGAGCGATTCGCCCAATGAGTCCTTGATATTTAGTCGTTTTCAGCCAATTTTCTGGATTTTTGAAAATTTCACTTTTTTGTGAAAATATCCACTAAATGAGGGAATAATATGTGTGAGGTTACCCCAGGAGATTTCCAAATGTGTGTGGGTAGAATATATATCCCACGGGGGTAAAATTGAAAAAAGTTGAACAAATTTTTTTTTGGACTTAGTCATTTTTCTGGCGTTTATCAGACTTTCAGATAGGGAAAATGTCAGTGAGCGTTCCAATTTCAGTTCCAGAGCGATTCGCCCAATGAGTCCTTGATATTTAGTCGTTTTCAGCCAATCTTCAGGATTTTTTAAAATTTCACTTTTTTGTGAAAATATCCACTAAATGAGGGAATAATATGTGTGAGGGTACCCCAGGAGAGTTCCAAATGTGTGTGGGTAGAATATATATCCCACGGGGGTAAAATTGAAAAAAGTTGAACAAATTTTTTTTTGGACTTAGTCATTTTTCCGGCGTTTATCAGACTTTCAGATAGGGGAAATGTCAGTGAGCGTTCCGATTTCAGTTCCAGAGCGATTCGCCCATTGAGTCCTTGATATTTAGTCATTTTCAGCCAATTTTCTGGATTTTTCAAAATTTCACTTTTTTGTGAAAATATCCACTAAATGAGGGAATAATATGTGTGAGGGTTCCCCAGGAGAGTTCCAAATGTGTGTGGGTAGAATATATATCCCACGGGGGTAAAATTGAAAAAAGTTGAAAAAAATTTTTTTTTGGGACTTAGTCATTTTTCCGCCGTTTATCAGACTTTCAGATAGGGGAAATGTGAGTGAGCGTTCCGATTACAGTTCCAGAGCGATTCGCCAATGAGACCTTGATATTTAGTCATTTTCAGCCAATTTTCTGGATTTTTGAAAATTTCACTTTTTTATGAAAATATCCACTAAATGAGGGAATAATATGTGTGAGGGTACCCCAGGAGAGTTCCAAATGTGTGTGGGTAGAATATATATCCCACGGGGTAAAATTGAAAAAAGTTGAAAAAAAATTTTTTTCCGTGATTTTTCCGGCGTTTATCAGACTTTCAGATAGGGGAAATGTCAGTGAGCGTTCCGATTTCAGTTCCAGAGCAATTCGCCCAATGAGTCCTTGATATTTAGTCATTTTCAGCCAATTTTCTGGATTTTTGAAAATTTCACTTTTTTGTGAAAATATCCACTAAATGAGGGAATAATATGTGTGAGGGTACCCCAGGAGAGTTCCAAATGTGTGTGGGTAGAATATATATCCCACGGGGGTAAAATTGAAAAAAGTTGAACAAATTTTTTTTTGGACTTAGTCATTTTTCCGGCGTTTATCAGACTTTCAGATAGGGGAAATGTCAGTGAGCGTTCCGATTTCAGTTCCAGAGCGATTCGCCCATTGAGTCCTTGATATTTAGTCATTTTCAGCCAATTTTCTGGATTTTTGAAAATTTCACTTTTTTGTGAAAATATCCACTAAATGAGGGAATAATATGTGTGAGGGTACCCCGGGAGAGTTCCAAATGTGTGTGGGTAGAATATATATCCCACGGGGATAAAATTTAAAAAAGTTGAACAAATTTTTTTTTGGACTTAGTCATTTTTCCGGCGTTTATCAGACTTTCAGATAGGGGAAATGTCAGTGAGCGTTCCGATTACAGTTCCAGAGCGATTCGCCCAATGAGTCCTTGATATTTAGTCATTTTCAGCCAATTTTCTGGATTTTTGAAAATTTCACTTTTTTATGAAAATATCCACTAAATGAGGGAATAATATGTGTGAGGGTACCCCAGGAGAGTTCCAAATGTGTGTGGGTAGAATATATATCCCACGGGGTAAAATTGAAAAAAGTTGAAAAAAAAATTTTTTTCCGTCATTTTTCCGGCGTTTATCAGACTTTCAGATAGGGGAAATGTCAGTGAGCGTTCCGATTTCAGTTCCAGAGCAATTCGCCCAATGAGTCCTTGATATTTAGTCGTTTTCAGCCAATTTTCTGGATTTTTGAAAATTTCACTTTTTTGTGAAAATATCCACTAAATGAGGGAATAATATGTGTGAGGGTACCCCAGGAGAGTTCCAAATGTGTGTGGGTAGAATATATATCCCACGGGGGTAAAATTGAAAAAAGTTGAACAAATTTTTTTTTGGACTTAGTCATTTTTCCGGCGTTTATCAGACTTTCAGATAGGGGAAATGTCAGTGAGCGTTCCGATTTCAGTTCCAGAGCGATTCGCCCATTGAGTCCTTGATATTTAGTCATTTTCAGCCAATTTTCTGGATTTTTGAAAATTTCACTTTTTTGTGAAAATATCCACTAAATGAGGGAATAATATGTGTGAGGGTACCCCAGGAGAGTTCCAAATGTGTGTGGGTAGAATATATATCCCACGGGGGTAAAATTGAAAAAAGTTTAAAAAAATTTTTTTTTGGACTTAGTCATTTTTCCGGCGTTTATCAGACTTTCAGATAGGGAAAATGTCTGTGAGCATTCCAATTTCAGTTCGAGAGCGATTCGCCCAATGAGTCCTTGATATTTAGTCGTTTTCAGCCAATTTTCTGGATTTTTGAAAATTTCACTTTTTTGTGAAAATATCCACTAAATGAGGGAATAATATGTGTGAGGGTACCCCAGGAGATTTCCAAATGTGTGTGGGTAGAATACATATCCCACGGGGGTAAAATTGAAAAAAGTTTTAAAAAAATTTTTTTTGGACTTAGTCATCTTTCCGGCGTTTATCAGACTTTCAGATAGGGAAAATGTCATTGAGCGTTCCGATTTCAGTTCCAGAGCAATTCGCCCAATGAGTCCTTGATATTTATTCGTTTTCAGCCAATTTTCTGGATTTTTGAAAATTTCTCTTTTTTGTGAAAATATCCACTAAAAGAGGGAATAATATGTGTGAGGGTACCCCAGGAGATTTCCAAATGTGTGTGGGTAGAATATATATCCCACGGGGGTAAAATTGAAAAAAGTTGAACAAATTTTTTTTTGTACTTAGTCATTTTTCCGGCGTTTATCAGACTTTCAGATAGGGGAAATGTCAGTGAGCGTTCCGATTTCAGTTCCAGAGCAATTCGCCCAATGAGTCCTTGATATTTAGTCGTTTTCAGCCAATTTTCTGGATTTTTGAAAATTTCACTTTTTTGTGAAAATATCCACTAAATGAGGGAATAATATGTGTGAGGGTACCCCAGGAGAGTTCCAAATGTGTGTGGGTAGAATATATATCCCACGGGGGTAAAATTGAAAAAAGTTGAACAAATTTTTTTTTGGACTTAGTCATTTTTCCGGCGTTTATCAGACTTTCAGATAGGGGAAATGTCAGTGAGCGTTCCGATTTCAGTTCCAGAGCGATTCGCCCATTGAGTCCTTGATATTTAGTCATTTTCAGCCAATTTTCTGGATTTTTGAAAATTTCACTTTTTTGTGAAAATATCCACTAAATGAGGGAATAATATGTGTGAGGGTACCCCAGGAGATTTCCAAATGTGTGTGGGTAGAATACATATCCCACGGGGGTAAAATTGAAAAAAGTTGAACAAATTTTTTTTTGTACTTAGTCATTTTTCCGGCGTTTATCAGACTTTTAGATAGGGGAAATGTCAGTGAGCGTTCCGATTTCAGTTCCAGAGCAATTCGCCCAATGAGTCCATGATATTTAGTCGTTTTCAGCCAATTTTCTGGATTTTTGAAAATTTCACTTTTTTGTGAAAATATCCACTAAATGAGGGAATAATATGTGTGAGGGTACCCCAGGATAGTTCCAAATGTGTGTGGGTAAAATATATATCCCACGGGGGTAAAATTGAAAAAAGTTGAAAAATTTTTTTTTTTGGACTTAGTCATTTTTCCGGCGTTTATCAGACTTTCAGATAGGGGAAATGTCAGTGAGCGTTCTGATTTCAGTTCCAGAGCGATTCGCCCAATGAGTCCTTGATATTTAGTCATTTTCAGCCAATTTTCTGGATTTTTGAAAATTTCACTTTTTTGTGAAAATATCCACTAAAAGAGGGAATAATATGTGTGAGGGTACCCCGGGAGAGTTCCAAATGTGTGTGGGTAGAATATATATCCCACGGGGATAAAATTTAAAAAAGTTGAACAAATTTTTTTTTGGACTTAGTCATTTTTCCGGCATTTATCAGACTTTCAGATAGGGGAAATGTCAGTGAGCGTTCCGATTACAGTTCCAGAGCGATTCGCCCAATGAGTCCTTGATATTTAGTCATTTTCAGCCAATTTTCTGGATTTTTGAAAATTTCACTTTTTTATGAAAATATCCACTAAATGAGGGAATAATATGTGTGAGGGTACCCCAGGAGAGTTCCAAATGTGTGTGGGTAGAATATATATCCCACGGGGTAAAATTGAAAAAAGTTGAAACAAAATTTTTTTTCCGTCATTTTTCCGGCGTTTATCAGACTTTCAGATAGGGGAAATGTCAGTGAGCGTTCCGATTTCAGTTCCAGAGCAATTCGCCCAATGAGTCCTTGATATTTAGTCGTTTTCAGCCAATTTTCTGGATTTTTGAAAATTTCACTTTTTTGTGAAAATATCCACTAAATGAGGGAATAATATGTGTGAGGGTACCCCAGGAGAGTTCCAAATGTGTGTGGGTAGAATATATATCCCACGGGGGTAAAATTGAAAAAAGTTGAACAAATTTTTTTTTGGACTTAGTCATTTTTCCGGCGTTTATCAGACTTTCAGATAGGGGAAATGTCAGTGAGCGTTCCGATTTCAGTTCCAGAGCGATTCGCCCATTGAGTCCTTGATATTTAGTCATTTTCAGCCAATTTTCTGGATTTTTGAAAATTTCACTTTTTTGTGAAAATATCCACTAAATGAGGGAATAATATGTGTGAGGGTACCCCAGGAGAGTTCCAAATGTGTGTGGGTAGAATATATATCCCACGGGGGTAAAATTGAAAAAAGTTTAAAAAAATTTTTTTTTGGACTTAGTCATTTTTCCGGCGTTTATCAGACTTTCAGATAGGGAAAATGTCTGTGAGCATTCCAATTTCAGTTCGAGAGCGATTCGCCCAATGAGTCCTTGATATTTAGTCGTTTTCAGCCAATTTTCTGGATTTTTGAAAATTTCACTTTTTTGTGAAAATATCCACTAAATGAGGGAATAATATGTGTGAGGGTACCCCAGGAGATTTCCAAATGTGTGTGGGTAGAATACATATCCCACGGGGGTAAAATTGAAAAAAGTTGAACAAATTTTTTTTTGTACTTAGTCATTTTTCCGGCGTTTATCAGACTTTTAGATAGGGGAAATGTCAGTGAGCGTTCCGATTTCAGTTCCAGAGCAATTCGCCCAATGAGTCCATGATATTTAGTCGTTTTCAGCCAATTTTCTGGATTTTTGAAAATTTCACTTTTTTGTGAAAATATCCACTAAATGAGGGAATAATATGTGTGAGGGTACCCCAGGATAGTTCCAAATGTGTGTGGGTAAAATATATATCCCACGGGGGTAAAATTGAAAAAAGTTGAAAAATTTTTTTTTTTGGACTTAGTCATTTTTCCGGCGTTTATCAGACTTTCAGATAGGGGAAATGTCAGTGAGCGTTCTGATTTCAGTTCCAGAGCGATTCGCCCAATGAGTCCTTGATATTTAGTCATTTTCAGCCAATTTTCTGGATTTTTGAAAATTTCACTTTTTTGTGAAAATATCCACTAAAAGAGGGAATAATATGTGTGAGGGTACCCCGGGAGAGTTCCAAATGTGTGTGGGTAGAATATATATCCCACGGGGATAAAATTTAAAAAAGTTGAACAAATTTTTTTTTGGACTTAGTCATTTTTCCGGCATTTATCAGACTTTCAGATAGGGGAAATGTCAGTGAGCGTTCCGATTACAGTTCCAGAGCGATTCGCCCAATGAGTCCTTGATATTTAGTCATTTTCAGCCAATTTTCTGGATTTTTGAAAATTTCACTTTTTTATGAAAATATCCACTAAATGAGGGAATAATATGTGTGAGGGTACCCCAGGAGAGTTCCAAATGTGTGTGGGTAGAATATATATCCCACGGGGTAAAATTGAAAAAAGTTGAAACAAAATTTTTTTTCCGTCATTTTTCCGGCGTTTATCAGACTTTCAGATAGGGGAAATGTCAGTGAGCGTTCCGATTTCAGTTCCAGAGCAATTCGCCCAATGAGTCCTTGATATTTAGTCGTTTTCAGCCAATTTTCTGGATTTTTGAAAATTTCACTTTTTTGTGAAAATATCCACTAAATGAGGGAATAATATGTGTGAGGGTACCCCAGGAGAGTTCCAAATGTGTGTGGGTAGAATATATATCCCACGGGGGTAAAATTGAAAAAAGTTGAACAAATTTTTTTTTGGACTTAGTCATTTTTCCGGCGTTTATCAGACTTTCAGATAGGGGAAATGTCAGTGAGCGTTCCGATTTCAGTTCCAGAGCGATTCGCCCATTGAGTCCTTGATATTTAGTCATTTTCAGCCAATTTTCTGGATTTTTGAAAATTTCACTTTTTTGTGAAAATATCCACTAAATGAGGGAATAATATGTGTGAGGGTACCCCAGGAGAGTTCCAAATGTGTGTGGGTAGAATATATATCCCACGGGGGTAAAATTGAAAAAAGTTTAAAAAAATTTTTTTTTGGACTTAGTCATTTTTCCGGCGTTTATCAGACTTTCAGATAGGGAAAATGTCTGTGAGCATTCCAATTTCAGTTCGAGAGCGATTCGCCCAATGAGTCCTTGATATTTAGTCGTTTTCAGCCAATTTTCTGGATTTTTGAAAATTTCACTTTTTTGTGAAAATATCCACTAAATGAGGGAATAATATGTGTGAGGGTACCCCAGGAGATTTCCAAATGTGTGTGGGTAGAATACATATCCCACGGGGGTAAAATTGAAAAAAGTTGAACAAATTTTTTTTTGTACTTAGTCATTTTTCCGGCGTTTATCAGACTTTTAGATAGGGGAAATGTCAGTGAGCGTTCCGATTTCAGTTCCAGAGCAATTCGCCCAATGAGTCCATGATATTTAGTCGTTTTCAGCCAATTTTCTGGATTTTTGAAAATTTCACTTTTTTGTGAAAATATCCACTAAATGAGGGAATAATATGTGTGAGGGTACCCCAGGATAGTTCCAAATGTGTGTGGGTAAAATATATATCCCACGGGGGTAAAATTGAAAAAAGTTGAAAAATTTTTTTTTTTGGACTTAGTCATTTTTCCGGCGTTTATCAGACTTTCAGATAGGGGAAATGTCAGTGAGCGTTCTGATTTCAGTTCCAGAGCGATTCGCCCAATGAGTCCTTGATATTTAGTCATTTTCAGCCAATTTTCTGGATTTTTGAAAATTTCACTTTTTTGTGAAAATATCCACTAAAAGAGGGAATAATATGTGTGAGGGTACCCCGGGAGAGTTCCAAATGTGTGTGGGTAGAATATATATCCCACGGGGATAAAATTTAAAAAAGTTGAACAAATTTTTTTTTGGACTTAGTCATTTTTCCGGCATTTATCAGACTTTCAGATAGGGGAAATGTCAGTGAGCGTTCCGATTACAGTTCCAGAGCGATTCGCCCAATGAGTCCTTGATATTTAGTCATTTTCAGCCAATTTTCTGGATTTTTGAAAATTTCACTTTTTTATGAAAATATCCACTAAATGAGGGAATAATATGTGTGAGGGTACCCCAGGAGAGTTCCAAATGTGTGTGGGTAGAATATATATCCCACGGGGTAAAATTGAAAAAAGTTGAAACAAAATTTTTTTTCCGTCATTTTTCCGGCGTTTATCAGACTTTCAGATAGGGGAAATGTCAGTGAGCGTTCCGATTTCAGTTCCAGAGCAATTCGCCCAATGAGTCCTTGATATTTAGTCGTTTTCAGCCAATTTTCTGGATTTTTGAAAATTTCACTTTTTTGTGAAAATATCCACTAAATGAGGGAATAATATGTGTGAGGGTACCCCAGGAGAGTTCCAAATGTGTGTGGGTAGAATATATATCCCACGGGGGTAAAATTGAAAAAAGTTGAACAAATTTTTTTTTGGACTTAGTCATTTTTCCGGCGTTTATCAGACTTTCAGATAGGGGAAATGTCAGTGAGCGTTCCGATTTCAGTTCCAGAGCGATTCGCCCATTGAGTCCTTGATATTTAGTCATTTTCAGCCAATTTTCTGGATTTTTGAAAATTTCACTTTTTTGTGAAAATATCCACTAAATGAGGGAATAATATGTGTGAGGGTACCCCAGGAGAGTTCCAAATGTGTGTGGGTAGAATATATATCCCACGGGGGTAAAATTGAAAAAAGTTTAAAAAAATTTTTTTTTGGACTTAGTCATTTTTCCGGCGTTTATCAGACTTTCAGATAGGGAAAATGTCAGTGAGCATTCCAATTTCAGTTCGAGAGCGATTCGCCCAATGAGTCCTTGATATTTAGTCGTTTTCAGCCAATTTTCTGGATTTTTGAAAATTTCACTTTTTTGTGAAAATATCCACTAAATGAGGGAATAATATGTGTGAGGGTACCCCAGGAGATTTCCAAATGTGTGTGGGTAGAATATATATCCCACGGGGGTAAAATTGAAAAAAGTTGAACAAATTTTTTTTGGACTTAGTCATTTTTCCGGCGTTTATCAGACTTTCAGATAGGGGAAATGTCATTGAGCGTTCCGATTTCAGTTCCAGAGCAATTCGCCCAATGAGTCCTTGATATTTATTCGTTTTCAGCCAATTTTCTGGATTTTTGAAAATTTCTCTTTTTTGTGAAAATATCCACTAAAAGAGGGAATAATATGTGTGAGGGTACCCCAGGAGATTTCCAAATGTGTGTGGGTAGAATATATATCCCACGGGGGTAAAATTGAAAAAAGTTGAACAAATTTTTTTTTGTACTTAGTCATTTTTCCGGCGTTTATCAGACTTTTAGATAGGGGAAATGTCAGTGAGCGTTCCGATTTCAGTTCCAGAGCAATTCGCCCAACGAGTCCATGATATTTAGTCGTTTTCAGCCAATTTTCTGGATTTTTGAAAATTTCACTTTTTTGTGAAAATATCCACTAAATGAGGGAATAATATGTGTGAGGGTACCCCAGGATAGTTCCAAATGTGTGTGGGTAAAATATATATCCCACGGGGGTAAAATTGAAAAAAGTTGAAAAATTTTTTTTTTTGGACTTAGTCATTTTTCCGGCGTTTATCAGACTTTCAGATAGGGGAAATGTCAGTGAGCGTTCCGATTTCAGTTCCAGAGCGATTCGCCCAATGAGTCCTTGATATTTAGTCATTTTCAGCCAATTTTCTGGATTTTTGAAAATTTCACTTTTTTGTGAAAATATCCACTAAAAGAGGGAATAATATGTGTGAGGGTACCCCGGGAGAGTTCCAAATGTGTGTGGGTAGAATATATATCCCACGGGGATAAAATTTAAAAAAGTTGAACAAATTTTTTTTTGGACTTAGTCATTTTTCCGGCATTTATCAGACTTTCAGATAGGGGAAATGTCAGTGAGCGTTCCGATTACAGTTCCAGAGCGATTCGCCCAATGAGTCCTTGATATTTAGTCATTTTCAGCCAATTTTCTGGATTTTTGAAAATTTCACTTTTTTATGAAAATATCCACTAAATGAGGGAATAATATGTGTGAGGGTACCCCAGGAGAGTTCCAAATGTGTGTGGGTAGAATATATATCCCACGGGGTAAAATTGAAAAAAGTTGAAAAAAAATTTTTTTTCCGTCATTTTTCCGGCGTTTATCAGACTTTCAGATAGGGGAAATGTCAGTGAGCGTTCCGATTTCAGTTCCAGAGCAATTCGCCCAATGAGTCCTTGATATTTAGTCGTTTTCAGCCAATTTTCTGGATTTTTGAAAATTTCACTTTTTTGTGAAAATATCCACTAAATGAGGGAATAATATGTGTGAGGGTACCCCAGGAGAGTTCCAAATGTGTGTGGGTAGAATATATATCCCACGGGGGTAAAATTGAAAAAAGTTGAACAAATTTTTTTTTGGACTTAGTCATTTTTCCGGCGTTTATCAGACTTTCAGATAGGGGAAATGTCAGTGAGCGTTCCGATTTCAGTTCCAGAGCGATTCGCCCATTGAGTCCTTGATATTTAGTCATTTTCAGCCAATTTTCTGGATTTTTGAAAATTTCACTTTTTTGTGAAAATATCCACTAAATGAGGGAATAATATGTGTGAGGGTACCCCAGGAGAGTTCCAAATGTGTGTGGGTAGAATATATATCCCACGGGGGTAAAATTGAAAAAAGTTTAAAAAAATTTTTTTTTGGACTTAGTCATTTTTCCGGCGTTTATCAGACTTTCAGATAGGGAAAATGTCAGTGAGCATTCCAATTTCAGTTCGAGAGCGATTCGCCCAATGAGTCCTTGATATTTAGTCGTTTTCAGCCAATTTTCTGGATTTTTGAAAATTTCACTTTTTTGTGAAAATATCCACTAAATGAGGGAATAATATGTGTGAGGGTACCCCAGGAGATTTCCAAATGTGTGTGGGTAGAATATATATCCCACGGGGGTAAAATTGAAAAAAGTTGAACAAATTTTTTTTGGACTTAGTCATTTTTCCGGCGTTTATCAGACTTTCAGATAGGGGAAATGTCATTGAGCGTTCCGATTTCAGTTCCAGAGCAATTCGCCCAATGAGTCCTTGATATTTATTCGTTTTCAGCCAATTTTCTGGATTTTTGAAAATTTCTCTTTTTTGTGAAAATATCCACTAAAAGAGGGAATAATATGTGTGAGGGTACCCCAGGAGATTTCCAAATGTGTGTGGGTAGAATATATATCCCACGGGGGTAAAATTGAAAAAAGTTGAACAAATTTTTTTTTGTACTTAGTCATTTTTCCGGCGTTTATCAGACTTTTAGATAGGGGAAATGTCAGTGAGCATTCCGATTTCAGTTCCAGAGCAATTCGCCCAATGAGTCCATGATATTTAGTCGTTTTCAGCCAATTTTCTGGATTTTTGAAAATTTCACTTTTTTGTGAAAATATCCACTAAATGAGGGAATAATATGTGTGAGGGTACCCCAGGATAGTTCCAAATGTGTGTGGGTAAAATATATATCCCACGGGGGTAAAATTGAAAAAAGTTGAAAAATTTTTTTTTTTGGACTTAGTCATTTTTCCGGCGTTTATCAGACTTTCAGATAGGGGAAATGTCAGTGAGCGTTCCGATTTCAGTTCCAGAGCGATTCGCCCAATGAGTCCTTGATATTTAGTCATTTTCAGCCAATTTTCTGGATTTTTGAAAATTTCACTTTTTTGTGAAAATATCCACTAAAAGAGGGAATAATATGTGTGAGGGTACCCCGGGAGAGTTCCAAATGTGTGTGGGTAGAATATATATCCCACGGGGATAAAATTTAAAAAAGTTGAACAAATTTTTTTTTGGACTTAGTCATTTTTCCGGCATTTATCAGACTTTCAGATAGGGGAAATGTCAGTGAGCGTTCCGATTACAGTTCAAGAGCGATTCGCCCAATGAGTCCTTGATATTTAGTCATTTTCAGCCAATTTTCTGGATTTTTGAAAATTTCACTTTTTTATGAAAATATTCACTAAATGAGGGAATAATATGTGTGAGGGTACCCCAGGAGAGTTCCAAATGTGTGTGGGTAGAATATATATCCCACGGGGTAAAATTGAAAAAAGTTGAAAAAAAATTTTTTTTCCGTCATTTTTCCGGCGTTTATCAGACTTTCAGATAGGGGAAATGTCAGTGAGCGTTCCGATTTCAGTTCCAGAGCAATTCGCCCAATGAGTCCTTGATATTTAGTCGTTTTCAGCCAATTTTCTGGATTTTTGAAAATTTCACTTTTTTGTGAAAATATCCACTAAATGAGGGAATAATATGTGTGAGGGTACCCCAGGAGAGTTCCAAATGTGTGTGGGTAGAATATATATCCCACGGGGGTAAAATTGAAAAAAGTTTAAAAAAATTTTTTTTTGGACTTAGTCATTTTTCCGGCGTTTATCAGACTTTCAGATAGGGAAAATGTCAGTGAGCATTCCAATTTCAGTTCGAGAGCGATTCGCCCAATGAGTCCTTGATATTTAGTCGTTTTCAGCCAATTTTCTGGATTTTTTAAAATTTCACTTTTTTGTGAAAATATCCACTAAATGAGGGAATAATATGTGTGAGGGTACCCCAGGAGATTTCCAAATGTGTGTGGGTAGAATATATATCCCACGGGGGTAAAATTGAAAAAAGTTGAACAAATTTTTTTTGGACTTAGTCATTTTTCCGGCGTTTATCAGACTTTCAGATAGGGGAAATGTCATTGAGCGTTCCGATTTCAGTTCCAGAGCAATTCGCCCAATGAGTCCATGATATTTAGTCGTTTTCAGCCAATTTTCTGGATTTTTGAAAATTTCACTTTTTTGTGAAAATATCCACTAAATGAGGGAATAATATGTGTGAGGGTACCCCAGGATAATTCCAAATGTGTGTGGGTAAAATATATATCCCACGGGGGTAAAATTGAAAAAAGTTGAAAAATTTTTTTTTTTGGACTTAGTCATTTTTCCGGCGTTTATCAGACTTTCAGATAGGGGAAATGTTAGTGAGCGTTCCGATTTCAGTTCCAGAGCAATTCGCCCAATGAGTCCTTGATATTTAGTCGTTTTCAGCCAATTTTCTGGATTTTTGAAAATTTCACTTTTTTGTGAAAATATCCACTAAATGAGGGAATAATATGTGTGAGGGTACCCCAGGAGAGTTCCAAATGTGTGTGGGTAGAATATATATCTCACGGGGGTAAAATTGAAAAAAGTTGAAAAAAAATTTTTTTTGGACTCAGTCATTTTTCTGGCGTTTATCAGACTTTCAGAAAGGGGAAATGTCAGTGAGCGTTCCGATTTCAGTTCCAGAGCAATTCGCCCAATGAGTCCTTGATATTTAGTCGTTTTCAGCCAATTTTCGGGATTTTTGAAAATTTCACTTTTTTGTGAAAATATCCACTAAATGAGGGAATAATATGTGTGAGGGTACCCCAGGAGATTTCCAAATGTGTGTGGGTAGAATATATAGCCCACGTGTTAGAACCTTGCTGTTAGGTTTTTTTTCCTTTGCTGGTCACATGACCTTGTTGGCCTATTTAATCCTGCTCCACCCTTCTGGCTTTGCTGGACTTCATTGTATATCTACTTTCTAGCTAGCCTGTGCTCTGTATCTAACTCTGTTAGTTTGCTTGGTCTACGGACCTCTATGTTCTATCTATTTTGTTTGTTCGTCTGTCTGCTACTATTTCTGTTAGGAGGTGTCCCATATTCCTCCCAGTCCTTAGTACTTGTAGGGATTCCCTCCCCACATCTATAGGTCTTCGTACAGACTAGATTAGGACTTTAGCAGGTCTGATCGCAGGATCAGGTTCCCTGTTACATCGTAGGGATTCAGCTGAGTCTTATAGTAGGGACAGATCTCCTCTCTTTCCTTAGCTTTGGTAGCAGAACATAACACCACGGGGGTAAAATTGAAAAAAGTTGAACAAATTTTTTTTTGGACTTAGTCATTTTTCCGGCGTTTATCAGACTTTCAGATAGGGGAAATGTCAGTGAGCGTTCCGATTTCAGTTCCAGAGCAATTCGCCCAATGAGTCCTTGATATTTAGTCGTTTTCAGCCAATTTTCTGGATTTTTGAAAATTTCACTTTTTTGTGAAAATATCCACTAAATGAGGGAATAATATGTGTGAGGGTACCCCAGGAGAGTTCCAGATGTGTGTGGGTAGAATATATATCCCACGGGGGTAAAATTGAAAAAAGTTGAACAAATTTTTTTTTGGACTTAGTCATTTTTCCGGCGTTTATCAGACTTTCAGATAGGGGAAATGTCAGTGAGCATTCCGATTTCAGTTCCAGAGCGATTCGCCCATTGAGTCATTGATATTTAGTCATTTTCAGCCAATTTTCTGGATTTTTGAAAATTTCACTTTTTTGTGAAAATATCCACTAAATGAGGGAATAATATGTGTGAGGGTACCCCAGGAGAGTTCCAAATGTGTGTGGGTAGAATATATATCCCACGGGGGTAAAATTGAAAAAAGTTGAACAAATTTTTTTTTGGACTTAGTCATTTTTCCGGCGTTTATCAGACTTTCAGATAGGGGAAATTTCATTGAGCGTTCCGATTTCAGTTCCAGAGCAATTCGCCCAATGAGTCCATGATATTTAGTCGTTTTCAGCCAATTTTCTGGATTTTTGAAAATTTCACTTTTTTGTGAAAATATCCACTAAACGAGGGAATAATATGTGTGAGGGTACCCCAGGAGAGTTCCAAATGTGTGTGGGTAGAATATATATCCCACGGGGGTAAAATTGAAAAAAGTTTTAAAACATTTTTTTTTGGACTTAGTCATTTTTCCGGCGTTTATCAGACTTTCAGATAGGGAAAATGTCAGTGAGCGTTCCAATTTCAGTTCCAGAGCAATTCGCCCAATGAGTCCTTGATATTTAGTCGTTTTCAGCTAATTTTCTGGATTTTTGAAAATTTCACTTTTTTCTGAAAATATCCACTAAATGAGGGAATAATATGTGTGAGGGTACCCCAGGAGATTTCCAAATGTGTGTGGGTAGAATATATATCCCACGGGGGTAAAATTGAAAAAAGTTGAACAAATTTTTTTTTGGACTTAGTCATTTTTCTGGCGTTTATCAGACTTTCAGATAGGGGAAATGTCAGTGAGCGTTCCGATTTCAGTTCCAGAGCAATTCGCCCAATGAGTCCTTGATATTTAGTCGTTTTCAGCCAATTTTCTGGATTTTTGAAAATTTCACTTTTTTGTGAAAACATCCACTAAACGAGGGAATAATATGTGTGAGGGTACCCCAGGAGAGTTCCAAATGTGTGTGGGTAGAATATATATCCCACGGGGGTAAAATTGAAAAAAGTTGAGAAAAATTTTTTTTTGGACTTAGTCATTTTTCCGGCGTTTATCAGACTTTCAGGTAGGGGAAATGTCAGTGAGCGTTCCGATTTCAGTTCCAGAGCGATTCGCCCAATGAGTCCTTGATATTTAGTCGTTTTCAGCCAATTTTCTGGATTTTTGAAAATTTCACTTTTTTGCGAAAATATCCACTAAATGAGGGAATAATATATGTGAGGGTACCCCAGGAGAGTTCCAAATGTGTGTGGGTAAAATATATATCCCACGGGGGTAAAATTGAAAAAAATTAAAAAAAAATTTTTTTTTTGGACTTAGTCATTTTTCCGGCGTTTATCAGACTTTCAGATAAGGGAAATGTCAGTGAGCGTTCCGATTTCAGTTCCAGAGCGATTCGCCCAATGAGTCCTTGATATTTAGTCGTTTTCAGCCAATTTTCTGGATTTTTGAAAATTTCACTTTTTTGTGAAAATATCCACTAAATGAGGGAATAATATGTGTGAGGGTACCCCAGGAGAGTTCCAAATGTGTGTGGGTAGAATATATATCCCACGGGGGTAAAATTGAAAAAAGTTTAAAAAAAATTTTTTTTGGACTTAGTCATTTTTCCGCCGTTTATCAGACTTTCAGATAGGGAAAATGTCAGTGAGCGTTCCAATTTCAGTTCCAGAGCGATTCGCCCAATGAGTCCTTGATATTTAGTCGTTTTCAGCCAATTTTCTGGATTTTTGAAAATCTCACTTTTTTGTGAAAATATCCACTAAACGAGGGAATAATATGTGTGAGGGTACCCCAGGAGAGTTCCAAATGTGTGTGGGTAAAATATATATCCCACGGGGGTAAAATTGAAAAAAATTTAAAAAATTTTTTTTTTGGACTTAGTCATTTTTCCGGCGTTTATCAGACTTTCAGATAGGGGAAATGTCAGTGAGCGTTCCGATTTCAGTTCCAGAGCGATTCGCCCAATGAGTCCTTGATATTTAGTCGTTTTCAGCCAATTTTCTGGATTTTTGAAAATTTCACTTTTTTGTGAAAATATCCACTAAATGAGGGAATAATATGTGTGAGGGTACCCCAGGAGAGTTCCAAATGTGTGTGGGTAGAATATATATCCCACGGGGGTAAAATTGAAAAAAGTTTAAAAAAAAATTTTTTTGGACTTAGTCATTTTTCTGCCGTTTATCAGACTTTCAGATAGGGAAAATGTCAGTGAGCGTTCCAATTTCAGTTCCAGAGCGATTCGCCCAATGAGTCCTTGATATTTAGTCGTTTTCAGCCAATTTTCTGGATTTTTGAAAATTTCACTTTTTTGTGAAAATATCCACTAAACGAGGGAATAATATGTGTGAGGGTACCCCAGGAGATTTCCAAATGTGTGTGGGTAGAATATATATCCCACGGGGGTAAAATTGAAAAAAGTTGAACAAATTTTTTTTTGGACTTAGTCATTTTTCCGGCGTTTATCAGACTTTCAGATAGGGGAAATGTCATTGAGCGTTCCGATTTCAGTTCCAGAGCAATTCGCCCAATGAGTCCTTGATATTTAGTCGTTTTCAGCCAATTTTCTGGATTTTTGAAAATTTCACTTTTTTGTGAAAATATCCACTAAATGAGGGAATAATATGTGTGAGGGTACCCCAGGAGAGTTCCAAATGTGTGTGGGTAGAATATATATCCCACGGGGGTAAAATTGAAAAAAGTTTTAAAAAAATTTTTTGGACTTAGTCATTTTTCCGGCGTTTATCAGACTTTCAGATAGGGAAAATGTCAGTGAGCGTTCCAATTTCAGTTCCAAAGCGTTTCGCCCAATGAGTCCTTGATATTTAGTCGTTTTCAGCCAATTTTCTGGATTTTTGAAAATTTCACTTTTTTCCCAAAATATCCACTAAATGAGGGAATAATATATGTGAGGGTACCCCAGGAGAGTTCCAAATGTGTGTGGGTAAAATATATATCCCACGGGGGTAAAATTGAAAAAAATTTAAAAAAATTTTTTTTTTGGACTTAGTCATTTTTCCGGCGTTTATCAGACTTTCAGATAGGGAAAATGTCAGTGAGCGTTTCAATTTCAGTTCCAGAGCGATTCGCCCAATGAGTCCTTGATATTTAGTCGTTTTCAGCCAATTTTCTGGATTTTTGAAAATTTCACTTTTTTGTGAAAATATCCACTAAACGAGGGAATAATATGTGTAAGGGTACCCCAGGAGAGTTCCAAATGTGTGTGGGTAGAATATATATCCCACGGGGTAAAATTGAAAAAAGTTGAAAAAAATTTTTTTGGGGACTTAGTCATTTTTCCGGCGTTTATCAGACTTTCAGGTAGGGGAAATGTCAGTGAGCGTTCCGATTTCAGTTCCAGAGCGATTCGCCCAATGAGTCCTTGATATTTAGTCGTTTTCAGCCAATTTTCTGGATTTTTGAAAATTTCACTTTTTTGTGAAAATATCCACTAAATGAGGGAATAATATGTGTGAGGGTACCCCAGGAGAGTTCCAAATGTGTGTGGGTAGAATATATATCCCACGGGGGTAAAATTGAAAAAAGTTTTAAAAAAATTTTTTGGACTTAGTCATTTTTCCGGCGTTTATCAGAATTTCAGATAGGGAAAATGTCAGTGAGCGTTCCAATTTCAGTTCCAAAGCGTTTCGCCCAATGAGTCCTTGATATTTAGTCGTTTTCAGCCAATTTTCTGGATTTTTGAAAATTTCACTTTTTTCCGAAAATATCCACTAAATGAGGGAATAATATATGTGAGGGTACCCCAGGAGAGTTCCAAATGTGTGTGGGTAAAATATATATCCCACGGGGGTAAAATTGAAAAAAAATTAAAAAAATTTTTTTTTTGGACTTAGTCATTTTTCCGGCGTTTATCAGACTTTCAGATAGGGAAAATGTCAGTGAGCGTTCCAATTTCAGTTCCAGAGCGATTCGCCCAATGAGTCCTTGATATTTAGTCGTTTTCAGCCAATTTTCTGGATTTTTGAAAATTTCACTTTTTTGTGAAAATATCCACTAAACGAGGGAATAATATGTGTGAGGGTACCCCAGGAGAGTTCCAAATGTGTGTGGGTAGAATATATATCCCACGGGGGTAAAATTGAAAAAAGTTGAAAAAAAATTTTTTGGGGACTTAGTCATTTTTCCGGCGTTTATCAGACTTTCAGATAGGGGAAATGTGAGTGAGCATTCCGATTTCAGTTCCAGAGCGATTCGCCCAATGAGTCCTTGATATTTAGTCGTTTTCAGCCAATTTTCTGGATTTTTGAAAATTTCACTTTTTTGCGAAAATATCCACTAAATGAGGGAATAATATGTGTGAGGGTACCCCAGGATAGTTCCAAATGTGTGTGGGTAAAATATATATCCCACGGGGGTAAAATTGAAAAAAGTTGAAAAAATTTTTTTTTTGGACTTAGTCATTTTTCCGGCGTTTATCAGACTTTCAGATAGTGGAAATGTCAGTGAGCGTTCCGATTTCAGTTCCAGAGCGATTCGCCCAATGAGTCCTTGATATTTAGTCGTTTTCAGCCAATTTTCTGGATTTTTGAAAATTTCACTTTTTTGTGAAAATATCCACTAAATGAGGGAATAATATGTGTGAGGGTACCCCAGGAGAGTTCCAAATGTGTGTGGGTAGAATATATATCCCACGGGGGTAAAATTGAAAAAAGTTTTAAAAAAATTTTTTGGACTTAGTCATTTTTCCGGCGTTTATCAGACTTTCAGATAGGGAAAATGTCAGTGAGCGTTCCAATTTCAGTTCCAAAGCGTTTCGCCCAATGAGTCCTTGATATTTAGTCGTTTTCAGCCAATTTTCTGGATTTTTGAAAATTTCACTTTTTTCCGAAAATATCCACTAAATGAGGGAATAATATATGTGAGGGTACCCCAGGAGAGTTCCAAATGTGTGTGGGTAAAATATATATCCCACGGGGGTAAAATTGAAAAAAAATTAAAAAAATTTTTTTTTTGGACTTAGTCATTTTTCCGGCGTTTATCAGACTTTCAGATAGGGAAAATGTCAGTGAGCGTTCCAATTTCAGTTCCAGAGCGATTCGCCCAATGAGTCCTTGATATTTAGTCGTTTTCAGCCAATTTTCTGGATTTTTGAAAATTTCACTTTTTTGTGAAAATATCCACTAAACGAGGGAATAATATGTGTGAGGGTACCCCAGGAGATTTCCAAATGTGTGTGGGTAGAATATATATCCCACGGGGGTAAAATTGAAAAAAGTTTTAAAAAATTTTTTTTTGGACTTAGTCATTTTTCCGGCGTTTATCAGACTTTCAGGTAGGGGAAATGTCAGTGAGCGTTCCGATTTCAGTTCCAGAGCGATTCGCCCAATGAGTCCTTGATATTTAGTCGTTTTCAGCCAATTTTCTGGATTTTTGAAAATTTCACTTTTTTGCGAAAATATCCACTAAATGAGGGAATAATATATGTGAGGGTACCCCAGGAGAGTTCCAAATGTGTGTGGGTAGAATATATATCCCACGGGGGTAAAATTGAAAAAAGTTTAAAAAAAATTTTTTTTGGACTTAGTCATTTTTCTGCCGTTTATCAGACTTTCAGATAGGGAAAATGTCAGTGAGCGTTCCAATTTCAGTTCCAGAGCGATTCGCCCAATGAGTCCTTGATATTTAGTCGTTTTCAGCCAATTTTCTGGATTTTTGAAAATTTCACTTTTTTGTGAAAATATCCACTAAACGAGGGAATAATATGTGTGAGGGTACCCCAGGAGATTTCCAAATGTGTGTGGGTAGAATATATATCCCACGGGGGTAAAATTGAAAAAAGTTGAACAAATTTTTTTTTTGGACTTAGTCATTTTTCCGGCGTTTATCAGACTTTCAGATAGGGGAAATGTCATTGAGCGTTCCGATTTCAGTTCCAGAGCAATTCGCCCAATGAGTCCTTGATATTTAGTCGTTTTCAGCCAATTTTCTGGATTTTTGAAAATTTCACTTTTTTGTGAAAATATCCACTAAATGAGGGAATAATATGTGTGAGGGTACCCCAGGAGAGTTCCAAATGTGTGTGGGTAAAATATATATCCCACGGGGGTAAAATTGAAAAAAGTTTTAAAAAATTTTTTTTTGGACTTAGTCATTTTTCCGGCGTTTATCAGACTTTCAGGTAGGGGAAATGTCAGTGAGCGTTCCGATTTCAGTTCCAGAGCGATTCGCCCAATGAGTCCTTGATATTTAGTCGTTTTCAGCCAATTTTCTGGATTTTTGAAAATTTCACTTTTTTGTGAAAATATCCACTAAATGAGGGAATAATATGTGTGAGGGTACCCCAGGAGAGTTCCAAATGTGTGTGGGTAGAATATATATCCCACGGGGGTAAAATTGAACAAAGTTTTAAAAAAATTTTTTGGACTTAGTCATTTTTCCGGCGTTTATCAGACTTTCAGATAGGGAAAATGTCAGTGAGCGTTCGGATTTCAGTTCCAGAGCGATTCGCCCAATGAGTCCTTGATATTTAGTCGTTTTCAGCCAATTTTCTGGATTTTTGAAAATTTCACTTTTTTCCGAAAATATCCACTAAATGAGGGAATAATATATGTGAGGGTACCCCAGGAGAGTTCCAAATGTGTGTGGGTAAAATATATATCCCACGGGGGTAAAATTGAAAAAAATTTAAAAAAATTTTTTTTTTTGGACTTAGTCATTTTTCCGGCGTTTATCAGACTTTCAGATAGGGGAAATGTCAGTGAGCGTTCCGATTTCAGTTCCAGAGCGATTCGCCCAATGAGTCCTTGATATTTAGTCGTTTTCAGCCAATTTTCTGGATTTTTGAAAATTTCACTTTTTTGCGAAAATATCCACTAAATGAGGGAATAATATGTGTGAGGGTACCCCAGGATAGTTCCAAATGTGTGTGGGTAAAATATATATCCCACGGGGGTAAAATTGAAAAAAGTTGAAAAAATTTTTTTTTTGGACTTAGTCATTTTTCCGGCGTTTATCAGACTTTCAGATAGTGGAAATGTCAGTGAGCGTTCCGATTTCAGTTCCAGAGCGATTCGCCCAATGAGTCCTTGATATTTAGTCGTTTTCAGCCAATTTTCTGGATTTTTGAAAATTTCACTTTTTTGTGAAAATATCCACTAAATGAGGGAATAATATGTGTGAGGGTACCCCAGGAGAGTTCCAAATGTGTGTGGGTAGAATATATATCCCACGGGGGTAAAATTGAAAAAAGTTTTAAAAAAATTTTTTGGACTTAGTCATTTTTCCGGCGTTTATCAGACTTTCAGATAGGGAAAATGTCAGTGAGCGTTCCAATTTCAGTTCCAAAGCGTTTCGCCCAATGAGTCCTTGATATTTAGTCGTTTTCAGCCAATTTTCTGGATTTTTGAAAATTTCACTTTTTTCCGAAAATATCCACTAAATGAGGGAATAATATATGTGAGGGTACCCCAGGAGAGTTCCAAATGTGTGTGGGTAAAATATATATCCCACGGGGGTAAAATTGAAAAAAAATTAAAAAAATTTTTTTTTTGGACTTAGTCATTTTTCCGGCGTTTATCAGACTTTCAGATAGGGAAAATGTCAGTGAGCGTTCCAATTTCAGTTCCAGAGCGATTCGCCCAATGAGTCCTTGATATTTAGTCGTTTTCAGCCAATTTTCTGGATTTTTGAAAATTTCACTTTTTTGTGAAAATATCCACTAAACGAGGGAATAATATGTGTGAGGGTACCCCAGGAGATTTCCAAATGTGTGTGGGTAGAATATATATCCCACGGGGGTAAAATTGAAAAAAGTTTTAAAAAATTTTTTTTTGGACTTAGTCATTTTTCCGGCGTTTATCAGACTTTCAGGTAGGGGAAATGTCAGTGAGCGTTCCGATTTCAGTTCCAGAGCGATTCGCCCAATGAGTCCTTGATATTTAGTCGTTTTCAGCCAATTTTCTGGATTTTTGAAAATTTCACTTTTTTGCGAAAATATCCACTAAATGAGGGAATAATATATGTGAGGGTACCCCAGGAGAGTTCCAAATGTGTGTGGGTAGAATATATATCCCACGGGGGTAAAATTGAAAAAAGTTTAAAAAAAATTTTTTTTGGACTTAGTCATTTTTCTGCCGTTTATCAGACTTTCAGATAGGGAAAATGTCAGTGAGCGTTCCAATTTCAGTTCCAGAGCGATTCGCCCAATGAGTCCTTGATATTTAGTCGTTTTCAGCCAATTTTCTGGATTTTTGAAAATTTCACTTTTTTGTGAAAATATCCACTAAACGAGGGAATAATATGTGTGAGGGTACCCCAGGAGATTTCCAAATGTGTGTGGGTAGAATATATATCCCACGGGGGTAAAATTGAAAAAAGTTGAACAAATTTTTTTTTTGGACTTAGTCATTTTTCCGGCGTTTATCAGACTTTCAGATAGGGGAAATGTCATTGAGCGTTCCGATTTCAGTTCCAGAGCAATTCGCCCAATGAGTCCTTGATATTTAGTCGTTTTCAGCCAATTTTCTGGATTTTTGAAAATTTCACTTTTTTGTGAAAATATCCACTAAATGAGGGAATAATATGTGTGAGGGTACCCCAGGAGAGTTCCAAATGTGTGTGGGTAAAATATATATCCCACGGGGGTAAAATTGAAAAAAGTTTTAAAAAATTTTTTTTTGGACTTAGTCATTTTTCCGGCGTTTATCAGACTTTCAGGTAGGGGAAATGTCAGTGAGCGTTCCGATTTCAGTTCCAGAGCGATTCGCCCAATGAGTCCTTGATATTTAGTCGTTTTCAGCCAATTTTCTGGATTTTTGAAAATTTCACTTTTTTGTGAAAATATCCACTAAATGAGGGAATAATATGTGTGAGGGTACCCCAGGAGAGTTCCAAATGTGTGTGGGTAGAATATATATCCCACGGGGGTAAAATTGAACAAAGTTTTAAAAAAATTTTTTGGACTTAGTCATTTTTCCGGCGTTTATCAGACTTTCAGATAGGGAAAATGTCAGTGAGCGTTCGGATTTCAGTTCCAGAGCGATTCGCCCAATGAGTCCTTGATATTTAGTCGTTTTCAGCCAATTTTCTGGATTTTTGAAAATTTCACTTTTTTCCGAAAATATCCACTAAATGAGGGAATAATATATGTGAGGGTACCCCAGGAGAGTTCCAAATGTGTGTGGGTAAAATATATATCCCACGGGGGTAAAATTGAAAAAAATTTAAAAAAATTTTTTTTTTTGGACTTAGTCATTTTTCCGGCGTTTATCAGACTTTCAGATAGGGGAAATGTCAGTGAGCGTTCCGATTTCAGTTCCAGAGCGATTCGCCCAATGAGTCCTTGATATTTAGTCGTTTTCAGCCAATTTTCTGGATTTTTGAAAATTTCACTTTTTTGTGAAAATATCCACTAAATGAGGGAATAATATGTGTGAGGGTACCCCAGGAGAGTTCCAAATGTGTGTGGGTAGAATATATATCCCACGGGGGTAAAATTGAAAAAAGTTTAAAAAAAATTTTTTTTGGACTTAGTCATTTTTCCGCCGTTTATCAGACTTTCAGATAGGGAAAATGTCAGTGAGCGTTCCAATTTCAGTTCCAGAGCGATTCGCCCAATGAGTCCTTGATATTTAGTCGTTTTCAGCCAATTTTCTGGATTTTTGAAAATTTCACTTTTTTGTGAAAATATCCACTAAACGAGGGAATAATATGTGTGAGGGTACCCCAGGAGATTTCCAAATGTGTGTGGGTAGAATATATATCCCACGGGGGTAAAATTGAAAAAAGTTGAGAAAAATTTTTTTTTGGACTTAGTCATTTTTCCGGCGTTTATCAGACTTTCAGGTAGGGGAAATGTCAGTGAGCGTTCCGATTTCAGTTCCAGAGCGATTCGCCCAATGAGTCCTTGATATTTAGTCGTTTTCAGCCAATTTTCTGGATTTTTGAAAATTTCACTTTTTTGCGAAAATATCCACTAAATGAGGGAATAATATATGTGAGGGTACCCCAGGAGAGTTCCAAATGTGTGTGGGTAAAATATATATCCCACGGGGGTAAAATTGAAAAAAATTTAAAAAAATTTTTTTTTTGGACTTAGTCATTTTTCCGGCGTTTATCAGACTTTCAGATAGGGGAAATGTCAGTGAGCGTTCCCATTTCAGTTCCAGAGCGATTCGCCCAATGAGTCCTTGATATTTAGTCGTTTTCAGCCAATTTTCTGGATTTTTGAAAATTTCACTTTTTTGTGAAAATATCCACTAAATGAGGGAATAATATGTGTGAGGGTACCCCAGGAGAGTTCCAAATGTGTGTGGGTAGAATATATATCCCACGGGGGTAAAATTGAAAAAAGTTTAAAAAAAATTTTTTTTGGACTTAGTCATTTTTCTGCCGTTTATCAGACTTTCAGATAGGGAAAATGTCAGTGAGCGTTCCAATTTCAGTTCCAGAGCGATTCGCCCAATGAGTCCTTGATATTTAGTCGTTTTCAGCCAATTTTCTGGATTTTTGAAAATTTCACTTTTTTGTGAAAATATCCACTAAACGAGGGAATAATATGTGTGAGGGTACCCCAGGAGAGTTCCAAATGTGTGTGGGTAAAATATATATCCCACGGGGGTAAAATTGAAAAGAGTTGAAAAAATTTTTTTTTTGGGACTTAGTCATTTTTCCGGCGTTTATCAGATTTTCAGATAGGGGAAATGTGAGTGAGCATTCCGATTTCAGTTCCAGAGTGATTCGCCCGATGAGTCCTTGATATTTAGTCGTTTTCAGCCAATTTTCTGGATTTTTGAAAATTTCACTTTTTTGTGAAAATATCCACTAAATGAGGGAATAATATGTGTGAGGGTACCCCAGGAGAGTTCCAAATGTGTGTGGGTAGAATATATATCCCACGGGGGTAAAATTGAAAAAAGTTTAAAAAAAATTTTTTGGGGGACTTAGTCATTTTTCCGGCGTTTATCAGACTTTCAGATAGGGGAAATGTCATTGAGCGTTCCGATTTCAGTTCCAGAGCGATTCGCCCAATGAGTCCTTGATATTTAGTCGTTTTCAGCCAATTTTCTGGATTTTTGAAAATTTCACTTTTTTGTGAAAATATCCACTAAATGGGGGAATAATATGTGTGAGGGTACCCCAGGAGAGTTCCAAATGTGTGTGGGTAAAATATATATCCCACGGGGGTAAAATTGAAAAAAGTTGAACAAATTTTTTTTTGGACTTAGTCATTTTTCCGGCGTTTATCAGACTTTCAGATAGGGGAAATGTCATTGAGAGTTCCGATTTCAGTTCCAGAGCAATTCGCCCAATGAGTCCTTGATATTTAGTCGTTTTCAGCCAATTTTCTGGATTTTTGAAAATTTCACTTTTTTGTGAAAATATCCACTAAATGGGGGAATAATATGTGTGAGGGTACCCCAGGAGAGTTCCAAATGTGTGTGGGTAGAATATATATATATCCCACGGGGGTAAAATTGAAAAAAGTTGAAAAAAATTTTTTTTTGGACTTAGTCATTTTTCCGGCATTTATCAGACTTTCAGATAGGGGAAATGTGAGTGAGCATTACGATTTCAGTTCCAGAGCGATTCGCCCAATGAGTCCTTGATATTTAGTCGTTTTCAGCCAATTTCCTGGATTTTTGAAAATTTCACTTTTTTGTGAAAATATCCACTAAATGAGGGAATAATATGTGTGAGGGTACCCCAGGAGAGTTCCAAATGTGTGTGGGTAAAATATATATCCCACGGGGGTAAAATTGAAAAAAGTTTAAAAAAATTTTTTTTTGGACTTAGTCATTTTTCCGGCATTTATCAGACTTTCAGATAGGGAAAATGTCAGTGAGCGTTCCAATTTCAGTTCCAGATCGATTCGCACAATGAGTCCTTGATATTTAGTCGTTTTCAGCCAATTTTCTGGATTTTTGAAAATTTCACTTTTTTGCAAAAATATCCACTAAATGAGGGAATAATATATGTGAGGGTACCCCAATAGAGTTCCAAATGTGTGTGGGTAAAATATATATCCCACGGGGGTAAAATTGAAAAAAATTTAAAAAAAATTTTTTTTTGGACTTAGTCATTTTTCCGGCGTTTATCAGACTTTCAGATAGGGAAAATGTCAGTGAGTGTTCCAATTTCAGTTCCAGAGCGATTCGCCCAATGAGTCCTTGATATTTAGTCGTTTTCAGCCAATTTTCTGGATTTTTGAAAATTTCACTTTTTTGTGAAAATATCCACTAAACGAGGGAATAATATGTGTGGGGGTACCCCAGGAGAGTTCCAAATGTGTGTGGGTAGAATATATATCCCACGGGGGTAAAATTGAAAAAAGTTGAAAAAAAATTTTTTTGGGACTTAGTCATTTTTCCGGCGTTTATCAGACTTTCAGATAGGGGAAATGTCAGTGAGCGTTCCGATTTCAGTTCCAGAGTGATTCGCCCAATGAGTCCTTGATATTTAGTCGTTTTCAGCCAATTTTCTGGATTTTTGAAAATTTCACTTTTTTGTGAAAATATCCACTAAATGAGGGAATAATATGTGTGAGGGTACCCCAGGAGAGTTCCAAATGTGTGTGGGTAAAATATATATCCCACGGGGGTAAAATTGAAAAAAGTTGAAAAAATTTTTTTTTTGGGACTTAGTCATTTTTCCGGCGTTTATCAGACTTTCAGATAGGGGAAATGTGAGTGAGCATTCCGATTTCAGTTCCAGAGCGATTCGCCCAATGAGTCCTTGATATTTAGTCGTTTTCAGCCAATTTTCTGGATTTTTGAAAATTTCACTTTTTTGTGAAAATATCCACTAAATGAGGGAATAATATGTGTGAGGGTACCCCAGGAGAGTTCCAAATGTGTGTGGGTAGAATATATATCCCACGGGGGTAAAATTGAAAAAAGTTTTAAAAAAATTTTTTGGACTTAGTCATTTTTCCGGCGTTTATCAGACTTTCAGATAGGGAAAATGTCAGTGAGCGTTCCAATTTCAGTTCCAGAGCGTTTCGCCCAATGAGTCCTTGATATTTAGTCGTTTTCAGCCAATTTTCTGGATTTTTGAAAATTTCACTTTTTTGCGAAAATATCCACTAAATGAGGGAATAATATATGTGAGGGTACCCCAGGAGTGTTCCAAATGTGTGTGGGTAAAATATATATCCCACGGGGGTAAAATTGAAAAGAGTTGAAAAAATTTTTTTTTTGGGACTTAGTCATTTTTCCGGCGTTTATCAGATTTTCAGATAGGGGAAATGTGAGTGAGCATTCCGATTTCAGTTCCAGAGTGATTCGCCCGATGAGTCCTTGATATTTAGTCGTTTTCAGCCAATTTTCTGGATTTTTGAAAATTTCACTTTTTTGTGAAAATATCCACTAAATGAGGGAATAATATGTGTGAGGGTACCCCAGGAGAGTTCCAAATGTGTGTGGGTAGAATATATATCCCACGGGGGTAAAATTGAAAAAAGTTTAAAAAAAATTTTTTTGGGGACTTAGTCATTTTTCCGGCGTTTATCAGACTTTCAGATAGGGGAAATGTCATTGAGCGTTCCGATTTCAGTTCCAGAGCGATTCGCCCAATGAGTCCTTGATATTTAGTCGTTTTCAGCCAATTTTCTGGATTTTTGAAAATTTCACTTTTTTGTGAAAATATCCACTAAATGGGGGAATAATATGTGTGAGGGTACCCCAGGAGAGTTCCAAATGTGTGTGGGTAGAATATATATATATCCCACGGGGGTAAAATTGAAAAAAGTTGAAAAAAAATTTTTTTTGGACTTAGTCATTTTTCCGGCATTTATCAGACTTTCAGATAGGGGAAATGTGAGTGAGCATTACGATTTCAGTTCCAGAGCGATTCGCCCAATGAGTCCTTGATATTTAGTCGTTTTCAGCCAATTTTCTGGATTTTTGAAAATTTCACTTTTTTGTGAAAATATCCACTAAATGAGGGAATAATATGTGTGAGGGTACCCCAGGAGATTTCCAAATGTGTGTGGGTAGAATATATATATATCCCACGGGGGTAAAATTGAAAAAAGTTGAACAAATTTTTTTTTGGACTTAGTCATTTTTCCGGCGTTTATCAGACTTTCAGATAGGGGAAATGTCATTGAGAGTTCCGATTTCAGTTCCAGAGCAATTCGCCCAATGAGTCCTTGATATTTAGTCGTTTTCAGCCAATTTTCTGGATTTTTGAAAATTTCACTTTTTTGTGAAAATATCCACTAAACGAGGGAATAATATGTGTGAGGGTACCCCAGGAGAGTTCCAAATGTGTGTGGGTAGAATATATATCCCACGGGGGTAAAATTGAAAAAAGTTGAAAAAAATTTTTTTTTGGGACTTAGTCATTTTTCCGCCGTTTATCAGACTTTCAGATAGGGGAAATGTGAGTGAGCATTCCGATTTCAGTTCCAGAGCGATTCGCCCAATGAGTCCTTGATATTTAGTCGTTTTCAGCCAATTTTCTGGATTTTTGAAAATTTCACTTTTTTGTGAAAATATCCACTAAATGGGGGAATAATATGTGTGAGGGTACCCCAGGAGAGTTCCAAATGTGTGTGGGTAGAATATATATATATCCCACGGGGGTAAAATTGAAAAAAGTTGAAAAAAATTTTTTTTTGGACTTAGTCATTTTTCCGGCATTTATCAGACTTTCAGATAGGGGAAATGTGAGTGAGCATTACGATTTCAGTTCCAGAGCGATTCGCCCAATGAGTCCTTGATATTTAGTCGTTTTCAGCCAATTTCCTGGATTTTTGAAAATTTCACTTTTTTGTGAAAATATCCACTAAACGAGGGAATAATATGTGTGAGGGTACCCCAGGAGAGTTCCAAATGTGTGTGGGTAGAATATATATCCCACGGGGTAAAATTGAAAAAAGTTGAAAAAAAATTTTTTTTGGACTTAGTCATTTTTCCGGCGTTTATCAGACTTTCAGATAGGGGCAATGTCAGTGAGCATTCCGATTTCAGTTCCAGAGCAATTCGCCCAATGAGTCCTTGATATTTAGTCGTTTTCAGCCAATTTTCTGGATTTTTGAAAATTTCACTTTTTTGTGAAAATATCCACTAAACGAGGGAATAATATGTGTGAGGGTACCCCAGGAGAGTTCCAAATGTGTGTGGGTAGAATATATATCCCACGGGGGTAAAATTGAAAAAAGTTGAAAAAAAATTTTTTTTGGACTTAGTTATTTTTCTGGCGTTTATCAGACTTTCAGATAGGGGAAATGTCAGTGAGCGTTCCGATTTCAGTTCCAGAGCGATTCGCCCAATGAGTCCTTGATATTTAGTTGTTTTCAGCCAATTTTCTGGATTTTTGAAAATTTCACTTTTTTGTGAAAATATCCACTAAATGGGGGAATAATATGTGTGAGGGTACCCCAGGAGAGTTCCAAATGTGTGTGGGTAGAATATATATATATCCCACGGGGGTAAAATTGAAAAAAGTTGAAAAAAATTTTTTTTTGGACTTAGTCATTTTTCCGGCATTTATCAGACTTTCAGATAGGGGAAATGTGAGTGAGCATTACGATTTCAGTTCCAGAGCGATTCGCCCAATGAGTCCTTGATATTTAGTCGTTTTCAGCCAATTTTCTGGATTTTTGAAAATTTCACTTTTTTGTGAAAATATCCACTAAATGAGGGAATAATATGTGTGAGGGTACCCCAGGAGATTTCCAAATGTGTGTGGGTAGAATATATATATATCCCACGGGGGTAAAATTGAAAAAAGTTGAACAAATTTTTTTTTGGACTTAGTCATTTTTCCGGCGTTTATCAGACTTTCAGATAGGGGAAATGTCATTGAGAGTTCCGATTTCAGTTCCAGAGCAATTCGCCCAATGAGTCCTTGATATTTAGTCGTTTTCAGCCAATTTTCTGGATTTTTGAAAATTTCACTTTTTTGTGAAAATATCCACTAAACGAGGGAATAATATGTGTGAGGGTACCCCAGGAGAGTTCCAAATGTGTGTGGGTAGAATATATATCCCACGGGGGTAAAATTGAAAAAAGTTGAAAAAAATTTTTTTTTGGGACTTAGTCATTTTTCCGCCGTTTATCAGACTTTCAGATAGGGGAAATGTGAGTGAGCATTCCGATTTCAGTTCCAGAGCGATTCGCCCAATGAGTCCTTGATATTTAGTCGTTTTCAGCCAATTTTCTGGATTTTTGAAAATTTCACTTTTTTGTGAAAATATCCACTAAATGGGGGAATAATATGTGTGAGGGTACCCCAGGAGAGTTCCAAATGTGTGTGGGTAGAATATATATATATCCCACGGGGGTAAAATTGAAAAAAGTTGAAAAAAATTTTTTTTTGGACTTAGTCATTTTTCCGGCATTTATCAGACTTTCAGATAGGGGAAATGTGAGTGAGCATTACGATTTCAGTTCCAGAGCGATTCGCCCAATGAGTCCTTGATATTTAGTCGTTTTCAGCCAATTTCCTGGATTTTTGAAAATTTCACTTTTTTGTGAAAATATCCACTAAACGAGGGAATAATATGTGTGAGGGTACCCCAGGAGAGTTCCAAATGTGTGTGGGTAGAATATATATCCCACGGGGTAAAATTGAAAAAAGTTGAAAAAAAATTTTTTTTGGACTTAGTCATTTTTCCGGCGTTTATCAGACTTTCAGATAGGGGCAATGTCAGTGAGCATTCCGATTTCAGTTCAAAAGCAATTCGCCCAATGAGTCCTTGATATTTAGTCGTTTTCAGCCAATTTTCTGGATTTTTGAAAATTTCACTTTTTTGTGAAAATATCCACTAAACGAGGGAATAATATGTGTGAGGGTACCCCAGGAGAGTTCCAAATGTGTGTGGGTAGAATATATATCCCACGGGGGTAAAATTGAAAAAAGTTGAAAAAAAATTTTTTTTGGACTTAGTTATTTTTCTGGCGTTTATCAGACTTTCAGATAGGGGAAATGTCAGTGAGCGTTCCGATTTCAGTTCCAGAGCGATTCGCCCAATGAGTCCTTGATATTTAGTTGTTTTCAGCCAATTTTCTGGATTTTTGAAAATTTCACTTTTTTGTGAAAATATCCACTAAATGGGGGAATAATATGTGTGAGGGTACCCCAGGAGAGTTCCAAATGTGTGTGGGTAGAATATATATATATCCCACGGGGGTAAAATTGAAAAAAGTTGAAAAAAATTTTTTTTTGGACTTAGTCATTTTTCCGGCATTTATCAGACTTTCAGATAGGGGAAATGTGAGTGAGCATTACGATTTCAGTTCCAGAGCGATTCGCCCAATGAGTCCTTGATATTTAGTCGTTTTCAGCCAATTTTCTGGATTTTTGAAAATTTCACTTTTTTGTGAAAATATCCACTAAACGAGGGAATAATATGTGTGAGGGTACCCCAGGAGATTTCCAAATGTGTGTGGGTAGAATATATATCCCACGGGGTAAAATTGAAAAAAGTTGAACAAATTTTTTTTTGGACTTAGTCATTTTTCCGGCGTTTATCAGACTTTCAGATAGGGGAAATGTCAGTGAGCGTTCCGATTTCAGTTCCAGAGCAATTCGCCCAATGAGTCCTTGATATTTAGTCGTTTTCAGCCAATTTTCTGGATTTTTGAAAATTTCACTTTTTTGTGAAAATATCCACTAAACGAGGGAATAATATGTGTGAGGGTACCCCAGGAGAGTTCCAAATGTGTGTGGGTAGAATATATATCCCACGGGGGTAAAATTGAAAAAAGTTGAAAAAAAATTTTTTTTGGACTTAGTTATTTTTCCGGCGTTTATCAGACTTTCAGATAGGGGAAATGTTAGTGAGCGTTCCGATTTCAGTTCCAGAGCGATTCGCCCAATGAGTCCTTGATATTTAGTCGTTTTCAGCCAATTTTCTGGATTTTTGAAAATTTCACTTTTTTGTGAAAATATCCACTAAACGAAGGAATAATATGTGTGAGGGTACCCCAGGAGAGTTCCAAATGTGTGTGGGTAGAATATATATCCCACGGGGTAAAATTGAAAAAAGTTGAAAAAAATTTTTTTTTGGACTTAGTCATTTTTCCGGCGTTTATCAGACTTTCAGATAGGGGCAATGTCAGTGAGCATTCCGATTTCAGTTCCAGAGCAATTCGCCCAATGAGTCCTTGATATTTAGTCGTTTTCAGCCAATTTTCTGGATTTTTGAAAATTTCACTTTTTTGTGAAAATATCCACTAAATGGGGGAATAATATGTGTGATGGTACCCCAGGAGAGTTCCAAATGTGTGTGGGTAGAATATATATATATCCCACGGGGGTAAAATTGAAAAAAGTTGAAAAAAATTTTTTTTTGGACTTAGTCATTTTTCCGGCATTTATCAGACTTTCAGATAGGGGAAATGTGAGTGAGCATTACGATTTCAGTTCCAGAGCGATTCGCCCAATGAGTCCTTGATATTTAGTCGTTTTCAGCCAATTTTCTGGATTTTTGAAAATTTCACTTTTTTGTGAAAATATCCACTAAACGAGGGAATAATATGTGTGAGGGTACCCCAGGAGAGTTCCAAATGTGTGTGGGTAGAATATATATCCCACGGGGGTAAAATTGAAAAAAGTTGAAAAAAAATTTTTTTTGGACTTAGTTATTTTTCTGGCGTTTATCAGACTTTCAGATAGGGGAAATGTCAGTGAGCGTTCCGATTTCAGTTCCAGAGCGATTCGCCCAATGAGTCCTTGATATTTAGTCGTTTTCAGCCAATTTTCTAGATTTTTGAAAATTTCACTTTTTTGTGAAAATATCCACTAAATGGGGGAATAATATGTGAGGGTACCCCAGGAGAGTTCCAAATGTGTGTTGGTAGAATATATATCCCACGGGGGTAAAATTGAAAAAAGTTGAAAAAAATTTTTTTTTGGACTTAGTCATTTTTCCGGCATTTATCAGACTTTCAGATAGGGGAAATGTGAGTGAGCATTACGATTTCAGTTCCAGAGCGATTCGCCCAATGAGTCCTTGATATTTAGTCGTTTTCAGCCAATTTTCTGGATTTTTGAAAATTTCACTTTTTTGTGAAAATATCCACTAAACGAGGGAATAATATGTGTGAGGGTACCCCAGGAGATTTCCAAATGTGTGTGGGTAGAATATATATCCCACGGGGTAAAATTGAAAAAAGTTGAACAAATTTTTTTTTGGACTTAGTCATTTTGCCGGCGTTTATCAGACTTTCAGATAGGGGAAATGTCAGTGAGCGTTCCGATTTCAGTTCCAGAGCAATTCGCCCAATGAGTCCTTGATATTTAGTCGTTTTCAGCCAATTTTCTGGATTTTTGAAAATGTCACTTTTTTGTGAAAATATCCACTAAACGAGGGAATAATATGTGTGAGGGTACCCCAGGAGAGTTCCAAATGTGTGTGGGTAGAATATATATCCCACGGGGGTAAAATTGAAAAAAGTTGAAAAAAAATTTTTTTTGACTTAGTTTTTTTTCCGGCGTTTATCAGACTTTCAGATAGGGGAAATGTCAGTGAGCGTTCCGATTTCAGTTCCAGAGCGATTCGCCCAATGAGTCCTTGATATTTAGTAGTTTTCAGCCAATTTTCTGGATTTTTGAAAATTTCACTTTTTTGTGAAAATATCCACTAAATGGGGGAATAATATGTGTGAGGGTACCCCAGGAGAGTTCCAAATGTGTGTGGGTAGAATATATATCCCACGGGGGTAAAATTGAAAAAAGTTGAAAAAAATTTTTTTTTGGACTGTCATTTTTCCGGCGTTTATCAGACTTTCAGATAGGGGAAATGTGAGTGAGCATTACGATTTCAGTTCCAGAGCGATTCGCCCAATGAGTCCTTGATATTTAGTCGTTTTCAGCCAATTTTCTGGATTTTTGAAAATTTCACTTTTTTGTGAAAATATCCACTAAATGAGGGAATAATATGTGTGAGGGTACCCCAGGAGAGTTCCAAATGTGTGTGGGTAGAATATATATCCCACGGGGGTAAAATTGAAAAAAGTTGAACAAATTTTTTTTTTGACTTAGTCATTTTTCCGGCGTTTATCAGACTTTCAGATAGGGGAAATGTCAGTGAGCGTTCCGATTTCAGTTCCAGAGCAATTCGCCCAATGAGTCCTTGATATTTAGTCGTTTTCAGCCAATTTTCTGGATTTTTGAAAATTTCACTTTTTTGTGAAAATATCCACTAAACGAGGGAATAATATGTGTGAGGGTACCCCAGGAGAGTTCCAAATGTGTGTGGGTAGAATATATATCCCACGGGGGTAAAATTGAAAAAAGTTGAAAAAAAATTTTTTTTGGACTTAGTCATTTTTCCGGCATTTATCAGACTTTCAGATAGGGGAAATGTGAGTGAGCATTACGATTTCAGTTCCAGAGCGATTCGCCCAATGAGTCCTTGATATTTAGTCGTTTTCAGCCAATTTTCTGGATTTTTGAAAATTTCAGTTTTTTGTGAAAATATCCACTAAACGAGGGAATAATATGTGTGAGGGTACCCCAGGAGATTTCCAAATGTGTGTGGGTAGAATATATATCCCACGGGGTAAAATTGAAAAAAGTTGAACAAATTTTTTTTTGGACTTAGTGATTTTTCCGGCGTTTATCAGAATTTCAGATAGGGGAAATGTGAGTGAGCATTCCGATTTCAGTTCCAGAGCGATTCGCCCAATGAGTCCTTGATATTTAGTCGTTTTCAGCCAATTTTCTGGATTTTTGAAAATTTCACTTTTTTGTGAAAATATCCACTAAATGAGGGAATAATATGTGTGAGGGTACCCCAGGAGAGTTCCAAATGTGTGTGGGTAGAATATATATATATCCCACGGGGATAAAATTGAAAAAAATTGAAAAAAATTTTTTTTTGGACTTAGTCATTTTTCCGGCGTTTATCAGACTTTCAGATAGGGGAAATGTCAGTGAGCGTTCCGATTTCAGTTCCAGAGCAATTCGCCCAATGAGTCCTTGATATTTAGTCGTTTTCAGCCAATTTTCTGGATTTTTGAAAATTTCACTTTTTTGTGAAAATATCCACTAAACGAGGGAATAATATGTGTGAGGGTACCCCAGGAGAGTTCCAAATGTGTGTGGGTAGAATATATATCCCACGGGGGTAAAATTGAAAAAAGTTGAAAAAAAATTTTTTTTGGACTTAGTCATTTTTCCGGCATTTATCAGACTTTCAGATAGGGGAAATGTGAGTGAGCATTACGATTTCAGTTCCAGAGCGATTCGCCCAATGAGTCCTTGATATTTAGTCGTTTTCAGCCAATTTTCTGGATTTTTGAAAATTTCACTTTTTTGTGAAAATATCCACTAAACGAGGGAATAATATGTGTGAGGGTACCCCAGGAGAGTTCCAAATGTGTGTGGGTAGAATATATATCCCACGGGGGTAAAATTGAAAAAAGTTGAAAAAAAATTTTTTTTGGACTTAGTCATTTTTCCGGCGTTTATCAGACTTTCAGATAGGGGCAATGTCAGTGAGCGTTCCGATTTCAGTTCCAGAGCAATTCGCCCAATGAGTCCTTGATATTTAGTCGTTTTCAGCCAATTTTCTGGATTTTTGAAAATTTCACTTTTTTGTGAAAATATCCACTAAATGAGGGAATAATATGTGTGAGGGTACCCCAGGAGAGTTCCAAATGTGTGTGGGTAGAATATATATCCCACGGGGGTAAAATTGAAAAAAGTTGAAAAAAAATTTTTTTTGGACTTAGTCATTTTTCCGGCATTTATCAGACTTTCAGATAGGGGAAATGTGAGTGAGCATTACGATTTCAGTTCCAGAGCGATTCGCCCAATGAGTCCTTGATATTTAGTCGTTTTCAGCCAATTTTCTGGATTTTTGAAAATTTCACTTTTTTGTGAAAATATCCACTAAACGAGGGAATAATATGTGTGAGGGTACCCCAGGAGATTTCCAAATGTGTGTGGGTAGAATATATATCCCACGGGGTAAAATTGAAAAAAGTTGAACAAATTTTTTTTTGGACTTAGTGATTTTTCCGGCGTTTATCAGAATTTCAGATAGGGGAAATGTGAGTGAGCATTCCGATTTCAGTTCCAGAGCGATTCGCCCAATGAGTCCTTGATATTTAGTCGTTTTCAGCCAATTTTCTGGATTTTTGAAAATTTCACTTTTTTGTGAAAATATCCACTAAATGAGGGAATAATATGTGTGAGGGTACCCCAGGAGAGTTCCAAATGTGTGTGGGTAGAATATATATATATCCCACGGGGATAAAATTGAAAAAAATTGAAAAAAATTTTTTTTTGGACTTAGTCATTTTTCCGGCGTTTATCAGACTTTCAGATAGGGGAAATGTCAGTGAGCGTTCCGATTTCAGTTCCAGAGCAATTCGCCCAATGAGTCCTTGATATTTAGTCGTTTTCAGCCAATTTTCTGGATTTTTGAAAATTTCACTTTTTTGTGAAAATATCCACTAAACGAGGGAATAATATGTGTGAGGGTACCCCAGGAGAGTTCCAAATGTGTGTGGGTAGAATATATATCCCACGGGGGTAAAATTGAAAAAAGTTGAAAAAAAATTTTTTTTGGACTTAGTCATTTTTCCGGCATTTATCAGACTTTCAGATAGGGGAAATGTGAGTGAGCATTACGATTTCAGTTCCAGAGCGATTCGCCCAATGAGTCCTTGATATTTAGTCGTTTTCAGCCAATTTTCTGGATTTTTGAAAATTTCACTTTTTTGTGAAAATATCCACTAAACGAGGGAATAATATGTGTGAGGGTACCCCAGGAGAGTTCCAAATGTGTGTGGGTAGAATATATATCCCACGGGGGTAAAATTGAAAAAAGTTGAAAAAAAATTTTTTTTGGACTTAGTCATTTTTCCGGCGTTTATCAGACTTTCAGATAGGGGCAATGTCAGTGAGCGTTCCGATTTCAGTTCCAGAGCAATTCGCCCAATGAGTCCTTGATATTTAGTCGTTTTCAGCCAATTTTCTGGATTTTTGAAAATTTCACTTTTTTGTGAAAATATCCACTAAATGAGGGAATAATATGTGTGAGGGTACCCCAGGAGAGTTCCAAATGTGTGTGGGTAGAATATATATCCCACGGGGGTAAAATTGAAAAAAGTTGAAAAAAAATTTTTTTGGGACTTAGTCATTTTTCCGGCGTTTATCAGACTTTCAGATAGGGGCAATGTCAGTGAGCGTTCCGATTTCAGTTCCAGAGTAATTCGCCCAATGAGTCCTTGATATTTAGTCGTTTTCAGCCAATTTTCTGGATTTTTGAAAATTTCACTTTTTTGTGAAAATATCCACTAAACGAGGGAATAATATGTGTGAGGGTACCCCAGGAGATTTCCAAATGTGTGTGGGTAGAATATATATCCCACGGGGTAAAATTGAAAAAAGTTGAACAAATTTTTTTTTGGACTTAGTGATTTTTCCGGCGTTTATCAGACTTTCAGATAGGGGAAATGTGAGTGAGCATTCCGATTTCAGTTCCAGAGCGATTCGCCCAATGAGTCCTTGATATTTAGTCGTTTTCAGCTAATTTTCTGGATTTTTGAAAATTTCACTTTTTTGTGAAAATATCCACTAAATGAGGGAATAATATGTGTGAGGGTACCCCAGGAGAGTTCCAAATGTGTGTGGGTAGAATATATATCCCACGGGGATAAAATTGAAAAAAATTGAAAAAAATTTTTTTTTGGACTTAGTCATTTTTCCGGCGTTTATCAGACTTTCAGATAGGGGAAATGTCAGTGAGCGTTCCGATTTCAGTTCCAGAGCAATTCGCCCAATGAGTCCTTGATATTTAGTCGTTTTCAGCCAATTTTCTGGATTTTTGAAAATTTCACTTTTTTGTGAAAATATCCACTAAACGAGGGAATAATATGTGTGAGGGTACCCCAGGAGAGTTCCAAATGTGTGTGGGTAGAATATATATCCCACGGGGGTAAAATTGAAAAAAGTTGAAAAAAAATTTTTTTTGGACTTAGTCATTTTTCCGGCATTTATCAGACTTTCAGATAGGGGAAATGTGAGTGAGCATTACGATTTCAGTTCCAGAGCGATTCGCCCAATGAGTCCTTGATATTTAGTCGTTTTCAGCCAATTTTCTGGATTTTTGAAAATTTCACTTTTTTGTGAAAATATCCACTAAACGAGGGAATAATATGTGTGAGGGTACCCCAGGAGAGTTCCAAATGTGTGTGGGTAGAATATATATCCCACGGGGGTAAAATTGAAAAAAGTTGAAAAAAAATTTTTTTTGGACTTAGTCATTTTTCCGGCGTTTATCAGACTTTCAGATAGGGGCAATGTCAGTGAGCGTTCCGATTTCAGTTCCAGAGCAATTCGCCCAATGAGTCCTTGATATTTAGTCGTTTTCAGCCAATTTTCTGGATTTTTGAAAATTTCACTTTTTTGTGAAAATATCCACTAAATGAGGGAATAATATGTGTGAGGGTACCCCAGGAGAGTTCCAAATGTGTGTGGGTAGAATATATATCCCACGGGGGTAAAATTGAAAAAAGTTGAAAAAAAATTTTTTTGGGACTTAGTCATTTTTCCGGCGTTTATCAGACTTTCAGATAGGGGCAATGTCAGTGAGCGTTCCGATTTCAGTTCCAGAGTAATTCGCCCAATGAGTCCTTGATATTTAGTCGTTTTCAGCCAATTTTCTGGATTTTTGAAAATTTCACTTTTTTGTGAAAATATCCACTAAACGAGGGAATAATATGTGTGAGGGTACCCCAGGAGATTTCCAAATGTGTGTGGGTAGAATATATATCCCACGGGGTAAAATTGAAAAAAGTTGAACAAATTTTTTTTTGGACTTAGTGATTTTTCCGGCGTTTATCAGACTTTCAGATAGGGGAAATGTGAGTGAGCATTCCGATTTCAGTTCCAGAGCGATTCGCCCAATGAGTCCTTGATATTTAGTCGTTTTCAGCTAATTTTCTGGATTTTTGAAAATTTCACTTTTTTGTGAAAATATCCACTAAATGAGGGAATAATATGTGTGAGGGTACCCCAGGAGAGTTCCAAATGTGTGTGGGTAGAATATATATCCCACGGGGGTAAAATTGAAAAAAGTTGAACAAATTTTTTTTTGGACTTAGTCATTTTTCCGGCGTTTATCAGACTTTCAGATAGGGGAAATGTCAGTGAGCATTCCGATTTCAGTTCCAGAGCAATTCGCCCAATGAGTCCTTGATATTTAGTCGTTTTCAGCCAATTTTCTGGATTTTTGAAAATTTCACTTTTTTGTGAAAATATCCACTAAACGAGGGAATAATATGTGTGAGGGTACCCCAGGAGAGTTCCAAATGTGTGTTGGTAGAATATATATCCCACGGGGGTAAAATTGAAAAAAGTTGAAAAAAATTTTTTTTTGGACTTAGTCATTTTTCCGGCGTTTATCAGACTTTCAGATAGGGAAAATGTCAGTGAGCGTTCCGATTTCAGTTCCAGAGCAATTCGCCCAATGAGTCCTTGATATTTAGTCATTTTCAGCCAATTTTCTGGATTTTTGAAAATTTCACTTTTTTGTGAAAATATCCACTAAACGAGGGAATAATATGTGTGAGGGTACCCCAGGAGAGTTCCAAATGTGTGTGGGTAGAATATATATCCCACGGGGGTAAAATTGAAAAAAGTTGAAAAAAAATTTTTTTTGGACTTAGTCATTTTTCCGGCGTTTATCAGACTTTCAGATAGGGGCAATGTCAGTGAGTGTTCCGATTTCAGTTCCAGAGCAATTCGCCCAATGAGTCCTTGATATTTAGTCGTTTTCAGCCAATTTTCTGGATTTTTGAAAATTTCACTTTTTTGTGAAAATATCCACTAAACGAGGGAATAATATGTGTGAGGGTACCCCAGGAGATTTCCAAATGTGTGTGGGTAGAATATATATCCCACGGGGTAAAATTGAAAAAAGTTGAACAAATTTTTTTTTGGACTTAGTGATTTTTCCGGCGTTTATCAGAATTTCAGATAGGGGAAATGTGAGTGAGCATTCCGATTTCAGTTCCAGAGCGATTCGCCCAATGAGTCCTTGATATTTAGTCGTTTTCAGCCAATTTTCTGGATTTTTGAAAATTTCACTTTTTTGTGAAAATATCCACTAAATGAGGGAATAATATGTGTGAGGGTACCCCAGGAGAGTTCCAAATGTGTGTGGGTAGAATATATATATATCCCACGGGGGTAAAATTGAAAAAAGTTGAAAAAAATTTTTTTTTGGACTTAGTCATTTTTCCGGCGTTTATCAGACTTTCAGATAGGGGAAATGTGAGTGAGCATTACGATTTCAGTTCCAGAGCGATTCGCCCAATGAGTCCTTGATATTTAGTCGTTTTCAGCCAATTTTCAGGATTTTTGAAAATTTCACTTTTTTGTGAAAATATCCACTAAATGAGGGAATAATATGTGTGAGGGTACCCCAGGAGAGTTCCAAATGTGTGTGGGTAGAATATATATCCCACGGGGGTAAAATTGAAAAAAGTTGAACAAATTTTTTTTTGGACTTAGTCATTTTTCCGGCGTTTATCAGACTTTCAGATAGGGGAAATGTCAGTGAGCGTTCCGATTTCAGTTCCAGAGCAATTCGCCAAATGAGTCCTTGATATTTAGTCGTTTTCAGCCAATTTTCTGGATTTTTGAAAATGTCACTTTTTTGTGAAAATATCCACTAAACGAGGGAATAATATGTGTGAGGGTACCCCAGGAGAGTTCCAAATGTGTGTGGGTAGAATATATATCCCACGGGGGTAAAATTGAAAAAAGTTGAACAAATTTTTTTTTGGACTTAGTCATTTTTCCGGCGTTTATCAGACTTTCAGATAGGGAAAATGTCAGTGAGCGTTCCGATTTCAGTTCCAGAGCGATTCGCCCAATGAGTCCTTGATATTTAGTCATTTTCAGCCAATTTTCTGGATTTTTGAAAATTTCACTTTTTTGTGAAAATATCCACTAAATGAGGGAGTAATATGTGTGAGGGTACCCCAGGAGAGTTCCAAATGTGTGTGGGTAGAATATATATCCCACGGGGTAAAATTGAAAAAAGTTGAAAAAAAATTTTTTTGGGACTTAGTCATTTTTCCGGCGTTTATCAGACTTTCAGATAGGGGAAATGTCAGTGAGCGTTCCGATTTCAGTTCCAGAGCAATTCGCCCAATGAGTCCTTGATATTTAGTCGTTTTCAGCCAATTTTCTGGATTTTTGAAAATTTCACTTTTTTGTGAAAATATCCACTAAACGAGGGAATAATATGTGTGAGGGTACCCCCAGGAGAGTTCCAAATGTGTGTGGGTAGAATATATATCCCACGGGGGTAAAATTGAAAAAAGTTGAAAAAAAAATTTTTTTGGACTTAGTTATTTTTCCGGCGTTTATCAGACTTTCAGATAGGGGAAATGTGAGTGAGCATTACGATTTCAGTTCCAGAGCGATTCGCCCAATGAGTCCTTGATATTTAGTCATTTTCAGCCAATTTTCTGGATTTTTGAAAATTTCACTTTTTTGTGAAAATATCCACTAAATGAGGGAATAATATGTGTGAGGGTACCCCAGGAGAGTTCCAAATGTGTGTGGGTAGAATATATATCCCACGGGTTAAAATTGAAAAAAGTTGAAAAAAATTTTTTTTGGACTTAGTCATTTTTCCGGCGTTTATCAGACTTTCAGATAGGGGCAATGTCAGTGAGCGTTCCGATTTCAGTTCCAGAGCAATTCGCCCAATGAGTCCTTGATATTTAGTCGTTTTCAGCCAATTTTCTGGATTTTTGAAAATTTCACTTTTTTGTGAAAATATCCACTAAACGAGGGAATAATATGTGAGGGTACCCCAGGAGAGTTCCAAATGTGTGTTGGTAGAATATATATCCCACGGGGTAAAATTGAAAAAAGTTGAACAAATTTTTTTTTGGACTTAGTGATTTTTCCGGCGTTTATCAGAATTTCAGATAGGGGAAATGTGAGTGAGCATTCCGATTTCAGTTCCAGAGCGATTCGCCCAATGAGTCCTTGATATTTAGTCGTTTTCAGCCAATTTTCTGGATTTTTGAAAATTTCACTTTTTTGTGAAAATATCCACTAAATGAGGGAATAATATGTGTGAGGGTACCCCAGGAGAGTTCCAAATGTGTGTGGGTAGAATATATATATATCCCACGGGGGTAAAATTGAAAAAAGTTGAAAAAAATTTTTTTTTGGACTTAGTCATTTTTCCGGCGTTTATCAGACTTTCAGATAGGGGAAATGTGAGTGAGCATTACGATTTCAGTTCCAGAGCGATTCGCCCAATGAGTCCTTGATATTTAGTCGTTTTCAGCCAATTTTCTGGATTTTTGAAAATTTCACTTTTTTGTGAAAATATCCACTAAATGAGGGAATAATATGTGTGAGGGTACCCCAGGAGAGTTCCAAATGTGTGTGGGTAGAATATATATCCCACGGGGGTAAAATTGAAAAAAGTTGAACAAATTTTTTTTTGGACTTAGTCATTTTTCCGGCGTTTATCAGACTTTCAGATAGGGGAAATGTCAGTGAGCGTTCCGATTTCAGTTCCAGAGCAATTCGCCCAATGAGTCCTTGATATTTAGTCGTTTTCAGCCAATTTTCTGGATTTTTGAAAATTTCACTTTTTTGTGAAAATATCCACTAAATGAGGGAATAATATGTGTGAGGGTACCCCAGGAGAGTTCCAAATGTGTGTCGGTAGAATATATATATATCCCACGGGGGTAAAATTGAAAAAAGTTGAAAAAAATTTTTTTTTGGACTTAGTCATTTTTCCGGCATTTATCAGACTTTCAGATAGGGGAAATGTGAGTGAGCATTACGATTTCAGTTCCAGAGCGATTCGCCCAATGAGTCCTTGATATTTAGTCGTTTTCAGCCAATTTTCTGGATTTTTGAAAATTTCACTTTTTTGTGAAAATATCCACTAAACGAGGGAATAATATGTGTGAGGGTACCCCAGGAGAGTTCCAAATGTGTGTGGGTAGAATATATATCCCACGGGGGTAAAATTGAAAAAGTTGAAAAAAAATTTTTTTTGGACTTAGTCATTTTTCCGGCGTTTATCAGACTTTCAGATAGGGGCAATGTCAGTGAGCGTTCCGATTTCAGTTCCAGAGAAATTCACCCAATGAGTCCTTGATATTTAGTCGTTTTCAGCCAATTTTCTGGATTTTTGAAAATTTCACTTTTTTGTGAAAATATCCACTAAATGAGGGAATAATATGTGTGAGGGTACCCCAGGAGAGTTCCAAATGTGTGTGGGTAGAATATATATCCCACGGGGGTAAAATTGAAAAAAGTTGAACAAATTTTTTTTTGGACTTAGTCATTTTTCCGGCGTTAATCAGACTTTCAGATAGGGGAAATGTGAGTGAGCATTACGATTTCAGTTCCAGAGCGATTCGCCCAATCAGTCCTTGATATTTAGTCGTTTTCAGCCAATTTTCTGGATTTTTGAAAATTTCACTTTTTTGTGAAAATATCCACTAAATGAGGGAATAATATGTGTGAGGGTACCCCAGGAGAGTTCCAAATGTGTGTGGGTAGAATATATATATATCCCACGGGGTAAAATTGAAAAAAGTTGAAAAAAAATTTTTTTTGGACTTAGTCATTTTTCCGGCGTTTATCAGACTTTCAGATAGGGGCAATGTCAGTGAGCGTTCCGATTTCAGTTCCAGAGCAATTCGCCCAATGAGTCCTTGATATTTAGTCGTTTTCAGCCAATTTTCTGGATTTTTGAAAATTTCACTTTTTTGTGAAAATATCCACTAAACGAGGGAATAATATGTGAGGGTACCCCAGGAGAGTTCCAAATGTGTGTTGGTAGAATATATATCCCACGGGGGTAAAATTGAAAAAAGTTGAAAAAAATTTTTTTTTGGACTTAGTCATTTTTCCGGCATTTATCAGACTTTCAGATAGGGGAAATGTGAGTGAGCATTACGATTTCAGTTCCAGAGCGATTCGCCCAATGAGTCCTTGATATTTAGTCGTTTTCAGCCAATTTTCTGGATTTTTGAAAATTTCACTTTTTTGTGAAAATATCCACTAAATGAGGGAATAATATGTGTGAGGGTACCCCAGGAGAGTTCCAAATGTGTGTGGGTAGAATATATATCCCACGGGTTAAAATTGAAAAAAGTTGAAAAAAATTTTTTTTGGACTTAGTCATTTTTCCGGCGTTTATCAGACTTTCAGATAGGGGCAATGTCAGTGAGCGTTCCGATTTCAGTTCCAGAGCAATTCGCCCAATGAGTCCTTGATATTTAGTCGTTTTCAGCCAATTTTCTGGATTTTTGAAAATTTCACTTTTTTGTGAAAATATCCACTAAATGAGGGAATAATATGTGTGAGGGTACCCCAGGAGAGTTCCAAATGTGTGTGGGTAGAATATATATCCCACGGGGGTAAAATTGAAAAAAGTTGAACAAATTTTTTTTTGGACTTAGTCATTTTTCCGGCGTTTATCAGACTTTCAGATAGGGGAAATGTGAGTGAGCATTCCGATTTCAGTTCCAGAGCGATTCGCCCAATGAGTCCTTGATATTTAGTCGTTTTCAGCCAATTTTCTGGATTTTTGAAAATTTCACTTTTTTGTGAAAATATCCACTAAATGAGGGAATAATATGTGTGAGGGTACCCCAGGAGAGTTCCAAATGTGTGTGGGTAGAATATATATATATCCCACGGGGGTAAAATTGAAAAAAGTTGAAAAAAATTTTTTTTTGGACTTAGTCATTTTTCCGGCGTTTATCAGACTTTCAGATAGGGGAAATGTGAGTGAGCATTACGATTTCAGTTCCAGAGCGATTCGCCCAATGAGTCCTTGATATTTAGTCGTTTTCAGCCAATTTTCTGGATTTTTGAAAATTTCACTTTTTTGTGAAAATATCCACTAAATAAGGGAATAATATGTGTGAGGGTACCCCAGGAGAGTTCCAAATGTGTGTGGGTAGAATATATATCCCACGGGGTAAAATTGAAAAAAGTTGAAAAAAAATTTTTTTTGGACTTAGTCATTTTTCCGGCGTTTATCAGACTTTCAGATAGGGGCAATGTCAGTGAGCGTTCCGATTTCAGTTCCAGAGCAATTCGCCCAATGAGTCCTTGATATTTAGTCGTTTTCAGCCAATTTTCTGGATTTTTGAAAATTTCACTTTTTTGTGAAAATATCCACTAAACGAGGGAATAATATGTGTGAGGGTACCCCAGGAGATTTCCAAATGTGTGTGGGTGGAATATATATCCCACGGGGTAAAATTGAAAAAAGTTGAACAAAGTTTTTTTTGGACTTAGTGATTTTTCCGGCGTTTATCAGAATTTCAGATAGGGGAAATGTGAGTGAGCATTCCGATTTCAGTTCCAGAGCGATTCGCCCAATGAGTCCTTGATATTTAGTCGTTTTCAGCCAATTTTCTGGATTTTTGAAAATTTCACTTTTTTGTGAAAATATCCACTAAATGAGGGAATAATATGTGTGAGGGTACCCCAGGAGAGTTCCAAATGTGTGTGGGTAGAATATATATATATCCCACAGGGGTAAAATTGAAAAAAGTTGAAAAAAATTTTTTTTTGGACTTAGTCATTTTTCCGGCGTTTATCAGACTTTCAGATAGGGGAAATGTGAGTGAGCATTACGATTTCAGTTCCAGAGCGATTCGCCCAATGAGTCCTTGATATTTAGTCGTTTTCAGCCAATTTTCTGGATTTTTGAAAATTTCACTTTTTTGTGAAAATATCCACTAAATGAGGGAATAATATGTGTGAGGGTACCCCAGGAGAGTTCCAAATGTGTGTGGGTAGAATATATATCCCACGGGTTAAAATTGAAAAAAGTTGAAAAAAATTTTTTTTGGACTTAGTCATTTTTCCGGCGTTTATCAGACTTTCAGATAGGGGCAATGTCAGTGAGCGTTCCGATTTCAGTTCCAGAGCAATTCGCCCAATGAGTCCTTGATATTTAGTCGTTTTCAGCCAATTTTCTGGATTTTTGAAAATTTCACTTTTTTGTGAAAATATCCACTAAATGAGGGAATAATATGTGTGAGGGTACCCCAGGAGAGTTCCAAATGTGTGTGGGTAGAATATATATCCCACGGGGGTAAAATTGAAAAAAGTTGAACAAATTTTTTTTTGGACTTAGTCATTTTTCCGGTGTTTATCAGACTTTCAGATAGGGGAAATGTGAGTGAGCATTCCGATTTCAGTTCCAGAGCGATTCGCCCAATGAGTCCTTGATATTTAGTCGTTTTCAGCCAATTTTCTGGATTTTTGAAAATTTCACTTTTTTGTGAAAATATCCACTAAATGAGGGAATAATATGTGTGAGGGTACCCCAGGAGAGTTCCAAATGTGTGTGGGTAGAATATATATATATCCCACGGGGGTAAAATTGAAAAAAGTTGAAAAAAATTTTTTTTTGGACTTAGTCATTTTTCCGGCGTTTATCAGACTTTCAGATAGGGGAAATGTGAGTGAGCATTACGATTTCAGTTCCAGAGCGATTCGCCCAATGAGTCCTTGATATTTAGTCGTTTTCAGCCAATTTTCTGGATTTTTGAAAATTTCACTTTTTTGTGAAAATATCCACTAAATGAGGGAATAATATGTGTGAGGGTACCCCAGGAGAGTTCCAAATGTGTGTGGGTAGAATATATATCCCACGGGGTAAAATTGAAAAAAGTTGAAAAAAAATTTTTTTTGGACTTAGTCATTTTTCCGGCGTTTATCAGACTTTCAGATAGGGGCAATGTCAGTGAGCGTTCCGATTTCAGTTCCAGAGCAATTCGCCCAATGAGTCCTTGATATTTAGTCGTTTTCAGCCAATTTTCTGGATTTTTGAAAATTTCACTTTTTTGTGAAAATATCCACTAAACGAGGGAATAATATGTGTGAGGGTACCCCAGGAGATTTCCAAATGTGTGTGGGTAGAATATATATCCCACGGGGTAAAATTGAAAAAAGTTGAACAAATTTTTTTTTGGACTTAGTGATTTTTCCGGCGTTTATCAGAATTTCAGATAGGGGAAATGTGAGTGAGCATTCCGATTTCAGTTCCAGAGCGATTCGCCCAATGAGTCCTTGATATTTAGTCGTTTTCAGCCAATTTTCTGGATTTTTGAAAATTTCACTTTTTTGTGAAAATATCCACTAAATGAGGGAATAATATGTGTGAGGGTACCCCAGGAGAGTTCCAAATGTGTGTGGGTAGAATATATATATATCCCACGGGGGTAAAATTGAAAAAAGTTGAAAAAAATTTTTTTTTGGACTTAGTCATTTTTCCGGCGTTTATCAGACTTTCAGATAGGGGAAATGTGAGTGAGCATTACGATTTCAGTTCCAGAGCGATTCGCCCAATGAGTCCTTGATATTTAGTCGTTTTCAGCCAATTTTCTGGATTTTTGAAAATTTCACTTTTTTGTGAAAATATCCACTAAATGAGGGAATAATATGTGTGAGGGTACCCCAGGAGAATTCCAAATGTGTGTGGGTAGAATATATATCCCACGGGGGTAAAATTGAAAAAAGTTGAAAAAAATTTTTTTTTGGACTTAGTCATTTTTCCGGCATTTATCAGACTTTCAGATAGGGGAAATGTGAGTGAGCATTACGATTTCAGTTCCAGAGCGATTCGCCCAATGAGTCCTTGATATTTAGTCGTTTTCAGCCAATTTTCTGGATTTTTGAAAATTTCACTTTTTTGTGAAAATATCCACTAAACGAGGGAATAATATGTGTGAGGGTACCCCAGGAGAGTTCCAAATGTGTGTGGGTAGAATATATATCCCACGGGGGTAAAATTGAAAAAAGTTGAAAAAAAATTTTTTTTGGACTTAGTCATTTTTCCGGCGTTTATCAGACTTTCAGATAGGGGCAATGTCAGTGAGCGTTCCGATTTCAGTTCCAGAGCAATTCGCCCAATGAGTCCTTGATATTTAGTCGTTTTCAGCCAATTTTCTGGATTTTTGAAAATTTCACTTTTTTGTGAAAATATCCACTAAATGAGGGAATAATATGTGTGAGGGTACCCCAGGAGAGTTCCAAATGTGTGTGGGTAGAATATATATCCCACGGGGGTAAAATTGAAAAAAGTTGAACAAATTTTTTTTTGGACTTAGTCATTTTTCCGGCGTTTATCAGACTTTCAGATAGGGGAAATGTCAGTGAGCGTTCCGATTTCAGTTCCAGAGCAATTCGCCCAATGAGTCCTTGATATTTAGTCGTTTTCAGCCAATTTTCTGGATTTTTGAAAATTTCACTTTTTTGTGAAAATATCCACTAAATGAGGGAATAATATGTGTGAGGGTACCCCAGGAGAGTTCCAAATGTGTGTGGGTAGAATATATATATATCCCACGGGGGTAAAATTGAAAAAAGTTGAAAAAAATATTTTTTTGGACTTAGTCATTTTTCCGGCATTTATCAGACTTTCAGATAGGGGAAATGTGAGTGAGCATTACGATTTCAGTTCCAGAGCGATTCGCCCAATGAGTCCTTGATATTTAGTCGTTTTCAGCCAATTTTCTGGATTTTTGAAAATTTCACTTTTTTGTGAAAATATCCACTAAACGAGGGAATAATATGTGTGAGGGTACCCCAGGAGAGTTCCAAATGTGTGTGGGTAGAATATATATCCCACGGGGGTAAAATTGAAAAAAGTTGAAAAAAAATTTTTTTGGGACTTAGTCATTTTTCCGGCGTTTATCAGACTTTCAGATAGGGGCAATGTCAGTGAGCGTTCCGATTTCAGTTCCAGAGAAATTCGCCCAATGAGTCCTTGATATTTAGTCGTTTTCAGCCAATTTTCTGGATTTTTGAAAATTTCACTTTTTTGTGAAAATATCCACTAAACGAGGGAATAATATGTGAGGGTACCCCAGGAGAGTTCCAAATGTGTGTTGGTAGAATATATATCCCACGGGGGTAAAATTGAAAAAAGTTGAAAAAAAATTTTTTTTCGACTTAGTCATTTTTCCGGCATTTATCAGACTTTCAGATAGGGGAAATGTGAGTGAGCATTACGATTTCAGTTCCAGAGCGATTCGCCCAATGAGTCCTTGATATTTAGTCGTTTTCAGCCAATTTTCTGGATTTTTGAAAATGTCACTTTTTTGTGAAAATATCCACTAAACGAGGGAATAATATGTGTGAGGGTACCCCAGGAGAGTTCCAAATGTGTGTGGGTAGAATATATATCCCACGGGGGTAAAATTGAAAAAAGTTGAAAAAAATTTTTTTTTGGACTTAGTCATTTTTCCGGCATTTATCAGACTTTCAGATAGGGGAAATGTGAGTGAGCATTACGATTTCAGTTCCAGAGCGATTCGCCCAATGAGTCCTTGATATTTAGTCGTTTTCAGCCAATTTTCTGGATTTTTGAAAATTTCACTTTTTTGTGAAAATATCCACTAAACGAGGGAATAATATGTGTGAGGGTACCCCAGAAGAGTTCCAAATGTGTGTGGGTAGAATATATATCCCACGGGGGTAAAATTGAAAAAAGTTGAAAAAAAATTTTTTTTGGACTTAGTCATTTTTCCGGCGTTTATCAGACTTTCAGATAGGGGCAATGTCAGTGAGCGTTCCGATTTCAGTTCCAGAGCAATTCGCCCAATGAGTCCTTGATATTTAGTCGTTTTCAGCCAATTTTCTGGATTTTTGAAAATTTCACTTTTTTGTGAAAATATCCACTAAATGAGGGAATAATATGTGTGAGGGTACCCCAGGAGAGTTCCAAATGTGTGTGGGTAGAATATATATATATCCCACGGGGGTAAAATTGAAAAAAGTTGAAAAAAATTTTTTTTTGGACTTAGTCATTTTTCCGGCATTTATCAGACTTTCAGATAGGGGAAATGTGAGTGAGCATTACGATTTCAGTTCCAGAGCGATTCGCCCAATGAGTCCTTGATATTTAGTCGTTTTCAGCCAATTTTCTGGATTTTTGAAAATTTCACTTTTTTGTGAAAATATCCACTAAACGAGGGAATAATATGTGTGAGGGTACCCCAGGAGAGTTCCAAATGTGTGTGGGTAGAATATATATCCCACGGGGGTAAAATTGAAAAAAGTTGAAAAAAAATTTTTTTGGGACTTAGTCATTTTTCCGGCGTTTATCAGACTTTCAGATAGGGGCAATGTCAGTGAGCGTTCCGATTTCAGTTCCAGAGAAATTCGCCCAATGAGTCCTTGATATTTAGTCGTTTTCAGCCAATTTTCTGGATTTTTGAAAATTTCACTTTTTTGTGAAAATATCCACTAAACGAGGGAATAATATGTGAGGGTACCCCAGGAGAGTTCCAAATGTGTGTTGGTAGAATATATATCCCACGGGGGTAAAATTGAAAAAAGTTGAAAAAAAATTTTTTTTCGACTTAGTCATTTTTCCGGCATTTATCAGACTTTCAGATAGGGGAAATGTGAGTGAGCATTACGATTTCAGTTCCAGAGCGATTCGCCCAATGAGTCCTTGATATTTAGTCGTTTTCAGCCAATTTTCTGGATTTTTGAAAATGTCACTTTTTTGTGAAAATATCCACTAAACGAGGGAATAATATGTGTGAGGGTACCCCAGGAGAGTTCCAAATGTGTGTGGGTAGAATATATATCCCACGGGGGTAAAATTGAAAAAAGTTGAACAAATTTTTTTTTGGACTTAGTCATTTTTCCGGCGTTTATCAGACTTTCAGATAGGGAAAATGTCAGTGAGCGTTCCGATTTCAGTTCCAGAGCGATTCGCCCAATGAGTCCTTGATATTTAGTCATTTTCAGCCAATTTTCTGGATTTTTGAAAATTTCACTTTTTTGTGAAAATATCCACTAAATGAGGGAGTAATATGTGTGAGGGTACCCCAGGAGAGTTCCAAATGTGTGTGGGTAGAATATATATCCCACGGGGGTAAAATTGAAAAAAGTTGAACAAATTTTTTTTTGGACTTAGTCATTTTTCCGGCGTTTATCAGACTTTCAGATAGGGGAAATGTCAGTGAGCGTTCCGATTTCAGTTCCAGAGCAATTCGCCCAATGAGTCCTTGATATTTAGTCGTTTTCAGCCAATTTTCTGGATTTTTGAAAATTTCACTTTTTTGTGAAAATATCCACTAAACGAGGGAATAATATGTGTGAGGGTACCCCAGGAGAGTTCCAAATGTGTGTGGGTAGAATATATATCCCACGGGGGTAAAATTGAAAAAAGTTGAAAAAAATTTTTTTTTGGACTTAGTCATTTTTCCGGCATTTATCAGACTTTCAGATAGGGGAAATGTGAGTGAGCATTACGATTTCAGTTCCAGAGCGATTCGCCTAATGAGTCCTTGATATTTAGTCGTTTTCAGCCAATTTTCTGGATTTTTGAAAATTTCACTTTTTTGTGAAAATATCCACTAAACGAGGGAATAATATGTGTGAGGGTACCCCAGGAGAGTTCCAAATGTGTGTGGGTAGAATATATATCCCACGGGGGTAAAATTGAAAAAAGTTGAAAAAAAATTTTTTTTGGACTTAGTCATTTTTCCGGCGTTTATCAGACTTTCAGATAGGGGCAATGTCAGTGAGCGTTCCGATTTCAGTTCCAGAGCAATTCGCCCAATGAGTCCTTGATATTTAGTCGTTTTCAGCCAATTTTCTGGATTTTTGAAAATTTCACTTTTTTGTGAAAATATCCACTAAATGAGGGAATAATATGTGTGAGGGTACCCCAGGAGAGTTCCAAATGTGTGTGGGTAGAATATATATCCCACGGGGGTAAAATTGATAAAAGTTGAACAAATTTTTTTTTTGGACTTAGTCATTTTTCCGGCGTTTATCAGACTTTCAGATAGGGGAAATGTCAGTGAGCGTTCCGATTTCAGTTCCAGAGCAATTCGCCCAATGAGTCCTTGATATTTAGTCGTTTTCAGCCAATTTTCTGGATTTTTGAAAATTTCACTTTTTTGTGAAAATATCCACTAAATGAGGGAATAATATGTGTGAGGGTACCCCAGGAGAGTTCCAAATGTGTGTGGGTAGAATATATATATATCCCACGGGGGTAAAATTGAAAAAAGTTGAAAAAAATTTTTTTTTGGACTTAGTCATTTTTCCGGCATTTATCAGACTTTCAGATAGGGGAAATGTGAGTGAGCATTACGATTTCAGTTCCAGAGCGATTCGCCCAATGAGTCCTTGATATTTAGTCGTTTTCAGCCAATTTTCTGGATTTTTGAAAATTTCACTTTTTTGTGAAAATATCCACTAAACGAGGGAATAATATGTGTGAGGGTACCCCAGGAGAGTTCCAAATGTGTGTGGGTAGAATATATATCCCACGGGGGTAAAATTGAAAAAAGTTGAAAAAAAATTTTTTTGGGACTTAGTCATTTTTCCGGCGTTTATCAGACTTTCAGATAGGGGCAATGTCAGTGAGCGTTCCGATTTCAGTTCCAGAGAAATTCGCCCAATGAGTCCTTGATATTTAGTCGTTTTCAGCCAATTTTCTGGATTTTTGAAAATTTCACTTTTTTGTGAAAATATCCACTAAACGAGGGAATAATATGTGAGGGTACCCCAGGAGAGTTCCAAATGTGTGTTGGTAGAATATATATCCCACGGGGGTAAAATTGAAAAAAGTTGAAAAAAAAATTTTTTTCGACTTAGTCATTTTTCCGGCATTTATCAGACTTTCAGATAGGGGAAATGTGAGTGAGCATTACGATTTCAGTTCCAGAGCGATTCGCCCAATGAGTCCTTGATATTTAGTCGTTTTCAGCCAATTTTCTGGATTTTTGAAAATGTCACTTTTTTGTGAAAATATCCACTAAACGAGGGAATAATATGTGTGAGGGTACCCCAGGAGAGTTCCAAATGTGTGTGGGTAGAATATATATCCCACGGGGGTAAAATTGAAAAAAGTTGAACAAATTTTTTTTTGGACTTAGTCATTTTTCCGGCGTTTATCAGACTTTCAGATAGGGAAAATGTCAGTGAGCGTTCCGATTTCAGTTCCAGAGCGATTCGCCCAATGAGTCCTTGATATTTAGTCATTTTCAGCCAATTTTCTGGATTTTTGAAAATTTCACTTTTTTGTGAAAATATCCACTAAATGAGGGAGTAATATGTGTGAGGGTACCCCAGGAGAGTTCCAAATGTGTGTGGGTAGAATATATATCCCACGGGGGTAAAATTGAAAAAAGTTGAACAAATTTTTTTTTGGACTTAGTCATTTTTCCGGCGTTTATCAGACTTTCAGATAGGGGAAATGTCAGTGAGCGTTCCGATTTCAGTTCCAGAGCAATTCGCCCAATGAGTCCTTGATATTTAGTCGTTTTCAGCCAATTTTCTGGATTTTTGAAAATTTCACTTTTTTGTGAAAATATCCACTAAATGAGGGAATAATATGTGTGAGGGTACCCCAGGAGAGTTCCAAATGTGTGTGGGTAGAATATATATATATCCCACGGGGGTAAAATTGAAAAAAGTTGAAAAAAATTTTTTTTTGGACTTAGTCATTTTTCCGGCACTTATCAGACTTTCAGATAGGGGAAATGTGAGTGAGCATTACGATTTCAGTTCCAGAGCGATTCGCCCAATGAGAACTTGATATTTAGTCATTTTCAGCCAATTTTCTGGATTTTTGAAAATTTCACTTTTTTGTGAAAATATCCACTAAATGAGGGAATAATATGTGTGAGGGTACCCCAGGAGAGTTCCAAATGTGTGTGGGTAGAATATATATCCCACGGGGGTAAAATTGAAAAAAGTTGAAAAAAATTTTTTTTTGGACTTAGTCATTTTTCCGGCATTTATCAGACTTTCAGATAGGGGAAATGTGAGTGAGCATTACGATTTCAGTTCCAGAGCGATTCGCCCCATGAGTCCTTGATATTTAGTCGTTTTCAGCCAATTTTCTGGATTTTTGAAAATTTCACTTTTTTGTGAAAATATCCACTAAATGAGGGAATAATATGTGTGAGGGTACCCCAGGAGAGTTCCAAATGTGTGTGGGTAGAATATATATCCCACGGGGGTAAAATTGAAAAAAGTTGAACAAATTTTTTTTTGGACTTAGTCATTTTTCCGGCGTTTATCAGACTTTCAGATAGGGGAAATGTCAGTGAGCGTTCCGATTTCAGTTCCAGAGCAATTCGCCAAATGAGTCCTTGATATTTAGTCGTTTTCAGCCAATTTTCTGGATTTTTGAAAATGTCACTTTTTTGTGAAAATATCCACTAAACGAGGGAATAATATGTGTGAGGGTACCCCAGGAGAGTTCCAAATGTGTGTGGGTAGAATATATATCCCACGGGGGTAAAATTGAAAAAAGTTGAACAAATTTTTTTTTGGACTGTCATTTTTCCGGCGTTTATCAGACTTTCAGATAGGGAAAATGTCAGTGAGCGTTCCGATTTCAGTTCCAGAGCGATTCGCCCAATGAGTCCTTGATATTTAGTCATTTTCAGCCAATTTTCTGGATTTTTGAAAATTTCACTTTTTTGTGAAAATATCCACTAAATGAGGGAGTAATATGTGTGAGGGTACCCCAGGAGAGTTCCAAATGTGTGTGGGTAGAATATATATCCCACGGGGTAAAATTGAAAAAAGTTGAAAAAAAATTTTTTTGGGACTTAGTCATTTTTCCGGCGTTTATCAGACTTTCAGATAGGGGAAATGTCAGTGAGCGTTCCGATTTCAGTTCCAGAGCAATTCGCCCAATGAGTCCTTGATATTTAGTCGTTTTCAGCCAATTTTCTGGATTTTTGAAAATTTCACTTTTTTGTGAAAATATCCACTAAACGAGGGAATAATATGTGTGAGGGTACCCCAGGAGAGTTCCAAATGTGTGTGGGTAGAATATATATCCCACGGGGGTAAAATTGAAAAAAGTTGAAAAAAAATTTTTTTTGGACTTAGTTATTTTTCCGGCGTTTATCAGACTTTCAGATAGGGGAAATGTCAGTGAGCGTTCCGATTTCAGTTCCAGAGCGATTCGCCCAATGAGTCCTTGATATTTAGTCGTTTTCAGCCAATTTTCTGGATTTTTGAAAATTTCACTTTTTTGTGAAAATATCCACTAAACGAGGGAATAATATGTGAGGGTACCCCAGGAGAGTTCCAAATGTGTGTGGGTAGAATATATATCCCACGGGGGTAAAATTGAAAAAAGTTGAAAAAAAATTTTTTTTGGACTTAGTCATTTTTCCGGCATTTATCAGACTTTCAGATAGGGGAAATGTGAGTGAGCATTACGATTTCAGTTCCAGAGCGATTCGCCCAATGAGTCCTTGATATTTAGTCGTTTTCAGCCAATTTTCTGGATTTTTGAAAATTTCACTTTTTTGTGAAAATATCCACTAAACGAGGGAATAATATGTGTGAGGGTACCCCAGGAGAGTTCCAAATGTGTGTGGGTAGAATATATATCCCACGGGGGTAAAATTGAAAAAAGTTGAACAAATTTTTTTTTGGACTGTCATTTTTCCGGCGTTTATCAGACTTTCAGATAGGGAAAATGTCAGTGAGCGTTCCGATTTCAGTTCCAGAGCGATTCGCCCAATGAGTCCTTGATATTTAGTCATTTTCAGCCAATTTTCTGGATTTTTGAAAATTTCACTTTTTTGTGAAAATATCCACTAAATGAGGGAGTAATATGTGTGAGGGTACCCCAGGAGAGTTCCAAATGTGTGTGGGTAGAATATATATCCCACGGGGTAAAATTGAAAAAAGTTGAAAAAAAATTTTTTTGGGACTTAGTCATTTTTCCGGCGTTTATCAGACTTTCAGATAGGGGAAATGTCAGTGAGCGTTCCGATTTCAGTTCCAGAGCAATTCGCCCAATGAGTCCTTGATATTTAGTCGTTTTCAGCCAATTTTCTGGATTTTTGAAAATTTCACTTTTTTGTGAAAATATCCACTAAACGAGGGAATAATATGTGTGAGGGTACCCCAGGAGAGTTCCAAATGTGTGTGGGTAGAATATATATCCCACGGGGGTAAAATTGAAAAAAGTTGAAAAAAAATTTTTTTTGGACTTAGTTATTTTTCCGGCGTTTATCAGACTTTCAGATAGGGGAAATGTCAGTGAGCGTTCCGATTTCAGTTCCAGAGCGATTCGCCCAATGAGTCCTTGATATTTAGTCGTTTTCAGCCAATTTTCTGGATTTTTGAAAATTTCACTTTTTTGTGAAAATATCCACTAAACGAGGGAATAATATGTGAGGGTACCCCAGGAGAGTTCCAAATGTGTGTGGGTAGAATATATATCCCACGGGGGTAAAATTGAAAAAAGTTGAAAAAAAATTTTTTTTGGACTTAGTCATTTTTCCGGCATTTATCAGACTTTCAGATAGGGGAAATGTGAGTGAGCATTACGATTTCAGTTCCAGAGCGATTCGCCCAATGAGTCCTTGATATTTAGTCTTTTTCAGCCAATTTTCTGGATTTTTGAAAATTTCACTTTTTTGTGAAAATATCCACTAAACGAGGGAATAATATGTGTGAGGGTACCCCAGGAGAGTTCCAAATGTGTGTGGGTAGAATATATATCCCACGGGGGTAAAATTGAAAAAAGTTGAAAAAAAATTTTTTTTGGACTTAGTCATTTTTCCGGCGTTTATCAGACTTTCAGATAGGGGCAATGTCAGTGAGCGTTCCGATTTCAGTTCCAGAGCAATTCGCCCAATGAGTCCTTGATATTTAGTCTTTTTCAGACAATTTTCTGGATTTTTGAAAATTTCACTTTTTTGTGAAAATATCCACTAAATGAGGGAATAATATGTGTGAGGGTACCCCAGGAGAGTTCCAAATGTGTGTGGGTAGAATATATATCCCACGGGGGTAAAATTGAAAAAAGTTGAACAAATTTTTTTTTGGACTTAGTCATTTTTCCGGCGTTTATCAGACTTTCAGATAGGGGAAATGTCAGTGAGCGTTCCGATTTCAGTTCCAGAGCAATTCGCCCAATGAGTCCTTGATATTTAGTCGTTTTCAGCCAATTTTCTGGATTTTTGAAAATTTCACTTTTTTGTGAAAATATCCACTAAATGAGGGAATAATATGTGTGAGGGTACCCCAGGAGAGTTCCAAATGTGTGTGGGTAGAATATATATATATCCCACGGGGGTAAAATTGAAAAAAGTTGAAAAAAAATTTTTTTTGGACTTAGTCATTTTTCCGGCATTTATCAGACTTTCAGATAGGGGAAATGTGAGTGAGCATTACGATTTCAGTTCCAGAGCGATTCGCCCAATGAGTCCTTGATATTTAGTCGTTTTCAGCCAATTTTCTGGATTTTTGAAAATTTCACTTTTTTGTGAAAATATCCACTAAACGAGGGAATAATATGTGTGAGGGTACCCCAGGAGAGTTCCAAATGTGTGTGGGTAGAATATATATCCCATGGGGGTAAAATTGAAAAAAGTTGAAAAAAAATTTTTTGGGGACTTAGTCATTTTTCCGGCGTTTATCAGACTTTCAGATAGGGGCAATGTCAGTGAGCGTTCCGATTTCAGTTCCAGAGAAATTCGCCCAATGAGTCCTTGATATTTAGTCGTTTTCAGCCAATTTTCTGGATTTTTGAAAATTTCACTTTTTTGTGAAAATATCCACTAAACGAGGGAATAATATGTGTGAGGGTACCCCAGGAGATTTCCAAATGTGTGTGGGTAGAATATATATCCCACGGGGTAAAATTGAAAAAAGTTGAACAAATTTTTTTTTGGACTTAGTGATTTTTCCGGCGTTTATCAGACTTTCAGATAGGGGAAATGTGAGTGAGCATTCCGATTTCAGTTCCAGAGCGATTCGCCCAATGAGTCCTTGATATTTAGTCGTTTTCAGCTAATTTTCTGGATTTTTGAAAATTTCACTTTTTTGTGAAAATATCCACTAAATGAGGGAATAATATGTGTGAGGGTACCCCAGGAGAGTTCCAAATGTGTGTGGGTAGAATATATATCCCACGGGGGTAAAATTAAAAAAGTTGAACAAATTTTCTTTTGGACTTAGTCATTTTTCCGGCGTTTATCAGACTTTCAGATAGGGGAAATGTCAGTGAGCGTTCCGATTTCAGTTCCAGAGCAATTCGCCAAATGAGTCCTTGATATTTAGTCTTTTTCAGCCAATTTTCTGGATTTTTGAAAATGTCACTTTTATGTGAAAATATCCACTAAACGAGGGAATAATATGTGTGAGGGTACCCCAGGAGAGTTCCAAATGTGTGTGGGTAGAATATATATCCCACGGGGGTAAAATTGAAAAAAGTTGAACAAATTTTTTTTTTGACTTAGTCATTTTTCCGGCGTTTATCAGACTTTCAGATAGGGAAAATGTCAGTGAGCGTTCCGATTTCAGTTCCAGAGCGATTCGCCCAATGAGTCCTTGATATTTAGTCATTTTCAGCCAATTTTCTGGATTTTTGAAAATTTCACTTTTTTGTGAAAATATCCACTAAATGAGGGAGTAATATGTGTGAGGGTACCCCAGGAGAGTTCCAAATGTGTGTGGGTAGAATATATATCCCACGGGGTAAAATTGAAAAAAGTTGAAAAAAAATTTTTTTGGGACTTAGTCATTTTTCCGGCGTTTATCAGACTTTCAGATAGGGGAAATGTCAGTGAGCGTTCCGATTTCAGTTCCAGAGCAATTCGCCCCATGAGTCCTTGATATTTAGTCGTTTTCAGCCAATTTTCTGGATTTTTGAAAATTTCACTTTTTTGTGAAAATATCCACTAAATGAGGGAGTAATATGTGTGAGGGTACCCCAGGAGAGTTCCAAATGTGTGTGGGTAGAATATATATCCCACGGGGTAAAATTGAAAAAAGTTGAAAAAAAATTTTTTTGGGACTTAGTCATTTTTCCGGCGTTTATCAGACTTTCAGATAGGGGAAATGTCAGTGAGCGTTCCGATTTCAGTTCCAGAGCAATTCGCCCAATGAGTCCTTGATATTTAGTCGTTTTCAGCCAATTTTCTGGATTTTTGAAAATTTCACTTTTTTGTGAAAATATCCACTAAACGAGGGAATAATATGTGTGAGGGTACCCCAGGAGAGTTCCAAATGTGTGTGGGTAGAATATATATCCCACGGGGGTAAAATTGAAAAAAGTTGAAAAAAAATTTTTTTTGGACTTAGTTATTTTTCCGGCGTTTATCAGACTTTCAGATAGGGGAAATGTCAGTGAGCGTTCCGATTTCAGTTCCAGAGCGATTCGCCCAATGAGTCCTTGATATTTAGTCGTTTTCAGCCAATTTTCTGGATTTTTGAAAATTTCACTTTTTTGTGAAAATATCCACTAAATGAGGGAATAATATGTGTGAGGGTACCCCAGGAGAGTTCCAAATGTGTGTGGGTAGAATATATATCCCACGGGGGTAAAATTGAAAAAAGTTGAACAAATTTTTTTTTGGACTTAGTCATTTTTCCGGCGTTTATCAGACTTTCAGATAGGGGAAATGTCAGTGAGCGTTCCGATTTCAGTTCCAGAGCAATTCGCCCAATGAGTCCTTGATATTTAGTCGTTTTCAGCCAATTTTCTGGATTTTTGAAAATTTCACTTTTTTGTGAAAATATCCACTAAATGAGGGAATAATATGTGTGAGGGTACCCCAGGAGAGTTCCAAATGTGTGTGGGTAGAATATATATATATCCCACGGGGGTAAAATTGAAAAAAGTTGAAAAAAATTTTTTTTTGGACTTAGTCATTTTTCCGGCATTTATCAGACTTTCAGATAGGGGAAATGTGAGTGAGCATTACGATTTCAGTTCCAGAGCGATTCGCCCAATGAGTCCTTGATATTTAGTCGTTTTCAGCCAATTTTCTGGATTTTTGAAAATTTCACTTTTTTGTGAAAATATCCACTAAACGAGGGAATAATATGTGTGAGGGTACCCCAGGAGAGTTCCAAATGTGTGTGGGTAGAATATATATCCCACGGGGTAAAATTGAAAAAAGTTGAAAAAAAATTTTTTTGGGACTTAGTCATTTTTCCGGCGTTTATCAGACTTTCAGATAGGGGAAATGTCAGTGAGCGTTCCGATTTCAGTTCCAGAGCAATTCGCCCAATGAGTCCTTGATATTTAGTCGTTTTCAGCCAATTTTCTGGATTTTTGAAAATTTCACTTTTTTGTGAAAATATCCACTAAACGAGGGAATAATATGTGTGAGGGTACCCAGGAGAGTTCCAAATGTGTGTGGGTAGAATATATATCCCACGGGGGTAAAATTGAAAAAAGTTGAAAAAAAATTTTTTTTGGACTTAGTTATTTTTCCGGCGTTTATCAGACTTTCAGATAGGGGAAATGTCAGTGAGCGTTCCGATTTCAGTTCCAGAGCGATTCGCCCAATGAGTCCTTGATATTTAGTCGTTTTCAGCCAATTTTCTGGATTTTTGAAAATTTCACTTTTTTGTGAAAATATCCACTAAACGAGGGAATAATATGTGAGGGTACCCCAGGAGAGTTCCAAATGTGTGTTGGTAGAATATATATCCCACGGGGGTAAAATTGAAAAAAGTTGAAAAAAATTTTTTTTTGGACTTAGTCATTTTTCCGGCATTTATCAGACTTTCAGATAGGGGAAATGTCAGTGAGCATTACGATTTCAGTTCCAGAGCGATTCGCCCAATGAGTCCTTGATATTTAGTCGTTTTCAGCCAATTTTCTGGATTTTTGAAAATTTCACTTTTTTGTGAAAATATCCACTAAACGAGGGAATAATATGTGTGAGGGTACCCCAGGAGAGTTCCAAATGTGTGTGGGTAGAATATATATCCCACGGGGGTAAAATTGAAAAAAGTTGAAAAAAAATTTTTTTTGGACTTAGTCATTTTTCCGGCGTTTATCAGACTTTCAGATAGGGGCAATGTCAGTGAGTGTTCCGATTTCAGTTCCAGAGCAATTCGCCCAATGAGTCCTTGATATTTAGTCGTTTTCAGCCAATTTTCTGGATTTTTGAAAATTTCACTTTTTTGTGAAAATATCCACTAAATGAGGGAATAATATGTGTGAGGGTACCCCAGGAGAGTTCCAAATGTGTGTGGGTAGAATATATATCCCACGGGGGTAAAATTGAAAAAAGTTGAACAAATTTTTTTTTGGACTTAGTCATTTTTCCGGCATTTATCAGACTTTCAGATAGGGGAAATGTCAGTGAGCATTACGATTTCAGTTCCAGAGCGATTCGCCCAATGAGTCCTTGATATTTAGTCGTTTTCAGCCAATTTTCTGGATTTTTGAAAATTTCACTTTTTTGTGAAAATATCCACTAAACGAGGGAATAATATGTGTGAGGGTACCCCAGGAGAGTTCCAAATGTGTGTGGGTAGAATATATATCCCACGGGGGTAAAATTGAAAAAAGTTGAAAAAAAATTTTTTTTGGACTTAGTCATTTTTCCGGCGTTTATCAGACTTTCAGATAGGGGCAATGTCAGTGAGTGTTCCGATTTCAGTTCCAGAGCAATTCGCCCAATGAGTCCTTGATATTTAGTCGTTTTCAGCCAATTTTCTGGATTTTTGAAAATTTCACTTTTTTGTGAAAATATCCACTAAATGAGGGAATAATATGTGTGAGGGTACCCCAGGAGAGTTCCAAATGTGTGTGGGTAGAATATATATCCCACGGGGGTAAAATTGAAAAAAGTTGAACAAATTTTTTTTTGGACTTAGTCATTTTTCCGGCGTTTATCAGACTTTCAGATAGGGGAAATGTCAGTGAGCGTTCCGATTTCAGTTCCAGAGCAATTCGCCCAATGAGTCCTTGATATTTAGTCGTTTTCAGCCAATTTTCTGGATTTTTGAAAATTTCACTTTTTTGTGAAAATATCCACTAAATGAGGGAATAATATGTGTGAGGGTACCCCAGGAGAGTTCCAAATGTGTGTGGGTAGAATATATATATATCCCACGGGGGTAAAATTGAAAAAAGTTGAAAAAAATTTTTTTTTGGACTTAGTCATTTTTCCGGCATTTATCAGACTTTCAGATAGGGGAAATGTGAGTGAGCATTACGATTTCAGTTCCAGAGCGATTCGCCCAATGAGTCCTTGATATTTAGTCGTTTTCAGCCAATTTTCTGGATTTTTGAAAATTTCACTTTTTTGTGAAAATATCCACTAAACGAGGGAATAATATGTGTGAGGGTACCCCAGGAGAGTTCCAAATGTGTGTGGGTAGAATATATATCCCACGGGGGTAAAATTGAAAAAAGTTGAAAAAAAATTTTTTGGGGACTTAGTCATTTTTCCGGCGTTTATCAGACTTTCAGATAGGGGCAATGTCAGTGAGCGTTCCGATTTCAGTTCCAGAGAAATTCGCCCAATGAGTCCTTGATATTTAGTCGTTTTCAGCCAATTTTCTGGATTTTTGAAAATTTCACTTTTTTGTGAAAATATCCACTAAACGAGGGAATAATATGTGTGAGGGTACCCCAGGAGATTTCCAAATGTGTGTGGGTAGAATATATATCCCACGGGGTAAAATTGAAAAAAGTTGAACAAATTTTTTTTTGGACTTAGTGATTTTTCCGGCGTTTATCAGACTTTCAGATAGGGGAAATGTGAGTGAGCATTCCGATTTCAGTTCCAGAGCGATTCGCCCAATGAGTCCTTGATATTTAGTCGTTTTCAGCTAATTTTCTGGATTTTTGAAAATTTCACTTTTTTGTGAAAATATCCACTAAATGAGGGAATAATATGTGTGAGGGTACCCCAGGAGAGTTCCAAATGTGTGTGGGTAGAATATATATCCCACGGGGTAAAATTGAAAAAAGTTGAAAAAAAATTTTTTGGGGACTTAGTCATTTTTCCGGCGTTTATCAGACTTTCAGATAGGGGCAATGTCAGTGAGCGTTCCGATTTCAGTTCCAGAGAAATTCGCCCAATGAGTCCTTGATATTTAGTCGTTTTCAGCCAATTTTCTGGATTTTTGAAAATTTCACTTTTTTGTGAAAATATCCACTAAACGAGGGAATAATATGTGTGAGGGTACCCCAGGAGATTTCCAAATGTGTGTGGGTAGAATATATATCCCACGGGGTAAAATTGAAAAAAGTTGAACAAATTTTTTTTTGGACTTAGTCATTTTTCCGGCGTTTATCAGACTTTCAGATAGGGAAAATGTCAGTGAGCGTTCCGATTTCAGTTCCAGAGCGATTCGCCCAATGAGTCCTTGATATTTAGTCATTTTCAGCCAATTTTCTGGATTTTTGAAAATTTCACTTTTTTGTGAAAATATCCACTAAATGAGGGAGTAATATGTGTGAGGGTACCCCAGGAGAGTTCCAAATGTGTGTGGGTAGAATATATATCCCACGGGGGTAAAATTGAAAAAAGTTGAAAAAAAATTTTTTTTGGACTTAGTTATTTTTCCGGCGTTTATCAGACTTTCAGATAGGGGAAATGTCAGTGAGCGTTCCGATTTCAGTTCCAGAGCGATTCGCCCAATGAGTCCTTGATATTTAGTCGTTTTCAGCCAATTTTCTGGATTTTTGAAAATTTCACTTTTTTGTGAAAATATCCACTAAACGAGGGAATAATATGTGAGGGTACCCCAGGAGAGTTCCAAATGTGTGTGGGTAGAATATATATCCCACGGGGGTAAAATTGAAAAAAGTTGAAAAAAAATTTTTTTTGGACTTAGTTATTTTTCCGGCGTTTATCAGACTTTCAGATAGGGGAAATGTCAGTGAGCGTTCCGATTTCAGTTCCAGAGCGATTCGCCCAATGAGTCCTTGATATTTAGTCGTTTTCAGCCAATTTTCTGGATTTTTGAAAATTTCACTTTTTTGTGAAAATATCCACTAAACGAGGGAATAATATGTGAGGGTACCCCAGGAGAGTTCCAAATGTGTGTGGGTAGAATATATATCCCACGGGGGTAAAATTGAAAAAAGTTGAAAAAAAATTTTTTTTGGACTTAGTCATTTTTCCGGCATTTATCAGACTTTCAGATAGGGGAAATGTGAGTGAGCATTACGATTTCAGTTCCAGAGCGATTCGCCCAATGAGTCCTTGATATTTAGTCGTTTTCAGCCAATTTTCTGGATTTTTGAAAATTTCACTTTTTTGTGAAAATATCCACTAAACGAGGGAATAATATGTGTGAGGGTACCCCAGGAGAGTTCCAAATGTGTGTGGGTAGAATATATATCCCACGGGGGTAAAATTGAAAAAAGTTGAAAAAAAATTTTTTTTGGACTTAGTCATTTTTCCGGCGTTTATCAGACTTTCAGATAGGGGCAATGTCAGTGAGCGTTCCGATTTCAGTTCCAGAGCAATTCGCCCAATGAGTCCTTGATATTTAGTCGTTTTCAGCCAATTTTCTGGATTTTTGAAAATTTCACTTTTTTGTGAAAATATCCACTAAATGAGGGAATAATATGTGTGAGGGTACCCCAGGAGAGTTCCAAATGTGTGTGGGTAGAATATATATCCCACGGGGGTAAAATTGAAAAAAGTTGAACAAATTTTTTTTTTGGACTTAGTCATTTTTCCGGCGTTTATCAGACTTTCAGATAGGGGAAATGTCAGTGAGCGTTCCGATTTCAGTTCCAGAGCAATTCGCCCAATGAGTCCTTGATATTTAGTCGTTTTCAGCCAATTTTCTGGATTTTTGAAAATTTCACTTTTTTGTGAAAATATCCACTAAATGAGGGAATAATATGTGTGAGGGTACCCCAGGAGAGTTCCAAATGTGTGTGGGTAGAATATATATATATCCCACGGGGGTAAAATTGAAAAAAGTTGAAAAAAATTTTTTTTTGGACTTAGTCATTTTTCCGGCATTTATCAGACTTTCAGATAGGGGAAATGTGAGTGAGCATTACGATTTCAGTTCCAGAGCGATTCGCCCAATGAGTCCTTGATATTTAGTCGTTTTCAGCCAATTTTCTGGATTTTTGAAAATTTCACTTTTTTGTGAAAATATCCACTAAACGAGGGAATAATATGTGTGAGGGTACCCCAGGAGAGTTCCAAATGTGTGTGGGTAGAATATATATCCCACGGGGGTAAAATTGAAAAAAGTTGAAAAAAAATTTTTTGGGGACTTAGTCATTTTTCCGGCGTTTATCAGACTTTCAGATAGGGGCAATGTCAGTGAGCGTTCCGATTTCAGTTCCAGAGAAATTCGCCCAATGAGTCCTTGATATTTAGTCGTTTTCAGCCAATTTTCTGGATTTTTGAAAATTTCACTTTTTTGTGAAAATATCCACTAAACGAGGGAATAATATGTGTGAGGGTACCCCAGGAGATTTCCAAATGTGTGTGGGTAGAATATATATCCCACGGGGTAAAATTGAAAAAAGTTGAAAAATTTTTTTTTGGACTTAGTCATTTTTCCGGCGTTTATCAGACTTTCAGATAGGGAAAATGTCAGTGAGCGTTCCGATTTCAGTTCCAGAGCGATTCGCCCAATGAGTCCTTGATATTTAGTCATTTTCAGCCAATTTTCTGGATTTTTGAAAATTTCACTTTTTTGTGAAAATATCCACTAAATGAGGGAGTAATATGTGTGAGGGTACCCCAGGAGAGTTCCAAATGTGTGTGGGTAGAATATATATCCCACGGGGTAAAATTGAAAAAAGTTGAAAAAAAATTTTTTTGGGACTTAGTCATTTTTCCGGCATTTATCAGACTTTCAGATAGGGGAAATGTGAGTGAGCATTACGATTTCAGTTCCAGAGCGATTCGCCCAATGAGTCCTTGATATTTAGTCGTTTTCAGCCAATTTTCTGGATTTTTGAAAATTTCACTTTTTTGTGAAAATATCCACTAAACGAGGGAATAATATGTGTGAGGGTACCCCAGGAGAGTTCCAAATGTGTGTGGGTAGAATATATATCCCACGGGGGTAAAATTGAAAAAAGTTGAAAAAAAATTTTTTTTGGACTTAGTTATTTTTCCGGCGTTTATCAGACTTTCAGATAGGGGAAATGTCAGTGAGCGTTCCGATTTCAGTTCCAGAGCGATTCGCCCAATGAGTCCTTGATATTTAGTCGTTTTCAGCCAATTTTCTGGATTTTTGAAAATTTCACTTTTTTGTGAAAATATCCACTAAATGAGGGAATAATATGTGTGAGGGTACCCCAGGAGAGTTCCAAATGTGTGTGGGTAGAATATATATCCCACGGGGGTAAAATTGAAAAAAGTTGAACAAATTTTTTTTTGGACTTAGTGATTTTTCCGGCGTTTATCAGACTTTCAGATAGGGGAAATGTGAGTGAGCATTCCGATTTCAGTTCCAGAGCGATTCGCCCAATGAGTCCTTGATATTTAGTCGTTTTCAGCTAATTTTCTGGATTTTTGAAAATTTCACTTTTTTGTGAAAATATCCACTAAATGAGGGAATAATATGTGTGAGGGTACCCCAGGAGAGTTCCAAATGTGTGTGGGTAGAATATATATCCCACGGGGGTAAAATTGAAAAAAGTTGAACAAATTTTTTTTTGGACTTAGTCATTTTTCCGGCGTTTATCAGACTTTCAGATAGGGGCAATGTCAGTGAGCGTTCCGATTTCAGTTCCAGAGCAATTCGCCCAATGAGTCCTTGATATTTAGTCGTTTTCAGCCAATTTTCTGGATTTTTGAAAATTTCACTTTTTTGTGAAAATATCCACTAAATGAGGGAATAATATGTGTGAGGGTACCCCAGGAGAGTTCCAAATGTGTGTGGGTAGAATATATATCCCACGGGGGTAAAATTGAAAAAAGTTGAACAAATTTTTTTTTTGGACTTAGTCATTTTTCCGGCGTTTATCAGACTTTCAGATAGGGGAAATGTCAGTGAGCGTTCCGATTTCAGTTCCAGAGCAATTTGCCCAATGAGTCCTTGATATTTAGTCGTTTTCAGCCAATTTTCTGGATTTTTGAAAATTTCACTTTTTTGTGAAAATATCCACTAAATGAGGGAATAATATGTGTGAGGGTACCCCAGGAGAGTTCCAAATGTGTGTGGGTAGAATATATATATATCCCACGGGGGTAAAATTGAAAAAAGTTGAAAAAAATTTTTTTTTGGACTTAGTCATTTTTCCGGCATTTATCAGACTTTCAGATAGGGGAAATGTGAGTGAGCATTACGATTTCAGTTCCAGAGCGATTCGCCCAATGAGTCCTTGATATTTAGTCGTTTTCAGCCAATTTTCTGGATTTTTGAAAATTTCACTTTTTTGTGAAAATATCCACTAAACGAGGGAATAATATGTGTGAGGGTACCCCAGGAGAGTTCCAAATGTGTGTGGGTAGAATATATATCCCACGGGGGTAAAATTGAAAAAAGTTGAAAAAAAATTTTTTGGGGACTTAGTCATTTTTCCGGCGTTTATCAGACTTTCAGATAGGGGCAATGTCAGTGAGCGTTCCGATTTCAGTTCCAGAGAAATTCGCCCAATGAGTCCTTGATATTTAGTCGTTTTCAGCCAATTTTCTGGATTTTTGAAAATTTCACTTTTTTGTGAAAATATCCACTAAACGAGGGAATAATATGTGTGAGGGTACCCCAGGAGATTTCCAAATGTGTGTGGGTAGAATATATATCCCACGGGGTAAAATTGAAAAAAGTTGAACAAATTTTTTTTTGGACTTAGTCATTTTTCCGGCGTTTATCAGACTTTCAGATAGGGAAAATGTCAGTGAGCGTTCCGATTTCAGTTCCAGAGCGATTCGCCCAATGAGTCCTTGATATTTAGTCATTTTCAGCCAATTTTCTGGATTTTTGAAAATTTCACTTTTTTGTGAAAATATCCACTAAATGAGGGAGTAATATGTGTGAGGGTACCCCAGGAGAGTTCCAAATGTGTGTGGGTAGAATATATATCCCACGGGGTAAAATTGAAAAAAGTTGAAAAAAAATTTTTTTGGGACTTAGTCATTTTTCCGGCATTTATCAGACTTTCAGATAGGGGAAATGTGAGTGAGCATTACGATTTCAGTTCCAGAGCGATTCGCCCAATGAGTCCTTGATATTTAGTCGTTTTCAGCCAATTTTCTGGATTTTTGAAAATTTCACTTTTTTGTGAAAATATCCACTAAACGAGGGAATAATATGTGTGAGGGTACCCCAGGAGAGTTCCAAATGTGTGTGGGTAGAATATATATCCCACGGGGGTAAAATTGAAAAAAGTTGAAAAAAAATTTTTTTTGGACTTAGTTATTTTTCCGGCGTTTATCAGACTTTCAGATAGGGGAAATGTCAGTGAGCGTTCCGATTTCAGTTCCAGAGCGATTCGCCCAATGAGTCCTTGATATTTAGTCGTTTTCAGCCAATTTTCTGGATTTTTGAAAATTTCACTTTTTTGTGAAAATATCCACTAAATGAGGGAATAATATGTGTGAGGGTACCCCAGGAGAGTTCCAAATGTGTGTGGGTAGAATATATATCCCACGGGGGTAAAATTGAAAAAAGTTGAACAAATTTTTTTTTGGACTTAGTGATTTTTCCGGCGTTTATCAGACTTTCAGATAGGGGAAATGTGAGTGAGCATTCCGATTTCAGTTCCAGAGCGATTCGCCCAATGAGTCCTTGATATTTAGTCGTTTTCAGCTAATTTTCTGGATTTTTGAAAATTTCACTTTTTTGTGAAAATATCCACTAAATGAGGGAATAATATGTGTGAGGGTACCCCAGGAGAGTTCCAAATGTGTGTGGGTAGAATATATATCCCACGGGGGTAAAATTGAAAAAAGTTGAACAAATTTTTTTTTGGACTTAGTCATTTTTCCGGCGTTTATCAGACTTTCAGATAGGGGAAATGTCAGTGAGCGTTCCGATTTCAGTTCCAGAGCAATTCGCCAAATGAGTCCTTGATATTTAGTCGTTTTCAGCCAATTTTCTGGATTTTTGAAAATGTCACTTTTTTGTGAAAATATCCACTAAACGAGGGAATAATATGTGTGAGGGTACCCCAGGAGAGTTCCAAATGTGTGTGGGTAGAATATATATCCCACGGGGGTAAAATTGAAAAAAGTTGAACAAATTTTTTTTTGGACTTAGTCATTTTTCCGGCATTTATCAGACTTTCAGATAGGGAAAATGTCAGTGAGCGTTCCGATTTCAGTTCCAGAGCGATTCGCCCAATGAGTCCTTGATATTTTGTCATTTTCAGCCAATTTTCTGGATTTTTGAAAATTTCACTTTTTTGTGAAAATATCCACTAAACGAGGGAATAATATGTGTGAGGGTACCCCAGGAGAGTTCCAAATGTGTGTGGGTAGAATATATATCCCACGGGGTAAAATTGAAAAAAGTTGAAAAAAATTTTTTTTGGGACTTAGTCATTTTTCCGGCGTTTATCAGACTTTCAGATAGGGGAAATGTCAGTGAGCGTTCCGATTTCAGTACCAGAGCAATTCGCCCAATGAGTCCTTGATATTTAGTCGTTTTCAGCCAATTTTCTGGATTTTTGAAAATTTCACTTTTTTGTGAAAATATCCACTAAACGAGGGAATAATATGTGTGAGGGTACCCCAGGAGAGTTCCAAATGTGTGTGGGTAGAATATATATCCCACGGGGGTAAAATTGAAAAAAGTTGAAAAAAAATTTTTTTTGGACTTAGTTATTTTTCCGGCGTTTATCAGACTTTCAGATAGGGGAAATGTCAGTGAGCGTTCCGATTTCAGTTCCAGAGCGATTCGCCCAATGAGTCCTTGATATTTAGTCATTTTCAGCCAATTTTCTGGATTTTTGAAAATTTCACTTTTTTGTGAAAATATCCACTAAACGAGGGAATAATATGTGTGAGGGTACCCCAGGAGAGTTCCAAATGTGTGTGGGTAGAATATATATCCCACGGGGTAAAATTGAAAAAAGTTGAAAAAAATTTTTTTTGGGACTTAGTCATTTTTCCGGCGTTTATCAGACTTTCAGATAGGGGAAATGTCAGTGAGCGTTCCGATTTCAGTACCAGAGCAATTCGCCCAATGAGTCCTTGATATTTAGTCGTTTTCAGCCAATTTTCTGGATTTTTGAAAATTTCACTTTTTTGTGAAAATATCCACTAAATGAGGGAGTAATATGTGTGAGGGTACCCCAGGAGAGTTCCAAATGTGTGTGGGTAGAATATATATCCCACGGGGTAAAATTGAAAAAAGTTGAAAAAAAATTTTTTTGGGACTTAGTCATTTTTCCGGCGTTTATCAGACTTTCAGATAGCGGAAATGTCAGTGAGCGTTCCGATTTCAGTTCCAGAGCAATTCGCCCAATGAGTCCTTGATATTTAGTCGTTTTCAGCCAATTTTCTGGATTTTTGAAAATTTCACTTTTTTGTGAAAATATCCACTAAACGAGGGAATAATATGTGTGAGGGTACCCCAGGAGAGTTCCAAATGTGTGTGGGTAGAATATATATCCCACGGGGGTAAAATTGAAAAAAGTTGAAAAAAAATTTTTTTTGGACATAGTTATTTTTCCGGCGTTTATCAGACTTTCAGATAGGGGAAATGTCAGTGAGCGTTCCGATTTCAGTTCCAGAGCGATTCGCCCAATGAGTCCTTGATATTTAGTCGTTTTCAGCCAATTTTCTGGATTTTTGAAAATTTCACTTTTTTGTGAAAATATCCACTAAACGAGGGAATAATATGTGAGGGTACCCCAGGAGAGTTCCAAATGTGTGTTCGTAGAATATATATCCCACGGGGGTAAAATTGAAAAAAGTTGAAAAAAATTTTTTTTTGGACTTAGTCATTTTTCCGGCATTTATCAGACTTTCAGATAGGGGAAATGTGAGTGAGCATTACGATTTCAGTTCCAGAGCGATTCGCCCAATGAGTCCTTGATATTTAGTCGTTTTCAGCCAATTTTCTGGATTTTTGAAAATTTCACTTTTTTGTGAAAATATCCACTAAATGAGGGAATAATATGTGTGAGGGTACCCCAGGAGAGTTCCAAATGTGTGTGGGTAGAATATATATCCCACGGGGTAAAATTGAAAAAAGTTGAAAAAAAATTTTTTTTGGACTTAGTCATTTTTCCGGCGTTTATCAGACTTTCAGATAGGGGCAATGTCAGTGAGCGTTCCGATTTCAGTTCCAGAGCAATTCGCCCAATGAGTCCTTGATATTTAGTCGTTTTCAGCCAATTTTCTGGATTTTTGAAAATTTCACTTTTTTGTGAAAATATCCACTAAACGAGGGAATAATATGTGTGAGGGTACCCCAGGAGATTTCCAAATGTGTGTGGGTAGAATATATATCCCACGGGGTAAAATTGAAAAAAGTTGAACAAATTTTTTTTTGGACTTAGTGATTTTTCCGGCGTTTATCAGAATTTCAGATAGGGGAAATGTGAGTGAGCATTCCGATTTCAGTTCCAGAGCGATTCGCCCAATGAGTCCTTGATATTTAGTCGTTTTCAGCCAATTTTCTGGATTTTTGAAAATTTCACTTTTTTGTGAAAATATCCACTAAATGAGGGAATAATATGTGTGAGGGTACCCCAGGAGAGTTCCAAATGTGTGTGGGTAGAATATATATATATCCCACGGGGGTAAAATTGAAAAAAGTTGAAAAAAATTTTTTTTTGGACTTAGTCATTTTTCCGGCGTTTATCAGACTTTCAGATAGGGGAAATGTGAGTGAGCATTACGATTTCAGTTCCAGAGCGATTCGCCCAATGAGTCCTTGATATTTAGTCGTTTTCAGCCAATTTTCTGGATTTTTGAAAATTTCACTTTTTTGTGAAAATATCCACTAAACGAGGGAATAATATGTGTGAGGGTACCCCAGGAGAGTTCCAAATGTGTGTGGGTAGAATATATATCCCACGGGGGTAAAATTGAAAAAAGTTGAAAAAAATTTTTTTTTGGACTTAGTTATTTTTCCGGCGTTTATCAGACTTTCAGATAGGGGAAATGTCAGTGAGCGTTCCGATTTCAGTTCCAGAGCGATTTGCCCAATGAGTCCTTGATATTTAGTCGTTTTCAGCCAATTTTCTGGATTTTTGAAAATTTCACTTTTTTGTGAAAATATCCACTAAACGAGAGAATAATATGTGAGGGTACCCCAGGAGAGTTCCAAATGTGTGTTGGTAGAATATATATCCCACGGGGGTAAAATTGAAAAAAGTTGAAAAAAATTTTTTTTTGGACTTAGTCATTTTTCCGGCATTTATCAGACTTTCAGATAGGGGAAATGTGAGTGAGCATTACGATTTCAGTTCCAGAGCGATTCGCCCAATGAGTCCTTGATATTTAGTCGTTTTCAGCCAATTTTCTGGATTTTTGAAAATTTCACTTTTTTGTGAAAATATCCACTAAATGAGGGAATAATATGTGTGAGGGTACCCCAGGAGAGTTCCAAATGTGTGTGGGTAGAATATATATCCCACGGGGTAAAATTGAAAAAAGTTGAAAAAAAATTTTTTTTGGACTTAGTCATTTTTCCGGCGTTTATCAGACTTTCAGATAGGGGCAATGTCAGTGAGCGTTCCGATTTCAGTTCCAGAGCAATTCGCCCAATGAGTCCTTGATATTTAGTCGTTTTCAGCCAATTTTCTGGATTTTTGAAAATTTCACTTTTTTGTGAAAATATCCACTAAACGAGGGAATAATATGTGTGAGGGTACCCCAGGAGATTTCCAAATGTGTGTGGGTAGAATATATATCCCACGGGGTAAAATTGAAAAAAGTTGAACAAATTTTTTTTTGGACTTAGTGATTTTTCCGGCGTTTATCAGAATTTCAGATAGGGGAAATGTGAGTGAGCATTCCGATTTCAGTTCCAGAGCGATTCGCCCAATGAGTCCTTGATATTTAGTCGTTTTCAGCCAAGTTTCTGGATTTTTGAAAATTTCACTTTTTTGTGAAAATATCCACTAAATGAGGGAATAATATGTGTGAGGGTACCCCAGGAGAGTTCCAAATGTGTGTGGGTAGAATATATATATATCCCACGGGGGTAAAATTGAAAAAAGTTGAAAAAAATTTTTTTTTGGACTTAGTCATTTTTCCGGCGTTTATCAGACTTTCAGATAGGGGAAATGTGAGTGAGCATTACAATTTCAGTTCCAGAGCGATTCGCCCAATGAGTCCTTGATATTTAGTCGTTTTCAGCCAATTTTCTGGATTTTTGAAAATTTCACTTTTTTGTGAAAATATCCACTAAATGAGGGAATAATATGTGTGAGGGTACCCCAGGAGAGTTCCAAATGTGTGTGGGTAGAATATATATCCCACGGGGTAAAATTGAAAAAAGTTGAAAAAAAATTTTTTTTGGACTTAGTCATTTTTCCGGCGTTTATCAGACTTTCAGATAGGGGCAATGTCAGTGAGCGTTCCGATTTCAGTTCCAGAGCAATTCGCCCAATGAGTCCTTGATATTTAGTCGTTTTCAGCCAATTTTCTGGATTTTTGAAAATTTCACTTTTTTGTGAAAATATCCACTAAACGAGGGAATAATATGTGTGAGGGTACCCCAGGAGATTTCCAAATGTGTGTGGGTAGAATATATATCCCACGGGGTAAAATTGAAAAAAGTTGAACAAATTTTTTTTTGGACTTAGTGATTTTTCCGGCGTTTATCAGAATTTCAGATAGGGGAAATGTGAGTGAGCATTCCGATTTCAGTTCCAGAGCGATTCGCCCAATGAGTCCTTGATATTTAGTCGTTTTCAGCCAATTTTCTGGATTTTTGAAAATTTCACTTTTTTGTGAAAATATCCACTAAATGAGGGAATAATATGTGTGAGGGTACCCCAGGAGAGTTCCAAATGTGTGTGGGTAGAATATATATATATCCCACGGGGGTAAAATTGAAAAAAGTTGAAAAAAATTTTTTTTTGGACTTAGTCATTTTTCCGGCGTTTATCAGACTTTCAGATAGGGGAAATGTGAGTGAGCATTACGATTTCAGTTCCAGAGCGATTCGCCCAATGAGTCCTTGATATTTAGTCGTTTTCAGCCAATTTTCTGGATTTTTGAAAATTTCACTTTTTTGTGAAAATATCCACTAAATGAGGGAATAATATGTGTGAGGGTACCCCAGGAGAGTTCCAAATGTGTGTGGGTAGAATATATATCCCACGGGGTAAAATTGAAAAAAGTTGAAAAAAAATTTTTTTTGGACTTAGTCATTTTTCCGGCGTTTATCAGACTTTCAGATAGGGGCAATGTCAGTGAGCGTTCCGATTTCAGTTCCAGAGCAATTCGCCCAATGAGTCCTTGATATTTAGTCGTTTTCAGCCAATTTTCTGGATTTTTGAAAATTTCACTTTTTTGTGAAAATATCCACTAAACGAGGGAATAATATGTGAGGGTACCCCAGGAGAGTTCCAAATGTGTGTTGGTAGAATATATATCCCACGGGGGTAAAATTGAAAAAAGTTGAAAAAAATTTTTTTTTGGACTTAGTCATTTTTCCGGCATTTATCAGACTTTCAGATAGGGGAAATGTGAGTGAGCATTACGATTTCAGTTCCAGAGCGATTCGCCCAATGAGTCCTTGATATTTAGTCGTTTTCAGCCAATTTTCTGGATTTTTGAAAATTTCACTTTTTTGTGAAAATATCCACTAAATGAGGGAATAATATGTGTGAGGGTACCCCAGGAGAGTTCCAAATGTGTGTGGGTAGAATATATATCCCACGGGGTAAAATTGAAAAAAGTTGAAAAAAAATTTTTTTTGGACTTAGTCATTTTTCCGGCGTTTATCAGACTTTCAGATAGGGGCAATGTCAGTGAGCGTTCCGATTTCAGTTCCAGAGCAATTCGCCCAATGAGTCCTTGATATTTAGTCGTTTTCAGCCAATTTTCTGGATTTTTGAAAATTTCACTTTTTTGTGAAAATATCCACTAAACGAGGGAATAATATGTGTGAGGGTACCCCAGGAGATTTCCAAATGTGTGTGGGTAGAATATATATCCCACGGGGTAAAATTGAAAAAAGTTGAACAAATTTTTTTTTGGACTTAGTGATTTTTCCGGCGTTTATCAGAATTTCAGATAGGGGAAATGTGAGTGAGCATTCCGATTTCAGTTTCAGAGCGATTCGCCCAATGAGTCCTTGATATTTAGTCGTTTTCAGCCAATTTTCTGGATTTTTGAAAATTTCACTTTTTTGTGAAAATATCCACTAAATGAGGGAATAATATGTGTGAGGGTACCCCAGGAGAGTTCCAAATGTGTGTGGGTAGAATATATATATATCCCACGGGGGTAAAATTGAAAAAAGTTGAAAAAAATTTTTTTTTGGACTTAGTCATTTTTACGGCGTTTATCAGACTTTCAGATAGGGGAAATGTGAGTGAGCATTACGATTTCAGTTCCAGAGCGATTCGCCCAATGAGTCCTTGATATTTAGTCGTTTTCAGCCAATTTTCTGGATTTTTGAAAATTTCACTTTTTTGTGAAAATATCCACTAAATGAGGGAATAATATGTGTGAGGGTACCCCAGGAGAGTTCCAAATGTGTGTGGGTAGAATATATATCCCACGGGGGTAAAATTGAAAAAAGTTGAACAAATTTTTTTTTGGACTTAGTCATTTTTCCGGCGTTTATCAGACTTTCAGATAGGGGAAATGTCAGTGAGCGTTCCGATTTCAGTTCCAGAGCAATTCGCCCAATGAGTCCTTGATATTTAGTCGTTTTCAGCCAATTTTCTGGATTTTTGAAAATTTCACTTTTTTTGTGAAAATATCCACTAAATGAGGGAATAATATGTGTGAGGGTACCCCAGGAGAGTTCCAAATGTGTGTGGGTAGAATATATATATATCCCACGGGGGTAAAATTGAAAAAAGTTGAAAAAAATTTTTTTTTGGACTTAGTCATTTTTCCGGCGTTTATCAGACTTTCAGATAGGGGCAATGTCAGTGAGCGTTCCGATTTCAGTTCCAGAGAAATTCACCCAATGAGTCCTTGATATTTAGTCGTTTTCAGCCAATTTTCTGGATTTTTGAAAATTTCACTTTTTTGTGAAAATATCCACTAAATGAGGGAATAATATGTGTGAGGGTACCCCAGGAGAGTTCCAAATGTGTGTGGGTAGAATATATATCCCACGGGGGTAAAATTGAAAAAAGTTGAACAAATTTTTTTTTGGACTTAGTCATTTTTCCGGCGTTAATCAGACTTTCAGATAGGGGAAATGTGAGTGAGCATTACGATTTCAGTTCCAGAGCGATTCGCCCAATGAGTCCTTGATATTTAGTTGTTTTCAGCCAATTTTCTGGATTTTTGAAAATTTCACTTTTTTGTGAAAATATCCACTAAATGAGGGAATAATATGTGTGAGGGTACCCCAGGAGAGTTCCAAATGTGTGTGGGTAGAATATATATCCCACGGGGTAAAATTGAAAAAAGTTGAAAAAAGATTTTTTTTTACTTAGTCATTTTTCCGGCGTTTATCAGACTTTCAGATAGGGGCAATGTCAGTGAGCGTTCCGATTTCAGTTCCAGAGCAATTCGCCCAATGAGTCCTTGATATTTAGTCGTTTTCAGCCAATTTTCTGGATTTTTGAAAATTTCACTTTTTTGTGAAAATATCCACTAAACGAGGGAATAATATGTGTGAGGGTACCCCAGGAGATTTCCAAATGTGTGTGGGTAGAATATATATCCCACGGGGTAAAATTGAAAAAAGTTGAACAAATTTTTTTTTGGACTTAGTGATTTTTCCGGCGTTTATCAGAATTTCAGATAGGGGAAATGTGAGTGAGCATTCCGATTTCAGTTCCAGAGCGATTCGCCCAATGAGTCCTTGATATTTAGTCGTTTTCAGCCAATTTTCTGGATTTTTGAAAATTTCACTTTTTTGTGAAAATATCCACTAAATGAGGGAATAATATGTGTGAGGGTACCCCAGGAGAGTTCCAAATGTGTGTGGGTAGAATATATATATATCCCACGGGGGTAAAATTGAAAAAAGTTGAAAAAAATTTTTTTTTGGACTTAGTCATTTTTCCGGCGTTTATCAGACTTGCAGATAGGGGAAATGTGAGTGAGCATTACGATTTCAGTTCCAAAGCGATTCGCCCAATGAGTCCTTGATATTTAGTCATTTTCAGCCAATTTTCTGGATTTTTGAAAATTTCACTTTTTTGTGAAAATATCCACTAAATGAGGGAGTAATATGTGTGAGGGTACCCCAGGAGAGTTCCAAATGTGTGTGGGTAGAATATATATCCCACGGGGTAAAATTGAAAAAAGTTGAAAAAAAATTTTTTTGGGACTTAGTCATTTTTCCGGCGTTTATCAGACTTTCAGATAGGGGAAATGTCAGTGAGCGTTCCGATTTCAGTTCCAGAGCAATTCGCCCAATGAGTCCTTGATATTTAGTCGTTTTCAGCCAATTTTCTGGATTTTTGAAAATTTCACTTTTTTGTGAAAATATCCACTAAATGAGGGAATAATATGTGTGAGGGTACCCCAGGAGAGTTCCAAATGTGTGTGGGTAGAATATATATCCCACGGGGGTAAAATTGAAAAAAGTTGAACAAATTTTTTTTTTTACTTAGTCATTTTTCCGGCGTTTATCAGACTTTCAGATAGGGGAAATGTCAGTGAGCGTTCCGATTTCAGTTCCAGAGCAATTCGCCCAATGAGTCCTTGATATTTAGTCGTTTTCAGCCAATTTTCTGGATTTTTGAAAATTTCACTTTTTTGTGAAAATATCCACTAAATGAGGGAATAATATGTGTGAGGGTACCCCAGGAGAGTTCCAAATGTGTGTGGGTAGAATATATATATATCCCACGGGGGTAAAATTGAAAAAAGTTGAAAAAAATTTTTTTTTGGACTTAGTCATTTTTCCGGCATTTATCAGACTTTCAGATAGGGGAAATGTGAGTGAGCATTACGATTTCAGTTCCAGAGCGATTCGCCCAATGAGTCCTTGATATTTAGTCGTTTTCAGCCAATTTTCTGGATTTTTGAAAATTTCACTTTTTTGTGAAAATATCCACTAAACGAGGGAATAATATGTGTGAGGGTACCCCAGGAGAGTTCCAAATGTGTGTGGGTAGAATATATATCCCACGGGGGTAAAATTGAAAAAAGTTGAAAAAAAATTTTTTTTGGACTTAGTCATTTTTCCGGCGTTTATCAGACTTTCAGATAGGGGCAATGTCAGTGAGCATTCCGATTTCAGTTCCAGAGAAATTCAACCAATGAGTCCTTGATATTTAGTCGTTTTCAGCCAATTTTCTGGATTTTTGAAAATTTCACTTTTTTGTGAAAATATCCACTAAATGAGGGAATAATATGTGTGAGGGTACCCCAGGAGAGTTCCAAATGTGTGTCGGTAGAATATATATCCCACGGGGGTAAAATTGAAAAAAGTTGAACAAATTTTTTTTTGGACTTAGTCATTTTTCCGGCGTTAATCAGACTTTCAGATAGGGGAAATGTGAGTGAGCATTACGATTTCAGTTCCAGAGCGATTCGCCCAATGAGTCCTTGATATTTAGTCGTTTTCAGCCAATTTTCTGGATTTTTGAAAATTTCACTTTTTTGTGAAAATATCCACTAAATGAGGGAATAATATGTGTGAGGGTACCCCAGGAGAGTTCCAAATGTGTGTGGGTAGAATATATATCCCACGGGGTAAAATTGAAAAAAGTTGAAAAAAAATTTTTTTTGGACTTAGTCATTTTTCCGGCGTTTATCAGACTTTCAGATAGGGGCAATGTCAGTGAGCGTTCCGATTTCAGTTCCAGAGCAATTCGCCCAATGAGTCCTTGATATTTAGTCGTTTTCAGCCAATTTTCTGGATTTTTGAAAATTTCACTTTTTTGTGAAAATATCCACTAAACGAGGGAATAATATGTGTGAGGGTACCCCAGGAGATTTCCAAATGTGTGTTGGTAGAATATATATTCCACGGGGGTAAAATTGAAAAAAGTTGAAAAAAATTTTTTTTTGGACTTAGTCATTTTTCCGGCATTTATCAGACTTTCAGATAGGGGAAATGTGAGTGAGCATTACGATTTCAGTTCCAGAGCGATTCGCCCAATGAGTCCTTGATATTTAGTCGTTTTCAGCCAATTTTCTGGATTTTTGAAAATTTCACTTTTTTGTGAAAATATCCACTAAATGAGGGAATAATATGTGTGAGGGTACCCCAGGAGAGTTCCAAATGTGTGTGGGTAGAATATATATCCCACGGGGTAAAATTGAAAAAAGTTGAAAAAAAATTTTTTTTGGACTTAGTCATTTTTCCGGCGTTTATCAGACTTTCAGATAGGGGCAATGTCAGTGAGCGTTCCGATTTCAGTTCCAGAGCAATTCGCCCAATGAGTCCTTGATATTTAGTCGTTTTCAGCCAATTTTCTGGATTTTTGAAAATTTCACTTTTTTGTGAAAATATCCACTAAACGAGGGAATAATATGTGAGGGTACCCCAGGAGAGTTCCAAATGTGTGTTGGTAGAATATATATCCCACGGGGGTAAAATTGAAAAAAGTTGAAAAAAATTTTTTTTTGGACTTAGTCATTTTTCCGGCATTTATCAGACTTTCAGATAGGGGAAATGTGAGTGAGCATTCCGATTTCAGTTCCAGAGCGATTCGCCCAATGAGTCCTTGATATTTAGTCGTTTTCAGCCAATTTTCTGGATTTTTGAAAATTTCACTTTTTTGTGAAAATATCCACTAAATGAGGGAATAATATGTGTGAGGGTACCCCAGGAGAGTTCCAAATGTGTGTGGGTAGAATATATATATATCCCACGGGGGTAAAATTGAAAAAAGTTGAAAAAAGATTTTTTTTTACTTAGTCATTTTTCCGGCGTTTATCAGACTTTCAGATAGGGGCAATGTCAGTGAGCGTTCCGATTTCAGTTCCAGAGCAATTCGCCCAATGAGTCCTTGATATTTAGTCGTTTTCAGCCAATTTTCTGGATTTTTGAAAATTTCACTTTTTTGTGAAAATATCCACTAAACGAGGGAATAATATGTGTGAGGGTACCCCAGGAGATTTCCAAATGTGTGTGGGTAGAATATATATCCCACGGGGTAAAATTGAAAAAAGTTGAACAAATTTTTTTTTGGACTTAGTGATTTTTCCGGCGTTTATCAGAATTTCAGATAGGGGAAATGTGAGTGAGCATTCCGATTTCAGTTCCAGAGCGATTCGCCCAATGAGTCCTTGATATTTAGTCGTTTTCAGCCAATTTTCTGGATTTTTGAAAATTTCACTTTTTTGTGAAAATATCCACTAAATGAGGGAATAATATGTGTGAGGGTACCCCAGGAGAGTTCCAAATGTGTGTGGGTAGAATATATATATATCCCACGGGGGTAAAATTGAAAAAAGTTGAAAAAAATTTTTTTTTGGACTTAGTCATTTTTCCGGCGTTTATCAGACTTGCAGATAGGGGAAATGTGAGTGAGCATTACGATTTCAGTTCCAAAGCGATTCGCCCAATGAGTCCTTGATATTTAGTCATTTTCAGCCAATTTTCTGGATTTTTGAAAATTTCACTTTTTTGTGAAAATATCCACTAAATGAGGGAGTAATATGTGTGAGGGTACCCCAGGAGAGTTCCAAATGTGTGTGGGTAGAATATATATCCCACGGGGTAAAATTGAAAAAAGTTGAAAAAAAATTTTTTTGGGACTTAGTCATTTTTCCGGCGTTTATCAGACTTTCAGATAGGGGAAATGTCAGTGAGCGTTCCGATTTCAGTTCCAGAGCAATTCGCCCAATGAGTCCTTGATATTTAGTCGTTTTCAGCCAATTTTCTGGATTTTTGAAAATTTCACTTTTTTGTGAAAATATCCACTAAATGAGGGAATAATATGTGTGAGGGTACCCCAGGAGAGTTCCAAATGTGTGTGGGTAGAATATATATCCCACGGGGGTAAAATTGGAAAAAGTTGAACAAATTTTTTTTTGGACTTAGTCATTTTTCCGGCGTTTATCAGACTTTCAGATAGGGGAAATGTCAGTGAGCGTTCCGATTTCAGTTCCAGAGCAATTCGCCCAATGAGTCCTTGATATTTAGTCGTTTTCAGCCAATTTTCTGGATTTTTGAAAATTTCACTTTTTTGTGAAAATATCCACTAAATGAGGGAATAATATGTGTGAGGGTACCCCAGGAGAGTTCCAAATGTGTGTGGGTAGAATATATATATATCCCACGGGGGTAAAATTGAAAAAAGTTGAAAAAAATTTTTTTTTGGACTTAGTCATTTTTCCGGCATTTATCAGACTTTCAGATAGGGGAAATGTGAGTGAGCATTACGATTTCAGTTCCAGAGCGATTCGCCCAATGAGTCCTTGATATTTAGTCGTTTTCAGCCAATTTTCTGGATTTTTGAAAATTTCACTTTTTTGTGAAAATATCCACTAAACGAGGGAATAATATGTGTGAGGGTACCCCAGGAGAGTTCCAAATGTGTGTGGGTAGAATATATATCCCACGGGGGTAAAATTGAAAAAAGTTGAAAAAAAATTTTTTTTGGACTTAGTCATTTTTCCGGCGTTTATCAGACTTTCAGATAGGGGCAATGTCAGTGAGCATTCCGATTTCAGTTCCAGAGAAATTCAACCAATGAGTCCTTGATATTTAGTCGTTTTCAGCCAATTTTCTGGATTTTTGAAAATTTCACTTTTTTGTGAAAATATCCACTAAATGAGGGAATAATATGTGTGAGGGTACCCCAGGAGAGTTCCAAATGTGTGTCGGTAGAATATATATCCCACGGGGGTAAAATTGAAAAAAGTTGAACAAATTTTTTTTTGGACTTAGTCATTTTTCCGGCGTTAATCAGACTTTCAGATAGGGGAAATGTGAGTGAGCATTACGATTTCAGTTCCAGAGCGATTCGCCCAATGAGTCCTTGATATTTAGTCGTTTTCAGCCAATTTTCTGGATTTTTGAAAATTTCACTTTTTTGTGAAAATATCCACTAAATGAGGGAATAATATGTGTGAGGGTACCCCAGGAGAGTTCCAAATGTGTGTGGGTAGAATATATATCCCACGGGGTAAAATTGAAAAAAGTTGAAAAAAATTTTTTTTTGGACTTAGTCATTTTTCCGGCATTTATCAGACTTTCAGATAGGGGAAATGTGAGTGAGCATTACGATTTCAGTTCCAGAGCGATTCGCCCAATGAGTCCTTGATATTTAGTCGTTTTCAGCCAATTTTCTGGATTTTTGAAAATTTCACTTTTTTGTGAAAATATCCACTAAATGAGGGAATAATATGTGTGAGGGTACCCCAGGAGAGTTCCAAATGTGTGTGGGTAGAATATATATCCCACGGGGTAAAATTGAAAAAAGTTGAAAAAAAATTTTTTTTGGACTTAGTCATTTTTCCGGCGTTTATCAGACTTTCAGATAGGGGCAATGTCAGTGAGCGTTCCGATTTCAGTTCCAGAGCAATTCGCCCAATGAGTCCTTGATATTTAGTCGTTTTCAGCCAATTTTCTGGATTTTTGAAAATTTCACTTTTTTGTGAAAATATCCACTAAACGAGGGAATAATATGTGAGGGTACCCCAGGAGAGTTCCAAATGTGTGTTGGTAGAATATATATCCCACGGGGGTAAAATTGAAAAAAGTTGAAAAAAATTTTTTTTTGGACTTAGTCATTTTTCCGGCATTTATCAGACTTTCAGATAGGGGAAATGTGAGTGAGCATTCCGATTTCAGTTCCAGAGCGATTCGCCCAATGAGTCCTTGATATTTAGTCGTTTTCAGCCAATTTTCTGGATTTTTGAAAATTTCACTTTTTTGTGAAAATATCCACTAAATGAGGGAATAATATGTGTGAGGGTACCCCAGGAGAGTTCCAAATGTGTGTGGGTAGAATATATATATATCCCACGGGGGTAAAATTGAAAAAAGTTGAAAAAAGATTTTTTTTTACTTAGTCATTTTTCCGGCGTTTATCAGACTTTCAGATAGGGGCAATGTCAGTGAGCGTTCCGATTTCAGTTCCAGAGCAATTCGCCCAATGAGTCCTTGATATTTAGTCGTTTTCAGCCAATTTTCTGGATTTTTGAAAATTTCACTTTTTTGTGAAAATATCCACTAAACGAGGGAATAATATGTGTGAGGGTACCCCAGGAGATTTCCAAATGTGTGTGGGTAGAATATATATCCCACGGGGTAAAATTGAAAAAAGTTGAACAAATTTTTTTTTGGACTTAGTGATTTTTCCGGCGTTTATCAGAATTTCAGATAGGGGAAATGTGAGTGAGCATTCCGATTTCAGTTCCAGAGCGATTCGCCCAATGAGTCCTTGATATTTAGTCGTTTTCAGCCAATTTTCTGGATTTTTGAAAATTTCACTTTTTTGTGAAAATATCCACTAAATGAGGGAATAATATGTGTGAGGGTACCCCAGGAGAGTTCCAAATGTGTGTGGGTAGAATATATATATATCCCACGGGGGTAAAATTGAAAAAAGTTGAAAAAAATTTTTTTTTGGACTTAGTCATTTTTCCGGCGTTTATCAGACTTGCAGATAGGGGAAATGTGAGTGAGCATTACGATTTCAGTTCCAAAGCGATTCGCCCAATGAGTCCTTGATATTTAGTCATTTTCAGCCAATTTTCTGGATTTTTGAAAATTTCACTTTTTTGTGAAAATATCCACTAAATGAGGGAGTAATATGTGTGAGGGTACCCCAGGAGAGTTCCAAATGTGTGTGGGTAGAATATATATCCCACGGGGTAAAATTGAAAAAAGTTGAAAAAAAATTTTTTTGGGACTTAGTCATTTTTCCGGCGTTTATCAGACTTTCAGATAGGGGAAATGTCAGTGAGCGTTCCGATTTCAGTTCCAGAGCAATTCGCCCAATGAGTCCTTGATATTTAGTCGTTTTCAGCCAATTTTCTGGATTTTTGAAAATTTCACTTTTTTGTGAAAATATCCACTAAATGAGGGAATAATATGTGTGAGGGTACCCCAGGAGAGTTCCAAATGTGTGTGGGTAGAATATATATCCCACGGGGGTAAAATTGGAAAAAGTTGAACAAATTTTTTTTTGGACTTAGTCATTTTTCCGGCGTTTATCAGACTTTCAGATAGGGGAAATGTCAGTGAGCGTTCCGATTTCAGTTCCAGAGCAATTCGCCCAATGAGTCCTTGATATTTAGTCGTTTTCAGCCAATTTTCTGGATTTTTGAAAATTTCACTTTTTTGTGAAAATATCCACTAAATGAGGGAATAATATGTGTGAGGGTACCCCAGGAGAGTTCCAAATGTGTGTGGGTAGAATATATATATATCCCACGGGGGTAAAATTGAAAAAAGTTGAAAAAAATTTTTTTTTGGACTTAGTCATTTTTCCGGCATTTATCAGACTTTCAGATAGGGGAAATGTGAGTGAGCATTACGATTTCAGTTCCAGAGCGATTCGCCCAATGAGTCCTTGATATTTAGTCGTTTTCAGCCAATTTTCTGGATTTTTGAAAATTTCACTTTTTTGTGAAAATATCCACTAAACGAGGGAATAATATGTGTGAGGGTACCCCAGGAGAGTTCCAAATGTGTGTGGGTAGAATATATATCCCACGGGGGTAAAATTGAAAAAAGTTGAAAAAAAATTTTTTTTGGACTTAGTCATTTTTCCGGCGTTTATCAGACTTTCAGATAGGGGCAATGTCAGTGAGCATTCCGATTTCAGTTCCAGAGAAATTCAACCAATGAGTCCTTGATATTTAGTCGTTTTCAGCCAATTTTCTGGATTTTTGAAAATTTCACTTTTTTGTGAAAATATCCACTAAATGAGGGAATAATATGTGTGAGGGTACCCCAGGAGAGTTCCAAATGTGTGTCGGTAGAATATATATCCCACGGGGGTAAAATTGAAAAAAGTTGAACAAATTTTTTTTTGGACTTAGTCATTTTTCCGGCGTTAATCAGACTTTCAGATAGGGGAAATGTGAGTGAGCATTACGATTTCAGTTCCAGAGCGATTCGCCCAATGAGTCCTTGATATTTAGTCGTTTTCAGCCAATTTTCTGGATTTTTGAAAATTTCACTTTTTTGTGAAAATATCCACTAAATGAGGGAATAATATGTGTGAGGGTACCCCAGGAGAGTTCCAAATGTGTGTGGGTAGAATATATATCCCACGGGGTAAAATTGAAAAAAGTTGAAAAAAATTTTTTTTTGGACTTAGTCATTTTTCCGGCATTTATCAGACTTTCAGATAGGGGAAATGTGAGTGAGCATTACGATTTCAGTTCCAGAGCGATTCGCCCAATGAGTCCTTGATATTTAGTCGTTTTCAGCCAATTTTCTGGATTTTTGAAAATTTCACTTTTTTGTGAAAATATCCACTAAATGAGGGAATAATATGTGTGAGGGTACCCCAGGAGAGTTCCAAATGTGTGTGGGTAGAATATATATCCCACGGGGTAAAATTGAAAAAAGTTGAAAAAAAATTTTTTTTGGACTTAGTCATTTTTCCGGCGTTTATCAGACTTTCAGATAGGGGCAATGTCAGTGAGCGTTCCGATTTCAGTTCCAGAGCAATTCGCCCAATGAGTCCTTGATATTTAGTCGTTTTCAGCCAATTTTCTGGATTTTTGAAAATTTCACTTTTTTGTGAAAATATCCACTAAACGAGGGAATAATATGTGAGGGTACCCCAGGAGAGTTCCAAATGTGTGTTGGTAGAATATATATCCCACGGGGGTAAAATTGAAAAAAGTTGAAAAAAATTTTTTTTTGGACTTAGTCATTTTTCCGGCATTTATCAGACTTTCAGATAGGGGAAATGTGAGTGAGCATTCCGATTTCAGTTCCAGAGCGATTCGCCCAATGAGTCCTTGATATTTAGTCGTTTTCAGCCAATTTTCTGGATTTTTGAAAATTTCACTTTTTTGTGAAAATATCCACTAAATGAGGGAATAATATGTGTGAGGGTACCCCAGGAGAGTTCCAAATGTGTGTGGGTAGAATATATATATATCCCACGGGGGTAAAATTGAAAAAAGTTGAAAAAAATTTTTTTTTGGACTTAGTCATTTTTCCGGCGTTTATCAGACTTTCAGATAGGGGAAATGTGAGTGAGCATTACGATTTCAGTTCCAGAGCGATTCGCCCAATGAGTCCTTGATATTTAGTCGTTTTCAGCCAATTTTCTGGATTTTTGAAAATTTCACTTTTTTGTGAAAATATCCACTAAATGAGGGAATAATATGTGTGAGGGTACCCCAGGAGAGTTCCAAATGTGTGTGGGTAGAATATATATCCCACGGGGGTAAAATTGAAAAAAGTTGAACAAATTTTTTTTTGGACTTAGTCATTTTTCCGGCGTTTATCAGACTTTCAGATAGGGGAAATGTCAGTGAGCGTTCCGATTTCAGTTCCAGAGCGATTCGCCCAATGAGTCCTTGATATTTAGTCGTTTTCAGCCAATTTTCTGGATTTTTGAAAATTTCACTTTTTTGTGAAAATATCCACTAAATGAGGGAATAATATGTGTGAGGGTACCCCAGGAGAGTTCCAAATGTGTGTGGGTAGAATATATATCCCACGGGGGTAAAATTGAAAAAAGTTGAAAAAAATTTTTTTTTGGACTTAGTCATTTTTCCGGCGTTTATCAGACTTTCAGATAGGGGAAATGTGAGTGAGCATTACGATTTCAGTTCCAAAGCGATTCGCCCAATGAGTCCTTGATATTTAGTCATTTTCAGCCAATTTTCTGGATTTTTGAAAATTTCACTTTTTTGTGAAAATATCCACTAAATGAGGGAGTAATATGTGTGAGGGTACCCCAGGAGAGTTCCAAATGTGTGTGGGTAGAATATATATCCCACGGGGTAAAATTGAAAAAAGTTGAAAAAAAATTTTTTTGGGACTTAGTCATTTTTCCGGCGTTTATCAGACTTTCAGATAGGGGAAATGTCAGTGAGCGTTCCGATTTCAGTTCCAGAGCAATTCGCCCAATGAGTCCTTGATATTTAGTCGTTTTCAGCCAATTTTCTGGATTTTTGAAAATTTCACTTTTTTGTGAAAATATCCACTAAACGAGGGAATAATATGTGTGAGGGTACCCCAGGAGAGTTCCAAATGTGTGTGGGTAGAATATATATCCCACGGGGGTAAAATTGAAAAAAGTTGAAAAAAATTTTTTTTTGGACTTAGTCATTTTTCCGGCATTTATCAGACTTTCAGATAGGGGAAATGTGAGTGAGCATTCCGATTTCAGTTCCAGAGCGATTCGCCCAATGAGTCCTTGATATTTAGTCGTTTTCAGCCAATTTTCTGGATTTTTGAAAATTTCACTTTTTTGTGAAAATATCCACTAAATGAGGGAATAATATGTGTGAGGGTACCCCAGGAGAGTTCCAAATGTGTGTGGGTAGAATATATATATATCCCACGGGGGTAAAATTGAAAAAAGTTGAAAAAAATTTTTTTTTGGACTTAGTCATTTTTCCGGCGTTTATCAGACTTTCAGATAGGGGAAATGTGAGTGAGCATTACGATTTCAGTTCCAGAGCGATTCGCCCAATGAGTCCTTGATATTTAGTCGTTTTCAGCCAATTTTCTGGATTTTTGAAAATTTCACTTTTTTGTGAAAATATCCACTAAATGAGGGAATAATATGTGTGAGGGTACCCCAGGAGAGTTCCAAATGTGTGTGGGTAGAATATATATCCCACGGGGGTAAAATTGAAAAAAGTTGAACAAATTTTTTTTTGGACTTAGTCATTTTTCCGGCGTTTATCAGACTTTCAGATAGGGGAAATGTCAGTGAGCGTTCCGATTTCAGTTCCAGAGCGATTCGCCCAATGAGTCCTTGATATTTAGTCGTTTTCAGCCAATTTTCTGGATTTTTGAAAATTTCACTTTTTTGTGAAAATATCCACTAAATGAGGGAATAATATGTGTGAGGGTACCCCAGGAGAGTTCCAAATGTGTGTGGGTAGAATATATATCCCACGGGGGTAAAATTGAAAAAAGTTGAAAAAAATTTTTTTTTGGACTTAGTCATTTTTCCGGCGTTTATCAGACTTTCAGATAGGGGAAATGTGAGTGAGCATTACGATTTCAGTTCCAAAGCGATTCGCCCAATGAGTCCTTGATATTTAGTCATTTTCAGCCAATTTTCTGGATTTTTGAAAATTTCACTTTTTTGTGAAAATATCCACTAAATGAGGGAGTAATATGTGTGAGGGTACCCCAGGAGAGTTCCAAATGTGTGTGGGTAGAATATATATCCCACGGGGTAAAATTGAAAAAAGTTGAAAAAAAATTTTTTTGGGACTTAGTCATTTTTCCGGCGTTTATCAGACTTTCAGATAGGGGAAATGTCAGTGAGCGTTCCGATTTCAGTTCCAGAGCAATTCGCCCAATGAGTCCTTGATATTTAGTCGTTTTCAGCCAATTTTCTGGATTTTTGAAAATTTCACTTTTTTGTGAAAATATCCACTAAACGAGGGAATAATATGTGTGAGGGTACCCCAGGAGAGTTCCAAATGTGTGTGGGTAGAATATATATCCCACGGGGGTAAAATTGAAAAAAGTTGAACAAATTTTTTTTTGGACTTAGTCATTTTTCCGGCATTAATCAGACTTTCAGATAGGGGAAATGTGAGTGAGCATTACGATTTCAGTTCCAGAGCGATTCGCCCAATGAGTCCTTGATATTTAGTCGTTTTCAGCCAATTTTCTGGATTTTTGAAAATTTCACTTTTTTGTGAAAATATCCACTAAATGAGGGAATAATATGTGTGAGGGTACCCCAGGAGAGTTCCAAATGTGTGTGGGTAGAATATATATCCCACGGGGTAAAATTGAAAAAAGTTGAAAAAAAATTTTTTTTGGACTTAGTCATTTTTCCGGCGTTTATCAGACTTTCAGATAGGGGCAATGTCAGTGAGCGTTCCGATTTCAGTTCCAGAGCAATTCGCCCAATGAGTCCTTGATATTTAGTCGTTTTCAGCCAATTTTCTGGATTTTTGAAAATTTCACTTTTTTGTGAAAATATCCACTAAACGAGGGAATAATATGTGTGAGGGTACCCCAGGAGATTTCCAAATGTGTGTGGGTAGAATATATATCCCACGGGGTAAAATTGAAAAAAGTTGAAAAAAAATTTTTTTGGGACTTAGTCATTTTTCCGGCGTTTATCAGACTTTCAGATAGGGGAAATGTCAGTGAGCGTTCCGATTTCAGTTCCAGAGCAATTCGCCCAATGAGTCCTTGATATTTAGTCGTTTTCAGCCAATTTTCTGGATTTTTGAAAATTTCACTTTTTTGTGAAAATATCCACTAAATGAGGGAATAATATGTGTGAGGGTACCCCAGGAGAGTTCCAAATGTGTGTGGGTAGAATATATATCCCACGGGGGTAAAATTGAAAAAAGTTGAACAAATTTTTTTTTGGACTTAGTCATTTTTCCGGCGTTTATCAGACTTTCAGATAGGGGAAATGTCAGTGAGCGTTCCGATTTCAGTTCCAGAGCAATTCGCCCAATGAGTCCTTGATATTTAGTCGTTTTCAGCCAATTTTCTGGATTTTTGAAAATTTCACTTTTTTGTGAAAATATCCACTAAATGAGGGAATAATATGTGTGAGGGTACCCCAGGAGAGTTCCAAATGTGTGTGGGTAGAATATATATATATCCCACGGGGGTAAAATTGAAAAAAGTTGAAAAAAATTTTTTTTTGGACTTAGTCATTTTTCCGGCATTTATCAGACTTTCAGATAGGGGAAATGTGAGTGAGCATTACGATTTCAGTTCCAGAGCGATTCGCCCAATGAGTCCTTGATATTTAGTCGTTTTCAGCCAATTTTCTGGATTTTTGAAAATTTCACTTTTTTGTGAAAATATCCACTAAACGAGGGAATAATATGTGTGAGGGTACCCCAGGAGAGTTCCAAATGTGTGTGGGTAGAATATATATCCCACGGGGGTAAAATTGAAAAAAGTTGAAAAAAAATTTTTTTTGGACTTAGTCATTTTTCCGGCGTTTATCAGACTTTCAGATAGGGGCAATGTCAGTGAGCATTCCGATTTCAGTTCCAGAGAAATTCAACCAATGAGTCCTTGATATTTAGTCGTTTTCAGCCAATTTTCTGGATTTTTGAAAATTTCACTTTTTTGTGAAAATATCCACTAAATGAGGGAATAATATGTGTGAGGGTACCCCAGGAGAGTTCCAAATGTGTGTCGGTAGAATATATATCCCACGGGGGTAAAATTGAAAAAAGTTGAACAAATTTTTTTTTGGACTTAGTCATTTTTCCGGCGTTAATCAGACTTTCAGATAGGGGAAATGTGAGTGAGCATTACGATTTCAGTTCCAGAGCGATTCGCCCAATGAGTCCTTGATATTTAGTCGTTTTCAGCCAATTTTCTGGATTTTTGAAAATTTCACTTTTTTGTGAAAATATCCACTAAATGAGGGAATAATATGTGTGAGGGTACCCCAGGAGAGTTCCAAATGTGTGTGGGTAGAATATATATCCCACGGGGTAAAATTGAAAAAAGTTGAAAAAAATTTTTTTTTGGACTTAGTCATTTTTCCGGCATTTATCAGACTTTCAGATAGGGGAAATGTGAGTGAGCATTACGATTTCAGTTCCAGAGCGATTCGCCCAATGAGTCCTTGATATTTAGTCGTTTTCAGCCAATTTTCTGGATTTTTGAAAATTTCACTTTTTTGTGAAAATATCCACTAAATGAGGGAATAATATGTGTGAGGGTACCCCAGGAGAGTTCCAAATGTGTGTGGGTAGAATATATATCCCACGGGGTAAAATTGAAAAAAGTTGAAAAAAAATTTTTTTTGGACTTAGTCATTTTTCCGGCGTTTATCAGACTTTCAGATAGGGGCAATGTCAGTGAGCGTTCCGATTTCAGTTCCAGAGCAATTCGCCCAATGAGTCCTTGATATTTAGTCGTTTTCAGCCAATTTTCTGGATTTTTGAAAATTTCACTTTTTTGTGAAAATATCCACTAAACGAGGGAATAATATGTGAGGGTACCCCAGGAGAGTTCCAAATGTGTGTTGGTAGAATATATATCCCACGGGGGTAAAATTGAAAAAAGTTGAAAAAAATTTTTTTTTGGACTTAGTCATTTTTCCGGCATTTATCAGACTTTCAGATAGGGGAAATGTGAGTGAGCATTCCGATTTCAGTTCCAGAGCGATTCGCCCAATGAGTCCTTGATATTTAGTCGTTTTCAGCCAATTTTCTGGATTTTTGAAAATTTCACTTTTTTGTGAAAATATCCACTAAATGAGGGAATAATATGTGTGAGGGTACCCCAGGAGAGTTCCAAATGTGTGTGGGTAGAATATATATATATCCCACGGGGGTAAAATTGAAAAAAGTTGAAAAAAATTTTTTTTTGGACTTAGTCATTTTTCCGGCGTTTATCAGACTTTCAGATAGGGGAAATGTGAGTGAGCATTACGATTTCAGTTCCAGAGCGATTCGCCCAATGAGTCCTTGATATTTAGTCGTTTTCAGCCAATTTTCTGGATTTTTGAAAATTTCACTTTTTTGTGAAAATATCCACTAAATGAGGGAATAATATGTGTGAGGGTACCCCAGGAGAGTTCCAAATGTGTGTGGGTAGAATATATATCCCACGGGGGTAAAATTGAAAAAAGTTGAACAAATTTTTTTTTGGACTTAGTCATTTTTCCGGCGTTTATCAGACTTTCAGATAGGGGAAATGTCAGTGAGCGTTCCGATTTCAGTTCCAGAGCGATTCGCCCAATGAGTCCTTGATATTTAGTCGTTTTCAGCCAATTTTCTGGATTTTTGAAAATTTCACTTTTTTGTGAAAATATCCACTAAATGAGGGAATAATATGTGTGAGGGTACCCCAGGAGAGTTCCAAATGTGTGTGGGTAGAATATATATCCCACGGGGGTAAAATTGAAAAAAGTTGAAAAAAATTTTTTTTTGGACTTAGTCATTTTTCCGGCGTTTATCAGACTTTCAGATAGGGGAAATGTGAGTGAGCATTACGATTTCAGTTCCAAAGCGATTCGCCCAATGAGTCCTTGATATTTAGTCATTTTCAGCCAATTTTCTGGATTTTTGAAAATTTCACTTTTTTGTGAAAATATCCACTAAATGAGGGAGTAATATGTGTGAGGGTACCCCAGGAGAGTTCCAAATGTGTGTGGGTAGAATATATATCCCACGGGGTAAAATTGAAAAAAGTTGAAAAAAAATTTTTTTGGGACTTAGTCATTTTTCCGGCGTTTATCAGACTTTCAGATAGGGGAAATGTCAGTGAGCGTTCCGATTTCAGTTCCAGAGCAATTCGCCCAATGAGTCCTTGATATTTAGTCGTTTTCAGCCAATTTTCTGGATTTTTGAAAATTTCACTTTTTTGTGAAAATATCCACTAAACGAGGGAATAATATGTGTGAGGGTACCCCAGGAGAGTTCCAAATGTGTGTGGGTAGAATATATATCCCACGGGGGTAAAATTGAAAAAAGTTGAACAAATTTTTTTTTGGACTTAGTCATTTTTCCGGCATTAATCAGACTTTCAGATAGGGGAAATGTGAGTGAGCATTACGATTTCAGTTCCAGAGCGATTCGCCCAATGAGTCCTTGATATTTAGTCGTTTTCAGCCTATTTTCTGGATTTTTGAAAATTTCACTTTTTTGTGAAAATATCCACTAAACGAGGGAATAATATGTGTGAGGGTACCCCAGGAGATTTCCAAATGTGTGTGGGTAGAATATATATCCCACGGGGTAAAATTGAAAAAAGTTGAACAAATTTTTTTTTGGACTTAGTGATTTTTCCGGCGTTTATCAGAATTTCAGATAGGGGAAATGTGAGTGAGCATTCCGATTTCAGTTCCAGAGCGATTCGCCCAATGAGTCCTTGATATTTAGTCGTTTTCAGCCAATTTTCTGGATTTTTGAAAATTTCACTTTTTTGTGAAAATATCCACTAAACGAGGGAATAATATGTGTGAGGGTACCCCAGGAGAGTTCCAAATGTGTGTGGGTAGAATATATATCCCACGGGGGTAAAATTGAAAAAAGTTGAAAAAAAATTTTTTTTGGACTTAGTTATTTTTCCGGCGTTTATCAGACTTTCAGATAGGGGAAATGTCAGTGAGCGTTCCGATTTCAGTTCCAGAGCGATTCGCCCAATGAGTCCTTGATATTTAGTCGTTTTCAGCCAATTTTCTGGATTTTTGAAAATTTCACTTTTTTGTGAAAATATCCACTAAACGAGGGAATAATATGTGAGGGTACCCCAGGAGAGTTCCAAATGTGTGTTGGTAGAATATATATCCCACGGGGGTAAAATTGAAAAAAGTTGAAAAAAATTTTTTTTTGGACTTAGTCATTTTTCCGGCATTTATCAGACTTTCAGATAGGGGAAATGTGAGTGAGCATTACGATTTCAGTTCCAGAGCGATTCGCCCAATGAGTCCTTGATATTTAGTCGTTTTCAGCCAATTTTCTGGATTTTTGAAAATTTCACTTTTTTGTGAAAATATCCACTAAATGAGGGAATAATATGTGTGAGGGTACCCCAGGAGAGTTCCAAATGTGTGTGGGTAGAATATATATCCCACGGGGTAAAATTGAAAAAAGTTGAAAAAAAATTTTTTTTGGACTTAGTCATTTTTCCGGCGTTTATCAGACTTTCAGATAGGGGCAATGTCAGTGAGCGTTCCGATTTCAATTCCAGAGCAATTCGCCCAATGAGTCCTTGATATTTAGTCGTTTTCAGCCAATTTTCTGGATTTTTGAAAATTTCACTTTTTTGTGAAAATATCCACTAAACGAGGGAATAATATGTGTGAGGGTACCCCAGGAGATTTCCAAATGTGTGTGGGTAGAATATATATCCCACGGGGTAAAATTGAAAAAAGTTGAACAAATTTTTTTTTGGACTTAGTGATTTTTCCGGCGTTTATCAGAATTTCAGATAGGGGAAATGTGAGTGAGCATTCCGATTTCAGTTCCAGAGCGATTCGCCCAATGAGTCCTTGATATTTAGTCGTTTTCAGCCAATTTTCTGGATTTTTGAAAATTTCACTTTTTTGTGAAAATATCCACTAAACGAGGGAATAATATGTGTGAGGGTACCCCAGGAGAGTTCCAAATGTGTGTGGGTAGAATATATATCCCACGGGGGTAAAATTGAAAAAAGTTGAAAAAAAATTTTTTTTGGACTTAGTTATTTTTCCGGCGTTTATCAGACTTTCAGATAGGGGAAATGTCAGTGAGCGTTCCGATTTCAGTTCCAGAGCGATTCGCCCAATGAGTCCTTGATATTTAGTCGTTTTCAGCCAATTTTCTGGATTTTTGAAAATTTCACTTTTTTGTGAAAATATCCACTAAACGAGGGAATAATATGTGAGGGTACCCCAGGAGAGTTCCAAATGTGTGTTGGTAGAATATATATCCCACGGGGGTAAAATTGAAAAAAGTTGAAAAAAATTTTTTTTTGGACTTAGTCATTTTTCCGGCATTTATCAGACTTTCAGATAGGGGAAATGTGAGTGAGCATTACGATTTCAGTTCCAGAGCGATTCGCCCAATGAGTCCTTGATATTTAGTCGTTTTCAGCCAATTTTCTGGATTTTTGAAAATTTCACTTTTTTGTGAAAATATCCACTAAATAAGGGAATAATATGTGTGAGGGTACCCCAGGAGAGTTCCAAATGTGTGTGGGTAGAATATATATATATCCCACGGGGGTAAAATTGAAAAAAGTTGAAAAAAATTTTTTTTTGGACTTAGTCATTTTTCCGGCGTTTATCAGACTTTCAGATAGGGGAAATGTGAGTGAGCATTACGATTTCAGTTCCAGAGCGATTCGCCCAATGAGTCCTTGATATTTAGTCATTTTCAGCCAATTTTCTGGATTTTTGAAAATTTCACTTTTTTGTGAAAATATCCACTAAATGAAGGAGTAATATGTGTGAGGGTACCCCAGGAGAGTTCCAAATGTGTGTGGGTAGAATATATATCCCACGGGGTAAAATTGAAAAAAGTTGAAAAAAAATTTTTTTGGGACTTAGTCATTTTTCCGGCGTTTATCAGACTTTCAGATAGGGGAAATGTCAGTGAGCGTTCCGATTTCAGTTCCAGAGCAATTCGCCCATTGAGTCCTTGATATTTAGTCGTTTTCAGCCAATTTTCTGGATTTTTGAAAATTTCACTTTTTTGTGAAAATATCCACTAAACGAGGGAATAATATGTGTGAGGGTACCCCAGGAGAGTTCCAAATGTGTGTGGGTAGAATATATATCCCACGGGGGTAAAATTGAAAAAAGTTGAAAAAAAATTTTTTTTGGACTTAGTTATTTTTCCGGCGTTTATCAGACTTTCAGATAGGGGAAATGTCAGTGAGCGTTCCGATTTCAGTTCCAGAGCGATTCGCCCAATGAGTCCTTGATATTTAGTCGTTTTCAGCCAATTTTCTGGATTTTTGAAAATTTCACTTTTTTGTGAAAATATCCACTAAACGAGGGAATAATATGTGAGGGTACCCCAGGAGAGTTCCAAATGTGTGTTGGTAGAATATATATCCCACGGGGGTAAAATTGAAAAAAGTTGAAAAAAATTTTTTTTTGGACTTAGTCATTTTTCCGGCATTTATCAGACATTCAGATAGGGAAATGTGAGTGAGCATTACGATTTCAGTTCCAGAGCGATTCGCCCAATGAGTCCTTGATATTTAGTCGTTTTCAGCCAATTTTCTGGATTTTTGAAAATTTCACTTTTTTGTGAAAATATCCACTAAATGAGGGAATAATATGTGTGAGGGTACCCCAGGAGAGTTCCAAATGTGTGTGGGTAGAATATATATCCCACGGGGTAAAATTGAAAAAAGTTGAAAAAAAATTTTTTTGGGACTTAGTCATTTTTCCGGCGTTTATCAGACTTTCAGATAGGGGAAATGTCAGTGAGCGTTCCGATTTCAGTTCCAGAGCAATTCGCCCAATGAGTCCTTGATATTTAGTCGTTTTCAGCCAATTTTCTGGATTTTTGAAAATTTCACTTTTTTGTGAAAATATCCACTAAACGAGGGAATAATATGTGTGATGGTACCCCAGGAGAGTTCCAAATGTGTGTGGGTAGAATATATATCCCACGGGGGTAAAATTGAAAAAAGTTGAAAAAAAATTTTTTTTGGACTTAGTTATTTTTCCGGCGTTTATCAGACTTTCAGATAGGGGAAATGTCAGTGAGCGTTCCGATTTCAGTTCCAGAGCGATTCGCCCAATGAGTCCTTGATATTTAGTCGTTTTCAGCCAATTTTCTGGATTTTTGAAAATTTCACTTTTTTGTGAAAATATCCACTAAATGAGGGAATAATATGTGTGAGGGTACCCCAGGAGAGTTCCAAATGTGTGTGGGTAGAATATATATCCCACGGGGTAAAATTGAAAAAAGTTGAAAAAAAATTTTTTTTGGACTTAGTCATTTTTCCGGCGTTTATCAGACTTTCAGATAGGGGCAATGTCAGTGAGCGTTCCGATTTCAGTTCCAGAGCAATTCGCCCAATGAGTCCTTGATATTTAGTCGTTTTCAGCCAATTTTCTGGATTTTTGAAAATTTCACTTTTTTGTGAAAATATCCACTAAACGAGGGAATAATATGTGTGAGGGTACCCCAGGAGATTTCCAAATGTGTGTGGGTAGAATATATATCCCACGGGGTAAAATTGAAAAAAGTTGAACAAATTTTTTTTTGGACTTAGTGATTTTTCCGGCGTTTATCAGAATTTCAGATCGGGGAAATGTGAGTGAGCATTCCGATTTCAGTTCCAGAGCGATTCGCCCAATGAGTCCTTGATATTTAGTCGTTTTCAGCCAATTTTCTGGATTTTTGAAAATTTCACTTTTTTGTGAAAATATCCACTAAATGAGGGAATAATATGTGTGAGGGTACCCCAGGAGAGTTCCAAATGTGTGTGGGTAGAATATATATATATCCCACGGGGGTAAAATTGAAAAAAGTTGAAAAAAATTTTTTTTTGGACTTAGTCATTTTTCCGGCGTTTATCAGACTTTCAGATAGGGGAAATGTGAGTGAGCATTACGATTTCAGTTCCAGAGCGATTCGCCCAATGAGTCCTTGATATTTAGTCGTTTTCAGCCAATTTTCTGGATTTTTGAAAATTTCACTTTTTTGTGAAAATATCCACTAAATGAGGGAATAATATGTGTGAGGGTACCCCAGGAGAGTTCCAAATGTGTGTGGGTAGAATATATATATATCCCACGGGGGTAAAATTGAAAAAAGTTGAAAAAAATTTTTTTTTGGACTTAGTCATTTTTCCGGCGTTTATCAGACTTTCAGATAGGGGAAATGTGAGTGAGCATTACGATTTCAGTTCCAGAGCGATTCGCCCAATGAGTCCTTGATATTTAGTCATTTTCAGCCAATTTTCTGGATTTTTGAAAATTTCACTTTTTTGTGAAAATATCCACTAAATGAGGGAGTAATATGTGTGAGGGTACCCCAGGAGAGTTCCAAATGTGTGTGGGTAGAATATATATCCCACGGGGTAAAATTGAAAAAAGTTGAAAAAAAATTTTTTTGGGACTTAGTCATTTTTCCGGCGTTTATCAGACTTTCAGATAGGGGAAATGTCAGTGAGCGTTCCGATTTCAGTTCCAGAGCAATTCGCCCAATGAGTCCTTGATATTTAGTCGTTTTCAGCCAATTTTCTGGATTTTTGAAAATTTCACTTTTTTGTGAAAATATCCACTAAACGAGGGAATAATATGTGTGAGGGTACCCCAGGAGAGTTCCAAATGTGTGTGGGTAGAATATATATCCCACGGGGGTAAAATTGAAAAAAGTTGAAAAAAAATTTTTTTTCGACTTAGTTATTTTTCCGGCGTTTATCAGACTTTCAGATAGGGGAAATGTCAGTGAGCGTTCCGATTTCAGTTCCAGAGCGATTCGCCCAATGAGTCCTTGATATTTAGTCGTTTTCAGCCAATTTTCTGGATTTTTGAAAATTTCACTTTTTTGTGAAAATATCCACTAAACGAGGGAATAATATGTGAGGGTACCCCAGGAGAGTTCCAAATGTGTGTTGGTAGAATATATATCCCACGGGGGTAAAATTGAAAAAAGTTGAAAAAAATTTTTTTTTGGACTTAGTCATTTTTCCGGCATTTATCAGACTTTCAGATAGGGGAAATGTGAGTGAGCATTACGATTTCAGTTCCAGAGCGATTCGCCCAATGAGTCCTTGATATTTAGTCGTTTTCAGCCAATTTTCTGGATTTTTGAAAATTTCACTTTTTTGTGAAAATATCCACTAAATGAGGGAATAATATGTGTGAGGGTACCCCAGGAGAGTTCCAAATGTGTGTGGGTAGAATATATATATATCCCACGGGGGTAAAATTGAAAAAAGTTGAAAAAAATTTTTTTTTGGACTTAGTCATTTTTCCGGCGTTTATCAGACTTTCAGATAGGGGAAATGTGAGTGAGCATTACAATTTCAGTTCCAGAGCGATTCGCCCAATGAGTCCTTGATATTTAGTCATTTTCAGCCAATTTTCTGGATTTTTGAAAATTTCACTTTTTTGTGAAAATATCCACTAAATGAGGGAGTAATATGTGTGAGGGTACCCCAGGAGAGTTCCAAATGTGTGTGGGTAGAATATATATCCCACGGGGTAAAATTGAAAAAAGTTGAAAAAAAATTTTTTTGGGACTTAGTCATTTTTCCGGCGTTTATCAGACTTTCAGATAGGGGAAATGTCAGTGAGCGTTCCGATTTCAGTTCCAGAGCAATTCGCCCAATGAGTCCTTGATATTTAGTCGTTTTCAGCCAATTTTCTGGATTTTTGAAAATTTCACTTTTTTGTGAAAATATCCACTAAACGAGGGAATAATATGTGTGAGGGTACCCCAGGAGAGTTCCAAATGTGTGTGGGTAGAATATATATCCCACGGGGGTAAAATTGAAAAAAGTTGAAAAAAAATTTTTTTTGGACTTAGTTATTTTTCCGGCGTTTATCAGACTTTCAGATAGGGGAAATGTCAGTGAGCGTTCCGATTTCAGTTCCAGAGCGATTCGCCCAATGAGTCCTTGATATTTAGTCGTTTTCAGCCAATTTTCTGGATTTTTGAAAATTTCACTTTTTTGTGAAAATATCCACTAAACGAGGGAATAATATGTGAGGGTACCCCAGGAGAGTTCCAAATGTGTGTTGGTAGAATATATATCCCACGGGGGTAAAATTGAAAAAAGTTGAAAAAAATTTTTTTTTGGACTTAGTCATTTTTCCGGCATTTATCAGACTTTCAGATAGGGGAAATGTGAGTGAGCATTACGATTTCAGTTCCAGAGCGATTCTCCCAATGAGTCCTTGATATTTAGTCGTTTTCAGCCAATTTTCTGGATTTTTGAAAATTTCACTTTTTTGTGAAAATATCCACTAAATGAGGGAATAATATGTGTGAGGGTACCCCAGGAGAGTTCCAAATGTGTGTGGGTAGAATATATATCCCACGGGGTAAAATTGAAAAAAGTTGAAAAAAAATTTTTTTTGGACTTAGTCATTTTTCCGGCGTTTATCAGACTTTCAGATAGGGGCAATGTCAGTGAGCGTTCCGATTTCAGTTCCAGAGCAATTCGCCCAATGAGTCCTTGATATTTAGTCGTTTTCAGCCAATTTTCTGGATTTTTGAAAATTTCACTTTTTTGTGAAAATATCCACTAAACGAGGGAATAATATGTGTGAGGGTACCCCAGGAGAGTTCCAAATGTGTGTGGGTAGAATATATATCCCACGGGGTAAAATTGAAAAAAGTTGAAAAAAAATTTTTTTTGGACTTAGTCATTTTTCCGGCGTTTATCAGACTTTCAGATAGGGGCAATGTCAGTGAGCGTTCCGATTTCAGTTCCAGAGCAATTCGCCCAATGAGTCCTTGATATTTAGTCGTTTTCAGCCAATTTTCTGGATTTTTGAAAATTTCACTTTTTTGTGAAAATATCCACTAAACGAGGGAATAATATGTGTGAGGGTACCCCAGGAGATTTCCAAATGTGTGTTGGTAGAATATATATCCCACGGGGGTAAAATTGAAAAAAGTTGAAAAAAATTTTTTTTTGGACTTAGTCATTTTTCCGGCATTTATCAGACTTTCAGATAGGGGAAATGTGAGTGAGCATTACGATTTCAGTTCCAGAGCGATTCGCCCAATGAGTCCTTGATATTTAGTCGTTTTCAGCCAATTTTCTGGATTTTTGAAAATTTCACTTTTTCGTGAAAATATCCACTAAATGAGGGAATAATATGTGTGAGGGTACCCCAGGAGAGTTCCAAATGTGTGTGGGTAGAATATATATATATCCCACGGGGGTAAAATTGAAAAAAGTTGAAAAAAATTTTATTTTGGACTTAGTCATTTTTCCGGCGTTTATCAGACTTTCAGATAGGGGAAATGTGAGTGAGCATTACGATTTCAGTTCCAGAGCGATTCGCCCAATGAGTCCTTGATATTTAGTCATTTTCAGCCAATTTTCTGGATTTTTGAAAATTTCACTTTTTTGTGAAAATATCCACTAAATGAAGGAGTAATATGTGTGAGGGTACCCCAGGAGAGTTCCAAATGTGTGTGGGTAGAATATATATCCCACGGGGGTAAAATTGAAAAAAGTTGAAAAAAAATTTTTTTTGGACTTAGTTATTTTTCCGGCGTTTATCAGACTTTCAGATAGGGGAAATGTCAGTGAGCGTTCCGATTTCAGTTCCAGAGCGATTCGCCCAATGAGTCCTTGATATTTAGTCGTTTTCAGCCAATTTTCTGGATTTTTGAAAATTTCACTTTTTTGTGAAAATATCCACTAAATGAGGGAGTAATATGTGTGAGGGTACCCCAGGAGAGTTCCAAATGTGTGTGGGTAGAATATATATCCCACGGGGTAAAATTGAAAAAAGTTGAAAAAAAATTTTTTTGGGACTTAGTCATTTTTCCGGCGTTTATCAGACTTTCAGATAGGGGAAATGTCAGTGAGCGTTCCGATTTCAGTTCCAGAGCAATTCGCCCAATGAGTCCTTGATATTTAGTCGTTTTCAGCCAATTTTCTGGATTTTTGAAAATTTCACTTTTTTGTGAAAATATCCACTAAACGAGGGAATAATATGTGTGAGGGTACCCCAGGAGAGTTCCAAATGTGTGTGGGTAGAATATATATCCCACGGGGGTAAAATTGAAAAAAGTTGAAAAAAAATTTTTTTTGGACTTAGTTATTTTTCCGGCGTTTATCAGACTTTCAGATAGGGGAAATGTCAGTGAGCGTTCCGATTTCAGTTCCAGAGCGATTCGCCCAATGAGTCCTTGATATTTAGTCGTTTTCAGCCAATTTTCTGGATTTTTGAAAATTTCACTTTTTTGTGAAAATATCCACTAAACGAGGGAATAATATGTGAGGGTACCCCAGGAGAGTTCCAAATGTGTGTTGGTAGAATATATATCCCACGGGGGTAAAATTGAAAAAAGTTGAAAAAAATTTTTTTTTGGACTTAGTCATTTTTCCGGCATTTATCAGACTTTCAGATAGGGGAAATGTGAGTGAGCATTACGATTTCAGTTCCAGAGCGATTCTCCCAATGAGTCCTTGATATTTAGTCGTTTTCAGCCAATTTTCTGGATTTTTGAAAATTTCACTTTTTTGTGAAAATATCCACTAAATGAGGGAATAATATGTGTGAGGGTACCCCAGGAGAGTTCCAAATGTGTGTGGGTAGAATATATATCCCACGGGGTAAAATTGAAAAAAGTTGAAAAAAAATTTTTTTTGGACTTAGTCATTTTTCCGGCGTTTATCAGACTTTCAGATAGGGGCAATGTCAGTGAGCGTTCCGATTTCAGTTCCAGAGCAATTCGCCCAATGAGTCCTTGATATTTAGTCGTTTTCAGCCAATTTTCTGGATTTTTGAAAATTTCACTTTTTTGTGAAAATATCCACTAAACGAGGGAATAATATGTGTGAGGGTACCCCAGGAGATTTCCAAATGTGTGTGGGTAGAATATATATCCCACGGGGTAAAATTGAAAAAAGTTGAACAAATTTTTTTTTGGACTTAGTGATTTTTCCGGCGTTTATCAGAATTTCAGATAGGGGAAATGTGAGTGAGCATTCCGATTTCAGTTCCAGAGCGATTCGCCCAATGAGTCCTTGATATTTAGTCGTTTTCAGCCAATTTTCTGGATTTTTGAAAATTTCACTTTTTTGTGAAAATATCCACTAAATGAGGGAATAATATGTGTGAGGGTACCCCAGGAGAGTTCCAAATGTGTGTGGGTAGAATATATATATATCCCACGGGGGTAAAATTGAAAAAAGTTGAAAAAAATTTTTTTTTGGACTTAGTAATTTTTCCGGCATTTATCAGACTTTCAGATAGGGGAAATGTGAGTGAGCATTACGATTTCAGTTCCAGAGCGATTCGCCCAATGAGTCCTTGATATTTAGTCGTTTTCAGCCAATTTTCTGGATTTTTGAAAATTTCACTTTTTTGTGAAAATATCCACTAAACGAGGGAATAATATGTGTGAGGGTACCCCAGGAGAGTTCCAAATGTGTGTGGGTAGAATATATATCCCACGGGGGTAAAATTGAAAAAAGTTGAAAAAAAATTTTTTTTGGACTTAGTCATTTTTCCGGCGTTTATCAGACTTTCAGATAGGGGCAATGTCAGTGAGCGTTCCGATTTCAGTTCCAGAGCAATTCGCCCAATGAGTCCTTGATATTTAGTCGTTTTCAGCCAATTTTCTGGATTTTTGAAAATTTCACTTTTTTGTGAAAATATCCACTAAACGAGGGAATAATATGTGTGAGGGTACCCCAGGAGATTTCCAAATGTGTGTGGGTAGAATATATATCCCACGGGGTAAAATTGAAAAAAGTTGAACAAATTTTTTTTTGGACTTAGTGATTTTTCCGGCGTTTATCAGAATTTCAGATAGGGGAAATGTGAGTGAGCATTCCGATTTCAGTTCCAGAGCGATTCGCCCAATGAGTCCTTGATATTTAGTCGTTTTCAGCCAATTTTCTGGATTTTTGAAAATTTCACTTTTTTGTGAAAATATCCACTAAATGAGGGAATAATATGTGTGAGGGTACCCCAGGAGAGTTCCAAATGTGTGTGGGTAGAATATATATCCCACGGGGGTAAAATTGAAAAAAGTTGAACAAATTTTTTTTTGGACTTAGTCATTTTTCCGGCGTTTATCAGACTTTCAGATAGGGGAAATGTCAGTGAGAGTTCCGATTTCAGTTCCAGAGCAATTCGCCCAATGAGTCCTTGATATTTAGTCGTTTTCAGCCAATTTTCTGGATTTTTGAAAATTTCACTTTTTTGTGAAAATATCCACTAAATGAGGGAATAATATGTGTGAGGGTACCCCAGGAGAGTTCCAAATGTGTGTGGGTAGAATATATATATATCCCACGGGGGTAAAATTGAAAAAAGTTGAAAAAAATTTTTTTTTGGACTTAGTAATTTTTCCGGCGTTTATCAGACTTTCAGATAGGGGCAATGTCAGTGAGCGTTCCGATTTCAGTTCCAGAGCAATTCGCCCAATGAGTCCTTGATATTTAGTCGTTTTCAGCCAATTTTCTGGATTTTTGAAAATTTCACTTTTTTGTGAAAATATCCACTAAACGAGGGAATAATATGTGTGAGGGTACCCCAGGAGATTTCCAAATGTGTGTGGGTAGAATATATATCCCACGGGGTAAAATTGAAAAAAGTTGAACAAATTTTTTTTTGGACTTAGTGATTTTTCCGGCGTTTATCAGAATTTCAGATAGGGGAAATGTGAGTGAGCATTCCGATTTCAGTTCCAGAGCGATTCGCCCAATGAGTCCTTGATATTTAGTCGTTTTCAGCCAATTTTCTGGATTTTTGAAAATTTCACTTTTTTGTGAAAATATCCACTAAATGAGGGAATAATATGTGTGAGGGTACCCCAGGAGAGTTCCAAATGTGTGTGGGTAGAATATATATATATCCCACGGGGGTAAAATTGAAAAAAGTTGAAAAAAATTTTTTTTTGGACTTAGTCATTTTTCCGGCGTTTATCAGACTTTCAGATAGGGGAAATGTGAGTGAGCATTACGATTTCAGTTCCAGAGCGATTCGCCCAATGAGTCCTTGATATTTAGTCATTTTCAGCCAATTTTCTGGATTTTTGAAAATTTCACTTTTTTGTGAAAATATCCACTAAACGAGGGAATAATATGTGTGAGGGTACCCCAGGAGAGTTCCAAATGTGAGTGGGTAGAATATATATCCCACGGGGGTAAAATTGAAAAAAGTTGAAAAAAAATTTTTTTTGGACTTAGTTATTTTTCCGGCGTTTATCAGACTTTCAGATAGGGGAAATGTCAGTGAGCGTTCCGATTTCAGTTCCAGAGCGATTCGCCCAATGAGTCCTTGATATTTAGTCGTTTTCAGCCAATTTTCTGGATTTTTGAAAATTTCACTTTTTTGTGAAAATATCCACTAAACGAGGGAATAATATGTGAGGGTACCCCAGGAGAGTTCCAAATGTGTGTTGGTAGAATATATATCCCACGGGGGTAAAATTGAAAAAAGTTGAAAAAAATTTTTTTTTGGACTTAGTCATTTTTCCGGCATTTATCAGACTTTCAGATAGGGGAAATGTGAGTGAGCATTACGATTTCAGTTCCAGAGCGATTCGCCCAATGAGTCCTTGATATTTAGTCGTTTTCAGCCAATTTTCTGGATTTTTGAAAATTTCACTTTTTTGTGAAAATATCCACTAAATGAGGGAATAATATGTGTGAGGGTACCCCAGGAGAGTTCCAAATGTGTCTGGGTAGAATATATATCCCACGGGGTAAAATTGAAAAAAGTTGAAAAAAAATTTTTTTTGGACTTAGTCATTTTTCCGGCGTTTATCAGACTTTCAGATAGGGGCAATGTCAGTGAGCGTTCCGATTTCAGTTCCAGAGCAATTCGCCCAATGAGTCCTTGATATTTAGTCGTTTTCAGCCAATTTTCTGGATTTTTGAAAATTTCACTTTTTTGTGAAAATATCCACTAAACGAGGGAATAATATGTGTGAGGGTACCCCAGGAGATTTCCAAATGTGTGTGGGTAGAATATATATCCCACGGGGTAAAATTGAAAAAAGTTGAACAAATTTTTTTTTGGACTTAGTGATTTTTCCGGCGTTTATCAGAATTTCAGATAGGGGAAATGTGAGTGAGCATTCCGATTTCAGTTCCAGAGCGATTCGCCCAATGAGTCCTTGATATTTAGTCGTTTTCAGCCAATTTTCTGGATTTTTTGAAAATTTCACTTTTTTGTGAAAATATCCACTAAATGAGGGAATAATATGTGTGAGGGTACCCCAGGAGAGTTCCAAATGTGTGTGGGTAGAATATATATATATCCCACGGGGGTAAAATTGAAAAAAGTTGAAAAAAATTTTTTTTTGGACTTAGTCATTTTTCCGGCGTTTATCAGACTTTCAGATAGGGGAAATGTGAGTGAGCATTACGATTTCAGTTCCAGAGCGATTCGCCCAATGAGTCCTTGATATTTAGTCGTTTTCAGCCAATTTTCTGGATTTTTGAAAATTTCACTTTTTTGTGAAAATATCCACTAAATGAGGGAATAATATGTGTGAGGGTACCCCAGGAGAGTTCCAAATGTGTGTGGGTAGAATATATATCCCACGGGGTAAAATTGAAAAAAGTTGAAAAAAAATTTTTTTTGGACTTAGTCATTTTTCCGGCGTTTATCAGACTTTCAGATAGGGGCAATGTCAGTGAGCGTTCCGATTTCAGTTCCAGAGCAATTCGCCCAATGAGTCCTTGATATTTAGTCGTTTTCAGCCAATTTTCTGGATTTTTGAAAATTTCACTTTTTTGTGAAAATATCCACTAAACGAGGGAATAATATGTGAGGGTACCCCAGGAGAGTTCCAAATGTGTGTTGGTAGAATATATATCCCACGGGGGTAAAATTGAAAAAAGTTGAAAAAAATTTTTTTTTGGACTTAGTCATTTTTCCGGCATTTATCAGACTTTCAGATAGGGGAAATGTGAGTGAGCATTACGATTTCAGTTCCAGAGCGATTTGCCCAATGAGTCCTTGATATTTAGTCGTTTTCAGCCAATTTTCTGGATTTTTGAAAATTTCACTTTTTTGTGAAAATATCCACTAAATGAGGGAATAATATGTGTGAGGGTACCCCAGGAGAGTTCCAAATGTGTCTGGGTAGAATATATATCCCACGGGGTAAAATTGAAAAAAGTTGAAAAAAAATTTTTTTTGGACTTAGTCATTTTTCCGGCGTTTATCAGACTTTCAGATAGGGGCAATGTCAGTGAGCGTTCCGATTTCAGTTCCAGATCAATTCGCCCAATGAGTCCTTGATATTTAGTCGTTTTCAGCCAATTTTCTGGATTTTTGAAAATTTCACTTTTTTGTGAAAATATCCACTAAACGAGGGAATAATATGTGTGAGGGTACCCCAGGAGATTTCCAAATGTGTGTGGGTAGAATATATATCCCACGGGGTAAAATTGAAAAAAGTTGAACAAATTTTTTTTTGGACTTAGTGATTTTTCCGGCGTTTATCAGAATTTCAGATAGGGGAAATGTGAGTGAGCATTCCGATTTCAGTTCCAGAGCGATTCGCCCAATGAGTCCTTGATATTTAGTCGTTTTCAGCCAATTTTCTGGATTTTTGAAAATTTCACTTTTTTGTGAAAATATCCACTAAACGAGGGAATAATATGTGAGGGTACCCCAGGAGAGTTCCAAATGTGTGTTGGTAGAATATATATCCCACGGGGGTAAAATTGAAAAAAGTTGAAAAAAATTTTTTTTTGGACTTAGTCATTTTTCCGGCATTTATCAGACTTTCAGATAGGGGAAATGTGAGTGAGCATTACGATTTCAGTTCCAGAGCGATTTGCCCAATGAGTCCTTGATATTTAGTCGTTTTCAGCCAATTTTCTGGATTTTTGAAAATTTCACTTTTTTGTGAAAATATCCACTAAATGAGGGAATAATATGTGTGAGGGTACCCCAGGAGAGTTCCAAATGTGTCTGGGTAGAATATATATCCCACGGGGTAAAATTGAAAAAAGTTGAAAAAAAATTTTTTTTGGACTTAGTCATTTTTCCGGCGTTTATCAGACTTTCAGATAGGGGCAATGTCAGTGAGCGTTCCGATTTCAGTTCCAGAGCAATTCGCCCAATGAGTCCTTGATATTTAGTCGTTTTCAGCCAATTTTCTGGATTTTTGAAAATTTCACTTTTTTGTGAAAATATCCACTAAACGAGGGAATAATATGTGTGAGGGTACCCCAGGAGATTTCCAAATGTGTGTGGGTAGAATATATATCCCACGGGGTAAAATTGAAAAAAGTTGAACAAATTTTTTTTTGGACTTAGTGATTTTTCCGGCGTTTATCAGAATTTCAGATAGGGGAAATGTGAGTGAGCATTCCGATTTCAGTTCCAGAGCGATTCGCCCAATGAGTCCTTGATATTTAGTCGTTTTCAGCCAATTTTCTGGATTTTTGAAAATTTCACTTTTTTGTGAAAATATCCACTAAATGAGGGAATAATATGTGTGAGGGTACCCCAGGAGAGTTCCAAATGTGTGTGGGTAGAATATATATATATCCCACGGGGGTAAAATTGAAAAAAGTTGAAAAAAATTTTTTTTTGGACTTAGTCATTTTTCCGGCGTTTATCAGACTTTCAGATAGGGGCAATGTCAGTGAGCGTTCCGATTTCAGTTCCAGAGCAATTCGCCCAATGAGTCCTTGATATTTAGTCGTTTTCAGCCAATTTTCTGGATTTTTGAAAATTTCACTTTTTTGTGAAAATATCCACTAAACGAGGGAATAATATGTGAGGGTACCCCAGGAGAGTTCCAAATGTGTGTTGGTAGAATATATATCCCACGGGGGTAAAATTGAAAAAAGTTGAAAAAAATTTTTTTTTGGACTTAGTCATTTTTCCGGCATTTATCAGACTTTCAGATAGGGGAAATGTGAGTGAGCATTACGATTTCAGTTCCAGAGCGATTCGCCCAATGAGTCCTTGATATTTAGTCGTTTTCAGCCAATTTTCTGGATTTTTGAAAATTTCACTTTTTTGTGAAAATATCCACTAAATGAGGGAATAATATGTGTGAGGGTACCCCAGGAGAGTTCCAAATGTGTGTGGGTAGAATATATATCCCACGGGGTAAAATTGAAAAAAGTTGAAAAAAAATTTTTTTTGGACTTAGTCATTTTTCCGGCGTTTATCAGACTTTCAGATAGGGGCAATGTCAGTGAGCGTTCCGATTTCAGTTCCAGAGCAATTCGCCCAATGAGTCATTGATATTTAGTCGTTTTCAGCCAATTTTCTGGATTTTTGAAAATTTCACTTTTTTGTGAAAATATCCACTAAACGAGGGAATAATATGTGTGAGGGTACCCCAGGAGATTTCCAAATGTGTGTGGGTAGAATATATATCCCACGGGGTAAAATTGAAAAAAGTTGAACAAATTTTTTTTTGGACTTAGTGATTTTTCCGGCGTTTATCAGAATTTCAGATAGGGGAAATGTGAGTGAGCATTCCGATTTCAGTTCCAGAGCGATTCGCCCAATGAGTCCTTGATATTTAGTCGTTTTCAGCCAATTTTCTGGATTTTTGAAAATTTCACTTTTTTGTGAAAATATCCACTAAATGAGGGAATAATATGTGTGAGGGTACCCCAGGAGAGTTCCAAATGTGTGTGGGTAGAATATATATATATCCCACGGGGGTAAAATTGAAAAAAGTTGAAAAAAATTTTTTTTTGGACTTAGTCATTTTTCCGGCGTTTATCAGACTTTCAGATAGGGGCAATGTCAGTGAGCGTTCCGATTTCAGTTCCAGAGAAATTCACCCAATGAGTCCTTGATATTTAGTCGTTTTCAGCCAATTTTCTGGATTTTTGAAAATTTCACTTTTTTGTGAAAATATCCACTAAATGAGGGAATAATATGTGTGAGGGTACCCCAGGAGAGTTCCAAATGTGTGTGGGTAGAATATATATCCCACGGGGGTAAAATTGAAAAAAGTTGAACAAATTTTTTTTTGGACTTAGTCATTTTTCCGGCGTTTATCAGACTTTCAGATAGGGGCAATGTCAGTGAGCGTTCCGATTTCAGTTCCAGAGCAATTCGCCCAATGAGTCCTTGATATTTAGTCGTTTTCAGCCAATTTTCTGGATTTTTGAAAATTTCACTTTTTTGTGAAAATATCCACTAAACGAGGGAATAATATGTGTGAGGGTACCCCAGGAGATTTCCAAATGTGTGTGGGTAGAATATATATCCCACGGGGTAAAATTGAAAAAAGTTGAACAAATTTTTTTTTGGACTTAGTGATTTTTCCGGCGTTTATCAGAATTTCAGATAGGGGAAATGTGAGTGAGCATTCCTATTTCAGTTCCAGAGCGATTCGCCCAATGAGTCCTTGATATTTAGTCGTTTTCAGCCAATTTTCTGGATTTTTGAAAATTTCACTTTTTTGTGAAAATATCCACTAAATGAGGGAATAATATGTGTGAGGGTACCCCAGGAGAGTTCCAAATGTGTGTGGGTAGAATATATATTTATATCCCACGGGGGTAAAATTGAAAAAAGTTGAAAAAAATTTTTTTTTGGACTTAGTCATTTTTCCGGCGTTTATCAGACTTTCAGATAGGGGAAATGTGAGTGAGCATTACGATTTCAGTTCCAGAGCGATTCGCCCAATGAGTCCTTGATATTTAGTCGTTTTCAGCCAATTTTCTGGATTTTTGAAAATTTCACTTTTTTGTGAAAATATCCACTAAATGAGGGAATAATATGTGTGAGGGTACCCCAGGAGAGTTCCAAATGTGTGTGGGTAGAATATATATCCCACGGGGGTAAAATTGAAAAAAGTTGAAAAAAATTTTTTTTTGGACTTAGTCATTTTTCCGGCATTTATCAGACTTTCAGATAGGGGAAATGTGAGTGAGCATTACGATTTCAGTTCCAGAGCGATTCGCCCAATGAGTCCTTGATATTTAGTCGTTTTCAGCCAATTTTCTGGATTTTTGAAAATTTCACTCTTTTGTGAAAATATCCACTAAACGAGGGAATAATATGTGTGAGGGTACCCCAGGAGAGTTCCAAATGTGTGTGGGTAGAATATATATCCCACGGGGGTAAAATTGAAAAAAGTTGAACAAATTTTTTTTTGGACTTAGTCATTTTTCCGGCGTTTATCAGACTTTCAGATAGGGAAAATGTCAGTGAGCGTTCCGATTTCAGTTCCAGAGCGATTCGCCCAATGAGTCCTTGATATTTAGTCATTTTCAGCCAATTTTCTGGATTTTTGAAAATTTCACTTTTTTGTGAAAATATCCACTAAATGAGGGAGTAATATGTGTGAGGGTACCCCAGGAGAGTTCCAAATGTGTGTGGGTAGAATATATATCCCACGGGGTAAAATTGAAAAAAGTTGAAAAAAAATTTTTTTGGGACTTAGTTATTTTTCCGGCGTTTATCAGACTTTCAGATAGGGGAAATGTCAGTGAGCGTTCCGATTTCAGTTCCAGAGCGATTCGCCCAATGAGTCCATGATATTTAGTCGTTTTCAGCCAATTTTCTGGATTTTTGAAAATTTCACTTTTTTGTGAAAATATCCACTAAACGAGGGAATAATATGTGAGGGTACCCCAGGAGAGTTCCAAATGTGTGTTGGTAGAATATATATCCCACGGGGGTAAAATTGAAAAAAGTTGAAAAAAATTTTTTTTTGGGACATAGTCATTTTTCCGCCGTTTATCAGACTTTCAGATAGGGGAAATGTGAGTGAGCATTCCGATTTCAGTTCCAGAGCGATTCGCCCAATGAGTCCTTGATATTTAGTCGTTTTCAGCCAATTTTCTGGATTTTTGAAAATTTCACTTTTTTGTGAAAATATCCACTAAATGAGGGAATAATATGTGTGAGGGTACCCCAGGAGAGTTCCAAATGTGTGTGGGTAGAATATATATCCCACGGGGGTAAAATTGAAAAAAGTTGAACAAATTTTTTTTTTGACTTAGTCATTTTTCCGGCGTTTATCAGACTTTCAGATAGGGGAAATGTCAGTGAGCGTTCCGATTTCAGTTCCAGAGCAATTCGCCCAATGAGTCCTTGATATTTAGTCGTTTTCAGCCAATTTTCTGGATTTTTGAAAATTTCACTTTTTTGTGAAAATATCCACTAAACGAGGGAATAATATGTGTGAGGGTACCCCAGGAGAGTTCCAAATGTGTGTGGGTAGAATATATATCCCACGGGGGTAAAATTGAAAAAAGTTGAAAAAAAATTTTTTTTGGACTTAGTCATTTTTCCGGCGTTTATCAGACTTTCAGATAGGGGCAATGTCAGTGAGCATTCCGATTTCAGTTCCAGAGAAATTCGCCCAATGAGTCCTTGATATTTAGTCGTTTTCAGCCAATTTTCTGGATTTTTGAAAATTTCACTTTTTTGTGAAAATATCCACTAAACGAGGGAATAATATGTGTGAGGGTACCCCAGGAGATTTCCAAATGTGTGTGAGTAGAATATATATCCCACGGGGTAAAATTGAAAAAAGTTGAACAAATTTTTTTTTGGACTTAGTCATTTTTCCGGCGTTTATCAGACTTTCAGATAGGGGAAATGTCAGTGAGCGTTCCGATTTCAGTTCCAGAGCGATTCGCCCAATGAGTCCATGATATTTAGTCGTTTTCAGCCAATTTTCTGGATTTTTGAAAATTTCACTTTTTTGTGAAAATATCCACTAAACGAGGGAATAATATGTGAGGGTACCCCAGGAGAGTTCCAAATGTGTGTTGGTAGAATATATATCCCACGGGGGTAAAATTGAAAAAAGTTGAAAAAAAATTTTTTTTGGACTTAGTCATTTTTCCGGCATTTATCAGACTTTCAGATAGGGGAAATGTGAGTGAGCATTACGATTTCAGTTCCAGAGCGATTCGCCCAATGAGTCCTTGATATTTAGTCGTTTTCAGCCAATTTTCTGGATTTTTGAAAATTTCACTTTTTTGTGAAAATATCCACTAAATGAGGGAATAATATGTGTGAGGGTACCCCAGGAGAGTTCCAAATGTGTGTGGGTAGAATATATATCCCACGGGGGTAAAATTGAAAAAAGTTGAACAAATTTTTTTTTGGACTTAGTCATTTTTCCGGCGTTTATCAGACTTTCAGATAGGGGAAATGTCAGTGAGCGTTCCGATTTCAGTTCCAGAGCAATTCGCCCAATGAGTCCTTGATATTTAGTCGTTTTCAGCCAATTTTCTGGATTTTTGAAAATTTCACTTTTTTGTGAAAATATCCACTAAACGAGGGAATAATATGTGAGGGTACCCCAGGAGAGTTCCAAATGTGTGTTGGTAGAATATATATCCCACGGGGGTAAAATTGAAAAAAGTTGAAAAAAATTTTTTTTTGGGACTTAGTCATTTTTCCGCCGTTTATCAGACTTTCAGATAGGGGAAATGTGAGTGAGCATTCCGATTTCAGTTCCAGAGCGATTCGCCCAATGAGTCCTTGATATTTAGTCGTTTTCAGCCAATTTTCTGGATTTTTGAAAATTTCACTTTTTTGTGAAAATATCCACTAAACGAGGGAATAATATGTGAGGGTACCCCAGGAGAGTTCCAAATGTGTGTTGGTAGAATATATATCCCACGGGGGTAAAATTGAAAAAAGTTGAAAAAAATTTTTTTTTGGACTTAGTCATTTTTCCGGCATTTATCAGACTTTCAGATAGGGGAAATGTGAGTGAGCATTACGATTTCAGTTCCAGAGCGATTCGCCCAATGAGTCCTTGATATTTAGTCGTTTTCAGCCAATTTTCTGGATTTTTGAAAATTTCACTTTTTTGTGAAAATATCCACTAAATGAGGGAATAATATGTGTGAGGGTACCCCAGGAGAGTTCCAAATGTGTGTGGGTAGAATATATATCCCACGGGGTAAAATTGAAAAAAGTTGAAAAAAAATTTTTTTTGGACTTAGTCATTTTTCCGGCGTTTATCAGACTTTCAGATAGGGGCAATGTCAGTGAGCGTTCCGATTTCAGTTCCAGAGCAATTCGCCCAATGAGTCCTTGATATTTAGTCGTTTTCAGCCAATTTTCTGGATTTTTGAAAATTTCACTTTTTTGTGAAAATATCCACTAAACGAGGGAATAATATGTGTGAGGGTACCCCAGGAGATTTCCAAATGTGTGTGGGTAGAATATATATCCCACGGGGTAAAATTGAAAAAAGTTGAACAAATTTTTTTTTGGACTTAGTGATTTTTCCGGCGTTTATCAGAATTTCAGATAGGGGAAATGTGAGTGAGCATTCCGATTTCAGTTCCAGAGCGATTCGCCCAATGAGTCCTTGATATGTAGTCGTTTTCAGCCAATTTTCTGGATTTTTGAAAATTTCACTTTTTTGTGAAAATATCCACTAAATGAGGGAATAATATGTGTGAGGGTACCCCAGGAGAGTTCCAAATGTGTGTGGGTAGAATATATATATATATCCCACGGGGGTAAAATTGAAAAAAGTTGAAAAAAATTTTTTTTTGGACTTAGTCATTTTTCCGGCGTTTATCAGACTTTCAGATAGGGGCAATGTCAGTGAGCGTTCCGATTTCAGTTCCAGAGAAATTCGCCCAATGAGTCCTTGATATTTAGTCGTTTTCAGCCAATTTTCTGGATTTTTGAAAATTTCACTTTTTTGTGAAAATATCCACTAAACGAGGGAATAATATGTGAGGGTACCCCAGGAGAGTTCCAAATGTGTGTTGGTAGAATATATATCCCACGGGGGTAAAATTGAAAAAAGTTGAAAAAAATTTTTTTTTGGACTTAGTCATTTTTCCGGCATTTATCAGACTTTCAGATAGGGGAAATGTGAGTGAGCAATACGATTTCAGTTCCAGAGCGATTCGCCCAATGAGTTCTTGATATTTAGTCGTTTTCAGCCAATTTTCTGGATTTTTGAAAATTTCACTTTTTTGTGAAAATATCCACTAAATGAGGGAATAATATGTGTGAGGGTACCCCAGGAGAGTTCCAAATGTGTGTGGGTAGAATATATATCCCACGGGGTAAAATTGAAAAAAGTTGAAAAAAAATTTTTTTTGGACTTAGTCATTTTTCCGGCGTTTATCAGACTTTCAGATAGGGGCAATGTCAGTGAGCGTTCCGATTTCAGTTCCAGAGCAATTCGCCCAATGAGTCCTTGATATTTAGTCGTTTTCAGCCAATTTTCTGGATTTTTGAAAATTTCACTTTTTTGTGAAAATATCCACTAAACGAGGGAATAATATGTGTGAGGGTACCCCAGGAGATTTCCAAATGTGTGTGGGTAGAATATATATCCCACGGGGTAAAATTGAAAAAAGTTGAACAAATTTTTTTTTGGACTTAGTGATTTTTCCGGCGTTTATCAGAATTTCAGATAGGGGAAATGTGAGTGAGCATTCCGATTTCAGTTCCAGAGCGATTCGCCCAATGAGTCCTTGATATTTAGTCGTTTTCAGCCAATTTTCTGGATTTTTGAAAATTTCACTTTTTTGTGAAAATATCCACTAAATGAGGGAATAATATGTGTGAGGGTACCCCAGGAGAGTTCCAAATGTGTGTGGGTAGAATATATATATATCCCACGGGGGTAAAATTGAAAAAAGTTGAAAAAAATTTTTTTTTGGACTTAGTCATTTTTCCGGCATTTATCAGACTTTCAGATAGGGGAAATGTGAGTGAGCATTACGATTTCAGTTCCAGAGCGATTCGCCCAATGAGTCCTTGATATTTAGTCGTTTTCAGCCAATTTTCTGGATTTTTGAAAATTTCACTTTTTTGTGAAAATATCCACTAAACGAGGGAATAATATGTGTGAGGGTACCCCAGGAGAGTTCCAAATGTGTGTGGGTAGAATATATATCCCACGGGGGTAAAATTGAAAAAAGTTGAACAAATTTTTTTTTGGACTTAGTCATTTTTCCGGCGTTTATCAGACTTTCAGATAGGGAAAATGTCAGTGAGCGTTCCGATTTCAGTTCCAGAGCGATTCGCCCAATGAGTCCTTGATATTTAGTCATTTTCAGCCAATTTTCTGGATTTTTGAAAATTTCACTTTTTTGTGAAAATATCCACTAAATGAGGGAGTAATATGTGTGAGGGTACCCCAGGAGAGTTCCAAATGTGTGTGGGTAGAATATATATCCCACGGGGTAAAATTGAAAAAAGTTGAAAAAAATTTTTTTTGGGACTTAGTTATTTTTCCGGCGTTTATCAGACTTTCAGATAGGGGAAATGTCAGTGAGCGTTCCGATTTCAGTTCCAGAGCGATTCGCCCAATGAGTCCATGATATTTAGTCGTTTTCAGCCAATTTTCTGGATTTTTGAAAATTTCACTTTTTTGTGAAAATATCCACTAAACGAGGGAATAATATGTGAGGGTACCCCAGGAGAGTTCCAAATGTGTGTTGGTAGAATATATATCCCACGGGGGTAAAATTGAAAAAAGTTGAAAAAAATTTTTTTTTGGGACTTAGTCATTTTTCCGCCGTTTATCAGACTTTCAGATAGGGGAAATGTGAGTGAGCATTCCGATTTCAGTTCCAGAGCGATTCGCCCAATGAGTCCTTGATATTTAGTCGTTTTCAGCCAATTTTCTGGATTTTTGAAAATTTCACTTTTTTGTGAAAATATCCACTAAATGAGGGAATAATATGTGTGAGGGTACCCCAGGAGAGTTCCAAATGTGTGTGGGTAGAATATATATCCCACGGGGGTAAAATTGAAAAAAGTTGAACAAATTTTTTTTTTGACTTAGTCATTTTTCCGGCGTTTATCAGACTTTCAGATAGGGGAAATGTCAGTGAGCGTTCCGATTTCAGTTCCAGAGCAATTCGCCCAATGAGTCCTTGATATTTAGTCGTTTTCAGCCAATTTTCTGGATTTTTGAAAATTTCACTTTTTTGTGAAAATATCCACTAAACGAGGGAATAATATGTGTGAGGGTACCCCAGGAGAGTTCCAAATGTGTGTGGGTAGAATATATATCCCACGGGGGTAAAATTGAAAAAAGTTGAAAAAAATTTTTTTTTGGACTTAGTCATTTTTCCGGCATTTATCAGACTTTCAGATAGGGGAAATGTGAGTGAGCATTACGATTTCAGTTCCAGAGCGATTCGCCCAATGAGTCCTTGATATTTAGTCGTTTTCAGCCAATTTTCTGGATTTTTGAAAATTTCACTTTTTTGTGAAAATATCCACTAAATGAGGGAATAATATGTGTGAGGGTACCCCAGGAGAGTTCCAAATGTGTGTGGGTAGAATATATATCCCACGGGGTAAAATTGAAAAAAGTTGAAAAAAAATTTTTTTTGGACTTAGTCATTTTTCCGGCGTTTATCAGACTTTCAGATAGGGGCAATGTCAGTGAGCGTTCCGATTTCAGTTCCAGAGCAATTCGCCCAATGAGTCCTTGATATTTAGTCGTTTTCAGCCAATTTTCTGGATTTTTGAAAATTTCACTTTTTTGTGAAAATATCCACTAAACGAGGGAATAATATGTGTGAGGGTACCCCAGGAGATTTCCAAATGTGTGTGGGTAGAATATATATCCCACGGGGTAAAATTGAAAAAAGTTGAACAAATTTTTTTTTGGACTTAGTGATTTTTCCGGCGTTTATCAGAATTTCAGATAGGGGAAATGTGAGTGAGCATTCCGATTTCAGTTCCAGAGCGATTCGCCCAATGAGTCCTTGATATTTAGTCGTTTTCAGCCAATTTTCTGGATTTTTGAAAATTTCACTTTTTTGTGAAAATATCCACTAAATGAGGGAATAATATGTGTGAGGGTACCCCAGGAGAGTTCCAAATGTGTGTGGGTAGAATATATATATATATCCCACGGGGGTAAAATTGAAAAAAGTTGAAAAAAATTTTTTTTTGGACTTAGTCATTTTTCCGGCGTTTATCAGACTTTCAGATAGGGGAAATGTGAGTGAGCATTACGATTTCAGTTCCAGAGCGATTCGCCCAATGAGTCCTTGATATTTAGTCGTTTTCAGCCAATTTTCTGGATTTTTGAAAATTTCACTTTTTTGTGAAAATATCCACTAAATGAGGGAATAATATGTGTGAGAGTACCCCAGGAGAGTTCCAAATGTGTGTGGGTAGAATATATATCCCACGGGGGTAAAATTGAAAAAAGTTGAACAAATTTTTTTTTGGACTTAGTCATTTTTCCGGCGTTTATCAGACTTTCAGATAGGGGAAATGTCAGTGAGCGTTCCGATTTCAGTTCCAGAGCAATTCGCCCAATGAGTCCTTGATATTTAGTCGTTTTCAGCCAATTTTCTGGATTTTTGAAAATTTCACTTTTTTGTGAAAATATCCACTAAATGAGGGAATAATATGTGTGAGGGTACCCCAGGAGAGTTCCAAATGTGTGTGGGTAGAATATATATATATCCCACGGGGGTAAAATTGAAAAAAGTTGAAAAAAATTTTTTTTTGGACTTAGTCATTTTTCCGGCATTTATCAGACTTTCAGATAGGGGAAATGTGAGTGAGCATTACGATTTCAGTTCCAGAGCGATTCGCCCAATGAGTCCTTGATATTTAGTCGTTTTCAGCCAATTTTCTGGATTTTTGAAAATTTCACTTTTTTGTGAAAATATCCACTAAACGAGGGAATAATATGTGTGAGGGTACCCCAGGAGAGTTCCAAATGTGTGTGGGTAGAATATATATCCCACGGGGGTAAAATTGAAAAAAGTTGATCAAATTTTTTTTTGGACTTAGTCATTTTTCCGGCGTTTATCAGACTTTCAGATAGGGAAAATGTCAGTGAGCGTTCCGATTTCAGTTCCAGAGCGATTCGCCCAATGAGTCCTTGATATTTAGTCATTTTCAGCCAATTTTCTGGATTTTTGAAAATTTCACTTTTTTGTGAAAATATCCACTAAATGAGGGAGTAATATGTGTGAGGGTACCCCAGGAGAGTTCCAAATGTGTGTGGGTAGAATATATATCCCACGGGGTAAAATTGAAAAAAGTTGAAAAAAAATTTTTTTGGGACTTAGTTATTTTTCCGGCGTTTATCAGACTTTCAGATAGGGGAAATGTCAGTGAGCGTTCCGATTTCAGTTCCAGAGCGATTCGCCCAATGAGTCCATGATATTTAGTCGTTTTCAGCCAATTTTCTGGATTTTTGAAAATTTCACTTTTTTGTGAAAATATCCACTAAACGAGGGAATAATATGTGAGGGTACCCCAGGAGAGTTCCAAATGTGAGTTGGTAGAATATATATCCCACGGGGGTAAAATTGAAAAAAGTTGAAAAAAATTTTTTTTTGGGACTTAGTCATTTTTCCGCCGTTTATCAGACTTTCAGATAGGGGAAATGTGAGTGAGCATTCCGATTTCAGTTCCAGAGCGATTCGCCCAATGAGTCCTTGATATTTAGTCGTTTTCAGCCAATTTTCTGGATTTTTGAAAATTTCACTTTTTTGTGAAAATATCCACTAAATGAGGGAATAATATGTGTGAGGGTACCCCAGGAGAGTTCCAAATGTGTGTGGGTAGAATATATATCCCACGGGGGTAAAATTGAAAAAAGTTGAACAAATTTTTTTTTTGACTTAGTCATTTTTCCGGCGTTTATCAGACTTTCAGATAGGGGAAATGTCAGTGAGCGTTCCGATTTCAGTTCCAGAGCAATTCGCCCAATGAGTCCTTGATATTTAGTCGTTTTCAGCCAATTTTCTGGATTTTTGAAAATTTCACTTTTTTGTGAAAATATCCACTAAACGAGGGAATAATATGTGTGAGGGTACCCCAGGAGAGTTCCAAATGTGTGTGGGTAGAATATATATCCCACGGGGGTAAAATTGAAAAAAGTTGAAAAAAAATTTTTTTTGGACTTAGTCATTTTTCCGGCATTTATCAGACTTTCAGATAGGGGAAATGTGAGTGAGCATTACGATTTCAGTTCCAGAGCGATTCGCCCAATGAGTCCTTGATATTTAGTCGTTTTCAGCCAATTTTCTGGATTTTTGAAAATTTCACTTTTTTGTGAAAATATCCACTAAATGAGGGAATAATATGTGTGAGGGTACCCCAGGAGAGTTCCAAATGTGTGTGGGTAGAATATATATCCCACGGGGGTAAAATTGAAAAAAGTTGAACAAATTTTTTTTTGGACTTAGTCATTTTTCCGGCGTTTATCAGACTTTCAGATAGGGGAAATGTCAGTGAGCGTTCCGATTTCAGTTCCAGAGCAATTCGCCCAATGAGTCCTTGATATTTAGTCGTTTTCAGCCAATTTTCTGGATTTTTGAAAATTTCACTTTTTTGTGAAAATATCCACTAAACGAGGGAATAATATGTGAGGGTACCCCAGGAGAGTTCCAAATGTGTGTTGGTAGAATATATATCCCACGGGGGTAAAATTGAAAAAAGTTGAACAAATTTTTTTTTGGACTTAGTCATTTTTCCGGCGTTTATCAGACTTTCAGATAGGGGAAATGTCAGTGAGCGTTCCGATTTCAGTTCCAGAGCGATTCGCCCAATGAGTCCTTGATATTTAGTCATTTTCAGCCAATTTTCTGGATTTTTGAAAATTTCACTTTTTTGTGAAAATATCCACTAAACGAGGGAATAATATGTGTGAGGGTACCCCAGGAGATTTCCAAATGTGTGTGGGTAGAATATATATCCCACGGGGTAAAATTGAAAAAAGTTGAACAAATTTTTTTTTGGACTTAGTCATTTTTCCGGCGTTTATCAGACTTTCAGATAGGGGAAATGTCAGTGAGCGTTCCGATTTCAGTTCCAGAGCAATTCGCCCAATGAGTCCTTGATATTTAGTCGTTTTCAGCCAATTTTCTGGATTTTTGAAAATTTCACTTTTTTGTGAAAATATCCACTAAACGAGGGAATAATATGTGAGGGTACCCCAGGAGAGTTCCAAATGTGTGTTGGTAGAATATATATCCCACGGGGGTAAAATTGAAAAAAGTTGAAAAAAATTTTTTTTTGGGACTTAGCCATTTTTCCGCCGTTTATCAGACTTTCAGATAGGGGAAATGTGAGTGAGCATTCCGATTTCAGTTCCAGAGCGATTCGCCCAATGAGTCCTTGATATTTAGTCGTTTTCAGCCAATTTTCTGGATTTTTGAAAATTTCACTTTTTTGTGAAAATATCCACTAAATGAGGGAATAATATGTGTGAGGGTACCCCAGGAGAGTTCCAAATGTGTGTGGGTAGAATATATATATATCCCACGGGGGTAAAATTGAAAAAAGTTGAAAAAAATTTTTTTTTGGACTTAGTCATTTTTCCGGCATTTATCAGACTTTCAGATAGGGGAAATGTGAGTGAGCATTACGATTTCAGTTCCAGAGCGATTCGCCCAATGAGTCCTTGATATTTAGTCGTTTTCAGCCAATTTTCTGGATTTTTGAAAATTTCACTTTTTTGTGAAAATATCCACTAAACGAGTTAATAATATGTGTGAGGGTACCCCAGGAGAGTTCCAAATGTGTGTGGGTAGAATATATATCCCACGGGGGTAAAATTGAAAAAAGTTTAAAAAAAATTTTTTTTGGACTTAGTCATTTTTCCGGCGTTTATCAGACTTTCAGATAGGGGCAATGTCAGTGAGCGTTCCGATTTCAGTTCCAGAGAAATTCGCCCAATGAGTCCTTGATATTTAGTCGTTTTCAGCCAATTTTCTGGATTTTTGAAAATTTCACTTTTTTGTGAAAATATCCACTAAATGAGGGAATAATATGTGTGAGGGTACCCCAGGAGAGTTCCAAATGTGTGTGGGTAGAATATATATCCCACGGGGGTAAAATTGAAAAAAGTTGAACAAATTTTTTTTTGGACTTAGTCATTTTTCCGGCGTTTATCAGACTTTCAGATAGGGGAAATGTCAGTGAGCGTTCCGATTTCAGTTCCAGAGCGATTCGCCCAATGAGTCCTTGATATTTAGTCATTTTCAGCCAATTTTCTGGATTTTTGAAAATTTCACTTTTTTGTGAAAATATCCACTAAACGAGGGAATAATATGTGTGAGGGTACCCCAGGAGATTTCCAAATGTGTGTGGGTAGAATATATATCCCACGGGGTAAAATTGAAAAAAGTTGAACAAATTTTTTTTTGGACTTAGTGATTTTTCCGGCGTTTATCAGACTTTCAGATAGGGGAAATGTGAGTAAGCATTCCGATTTCAGTTCCAGAGCGATTCGCCCAATGAGTCCTTGATATTTAGTCATTTTCAGCCAATTTTCTGGATTTTTGAAAATTTCACTTTTTTGTGAAAATATCCACTAAATGAGGGAATAATATGTGTGAGGGTACCCCAGGAGAGTTCCAAATGTGTGTGGGTAGAATATATATATATCCCACGGGGGTAAAGTTGAAAAAAGTTGAAAAAAATTTTTTTTTGGACTTAGTCATTTTTCCGCCGTTTATCAGACTTTCAGATAGGGGAAATGTGAGTGAGCATTCCGATTTCAGTTCCAGAGCGATTCGCCCAATGAGTCCTTGATATTTAGTCGTTTTCAGCCAATTTTCTGGATTTTTGAAAATTTCACTTTTTTGTGAAAATATCCACTAAATGAGGGAATAATATGTGTGAGGGTACCCCAGGAGAGTTCCAAATGTGTGTGGGTAGAATATATATATATCCCACGGGGGTAAAATTGAAAAAAGTTGAAAAAAATTTTTTTTTGGACTTAGTCATTTTTCCGGCATTTATCAGACTTTCAGATAGGGGAAATGTGAGTGAGCATTACGATTTCAGTTCCAGAGCGATTCGCCCAATGAGTCCTTGATATTTAGTCGTTTTCAGCCAATTTTCTGGATTTTTGAAAATTTCACTTTTTTGTGAAAATATCCACTAAACGAGGGAATAATATGTGTGAGGGTACCCCAGGAGAGTTCCAAATGTGTGTGGGTAGAATATATATCCCACGGGGGTAAAATTGAAAAAAGTTGAAAAAAAATTTTTTTTGGACTTAGTCATTTTTCCGGCGTTTATCAGACTTTCAGATAGGGGCAATGTCAGTGAGCGTTCCGATTTCAGTTCCAGAGCGATTCGCCCAATGAGTCCTTGATATTTAGTCATTTTCAGCCAATTTTCTGGATTTTTGCAAATTTCACTTTTTTGTGAAAATATTCACTAAATGAGGGAATAATATGTGTGAGGGTACCCCAGGAGAGTTCCAAATGTGTGTGGGTAGAATATATATCCCACGGGGGTAAAATTGAAAAAAGTTGAACAAATTTTTTTTTGGACTTAGTCATTTTTCCGGCGTTTATCAGACTTTCAGATAGGGGAAATGTCAGTGAGCGTTCCGATTTCAGTTCCAGAGCGATTCGCCCAATGAGTCCTTGATATTTAGTCATTTTCAGCCAATTTTCTGGATTTTTGAAAATTTCACTTTTTTGTGAAAATATCCACTAAATGAGGGAATAATATGTGTGAGGGTACCCCAGGAGTGTTCCAAATGTGTGTGGGTAGAATATATATCCCACGGGGGTAAAATTGAAAAAAGTTGAACAAATTTTTTTTTGGACTTAGTGATTTTTCCGGCGTTTATCAGACTTTCAGATAGGGGAAATGTGAGTGAGCATTCCGATTTCAGTTCCAGAGCGATTCGCCCAATGAGTCCTTGATATTTAGTCGTTTTCAGCCAATTTTCTGGATTTTTGAAAATTTCACTTTTTTGTGAAAATATCCACTAAATGAGGGAATAATATGTGTGAGGGTACCCCAGGAGAGTTCCAAATGTGTGTGGGTAGAATATATATATATCCCACGGGGGTAAAATTGAAAAAAGTTTAAAAAAATTTTTTTTTGGACTGTCATTTTTCCGGCGTTTATCAGACTTTCAGATAGGGGAAATGTGAGTGAGCATTCCGATTTCAGTTCCAGAGTGATTCGCCCAATGAGTCCTTGATATTTAGTCGTTTTCAGCCAATTTTCTGGATTTTTGAAAATTTCACTTTTTTGTGAAAATATCCACTAAATGAGGGAATAATATGTGTGAGGGTACCCCAGGAGAGTTCCAAATGTGTGTGGGTAGAATATATATCCCACGGGGGTAAAATTGAAAAAAGTTGAACAAATTTTTTTTTGGACTTAGTCATTTTTCCGGCGTTTATCAGACTTTCAGATAGGGGAAATGTCAGTGAGCGTTCCGATTTCAGTTCCAGAGCGATTCGCCCAATGAGTCCTTGATATTTAGTCATTTTCAGCCAATTTTCTGGATTTTTGAAAATTTCACTTTTTTGTGAAAATATCCACTAAATGAGGGAATAATATGTGTGAGGGTACCCCAGGAGTGTTCCAAATGTGTGTGGGTAGAATATATATATATCCCACGGGGGTAAAATTGAAAAAAGTTGAAAAAAATTTTTTTTTGAACTTAGTCATTTTTCCGGCGTTTATCAGACTTTCAGATAGGGGAAATGTGAGTGAGCATTACGATTTCAGTTCCAGAGCGATTCGCCCAATGAGTCCTTGATATTTAGTCGTTTTCAGCCAATTTTCTGGATTTTTGAAAATTTCACTTTTTTGTGAAAATATCCACTAAACGAGGGAATAATATGTGTGAGGGTACCCCAGGAGATTTCCAAATGTGTGTGGGTAGAATATATATCCCACGGGGTAAAATTGAAAAAAGTTGAACAAATTTTTTTTTGGACTTAGTGATTTTTCCGGCGTTTATCAGACTTTCAGATAGGGGAAATGTGAGTGAGCATTCCGATTTCAGTTCCAGAGTGATTCGCCCAATGAGTCCTTGATATTTAGTCGTTTTCAGCCAATTTTCTGGATTTTTGAAAATTTCACTTTTTTGTGAAAATATCCACTAAATGAGGGAATAATATGTGTGAGGGTACCCCAGGAGAGTTCCAAATGTGTGTGGGTAGAATATATATCCCACGGGGGTAAAATTGAAAAAAGTTGAACAAATTTTTTTTTGGACTTAGTCATTTTTCCGGCGTTTATCAGACTTTCAGATAGGGGAAATGTCAGTGAGCGTTCCGATTTCAGTTCCAGAGCGATTCGCCCAATGAGTCCTTGATATTTAGTCATTTTCAGCCAATTTTCTGGATTTTTGAAAATTTCACTTTTTTGTGAAAATATCCACTAAATGAGGGAATAATATGTGTGAGGGTACCCCAGGAGTGTTCCAAATGTGTGTGGGTAGAATATATATCCCACGGGGGTAAAATTGAAAAAAGTTGAACAAATTTTTTTTTGGACTTAGTGATTTTTCCGGCGTTTATCAGACTTTCAGATAGGGGAAATGTGAGTGAGCATTCCGATTTCAGTTCCAGAGCGATTCGCCCAATGAGTCCTTGATATTTAGTCGTTTTCAGCCAATTTTCTGGATTTTTGAAAATTTCACTTTTTTGTGAAAATATCCACTAAATGAGGGAATAATATGTGTGAGGGTACCCCAGGAGAGTTCCAAATGTGTGTGGGTAGAATATATATATATCCCACGGGGGTAAAATTGAAAAAAGTTTAAAAAAATTTTTTTTTGGACTGTCATTTTTCCGGCGTTTATCAGACTTTCAGATAGGGGAAATGTGAGTGAGCATTCCGATTTCAGTTCCAGAGTGATTCGCCCAATGAGTCCTTGATATTTAGTCGTTTTCAGCCAATTTTCTGGATTTTTGAAAATTTCACTTTTTTGTGAAAATATCCACTAAATGAGGGAATAATATGTGTGAGGGTACCCCAGGAGAGTTCCAAATGTGTGTGGGTAGAATATATATCCCACGGGGGTAAAATTGAAAAAAGTTGAACAAATTTTTTTTTGGACTTAGTCATTTTTCCGGCGTTTATCAGACTTTCAGATAGGGGAAATGTCAGTGAGCGTTCCGATTTCAGTTCCAGAGCGATTCGCCCAATGAGTCCTTGATATTTAGTCATTTTCAGCCAATTTTCTGGATTTTTGAAAATTTCACTTTTTTGTGAAAATATCCACTAAATGAGGGAATAATATGTGTGAGGGTACCCCAGGAGTGTTCCAAATGTGTGTGGGTAGAATATATATATATCCCACGGGGGTAAAATTGAAAAAAGTTGAAAAAAATTTTTTTTTGAACTTAGTCATTTTTCCGGCGTTTATCAGACTTTCAGATAGGGGAAATGTGAGTGATCATTATGATTTCAGTTCCAGAGCGATTTGCCCAATGAGTCCTTGATATTTAGTCGTTTTCAGCCAACTTTCTGGATTTTTGAAAATTTCACTTTTTTGGGAAAATATCCACTAAATGAGGGAATAATATGTGTGAGGGTACCCCAGGAGAGTTCCAAATGTGTGTGGGTAGAATATATATCCCACGGGGTTAAATTGAAAAAAGTTGAAAAAAAATTTTTTTTGGACTTAGTTATTTTTCCGGCGTTTATCAGACTTTCAGATAGGGGAAATGTCAGTGAGCGTTCCGATTTCAGTTCCAGAGCGATTCGCCCAATGAGTCCTTGATATTTAGTCATTTTCAGCCAATTTTCTGGATTTTTGAAAATTTCACTTTTTTGTGAAAATATCCACTAAACGAGGGAATAATATGTGAGGGTACCCCAGGAGAGTTCCAAATGTGTGTTGGTAGAATATATATCCCACGGGGGTAAAATTGAAAAAAGTTGAAAAAAATTTTTTTTGGGACTTAGTCATTTTTACGCCATTTATCAGACTTTCAGATAGGGGAAATGTGAGTGAGCATTCCGATTTCAGTTCCAGAGCGATTCGCCCAATGAGTCCTTGATATTTAGTCGTTTTCAGCCAATTTTCTGGATTTTTGAAAATTTCACTTTTTTGTGAAAATATCCACTAAATGAGGGAATAATATGTGTGAGGGTACCCCAGGAGAGTTCCAAATGTGTGTGGGTAGAATATATATATATCCCACGGTGGTAAAGTTGAAAAAAGTTGAAAAAAATTTTTTTTGGGACTTAGTCATTTTTACGCCATTTATCAGACTTTCAGATAGGGGAAATGTGAGTGAGCATTCCGATTTCAGTTCCAGAGCGATTCGCCCAATGAGTCCTTGATATTTAGTCGTTTTCAGCCAATTTTCTGGATTTTTGAAAATTTCACTTTTTTGTGAAAATATCCACTAAATGAGGGAATAATATGTGTGAGGGTACCCCAGGAGAGTTCCAAATGTGTGTGGGTAGAATATATATATATCCCACGGGGGTAAAATTGAAAAAAGTTTAAAAAAATTTTTTTTTGGACTGTCATTTTTCCGGCGTTTATCAGACTTTCAGATAGGGGAAATGTGAGTGAGCATTCCGATTTCAGTTCCAGAGTGATTCGCCCAATGAGTCCTTGATATTTAGTCGTTTTCAGCCAATTTTCTGGATTTTTGAAAATTTCACTTTTTTGTGAAAATATCCACTAAATGAGGGAATAATATGTGTGAGGGTACCCCAGGAGAGTTCCAAATGTGTGTGGGTAGAATATATATCCCACGGGGGTAAAATTGAAAAAAGTTGAACAAATTTTTTTTTGGACTTAGTCATTTTTCCGGCGTTTATCAGACTTTCAGATAGGGGAAATGTCAGTGAGCGTTCCGATTTCAGTTCCAGAGCGATTCGCCCAATGAGTCCTTGATATTTAGTCATTTTCAGCCAATTTTCTGGATTTTTGAAAATTTCACTTTTTTGTGAAAATATCCACTAAATGAGGGAATAATATGTGTGAGGGTACCCCAGGAGTGTTCCAAATGTGTGTGGGTAGAATATATATATATCCCACGGGGGTAAAATTGAAAAAAGTTGAAAAAAATTTTTTTTTGAACTTAGTCATTTTTCCGGCGTTTATCAGACTTTCAGATAGGGGAAATGTGAGTGAGCATTACGATTTCAGTTCCAGAGCGATTCGCCCAATGAGTCCTTGATATTTAGTCGTTTTCAGCCTATTTTCTGGATTTTTGAAAATTTCACTTTTTTGTGAAAATATCCACTAAACGAGGGAATAATATGTGTGAGGGTACCCCAGGAGATTTCCAAATGTGTGTGGGTAGAATATATATCCCACGGGGTTAAATTGAAAAAAGTTGAAAAAAAAAATTTTTTGGACTTAGTCATTTTTCCGGCGTTTATCAGACTTTCAGATAGGGGAAATGTCAGTGAGCGTTCCGATTTCAGTTCCAGAGCAATTCGCCCAATGAGTCCTTGATATTTAGTCGTTTTCAGCCAATTTTCTGGATTTTTGAAAATTTCACTTTTTTGTGAAAATATCCACTAAATGAGGGAATAATATGTGTGAGGGTACCCCAGGAGAGTTCCAAATGTGTGTGGGTAGAATATATATCCCACGGGGGTAAAATTGAAAAAAGTTGAAAAAAAATTTTTTTTGGACTTAGTTATTTTTCCGGCGTTTATCAGACTTTCAGATAGGGGAAATGTCAGTGAGCGTTCCGATTTCAGTTCCAGAGCGATTCGCCCAATGAGTCCTTGATATTTAGTCATTTTCAGCCAATTTTCTGGATTTTTGAAAATTTCACTTTTTTGTGAAAATATCCACTAAACGAGGGAATAATATGTGAGGGTACCCCAGGAGAGTTCCAAATGTGTGTTGGTAGAATATATATCCCACGGGGGTAAAATTGAAAAAAGTTGAAAAAAATTTTTTTTGGGACTTAGTCATTTTTCCGCCATTTATCAGACTTTCAGATAGGGGAAATGTGAGTGAGCATTCCGATTTCAGTTCCAGAGCGATTCGCCCAATGAGTCCTTGATATTTAGTCGTTTTCAGCCAATTTTCTGGATTTTTGAAAATTTCACTTTTTTGTGAAAATATCCACTAAATGAGGGAATAATATGTGTGAGGGTACCCCAGAAGAGTTCCAAATGTGTGTGGGTAGAATATATATCCCACGGGGTAAAATTGAAAAAAGTTGAACAAATTTTTTTTTGGACTTAGTGATTTTTCCGGCGTTTATCAGACTTTCAGATAGGGGAAATGTGAGTGAGCATTCCGATTTCAGTTCCAGAGCGATTCGCCCAATGAGTCCTTGATATTTAGTCATTTTCAGCCAATTTTCTGGATTTTTGAAAATTTCACTTTTTTGTGAAAATATCCACTAAATGAGGGAATAATATGTGTGAGGGTACCCCAGGAGAGTTCCAAATGTGTGTGGGTAGAATATATATATATCCCACGGGGGTAAAGTTGAAAAAAGTTGAAAAAAATTTTTTTTTGGACTTAGTCATTTTTCCGACATTTATCAGACTTTCAGATAGGGGAAATGTGAGTGAGCATTACGATTTCAGTTCCAGAGCGATTTGCCCAATGAGTCCTTGATATTTAGTCGTTTTCAGCCAACTTTCTGGATATTTGAAAATTTCACTTTTTTGGGAAAATATCCACTAAATGAGGGAATAATATGTGTGAGGGTACCCCAGGAGAGTTCCAAATGTGTGTGGGTAGAATATATATCCCACGGGGTTAAATTGAAAAAAGTTGAAAAAAAAAATTTTTTGGACTTAGTCATTTTTCCGGCGTTTATCAGACTTTCAGATAGGGGAAATGTCAGTGAGCGTTCCGATTTCAGTTCCAGAGCAATTCGCCCAATGAGTCCTTGATATTTAGTCGTTTTCAGCCAATTTTCTGGATTTTTGAAAATTTCACTTTTTTGTGAAAATATCCACTAAATGAGGGAATAATATGTGTGAGGGTACCCCAGGAGAGTTCCAAATGTGTGTGGGTAGAATATATATATATCCCACGGGGGTAAAATTGAAAAAAGTTGAAAAAAATTTTTTTTTGAACTTAGTCATTTTTCCGGCGTTTATCAGACTTTCAGATAGGGGAAATGTGAGTGAGCATTACGATTTCAGTTCCAGAGCGATTCGCCCAATGAGTCCTTGATATTTAGTCGTTTTCAGCCTATTTTCTGGATTTTTGAAAATTTCACTTTTTTGTGAAAATATCCACTAAACGAGGGAATAATATGTGTGAGGGTACCCCAGGAGATTTCCAAATGTGTGTGGGTAGAATATATATCCCACGGGGTAAAATTGAAAAAAGTTGAACAAATTTTTTTTTGGACTTAGTGATTTTTCCGGCGTTTATCAGACTTTCAGATAGGGGAAATGTGAGTGAGCATTCCGATTTCAGTTCCAGAGCGATTCGCCCAATGAGTCCTTGATATTTAGTCATTTTCAGCCAATTTTCTGGATTTTTGAAAATTTCACTTTTTTGTGAAAATATCCACTAAATGAGGGAATAATATGTGTGAGGGTACCCCAGGAGAGTTCCAAATGTGTGTGGGTAGAATATATATATATCCCACGGGGGTAAAGTTGAAAAAAGTTGAAAAAAATTTTTTTTTGGACTTAGTCATTTTTCCGACATTTATCAGACTTTCAGATAGGGGAAATGTGAGTGAGCATTACGATTTCAGTTCCAGAGCGATTTGCCCAATGAGTCCTTGATATTTAGTCGTTTTCAGCCAACTTTCTGGATATTTGAAAATTTCACTTTTTTGGGAAAATATCCACTAAATGAGGGAATAATATGTGTGAGGGTACCCCAGGAGAGTTCCAAATGTGTGTGGGTAGAATATATATCCCACGGGGTTAAATTGAAAAAAGTTGAAAAAAAAAATTTTTTGGACTTAGTCATTTTTCCGGCGTTTATCAGACTTTCAGATAGGGGAAATGTCAGTGAGCGTTCCGATTTCAGTTCCAGAGCAATTCGCCCAATGAGTCCTTGATATTTAGTCGTTTTCAGCCAATTTTCTGGATTTTTGAAAATTTCACTTTTTTGTGAAAATATCCACTAAATGAGGGAATAATATGTGTGAGGGTACCCCAGGAGAGTTCCAAATGTGTGTGGGTAGAATATATATATATCCCACGGGGGTAAAATTGAAAAAAGTTGAAAAAAATTTTTTTTTGAACTTAGTCATTTTTCCGGCGTTTATCAGACTTTCAGATAGGGGAAATGTGAGTGAGCATTACGATTTCAGTTCCAGAGCGATTCGCCCAATGAGTCCTTGATATTTAGTCGTTTTCAGCCTATTTTCTGGATTTTTGAAAATTTCACTTTTTTGTGAAAATATCCACTAAACGAGGGAATAATATGTGTGAGGGTACCCCAGGAGATTTCCAAATGTGTGTGGGTAGAATATATATCCCACGGGGTAAAATTGAAAAAAGTTGAACAAATTTTTTTTTGGACTTAGTGATTTTTCCGGCGTTTATCAGACTTTCAGATAGGGGAAATGTGAGTGAGCATTCCGATTTCAGTTCCAGAGCGATTCGCCCAATGAGTCCTTGATATTTAGTCATTTTCAGCCAATTTTCTGGATTTTTGAAAATTTCACTTTTTTGTGAAAATATCCACTAAATGAGGGAATAATATGTGTGAGGGTACCCCAGGAGAGTTCCAAATGTGTGTGGGTAGAATATATATATATCCCACGGGGGTAAAGTTGAAAAAAGTTGAAAAAAATTTTTTTTTGGACTTAGTCATTTTTCCGACATTTATCAGACTTTCAGATAGGGGAAATGTGAGTGAGCATTACGATTTCAGTTCCAGAGCGATTTGCCCAATGAGTCCTTGATATTTAGTCGTTTTCAGCCAACTTTCTGGATATTTGAAAATTTCACTTTTTTGGGAAAATATCCACTAAATGAGGGAATAATATGTGTGAGGGTACCCCAGGAGAGTTCCAAATGTGTGTGGGTAGAATATATATCCCACGGGGTTAAATTGAAAAAAGTTGAAAAAAAAAATTTTTTGGACTTAGTCATTTTTCCGGCGTTTATCAGACTTTCAGATAGGGGAAATGTCAGTGAGCGTTCCGATTTCAGTTCCAGAGCAATTCGCCCAATGAGTCCTTGATATTTAGTCGTTTTCAGCCAATTTTCTGGATTTTTGAAAATTTCACTTTTTTGTGAAAATATCCACTAAATGAGGGAATAATATGTGTGAGGGTACCCCAGGAGAGTTCCAAATGTGTGTGGGTAGAATATATATCCCACGGGGGTAAAATTGAAAAAAGTTGAAAAAAAATTTTTTTTGGACTTAGTTATTTTTCCGGCGTTTATCAGACTTTCAGATAGGGGAAATGTCAGTGAGCGTTCCGATTTCAGTTCCAGAGCGATTCGCCCAATGAGTCCTTGATATTTAGTCATTTTCAGCCAATTTTCTGGATTTTTGAAAATTTCACTTTTTTGTGAAAATATCCACTAAACGAGGGAATAATATGTGAGGGTACCCCAGGAGAGTTCCAAATGTGTGTTGGTAGAATATATATCCCACGGGGGTAAAATTGAAAAAAGTTGAAAAAAATTTTTTTTGGGACTTAGTCATTTTTCCGCCATTTATCAGACTTTCAGATAGGGGAAATGTGAGTGAGCATTCCGATTTCAGTTCCAGAGCGATTCGCCCAATGAGTCCTTGATATTTAGTCGTTTTCAGCCAATTTTCTGGATTTTTGAAAATTTCACTTTTTTGTGAAAATATCCACTAAATGAGGGAATAATATGTGTGAGGGTACCCCAGAAGAGTTCCAAATGTGTGTGGGTAGAATATATATATATCCCACGGGGGTAAAATTGAAAAAAGTTGAAAAAAATTTTTTTTTGAACTTAGTCATTTTTCCGGCGTTTATCAGACTTTCAGATAGGGGAAATGTGAGTGAGCATTACGATTTCAGTTCCAGAGCGATTCGCCCAATGAGTCCTTGATATTTAGTCGTTTTCAGCCTATTTTCTGGATTTTTGAAAATTTCACTTTTTTGTGAAAATATCCACTAAACGAGGGAATAATATGTGTGAGGGTACCCCAGGAGATTTCCAAATGTGTGTGGGTAGAATATATATCCCACGGGGTAAAATTGAAAAAAGTTGAACAAATTTTTTTTTGGACTTAGTGATTTTTCCGGCGTTTATCAGACTTTCAGATAGGGGAAATGTGAGTGAGAATTCCGATTTCAGTTCCAGAGCGATTCGCCCAATGAGTCCTTGATATTTAGTCATTTTCAGCCAATTTTCTGGATTTTTGAAAATTTCACTTTTTTGTGAAAATATCCACTAAATGAGGGAATAATATGTGTGAGGGTACCCCAGGAGAGTTCCAAATGTGTGTGGGTAGAATATATATATATCCCACGGGGGTAAAGTTGAAAAAAGTTGAAAAAAATTTTTTTTTGGACTTAGTCATTTTTCCGACATTTATCAGACTTTCAGATAGGGGAAATGTGAGTGAGCATTACGATTTCAGTTCCAGAGCGATTTGCCCAATGAGTCCTTGATATTTAGTCGTTTTCAGCCAACTTTCTGGATATTTGAAAATTTCACTTTTTTGGGAAAATATCCACTAAATGAGGGAATAATATGTGTGAGGGTACCCCAGGAGAGTTCCAAATGTGTGTGGGTAGAATATATATCCCACGGGGTTAAATTGAAAAAAGTTGAAAAAAAAAATTTTTTGGACTTAGTCATTTTTCCGGCGTTTATCAGACTTTCAGATAGGGGAAATGTCAGTGAGCGTTCCGATTTCAGTTCCAGAGCAATTCGCCCAATGAGTCCTTGATATTTAGTCGTTTTCAGCCAATTTTCTGGATTTTTGAAAATTTCACTTTTTTGTGAAAATATCCACTAAATGAGGGAATAATATGTGTGAGGGTACCCCAGGAGAGTTCCAAATGTGTGTGGGTAGAATATATATCCCACGGGGGTAAAATTGAAAAAAGTTGAAAAAAAATTTTTTTTGGACTTAGTTATTTTTCCGGCGTTTATCAGACTTTCAGATAGGGGAAATGTCAGTGAGCGTTCCGATTTCAGTTCCAGAGCGATTCGCCCAATGAGTCCTTGATATTTAGTCATTTTCAGCCAATTTTCTGGATTTTTGAAAATTTCACTTTTTTGTGAAAATATCCACTAAACGAGGGAATAATATGTGAGGGTACCCCAGGAGAGTTCCAAATGTGTGTTGGTAGAATATATATCCCACGGGGGTAAAATTGAAAAAAGTTGAAAAAAATTTTTTTTGGGACTTAGTCATTTTTCCGCCATTTATCAGACTTTCAGATAGGGGAAATGTGAGTGAGCATTCCGATTTCAGTTCCAGAGCGATTCGCCCAATGAGTCCTTGATATTTAGTCGTTTTCAGCCAATTTTCTGGATTTTTGAAAATTTCACTTTTTTGTGAAAATATCCACTAAATGAGGGAATAATATGTGTGAGGGTACCCCAGAAGAGTTCCAAATGTGTGTGGGTAGAATATATATATATCCCACGGTGGTAAAGTTGAAAAAAGTTGAAAAAAATTTTTTTTTGGACTTAGTCATTTTTCCGGCGTTTATCAGACTTTCAGATAGGGGAAATGTGAGTGAGCATTACGATTTCAGTTCCAGAGCGATTCGCCCAATGAGTCCTTGATATTTAGTCGTTTTCAGCCAATTTTCTGGATTTTTGAAAATTTCACTTTTTTGTGAAAATATCCACTAAACGAGGGAATAATATGTGTGAGGGTACCCCAGGAGATTTCCAAATGTGTGTGGGTAGAATATATATCCCACCGGGTAAAATTGAAAAAAGTTGAACAAATTTTTTTTTGGACTTAGTGATTTTTCCGGCGTTTATCAGACTTTCAGATAGGGGAAATGTGAGTGAGCATTCCGATTTCAGTTCCAGAGCGATTCGCCCAATGAGTCCTTGATATTTAGTCATTTTCAGCCAATTTTCTGGATTTTTGAAAATTTCACTTTTTTGTGAAAATATCCACTAAATGAGGGAATAATATGTGTGAGGGTACCCCAGGAGAGTTCCAAATGTGTGTGGGTAGAATATATATCCCACGGGGATAAAATTGAAAAAAGTTTAACAAATTTTTTTTTGGACTTAGTCATTTTTCCGGCGTTTATCAGACTTTCAGATAGGGGAAATGTCAGTGAGCGTTCCGATTACAGTTCCAGAGCGAATCGCCCAATGAGTCCTTGATATTTAGTCATTTTCAGCCAATTTTCTGGATTTTTGAAAATTTCACTTTTTTGTGAAAATATCCACTAAATGAGGGAATAATATGGGTGAGGGTTCCCCAGGAGAGTTCCAAATGTGTGTGGGTAGAATATATATCCCACGGGGTAAAATTGAAAAAAGTTGAAAAAAATTTTTTTTTGGACTTAGTCATTTTTCCGGCGTTTATCAGACTTTCAGATAGGGGAAATGTCAGTGAGCGTTCCGATTACAGTTCCAGAGCGAATCGCCCAATGAGTCCTTGATATTTAGTCATTTTCAGCCAATTTTCTGGATTTTTGAAAATTTCACTTTTTTGTGAAAATATCCACTAAATGAGGGAATAATATGTGTGAGGGTTCCCCAGGAGAGTTCCAAATGTGTGTGGGTAGAATATATATCCCACGGGGTAAAATTGAAAAAAGTTGAAAAAAAATTTTTTTTGGACTTAGTCATTTTTCCGGCGTTTATCAGACTTTCAGATAGGGGAAATGTCAGTGAGCGTTCCGATTTCAGTTCAAGAGCAATTCGCCCAATTAGTCCTTGATATTTAGTCGTTTTCAGCCAATTTTCTGGATTTTTGAAAATTTCACTTTTTTGTGAAAATATCCACTAAATGAGGGAATAATATGTGTGAGGGTACCCCAGGAGATTTCCAAATGTGTGTGGGTAGAATATATATCCCACGGGGTAAAATTGAAAAAAGTTGAAAAAAATTTTTTTTTGGACTTAGTCATTTTTCCGGCGTTTATCAGACTTTCAGATAGGGGAAATGTCAGTGAGCGTTCCGATTACAGTTCCAGAGCGAATCGCCCAATGAGTCCTTGATATTTAGTCATTTTCAGCCAATTTTCTGGATTTTTGAAAATTTCACTTTTTTGTGAAAATATCCACTAAATGAGGGAATAATATGTGTGAGGGTTCCCCAGGAGAGTTCCAAATGTGTGTGGGTAGAATATATATCCCACGGGGTAAAATTGAAAAAAGTTGAAAAAAAATTTTTTTTGGACTTAGTCATTTTTCCGCCGTTTATCAGACTTTCAGATAGGGGAAATGTCAGTGAGCGTTCCGATTTCAGTTCAAGAGCAATTCGCCCAATGAGTCCTTGATATTTAGTCGTTTTCAGCCAATTTTCTGGATTTTTGAAAATTTCACTTTTTTGTGAAAATATCCACTAAATGAGGGAATAATATGTGTGAGGGTACCCCAGGAGAGTTCCAAATGTGTGTGGGTAGAATATATATCCCACGGGGATAAAATTGAAAAAAGTTGAACAAATATTTTTTTGGACTTAGTCATTTTTCCGGCGTTTATCAGACTTTCAGATAGGGGAAATGTCAGTGAGCGTTCCGATTACAGTTCCAGAGCGATTCGCCCAATGAGTCCTTGATATTTAGTCATTTTCAGCCAATTTTCTGGATTTTTGAAAATTTCACTTTTTTGTGAAAATATCCACTAAATGAGGGAATAATATGTGTGAGGGTACCCCAGGAGATTTCCAAATGTGTGTGGGTAGAATATATATCCCACGGGGTAAAATTGAAAAAAGTTGAAAAAAAATTTTTTTTGGACTTAGTCTTTTTTCCGCCGTTTATCAGACTTTCAGATAGGGGAAATGTCAGTGAGCGTTCCCATTTCAGTTCCAGAGCGATTCGCCCATTGAGTCCTTGATATTTAGTCATTTTCAGCCAATTTTCTGGATTTTTGAAAATTTCACTTTTTTTGTGAAAATATCCACTAAATGAGGGAATAATATGTGTGAGGGTTCCCCAGGAGAGTTCCAAATGTGTGTGGGTAGAATATATATCCCACGGGGGTAAAATTGAAAAAAGTTGAAAAAAATTTTTTTTTGGGACTTAGTCATTTTTCCGGCGTTTATCAAACTTTCAGATAGGGGAAATGTCAGTGAGCGTTCCAATTTCAGTTCCAGAGCGATTCGCCCAATGAGTCCTTGATATTTAGTCGTTTTCAGCCAATTTTCTGGATTTTTGAAAATTTCACTTTTTTGTGAAAATATCCACTAAATGAGGGAATAATATGTGTGAGGGTACCCCAGGAGAGTTCCAAATGTGTGTGGGTAGAATATATATCCCACGGGGATAAAATTGAAAAAAGTTGAACAAATTTTTTTTTGGACTTAGTCATTTTTCCGGCGTTTATCAGACTTTCAGATAGGGGAAATGTCAGTGAGCGTTCCCATTTCAGTTCCAGAGCGATTCGCCCATTGAGTCCTTGATATTTAGTCATTTTCAGCCAATTTTCTGGATTTTTGAAAATTTCACTTTTTTGTGAAAATATCCACTAAATGAGGGAATAATATCTGTGAGGGTACCCCAGAAGAGTTCCAAATGTGTGTGGGTAGAATATATATCCCACGGGGGTAAAATTGAAAAAAGTTGAACAAATTTTTTTTTGGGACTTAGTCATTTTTCCGCCGTTTATCAGACTTTCAGATAGGGGAAATGTGAGTGAGCATTCCGATTTCAGTTCCAGAGCGATTCGCCCAATGAGTCCTTGATATTGAGTCGTTTTCAGCCAATTTTCTGGATTTTTGAAAATTTCACTTTTTTGTGAAAATATCCACTAAATGAGGGAATAATATGTGTGAGGGTTCCCCAGGAGAGTTCCAAATGTGTGTGGGTAGAATATATATCCCACGGGGTAAAATTGAAAAAAGTTGAAAAAAAATTTTTTTTGGACTTAGTCATTTTTCCGGCGTTTATCAGACTTTCAGATAGGGGAAATGTCAGTGAGCGTTCTGATTTCAGTTCCAGAGCAATTCGCCCAATGAGTCCTTGATATTTAGTCGTTTTCAGCCAATTTTCTGGATTTTTGAAAATTTCACTTTTTTGTGAAAATATCCACTAAATGAGGGAATAATATGTGTGAGGGTACCCCAGGAGAGTTCCAAATGTGTGTGGGTAGAATATATATCCCACGGGGGTAAAATTGAAAAAAGTTGAAAAAAAATTTTTTTGGGGACTTAGTCATTTTTCCGCCGTTTATCAGACTTTCAGATAGGGGAAATGTGAGTGAGCATTCCGATTTCAGTTCCAGAGCGATTCGCCCAATGAGTCCTTGATATTTAGTCGTTTTCAGCCAATTTTCTGGATTTTTGAAAATTTCACTTTTTTGTGAAAATATCCACTAAATGAGGGAATAATATGTGTGAGGGTACCCCAGGAGAGTTCCAAATGTGTGTGGGTAGAATATATATCCCACGGGGATAAAATTGAAAAAAGTTGAACAAATTTTTTTTTGGACTTAGTCATTTTTCCGGCGTTTATCAGACTTTCAGATAGGGGAAATGTCAGTGAGCGTTCCCATTTCAGTTCCAGAGCGATTCGCCCATTGAGTCCTTGATATTTAGTCATTTTCAGCCAATTTTCTGGATTTTTGAAAATTTCACTTTTTTTGTGAAAATATCCACTAAATGAGGGAATAATATGTGTGAGGGTACCCCAGGAGAGTTCCAAATGTGTGTGGGTAGAATATATATCCCACGGGGGTAAAATTGAAAAAAGTTTAAAAAAATTTTTTTGGGGGACTTAGTCATTTTTCCGCCGTTTATCAGACTTTCAGATAGGGGAAATGTGAGTGAGCATTCCGATTTCAGTTCCAGAGCGATTCGCCCAATGAGTCCTTGATATTTAGTCGTTTTCAGCCAATTTTCTGGATTTTTGAAAATTTCACTTTTTTGTGAAAATATCCACTAAATGAGGGAATAATATGTGTGAGGGTACCCCAGGAGAGTTCCAAATGTGTGTGGGTAGAATATATATCCCACGGGGATAAAATTGAAAAAAGTTGAACAAATTTTTTTTTGGACTTAGTCATTTTTCCGGCGTTTATCAGACTTTCAGATAGGGGAAATGTCAGTGAGCGTTCCCATTTCAGTTCCAGAGCGATTCGCCCATTGAGTCCTTGATATTTAGTCATTTTCAGCCAATTTTCTGGATTTTTGAAAATTTCACTTTTTTTGTGAAAATATCCACTAAATGAGGGAATAATATGTGTGAGGGTTCCCCAGGAGAGTTCCAAATGTGTGTGGGTAGAATATATATCCGACGGGGGTAAAATTGAAAAAAGTTGAAAAAAATTTTTTTTTGGGACTTAGTCATTTTTCCGCCGTTTATCAGACTTTCAGATAGGGGAAATGTGAATGAGCATTCCGATTTCAGTTCCAGAGCGATTCGCCCAATGAGTCCTTGATATTGAGTCGTTTTCAGCCAATTTTCTGGATTTTTGAAAATTTCACTTTTTTGTGAAAATATCCACTAAATGAGGGAATAATATGTGTGAGGGTACCCCAGGAGAGTTCCAAATGTGTGTGGGTAGAATATATATCCCACGGGGGTAAAATTGAAAAAAGTTGAACAAATTTTTTTTTGGACTTAGTCATTTTTCCGGCGTTTATCAGACTTTCAGATAGGGGAAATGTCAGTGAGCGTTCCGATTTCAGTTCCAGAGCGATTCGCCCATTGAGTCCTTGATATTTAGTCATTTTCAGCCAATTTTCTGGATTTTTGAAAATTTCACTTTTTTGTGAAAATATCCACTAAATGAGGGAATAATATGTGTGAGGGTTCCCCAGGAGAGTTCCAAATGTGTGTGGGTAGAATATATATCCCACGGGGTAAAATTGAAAAAAGTTGAAAAAAAATTTTTTTTGGACTTAGTCATTTTTCCGGCGTTTATCAGACTTTCAGATAGGGGAAATGTCAGTGAGCATTCCGATTTCAGTTCCAGAGCAATTCGCCCAATGAGTCCTTGATATTTAGTCGTTTTCAGCCAATTTTCTGGATTTTTGAAAATTTCACTTTTTTTGTGAAAATATCCACTAAATGAGGGAATAATATGTGTGAGGGTACCCCAGGAGAGTTCCAAATGTGTGTGGGTAGAATATATATCCCACGGGGGTAACATTGAAAAAAGTTGAAAAAAAATTTTTTTTGGGACTTAGTCATTTTTCCGCCGTTTATCAGACTTTCAGATAGGGGAAATGTGAGTGAGCATTCTGATTTCAGTTCCAGAGCGATTCGCCCAATGAGTCCTTGATATTTAGTCGTTTTCAGCCAATTTTCTGGATTTTTGAAAATTTCACTTTTTTGTGAAAATATCCACTAAATGAGGGAATAATATGTGTGAGGGTACCCCAGGAGAGTTCCAAATGTGTGTGGGTAGAATATATATCCCACGGGGATAAAATTGAAAAAAGTTGAACAAATTTTTTTTTGGACTTAGTCATTTTTCCGGCGTTTATCAGACTTTCAGATAGGGGAAATGTCAGTGAGCGTTCCGATTTCAGTTCCAGAGCGATTCGCCCAATGAGTCCTTGATATTTAGTCATTTTCAGCCAATTTTCTGGATTTTTGCAAATTTCACTTTTTTGTGAAAATATTCACTAAATGAGGGAATAATATGTGTGAGGGTACCCCAGGAGAGTTCCAAATGTGTGTGGGTAGAATATATATCCCACGGGGTAAATTTGAAAAAAGTTGAAAAAAAATTTTTTTTGGACTTAGTCATTTTTCCGGCGTTTATCAGACTTTCAGATAGGGGAATTGTCAGTGAGCGTTCCGATTACTGTTCCAGAGCGATTCGCCCAATGAGTCCTTGATATTTAGTCATTTTCAGCCAATTTTCTGGATTTTTGAAAATTTCACTATTTTGTGAAAATATCCACTAAATGAGGGAATAATATGTGTGAGGGTACCCCAGGAGAGTTCCAAATGTGTGTGGGTAGAATATATATCCCACGGGGTAAAATTGAAAAAAGTTGAAAAAAAATTTTTTTTCGACTTAGTCATTTTTCCGGCGTTTATCAGACTTTCAGATAGGGGAAATGTGAGTGAGCATTCTGATTTCAGTTCCAGAGCGATTCGCCCAATGAGTCCTTGATATTTAGTCGTTTTCAGCCAATTTTCTGGATTTTTGAAAATTTCACTCTTTTGTGAAAATATCCACTAAATGAGGGAATAATATGTGTGAGGGTACCCCAGGAGAGTTCCAAATGTGTGTGGGTAGAATATATATCCCACGGGGGTAAAATTGAAAAAAGTTGAACAAATTTTTTTTTTGGACTTAGTCATTTTTCCGGCGTTTATCAGACTTTCAGATAGGGGAAATGTCAGTGAGCGTTCCGATTTCAGTTCCAGAGCGATTCGCCCATTGAGTCCTTGATATTTAGTCATTTTCAGCCAATTTTCTGGATTTTTGAAAATTTCACTTTTTTGTGAAAATATCCACTAAATGAGGGAATAATATGTGTGAGGGTTCCCCAGGAGAGTTCCAAATGTGTGTGGGTAGAATATATATCCCACGGGGTAAAATTGAAAAAAGTTGAAAAAAAATTTTTTTTGGACTTAGTCATTTTTCCGGCGTTTATCAGACTTTCAGATAGGGGAAATGTCAGTGAGCATTCCGATTTCAGTTCCAGAGCAATTCGCCCAATGAGTCCTTGATATTTAGTCGTTTTCAGCCAATTTTCTGGATTTTTGAAAATTTCACTTTTTTTGTGAAAATATCCACTAAATGAGGGAATAATATGTGTGAGGGTACCCCAGGAGAGTTCCAAATGTGTGTGGGTAGAATATATATCCCACGGGGATAAAATTGAAAAAAGTTGAACAAATTTTTTTTTGGACTTAGTCATTTTTCCGGCGTTTATCAGACTTTCAGATAGGGGAAATGTCAGTGAGCGTTCCGATTTCAGTTCCAGAGCGATTCGCCCAATGAGTCCTTGATATTTAGTCATTTTCAGCCAATTTTCTGGATTTTTGAAAATTTCACTTTTTTGTGAAAATATCCACTAAATGAGGGAATAATATGTGTGAGGGTACCCCAGGAGAGTTCCAAATGTGTGTGGGTAGAATATATATCCCACGGGGGTAAAATTGAAAAAAGTTGAACAAATTTTTTTTTGGACTTAGTCATTTTTCCGGCGTTTATCAGACTTTCAGATAGGGGAAATGTCAGTGAGCGTTCCAATTTCAGTTCCAGAGCGATTCGCCCATTGAGTCCTTGATATTTAGTCATTTTCAGCCAATTTTCTGGATTTTTGAAAATTTCACTTTTTTGTGAAAATATCCACTAAATGAGGGAATAATATGTGTGAGGGTACCCCAGAAGAGTTCCAAATGTGTGTGGGTAGAATACATATCCCACAGGGGTAAAATTGAAAAAAGTTGAACAAATTTTTTTTGGGGACTTAGTCATTTTTCCGCCGTTTATCAGACTTTCAGATAGGGGAAATGTGAGTGAGCATTCCGATTTCAGTTCCAGAGCGATTCGCCCATTGAGTCCTTGATATTTAGTCATTTTCAGCCAATTTTCTGGATTTTTGAAAATTTCACTTTTTTGTGAAAATATCCACTAAATGAGGGAATAATATGTGTGAGGGTTCCCCAGGAGAGTTCCAAATGTGTGTGGGTAGAATATATATCCCACGGGGATAAAATTGAAAAAAGTTGAACAAATTTTTTTTTGGACTTAGTCATTTTTCCGGCGTTTATCAGACTTTCAGATAGGGGAAATGTCAGTGAGCGTTCCGATTTCAGTTCCAGAGCGATTCGCCCAATGAGTCCTTGATATTTAGTCATTTTCAGCCAATTTTCTGGATTTTTGCAAATTTCACTTTTTTGGGAAAATATCCACTAAATGAGGGAATAATATGTGTGAGGGTACCCCAGGAGAGTTCCAAATGTGTGTGGGTAGAATATATATCCCACGGGGTAAATTTGAAAAAAGTTGAAAAAAAATTTTTTTTGGACTTAGTCATTTTTCCGGCGTTTATCAGACTTTCAGATAGGGGAAATGTCAGTGAGCGTTCCGATTTCAGTTCCAGAGCAATTCGCCCAATGAGTCCTTGATATTTAGTCGTTTTCAGCCAATTTTCTGGATTTTTGAAAATTTCACTTTTTTGTGAAAATATCCATTAAATGAGGGAATAATATGTGTGAGGGTACCCCAGGAGAGTTCCAAATGTGTGTGGGTAGAATATATATCCCACGGGGGTAAAATTGAAAAAAGTTGAACAAATTTTTTTTTGGACTTAGTCATTTTTCCGGCGTTTATCAGACTTTCAGATAGGGGAAATGTCAGTGAGCGTTCCAATTTCAGTTCCAGAGCGATTCGCCCATTGAGTCCTTGATATTTAGTCATTTTCAGCCAATTTTCTGGATTTTTGAAAATTTCACTTTTTTGTGAAAATATCCACTAAATGAGGGAATAATATGTGTGAGGGTACCCCAGAAGAGTTCCAAATGTGTGTGGGTAGAATACATATCCCACGGGGGTAAAATTGAAAAAAGTTGAACAAATTTTTTTTGGGGACTTAGTCATTTTTCCGCCGTTTATCAGACTTTCAGATAGGGGAAATGTGAGTGAGCATTCCGATTTCAGTTCCAGAGCGATTCGCCCAATGAGTCCTTGATATTGAGTCGTTTTCAGCCAATTTTCTGGATTTTTGAAAATTTCACTTTTTTGTGAAAATATCCACTAAATGAGGGAATAATATGTGTGAGGGTTCCCCAGGAGAGTTCCAAATGTGTGTGGGTAGAATATATATCCCACGGGGTAAAATTGAAAAAAGTTGAAAAAAAATTTTTTTTGGACTTAGTCATTTTTCCGGCGTTTATCAGACTTTCAGATAGGGGAAATGTCAGTGAGCGTTCTGATTTCAGTTCCAGAGCAATTCGCCCAATGAGTCCTTGATATTTAGTCGTTTTCAGCCAATTTTCTGGATTTTTGAAAATTTCACTTTTTTGTGAAAATATCCACTAAATGAGGGAATAATATGTGTGAGGGTACCCCAGGAGAGTTCCAAATGTGTGTGGGTAGAATATATATCCCACGGGGGTAAAATTGAAAAAAGTTGAACAAATTTTTTTTTGGACTTAGTCATTTTTCCGGCGTTTATCAGACTTTCAGATAGGGGAAATGTCAGTGAGCGTTCCGATTTCAGTTCCAGAGCGATTCGCCCATTGAGTCCTTGATATTTAGTCATTTTCAGCCAATTTTCTGGATTTTTGAAAATTTCACTTTTTTGTGAAAATATCCACTAAATGAGGGAATAATATGTGTGAGGGTTCCCCAGGAGATTTCCAAATGTGTGTGGGTAGAATATATATCCCACGGGGTAAAATTGAAAAAAGTTGAAAAAAAATTTTTTTTGGACTTAGTCATTTTTCCGGCGTTTATCAGACTTTCAGATAGGGGAAATGTCAGTGAGCATTCCGATTTCAGTTCCAGAGCAATTCGCCCAATGAGTCCTTGATATTTAGTCGTTTTCAGCCAATTTTCTGGATTTTTGAAAATTTCACTTTTTTTGTGAAAATATCCACTAAATGAGGGAATAATATGTGTGAGGGTACCCCAGGAGAGTTCCAAATGTGTGTGGGTAGAATATATATCCCACGGGGGTAACATTGAAAAAAGTTGAAAAAAAATTTTTTTTGGGACTTAGTCATTTTTCCGCCGTTTATCAGACTTTCAGATAGGGGAAATGTCAGTGAGCGTTCTGATTTCAGTTCCAGAGCAATTCGCCCAATGAGTCCTTGATATTTAGTCGTTTTCAGCCAATTTTCTGGATTTTTGAAAATTTCACTTTTTTGTGAAAATATTCACTAAATGAGGGAATAATATGTGTGAGGGTACCCCAGGAGAGTTCCAAATGTGTGTGGGTAGAATATATATCCCACGGGGTAAATTTGAAAAAAGTTTAAAAAAAATTTTTTTTGGACTTAGTCATTTTTCCGGCGTTTATCAGACTTTCAGATAGGGGAATTGTCAGTGAGCGTTCCGATTACTGTTCCAGAGCGATTCGCCCAATGAGTCCTTGATATTTAGTCATTTTCAGCCAATTTTCTGGATTTTTGAAAATTTCACTATTTTGTGAAAATATCCACTAAATGAGGGAATAATATGTGTGAGGGTACCCCAGGAGAGTTCCAAATGTGTGTGGGTAGAATATATATCCCACGGGGTAAAATTGAAAAAAGTTGAAAAAAAATTTTTTTTCGACTTAGTCATTTTTCCGGCGTTTATCAGACTTTCAGATAGGGGAAATGTGAGTGAGCATTCTGATTTCAGTTCCAGAGCGATTCGCCCAATGAGTCCTTGATATTTAGTCGTTTTCAGCCAATTTTCTGGATTTTTGAAAATTTCACTCTTTTGTGAAAATATCCACTAAATGAGGGAATAATATGTGTGAGGGTACCCCAGGAGAGTTCCAAATGTGTGTGGGTAGAATATATATCCCACGGGGATAAAATTGAAAAAAGTTGAACAAATTTTTTTTTGGACTTAGTCATTTTTCCGGCGTTTATCAGACTTTCAGATAGGGGAAATGTCAGTGAGCGTTCCGATTTCAGTTCCAGAGCGATTCGCCCAATGAGTCCTTGATATTTAGTCATTTTCAGCCAATTTTCTGGATTTTTGCAAATTTCACTTTTTTGGGAAAATATCCACTAAATGAGGGAATAATATGTGTGAGGGTACCCCAGGAGAGTTCCAAATGTGTGTGGGTAGAATATATATCCCACGGGGTAAATTTGAAAAAAGTTGAAAAAAAATTTTTTTTGGACTTAGTCATTTTTCCGGCGTTTATCAGACTTTCAGATAGGGGAAATGTCAGTGAGCGTTCCGATTTCAGTTCCAGAGCGATTCGCCCATTGAGTCCTTGATATTTAGTCATTTTCAGCCAATTTTCTGGATTTTTGAAAATTTCACTTTTTTGTGAAAATATCCACTAAATGAGGGAATAATATGTGTGAGGGTTCCCCAGGAGATTTCCAAATGTGTGTGGGTAGAATATATATCCCACGGGGTAAAATTGAAAAAAGTTGAAAAAAAATTTTTTTTGGACTTAGTCATTTTTCCGGCGTTTATCAGACTTTCAGATAGGGGAAATGTCAGTGAGCATTCCGATTTCAGTTCCAGAGCAATTCGCCCAATGAGTCCTTGATATTTAGTCGTTTTCAGCCAATTTTCTGGATTTTTGAAAATTTCACTTTTTTTGTGAAAATATCCACTAAATGAGGGAATAATATGTGTGAGGGTACCCCAGGAGAGTTCCAAATGTGTGTGGGTAGAATATATATCCCACGGGGGTAACATTGAAAAAAGTTGAAAAAAAATTTTTTTTGGGACTTAGTCATTTTTCCGCCGTTTATCAGACTTTCAGATAGGGGAAATGTCAGTGAGCGTTCTGATTTCAGTTCCAGAGCAATTCGCCCAATGAGTCCTTGATATTTAGTCGTTTTCAGCCAATTTTCTGGATTTTTGAAAATTTCACTTTTTTGTGAAAATATCCACTAAATGAGGGAATAATATGTGTGAGGGTACCCCAGGAGAGTTCCAAATGTGTGTGGGTAGAATATATATCCCACGGGGGTAAAATTGAAAAAAGTTGAACAAATTTTTTTTTGGACTTAGTCATTTTTCCGGCGTTTGTCAGACTTTCAGATAGGGGAAATGTCAGTGAGCGTTCCGATTTCAGTTCCAGAGCGATTCGCCCATTGAGTCCTTGATATTTAGTCATTTTCAGCCAATTTTCTGGATTTTTGAAAATTTCACTTTTTTGTGAAAATATCCACTAAATGAGGGAATAATATGTGTGAGGGTTCCCCAGGAGAGTTCCAAATGTGTGTGGGTAGAATATATATCCCACGGGGTAAAATTGAAAAAAGTTGAAAAAAAATTTTTTTTGGACTTAGTCATTTTTCCGGCATTTATCAGACTTTCAGATAGGAGAAATGTCAGTGAGCATTCCGATTTCAGTTCCAGAGCAATTCGCCCAATGAGTCCTTGATATTTAGTCGTTTTCAGCCAATTTTCTGGATTTTTGAAAATTTCACTTTTTTTGTGAAAATATCCACTAAATGAGGGAATAATATGTGTGAGGGTACCCCAGGAGAGTTCCAAATGTGTGTGGGTAGAATATATATCCCACGGGGGTAACATTGAAAAAAGTTGAAAAAAAATTTTTTTTGGGACTTAGTCATTTTTCCGCCGTTTATCAGACTTTCAGATAGGGGAAATGTGAGTGAGCATTCTGATTTCAGTTCCAGAGCGATTCGCCCAATGAGTCCTTGATATTTAGTCGTTTTCAGCCAATTTTCTGGATTTTTGAAAATTTCACTTTTTTGTGAAAATATCCACTAAATGAGGGAATAATATGTGTGAGGGTACCCCAGGAGAGTTCCAAATGTGTGTGGGTAGAATATATATCCCACGGGGATAAAATTGAAAAAAGTTGAACAAATTTTTTTTTGGACTTAGTCATTTTTCCGGCGTTTATCAGACTTTCAGATAGGGGAAATGTCAGTGAGCGTTCCGATTTCAGTTCCAGAGCGATTCGCCCAATGAGTCCTTGATATTTAGTCATTTTCAGCCAATTTTCTGGATTTTTGCAAATTTCACTTTTTTGTGAAAATATTCACTAAATGAGGGAATAATATGTGTGAGGGTACCCCAGGAGAGTTCCAAATGTGTGTGGGTAGAATATATATCCCACGGGGTAAATTTGAAAAAAGTTTAAAAAAAATTTTTTTTGGACTTAGTCATTTTTCCGGCGTTTATCAGACTTTCAGATAGGGGAATTGTCAGTGAGCGTTCCGATTACTGTTCCAGAGCGATTCGCCCAATGAGTCCTTGATATTTAGTCATTTTCAGCCAATTTTCTGGATTTTTGAAAATTTCACTATTTTGTGAAAATATCCACTAAATGAGGGAATAATATGTGTGAGGGTACCCCAGGAGAGTTCCAAATGTGTGTGGGTAGAATATATATCCCACGGGGTAAAATTGAAAAAAGTTGAAAAAAAATTTTTTTTCGACTTAGTCATTTTTCCGGCGTTTATCAGACTTTCAGATAGGGGAAATGTGAGTGAGCATTCTGATTTCAGTTCCAGAGCGATTCGCCCAATGAGTCCTTGATATTTAGTCGTTTTCAGCCAATTTTCTGGATTTTTGAAAATTTCACTCTTTTGTGAAAATATCCACTAAATGAGGGAATAATATGTGTGAGGGTACCCCAGGAGAGTTCCAAATGTGTGTGGGTAGAATATATATCCCACGGGGATAAAATTGAAAAAAGTTGAACAAATTTTTTTTTGGACTTAGTCATTTTTCCGGCGTTTATCAGACTTTCAGATAGGGGAAATGTCAGTGAGCGTTCCGATTTCAGTTCCAGAGCGATTCGCCCAATGAGTCCTTGATATTTAGTCATTTTCAGCCAATTTTCTGGATTTTTGCAAATTTCACTTTTTTGGGAAAATATCCACTAAATGAGGGAATAATATGTGTGAGGGTACCCCAGGAGAGTTCCAAATGTGTGTGGGTAGAATATATATCCCACGGGGTAAATTTGAAAAAAGTTGAAAAAAAATTTTTTTTGGACTTAGTCATTTTTCCGGCGTTTATCAGACTTTCAGATAGGGGAAATGTCAGTGAGCGTTCCGATTTCAGTTCCAGAGCAATTCGCCCAATGAGTCCTTGATATTTAGTCGTTTTCAGCCAATTTTCTGGATTTTTGAAAATTTCACTTTTTTGTGAAAATATCCACTAAATGAGGGAATAATATGTGTGAGGGTACCCCAGGAGAGTTCCAAATGTGTGTGGGTAGAATATATATCCCACGGGGGTAAAATTGAAAAAAGTTGAACAAATTTTTTTTTGGACTTAGTCATTTTTCCGGCGTTTATCAGACTTTCAGATAGGGGAAATGTCAGTGAGCGTTCCAATTTCAGTTCCAGAGCGATTCGCCCATTGAGTCCTTGATATTTAGTCATTTTCAGCCAATTTTCTGGATTTTTGAAAATTTCACTTTTTTGTGAAAATATCCACTAAATGAGGGAATAATATGTGTGAGGGTACCCCAGAAGAGTTCCAAATGTGTGTGGGTAGAATACATATCCCACGGGGGTAAAATTGAAAAAAGTTGAACAAATTTTTTTTGGGGACTTAGTCATTTTTCCGCCGTTTATCAGACTTTCAGATAGGGGAAATGTGAGTGAGCATTCCGATTTCAGTTCCAGAGCGATTCGCCCAATGAGTCCTTGATATTGAGTCGTTTTCAGCCAATTTTCTGGATTTTTGAAAATTTCACTTTTTTGTGAAAATATCCACTAAATGAGGGAATAATATGTGTGAGGGTTCCCCAGGAGAGTTCCAAATGTGTGTGGGTAGAATATATATCCCACGGGGTAAAATTGAAAAAAGTTGAAAAAAAATTTTTTTTGGACTTAGTCATTTTTCCGGCGTTTATCAGACTTTCAGATAGGGGAAATGTCAGTGAGCGTTCTGATTTCAGTTCCAGAGCAATTCGCCCAATGAGTCCTTGATATTTAGTCGTTTTCAGCCAATTTTCTGGATTTTTGAAAATTTCACTTTTTTGTGAAAATATCCACTAAATGAGGGAATAATATGTGTGAGGGTACCCCAGGAGAGTTCCAAATGTGTGTGGGTAGAATATATATCCCACGGGGGTAAAATTGAAAAAAGTTGAACAAATTTTTTTTTGGACTTAGTCATTTTTCCGGCGTTTATCAGACTTTCAGATAGGGGAAATGTCAGTGAGCGTTCCGATTTCAGTTCCAGAGCGATTCGCCCATTGAGTCCTTGATATTTAGTCATTTTCAGCCAATTTTCTGGATTTTTGAAAATTTCACTTTTTTGTGAAAATATCCACTAAATGAGGGAATAATATGTGTGAGGGTTCCCCAGGAGATTTCCAAATGTGTGTGGGTAGAATATATATCCCACGGGGTAAAATTGAAAAAAGTTGAAAAAAAATTTTTTTTGGACTTAGTCATTTTTCCGGCGTTTATCAGACTTTCAGATAGGGGAAATGTCAGTGAGCATTCCGATTTCAGTTCCAGAGCAATTCGCCCAATGAGTCCTTGATATTTAGTCGTTTTCAGCCAATTTTCTGGATTTTTGAAAATTTCACTTTTTTTGTGAAAATATCCACTAAATGAGGGAATAATATGTGTGAGGGTACCCCAGGAGAGTTCCAAATGTGTGTGGGTAGAATATATATCCCACGGGGGTAACATTGAAAAAAGTTGAAAAAAAATTTTTTTTGGGACTTAGTCATTTTTCCGCCGTTTATCAGACTTTCAGATAGGGGAAATGTCAGTGAGCGTTCCGATTTCAGTTCCAGAGCGATTCGCCCAATGAGTCCTTGATATTTAGTCATTTTCAGCCAATTTTCTGGATTTTTGCAAATTTCACTTTTTTGTGAAAATATCCACTAAATGAGGGAATAATATGTGTGAGGGTACCCCAGGAGAGTTCCAAATGTGTGTGGGTAGAATATATATCCCACGGGGTAAATTTGAAAAAAGTTGAAAAAAAATTTTTTTTGGACTTAGTCATTTTTCCGGCGTTTATCAGACTTTCAGATAGGGGAATTGTCAGTGAGCATTCCGATTACTGTTCCAGAGCGATTCGCCCAATGAGTCCTTGATATTTAGTCATTTTCAGGCAATTTTCTGGATTTTTGAAAATTTCACTTCTTTGTGAAAATATCCACTAAATGAGGGAATAATATGTGTGAGGGTACCCCAGGAGAGTTCCAAATGTGTGTGGGTAGAATATATATCCCACGGGGTAAAATTGAAAAAAGTTGAAAAAAAAATTTTTTTCGACTTAGTCATTTTTCCGGCGTTTATCAGACTTTCAGATAGGGGAAATGTCAGTGAGCGTTCCGATTTCAGTTCCAGAGCAATTCGCCCAATGAGTCCTTGATATTTAGTCGTTTTCAGCCAATTTTCTGGATTTTTGAAAATTTCACTTTTTTGTGAAAATATCCACTAAATTAGGGAATATGTGTGAGGGTTCCCCAGGAGAGTTCCAAATGTGTGTGGGTAGAATATATATCCCACGGGGGTAAAATTGAAAAAAGTTGAAAAATTTTTTTTTGGGACTTAGTCATTTTTCCGCCGTTTATCAGACTTTCAGATAGGGGAAATGTGAGAGAGCATTCCGATTTCAGTTCCAGAGCGATTCGCCCAATGAGTCCTTGATATTTAGTCGTTTTCAGCCAATTTTCTGGATTTTTGAAAATTTCACTTTTTTGTGAAAATATCCACTAAATGAGGGAATAATATGTGTGAGGATTCCCCAGGAGAGTTCCAAATGTGTGTGGGTAGAATATATATCCCACGGGGTAAAATTGAAAAAAGTTGAAAAAAAATTTTTTTTGGACTTAGTCATTTTTCCGGCGTTTATCAGACTTTCAGATAGGGGAAATGTCAGTGAGCGTTCCCATTTCAGTTCCAGAGCGATTCGCCCATTGAGTCCTTGATATTTAGTCATTTTCAGCCAATTTTCTGGATTTTTGAAAATTTCACTTTTTTGTGAAAATATCCACTAAATGAGGGAATAATATGTGTGAGGGTTCCCCAGGAGAGTTCCAAATGTGTGTGGGTAGAATATATATCCCACGGGGTAAAATTGAAAAAAGTTGAAAAAAAATTTTTTTTGGACTTAGTCATTTTTCCGGCGTTTATCAGACTTTCAGATAGGGGAAATGTCAGTGAGCGTTCCCATTTCAGTTCCAGAGCGATTCGCCCATTGAGTCCTTGATATTTAGTCATTTTCAGCCAATTTTCTGGATTTTTGAAAATTTCACTTTTTTGTGAAAATATCCACTAAATGAGGGAATAATATGTGTGAGGGTTCCCCAGGAGAGTTCCAAATGTGTGTGGGTAGAATATATATCCCACGGGGGTAAAATTGAATAAAGTTGAAAAATTTTTTTTTGGGACTTAGTCATTTTTCCGGCGTTTATCAGACTTTCAGATAGGGGAAATGTCAGTGAGCGTTCCAATTTCAGTTCCAGAGCGATTCGCCCATTGAGTCCTTGATATTTAGTCATTTTCAGCCAATTTTCTGGATTTTTGAAAATTTCACTTTTTTGTGAAAATATCCACTAAATGAGGGAATAATATGTGTGAGGGTACCCCAGAAGAGTTCCAAATGTGTGTGGGTAGAATATATATCCCACGGGGGTAAAATTGAAAAAAGTTGAAAAAAATTTTTTTTTGGGACTTAGTCATTTTTCCGCCGTTTATCAGACTTTCAGATAGGGGAAATGTGAGAGAGCATTCCGATTTCAGTTCCAGAGCGATTCGCCCAATGAGTCCTTGATATTTAGTCGTTTTCAGCCAATTTTCTGGATTTTTGAAAATTTCACTTTTTTGTGAAAATATCCACTAAATGAGGGAATAATATGTGTGAGGATTCCCCAGGAGAGTTCCAAATGTGTGTGGGTAAAATATATATCCCACGGGGTAAAATTGAAAAAAGTTGAAAAAAAATTTTTTTTGGACTTAGTCATTTTTCCGGCGTTTATCAGACTTTCAGATAGGGGAAATGTCAGTGAGCGTTCCCATTTCAGTTCCAGAGCGATTCGCCCATTGAGTCCTTGATATTTAGTCATTTTCAGCCAATTTTCTGGATTTTTGAAAATTTCACTTTTTTGTGAAAATATCCACTAAATGAGGGAATAATATGTGTGAGGGTTCCCCAGGAGAGTTCCAAATGTGTGTGGGTAGAATATATATCCCACGGGGTAAAATTGAAAAAAGTTGAAAAAAAATTTTTTTTGGACTTAGTCATTTTTCCGGCGTTTATCAGACTTTCAGATAGGGGAAATGTCACTGAGCGTTCCGATTTCAGTTCCAGAGCGATTCGCCCATTGAGTCCTTGATATTTAGTTATTTTCAGCCAATTTTCTGGATTTTTGAAAATTTCACTTTTTTGTGAAAATATCCACTAAATGAGGGAATAATATGTGTGAGGGTACCCCAGAAGAGTTCCAAATGTGTGTGGGTAGAATATATATCCCACGGGGGTAAAATTGAAAAAAGTTGAAAAAAAATTTTTTTTGGACTTAGTCATTTTTCCGGCGTTTATCAGACTTTCAGATAGGGGAAATGTCACTGAGCGTTCCGATTTCAGTTCCAGAGCGATTCGCCCATTGAGTCCTTGATATTTAGTTATTTTCAGCCAATTTTCTGGATTTTTGAAAATTTCACTTTTTTGTGAAAATATCCACTAAATGAGGGAATAATATGTGTGAGGGTACCCCAGAAGAGTTCCAAATGTGTGTGGGTAGAATATATATCCCACGGGGGTAAAATTGAAAAAAGTTGAAAAAAAATTTTTTTTGGACTTAGTCATTTTTCCGGCGTTTATCAGACTTTCAGATAGGGGAAATGTCACTGAGCGTTCCGATTTCAGTTCCAGAGCGATTCGCCCATTGAGTCCTTGATATTTAGTCATTTTCAGCCAATTTTCTGGATTTTTGAAAATTTCACTTTTTTGTGAAAATATCCACTAAATGAGGGAATAATATGTGTGAGGGTTCCCCAGGAGAGTTCCAAATGTGTGTGGGTAGAATATATATCCCACGGGGGTAAAATTGAAAAAAGTTGAAAAATTTTTTTTTGGGACTTAGTCATTTTTCCGGCGTTTATCAGACTTTCAGATAGGGGAAATGTCAGTGAGCGTTCCAATTTCAGTTCCAGAGCGATTCGCCCATTGAGTCCTTGATATTTAGTCATTTTCAGCCAATTTTCTGGATTTTTGAAAATTTCACTTTTTTGTGAAAATATTCACTAAATGAGGGAATAATATGTGTGAGGGTACCCCAGAAGAGTTCCAAATGTGTGTGGGTAGAATATATATCCCACGGGGGTAAAATTGAAAAAAGTTGAAAAAAATTTTTTTTTGGGACTTAGTCATTTTTCCGCCGTTTATCAGACTTTCAGATAGGGGAAATGTGAGAGAGCATTCCGATTTCAGTTCCAGAGCGATTCGCCCAATGAGTCCTTGATATTTAGTCGTTTTCAGCCAATTTTCTGGATTTTTGAAAATTTCACTTTTTTGTGAAAATATCCACTAAATGAGGGAATAATATGTGTGAGGATTCCCCAGGAGAGTTCCAAATGTGTGTGGGTAAAATATATATCCCACGGGGTAAAATTGAAAAAAGTTGAAAAAAAATTTTTTTTGGACTTAGTCATTTTTCCGGCGTTTATCAGACTTTCAGATAGGGGAAATGTCAGTGAGCGTTCCCATTTCAGTTCCAGAGCGATTCGCCCATTGAGTCCTTGATATTTAGTCATTTTCAGCCAATTTTCTGGATTTTTGAAAATTTCACTTTTTTGTGAAAATATCCACTAAATGAGGGAATAATATGTGTGAGGGTTCCCCAGGAGAGTTCCAAATGTGTGTGGGTAGAATATATATCCCACGGGGTAAAATTGAAAAAAGTTGAAAAAAAATTTTTTTTGGACTTAGTCATTTTTCCGGCGTTTATCAGACTTTCAGATAGGGGAAATGTCACTGAGCGTTCCGATTTCAGTTCCAGAGCGATTCGCCCATTGAGTCCTTGATATTTAGTTATTTTCAGCCAATTTTCTGGATTTTTGAAAATTTCACTTTTTTGTGAAAATATCCACTAAATGAGGGAATAATATGTGTGAGGGTACCCCAGAAGAGTTCCAAATGTGTGTGGGTAGAATATATATCCCACGGGGGTAAAATTGAAAAAAGTTGAAAAAAAATTTTTTTTGGACTTAGTCATTTTTCCGGCGTTTATCAGACTTTCAGATAGGGGAAATGTCAGTGAGCGTTCTGATTTCAGTTCCAGAGCAATTCGCCCAATGAGTCCTTGATATTTAGTCGTTTTCAGCCAATTTTCTGGATTTTTGAAAATTTCACTTTTTTGTGAAAATATCCACTAAATGAGGGAATAATATGTGTGAGGATTCCCCAAGAGAGTTCCAAATGTGTGTGGATAGAATATATATCCCACGGGGTAAAATTGAAAAAAGTTGAAAAAAAATTTTTTTTGGACTTAGTCATTTTTCCGGCGTTTATCAGACTTTCAGATAGGGGATATGTCAGTGAGCGTTCTGATTTCAGTTCCAGAGCGATTCGCCCATTGAGTCCTTGATATTTAGTCGTTTTCAGCCAATTTTCTGGATTTTTGAAAATTTCACTTTTTTGTGAAAATATCCACTAAATGAGGGAATAATATGTGTGAGGGTACCCCAGAAGAGTTCCAAATGTGTGTGGGTAGAATATATATCCCACGGGGGTAAAATTGAAAAAAGTTGAAAAAAAATTTTTTTTGGACTTAGTCATTTTTCCGGCGTTTATCAGACTTTCAGATAGGGGAAATGTCAGTGAGCGTTCTGATTTCAGTTCCAGAGCAATTCGCCCAATGAGTCCTTGATATTTAGTCGTTTTCAGCCAATTTTCTGGATTTTTGAAAATTTCACTTTTTTGTGAAAATATCCACTAAATGAGGGAATAATATGTGTGAGGGTACCCCAGGAGAGTTCCAAATGTGTGTGGGTAGAATATATATCCCACAGGGGTAAAATTGAAAAAAGTTGAAAAAAAATTTTTTTTGGGACTTAGTCATTTTTCCGCCGTTTATCAGACTTTCAGATAGGGGAAATGTGAGTGAGCATTCCGATTTCAGTTCCAAAGCGATTCGCCCAATGAGTCCTTGATATTTAGTCGTTTTCAGCCAATTTTCTGGATTTTTGAAAATTTCACTTTTTTGTGAAAATATCCACTAAATGAGGGAATAATATGTGTGAGGGTACCCCAGGAGAGTTCCAAATGTGTGTGGGTAGAATATATATCCCACGGGGATAAAATTGAAAAAAGTTGAACAAATTTTTTTTTGGACTTACTCATTTTTCCGGCGTTTATCAGACTTTCAGATAGGGGAAATGCCAGTGAGCGTTCCCATTTCAGTTCCAGAGCGATTCGCCCATTGAGTCCTTGATATTTAGTCATTTTCAGCCAATTTTCTGGATTTTTGAAAATTTCACTTTTTTGTGAAAATATCCACTAAATGAGGGAATAATATGTGTGAGGGTTCCCCAGGAGAGTTCCAAATGTGTGTGGGTAGAATATATATCCCACGGGGGTAAAATTGAAAAAAGTTGAAAAAATTTTTTTTTTGGGACTTAGTCATTTTTCCGCCGTTTATCAGACTTTCAGATAGGGGAAATGTGAGTGAGCATTCCGATTTCAGTTCCAGAGCGATTCGCCCAATGAGTCCTTGATATTGAGTCGTTTTCAGCCAATTTTCTGGATTTTTGAAAATTTCACTTTTTTGTGAAAATATCCACTAAATGAGGGAATAATATGTGTGAGGGTTCCCCAGGAGAGTTCCAAATGTGTGTGGGTAGAATATATATCCCACGGGGTAAAATTGAAAAAAGTTGAAAAAAAATTTTTTTTGGACTTAGTCATTTTTCCGGCGTTTATCAGACTTTCAGATAGGGGAAATGTCAGTGAGCGTTCTGATTTCAGTTCCAGAGCAATTCGCCCAATGAGTCCTTGATATTTAGTCGTTTTCAGCCAATTTTCTGGATTTTTGAAAATTTCACTTTTTTGTGAAAATATCCACTAAATGATGGAATAATATGTGTGAGGGTACCCCAGGAGAGTTCCAAATGTGTGTGGGTAGAATATATATCCCACGGGGGTAAAATTGAAAAAAGTTGAAAAAAATTTTTTTTGGGGACTTAGTCATTTTTCCGCCGTTTATCAGACTTTCAGATAGGGGAAATGTGAGTGAGCATTCCGATTTCAGTTCCAGAGCGATTAGCCCAATGAGTCCTTGATATTTAGTCGTTTTCAGCCAATTTTCTGGATTTTTGAAAATTTCACTTTTTTGTGAAAATATCCACTAAATGAGGGAATAATATGTGTGAGGGTACCCCAGGAGAGTTCCAAATGTGTGTGGGTAGAATATATATCCCACGGGGATAAAATTGAAAAAAGTTGAACAAATTTTTTTTTGGACTTAGTCATTTTTCCTGCGTTTATCAGACTTTCAGATAGGGGAAATGTCAGTGAGCGTTCCGATTTCAGTTCCAGAGCGATTCGCCCAATGAGTCCTTGATATTTAGTCATTTTCAGCCAATTTTCTGGATTTTTGCAAATTTCACTTTTTTGTGAAAATATCCACTAAATGAGGGAATAATATGTGTGAGGGTACCCCAGGAGAGTTCCAAATGTGTGTGGGTAGAATATATATCCCACGGGGATAAAATTGAAAAAAGTTGAACAAATTTTTTTTTGGACTTAGTCATTTTTCCTGCGTTTATCAGACTTTTAGATAGGGGAAATGTCAGTGAGCGTTCCGATTTCAGTTCCAGAGCGATTCGCCCAATGAGTCCTTGATATTTAGTCATTTTCAGCCAATTTTCTGGATTTTTGCAAATTTCACTTTTTTGTGAAAATATCCACTAAATGAGGGAATAATATGTGTGAGGGTACCCCAGGAGAGTTCCAAATGTGTGTGGGTAGAATATATATCCCACGGGGTAAAACTGAAAAAAGTTGAAAAAAAAATTTTTTTGGACTTAGTCATTTTTCCGGCGTTTATCAGACTTTCAGATAGGGGAATTGTCAGTGAGCGTTCCGAATTCAGTTCAAGAGCAATTCGCACAATGAGTCCTTGATATTTAGACGTTTTCAGCCAATTTTCTGGATTTTTGAAAATTTCACTTTTTTGTGAAAATATCCACTAAATGAGGGAATAATATGTGTGAGGGTACCCCAGGAGAGTTCCAAATGTGTGTGGGTAGACTATATATCCCACGGGGGTAAAATTGAAAAAAGTTGAACAAATTTTTTTTTGGACTTAGTCATTTTTCCGGCGTTTATCAGACTTTCAGATAGGGGAAATGTAAGTGAGCGTTCCGATTTCAGTTCCAGAGCGATTCGCCCATTGAGTACTTGATATTTAGTCATTTTCAGCCAATTTTCTGGATTTTTGAAAATTTCACTTTTTTGTGAAAATATCCACTAAATGAGGGAATAATATATGTGAGGGTTCCCCAGGAGAGTTCCAAATGTGTGTGGGTAGAATATATATCCCACGGGGTAAAATTGAAAAAAGTTGAAAAAAAAATTTTTTTGGACTTAGTCATTTTTCCGGCGTTTATCAGACTTTCAGATAGGGGAATTGTCAGTGAGCGTTCCGAATTCAGTTCAAGAGCAATTCGCACAATGAGTCCTTGATATTTAGTCGTTTTCAGCCAATTTTCTGGATTTTTGAAAATTTCACTTTTTTGTGAAAATATCCACTAAATGAGGGAATAATATGTGTGAGGGTACCCCAGGAGAGTTCCAAATGTGTGTGGGTAGACTATATATCCCACGGGGGTAAAATTGAAAAAAGTTGAACAAATTTTTTTTTGGACTTAGTCATTTTTCCGGCGTTTATCAGACTTTCAGATAGGGGAAATGTAAGTGAGCGTTCCGATTTCAGTTCCAGAGCGATTCGCCCATTGAGTCCTTGATATTTAGTCATTTTCAGCCAATTTTCTGGATTTTTGAAAATTTCACTTTTTTGTGAAAATATCCGCTAAATGAGGGAATAATATGTGTGAGGGTTCCCCAGGAGAGTTCCAAATGTGTGTGGGTAGAATATATATCCCACGGGGTAAAATTGAAAAAAGTTGAAAAAAAAATTTTTTTGGACTTAGTCATTTTTCCGGCGTTTATCAGACTTTCAGATAGGGTAAATGTCAGTGAGCGTTCCGATTTCAGTTCCAGAGCAATTCGCCCAATGAGTCCTTGATATTTAGTCGTTTTCAGCCAATTTTCTGGATTTTTGAAAATGTCACTTTTTTGTGAAAATATCCACTAAATGAGGGAATAATATGTGTGAGGGTACCCCAGGAGAGTTCCAAATGTGTGTGGGTAGAATATATATCCCACGGGGTAAAATTGAAAAAAGTTGAAAAAAAAATTTTTTTGGACTTAATCATTTTTCCAGCGTTTATCAGACTTTCAGATAGGATAAATGTCAGTGAGCATTCCGATTTCCGTTCCAGAGCGATTCGCCCAATGAGTCCATGATATTTAGTCGTTTTCAGCCAATTTTCTGGATATTTGAAAATTTCACTTTTTTGTGAAAATATCCACTAAATGAGGGAATAATATGTGTGAGGGTACCCCAGGAGAGTTCCAAATGTGTGTGGGTAGAATATGTATCCCACGGGGGTAAAATTGAAAAAAGTTGAAACATTTTTTTTTTGGACTTAGTCATTTTTCCGGCGTTTATCAGATTTTCAGATAGGGGAAATGTCAGTGAGCATTCCGATTTCAGTTCCAGAGCGATTCACCCATTGAGTCCTTGATATTTAGTCGTTTTCAGCCAATATTTGGGATTTTTGAAAATTTAACTTTTTTGTGAAAATATCCACTAAATGAGGGAATCATATGTGTGAGGGTATCCCAGGAGAGTTCCAAATGTGTGTGGGTAGAATATATATCCCACGGGGGTAAAATTGAAAAAAGTTGAAAACATTTTTTTTTGGACTTAGTCATTTTTCCGGCGTTTATCAGACTTTCAGATAGGGGAAATGTCAGTGAGCATTCCAATTTCAGTTCCAGAGCTGTTCGCCCAATGAGTCCTTGATATTTAGTCGATTTCAGCCAATATTTTGGATTTTTGAAAATTTCACTTTTTTGTGAAATTATCCACTAAATGAGGGAATAATATGTGTGAGGGTTCCCCAGGAGAGTTCCAAATGTGTGTGGGTAGAATATATATCCCACGGGGTAAAATTGAAAAAAGTTGAAAAAAAAATTTTTTTGGACTTAGTCATTTTTCCGGCGTTTATCAGACTTTCAGATAGGGTAAATGTCAGTGAGCGTTCCGATTTCAGTTCCAGAGCAATTCGCCCAATGAGTCCTTGATATTTAGTCGTTTTCAGCCAATTTTCTGGATTTTTGAAAATGTCACTTTTTTGTGAAAATATCCACTAAATGAGGGAATAATATGTGTGAGGGTACCCCAGGAGAGTTCCAAATGTGTGTGGGTAGAATATATATCCCACGGGGTAAAATTGAAAAAAGTTGAAAAAAAAATTTTTTTGGACTTAATCATTTTTCCAGCGTTTATCAGACTTTCAGATAGGATAAATGTCAGTGAGCATTCCGATTTCCGTTCCAGAGCGATTCGCCCAATGAGTCCTTGATATTTAGTCGTTTTCAGCCAATTTTCTGGATATTTGAAAATTTCACTTTTTTGTGAAAATATCCACTAAATGAGGGAATAATATGTGTGAGGGTACCCCAGGAGAGTTCCAAATGTGTGTGGGTAGAATATATATCCCACGGGGGTAAAATTGAAAAAAGTTGAAACATTTTTTTTTTGGACTTAGTCATTTTTCCGGCGTTTATCAGATTTTCAGATAGGGGAAATGTCAGTGAGCATTCCGATTTCAGTTCCAGAGCGATTCACCCATTGAGTCCTTGATATTTAGTCGTTTTCAGCCAATATTTGGGATTTTTGAAAATTTAACTTTTTTGTGAAAATATCCACTAAATGAGGGAATCATATGTGTGAGGGTATCCCAGGAGAGTTCCAAATGTGTGTGGGTAGAATATATATCCCACGGGGGTAAAATTGAAAAAAGTTGAAAACATTTTTTTTTTGGACTTAGTCATTTTTCCGGCGTTTATCAGACTTTCAGATAGGGGAAATGTCAGTGAGCATTCCAATTTCAGTTCCAGAGCTGTTCGCCCAATGAGTCCTTGATATTTAGTCGATTTCAGCCAATATTTTGGATTTTTGAAAATTTCACTTTTTTGTGAAATTATCCACTAAATGAGGGAATAATATGTGTGAGGGTACCACAGGAGAGATTCAAATGTGTGTGGGTAGAATATATATCCCACGGGGGGAAAATTGAAAAAAGTTGTAAAAATTTTTTTTGGGACTTAGTCATTTTTCCGGCGTTTATCAGACTTTCAGAGAGGGGAAATGTCAGTAAGTGTTCCGATTTCAGTTCCAGAGCGATTCGCCCAATGAGTCCTTGATTTTTAGTCGTTTTTAGCCAATTTTCTGGATTTTTGAAAATTTCACTTTTTTGTGAAAATATCTACTAAATGAGGGAATAATATGTGTGAGGGTACAACAGGAGAGATTCAAATGTGTGTGGGTAGAATATATATCCCACGGGGGGAAAATTGAAAAAAGTTGTAAAAATTTTTTTTGGGACTTAGTCATTTTGCCGGCGTTTATCAGACTTTCAGATAGGGGAAATGTCAGTGAACATTCCGATTTCAGCTCCAGAGCGATTCGCCCAATGAGTCCTTGATATTTAGTCATTTTCAGCCAATATTTTGGATTTTTGAAAATTTCACTTTTTTGTGAAAATATCCACTAAATGAGGGAGTAATATGTGTGAGGGTACCCCAGGAGAGTTCCAAATGTGTGTGGGTAGAATATATATCCCACGGGTGTAAAATTGAAAAAAGTTGAAACATTTTTTTTTGGACTTAGTCATTTTTCCGGCGTTTATCAGACTTTCAGATAGGGGAAATGTCAGTGAGCATTCCGATTTCAGTTCCAGCGCAGTTCACCCAATGAGTCCTCGATATTTAGTCGATTTCAGCCAATATTTTGGATTTTTGAAAATTTCACTTTTTTGTGAAATTATCCACTAAATGAGGGAATAATATGTGTGAGGGTACCCCAGGAAAGCTCCAAATGTGTGTGGGTAGAATATATATCCCACGGGGGTAAAATTGAAAAAAGTTGAAACATTTTTTTTTGGACTTAGTCATTTTTCCGGCGTTTATCAGACTTTCAGATAGGGGAAATGTCAGTGAGCATTCCGATTTCAGTTCCAGAGCAGTTCACCCAATGAGTCCTCGATATTTAGTCGATTTCAGCCAATATTTTGGATTTTTGAAAATTTCACTTTTTTGTGAAAATATCCACTAAATGAGGGAATAATATGTGTGAGGGTACCCCAGGAGAGTTCCAAATGTGTGTGGGTAGAATATATATCCCACAGGGGTAAAATTGAAAAAAGTTGAAAAAAAATTTTTTTTGGACTTAGTCATTTTTCCGGCATTTATCAGACTTTCAGATAGGGCAAATGTCAGTGAGCATTCCGATTTCAGTTCCAGAGCGATTCGCCCAATGAGTCCTTGATATTTAGTCGATTTCAGCCAATATTTTGGATTTTTGAAAATTTCACTTTTTTGTGAAATTATCCACTAAATGAGGGAATAATATGTGTGAGGGTACCACAGGAGAGATCCAAATGTGTGTGGATAGAATATATATCCCACGGGGTAAAATTGAAAAAAGTTGAGAAAATTTTTTTTTTGGACTTAGTCATTTTTCCGGCGTTTATCAGACTTTCAGATAGGGGAAATGTCAGTAAGCGTTCCGATTTCAGTTCCAGAGCGATTCGCCCAATGAGTCCTTGATATTTAGTCGTTTTCAGCCAATTTTCTGGATATTTGAAACTTTCACTTTTTTGTGAAAATATCCACTAAATGAGGGAATAATATGTGTGAGGGTACCCCAGGAGAGTTCCAAATGTGTGTGGGTAGAATATATATCCCACAGGGGTAAAATTGAAAAAAGTTGAAAAAAAATTTTTTTTGGACTTAGTCATTTTTCCGACATTTATCAGACTTTCAGATAGGGCAAATGTCAGTGAGCATTCCGATTTCAGTTCCAGAGCGATTCGCCCAATGAGTCCTTGATATTTAGTCGATTTCAGCCAATATTTTGGATTTTTGAAAATTTCCCTTTTTTGTGAAATTATCCACTAAATGAGGGAATAATATGTGTGAGGGTACCACAGGAGAGATCCAAATGTGTGTGGATAGAATATATATCCCACGGGGTAAAATTGAAAAAAGTTGAAAAAATTTTTTTTTTGGACTTAGTCATTTTTCCGGCGTTTATCAGACTTTCAGATAGGGGAAATGTCAGTGAGTGTTCCGATTTCAGTTCCAGAGCGATTCGCCCAATGAGTCCTTGATATTTAGTCGTTTTCATCCAATTTTCTGGATATTTGAAACTTTCACTTTTTTGTGAAAATATCCACTAAATGAGGGAATAATATGTGTGAGGGTACCCCAGGAGAGTTCCAAATGTGTGTGGGTAGAATATATATCCCACGGGGGTAAAATTGAAAAAAGTTGAAACATTTTTTTTTTGGACTTAGTCATTTTTCCGGCGTTTATCAGACTTTCAGATAGGGGAAATGTCAGTGAGCATTCCAATTTCAGTTCCAGAGCAATTCTCCCAATGAGTCCTTGATATTTAGTCGTTTTCAGCCAATTTTCTGGATTTTTGAAAATTTCACTTTTTTGTGAAAATATCCACTAAATGAGGGAATAATATGTGTGAGGGTACCCCAGGAGAGTTCCAAATGTGTGTGGGTAGAATATATATCCCACGGGGGTAAAATTGAAAAAAGTTGATAAAAAATTTTTTTGGGACTTAGTCATTTTTCCGGCGTTTATCAGATTTTCAGATAGGGCAAATGTCAGTGAGCATTTCGATTTCAGTTCCAGAGCGATTCACCCATTGAGTCCTTGATATTTAGTCGTTTTCAGCCAATATTTGGGATTTTTGAAAATTTAACTTTTTTGTGAAAATATCCACTAAATGAGGGAATCATATGTGTGAGGGTAACCCAGGAGAGTTCCAAATGTGTGTGGGTAGAATATATATCCCACGGGGGTAAAATTGAAAAAAGTTGAAACATTTTTTTTTGGACTTAGTCATTTTTCCGGCGTTTATCAGACTTTCAGATAGGGGAAATGTCAGTGAGCATTCCGATTTCAGTTCCAGAGCGGTCCGCCCAATGAGTCCTTGATATTTAGTCATTTTCAGCCAATTTTCTGGATTTTTGAAAATTTCACTTTTTTGTGAAAATATCCACTAAATGAGAGAATAATATGTGTGAGGGTACCCCAGGAGAGCTCCAAATGTGTGTGGGTAGAATATAAATCCCATGGGGGTAAAATTGAAAAAAGTTGAAAACATTTTTTTTTGGACTTAGTCATTTTTCCGGCGTTTATCAGACTTTCAGATAGGGGAAATGTCAGTGAGCATTCCAATTTCAGTTCCAGAGCTGTTCGCCCAATGAGTCCTTGATATTTAGTCGATTTCAGCCAATATTTTGGATTTTTGAAAATTTCACTTTTTTGTGAAATTATCCACTAAATGAGGGAATAATATGTGTGAGGTTACCACAGGAGAGATTCAAATGTGTGTGGGTAGAATATATATCCCACGGGGGGAAAATTGAAAAAAGTTGTAAAAATTTTTTTTGGGACTTAGTCATTTTTCCGGCGTTTATCAGACTTTCAGAGAGGGGAAATGTCAGTAAGTGTTCCGATTTCAGTTCCAGAGCGATTCGCCCAATGAGTCCTTGATTTTTAGTCGTTTTTAGCCAATTTTCTGGATTTTTGAAAATTTCACTTTTTTGTGAAAATATCTACTAAATGAGGGAATAATATGTGTGAGGGTACCCCAGGAGAGTTCCAAATGTGTGTGGGTAGAATATATATCACACAGGGGTTAAATTGAAAAAAGTTTTAAAAATTTTTTTTTGGGACCTAGTCATTTCTCCAGCGTTTATCAAACTTTCAGATAGGGGAAATGTCAGTGAGCGTTCCGATTTCAGTTCCAGAGCGATTCGCCCAATGAGTCCTTGATATTTAGTCGTTTTCAGCCAATATTTTGGATTTTTGAAAATTTCACTTTTTTGTGAAAATATCCACTAAATGAGGGAATAATATGTGTGAGGGTACCCCAGGAGAGTTCCAAATTTGTGTGGGTAGAATATATATCCCACGGGGGTAAAATTGAAAAAAGTTGATAAAAAATTTTTTTGGGACTTAGTCATTTTTCCGGCGTATATCAGACTTTCAGATAGGGCAAATGTCAGTGAGCATTCCGATTTCAGTTCCAGAGCGATTCACCCATTGAGTCCTTGATATTTAGTCGTTTTCAGCCAATATTTGGGATTTTTGAAAATTTTACTTTTTTGTGAAAATATCCACTAAATGAGGGAATCATATGTGTGAGGGTACCCCAGGAGAGTTCCAAATGTGTGTGGGTAGAATATATATCCCACGTGGGTAAAATTGAAAAAAGTTGAAACATTTTTTTTTGGACTTAGTCATTTTTCCGGCGTTTATCAGACTTTCAGATAGGGTAAATGTCAGTGAGCATTCTGTTAGAACCTTGCTCTTAGGTTTTTTCCTTTTCTGGTCACATGACCTTGTTGGCCTATTTAATCCTGCTCCGCCCTTCTGGCTTTGCTGGACTTCATTGTATAACTACTTTCTAGCTAGCCTGTGCTCTGTATCTAACTCTGTTAGTTTGCTTGGTCTACGGACCTCTGTGTTCTTTATATTTTGTTTGTTCATCTGTCTGCTACTATTTCTGTTAGGAGGTGTCCCATTTTCCTCCCAGTCCTTAGTACTTGTAGGGATTCCTTCCCCACATCTATAGGTCTCCGTGCAGACAAGCTTAGGACTTTAGCAGGTCTGATCGCAGGATCAGGTCCCCTGTTACATCGTAAGGATAAAGCTGAGTTCTATCGTAGGGACAGATCTCCTCTCTTTCCTTAGCTCTGGTAGCAGAACATAACAGTAAGTCCAGCCTGCAAATTCTCTAAGGAAAGATTTTTCTGTTCCATCATGGTGTCGGTTCAGGATTTGGCTAAACACCTGCAGGGACTCTCTCTGGAGGTGACCGAGCTCCGTCAGCACGTGAGTAACTGTCCTGGAGCACATTTCTTGGAGCCTAAGGTATGTTTGCCGGATTTATTTTTTGGTGAACACCGAGAATTTTTTTCATTTAAAAATGCTTGCTTATTGTATTTTCGTTTGAGACCCAAGTCCTCTGGGGATGAATCCCAGCGCATAGGGTTCATAATGTCACTTTTGCGCAAAGAGCCTCAGGAGTGGGCCTTTTCTTTGCAACCTAGTGATACATGCTTCAGATCAGTGGATAGTTTTTTTTCTGCTTTGGGACTATTATATGATGATCCTGACCGTGTCGCATCAGCTGAGACTGAGTTGAGACGTTTGAAACAGGGATCAGGTAATGTGGAAAAATATTGTACTCATTTCCGTCGTTGGTCTACTCAAACAGGGTGGAACGATTCTGCTCTGAAAAGTCTATTTCTTGCTGGGCTCAATGAAAGGGTTAAAGACCTGCTAATTGCTTATCCTACACCTGAAGATTTGCAACAGGCTATGAAATTAGCTATACGGGTGGATAGGAGACTGCGTGCAAGGGTTAATGAGAGCAAATCCTCTGCTATGTCAGTTTCTGGTTATGAGAATGTGTGTACTAACAGTGGTGAACCGATGGAGATTGGATCGGTGGCACCTCGCTCTCAAGAAAAAGACCGTCGATTTTCTGAAGGCTTGTGTTTCTATTGCGGAAAATCTGGTCATTTGATTAAAGGCTGTGAGCTTCGTATGAAGAAAGAAAAAAAAATGGTCAGTCATGCCCATATTGCCTGTTTAAATTCCAAGGGTGTATTTTTAGCTGCTTCCACGATTGCTCAGGAAAAATTAATGGAATTTCGGGTGTTTGTTGATTGTGGGTCTACTCTGAGTGTAATTGATGGGGGATTCTTGGAAAGACTCAATTTAAAACCTGAACCTTTATCATCCCCCATTGCTGTGGTTTCTGTGGATGGCTCCCCTTTGAAGAATATTACTCTCAAGGTCTGTGAATTTCCTCTCACTATTAATGGTGTTCACCATGAGAAATTGGATTTGGTAGTTTTGAATAACTTGCCTTCTCCAGTAATATTGGGATTGCCCTGGTTAAAATTTCACAATCCTGTACTGGATTGGTCTACCAGTGAAATTAAATCCTGGAGCCATAAATTTTATGACAAGTGTTGTAACGGGCATATTGCAGCTTTGGATAGGGGAGAATTGCCTGTTCCTATTCAGGATTTTTGGAGAGTTTTTTCTGTGAAGGAATTGCAGGTTTTGCTTCCCCATAGAGACTATGATTGTTCTATTGAATTTGTCCCTGGAGCGACTCTTCCTAAAAGTCGTTTATTTAACCTTACTATTCCTGAGAGGAAGGCTTTGGAGGAATACATACAGACAAGTTTGGCCGCCGGTCACATTAGGCCCTCTAAGTCTCCTGTGGCGGTTGGATTTTTTTTTGTAAAAAAAAAGGACGGCGGTTTACGTCCTTGTCTGGATTTTCGTGAGATTAACAAAATTACTGTACGCAATCCTTACCCACTGCCATTGATTCCTGATCTGTTTAACCAGTTAATGGGGGCCAAGTGGTTCTCTAAAATTGACCTTAAGGGGGCATACAATCTGTTGCGCATGAAGGAGGGTGACGAATGGAAGACTGCTTTTAACACTCCTGTGGGTCATTTTGAGAATCTGGTTATGCCTTTTGGTCTTACTAATGCTCCTGCATTTTTTCAGAATCTTATTAATGACATCCTTAGACCTTTGATCGGCAAAAATGTGGTTGTGTATTTGGATGACATTTTGATTTATTCGCCGGATCTGGAGTCTCATTGGTTGAGCGTACGTGAGGTATTACAGTTGTTAATGGACAATTCGCTTTTTGCTAAGCTGGAGAAATGTGAGTTCGCTGTACAGAGAATTAGTTTTTTGGGTTACATTATCTCCAGCGAAGGTTTTGAGATGGACCCGGTTAAAGTTCAAGCTGTACAGGAATGGCCTAGGCCTATTGGTTTGAAATCGATACAGAGGTTTTTAGGTTTCGCCAATTATTACAGAAAATTCATAAAAAATTTTTCTAGTATTGTCAAACCTCTGACCGATCTCACCAGGAAAGGTGCTGATGCGGTTCAGTGGTCTTCTGAGGCCATTGAAGCTTTTGTGTATCTCAAGGAGAGGTTCACCTCTGCTCCCATCCTTATGCAGCCTGATGTGACTAAGCCGTTTTTGGTTGAGGTTGATGCTTCCTCTGTGGGGGTTGGCGCAGTATTGTCTCAGGATAACGGGGATGGATTACATCCCTGTGCCTTTTTTTCCAAAAAATTTTCGGAGACTGAACTGAATTACGATATTGGTAATCGGGAATTATTGGCTATTAAACTCGCATTTGAACACTGGCGCCACTTCTTGGAAGGTGCGGAATTTCCCATTCAGGTTCTTACGTATCATAAAAATCTGATATATCTTGATGCTGCCAAGCGCCTGAATGCCCGTCAGGCTAGGTGGGCACTGTTTTTCTCGCGGTTTAATTTCTCCGTTACTTACATCCCTGGTACTAAGAATGTTAAGGCGGATGCCTTGTCTCGCAGTTTTTCTCCCATAGTCGGTGCTGAGAAAGAGGAGAACATTTTACAAGAAGGTGTTGTGATAGCTGCTTTGGACTCCGTTTGGAAGATGAGATTCTTAAAGCACAGGAGAATGCCCCATCTAACACTCCTCATGGGAGGTTGTTTGTGCCTGGGACCTTTAGGAGAGATTTGTTTGTTGAGTGTCACGAATCTCGGTTGGCAGGTCATCCCGGAATCTCTGAGACCAAGAGACTGGTGGGTCGCAGTTTTTGGTGGCCTGGATGGCAGAAGGAAGTCATTAAGTGGCTGAGTCAATGTACTATATGTGCTAGATCTAAGTCCTCACATACTCCTGCTGCGGGGTTGCTTTGTCCTTTGGAGGTTCCCAGTGCTCCTTGGACACATTTGGCTATGGACTTTATAACTGACCTTCCCCCCTCTGAGGGTTTTACTGTCATCTGGGTGGTCGTGGACCGTTTTAGCAAGATGTGTCACTTGGTTCCCTTCGTCAAACTGCCCTGCGCTAAAACTCTCGCTAAGGCCTTTGTCAAGGAAATTGTCAGACTTCATGGTGTTCCTACTGACATTGTTTCTGATAGGGGTCCTCAGTTCGTGGCTCGTTTTTGGCGTGCCTTTTGTGACAGGTTGGGAGTTCATTTGTCGTTCTCGTCCGGATATCATCCTGAATCTAATGGCCAGACAGAAATGAAAAACCAGGATGTTGAGCAGTTCTTGCGTTGCTTTGTGGCAGACAATCAAGAGGGGTGGTCTGAGTTTCTGCCACTTGCTGAATTTGCTCTGAACAATCATACATCTTCTTCTGCTGGTTGTTCGCCTTTTTTTTGTTGTTCTGGGAGACATCCGTCGTTTGGGTCGTTCTCCAAGTTGGGATCTGCCGTGCCTGAGGAGGAGAATTTTTCCGGTGATTTGGAGAGAGTTTGGACGGATGTGCGTGGTAATCTTCAGGAGGCCAACAGAAAATCTAAAGACTACTTTGAAAGGAAACGACAGGAGGTTTTGTTCGCTGTTGGTGACATGGTTTGGTTGTCCTCTAGGAATCTGCGGTTGAGGATTCCTTCTAAGAAATTGGGTCCCAAGTTTGTAGGGCCCTTTAAGGTGCTTCAGGTTATCAACCAATCTGCTGTTAGGTTGGAGGTTCCTACCTCCTGGAGAATTAATCCGGTATTTCATGTCTCTCTGTTAAAAAAAGCTGTTGTGTCGGATGGTGACGCCTCTGCCTCTGTTCCTCCGGTGGTGGAGGACGGGGAATATGAAATTTCTCGCATCCTTAACTCTAGACGGTATAGAGGTAGTTTGCAGTATCTTGTGGCCTGGAAAGGTTTCGGACCCGAGGATAACTCTTGGGTGAGGTCAGATGATGTTTCCGCGTCCAGACTTATCAGAGCGTTTCACAGGAGATTTCCTGATAAGCCTGGTCCTAGGGGATCCGGAGGATCCTCTTAGAAGGGGGGGTACTGTTAGAACCTTGCTCTTAGGTTTTTTCCTTTGCTGGTCACATGACCTTGTTGGCCTATTTAATCCTGCTCCGCCCTTCTGGCTTTGCTGGACTTCATTGTATAACTACTTTCTAGCTAGCCTGTGCTCTGTATCTAACTCTGTTAGTTTGCTTGGTCTACGGACCTCTGTGTTCTTTATATTTTGTTTGTTCATCTGTCTGCTACTATTTCTGTTAGGAGGTGTACCATTTTCCTCCCAGTCCTTAGTACTTGTAGGGATTCCTTCCCCACATCTATAGGTCTCCGTACAGACTAGCTTAGGACTTTAGCAGGTCTGATCGCAGGATCAGGTCCCCTGTTACATCGTAGGGATAAAGCTGAGTTCTATCGTAGGGACAGATCTCCTCTCTTTCCTTAGCTCTGGTAGCAGAACATAACACATTCCGATTTCAGTTCCAGAGCGGTTCACCCAATGAGTCCTTGATATTTAGTCGATTTCAGCCAATATTTTGGATTTTTGAAAATTTCACTTTTTTGTGAAAATATCCACTAAATGAGGGAATCATATGTGTGAGGGTACCCCAGCAGAGTTCCAAATGTGTGTGGGTAGAATATATATCCCACGGGGGTAAAATTGAAAAAAGTTGAAACATTTTTTTTTGGACTTAGTCATTTTTCCGGCGTTTATCAGACTTTCAGATAGGGGAAATGTCAGTGAGCATTCCGATTTCAGTTCCAGAGCGATTCGCCCAATGAGTCCTTGATATTTAGTCGTTTTCAGCCAATTTTCTGGATATTTGAAACTTTCACTTTTTTGTGAAAATATCCCCTAATTGAGAGAATAATATGTGTGAGGGTACCCCAGGAGAGCTCCAAATGTGTGTGGGTAGAATATATATCCCACGGGGGTAAAATTGAAAAAAGTTGAAAACATTTTTTTTTTGGACTTAATCATTTTTCCAGCGTTTATCAGACTTTCAGATAGGACAAATGTCAGTGAGCGTTTCGATTTCAGTTCCAGAGCGATTCGCCCAATGAGTACTTGATATTTAGTCGTTTTCAGCCAATTTTCTGGATTTTTGAAAATTTCACTTTTTTGTGAAAATATCCACTAAATGAGAGAATAATATGTGTGAGGGTACCCCAGGAGAGCTCCAAATGTGTGTGGGTAGAATATATATCCCACAGGGGTAAAATTGAAAAAAGTTGAAAACATTTTTTTTTTGGACTTAGTCATTTTTCCGGCGTTTATCAGACTTTCAGATAGGGGAAATGTCAGTGAGCATTCCGATTTCAGTTCCAGAGCGATTCGCCCAATGAGTCCTTGATATTTAGTCATTTTCAGCCAATATTTTAGACTTTTGAAAATTTTATTTTTTTGTGAAAATATCCACTAAATGAGTGAATAATATGTGTGAGGGTACCCCAGGAGAGTTCCAAATGTGTGTGGGTAGAATATATATCCCACGGGGGTAAAATTGAAAAAAGTTGAAACATTTTTTTTTTGGACTTAGTCATTTTTCCGGCGTTTATCAGACTTTCAGATAGGGGAAATGTCAGTGAGCATTCCGATTTCAGTTCCAGAGCGGTTCGCCGAATGAGTCCTTGATATTTAGTCGTTTTCAGCCAATTTTCTGAATTTTTGAAAATTTCTCTTTTTTTGTGAAAATATCCACTAAATGAGAGAATAATATGTGTGAGGGTACCCCAGGAGAGTTCCAAATGTGTGTGGGTAGAATATATATCCCACGGGGGTAAAATTGAAAAAAGTTGAAAACATTTTTTTTTTGGACTTAATCATTTTTCCAGTGTTTATCAGACTTTCAGATAGGACAAATGTCAGTGAGCGTTCCGATTTCAGTTCCAGAGCGATTCGCCCAATGAGTCCTTGATATTTAGTCGATTTCAGCCAATATTTTGGATTTTTGAAAATTTCACTTTTTTGTGAAAATATCCACTAAATGAGGGAATCATATGTGTGAGGGTACCCCAGGAGAGTTCCAAATGTGTGTGGGTAGAATATATATCCCACGGGTGTAAAATTGAAAAAAGTTGAAACATTTTTTTTTGGACTTAGTCATTTTTCCGGTGTTTATCAGACTTTCAGATAGGGGAAATGTCAGTGAGCATTCCGATTTCAGTTCCAGAGCGATTCACCCATTGAGTCCTTGATATTTAGTCATTTTCAGCCAATATTTGGGATTTTTGAAAATTTTACTTTTTTGTGAAAATATCCACTAAATGAGGGAATCATATGTGTGAGGGTACCCCAGGAGAGTTCCAAATGTGTGTGGGTAGAATATATATCCCACGGGTGTAAAATTGAAAAAAGTTGAAACATTTTTTTTTGGACTTAGTCATTTTTCCGGTGTTTATCAGACTTTCAGATAGGGGAAATGTCAGTGAGCATTCCGATTTCAGTTCCAGAGCGGTTCGCCGAATGAGTCCTTGATATTTAGTCGTTTTCAGCCAATATTTTAGACTTTTGAAAATTTTACTTTTTTGTGAAAATATCCACTAAATGAGGGAATAATATGTGTGAGGGTACCCCAGGAGAGTTCCAAATGTGTGTGGGTAGAATATATATCCCACGGGGAAAAAATTGAAAAAAGTTGAAACATTTTTTTTTTGGACTTAGTCATTTTTCCGGCGTTTATCAGACTTTCAGATAGGGGAAATGTCAGTGAGCGTTCCGATTTCAGTTCCAGAGCGATTCGCCCAATGAGTCCTTGATATTTAGTCGTTTTCAGCCAATTTTCTCAATTTTTGAAAAGTTCACTTTTTTGTGAAAATATCCACTAAATGAGAGAATAATATGTGTGAGGGTACCCCAGGAGAGTTCCAAATGTGTGTGGGTAGAATATATATCCCAGGGGGGTAAAATTGAAAAAAGTTGAAAACATTTTTTTTTTGGACTTAGTCATTTTTCCGGCGTTTATCCGACTTTCAGATAGGGGAAATGTCAGTGAGCATTCCGATTTCAGTTCCAGAGCGATTCGCCCAATGAGTCCTTGATATTTAGTCGTTTTCAGCCAATATTTTAGACTTTTGAAAATTTTATTTTTTTGTGAAAATATCCACTAAATGAGTGAATAATATGTGTGAGGGTACCCCAGGAGAGTTCCAAATGTGTGTGGGTAGAATATATATCCCACGGGGGTAAAATTGAAAAAAGTTGAAACATTTTTTTTTTGGACTTAGTCATTTTTCCGGCGTTTATCAGACTTTCAGATAGGGGAAATGTCAGTGAGCATTCCGATTTCAGTTCCAGAGCGGTTCGCCGAATGAGTCCTTGATATTTAGTCGATTTCAGCCAATATTTTGGATTTTTGAAAATTTCACTTTTTTGTGAAATTATCCACTAAATGAGGGAAGAATATGTGTGAGGGTACCACAGGAGAGATCCAAATGTGTGTGGGTAGAATATATATCCCACGGGGGTAAAATTGAAAAAAGTTTAAAAAATTTTATTTTGGGACTTAGTCATTTTTCCGGCGTTTATCAGACTTTCAGATAGGGGAAATGTCAGTGAGCGTTCCGATTTCAGTTCCAGAGCGATTCGCCCAATGAGTCCTTGATATTTAGTCGTTTTCAGCCAATTTTCTGAATTTTTGAAAATTTCTCTTTTTTTGTGAAAATATCCACTAAATGAGAGAATAATATGTGTGAGGGTACCCCAGGAGAGTTCCAAATGTGTGTGGGTAGAATATATATCCCACGGGGGTAAAATTGAAAAAAGTTGAAAACATTTTTTTTTTGGACTTAGTCATTTTTCCGGCGTTTATCAGACTTTCAGATAGGGGAAATGTCAGTGAGCGTTCCGATTTCAGTTCCAGAGCGATTCGCCCAATGAGTCCTTGATATTTAGTCGTTTTCAGCCAATTTTCTGGATATTTGAAACTTTCACTTTTTTGTGAAAATATCCCCTAATTGAGAGAATAATATGTGTGAGGGTACCCCAGGAGAGCTCCAAATGTGTGTGGGTAGAATATATATCCCACGGGGGTAAAATTGAAAAAAGTTGAAAACATTTTTTTTTTGGACTTAATCATTTTTCCAGCGTTTATCAGACTTTCAGATAGGACAAATGTCAGTGAGCGTTTCGATTTCAGTTCCAGAGCGATTCGCCCAATGAGTACTTGATATTTAGTCGTTTTCAGCCAATTTTCTGGATTTTTGAAAATTTCACTTTTTTGTGAAAATATCCACTAAATGAGAGAATAATATGTGTGAGGGTACCCCAGGAGAGCTCCAAATGTGTGTGGGTAGAATATATATCCCACGGGGGTAAAATTGAAAAAAGTTGAAAACATTTTTTTTTTGGACTTAATCATTTTTCCAGCGTTTATCAGACTTTCAGATAGGACAAATGTCAGTGAGCGTTTTCGATTTCAGTTCCAGAGCGATTCGCCCAATGAGTACTTGATATTTAGTCGTTTTCAGCCAATTTTCTGGATTTTTGAAAATTTCACTTTTTTGTGAAAATATCCACTAAATGAGAGGACAATATGTGTGAGGGTACCCCAGGAGAGCTCCAAATGTGTGTGGGTAGAATATATATTCCTCGGGGGTAAAATTGAAAAAAGTTGAAACATTTTTTTTTTTGGACTTAGTCATTTTTCCGGCGTTTATCCGACTTTCAGATAGGGGAAATGTCAGTGAGCATTCCGATTTCAGTTCCAGAGCGATTCGCCCAATGAGTCCTTGATATTTAGTCGTTTTCAGCCAATATTTTAGACTTTTGAAAATTTTATTTTTTTGTGAAAATATCCACTAAATGAGTGAATAATATGTGTGAGGGTACCCCAGGAGAGTTCCAAATGTGTGTGGGTAGAATATATATCCCACGGGGGTAAAATTGAAAAAAGTTGAAACATTTTTTTTTTGGACTTAGTCATTTTTCCGGCATTTATCAGACTTTCAGATAGGGGAAATGTCAGTGAGCGTTCCGATTTCAGTTCCAGAGCGATTCGCCCAATGAGTCCTTGATATTTAGTCGTTTTCAGCCAATTTTCTGAATTTTTGAAAATTTCACTTTTTTGTGAAAATATCCACTAAATGAGGGAATCATATGTGTGAGGGTACCCCAGGAGAGTTCCAAATGTGTGTGGGTAGAATATATATCCCACGGGTGTAAAATTGAAAACAGTTGAAACATTTTTTTTTTGGACTTAGTCATTTTTCCGGTGTTTATCAGACTTTCAGATAGGGGAAATGTCAGTGAGCATTCCGATTTCAGTTCCAGAGCGATTCACCCATTGAGTCCTTGATATTTAGTCATTTTCAGCCAATATTTGGGATTTTTGAAAATTTTACTTTTTTGTGAAAATATCCACTAAATGAGGGAATAATATGTGTGAGGGTACCCCAGGAGAGTTCCAAATGTGTGTGGGTAGAATATATATCCCACGGGGGTAAAATTGAAAAAAGTTGAAACATTTTTTTTTTGGACTTAGTCATTTTTCCGGCGTTTATCAGACTTTCAGATAGGGGAAATGTCAGTGAGCGTTCCGATTTCAGTTCCAGAGCGATTCGCCCAATGAGTCCTTGATATTTAGTCGTTTTCAGCCAATTTTCTCAATTTTTGAAAAGTTCACTTTTTTGTGAAAATATCCACTAAATGAGAGAATAATATGTGTGAGGGTACCCCAGGAGAGTTCCAAATGTGTGTGGGTAGAATATATATCCCAGGGGGGTAAAATTGAAAAAAGTTGAAAACATTTTTTTTTTTTACTTAGTCATTTTTCCGGCGTTTATCCGACTTTCAGATAGGGGAAATGTCAGTGAGCATTCCGATTTCAGTTCCAGAGCGATTCGCCCAATGAGTCCTTGATATTTAGTCGTTTTCAGCCAATATTTTAGACTTTTGAAAATTTTATTTTTTTGTGAAAATATCCACTAAATGAGGGAATAATATGTGTGAGGGTACCCCAGGAGAGTTCCAAATGTGTGTGGGTAGAATATATATCCCACGGGGGTAAAATTGAAAAAAGTTGAAACATTTTTTTTTTGGACTTAGTCATTTTTCCGGCGTTTATCAGACTTTCAGATAGGGGAAATGTCAGTGAGCGTTCCGATTTCAGTTCCAGAGCGATTCGCCCAATGAGTCCTTGATATTTAGTCGTTTTCAGCCAATTTTCTAGATTTTTGAAAATTTCACTTATTTGTGAATATATCCACTAAATGAGAGAACAATATGTGTGAGGGTACCCCAGGAGAGCTCCAAATGTGTGTGGGTAGAATATTTATCCCACGGGGGTAAAATTGAAAAAAGTTTAAAAAATTTTATTTTGGACTTAGTCATTTTTCCGGTGTTTATCAGACTTTCAGATAGGGGAAATGTCAGTGAGCATTCCGATTTCAGTTCCAGAGCGGTTCGCCAAATGAGTCCTTGATATTTAGTCGATTTCAGCCAATATTTTGGATTTTTGAAAATTTCACGTTTTTGTGAAATTATCCACTAAATGAGGGAATAATATGTGTGAGGGTACCACAGGAGAGATCCAAATGTGTGTGGGTAGAATATATATCCCACGGGGGTAAAATTGAAAAAAGTTTAAAAAATTTTATTTTGGACTTAGTCATTTTTCCGGTGTTTATCAGACTTTCAGATAGGGGAAATGTCAGTGAGCATTCCGATTTCAGTTCCAGAGCGGTTCGCCGAATGAGTCCTTGATATTTAGTCGTTTTCAGCCAATATTTTAGACTTTTGAAAATTTTACTTTTTTGTGAAAATATCCACTAAATGAGGGAATAATATGTGTGAGGGTACCCCAGGAGAGTTCCAAATGTGTGTGGGTAGAATATATATCCCACGGGGAAAAAATTGAAAAAAGTTGAAACTTTTTTTTTTGGACTTAGTCATTTTTCCGGCGTTTATCAGACTTTCAGATAGGGGAAATGTCAGTGAGCGTTCCGATTTCAGTTCCAGAGCGATTCGCCCAATGAGTCCTTGATATTTAGTCGATTTCAGCCAATATTTGGGATTTTTGAAAATTTTACTTTTTTGTGAAAATATCCACTAAATGAGGGAATCATATGTGTGAGGGTACCCCAGGAGAGTTCCAAATATGTGTGGGTAGAATATATATCCCACGGGTGTAAAATTGAAAAAAGTTGAAACATTTTTTTTTGGACTTAGTCATTTTTCCGGTGTTTATCAGACTTTCAGATAGGGGAAATGTCAGTGAGCATTCCGATTTCAGTTCCAGAGCGGTTCGCCGAATGAGTCCTTGATATTTAGTCGATTTCAGCCAATATTTTGGATTTTTGAAAATTTCACTTTTTTGTGAAATTATCCACTAAATGAGGGAATAATATGTGTGAGGGTACCCCAGGAGAGCTCCAAATGTGTGTGGGTAGAATATTTATCCCACGGGGGTAAAATTGAAAAAAGTTGAAACATTTTTTTTTTGGACTTAGTCATTTTTCCAGCGTTTATCAGACTTTCAGATAGGGGAAATGTCAGTGAGCATTCCGATTTCAGTTCCAGAGCGGTTCGCCAAATGAGTCCTTGATATTTAGTCGATTTCAGCCAATATTTTGGATTTTTGAAAATTTCACTTTTTTGTGAAATTATCCACTAAATGAGGGAATAATATGTGTGAGGGTACCACAGGAGAGATCCAAATGTGTGTGGGTAGAATATATATCCCACGGGGGTAAAATTGAAAAAAGTTTAAAAAATTTTATTTTGGGACTTAGTCATTTTTCCGGCGTTTATCAGACTTTCAGATAGGGGAAATGTCAGTGAGCGTTCCGATTTCAGTTCCAGAGCGATTCGCCCAATGAGTCCTTGATATTTAGTCGTTTTCAGCCAATTTTCTGAATTTTTGAAAATTTCTCTTTTTTTGTGAAAATATCCACTAAATGAGAGAATAATATGTGTGAGGGTACCCCAGGAGAGTTCCAAATGTGTGTGGGTAGAATATATATCCCACGGGTGTAAAATTGAAAAAAGTTGAAACATTTTTTTTTGGACTTAGTCATTTTTCCGGTGTTTATCAGACTTTCAGATAGGGGAAATGTTAGTGAGCATTCCAATTTCAGTTCCAGAGCGATTCACCCATTGAGTCCTTGATATTTAGTCGTTTTCAGCCAATATTTTAGACTTTTGAAAATTTTACTTTTTTGTGAAAATATCCAATAAATGAGGGAATAATATGTGTGAGGGTACCCCAGGAGAGTTCCAAATGTGTGTGGGTAGAATATATATCCCACGGGATAAAATTGAAAAAAGTTGAAACATTTTTTTTTGGACTTAGTCATTTTTCCGGCGTTTATCAGACTTTCAGATAGGGGAAATGTCAGTGAGCATTCCGATTTCAGTTTCAGAGCGGTAAGCCGAATGAGTCCTTGATATTTAGTCGAATTCAGCCAATATTTTGGATTTTTGAAAATTTCACTTTTTTGTGAAAATATCCACTAAATAAGGGAATAATATGTGTGAGGGTACCACAGGAGAGATCCAAATGTGTGTGGGTAGAATATATATCCCACGGGGGTAAAATTGAAAAAAGTTTAAAAATTTATTTTTGGGGACTTAGTCATTTTTCCGGCGTTTATCAGACTTTCAGATAGGGGAAATGTCAGTGAGCGTTCCGATTTCAGTTCCAGAGCGATTCGCCCAATGAGTCCTTGATATTTAGTCGTTTTCAGCCAATTTTCTGAATTTTTGAAAATTTCACTTTTTTGTGAAAATATCCACTAAATGAGAGAATAATATGTGTGAAGGTACCCCAGGAGAGTTCCAAATGTGTGTGGGTAGAATATATATCCCACAGGGGTAAAATTGAAAAAAGTTGAAACATTTTTTTTTGGACTTAGTCATTTTTCCGGTGTTTATCAGACTTTCAGATAGGGGAAATGTCAGTGAGCATTCCGATTTCAGTTCCAGAGCGGTTCGCCGAATGAGTCCTTGATATTTAGTCGTTTTCAGCCAATATTTTGGATTTTTGAAAATTTCACTTTTTTGTGAAATTATCCACTAAATGAGGGAATCATATGTGTGAGGGTACCCCAGGAGAGTTCCAAATGTGTGTGGGTAGAATATATATCCCACGGGGGTAAAATTGAAAAAAGTTGAAAAAATTTTTTTTTGGGACTTAGTCATTTTTCCGGCGTTTATCAGACTTTCAGATAGGGGAAATGTCAGTGAGCATTCCGATTTCAGTTCCAGAGCGATTCGCCCAATGAGTCCTTGATATTTAGTCGTTTTCAGCCAATATTTTGGACTTTTGAAAATTTTACTTTTTTGTGAAAATATCCACTAAATGAGGGAATAATATGTGTGAGGGTACCACAGGAGAGATCCAAATGTGTGTGGGTAGAATATATATCCCACAGGGGTAAAATTGAAAAAAGTTGAAAACATTTTTTTTTTGGACTTAATCATTTTTCCAGTGTTTATCAGACTTTCAGATAGGACAAATGTCAGTGAGCGTTCCAATTTCAGTTCCAGAGCGATTCGACCAATGAGTCCTTGATATTTAGTCGTTTTCAGCCAATTTTCTAGATTTTTGAAAATTTCACTTTTTTGTGAAAATATCCACTAAATGAGAGAACAATATGTGTGAGGGTACCCCAGGAGAGCTCCAAATGTGTGTGGTCAGAATATATATCCCACGGGGGTAAAATTGAAAAAAGTTGAAAAAATTTTTTTTGGGATTTAGTCATTTTTCCGGCGTTTATCAGACTTTCAGATAGGGGAAATGTCAGTGAGCGTTCCGATTTCAGTTCCAGAGCGATTCGCCCAATGAGTCCTTGATATTTAGTCGATTTCAGCCAATATTTTGGATTTTTGAAAATTTCACTTTTTTGTGAAAATATCCACTAAATGAGGGAATCATATGTGTGAGGGTACCCCAGGAGAGTTCCAAATGTGTGTGGGTAGAATATATATCCCACGGGGGTAAAATTGAAAAAAGTTGAAACATTTTTTTCTGGACTTAGTCATTTTTCCGGCGTTTATCAGACTTTCAGATAGGGGAAATGTCAGTGAGCATTCCGATTTCAGTTCCAGAGCGGTAAGCCGAATGAGTCCTTGATATTTAGTCGAATTCAGACAATATTTTGGATTTTTGAAAATTTCACTTTTTTGTGAAAATATCCACTAAATAAGGGAATAATATGTGTGAGGGTACCACAGGAGAGATCCAAATGTGTGTGGGTAGAATATATATCCCACGGGGGTAAAATTGAAAAAAGTTTAAAAAATTTTTTTTGGGGACTTAGTCATTTTTCCGGCGTTTATCAGACTTTCAGATAGGGGAAATGTCAGTGAGCATTCCGATTTCAGTTCCAGAGCGATTCGCCCAATGAGTCCTTGATATTTAGTCGTTTTCAGCCAATTTTCTGGATATTTGAAACTTTCACTTTTTTGTGAAAATATCCACTAAATGAGGGAATAATATGTGTGAGGGTACCCCAGGAGAGTTCCAAATGTGTGTGGGTAGAATATATATCCCACGGGGGAAAAATTGAAAAAAGTTGAAACATTTTTTTTTTGGACTTAGTCATTTTTCCGGCGTTTATCAGACTTTCAGATAGGGGAAATGTCAGTGAGCGTTCCGATTTCAGTTCCAGAGCGATTCGCCCAATGAGTCCTTGATATTTAGTCGTTTTCAGCCAATTTTCTGAATTTTTGAAAATTTCACTTTTTTGTGAAAATATCCACTAAATGAGAGAATAATATGTGTTAAGGTACCCCAGGAGAGTTCCAAATGTGTGTGGGTAGAATATATATCCCACGGGGGTAAAATTGAAAAAAGTTGAAAACATTTTTTTTTTGGACTTAATCATTTTTCCAGTGTTTATCAGACTTTCAGATAGGACAAATGTCAGTGAGCATTCCAATTTCAGTTCCAGAGCGATTCGGCCAATGAGTCCTTGATATTTAGTCGATTTCAGCCAATATTTTGGATTATTGAAAATTTCACTTTTTTGTGAAAATATCCACTAAATGAGGGAATCATATGTGTGAGGGTACCCCAGGAGAGTTCCAAATGTGTGTGGGTAGAATATATATCCCACGGGGGTAAAATTGAAAAAAGTTGAAACATTTTTTTTTGGACTTAGTCATTTTTCCGGTGTTTATCAGACTTTCAGATAGGGGAAATGTCAGTGAGCATTCCGATTTCAGTTCCAGAGCGGTTCGCCGAATGAGTCCTTGATATTTAGTCGTTTTCAGCCAATATTTTGGATTTTTGAAAATTTCACTTTTTTGTGAAATTATCCACTAAATGAGGGAATCATATGTGTGAGGGTACCCCAGGAGAGTTCCAAATGTGTGTGGGTAGAATATATATCCCACGGGGGTAAAATTGAAAAAAGTTGAAAAAATTTTTTTTTGGGACTTAGTCATTTTTCCGGCGTTTATCAGACTTTCAGATAGGGGAAATGTCAGTGAGCATTCCGATTTCAGTTCCAGAGCGATTCGCCCAATGAGTCCTTGATATTTAGTCGTTTTCAGCCAATATTTTGGACTTTTGAAAATTTTACTTTTTTGTGAAAATATCCACTAAATGAGGGAATAATATGTGTGAGGGTACCCCAGGAGAGTTCCAAATGTGTGTGGGTAGAATATATATCCCACGGGGGTAAAATTGAAATAAGTTGAAACATTTTTTTTTTGGACTTAGTCATTTTTCCGGCGTTTATCAGACTTTCAGATAGGGGAAATGTCAGTGAGCGTTCCGATTTCAGTTCCAGAGAGATTCGCCCAATGAGTCCTTGATATTTAGTCGTTTTCAGCCAATTTTCTGAATTTTTGAAAATTTCACTTTTTTGTGAAAATATCCACTAAATGAGAGAATAATATGTGTGAAGGTACCCCAGGAGAGTTCCAAATGTGTGTGGGTAGAATATATATCCCACGGGGGTAAAATTGAAAAAAGTTGAAAACATTTTTTTTTGGACTTAATAATTTTTCCAGTGTTTATCAGACTTTCAGATAGGACAAATGTCAGTGAGCATTCCAATTTCAGTTCCAGAGCGATTCGGCCAATGAGTCCTTGATATTTAGTCGATTTCAGCCAATATTTTGGATTATTGAAAATTTCACTTTTTTGTGAAAATATCCACTAAATGAGGGAATCATATGTGTGAGGGTACCCCAGGAGAGTTCCAAATGTGTGTGGGTAGAATATATATCCCACGGGGGTAAAATTGAAAAAAGTTGAAAAAATTTTTTTTTGGGACTTAGTCATTTTTCCGGCGTTTATCAGACTTTCAGATAGGGGAAATGTCAGTGAGCGTTCCGATTTCAGTTCCAGAGCGATTCGCCCAATGAGTCCTTGATATTTAGTCGTTTTCAGCCAATATTTTGGACTTTTGAAAATTTTACTTTTTTGTGAAAATATCCACTAAATGAGGGAATAATATGTGTGAGGGTACCCCAGGAGAGTTCCAAATGTGTGTTGGTAGAATATATATCCCACAGGGGTAAAATTGAAAAAAGTTGAAACATTTTTTTTTTGGACTTAGTCATTTTTCCGGCGTTTATCAGACTTTCAGATAGGGGAAATGTCAGTGAGCGTTCCGATTTCAGTTCCAGAGCGGTTCGCCGAATAACTCCTTGATATTTAGTCGAATTCAGCCAATATTTTGGATTTTTGAAAATTTCACTTTTTTGTGAAATTATCCACTAAATGAGAGAATAATATGTGTGAGGGTACCCCAGGAGAGCTCCAAATGTGTGTGGTTAGAATATATATCCCACGGGGGTAAAATTGAAAAAAGTTGAAAAATTTTTTTTTTGGATTTAGTCATTTTTCCGGCGTTTATCAGACTTTCAGATAGGGGAAATGTCAGTGAGCGTTCCGATTTCAGTTCCAGAGCGATTCGCCCAATGAGTCCTTGATATTTAGTCGATTTCAGCCAATATTTTGGATTTTTGAAAATTTCACTTTTTTGTGAAAATATCCACTAAATGAGGGAATCATATGTGTGAGGGTACCCCAGGAGAGTTCCAAATGTGTGTGGGTAGAATATATATCCCACGGGGGTAAAATTGAAAAAAGTTGAAACATTTTTTTTTGGACTTAGTCATTTTTCCGGTGTTTATCAGACTTTCAGATAGGGGAAATGTCAGTGAGCATTCAGATTTCAGTTCCAGAGCGATTCGCCCAATGAGTCCTTGATATTTAGTCGTTTTCAGCCAATTTTCTGGATTTTTGAAAATTTCACTCTTTTGTGAAAATATCCACTAAATGAGGGAATAATATGTGTGAGGGTACCCCAGGAGAGTTCCAAATGTGTGTGTGGTAGAATATATATCCCACGGGGGAAAAATTGAAAAAAGTTGAAAAAAAATTTTTTTTGGACTTAGTAATTTTTCCGGCGTTTTTCAGACTTTCAGACAGAGGAAATGTCAGTGACCGTTCCGATTTCAGTTCCAGAGCGATTCGCCCAATGAGTCCTTGATATTTAGTCGTTTTCAGCCAATTTTCTGGATTTTTGAAAATTTCACTTTTTTGTGAAAATATCCACTAAATGAGGGAATAATATGTGTGAGGGTACCCCAGGAAAGTTAGAAATGTGTGTGGGTAGAATATATATCCCACGGGGGTAAAATTGAAAAAAGTTGAAAAAAATATTTTTTTGGACTTAGTCATTCTTCCGGCGTTTATCACACTTTCTGATAGGGCAAATGTCAGTGAGCATTCCGATTTCAGCTCCAGAGCGATTCGCCCAATGAGTCCTTGAAATTTTATTCGTTTTCAGCCAATTTCTGGATTTTTGAAAATTTCACTTTTTTGTGAAAATATCCACTAAATGAGGGAATAATATGTGTGAGGGTACCCCAGGAGAGTTCCAAATGTGTGTGGGTAGAATATATATCCCACGGGGGTAAAATTGAAAAAAGTTGAAAAAAATATTTTTTGGGACTTAGTCATTTTTCCGGTGTTTATCAAACTTTCAGAAAGGGGAAATGTCAGTGAGCATTCAGATTTCAGTTCCAGAGCGATTCGCCCTATGAGTCCTTGATATTTAGTCGTTTTCAGCCAATTTTCTGGATTTTTGAAAATTTCACTCTTTTGTGAAAATATCCACTAAATGAGGGAATAATATGTGTGAGGGTACCCCAGGAGAGTTCCAAATGTGTGTGGGTAGAATATATATCGCACGGGGGTAAAATTGAAAAAAGTTGAAAAAAATATTTTTTTGGACTTAGTCATTTTTCCGGTGTTTATCAAACTTTCAGAAAGGGGAAATGTCAGTGAGCATTCAGATTTCAGTTCCAGAGCGATTCGCCCAATGAGTCCTTGATGTTTAGTCGTTTTCAGCCAATTTTCTGGATTTTTGAAAATTTCACTTTTTTGTGAAAATATCCACTAAATGATGGAATAATATGTGTGAGGGTACCGCAGGAGAGTTCCAAATGTGTGTGGGTAGAATATATATCCCACGGGGGTAAAATTGAAAAAAGTTGAAAAAATTTTTTTTTTGGACTTAGTCATTCTTCCGGCGTTTATCACACTTTCTGATAGGGCAAATGTCAGTGAGCATTCCGATTTCAGCTCCAGAGCGATTCGCCCAATGAGTCCTTGATATTTAGTCGATTTCAACCAATTTCTGTATTTTTGGAAATTTCACTTTTTTATGAAAATATCCACTAAATGATGGAATAATATGTGTGAGGGTACCCCAAGAGAGTTCCAAATGTGTGTGGGTAGAATATATATCCCACGGGGGTAAAATTGAAAAAAGTTGAAAAAAATTTTTTTTTGGACTTAGTCATTCTTCCGGCGTTTATCACACTTTCTGATAGGGCAAATGTCAGTGAGCATTCCGATTTCAGCTCCAGAGCGATTCGCACAATGAGTCCTTGATATTTAGTCGATTTCAGCCAATTTCTGTATTTTTGGAAATTTCACTTTTTTGTGAAAATATCCACTAAATGAGGGAATAATATGTGTGAGGGTACCCCAGGAGAGTTCCAAATGTGTGTGGGGAGAATATATATCCCACGGGGGTAAAATTGAAAAAAGTTGAAAAACATTTTTTTTTGGACTTAGTCATTCTTCCGGCGTTTATCACACTTTCTGATAGGGCAAATGTCAGTGAGCATTCCGATTTCAGCTCCAGAGCGATTCGCACAATGAGTCCTTGATATTTAGTCGATTTCAGCCAATTTCTGTATTTTTGGAAATTTCACTTTTTTGTGAAAATATCCACTAAATGAGGGAATAATATGTGTGAGGGTACCCCAGGAGAGTTCCAAATGTGTGTGGGGAGAATATATATCCCACGGGGGTAAAATTGAAAAAAGTTGAAAAACATTTTTTTTTGGACTTAGTCATTCTTCCGGCGTTTATCACACTTTCTGATAGGGCAAATATCAGTGAGCATTCCGATTTCAGCTCCAGAGCGATTCGCCCAATGAGTCCTTGATATTTATTTGTTTTCAGCCAATTTCTGGATTTTTGGAAATTTCACTTTTTTGTGAAAATATCCACTAAATGAGGGAATAATATGTGTGAGTGTACCCCAGGAGAGTTCCAAATGTGTGTGGGTAGAATATATATCCCACGGGGGTAAAATTGAAAAAAGTTTAAAAAAATTTTTTTTTGGACTTAGTCATTCTTCCGGCTTTTATCACACTTTCTGATAGGGCAAATGTCAGTGAGCATTCCGATTTCAGCTCCAGAGCGATTCGCCCAATGAGTCCTTGATATTTAGTCGTTTTCAGCCAATTTCTGGATTTTTGAAAATTTCACTTTTTTGTGAAAATATCCACTAAATGAGGGAATAATATGTGTGAGGGTACCCCAGGAGAGTTCCAAATGTGTGTGGGTAGAATATATATCCCACGGGGGTAAAATTGAAAAAAGTTGAAAAAAAATTTTTTTTGGACTTAGTCATTCTTCCGGCGTTTATCACACTTTCTGATAGGGCAAATGTCAGTGAGCATTCCGATTTCAGCTCCAGAGCGATTCGCCCAATGAGTCCTTGATATTTAGTCGTTTTCAGCCAATTTCTGGATTTTTGGAAATTTCACTTTTTTGTGAAAATATCCACTAAATGAGGGAATAATATGTGTGAGGGTACCCCAGGAGAGTTCCAATGTGTGTGGGTAGAATATATATCCCACGGGGGTAAAATTGAAAAAAGTTGAAAAAAATTTTTTTTTGAACTTAGTCATTTTTCCGGCGTTTATCAGACTTTCAGATAGGGGAAATGTCAATGAGCGTTCCAATTTCAGTTCCAGAGCGATTCGCCCAATGAGTCCTTGATATTTCGTCGTTTTCAGCCAATTTTCTGGATTTTTAAAAATTTCACTTTTTTGTGAAAATATCCACTAAATGAGGGAATAATATGTGTGAGGGTACCCCAGGAGAGTTCCAAATGTGTGTGGGTAGAATATATATCCCACGGGGGTAAAATTGAAAAAAGTTGAAAAAAATATTTTTTGGGACTTAGTCATTTTTCCGGTGTTTATCAAACTTTCAGAAAGGGGAAATGTCAGTGAGCATTCAGATTTCAGTTACAGAGGGATTCGCCCTATGAGTCCTTGATATTTAGTCGTTTTCAGCCAATTTTCTGGATTTTTGAAAATTTCACTCTTTTGTGAAAATATCCACTAAATGAGGGAATAATATGTGTGAGGGTACCGCAGGAGAGTTCCAAATGTGTGTGGGTAGAATATATATCCCACGGGGGTAAAATTGAAAAAAGTTGAAAAAATTTTTTTTTTGGACTTAGTCATTCTTCCGGCGTTTATCACACTTTCTGATAGGGCAAATGTCAGTGAGCATTCCGATTTCAGCTCCAGAGCGATTCGCCCAATGAGTCCTTGATATTTAGTCGATTTCAACCAATTTCTGTATTTTTGGAAATTTCACTTTTTTATGAAAATATCCACTAAATGATGGAATAATATGTGTGAGGGTACCCCAAGAGAGTTCCAAATGTGTGTGGGTAGAATATATATCCCACGGGGGTAAAATTGAAAAAAGTTGAAAAAAATTTTTTTTTGGACTTAGTCATTCTTCCGGCGTTTATCACACTTTCTGATAGGGCAAATGTCAGTGAGCATTCCGATTTCAGCTCCAGAGCGATTCGCACAATGAGTCCTTGATATTTAGTCGATTTCAGCCAATTTCTGTATTTTTGGAAATTTCACTTTTTTGTGAAAATATCCACTAAATGAGGGAATAATATGTGTGAGGGTACCCCAGGAGAGTTCCAAATGTGTGTGGGGAGAATATATATCCCACGGGGGTAAAATTGAAAAAAGTTGAAAAACATTTTTTTTTGGACTTAGTCATTCTTCCGGCGTTTATCACACTTTCTGATAGGGCAAATGTCAGTGAGCATTCCGATTTCAGCTCCAGAGCGATTCGCACAATGAGTCCTTGATATTTAGTCGATTTCAGCCAATTTCTGTATTTTTGGAAATTTCACTTTTTTGTGAAAATATCCACTAAATGAGGGAATAATATGTGTGAGGGTACCCCAGGAGAGTTCCAAATGTGTGTGGGGAGAATATATATCCCACGGGGGTAAAATTGAAAAAAGTTGAAAAACATTTTTTTTTGGACTTAGTCATTCTTCCGGCGTTTATCACACTTTCTGATAGGGCAAATATCAGTGAGCATTCCGATTTCAGCTCCAGAGCGATTCGCCCAATGAGTCCTTGATATTTATTTGTTTTCAGCCAATTTCTGGATTTTTGGAAATTTCACTTTTTCACTTTTTTGTGAAAATATCCACTAAATGAGGGAATAATATGTGTGAGTGTACCCCAGGAGAGTTCCAAATGTGTGTGGGTAGAATATATATCCCACGGGGGTAAAATTGAAAAAAGTTTAAAAAAATTTTTTTTTGGACTTAGTCATTCTTCCGGCTTTTATCACACTTTCTGATAGGGCAAATGTCAGTGAGCATTCCGATTTCAGCTCCAGAGCGATTCGCCCAATGAGTCCTTGATATTTAGTCGTTTTCAGCCAATTTCTGGATTTTTGAAAATTTCACTTTTTTGTGAAAATATCCACTAAATGAGGGAATAATATGTGTGAGGGTACCCCAGGAGAGTTCCAAATGTGTGTGGGTAGAATATATATCCCACGGGGGTAAAATTGAAAAAAGCTGAAAAAAAATTTTTTTTGGACTTAGTCATTCTTCCGGCGTTTATCACACTTTCTGATAGGGCAAATGTCAGTGAGCATTCCGATTTCAGCTCCAGAGCGATTCGCCCAATGAGTCCTTGATATTTAGTCGTTTTCAGCCAATTTCTGGATTTTTGGAAATTTCACTTTTTTGTGAAAATATCCACTAAATGAGGGAATAATATGTGTGAGGGTACCCCAGGAGAGTTCCAATGTGTGTGGGTAGAATATATATCCCACGGGGGTAAAATTGAAAAAAGTTGAAAAAAATTTTTTTTTGAACTTAGTCATTTTTCCGGCGTTTATCAGACTTTCAGATAGGGGAAATGTCAATGAGCGTTCCAATTTCAGTTCCAGAGCGATTCGCCCAATGAGTCCTTGATATTTCGTCGTTTTCAGCCAATTTTCTGGATTTTTAAAAATTTCACTTTTTTGTGAAAATATCCACTAAATGAGGGAATAATATGTGTGAGGGTACCCCAGGAGAGTTCCAAATGTGTGTGGGTAGAATATATATCCCACGGGGGTAAAATTGAAAAAAGTTGAAAAAAATATTTTTTGGGACTTAGTCATTTTTCCGGTGTTTATCAAACTTTCAGAAAGGGGAAATGTCAGTGAGCATTCAGATTTCAGTTACAGAGGGATTCGCCCTATGAGTCCTTGATATTTAGTCGTTTTCAGCCAATTTTCTGGATTTTTGAAAATTTCACTCTTTTGTGAAAATATCCACTAAATGAGGGAATAATATGTGTGAGGGTACCCCAGGAGAGTTCCAAATGTGTGTGGGTAGAATATATATCGCACGGGGGTAAAATTGAAAAAAGTTGAAAAAAATATTTTTTTGGACTTAGTCATTTTTCCGGTGTTTATCAAACTTTCAGAAAGGGGAAATGTCAGTGAGCATTCAGATTTCAGTTCCAGAGCGATTCGCCCAATGAGTCCTTGATGTTTAGTCGTTTTCAGCCAATTTTCTGGATTTTTGAAAATTTCACTTTTTTGTGAAAATATCCACTAAATGATGGAATAATATGTGTGAGGGTACCGCAGGAGAGTTCCAAATGTGTGTGGGTAGAATATATATCCCACGGGGGTAAAATTGAAAAAAGTTGAAAAATTTTTTTTTTTGGACTTAGTCATTCTTCCGGCGTTTATCACACTTTCTGATAGGGCAAATGTCAGTGAGCATTCCGATTTCAGCTCCAGAGCGATTCGCCCAATGAGTCCTTGATATTTAGTCGATTTCAACCAATTTCTGTATTTTTGGAAATTTCACTTTTTTATGAAAATATCCACTAAATGATGGAATAATATGTGTGAGGGTACCCCAAGAGAGTTCCAAATGTGTGTGGGTAGAATATATATCCCACGGGGGTAAAATTGAAAAAAGTTGAAAAAAATTTTTTTTTGGACTTAGTCATTCTTCCGGCGTTTATCACACTTTCTGATAGGGCAAATGTCAGTGAGCATTCCGATTTCAGCTCCAGAGCGATTCGCACAATGAGTCCTTGATATTTAGTCGATTTCAGCCAATTTCTGTATTTTTGGAAATTTCACTTTTTTGTGAAAATATCCACTAAATGAGGGAATAATATGTGTGAGGGTACCCCAGGAGAGTTCCAAATGTGTGTGGGGAGAATATATATCCCACGGGGGTAAAATTGAAAAGAGTTGAAAAACATTTTTTTTTGGACTTAGTCATTCTTCCGGCGTTTATCACACTTTATTATAGGGCAAATATCAGTGAGCATTCCGATTTCAGCTCCAGAGCGATTCGCCCAATGAGTCCTTGATATTTATTTGTTTTCAGCCAATTTCTGGATTTTTGGAAATTTCACTTTTTTGTGAAAATATCCACTAAATGAGGGAATAATATGTGTGAGTGTACCCCAGGAGAGTTCCAAATGTGTGTGGGTAGAATATATATCCCACGGGGGTAAAATTGAAAAAAGTTTAAAAAAATTTTTTTTTGGACTTAGTCATTCTTCCGGCTTTTATCACACTTTCTGATAGGGCAAATGTCAGTGAGCATTCCGATTTCAGCTCCAGAGCGATTCGCCCAATGAGTCCTTGATATTTAGTCGTTTTCAGCCAATTTCTGGATTTTTGAAAATTTCACTTTTTTGTGAAAATATCCACTAAATGAGGGAATAATATGTGTGAGGGTACCCCAGGAGAGTTCCAAATGTGTGTGGGTAGAATATATATCCCACGGGGGTAAAATTGAAAAAAGTTGAAAAAAATTTTTTTTTGGACTTAGTCATTCTTCCGGCGTTTATCACACTTTCTGATAGGGCAAATGTCAGTGAGCATTCCGATTTCAGCTCCAGAGCGATTCGCCCAATGAGTCCTTGATATTTAGTCGTTTTCAGCCAATTTCTGGATTTTTGGAAATTTCACTTTTTTGTGAAAATATCCACTAAATGAGGGAATAATATGTGTGAGGGTACCCCAGGAGAGTTCCAATGTGTGTGGGTAGAATATATATCCCACGGGGGTAAAATTGAAAAAAGTTGAAAAAAATTTTTTTTTGAACTTAGTCATTTTTCCGGCGTTTATCAGACTTTCAGATAGGGGAAATGTCAATGAGCGTTCCAATTTCAGTTCCAGAGCGATTCGCCCAATGAGTCCTTGATATTTCGTCGTTTTCAGCCAATTTTCTGGATTTTTAAAAATTTCACTTTTTTGTGAAAATATCCACTAAATGAGGGAATAATATGTGTGAGGGTACCCCAGGAGAGTTCCAAATGTGTGTGGGTAGAATATATATCCCACGGGGGTAAAATTGAAAAAAGTTGAAAAAATTTTTTTTTTGGACTTAGTCATTTTTCTGGCGTTAATCAAACTTTCAGAAATCGGAAATGTCAGTGAGCGTTCAGATTTTGGTTCCAGAGCGATTCGCCCAATTAGTCCTTTATATTTAGTCGTTTTCAGCCAATTTTCTGGATTTTTGAAAATTTCACTTTTTTGTGAAACTATCCACTAAATGAGGGAATAATATGTGTGAGGGTACCCCAGGAGTGTTCCAAATGTGTGTGGTAGAATACATATCCCACGGGGGTAAAATTGAAAAAAGTTGAAAACATTTTTTTTTTGGACTTAGTCATTTTTCCGGCGTTTATCAGACTTTCAGATAGGGGAAATGTCAGTGAGCATTCCGATTTCAGTTCCAGAGCTATTTGCCCAATGGGTCCTTGATATTTAGTCGTTTTCAGCCAATTTTCTGGATTTTTGAAAATTTCACTGTTTTGTGAAAATATCCACTAAATGAGGGAATAATATGTGTGAGGGTACCCCAGGAGAGTTCCAAATGTGTGTGGGTAGAATATATATCCCACGGGGGTAAAATTGAATAAAGTTGAAAAAAATTTTTTTTTGGACTTAGTCATTCTTCCGGCGTTTATCACACTTTCTGATAGGGCAAATGTCAGTGAGCATTCCGATTTCAGCTCCAGAGCGATTCGCCCAATGAGTCCTTGATATTTAGTCGTTTTCAGCCAATTTCTGGATTTTTGAAAATTTCACTTTTTTGTGAAAATATCCACTAAATGAGGGAATAATATGTGTGAGGGTACCCCAGGAGAGTTCCAATGTGTGTGGGTAGAATATATATCCCACGGGGGTAAAATTGAAAAAAGTTTAAAAAAATTTTTTTTTGAACTTAGTCATTCTTCCGGCGTTTATCACACTTTCTGATAGGGCAAATGTCAGTGAGCATTGCGATTTCAGCTCCAGAGCGATTCGCCCAATGAGTCCTTGATATTTAGTCGTTTTCAGCCAATTTCTGGATTTTTGAAAATTTCACTTTTTTCTGAAAATATCCACCAAATGAGGGAATAATATTTGTGAGGGTACCCCAGGAGAGTTCCAAATGTGTGTGGGTAGAATATATATCCCACGGGGGTAAAATTGAAAAAAGTTGAAAATTTTTTTTTTTGGACTTAGTCATTTTACCGGCGTTTATCAGACTTTCAGATAGGGGAAATGTCAGTGAGCGTTCCAATTTCAGTTCCAGAGCGATTCGCCCAATGAGTCCTTGATATTTCGTCGTTTTCAGCCAATTTTCTGGATTTTTGAAAATTTCACTTTTTTATGAAAATATCCACTAAATGAGGGAATAATAATATGTGTGAGGGTACCCCAGGAGAGTTCCAAATGTGTGTGGTAGAATACATATCCCACGGGGGTAAAATTGAAAAAAGTTGAAAACATTTTTTTTTTGGACTTAGTCATTTTTCCGGCGTTTATCAGACTTTCAGATAGGGGAAATGTCAGTGAGCATTCCGATTTCAGTTCCAGAGCGATTCGCCCAATGAGTCCTTGATATTTAGTCGTTTTCAGCCAATTTTCTGGATTTTTGAAAATTTCACTTTTTTTGTGAAAATATCCACTAAATGAGGGAATAATATGTGTGAGGGTACCCCAGGAGAGTTCCAAATGTGTGTGGGTAGAATATATATCCCACGGGGGTAAAATTGAAAAAAGTTGAAAAAATTTTTTTTTGGACTTAGTAATTTTTCCGGCGTTTATCAGACTTTCAGACAGGGGAAATGTCAGTGAGCGTTCCGATTTCAGTTCCAGAGCGATTCGCCCAATGAGTCCTTGATATTTAGTCATTTTCAGCCAATTTTCTGGATTTTTGAAAATTTCACTTTTTTGTGAAAATATCCACTAAATGAGGGAATAATATGTGTGAGGGTACCCCAGGAGAGTTCCAAATGTGTGTGGGTAGAATATATATCCCACGGGGGTAAAATTGAAAAAAGTTGAAAAAAATTTTTTTTTGGACTTAGTCATTTTTCCGGCGTTTATCAAACTTTCAGAAAGGGGAAATGTCAATGAGCGTTCCGATTTCAGTTCCAGAGCGATTCGCCCAATGAGTCCTTGATATTTAGTCGTTTTCAGCCAATTTTCTGGATTTTTGAAAATTTCACTTTTTTGTGAAAATATCCACTAAATGAGGGAATAATATGTGTGAGGGTACCCCAGGAGAGTTCCAAATGTGTGTGGGTAGAATATATATCCCACGGGGGTAAAATTGAAAAAAGTTGAAAAAAATTTTTTTTTGGAATTAGTCATTCTTCCGGCGTTTATCACACTTTCTGATAGGGCAAATGTCAGTGAGCATTCCGATTTCAGCTCCAGAGTGATTCGCCCAATGAGTCCTTGATATTTAGTCGTTTTCAGCCAATTTCTGGATTTTTGAAAATTTCACTTTTTTGTGAAAATATCCACTAAATGAGGGAATAATATGTGTGAGGGTACCCCAGGAGAGTTCCAATGTGTGTGGGTAGAATATATATCCCACGGGGGTAAAATTGAAAAAAGTTGAAAAAAATTTTTTTTTGGACTTAGTCATTCTTCCGGCGTTTATCAGACTTTCAGATAGGGGAAATGTCAGTGAGCGTTCCAATTTCAGTTCCAGAGCGATTCGCCCAATGAGTCCTTGATATTTCGTCGTTTTCAGCCAATTTTCTGGATTTTTAAAAATTTCACTTTTTTGTGAAAATATCCACTAAATGAGGGAATAATATGTGTGAGGGTACCCCAGGAGTGTTCCAAATGTGTGTGGTAGAATACATATCCCACGGGGGTAAAATTGAAAAAAGTTGAAAACATTTTTTTTTTGGACTTAGTCATTTTTCCGGCGTTTATCAGACTTTCAGATAGGGGAAATGTCAGTGAGCATTCCGATTTCAGTTCCAGAGCGATTCGACCAATGAGTCCTTGATATTTATTCGTTTTCAGCCAATTTTCTGGATTTTTGAAAATTTCACTTTTTTTGTGAAAATATCCACTAAATGAGGGAATAATATGTGTGAGGGTACCCCAGGAGAGTTCCAAATGTGTGTGGGTAGAATATATATCCCACGGGGGTAAAATTGAAAAAAGTTGAAAAAAATTTTTTTTTGGACTTAGTCATTCTTCCGGCGTTTATCACACTTTCTGATAGGGCAAATGTCAGTGAGCATTCCGATTTCAGCTCCAGAGCGATTCGCCCAATGAGTCCTTGATATTTAGTCGTTTTCAGCCAATTTCTGGATTTTTGGAAATTTCACTTTTTTGTGAAAATATCCACTAAATGAGGGAATAATATGTGTGAGTGTACCCCAGGAGAGTTCCAAATGTGTGTGGGTAGAATATATATCCCACGGGGGTAAAATTGAAAAAAGTTGAAAAAAATTTTTTTTTGGTCTTAGTCATTCTTCCGGCTTTTATCACACTTTCTGATAGGGCAAATGTCAGTGAGCATTCCGATTTCAGCTCCAGAGCGATTCGCCCAATGAGTCCTTGATATTTAGTCGTTTTCAGCCAATTTCTGGATTTTTGAAAATTTCACTTTTTTGTGAAAATATCCACTAAATGAGGGAATAATATGTGTGAGGGTACCCCAGGAGAGTTCCAAATGTGTGTGGGTAGAATATATATCCCACGGGGGTAAAATTGAAAAAAGTTGAAAAAAATTTTTTTTTGGTCTTAGTCATTCTTCCGGCTTTTATCACACTTTCTGATAGGGCAAATGTCAGTGAGCATTCCGATTTCAGCTCCAGAGAGATTCGCCCAATGAGTCCTTGATATTTAGTCGTTTTCAGCCAATTTCTGGATTTTTAAAAATTTCACTTTTTTGTGAAAATATCCACTAAATGAGGGAATAATATGTGTGAGGGTACCCCAGGAGAGTTCCAAATGTGTGTGGGTAGAATATATATCCCACGGGGGTAAAATTGAAAAAAGTTGAAAAAATTTTTTTTTTGGACTTAGTCATTTTTCTGGCGTTAATCAAACTTTCAGAAATCGGAAATGTCAGTGAGCGTTCAGATTTTGGTTCCAGAGCGATTCGCCCAATTAGTCCTTTATATTTAGTCGTTTTCAGCCAATTTTCTGGATTTTTGAAAATTTCACTTTTTTGTGAAACTATCCACTAAATGAGGGAATAATATGTGTGAGGGTACCCCAGGAGTGTTCCAAATGTGTGTGGTAGAATACATATCCCACGGGGGTAAAATTGAAAAAAGTTGAAAACATTTTTTTTTGGACTTAGTCATTTTTCCGGCGTTTATCAGACTTTCAGATAGGGGAAATGTCTGTGAGCATTCCGATTTCAGTTCCAGAGCGATTCGACCAATGAGTCCTTGATATTTATTCGTTTTCAGCCAATTTTCTGGATTTTTGAAAATTTCACTTTTTTTGTGAAAATATCCACTAAATGAGGGAATAATATGTGTGAGGGTACCCCAGGAGAGTTCCAAATGTGTGTGGGTAGAATATATATCCCACGGGGGTAAAATTGAATAAAGTTGAAAAAAATTTTTTTTTGGACTTAGTCATTCTTCCGGCGTTTATCACACTTTCTGATAGGGCAAATGTCAGTGAGCATTCCGATTTCAGCTCCAGAGCGATTCGCCCAATGAGTCCTTGATATTTAGTCGTTTTCAGCCAATTTCTGGATTTTTGAAAATTTCACTTTTTTGTGAAAATATCCACTAAATGAGGGAATAATATGTGTGAGGGTACCCCAGGAGAGTTCCAAATGTGTGTGGGTAGAATATATATCCCACGGGGGTAAAATTGAAAAAAGTTGAAAAAAATTTTTTTTTGGTCTTAGTCATTCTTCCGGCTTTTATCACACTTTCTGATAGGGCAAATGTCAGTGAGCATTCCGATTTCAGCTCCAGAGCGATTCGCCCAATGAGTCCTTGATATTTAGTCGTTTTCAGCCAATTTCTGGATTTTTGAAAATTTCACTTTTTTGTGAAAATATCCACTAAATGAGGGAATAATATGTGTGAGGGTACCCCAGAAGAGTTCCAAATGTGTGTGGGTAGAATATATATCCCACGGGGGTAAAATTGAAAAAAGTTGAAAAAATTTTTTTTTTGGACTTAGTCATTTTTCTGGCGTTAATCAAACTTTCAGAAATCGGAAATGTCAGTGAGCGTTCAGATTTTGGTTCCAGAGCGATTCGCCCAATTAGTCCTTTATATTTAGTCGTTTTCAGCCAATTTTCTGGATTTTTGAAAATTTCACTTTTTTGTGAAACTATCCACTAAATGAGGGAATAATATGTGTGAGGGTACCCCAGGAGAGTTCCAAATGTGTGTGGTAGAATACATATCCCACGGGGGTAAAATTGAAAAAAATTGAAAACATTTTTTTTTTGGACTTAGTCATTTTTCCGGCGTTTATCAGACTTTCAGATAGGGGAAATGTCAGTGAGCATTCCGATTTCAGTTCCAGAGCGATTCGCCCAATGAGTCCTTGATATTTAGTCGTTTTCAGCCAATTTTCTGGATTTTTGAAAATTTCACTTTTTTGTGAAAATATCCACTAAATGAGGGAATAATATGTGTGAGGGTACCCCAGGAGAGTTCCAAATGTGTGTGGGTAGAATATATATCCCACGGGGGTAAAATTGAAAAAATTTTTTTTTTGGACTTAGTAATTTTTCCGGCGTTTATCAGACTTTCAGACAGGGGAAATGTCAGTGAGCATTCTGATTTCAGTTCCAGAGCGATTCGCCCAATGAGTCCTTGATATTTAGTCGTTTTCAGCCAATTTTCTGGATTTTTGAAAATTTCACTTTTTTGTGAAAATATCCACTAAGTGAGGGAATAATATGTGTGAGGGTACCCCAGGAGAGTTCCAAATGTGTGTGGTAGAATACATATCCCACGGGGGTAAAAGTGAAAAAAGTTGAAAAAAATATTTTTTGGACTTAGTCATTTTTCTGGCGTTAATCAAACTTTCAGAAATCAGAAATGTCAGTGAGCGTTCAGATTTTGGTTCCAGAGCGATTCGCCCAATTAGTCCTTTATATTTAGTCGTTTTCAGCCAATTTTCTGGATTTTTGAAAATTTCACTTTTTTGTGAAACTATCCACTAAATGAGGGAATAATATGTGTGAGGGTACCCCAGGAGAGTTCCAAATGTGTGTGGTAGAATACATATCCCACGGGGGTAAAATTGAAAAAAGTTGAAAACATTTTTTTTTTGGTCTTAGTAATTTTTCCGGCGTTTATCAGACTTTCAGATAGGGGAAATGTCAGTGAGCGTTCCGATTTCAGTTCCAGAGCGATTCGCCCAATGAGTCCTTGATATTTAGTCGTTTTCAGCCAATTTTCTGGATTTTTGAAAATTTCACTTTTTTGTGAAAATATCCACTAAATGAGGGAATAATATGTGTGAGGGTACCCCAGGAGAGTTCCAAATGTGTGTGGGTAGAATATATATCCCACGGGGGTAAAATTGAAAAAAGTTGAAAAATTCTTTTTTTTGGGCTTAGTCATTTTTCCGGCGTTTATCAGACTTTCAGATAGGGGAAATGTCAGTGCGCGTTCCAATTTCAGTTCCAGAGCGATTCGCCCAATGGGTCCTTGATAGTTAGTCGTTTTCAGCCAATTTTCTGGATTTTTGAAAATTTCACTTTTTTGTGAAAATATCCACTAAATGAAGGAATAATATGTGTGAGGGTACCCCAGGAGAGTTCCAAATGTGTGTGGGTAGAATATATATCCCACGGTGGTAAAATTTAAAAAAAAATTTGGGGGGATTTAGTCATTTTTCCGGCGTTTATCAGTCTTTCAGATAGGGGAAATGTCAGTGAGCGTTCCTATTTCAGTTCCAGAGCGATTCGCCCAATGAGTCCTTGATATTTAGTCGTTTTAAGCCAATATTTTGGATTTTTGAAAATTTCACTTTTTTGTGAAAATATCCACTAAATGAGGGAATAATATGTGTGTGGGTACCCCAGGAGAGTTCCAAATGTGTGTGGATAGAATATATATCCCACGGGGGTAAAATTGAAATAAGATGAAAAAAATTTTTTTTGGGACTTAGTCATTTTTCCGGCGTTTATCAGACTTTCAGATAGGGGAAATGTCAGTGAGCGTTTCGATTTCAGTTCCAGAGCGATTCGCCAGATGAGTCCTTGATGTTTTGTCGTTTTCAGCCAATTTTCTTGGTTTTTGAAAATGTCACTTTTTTGTGAAAATATCCACTAAATGAGGGAATAATATGTGTGAGGGTACCCCAGGAGAGTTCCAAATGTGTGTGGGTAGAATATATATTCCACGGGGTTAAATTTAAAAAACTTGAAAAAATTTTTTTTCTGGACTTAGTCATTTTTTTCGGCGTTTATCAGACTTTCAGATAGGAAGTGACCGTTCCGATTTCAGTTCCAGAGCGATTCGCCCAATGAGTCCTTGATATTTAGTCATTTTCAGCCAATTTTCTGGATTTTTGAAAATTTCACTCTTTTGTGAAAATATCCACTAAATGAGGGAATAATATGTGTGAGGGTACCCCAGGAGAGTTCCAAATGTGTGTGGGTAGAATATATATCCCACGGGGGTAAAATTGAAAAAAGTTAAAAATAATTTTTTTTTGGACTTAGTCATTTCTACGACGTTTATCAGACTTTCAGATAGGGGAAATGTAAGTGAGCGTTCCAATTTCAGTTCCAGAGCGATTCGCCAAATGAGTCCTTGATATTTAGTCGTTTTCAGCCAATATTTTGGATTTTTGAAAATTTCACTTTTTTGTGAAAATATCCACTAAATGAGGGAATAATATGTGTGAGCGTACCCCAGGAGAGTTCCAAATGTGTGTGGGTAGAATATATATTCCACGGGGGTAAAATTGAAAAAACTTGAAAAAAAAATTTTTTCTGGACTTAGTCATTTTTTCGGCGTTTCTCAGACTTTCAGATAGGGAGTAATCTAGGGAGTGAGTGTTCCGATTTCAGTTCCAGAGCGATTTGCCCAATGAGTCCTTGATATTTAGTCATTTTCAGCCAATTTTCTGGATTTTTGAAAATTTCACTTTTTTGTGAAAATATCCACTAAGTGAGGGAATAATATGTGTGAGGGTACCCCAGGAGAGTTCCAAATGTGTGTGGGTAGAATATATATCCCACAGGGTTAAAATTGAAAAAAGTTGAAAAAAAATTTTTTTTTGGACTTAGTCATTTTTCCGGCAATTATCAGACTTTCAGATAGGGAGTGAGCGTTCCGATTTCAGGTCCAGAGCGATTCGCCCAATGTGTCCTTGATATTTAGTTGTTTTCAGCCAATTTTCTGAATTTTTGAAAATTTCACTTTTTTTGTGAAAATATCCACTAAATGAGGGAATAATATGTGTGAGGGTACCCCAGGAGAGTTCCAAATGTGTGTGGATAGAATATATATCCCACGGGGGTAAAATTGAAAAAGTTGAATAATTATTTTTTTTTTACTTAGTCATTTTTTCGGCATTTATCATAGTTTCAGATATGGCAAATGTCAGTGAGCGTTCTGATTTCAGTTCCAGAGCGACTCGCCAATGAGTCCTTGATATTTCGTCGTTGTCAGGCAATTTTCTGAATTTTTGAAAATTTCACTTTTTTGTGAAAATATCCACTAAATGAGGGAATAATATGTGTGAGGGTACCCCAGGAGAGTTCCAAATGTGTGTGGGTAGAATATATATCCCACGGGGGTAAAATTTAAAAAAAGTTGAAAACATTTTTTGTTTGGACTTAGTCATTTTTCCGGTGTTTATCAGACTTTCAGATAGGGGAAATGTCAGTGAGCGTTCCGATTTCAGTTCCAGAGCGACTCGCCAATGAGTCCTTGATATTTCGTCGTCAGGCAATTTTCTGAATTTTTGAAAATTTCACTTTTTTGTGAAAATATCCACTAAATGAGGGAATAATATGTGTGAGGGTACCCCAGGAGAGTTCCAAATGTGTGTGGCTAGAATATATATCCCACGGGGGTAAAATTGAAAAAAGTTGAATAATTATTTTTTTTTTACTTTGTCTTTTTTTCAGTGTTTATCATACTTTCAGATAGGGCAAATGTCAGTGAGCATTCCGATTTCAGTTCCAGAGCGATTCGCCCAATAAGTCCTTGATATTTAGTCATTTTCAGCCAATTTTCTGGATTTTTGAAAATTTCACTTTTTTGTGAAAATATCCACTAAATGAGGGAATAATATGTGTGAGGGTACCCCAGGAGAGTTCCAAATGTGTGTGGGTAGAATATATATCCCACAGGGTTAAAATTGAAAAAAGTTGAAAAAAAAAATTTTTTTTGGACTTAGTCATTTTTCCGGCAATTATCAGACTTTCACATAGGGAGTGATCGTTCCGATTTCAGTTCCAGAGCGATTCGCCAATGAGTCCTTGATATTTCGTCGTTGTCAGGCAATTTTCAGAATTTTTGAAAATTTCACTTTTTTGTGAAAATATCCACTAAATGAGGGAATAATATGTGTGAGGGTACCCCAGGAGAGTTCCAAATGTGTGTGGGTAGAATATATATCCCACGGGGGTAAAATTGAAAAAAGTTGAATAATTATTTTTTTTTTACTTAGTCTTTTTTTCAGTGTTTATCATACTTTCAGATAGGGCAAATGTCAGTGAGCGTTCCAATTTCAGTTCCAGAGCGATTCGCCAATGAGTCCTTGATATTTCGTCGTTGTCAGGCAATTTTCTGAATTTTTGAAAATGTCACTTTTTTGTGACAATATCCACTAAATGAGGGAATAATATGTGTGAGGGTACCCCAGGAGAGTTCCAAATGTGTGTGTGTAGAATTTATATTCCACGGGGGTAAAATTGAAAAAAGTTTTAAAATTTTTTTTTCTGGACTTAGTCATTTTTTCGGCGTTTATCAGACTTTCAGATAGGAAGCGAGCGTTCTGATTTCAATTCCAGAGCGATTCGCCCAATAAGTGCTTGATATTTAGTCATTTTCAGCCAATTTTCTGGATTTTTGAAAATTTCACTTTTTTGTGAAAATATCCACTAAATGAGGGAATAATATGTGTGAGGGTACCCCAGGAGAGTTCCAAATTTGTGTGGATAGAATATATATCCCACGGGTGTAAAATTTAAAAAGTTGAATAGTTATTTTTTTTTGACTTAGTCATTTTTTCAGCATTTATCATAGTTTCAGATAGGGTAAATGTCAGTGAGCATTCCGATTTCAGTTCCAGAGCGATTCGCCAATGAGTCCTTGATATTTCGTCGTTGTCAGGCAATTTTCTGAATTTTTGAAAATTTCACTTTTTTGTGAAAATATCCACTAAATGAGGGAATAATATGTGTGAGGGTACCCCAGGAGAGTTCCAAATGTGTGTGGGTAGAATATATATCCCACGGGGGTAAAATTGAAAAAAAGTAGAAAACATTTTTTTTTTGGACTTAGTCATTTTTCTGGCGTTTATCAGACTTTCAGATAGGGGAAATGTCAGAGAGCGTTCTGATTTCAGTTCCAGAGCGATTCACGCAATGAGTCCTTGATATTTAGTCGTTTTCAGCCAATTTTTTGGATTTTTGAAAATTTTGCTTTTTTGTGAAAAGATCCACTAAATGAGGGAATAATATGTGTGAGGGTACCCCAGGAGAGTTCCAAATGTGTGTGGGTAGAATATATATCCCACGGGGGTAAAATTAAAAAAAGTTGAAAACATTTTTTTTTTTTGGACTTAGTAATTTTTCCGGCGTTTATCAGACTTTCAGATAGGGCAAATGTCAGTGAGCGTTCCGATTTCAGTTCCAGAGCGATTCGCCGGATGAGTCCTTGATATTTAGTCGTTTTCAGCCAATTTTCTGTATTTTTGAAAATTTCACTTTTTTGTGAAAATATCCACTAAATGAGGGAATAATATGTGTGAGGGTACCCCAGGATAGTTCCAAATGTGTGTGGGTAGAATATATATCCCACGGGGGTAAAATTTAAAAAAGTTGAAAACATTTTTTTTTGGACTTAGTTATTTTTCCGGCGTTTATCAGACTTTCAGATAGGGCAAATGTCAGTGAGCGTTCCAATTTCAGTTCCAGAGCGATTCGTCCAATGAGTCTTTGATATTTAGTCGTTTTCAGCCAATTTTCTGGATTTTTGAAAATTCCACTTTTTTGTGAAAATATCCACTAAATGAGGGAATAATATGTGTGAGGGTACCCCAGGAGAGTTCCAAATGTGTGTGGGTAGAAAATATATCCCACGGGGGTAAAATTGAAAAAAGTTGAAAACATTTTTTTTTTTGGACTTAGTCATTTTTCCGGTGTTTATCAGACTTTCAGATAGGGGAAATGTCAGTGAGCGTTCCGATTTCAGTTCCAGAGCGATTCGCCCAATGAGTCATTGATATCTCATCGTTTTCAGGCAATTTTCTGGATTTTTGAAAATTTCACTTTTTTGTGAAAATATCCACTAAATGAGGGAATAATATGTGTGAAGGTACCCCAGGAGAGTTCTAAATGTGTGTGTGTAGAATATATATTCCACGGGGGTAAAATTGAAAAAAGTTTAAAAAAAAAATTTTCTGAACTTAGTCATTTTTTCGGCGTTTATCAGACTTTCAGATAGGAAGCGAGCGTTCCGATTTCAGTTCCAGAGCGATTCGCCTAATAAGTCCTTGATATTTAGTCGTTTTCAGCCAATTTTCTGGATTTTTGAAAATTTCACTTTTTTTGTGAAAATATCCACTAAATGAGGGAATAATATGTGTGAGGGTACCCCAGGAGAGTTCCAAATGTGTGTGGGTAGAATATATATCACACGAGGTAAAATTGAAAAAAGTTGAAAACATTTTTTTTTTGGACTTAGTCATTTTTCCGGCGTTTATCAGACTTTCAGAGAGGGCAAATGTCAGTGAGCGTTCCGATTTCAGTTCCAGAGCGATTCGCCAGATGAGTCCTTGATATTTAGTCGTTTTCAGCCAATTTTCTGGATTTTTGAAAATTTCACTCTTTTGTGAAAATATCCACTAAATGAGGGAATAATATGTGTGAGGGTACCCCAGGAGAGTTCCAAATGTGTGTGGGTAGAATATATATCCCACGGGGGTAAAATTGAAAAAAGTTGTAAAAAATTTTTTTTTGGACTTACTCATTTTTCGGGCGTTTATCAGACTTTCAGATAGGGGAAATGTCAGTGAGCATTCCGATTTCAGTTCCAGAGTCATTCGCCCAATGAGTCCTTGTTATTTAGTTGTTTTCAACCAATTTTCTGGATTTTTGAAAATTTCACTTTTTTGTGACAATATCCACTAAATGAGGGAATGATATGTGTGAGGGTACCCAAGGAGAGTTCCAAATGTGTGTGGGTAGAATATATATCCCACGGGGGTAAAATTGAAAAAAGTTGAAAAATTTTTTTTTTTCGACTTAGTCATTTCTCAAGCGTTTATCAGACTTTCAGATAGGGGAAAATGTCAGTGAGCGTTCCGATTTCAGCTCCAGAGCAAATCGACAATGAGTCCTTGATATTTAGTCGTTTTCAGACAATATTTTGGATTTTTGAAAATTTAACTTTTTTGTGAAAATATCAACTAAATGAGGGAATAATATGTGTGAGGGTACCCCAGGAGAGTTCCAAATGTGTGTGGGTAGAATATATATCCCACGGGGTTAAAATTGAAAAAAGTTGAAAAAAATTTTTTTTTGGACTTTGTCTTTTTTCCGGCGTTTATCAGACTTTCAGAGAGGGGAAATGTCAGCGAGCGTTCCGATTTCAGTTCTAGAGCGATTCGCCCAATGAGTCCTCGATATTTTGTCGTTTTCAGCCAATTTTCTGGATTTTTGAAAATTTCACTTTTTTTGTGAAAATATCCACTAAATGAGGGAATTGTATGTGTGAGGGTACCCAAGGAGAGTTCCAAATGTGTGTGGGTAGAATATATATCCCACAGGGTTAAAATTGAAAAAAGTTGAAAAAAAAATTTTTTTGGACTTAGTCATTTTTCTGGCTTTTATCAGACTTTCAGATAGGGAGTAAGCTAGGGAGTGATTGTTCCGATTTCAGTTCCAGAGCGATTTGCCCAATGAGTCCTTGATATTTAGTCGTTTACAGCCAATTTTCTAGATTTTTGAAAATTTCACTTTTTTTGTGAAAATATCCACTAAATGAGGGAATTGTATGTGTGAGGGTACCCAAGGAGAGTTCCAAATGTGTGTGGGTAGAATATATATCCCACGGGGGTAAAATTGAAAAAAGTTGAAAACATTTTTTTTTGGGATTTAGTCATTTTTCCAGCGTTTATGAGACTTTCAGATAGGGGAAATGTCATTGAGTGTTTCGATTTCAGTTCCAGAACGATTCGCCGGATGAGTCCTTGATATTTAGTCGTTTTCAGCCAATATTTTGGATTTTTGAAAATTTCACTTTTTTGTGAAAATATCCACTAAATGAGGGAATAATATGTGTGAGGGTACCCCAGGAGAGTTCCAAATGTGTGTGGGCAGAATATATATCCCACGGGGTAAAATTGAAAAAAGTTGAAAAAATATTTTGTTTGGACTTAGTCATTTTTCCGGCGCTTATCAGACTTTCAGATAGCGGAAATGTCAGCGAGCATTTCGATTTCAGTTCCAAAGCGATTCGACCAATGAGTCCTCGATATTTCATCGTTTTCAGCCAATTTTCTGGATTTTTGAAAATTTCACTTTTTTGTGAAAATATCCACTAAATGAGGGAATAATATGTGTGAGGGTACCCCAGGAGAGTTCCAAATGTGTGTGGGTAGAATATATATCCCACGGGGTAAAATTGAAAAAAGTTGAAAAAATATTTTGTTTGGAGTTAGTCATTTTTCCGGCATTTATCAGACTTTCAGATAGGGGAAATGTCAGTGAGCATTCCGATTTTGGTTCCAGAGCGATTCGCCCAATGAGTCCTTGATAGATAGTCGGTTTCAGCGAATTTTCTGGATTTTTTAAAAATTTCACTTTTTTTATGAAAATATCCACTAAATGAGGGAATAATATGTGTGAGGGTACCCCAGGAGAGTTCCAAATGTGTGTGGGTAGAATATATATCCCACGGGGGTAAAATTGAAAAAAGTTGAAAACATTTTTTGTTTGGACTTAGTCATTTTCCAGCATTTATCAGACTTTCAGATAGGGGAAATGTCAGTGAGCATTCCGATTGCAGTTCCAGAGCTATTCGCCCAATGAGTCCTTGATAGATAGTGGTTTTCAGCCAATTTTCTGGATTTTTGAAAATTTTAATTTTTTGTGAAAATATCCACTAAATGAGGGAATAATATGTGTGAGTGTACCCTAGGAGAGTTCCAAATGTGTGTGGGTAGAATATATATCCCATGGGGGTAAAATTGAAAAAAGTTGAAAAAAATGTTTTTTTGTACTTAGTTATTTTTCCGGCGTTTCTCAGACTTTCAGATAAGGGAAATGTAAGTGAGCGTTCCGATTTCACTTCCAGAGTGATTCGCCCAATGATTCCATGATATTTAGTCGTTTTCAGCCAATTTTCTGGATTTTTGAAAACTTTACTACTTTGTGAAAATATCCACTAAATGAGGGAATAATATGTGTGAGGGTAACCCAGGAGAGTTCCTAATGTGTGTGGGTAGAATGTATATCAAACGGGGGGTAAAATTGAAAAAAGTTTTAAAAAAATTTTTTTTGGACTTAGTCATTTTTCCGGCGTTTATCAGACTTTCAGATAGGGGAAATGTCAGTCAGCGTTCCGATTTCAGTTCCAGAGCAGATCGCAGAATGAGTCCATGATATTTAGTTGTTTTCAGCCAATATTTTGGATTTTTGAAAATTTCACTTTTTTGTGAAAATATCCACTAAATGAGGGAATAATATGTGTGAGGGTACCCCAGGAGAGTTCCAAATGTGTGTGGTAGAATATATATCCCACGGGGGTAAAATTGAAAAAAGTTGAAAACATTTTTTTTTTTGGGCTTAGTCATTTTTCTGTCATTCATCAGACTTTCAGATAGGGGAAATGTCAGTGAGCCTTCCGATTTCAGTTCCAGAGCGGTTCGCCCAATGAGTCCTTGATATTTAGTAGTTTTCAGCAAATTTTCTGCATTTTTGAAAATTTCACTTTTTTGTGAAAATATCCACTAAATGAGGGAATAATATGTGTGAGGGTACCCCAGGAGAGTTCCAAATGTGTGTGGGTAGACTATATATCCCACGGGGGTAAAATTGAAAAAAGTCGAAAAAAATTTTTTTTTGGACTTAGTCATTTTTCCGGCGTTTATCAGACTTTCAGATAGGGAGTAAGCTAGGGAGTGAGCGTTCCGATTTCAGTTCCAGAGCGATTCGCCCAATGAGTCCTTGATATTTCGTCGTTGTCTGGCAATTTTATGAATTTTTGAAAATTTCACTTTTTTGTGAAAATATCCACGAAATGAGGGAATAATATGTGTGAGGGTATCCCAGGAGAGTTCCAAATGTGTGTGGGTAGAATATATATCCCACGGGGGTAAATTTGAAAAAAGTTGAAAAAAAATTTTGTTTGGATTTAGCATTTTTTTCGGCGTTTATCAGACTTTCAGATAGGGGAAATGTCAGTGAGCGCTCCGATTTCAGTTCCAGAGCGATTCACCCAATGAGTCCTTGATATTTAGTCATTTTCAGCCAATTTTCTGGATTTTTGAAAATTTCACTTTTTTGTGAAAATATCCACTAAATGAGGGAATAATATGTGTGAGGGTACCCCATGAGAGTTCCAAATGTGTGTGGGTAGAATATATATCCCACAGGGTTAATATTGAAAAAAGTTTAAAAAAAATTTTTTTTTGCACTTAGTCATTTTTCCGGCGTTTATCATACTTTCAGATAGGGGAAATGTCAGTGAGCGTTCCGATTTCAGTTCCAGAGCGATTCACCCAATGAGTCCTTGATATTTAGTCGTTTTCATCCAATATTTTGGATTTTTGAAAATTTCACTTTTTTGTGAAAATATCCACTAAATGAGGGAATAATATGTGTGAGGGTACCCCAGGAGAGTTCCAAATGTGTGTGTGTAGAATATATATCCCACGGGGGTAAAATTGAAAAAAGTTGAAAAAATTTTTTTTTGGACTTAGTAATTTTTCCGGCGTTTATCAGACTTTCAGATAGGGAGTGTAGCGTCGGCGTCCCTGCCTCCTGCTAGGCAGGGACGCTGTTCCCCTCACCTCTCTGCTCTGTGCCCGGCGTCTTCCTCCAGCTCTGCTGGCAGCGCGCGCTGCTTCCCGGCCACGGTGCTTAGGGCGCGCGCACGCTCCCCCTCTCTTAAAGGGGCCGCGCGCGCCGTCCTAAGGAGTCCCCGGCCAATGGCCGGAGGACTTCACCATATATAAGGCACCTCCTCCAAAATGGAGGTGCCCGAGCAATGTTTTTGCAAAACCTTCACTCTGCTTCAGCCCTCAGGTTCCGTTTCCAGTTACCTGCCAGTCACCTGCCTGTTACCTGCCAGTCACCTGCCAGATTCCTGCCTGTTACCTGCCAGTCACCTGCCAGATTCCTGCTTGATACCTGCCAGATATCCGTTTACCTGCTTGGAAGCCTGCGGTCCGACGGTCTGCCTTTCGACACCTGTCAGTCTGTCTATGGACCAGCCTGCCCGCTCACCTGGGAGCGCTCGTCTGCTACCTGCCTGCTAGCCTACCTGGAGGCTCCGCCGTCACTTGCCGTGACCACCTGCCTGTCCAGAGACTCTTGTCTGCTCACCTGGGAGTGCTCATCTGCTACCTGCCTGCTAGCCTACCTGGAAGTTCCGCCGTCACTTGCCGTGACCACCTGCCTGTCCAGAGACTCTCGCCTGCTCACCTAGGAGCGCTCACCTGCTACCTGCCTGCTAGCCTACCTGGAGGCTCTGCCGTCAGTAGCCGTGACCACCTGCCTGTCCAGAGACTGTCCCTGTCACTTGCCGTAAGTACCCGTCCTTCTACCCAGAGACTGTCCCTGTCACTTGCCGTGACTACCTGCCCTTCTACCCAGAGACTGTCCCTGTCACTTGCCGTGACTACCTGCCCTTCTACCCAGAGACTGTCTCTGTCACTTGCCGTGATTTCCTGCCCGTCTTCCCTGGGAGCCACCCGCTTCCTTACAAGGACCGCCCCCTTGTATAGTTGCTCAGAGGTTCCGCCTCCCAGACCCATTACAGTTTGCTCGGGCCATGGAATCCGGTGGCACCCAAGCTCCATCGCTCTCAGACCTATGTCATGAACTGTCCCGTCAGAGGTCCCAACAGGAGTCCATCCTGAGTCACCTGCGGAGTGTCAACTCTCGCCTGGACACTCTGTCTGCTCCACCTGCAACCACCGCTAGTGTCATGACTCGCAACCCGGCAGCGCCGCTGCCCACCAATACCATGGTATCCTGTCCCGGACCCCGGTTTTCTGCACCTCCTCATTTCGGAGGTGACTCCGCTCAAGCTCGGGGCTTCATAAACCAGTGCACCCTGCACTTTGAACTCTTGTCCCACCAGTTTATCTCCGACCGGTCCAAAGTAGCCTTTATCATGTCCCACCTCACGGGGGAGGCTCTGGCTTGCCTAAATCCTCTGTGGGAGAGAGGAGATCCCCTGGTGTCCGACCTGCCAGCCTTTCTCACGGCTTTCCGGAAAGTCTTCGACGAACCCGGATGGAAGACCTCATCCGCATCGTCTCTGCTATGCCTCCGTCAAGGAGATCTCACCGTGGGCCAATATGCCATACGGTTCCGTACCCTTGCTTCGGAGCTGGCCTGGGATAACGACGCTCTGGTGTCTGTCTTCTGGGAGGGTCTGTCCAGCCGTATTAAAGATGAACTCGCCGGTCGGGACATTCCTACTGTTATGTTCTGCTACCAGAGCTAAGGAAAGAGAGGAGATCTGTCCCTACAATAGAACTCAGCTTAATCCCTACGATGTAACAGGGGACCTGATCCTGCGATCAGACCTGCTAAAGTCCTAAGCTAGTCTGTACGGAGACCTATAGATGTGGGGAAGGAATCCTTACAAGTACTAAGGACTGGGAGGAATATGGGACACCTCCTAACAGAAATAGTAGCAGACAGACGAACAAACAAAATATATAGAACATAGAGGTCAGTAGACCAAGCAAACTAACAGAGCAAGACACAGAGTACAGGCTAGCTAGAAAGTAGATATACAATGAAGTCCAGCAAAGCCAGAAGGGTGGAGCAGGCTTAAATAGGCCAACAAGGTCATGTGACCAGCAAAGGAAAAAAAACCTAACAGCAAGGTTCTAACAGTACCCCCCCTTCTAAGAGGATCCTCCGGATCCCCTAGGACCAGGCTTATCAGGAAATCTCCTGTGAAACGCTCTGATAAGTCTGGACGCGGAAACATCATCCGACCTAACCCAAGAGTTATCCTCGGGTCCGAAACCTTTCCAGGCCACAAGATACTGCAAACTACCTCTATACAGTCTAGAGTTAAGGATGCGAGAAATTTCATATTCCCTGTCCTCCACCACCGGAGGAACAGAGGCAGAGGCGTCACAATCCGATACAACAGCTTTTTTCAACAGAGAGACATGAAATACCGGATTAATTCTCCAGGAGGTAGGAACCTCCAACCTAACAGCAGATTGGTTGACAACCTGAAGCACCTTAAAGGGCCCTACAAACTTGGGACCCAATTTCTTAGAAGGAATCCTCAACCGCAGATTCCTAGAGGACAACCAAACCATGTCACCAACAGCGAACAAAACCTCCTGTTGTTTACTATCAAAGTAGTCCTTAGATTTTCTGTTGGCCTCCTGAAGATTACCACGCACATCCGTCCAAACTCTCTCCAAATCACCGGAAAAATTCTCCTCCTCAGGCACGGCAGATCCCAACTTGGAGAACGACCCAAACGACGGATGTCTCCCAGAACAACAAAAAAAAAGGCGAACAACCAGCAGAAGAAGATGTATGATTGTTCAGAGCAAATTCAGCAAGTGGCAGAAACTCAGACCACCCCTCTTGATTGTCTGCCACAAAACAACGCAAGAACTGCTCAACATCCTGGTTTTTCCTTTCTGTCTGGCCATTAGATTCAGGATGATATCCGGACGAGAACGATAAATGAACTCCCAACCTGTCACAAAAGGCACGCCAAAAACGAGCCACGAACTGAGGACCCCTATCAGAAACAATGTCAGTAGGAACGCCATGAAGTCTGACAATTTCCTTGACAAAGGCCTTAGCGAGAGTTTTAGCGCAGGGAAGTTTGACAAAGGGAACCAAGTGACACATCTTGCTAAAACGGTCCACGACCACCCAGATGACAGTAAAACCCTCAGAGGGGGGAAGGTCAGTTATAAAGTCCATAGCCAAATGTGTCCAAGGAGCACTGGGAACCTCCAAAGGACAAAGCAACCCCGCAGCAGGAGTATGTGAGGACTTAGATCTAGCACATATAGTACATTGACGCACCCACTTAATGACTTCCTTCTGCCATCCAGGCCACCAAAAACTGCGACCCACCAGTCTCTTGGTCTCAGAGATTCCGGGATGACCTGCCAACCGAGATTCGTGACACTCAACAAACAAATCTCTCCTAAAGGTCCCAGGCACAAACAACCTCCCATGAGGAGTGTTAGAAGGGGCATTCTCCTGTGCTTTAAGAATCTCATTTTCCAAAACGGAGTCCAAAGCAGCTATCACAACACCTTCTTGTAAAATGTTCTCCTCTTTCTCAGCACCGACTATCGGAGAAAAACTGCGAGACAAGGCATCCGCCTTAACATTCTTAGTACCAGGGATGTAAGTAACGGAGAAATTAAACCGCGAGAAAAACAGTGCCCACCTAGCCTGACGGGCATTCAGGCGCTTGGCAGCATCAAGATATATCAGATTTTTATGATCCGTAAGAACCTGAATGGGAAATTCCGCACCTTCCAAGAAGTGGCGCCAGTGTTCAAATGCGAGTTTAATAGCCAATAATTCCCGATTACCAATATCGTAATTCAGTTCAGTCTCCGAAAAAATTTTTGAAAAAAAGGCACAGGGATGTAATCCATCCCCGTTATTCTGAGACAATACTGCGCGAACCCCCACAGAGGAAGCATCAACCTCAACCAAAAACGGCCTAGTAACATCAGGCTGCATAAGGATGGGAGCAGAGGTGAACCTCTCCTTGAGATACACAAAAGCTTCAATGGCCTCAGAAGACCACTGAACCGCATGAGCACCTTTCCTGGTGAGATCAGTCAGAGGTTTGACAATACTAGAAAAATTTTTTATGAATTTTCTGTAGTAATTGGCGAAACCCAAAAACCTCTGTATCGATTTCAAACCAATAGGCCTAGGCCATTCCTACACAGCCTGAACCTTAACCGGATCCATCTCAAAACCTTTGCTGGAGATAATGTAGCCCAAAAAACTAATTCTCTGTACAGCGAACTCACATTTCTCCAGCTTAGCAAAAAGCGAATTGTCCATTAATAACTGTAATACCTCACGTACGCTCCGCCAATGAGACTCCAGATCCGGTGAATAAATCAAAATGTCATCCAAATACACAACCACATTTTTGCCGATCAAAGGTCTAAGGATGTCATTAATCAGATTCTGAAAAAATGCAGGAGCATTAGTAAGACCAAAAGGCATAACCAGATTCTCAAAATGACCCACAGGAGTGTTAAAAGCAGTCTTCCATTCGTCACCCTCCTTCATGCGCAACAGATTGTATGCCCCCTTAAGGTCAATTTTAGAGAACCACTTGGCCCCCATTAACTGGTTAAACAGATCAGGAATCAATGGCAGTGGGTAAGGATTGCGTACAGTAATTTTGTTAATCTCACGAAAATCCAGACAAGGACGTAAACCGCCGTCCTTTTTTTTTACAAAAAAAAAATCCAACCGCCACAGGAGACTTAGAGGGCCTAATGTGACCGGCGGCCAAACTTGTCTGTATGTATTCCTCCAAAGCCTTCCTCTCAGGAATAGTAAGGTTAAATAAACGACTTTTAGGAAGAGTCGCTCCAGGGACAAATTCAATAGAACAATCATAGTCTCTATGGGGAGGCAAAACCTGCGATTCCTTCTCAGAAAAAACTCTCCAAAAATCCTGAATAGGAACAGGCAATTCTCCCCTATCCAAAGCTGCAATACGCCCGTTACAACACTTGTCATAACATTTATGGCTCCAGGATTTAATTTCACTGGTAGACCAATCCAGTACAGGATTGTGAAATTTTAACCAGGGCAATCCCAATATTACTGGAGAAGGCAAGTTATTCAACACTACCAAATCCAATTTCTCATGGTGAACACCATTAATAGTGAGAGGAAATTCACAGACCTTGAGAGTAATATTCTTCAAAGGGGAACCATCCACAGAAACCACAGCAATGGGGGATGATAAAGGTTCAGGTTTTAAATTGAGTCTTTCCACGAATCCCCCATCAATTACATTCAGAGTAGACCCGCAATCAACAAAAACCCGAAATTCCATTAATTTTTTCTGAGCAATCGTGGAAGCAGCTAAAAATATACCCTTGGAATTTAAACAGGCAATACGGGCGTGACTGACCATTTTTTTTTCTTTCTTCATACGAAGCTCACAACCTTTAATCAAATGACCAGATTTTCCGCAATAGAAACACAAGCCTTCAGAAAATCGACGGTCTTTTTCTTGAGAGCGAGGTGCCACCGATCCAATCTCCATCGGTTCACCACTGTTAGTACACACATTCTCATAACCAGAAACTGACATAGCAGAGGATTTGCTCTCATTAACCCTTGCACGCAGTCTTCTATCCACCGGTATAGCTAATTGCATAGCCTGTTGCAAATCTTCAGGTGTAGGATAAGCAATTAGCAGGTCTTTAACCCTTTCACTGAGCCCAGCAAGAAATAGACTTTTCAGAGCAGAATCGTTCCACCCTGTTTGAGTAGACCAACGACGGAAATGAGTACAATATTTTTCCACATTACCTGATCCCTGTTTTAAACGTCTCAACTCAGTCTCAGCTGATGCGACACGGTCAGGATCATCATATAATAGTCCCAAAGCAGAAAAAAAAACTATCCACTGATCTGAAGCATGTATCACTAGGTTGCAAAGAAAAGGCCCACTCCTGAGGCTCTTTGCGCAAAAGTGACATTATGAACCCTACGCGCTGGGATTCATCCCCAGAGGACTTAGGTCTCAAACGAAAATACAATAAGCAAGCATTTTTAAATGAAAAAAATTCTCGGTGTTCACCAAAAAATAAATCCGGCAAACATACCTTAGGCTCCAAGAAATATGCTCCAGGACAGTTACTCACGTGCTGACGGAGCTCGGCCACCTCCAGAGAGAGTCCCTGCAGGCGATGAACCAAATCCTGAACCGACACCATGATGGAACAGAAAAATCTTTCCTTAGAGAATTTGCGGGCTGGACTTACTGTTATGTTCTGCTACCAGAGCTAAGGAAAGAGAGGAGATCTGTCCCTACGATAGAACTCAGCTTAATCCCTACGATGTAACAGGGGACCTGATCCTGCGATCAGACCTGCTAAAGTCCTAAGCTAGTCTGTACGGAGACCTATAGATGTGGGGAAGGAATCCCTACAAGTACTAAGGACTGGGAGGAATATGGGACACCTCCTAACAGAAATAGTAGCAGACAGACGAACAAACAAAATATATAGAACATAGAGGTCAGTAGACCAAGCAAACTAACAGAGCAAGACACAGAGCACAGGCTAGCTAGAAAATAGATATACAATGAAGTCCAGCAAAGCCAGAAGGGCGGAGCAGGCTTAAATAGGCCAACAAGGTCATGTGACCAGCAAAGGAAAAAAAACCTAAGAGCAAGGTTCTAACACCTACCACTCTCGACGACTTAATAACACTTGCCACCCGGATTGACATCCGATTCCAGGAGCGCACCAAAGAGGTCACCCGTGAGAGGAGGTTTCCACGTCTAGCCCCCACCTTCCAGAAACCCGTCTCTCCCTCCGTTACTCCCCAGTCACACTCACCTGAGCCTATGCAGGTCGACCAGACCAAGATGGTCAAAACCCGTCAAGACTTACGCCGTGCCGAGGGGAGCTGCTTCTACTGTGGCAGTAAGGAGCACCGGATCCGTTCCTGCCCAGAGAGGTCAGGAAACGCCTGTGTCTAGGATCGCTCAGAGAGGTCGCCCTAGACAAAAGTAAACCCTATCCATCTCTGATGCTGTCAGTCTCTATCACCTGCGGAGAGAACCGCTATTTCGAACTGGCTCAACTTGACTCAGGAGCTGCTGGAAATCTCATTTCTCAGTCTCTGGTAGAGAAATACCGCATTCCCACTAAACCTCTGGCTGTACCCTTATCTGTCGCCGCCATGGATGGGGGCCTCTTACCACATCCCATCCAACTCATCACCGAATCCATAACTCTGCAGGTGGGAATGCTGCATTCTGAGAGCATCTCCTTTCATGTTCTGCCTGGACTCTCTCACGCACTCTTGTTAGGCCTACCTTGGCTCCAGAAACATGCACCCGTGCTTGACTGGCAGACCGGAGAAGTCCTTCGCTGGGGACAGGACTGCCATAGGACTTGTCTAGTTCCCGTTCATCCTGCTCGTCCTTCTCCTACCCCAGTCAGTCTACCCAGTATACCGGTTCCCTATTGGTCTTATGCGGATGTCTTCAATAAAAAAGAAGCAGAGACATTACCCCCTCATAGACCATACGATTGTCCAATCGACCTGATACCCGGCTCTACTCCTCCCCGTGGGCGTATCTACTCTTTGTCCGCAGCGGAGACCCGGTCCATGTCAGAATATATTGAGGAGAATCTGGCCCGGGGATTTATCTGGAAATCTACCTCCCCGGCGGGAGCAGGCTTCTTCTTCGTCAAAAAGAAGGACGGCTCACTCCGTCCATGTATAGATTATAGAGGCCTTAACCAGATTACAGTGAAGAATAAATGCCCCCTCCCGCTCATTCCTGAATTATTTGACCGCCTGAGGGGGGCTAGAATCTTCACCAAACTGGATCTCCGTGGGGCGTATAACCTGGTCCGTATCCATCAGGGGGATGAGTGGAAGACGGCATTCAACACCTGGGACGGCCACTATGAGTACCTTGTAATGCCCTTCGGTCTCTGTAACGCTCCTGCCGTCTTTCAAGAGTTGGTCAATGACATCTTCCGTGACCTTCTCTACTCCTGCGTGGTGGTGTACCTGGACGACATCTTGGTCTTCTCTCCGGACCTTCCTACTCACCGGAGGGATGTTCGTCAGGTCCTGCTCAGGCTCAGGCAGAACCACCCCTACGCTAAATATGAGAAGTGCATCTTTGAGCAGACCTCTCTTCCATTTCTGGGCTACATAAGCTCTCAGACCGGCCTACAAATGGATCCTGAGAAAATGTCTGCCATCCAGAAGTGGCCCCGACCAGAGGGGTTGAAGGCTATTCAGCGGTTCCTGGGCTTCGCCAACTATTACCGCCTCTTCATACCGCACTTCTCTTCCCGGACTGCCCCTATCTCTGCGCTCACTCGTAAGGGTACTAATCCCAGAAGATGGCCGCCCGAAGCTGAGGAGGCCTTTCTTTCCTTAAAACAGGCCTTCTCCTCCGCCCCGGTGCTGCATCGTCCGGACGGCAACAAACAATTCTTCCTAGAAGTTGACGCTTCCTCCTCCGGAGCCGGGGCGGTACTTACCCAAAAGTCATCTTCCGGGAGAATGGTAACCTGCAGTTTTTTCTCCAATCTCTTCTCCTCTTCTGAGCATAACTATTCTATTGGAGATCGTGAATTATTAGCCATCAAGCTGGCACTGGAGGAGTGGCGTTCCCTGCTCGAGGGGGCTCTTCACCCGGGAATAATTTACACGGACCACAAGAACTTGGCTTACCTTCAGAGCGTCCAGAGACTTAACCCGCGCCAAGCCCGGTGGTCCTTGTTTTTTGCCCGCTTTGATTTTGTTCTTCATTTTCGCCCGGCAGACAAAAACATCAAAGCTGACGCCTTGTCCCGATCCTTCCTGGTGTCTGATCAAGAGGAGGAACCTAAGCACATCATTGATCCCGCCAGAGTAATGCAAGTGGCTCCCGTGAATCTAAATCGTCTCCCTCCTGGTAAGACGTTTGTAACTGTACCTGATCGGAAGAAGGTCCTACACTGGGGTCATTCGTCTAAGCTAGCTGGCCACGCCGGTCAGAAAAAGACCCTCCAGCTCATTACCCGGCATTACTGGTGGCCTACCCTGCACAAGGATGTAATAGACTTTGTTTCTGCCTGTGTGTCCTGCGCCCGCAACAAAGTTCCGAGACACTTGCCAGCCGGTCGCCTTCTTCCTCTTCCAGTACCTGCTGCCCCATGGCAGCATATTGCTATGGACTTTATAACGGATCTTCCTGTCTCTGCCGGTTGTACGGTCATTTGGGTGGTCGCTGATCGCTTCTCCAAGATGGCGCACTTCATTCCCCTGCCGGGTCTCCCATCTGCACCCGAACTGGCTAAAGACTTTATCCGCCACATCTTCCGTCTCCATGGCCTGCCCCTCCACATCGTGTCAGATCGTGGGGTTCAGTTCACCTCACGCTTCTGGAGAGCCACATGTAAGTTGCTTGACGTCACTCTGGACTTCTCCTCCGCTTACCATCCACAGTCCAATGGTCAAGTGGAGCGGATCAATCAGAACCTGACCAGTTACCTCCGGCACTTCATTAATGCCCACCATTCGGACTGGGTGGATCTCCTACCATGGGCCGAGTTCTCTTACAATAATCACGAGAGCGAATCTTCCTCCAAATCCCCGTTTTTTGTAGTCTTCGGTCAGCATCCTCGGATCCCATTTCCCGTCTCCACCTCGGTGGACAATCCGGCTGCAGAATCTCTCGTTCGCGAATTCTCCTCCATTTGGGAGAGTACACGATCCGCACTCCTTCAGTCGTCCGAACGGATGAAAAAACACGCTGACAAGAAACGCCTGGATCCTCCACAATTCCGTCCTGGAGATATAGTCTGGCTCTCGTCCAAATATGTCCGGCTCAAGATTCCCTCCTACAAGTTAGAGCCTCGGTTCATCGGCCCACTGGAAGTAATCAAACAGATCAACCCGGTGGGCCTATAAATTAAAACTCCCGGCCAACTTGCGGATCCATAACTCCTTCCATGTATCTCTCCTCAAACCCGTGGTACTTAACTCTTTTTCCAAGTCTACAGGTACGTCTCCTGCTCCGGTTTCCGCTGAGAACGAGTTTGAGGTAGAGAACATTCTGGCCACCAAAAGGGTAAGAGGAAAAACCTTTTTTCTGGTAGATTGGAAGGGGTTTGGTCCTGAGGAGAGAACGTGGGAGCCCCGGGAGAACATCCATGCCCCTCTCATCCTTGATAAATTTCTGTCTGGCCTAAAAAAGGGGGGCCAAAGGGGGGGTACTGTAGCGTCGGCGTCCCTGCCTCCTGCCAGGCAGGGACGCTGTTCCCCTCACCTCTCCGCTCTGTGCCCGACGTCTTCCTCCCGCTCTGCTGGCAGCGCGCGCTGCTTCCCGGCCACGGTGCTTTAGGGCGCGCGCGCGCGCCCCCCTCTCTTAAAGGGGCCGCGCGCGCCATCCTAAGGAGTCCCCGGCCAATGGCCGGAGGACTTCACCATATATAGGGCACCTCCTCCAAAATGGAGGTGCCCGAGCAATGTTGTTGCAAAGCCTTCACTCTGCTTCAGCCCTCAGGTTCCGTTTCCAGTTACCTGCCAGTCACCTGCCAGATTCCTGCCTGTTACCTGCCAGTCACCTGCCAGATTCCTGCCTGTTACCTGCCAGTCACCTGCCAGATTCCTGCCTGTTACCTGCCAGTCACCTGCCAGATTCCTGCTTGATACCTGCCAGATATCCGTTTACCTGCTTGCAAGCCTGCGGTCCGACGGTCTGCCTTCCAACACCTGTCAGTCTGTCTATGGACCAGCCTGCCCGCTCACCTGGGAGCGTTCGTCTGCTACCTGCCTGCTAGCCTAACTGGAGGCTCCGCCGTCACTTGCCATGACCACCTGCCTGTCCAGAGGGGGGTAAAATTGAAAAAAGTTGAAAAAAAATTTTTTTGGGACTTAGTCATTTTTCCGGCGTTTATCAGACTTTCAGATAGGGAGTAAGCTAGGGAGTGAGCGTTCCGATTTCAGTTCCAGAGCGATTCGACCAATGAGTCCTTGATATTTCGTCGTCAGGCAATTTTCAGAATTTTTGAAAATTTCACTTTTTTGTGAAAATATCCACTAAATGAGGGAATAATATGTGTGAGGGTACCCCAGGAGAGTTCCAAATGTGTGTGGGTAGAATATATATCCCACGGGGGTAAAATTGAAAAAAGTTGAAAAAATTTTGTTTGGACTTAGTCATTTTTCTGGCGTTTATCAGACTTTCAGATAGGGGAAATGTCAGTGAGCGTTCCGATTTCAGTTCCAGAGCGATTCGCCCAATGAGTCCTTGATATTTAGTCATTTTCAGCCAATATTTTGGATTTTTGAAAATTTCACTTTTTTGTGAAAATATCCACTAAATGAGGGAATAATATGTGTGAGGGTACCCCATGAGAGTTCCAAATGTGTGTGGGTAGAATATATATCCCACAGGGTTAAAATTGAAGAAAGTTAAAAAAAAATTTTTTTTTGCACTTAGTCATTTTTCCGGCGTTTATCAGACTTTCAGATAGGGCAAATGTCAGTGAGCGTTCCGATTTCACTTCCAAAGTGATTCGCCCAATGAGTCCATGATATTTAGTCGTTTTTTAGCCAATTTTCTGGATTTTTGAAAATTTTACTATTTTGTGAAAATATCCACTAAATGAGGGAATAATATGTGTGAGGATACCCCAGGAGAGTTCCAAATGTGTGTGGGTAGAATATATATCCCACGGGGGTAAAATTGAAAAAAGTTAAAAAAAATTTTTTTTTTGCACTTAGTCATTTTTCCCGTGTTTATCAGACTTTCAGATAGGGCAAATGTGAGTGAGCGTTCCAATTTCAGTTCCAGAGCAATTCACCAAATGAGTCTTTGAAATTTAGTCGTTTTCAGCCAATTTTCTGGATTTTTGAAAATTTAACTTTTTTGTGAAAATATCCACTAAATGAGGGAATAATATGTGTGAGGGTACCCCAGGAGAGTTCCAAATGTGTGTGGGTAGAATATATATCCCACGGGGGTAAAATTGAAAAAAGTTGAAAAAATTTTTTTTTTTAGGCTTAGTCATTTTTCCGGCATTCATCAGACTTTCAGATAGGGGAAATGTCAGTGAGCGATCGGATTTCAGTTCCAGAACGATTCACCCAATGAGTCCTTGATATTTAGTCGTTTTCAGCCAATTTTCTGGATTTTTGAAAATTTTACTTTTTTGCGAAAATATCCACTAAATGAGGGAATAATATGTGTGAGGATACTCCAGGAGACTTCCAAATGTGTTTGGGTAAAATATATATCATACGAGGGGGTAAAATTGAAAAAAGTTGAAAAAATTTTTTTTTTGGGCTTAGTCATTTTTCCGTCATTCATCAGACTTTCAGATAGGGGAAATGTCAGTGAGCCTTCCGATTTCAGTTCCAGAGCGGTTCGCCCAATGAGTCCTTGATATTTAGTCGTTTTCAGCAAATTTTCTGGATTTTTGAAAATTTCACTTTTTTGTGAAAATATCCACTAAATGAGGGAATAATATGTGTGAGGGTACCCCAGGAGAGTTCCAAATGTGTGTTGGTAGAATATATATCCCACAGGATTAAAATTGAAAAAAGTTGAAAAAAAATTTTTTTTTGGACTTAGTCATTTTTCCGGCGTTTATCAGACTTTCAGATAGGGAGTAAGCTAGGGAGTGAGCGTTCCGATTTCAGTTCCAGAGCGATTCGCCCAATGAGTCCTTGATATTTCGTCGTTGTCTGGCAATTTTCTGAATTTTTGAAAATTTCACTTTTTTGTGAAAATATCCACGAAATGAGGGAATAATATGTGTGAGGGTATCCCAGGAGAGTTCCAAATGTGTGTGGGTAGAATATATATCCCACGGGGGTAAATTTGAAAAAAGTTGAAAAAAAATTTTGTTTGGATTTAGCATTTTTTTCGGCATTTATCAGACTTTCAGATAGGGGAAATGTCAGTGAGCGCTCCGATTTCAGTTCCAGAGCGATTCACCCAATGAGTCCTTGATATTTAGTCATTTTCAGCCAATTTTCTGGATTTTTGAAAATTTCACTTTTTTGTGAAAATATCCACTAAATGAGGGAATAATATGTGTGAGGGTACCCCATGAGAGTTCCAAATGTGTGTGGGTAGAATATATATCCCACAGGGTTAATATTGAAAAAAGTTTAAAAAACAATTTTTTTTGCACTTAGTCATTTTTCCGGCGTTTATCATACTTTCAGATAGGGGAAATGTCAGTGAGCGTTCCGATTTCAGTTCCAGAGCGATTCACCCAATGAGTCCTTGATATTTAGTCGTTTTCAGCCAATATTTTGGATTTTTGAAAATTTCACTTTTTTGTGAAAATATCCACTAAATGAGGGAATAATATGTGTGAGGGTACCCCAGGAGAGTTCCAAATGTGTGTGGGTAGAATATATATCCCACAGGATTAAAATTGAAAAAAGTTGAAAAAAAATTTTTTTTTGAACTTAGTCATTTTTCCGGCGTTTATCAGACTTTCAGATAGGGAGTAAGCTAGGGAGTGAGCGTTCCGATTTCAGTTCCAGAGCGATTCGCCCAATGAGTCCTTGATATTTCGTCGTTGTCTGGCAATTTTCTGAATTTTTGAAAATTTCACTTTTTTGTGAAAATATCCACGAAATGAGGGAATAATATGTGTGAGGGTATCCCAGGAGAGTTCCAAATGTGTGTGGGTAGAATATATATCCCACGGGGGTAAATTTGAAAAAAGTTGAAAAAAAAATTTGTTTGGATTTAGCATTTTTTTCGGCGTTTATCAGACTTTCAGCTAGGGGAAATGTCAGTGAGCGCTCCGATTTCAGTTCCAGAGCGATTCACCCAATGAGTCCTTGATATTTAGTCATTTTCAGCCAATTTTCTGGATTTTTGAAAATTTCAATTTTTTGTGAAAATATCCACTAAATGAGGGAATAATATGTGTGAGGGTACCCCAGGAGAGTTCCAAATGTGTGTGGGTAGAATATATATCCCACAGGATTAAAATTGAAAAAAGTTGAAAAAAAATTTTTTTTTGGACTGTCATTTTTCCGGCGTTTATCAGACTTTCAGATAGGGAGTAAGCTAGGGAGTGAGCGTTCCGATTTCAGTTCCAGAGCGATTCGCCCAATGAGTCCTTGATATTTCGTCGTTGTCTGGCAATTTTCTGAATTTTTGAAAATTTCACTTTTTTGTGAAAATATCCACGAAATGAGGGAATAATATGTGTGAGGGTATCCCAGGAGAGTTCCAAATGTGTGTGGGTAGAATATAGATCCCACGGGGGTAAATTTGAAAAAAGTTGAAAAAAAATTTTGTTTGGATTTAGCATTTTTTTCGGCGTTTATCAGACTTTCAGATAGGGGAAATGTCAGTGAGCGCTCCGATTTCAGTTCCAGAGCGATTCACCTAATGAGTCCTTGATATTTAGTCATTTTCAGCCAATTTTCTGGATTTTTGAAAATTTCACTTTTTTGTGAAAATATCCACTAAATGAGGGAATAATATGTGTGAGGGTACCCCATGAGAGTTCCAAATGTGTGTGGGTAGAATATATATCCCACAGGGTTAATATTGAAAAAAGTTTAAAAAAAAAATTTTTTTGCACTTAGTCATTTTTCCGGCGTTTATCATACTTTCAGATAGGGGAAATGTCAGTGAGCGTTCCGATTTCAGTTCCAGAGCGATTCACCCAATGAGTCCTTGATATTTAGTCGTTTTCAGCCAATATTTTGGATTTTTGAAAATTTCACTTTTTTGTGAAAATATCCACTAAATGAGGGAATAATATGTGTGAGGGTACCACAGGAGAGTTCCAAATGTGTGTGTGTAGAATATATATCCCACGGGGGTAAAATTGAAAAAAGTTGAAAAAATTTTTTTTTGGACTTAGTAATTTTTCCGGCGTTTATCAGACTTTCAGATAGGGAGTGTAGCGTTGGCGTCCCTGCCTCCTGCTAGGCACGGACGCTGTTCCCCTCACCTCTCCGCTCTGTGCCCGGCGTCTTCCTCCAGCTCTGCTGGCAGCGCGCGCTGCTTCCCGGCCACGGTGCTTAGGGCGCGCGCACGCTCCTCCTCTCTTAAAGGGGCCGCGCGCGCCGTCCTAAGGAGTCCCCAGCCAATGGCCGGAGGACTTCACCATATATAAGGCACCTCCTCCAAAATGGAGGTGCCCGAGCAATGTTGTTGCAAAGCCTTCACTCTGCTTCAGCCCTCAGGTTCCGTTTCCAGTTACCTGCCAGTCACCTGCCTGTTACCTGCCAGTCACCTGCCAGATTCCTGCCTGTTACCTGCCAGTCACCTGCCAGATTCCTGCTTGATACCTGCCAGATATCCATTTACCTGCTTGCAAGCCTGCGGTCCGACGGTCTGCCTTCCGACACCTGTCAGTCTGTCTATGGACCAGCCTGCCCGCTCACCTGGGAGCGCTCGTCTGCTACCTGCCTGCTAGCCTACCTGGAGGCTCCGCCATCACTTGCCGTGACCACCTGGCTGTCCAGAGACTCTTGTCTGCTCACCTGGGAGCGCTCATCTGCTACCTGCCTGCTAGCCTACCTGGAGGTCCTGCCGTCACTTGCCGTGACCACCTGCCTGTCCAGAGACTCTTGTCTGCTCACCTGGGAGCGCTCATCTGCTACCTGCCTGCTAGCCTACCTGGAGGCTCTGCCGTCACTTGCCGTGACCACCTGCCTGTCCAGAGACTCTCGCCAGCTCACCTAGGAGCGCTCATCTGCTACCTGCCTGTTAGCCTACCTGGAGGTCCCGACGTCACTTGCCGTGACCACCTGCCTGTCCAGAGACTCTTGTCTGCTCACCTGGGAGTGCTCATCTGCTACCTGCCTGCTTGCCTACCTGGAGGCTCTGCCATCACTAGCCGTGACCACCTGCCTGTCCAGAGACAGTCCCTGTCACTTGCCGTGACTACCTGCCCTTCTACCCAGAGACTGTCCCTGTCACTTGCCGTGACAACCTGCCCTTCTACCCAGAGTCTGTCATTGTGACTTGCCGTGATTTCCTGCCCGTCTTCCCTGGGAGCCACCCGCTTCCTTACAAGGACCGCCCCCTTGTATAGTTGCTCAGAGGTTCCGCCTCCCAGACCCGTTACAGGGAGTAAGCTAGGGAGTGAGCATTCCGATTTCAGTTCCAGAGCGATTTGCCCAATGAGTCCTTGATATTTCGTCGTTGTCAGGCAATTTTCTGAATTTTTGAAAATTTCACTTTTTTGTGAAAATATCCACTAAATGAGGGAATAATATGTGTGAGGGTACCCCAGGAGAGTTCCAAATGTGTGTGGGTAGAATATATATCCCACGGGGGTAAAATTGAGAAAAGTTGAAAAAAATTTTTTTTTGGACTTAGTCATTTTTCCGGCGTTTATCAGACTTTCAGATAGGGAGTAAGCTAGGGAGTCAGCATTCAGATTTCACTTCCAGAGCGATTCGCCCAATGAGTCCTTGATATTTTGTCGTTGTCAGGCAACTTTTTGAATTTTTGAAAATTTCACTTTTTTGTGAAAATATCCACTAAATGAGGGAATAAAATGTGTGAGGGTACCCCAGGAGAGTTCCAAATGTGTGTGGGTAGAATATATATCCCACGGGGGTAAAATTGAAAAAAGTTGAAAAAATTTTTTTTTTCGGCTTAGTCATTTTTCCGACGTTTATCAGACTTTCAGATAGGGGAAATGTCAGTGAGAATTCCGATTTCAGTTCTAGTGCGATTCGCCCAATGAGTCCTTGATATTTAGTCGTTTTCAGCCAATTTTGTGGATTTTTGAAAATTTCACTTTTTTGTGCAAATATACAGTAAATGAGGGAATAATATGTGTGAGGGTACCCCAGGAGAGTTCCAAATGTGTGTGGGTAGAATATATATCTCACGGGGTAAAATTGAAAAAAGTTGAAAAAAACTTTTTTTGGGACTTTTTCATTTTTCCGACGTTTATCAGACTTTCAGATAGGGGAAATGTCAGTGAGAATTCCGATTTCAGTTCTAGTGCGATTCGCCCAATGAGTCCTTGATATTTAGTCGTTTTCAGTCAATTTTGTGGATTTTTGAAAATTTCACTTTTTTGTGAAAATATCCACTAAATGAGGGAATAATATGTGTGAGGGTACCCCAGGAGACTTCCAAATGTGTGTGTGTAGAATATATATCACACGTTGGGCTGAAATTGAAAAAAGTTGAAAAATTTTTTTTTTTGGACTTAGTCATTTTTCCGCCGTTTATCAGACTTTCAGATAGGGGAAATGTCAGTGAGCATTCCGATTTCAGTTCCAGAGCAGATCGCACAATGAGTCCTTGATATTTAGTTGTTTTCAGACAATTTTCTTGATTTTTGAAAATTTTACTTTTTTGTGAAAATATCCACTAAATGAGGGAATAATATGTGTGAGGTTACCCCAGGAGAGTTCCAAATGTGTGTGGGTAGAATACATATCCCAAGGGGTAAAATTGAAAAAAGTTGAAAAAAATTTTTTTTTTGGCTTATTCATTTTTCCGACGTTTATCAGACTTTCAGATAGGGGAAATGTCAGTGAAAATTCAGATTTCAGTTCTAGAGCGATTCGCCCAATGAGTCCGGGATATTTAGTCGTTTTCAGCCAATTTTGTGTATTTTGGAAAATTTCACTTTTTTGTTAAAATATCCACTAAATGAGGGAATAATATGTGTGAGGGTACCCCAGGAGAGTTCGAAATGTGTGTGGGTAGAATATATATCCCATGGGGGTAAAATTGAAAAAGTTGAAAAAAATTTTTTTTGGACTTACTCATTTTTCCGGCGTTTACCAGACTTTCAGATAGGGCAAATGTCAGTGAGCGTTCCGATTTCAGTTCCAGAGCGATTCGCCCAATGAGTCCTTGATATTTAGTCTTTTTCAGCCAATTTTCAGGATTTTTGAAAATTTCACTTTTTTGTGAAAATATCCACTAAATGAGGGAATAATATGTGTGAGGGTACCCCAGGAGAGTTCCAAATGTGTGTTGGTAGAATATATATCCCACGGGGGTAAAATTGAAAAAAGTTGAAAAAAATTTTTTTTTGGACTTAGTCATTTTTCCCGCGTTTATCACACTTTCAGATAGGGCAAATGTCAGTGAGCGTTCCGATTTCACTTCCAGAGCGATTCGCCCAATGAGTCCTTGATAGTTAGAACTTTTCAGCCAATTTTTGGACTTTTGAAAATTTCACTTTTTTGTGAAAATATCCACTAAATGAGGGAATAATAGGTGTGAGGGTACCCCAGGAGAGTTCCAAATGTGTGTGGTTAGAATATAAATCCCACGGGGGTAAAATTGAAAAAAGTTGAAAAAATTTTTTTTTTTAGGCTTAGTCATTTTTCCGGCATTCATCAGACTTTCAGATAGGGGAAATGTCAGTGAGCGATCGGATTTCAGTTCCAGAACGATTCACCCAATGAGTCCTTGATATTTAGTTGTTTTCAGCCAATTTTCTGGATTTTTGAAAATTTTACTTTTTTGCGAAAATATCCACTAAATGAGGGAATAATATGTGTGAGGATACTCCAGGAGACTTCCAAATGTGTGTGGGTAGAATATATATCATACGGGGGGGTAAAATTGAAAAAAGTTGAAAAAAATTTTTTTTGGACTTACTCATTTTTCCGGCGTTTACCAGACTTTCAGATAGGGCAAATGTCAGTGAGCGTTCCGATTTCAGTTCCAGAGCGATTCGCCCAATGAGTCCTTGATATTTAGTCTTTTTCAGCCAATTTTCAGGATTTTTGAAAATTTCACTTTTTTGTGAAAATATCCACTAAATGAGGGAATAATATGTGTGAGGGTACCCCAGGAGAGTTCCAAATGTGTGTGGGTAGAATATATATCCCACGGGGGTAAAATTGAAAAAAGTTGAAAAAAATTTTTTTTTGGACTTAGTCATTTTTCCGGCGTTTATCACACTTTCAGATAGGGCAAATGTCAGTGAGCGTTCCGATTTCAGTTCCAGAACGATTCACCCAATGAGTCCTTGATATTTAGTCGTTTTCAGCCAATTTTCTAGATTTTTGAAAATTTTACTTTTTTGTGAAAATATCCACTAAATGAGGGAATAATATGTGTGAGGGTACTCCAGGAGACTTCCAAATGTGTGTGGGTAGAATATATATCACACGGGGGGGTAAAATTGAAAAAAGTTGAAAAAAAATTTTTTTGGGACTTTGTCAATTTTTCGGCGTTTATCAGACTTTCAGATAGGGGAAATGTCAGTGAGAATTCCGATTTCAGTTCTACAGCGATTCGCCTAATGAGTCCTTGATATTTAGTTGTTTTCAGCCAATTTTCTGGATTTTTGAAAATTTCACTTTTTTTGTGAAAATATCCACTAAATGAGGGAATAATATGTGTGAGGGTAGTCCAGGAGACTTACAAATGTGTGTGGGTAGAATTGAAAAAAGTTGAAAAAAATTTTTTTTGGACTTACTCATTTTTCCGGCGTTTACCAGACTTTCAGATGGGGCAAATTTCAGTGAGCCGATTTCAGTTCCAGAGCGATTCGCCCAATGAGTTCTTGATATTTAGTCTTTTTCAGCCAATTTTCAGGATTTTTGAAAATTTCACTTTTTTGTGAAAATATCCACTAAATGAGGGAATAATATGTGTGAGGGTACCCCAGGAGAGTTCCAAATGTGTGTGGGTAGAATATATATCCCACAGTGGTAAAATTGAAAAAATTTGAACAAATTTTTTTTTGGACTGTGTCATTTTTCAGGCGTTTATCACACTTTCAGATAGGGCAAATGTCAGTGAGCGTTCCGATTTCAGTTCCAGAGCGATTCGCCCAATGAGTCCTTGATATTTAGAATTTTTCAGCCAATTTTCTGGACTTTTGAAAATTTCACTTTTTTGTGAAAATATCCACTAAATGAGGGAATAATATGTGTGAGGGTACCCCAGGAGAGTTCCAAATGTGTTTGGTAGAATATGTATCCCACGGGGGTAAAATTGAAAAAAGTTGAAAAAAAATTTTTTTTGGCACTTAGTCATTTTTCCGGCATTTATCAGACTTTCAGATAGGGCAAATATCAGTGAGCTATCCGATTTCAGTTCCAGAGCGATACGCCCAATGAGTCCTTGATATTTAGTCGTTTTCAGCCAATATTTTGGATTTTTGAAAATTTCACTTTTTTGTGAAAATATCCACTAAATGAGGGAATAATATGTGTGAGGGTACCCCAGGAGGGTTCCAAATGTGTGTTTGTAGAATATATATCCCATGGGGGTAAAATTGAAAAAAGTTTTAAAAAATTTTTTTTGGGACTTAGTGTTTTTTCCAGCGTTTATCAGAATTTCAGATAGGGCAAATGTCAGTGAGCGTTCCGATTTCAGTTCCAGAACGATTCACCCAATGAGTCCTTGATATTTAGTCGTTTTCAGCCAATTTTCTGGATTTTTGAAAATTTTACTTTTTTGTGAAAATATCCACTAAATGATGGAATAATATGTGTGAGGGTACTCCAGGAGACTTAGAAATGTGTGTGGGTAGAATATATATCACACGGGGGGGTAAAATTGAAAAAAGTTGAAAAAAAATTTTTTTTTGACTTAGTCAATTTTTCGGCGTTTATCAGACTTTCAGATAGGGGAAATGTCAGTGAGAATTCCGATTTCAGTTCTACAGCGATTCGCCTAATGAGTCCTTGATATTTAGTTGTTTTCAGCCAATTTTCTGGATTTTTGAAAATTTCACTTTTTTTGTGAAAATATCCACTAAATGAGGGAATAATATGTGTGAGGGTACTCCAGGAGACTTACAAATGTGTGTGGGTAGAATTGAAAAAAGTTGAAAAAAATTTTTTTTGGACTTACTCATTTTTCCGGCGTTTACCAGACTTTCAGATGGGGCAAATTTCAGTGAGCCGATTTCAGTTCCAGAGCGATTCGCCCAATGAGTTCTTGATATTTAGTCTTTTTCAGCCAATTTTCAGGATTTTTGAAAATTTCACTTTTTTGTGAAAATATCCACTAAATGAGGGAATAATATGTGTGAGGGTACCCCAGGAGAGTTCCAAATGTGTGTGGGTAGAATATATATCCCACAGTGGTAAAATTGAAAAAAGTTGAACAAATTTTTTTTTGGACTTAGTCATTTTTCAGGCGTTTATCACACTTTCAGGTAGGGCAAATGTCAGTGAGCGTTCCGATTTCAGTTCCAGAGCGATTCGCCCAATGAGTCCTTGATATTTAGAATTTTTCAGCCAATTTTCTGGACTTTTGAAAATTTCACTTTTTTGTGAAAATATTCACTAAATGAGGGAATAATATGTGTGAGGGTACCCCAGGAGAGTTCCAAATGTGTTTGGGTAGAATATGTATCCCACGGGGGTAAAATTGAAAAAAGTTGAAAAAATTTTTTTTTGGCACTTAGTCATTTTTCCGGCGTTTATCAGACTTTCAGATAGGGGAAATGTCAGTGAGAATTCCGATTTCAGTTCTAGAGCGATTCGCCCAATGAGTCCTTGATATTTAGTCGTTTTCAGGAAATTTTCTGGATTTTTGAAAATTTCACTTTTTTGTGAAAATATCCACTAAATGAGGGAATAATATGTGCGAGGGTACCCCAGGAGAGTTCCAAATGTGTGTGGGTAGAATATATATCCCACTAGGTAAAATTGAAAAAAGTTTAAAATAATTTTTTTTGGGACTTAGTCTTTTTTCCAGCGTTTATCAGACTTTCAGATAGGGGAAATGTCAGTGAGCGTTCCGATTTCAGTTCCAGAGCATATCGCACAATGAATCCTTGATATTTAGTCGTTTTCAGCCAATATTTTGGATTTTTCAAAACTTCACTTTTTTTGTGAAAATATCCACTAAATGAGGGAATAATATGTGTGAGGGTACCCCAGGAGAGTTCCAAATGTGTTTTGGTAGAATATGTATCCCACGGGGGTAAAATTGAAAAAAGTTGAAAAAAAATTTTTTTTGGACTTAATCATTTTTCCGGCGTTTATCAGACTTTCAGATAGGGGAAATGTCAGTGAGAATTCCGATTTCAGTTCCAGAGCAGATCGCACAATGAGTCCCTGATATTTAGTCGTTTTCAGCCAATATTTTGGATTTTTGAAAATTTCACTTTTTTGTGAAAATATCCACTAAATGAGGGAATAATATGTGTGAGGGTACCCCAGGAGAGTTTCAAATGTGTGTGGGTAGAATATATATCCCACGGGGGTAAAATTGAAAAAAAGTTTAAAAAATTTTTTTTTTTGACTTAGTCATTTTTCCGGCGTTTATCAGACTTTCAGATAGGGGAAATGTCAGTGAGAATTCCGATTTCAGTTCCAGAGCGATTCGCCCAATGAGTCTTTGATATTTAGTCGTTTTCAGCCAATTTTCTGGATTTTTGAAAATTTTACTTTTTTGTGAAAATATCCACTAAATGAGGGAATAATATGTGTGAGGGTACCCCAGGAGAGTTTCAAATGTGTGTGGGTAGAATATATATCCCACGGGGGTAAAATTGAAAAAAAGTTTAAAAAAAATTTTTTTTTGACTTAGTCATTTTTCCGGCGTTTATCAGACTTTCAGATAGGGGAAATGTCAGTGAGAATTCCGATTTCAGTTCCAGAGCGATTCGCCCAATGAGTCTTTGATATTTAGTCATTTTCAGCCAATTTTCTGAATTTTTGAAAATTTCACTTTTTTGTGAAAATATCCACTAAATGAGGGAATAATATGTGTGAGGGTACCCCAGGAGAGTTCCAACTGTGTGTGGGTAGAATATATATCGACGCGAGTAAAATTGAAAAAAGTTGAAAAAAATTTTTTTGGGGGCTTAGTCATTTTTCCTGCATTCATCAGACTTTCAGATAGGGGAAATGTCAGTCAGCGTTCCGATTTCAGTTCCAGATCGGATCGCACAATTAGTCCTTGATATTTAGTCATTTTCTGCTGATTTTCTGCATTTTTGAAAATTTCATTTTTTTGTGAAAATATCCACTAAATGAGGGAATAATATGTGTGAGGGTACCCCAGGAGAGTTCCAAATGTGTGTGGGTAGAATATATATCCCACGGGGGTAAAATTGAAATAAGTTGAAAAAATTTTTTTTTTTGGGCTTAGTCATTTTTCCGACATTCATCAGACTTTCAGATAGGGGAAATGTCAGTGAGCGTTCCGATTTCAGTTCCAGAGTGGATCGCACAATGAGTCCTTGATATTTAGACGTTTTCAGCCAATTTTCTGGATTTTTGAAAATTTCACTTTTTTGTGAAAATATCCACTAAATGAGGGAATAATATGTGTGAGGGTAACCCACGAGAGTTCCAAATGTGTGTGGGTAGAATATATATCCCACGGGGGTAAAATTGAAAAAAAATTTTTTTTGGACTTAGTCATTTTTCCAGCGTTTATCAGACTTTCAGATAGGGCAAATGTAAGTGAGCGTTCCGATTTCAGTTCCAGAGCGATTCGCCCAATGAGTCCTTGATATTTAGTCGTTTTCAGCCAATATTTTGGATTTTTGAAAATTTCACTTTTTTGTGAAAATATCCACTAAATGAGGGAATAATATGTGTGAGGGTACCCCAGGAGAGTTCCAAAGGTGTGTGGGTAGATTATATATCTCACGGGGGTAAAATTGAAAAAAGTTGGAAAAAATTTTTTTTGGGACTTATTCATTTTTCCGACATTTATCAGACTTTCAGATAGGGGAACTGTCAGTGAGAATTCCGATTTCAGTTCCAGAGCGATTCACCCAATGAGTCCTTGATATTTAGTCGATTTCAGCCAATTTTCTTGATTTTTGAAAATTTCACTTTTTTGTAAAAATATCCACTAAATGAGGGAATAATATGTGTGAGGGTACCCCAGGAGAGTTCCAAATGTGTGTGGGTAGAATACATATCCCACGGGGGTAAAATTGAAAAAAGTTGAAAAAATTTTTTTTTTGGGCTGTCATTTTTCCGGCATTCATCAGACTTTCAGATAGGGAAAATGTCAGTGAGTGTTCCGATTTCAGTTCCAGAGTGGTTCGCTCAATGAGTCCTTGATATTTAGTCGTTTTCAGCCAATTTTCTTGATTTTGAAAATTTCACTTTTTTGTAAAAATATCCACTAAATGAGGGAATAATATGTGTGAGCGTACCCCACGAGAGTTCCAAATGTGTTTGGGTAGAATATATATCCCACGGGGGTAAATTTGAAAAGAGTTGAAAAAATTTTTTTTTTGGATTTAATCATTTTTCCGGCGTTTATCACACTTTCAGATAGGGGAAATGTCAGTGAGTGTTCCGATTTCAGTTCCAGAGCGGATCGCACAATCAGTCCTTGATATTTGGTTGTTTCTTGCCAATTTTCTGGATTTTTGAAAATTTCACTTTTTTGTGAAAATATCCACTAAATGAGGGAATAAAATGTGTGAGGGTACTTCCAGGAGACTTCCAAATGTGTGTGGGTAGAATATATATCACACGGGGGGTAAAATTGAAAAAAGTTGAAAAAAATTTTTTTTTGGACTTACTCATTTTTCCGGCGTTTATCATACTTTCAGATAGGGGAAATGTCAGTGAGCGTACCGATTTCAGTTCCAGAGCGGATCACACAATGAGTCCTTGATATTTAGTCGTTTTCAGCCAATTTTCTGGATTTTTGAAATTTTCACTTCTTTGTGAAAATATCCACTAAATGAGGGAATAATATGTGTGAGGGTAACCCACGAGAGTTCCAAATGTGTGTGGGTAGAATACATATCCCATGGGGGTAAAATTGAAAAAAGTTGCAAAAAATTTTTTTTGGGACTTATTCATTTTTCCGACATTTATCAGACTTTCAGATAGGGGAACTGTCAGTGAGAATTCTGATTTCAGTTCCAGAGCGATTCGCCCAATGAGTCCTTGATATTTAGTCATTTTCAGCCAATTTTCTGGATTTTTTAAAATTTCACTTCTTTGTGAAAATATCCACTAAATGAGGAAATAATATGTGTGAGTGTACACCAGGAGAGTTCCAAATGTGTGTGGGTAGAATATCTATCCCACGGGGTAAAATTGAAAAAAGTTGAAAAAAATTTGTTTTTGTACTTATTCATTTTTCCGATGTTTATCAGACTTTCAGATAGGGGAAATGTCAGTGAGAATTCCGATTTCAGTTCTAGAGCGATTCGCCCAATGAGTCCTTGATATTTAGTCATTTTCAGCCAATTTTCTTGATTTTTGAAAATTTCACTTTTTTGTGAAAATATCCACTAAATGAGGGAATAATATGTGTGAGGGTACCCCAGGAGAGTTCCAAATGTGTGTGGGTATAATCATAGAATCATAGAATCATAGAATGGTAGAGTTGGAAGGGACCTCCTGGGTCATCTGGTCCAACCCCCTGCTCAAAGCAGGATTCACTAGATTATCTCAGACAGATGTCTGTCCAGCCTCTGTTTGAAGACGTCCATTGAAGGGGAACTCACCACCTCTGGTGGCAGCCTGTTCCACTCATTAATCACCCTAACTGTCAAAAAGTTTTTTCTAATATCTAATCTGTGTCTCCTCCCGTTTAGTTTTATCCCATTGCTTCTAGTCTTTCCTTCTGCAAATGAGAATAAAGATGATCCTTCTACAATGTGACAGCCCTTGACATATTTGTAGACAGCTATTAAGTCTCCTCTCAGTCTTCTTTTTTGCAAGCTAAACATTCCCAAATCCTGCAACCGTTCCTCATAGGACATGGTTTGCAGACCAGTCACCATTCTGGTCGCTCTTCTCTGAACTTGCTCCAGTTTGTCTATGTCTTTTTTATAATGTGGTGCCCAAAACTGTACACAGTATTCCAGATGAGGTCTGACCAAAGAGGAGTAAAGACCGATAATGACTTCACGTGATCTAGACTGTATGCTTCTGTTAATACATCCCAGAATTGTATTTGCCTTTTTTGCTGCTGCATCACACTGTTGACTCATGTTTAGTCTATGATCTATTAGTATACCTAAGTCTTTTTCACATGTACTGTTGCTTAGCTCTATTCCTCCCATTCTGTATATGCTTTTTTCATTTTTATTGCCCAGATGTAGTACTTTGCATTTTTCCCTGTTAAAAACCATTCTGTTGGTTGCTGCCCACTGCTCCAGTTTATTTAGGTCTTTTTGAATCCTCTCTCTCTCTTCTCTAGTATTAGCTATCCCTCCTAGCTTTGTGTCATCAGCAAATTTAATCAGTTTACCCTCAATTCCTTCATCTAAATCATTGATAAAGATGTTGAACAATACAGGTCCCAGGACGGAGCCCTGTGGTACCCCACTTGAGACATTCATCCAGCTGGATGTGAAGCCATTTACAACCACCCTTTGAGTCCGATCACTAAGCCAGTTATGAATCCACCTAACAGTTGCCTGGTCCATTGCATACTTGGTCATTTTTTCAATAAGGATGGTGTGAGATACTTTGTCAAATGCTTTGCTGAAGTCAAGATATACTATATCTACAGCATTTCCCTGATCCACCCAGTCAGTGATTCTGTCATAGAAGGAAATTAAGTTAGTCTGACATGACTTGTTAGTTACAAACCCATTCTGACTCTGGTTAATCACTTCATTCTTATCCATGTACTTACATACATGTTGTTTAATAATTTGTTCAAAGATCTTTCCTGGTATAGAAGTCAGACTCACCGGCCTATAGTTCCCTGGGTCCACCTTCTTCCCCTTTTTGAAGATAGGAACAACATTTGCTCTTCTCCAGTCTTCTGGGACTTCTCCTGTTCTCCAAGAATTTTCAAAGATTATGGAGAGTGGTTCTAAAATTTCTTCTACGATCTCCTTCAGTACTCTGGGGTGTAATTCATCTGGACCTGGAGACTTGAACTCATTTATGTTAGCTAAATATTCCCTCACAATCTTTCTGTTTACAGATAACTTTGATTCCTCTATTCCTTTAAAAGGACAGTGAAGATCAGTTGATGTTACATTTTCTTTCTGAGAGAAAACAGATGCAAAATAGGAATTAAAAAGTTCGGCCTTCTCAACATCCTCTCTTACCATTTCTCCATTTTCATCCTGTAAAAATCCTATAGCATCTTTGACTTTTCTTTTACTTTTGACATACCCCCAAAATCCTTTTTTATTGCTTTTGACATCTCTTGCAAGCCTTAATTCATTGTCAGCTTTAGCTAACCTGATACGTGCCCTACAGGATCTGCAGACTGCATTATAATCTTCTTTAGATATGCCTCCCTCTTTCCATTTAATAAACATTTCTTTCTTTCTTTTTAGCATGTGTTTAAGTTCTGTGTTCATCCATCCTGGTTTCCTTAAATGCTTCCCATTCTTCCTACTTTTCGGGATTGTTAACGATTGTGCTTTGAGAATCTCATTTTTAAAAATTTCCCATCCTTCGTGGACATTTTTGTCCTTAAGGACATCCAGCCATTGGATCCCTCCTATTCTCTTTCTGAGTCTCTTAAAATCTGCCTTTCTAAAATCTAACCTTGAAGTTTGAGTCTTCACATGTCTTCCTCCTCTAGTTATCCAAAATTCTATAATAGCATGATCACTGCCTCCTAGGGTCCCAGCCACCTTTACCTCCTCAACCATTTCCTCCCTGTTTATAAGGATTAGATCCAAAGTAGCAGATCCCCTTGTTTTCTCCCCTACCTTTTGGAAGATAAAGTTGTCAGCAAGAGAGGATAAGAATTTGCTTGACCTGTTAGTTTTACTTAAGAGAGATTCCCAACAAATGTCTGGATAGTTGAAATCTCCCATGACCACTACGTCATATTTTTTGGAGAACTTGGTCATTTGATACATAAAGAGTTCATCCATATCTTCAGCTTGCCCAGGTGGCCTGTAGTAAATGCCTACAATGGTGTCCTTTCCGTTGTTCTCTCCTTGTATTCTTACCCAAACAGTTTCCACAGAACTCCCAGTCTCTGAAGCTTCAATCTCTGTGCAGATATACGCTTTTCTAACATACAATGCAACACCTCCTCCTCGTTTATCAAGTCTGTTTCTTGCAAATAAGTTGTATCCTTTTAGCCTTTTATTCCAATCATGTGTATCGTCCCACCAAGTTTCAGTGATTCCAATGACATCATATTCCTTTTCCTGCGTTAGTAGTTCCAATTCTCCTTGTTTGTTGCCCATGCTTTGTGCATTTGTATAAAAACATTTTAGTTTGTGATTGGTTTCTCTTCCTCCCGTATTTTTATTATTTAAATTGTTTTGTCTTTGTTCTTCCTTTCCACTTCCAGTAGCAGAGATCTCTATAGTATTTGTCAGCTGTATGGCTTTTTCTGGCCTTTTGCTTCCCTTCCCACATTGTTCTAGTTTAAAGCTCTCCTGATGAGTGTAGCAAGGCGACTTCCAAATACATGTTTTCCAGTCTTCGTAAGGTGCACCACATCTCTAGCAAGTAGTCCATCGTATAGGTAATTCATTCCGTGATCCAGAAATCCAAATCCTTGTTGACGGCACCATCGACGTAGCCAGTTGTTCACCTGTAGAATCTTATTCCACCTCATTGTTCCATGGCCATCCACTGGGAGGATGGATGAGAAGACCACCTGCGCTTCCAATTCTTTCACTTTCTTGCCTAAGTCTTCAAAGTCACTGCAGATGGTTTCCAGGTCCTTTCTTGCGGTGTCATTTGTCCCCACATGTATTAGCAGGAATGGGTAGTGATCTGTAGGTCTGAAGAGTCTTGATATCCTGTCAGACACATCTTTAATTTTTGCTCCTGGAAGACAGCACATTTCTCTTGAGGTTATGTCTGGTCTGCAGATAGCGGCCTCTGTTCCTCTTAACAGGGAATCCCCCATGACCACCACTCTCCGTTTTTTCTTCACATCATTCTTCTTTCTCCATCCAGGAGGATTCTGAGGGCTTACAAGGTTATTCATTGCTGGCAAAGTCTTATTTTGCTGTATTTCTTCATGGTTCTCCTGTGTGAGAGCCTGGTACTGGTTCCTGAGCAGTATGGGTGCTGACTGCCTCTCGATCCTCCTGCTTCTGTGGGTCACATGCTTCCATTCCTCTGTTTCGTCAGGTGCAGTTCGAATTTCTTCTCTTTCTGAATCATGAAGAGATAATTCTGCTCTGTCTAAGAACTCTTCACCTTCCTTAATGATTTTCAAGGTAGTTAACCTCTCTTCTAGATTTCGCAACTTTTCCTCCAACAGGGACACAAGCTTGCATTTCTGGCATGTGAAGTTTGGCTTTTCCACTGGCAAGTCTGTGAACATGTAGCAGGATATGCAGCTCACCAAATGGCTCCTGGACTCTTCCATGTTCTTATTGTTAATGTTCTGAAAACAGTGAAAAAAGCTTAAAAATATATATCCCACTGGGAATATATATCCCACTGTTGTAAAATTGAAAAAAGTTTAAAAAAATTTTTTTTTGGACTTAGTCATTTTTCCGGCGTTTATCAGACTTTCAGATAGGACAAATGTCAGTGAGCGTTCCGATTTCAGTTCCAGAGCGATTCGCCCAATGAGTCCTTGATATTTAGTCGTTTTCAGCCAATTTTATGGATTTTTGAAAATTTCACTTTTTTGTGAAAATATCCACTAAATTAGGGAATAATATGTGTGAGGGTACCCCAGGAGAGTTCCAAATGTGTGTGGGTAGAATATATATCCCACGGGGGTAAAATTGAAAAAAGTTGAAAAAATTTTTTTTTTCGACTTAGTCATTTTTCCGGCGTTTATCAGACTTACAGATAGGGGAAATGTCAGTGAGTGTTCCGATTTCAGTTCCAGAGCGGATCGCGCAATGAGTCCTTGATATTTAGTAGTTTTCAGCCAATTTTCTGGATTTTTGAAAATTGTACTTTTTTGTGAAAATATCCACTAAATGAGGGAATAATATGTGTGAGGGTACCCCACGAGAGTTCCAAATGATTGTGGGTAGAATGTATATCCCACGGGGGTAAAATTGAAAAAAGTTGAAAAAAATTTTTTTTTCGACTTATTCATTTTTCCAGCGTTTATCAGACTTTCAGATAGAAGAAATGTCAGTGAGAATTCCGATTTCAGTTCCACAGCAATTCGCCCATTGAGTCCTTGATATTTAGTCGTTTTCAGACAATTTTCTTGATTTTTGAAAATTTCACTTTTTTGTGAAAATATCCACTAAATGAGGGAATAATATGTGTGAGGGTACCCCAGGAGAGTTCCAAATGTGTGTGGGTAGAATATATATCCCACGGGGGTAAAATTGAAAAAAGTTGAAAAAAAATTTTTTTGGACTTATTCATTTTTCCATTGTTTATCAGACTTTCAGATAGGGGAAATGTGAGTGAGCGTTCCGATTTCAGTTCCAGAGCGATTCGCCCAATGAGTCCTTGATATTTAGTTGTTTTCAGCCAATATTATGGATTTTTGAAAATTTCACTTTTTTGTGAAAATATCCACTAAATGAGGGAATAATATGTGTGAGGGTACCCCAGGAGAGTTCCAAATGTGTGTGGGTAGAATATATATCCCACTAGGGTAAAATTGAAAAAAGTTGAAAAAAAATTTTTTTTGGACTTATTCATTTTTCCAGCGTTTATCAGACTTTCAGATAGGGGAAATGTGAGTGAGCGTTCCGATTTCAGTTCCAGAGCAATTCGCCCATTGAGTCCTTGATATTTAGTCGTTTTCAGACAATTTTCATGATTTTTGAAAATTTCACTTTTTTGTGAAAATATCCACTAAATGAGGGAATAATATGTGTGAGGGTACCCCAGGAGAGTTCCAAATGTGTGTGGGTAGAATATATATCCCACGGGGGTAAAATTGAAAAAAGTTGAAAAAAATTTTTTTTGGACTTATTCATTTTTCCATTGTTTATCAGACTTTCAGATAGGGGAAATGTGAGTGAGCGTTCCGATTTCAGTTCCAGAGCGATTCGCCCAATGAGTCCTTGATATTTAGTTGTTTTTAGCCAATATTATGGATTTTTGAAAATTTCACTTTTTTGTGAAAATATCCACTAAATGAGGGAATAATATGTGTGAGGGTACCCCAGGAGAGTTCCAAATGTGTGTGGGTAAAATATATATCCCACGGGGGTAAAATTGAAAAAAGCTTAAAAAAATTTTTTTTTTGACTTCTTCATTTTTCCGACGTTTATCAGACTTTCAGATACGGGAAATGTCAGTGAGAATTCCGATTTCAGTTCCAGAGCAGATCGCACAATGAGTCCTTGATATTTAGTCGTTTTTAGCCAATTTTCTTGATTTTTGAAAATTTCACTTTTTTGTGAAAATATCTTCTAAATGAGGGAATAATATGTGTGAGGGTATCCCAGGAGAGTACCAAATGTGGGTGGGTAGAATATATATCCCACGGGGGTAAAATTGAAAAAAGTTAAAAAAAAAAATTTTTTTTGGACGTAGTCATTTTTCCGCCGTTTATCAGACTTTCAGATAGGGCAAATGTCAGTGAGCGTTCCGATTTCAGTTCCAGAGCGATTCGCCCAATGAGTCCTTCATATTTAGTCGTTTTCAGCCAATTTTCTTGATTTTTGAAAATTTAACTTTTTTTGTGAAAATATCCACTAAATGAGGGAATAATATGTGTGAGGGTACCCCAGGAGAGTTCCAGATGTGTGTGGGTAGAATATATATCCCACGGGGGAAAAATTGAAAAAATTTGAAAAAAAACTTTTTTGTACTTATTCATTTTTCCGACGTTTATCAAACTTTCAGATAGGGGAAATGTCAGTGAGAATTCCGATTTCAGTTCCAGAGCAGATCGCACAATGAGTCCGAGATATTTAGTCGTTTTCAGCCAATATTTTGGATTTTTGAAAATTTCACTTTTTGTGAAAATATCCACTAAATGAGGGAATAATATGTGTGAGGGTACCCCAGGAGAGTTCCAAATGTGTGTGGGTAGAATATATATCCCACGGGGATAAAATTGAAAAAAGTTGAAAAAAAATTTTTTTGGACATAGTCATTTTTCCGCCGTTTATCAGACTTTCAGATAGGGCAAATGTCAGTGAGCGTTCTGATTTCAGTTCCAGAGCGATTCGACCAATGAGTCCTTCATATTTAGTCGTTTTCAGCCAATTTTCTTGATTTTTGAAAATGTAACTTTTTTTGTGAAAATATCCACTAAATGAGGGAATAATATGTGTGAGGGTACCCCAGGAGAGTTCCAGATGTGTGTGGGTAGAATATATATCCCACGGGGGTAAAATAGAAAAAATGTGAAAAAAAAATTTTTTTGGACTTATTCATTTTTCCGACGTTTATCAGACTTTCAGATAGGGGAAATGTCAGTGAGAATTCCGATTTCAGTTCCAGAGCGGATCGCCCATTGAGTCCTTGATATTTAGTCGTTTTCAGACAATTTTCTTGATTTTTGAAAATTTCACTTTTTTGTGAAAATATCCACTAAATGAGGGAATAATATGTGTGAGGGTACCCCAGGAGAGTTCCAAATGTTTGTGGGCAGAATATATATATTCCACGGGGGTAAAATTGAAAAAAGTTGAAAAAATTTTTTTTTTGGACTTATTCATTTTTCCGACGTTTATCAGACTTTCAGATAGGGGAAATGTCAGTGAGAATTCCGATTTCAGTTCCAGAGCAGATCGCACAATGAGTCCTTGATATTTAGTCGTTTTCAGCCAATATTTTGGATTTTTGAAAATTTCACTTTTTTGTGAAAATATCCACTAAATGAGGGAGTAGTATGTGTGAGGGTACCCCAGGAGAGTTCCAAATGTGTGTGGGTAGAATATATATCCCACGGGGGTAAAATAGAAAAAAGTTGAAAAAAATTTTTTTTTGGACTTATTCATTTTTCCGACGTTTATCAGACTTTCAGATAGGGGAAATGTCAGTGAGAATTCCGATTTCAGTTCCAGAGCAGATCGCACAATGAGTCCTTGATATTTAGTCGTTTTCAGCCAATATTTTGGATTTTTGAAAATTTCACTTTTTTGTGAATATATCCACTAAATGAGGGAATAATATGTGTGAGGGTACCCCAGGAGAGTTCCAAATGTGTGTGGGTAGAATATATATCCCACGGGGGTAAAATAGAAAAAAGTTGAAAAAATTTTTTTTTTCTACTTATTCATTTTTCCGACGTTTATCAGACTTTCAGATAGGGGAAATGTCAGTGAGAATTCCGATTTCAGTTCCAGAGCAGATCGCACAATGAGTCCTTGATATTTAGTCGTTTTCAGCCAATATTTTGGATTTTTGAAAATTTCATTTTTGTTGTGAAAATATCCACTAAGTGAGGGAATAATATGTGTGAGAGTACCCCAGGAGAGTTCCAAATGTGTGTGGGTAGAATATATATCCCACGGGGGTAAAATTGAAAAAAGTTGAAAAAAATTTTTTTTTGGACTTATTCATTTTTCCGACGTTTATCAGACTTTCAGATAGGGGAAATGTCAGTGAGCATTCCGATTTCAGTTCCAGAGCAGATCGCACAATGAGTCCTTGATATTTAGTCGTTTTCAGCCAATTTTCTTGATTTTTGAAAATTTCACTTTTTTGTGAAAATATCCACTAAATGAGGGAATAATATGTGTGAGAGTACCCCAGGAGAGTTCCAAATGTGTGTGGGTAGAATATATATCCCACGGGGGTAAAATTGCTAAAAGTTTAAAAAAAATTTTTTTTGGACTTATTCATTCTTCCGACGTTTATCAGACTTTCAGATGGGGGAAATGTCAATGAGAATTCAGATTTCAGTTCCAGAGCAGATCGCACAATGAGTCCTTGAGATTTATTCGTTTTCAGCCAATATTTTGGATTTTTGAAAATTTCACTTTTTTGTGAAAATATCCACTAAATGAGGGAATAATATGTGTGAGGGTACCCTAGGAGAGTTCCAAATGTGTGTGGGTAGAATATATATCCCACGGGGGTAAAATTGAAAAAAGTTGAAAAAAATTTTTTTTTGGACTTATTCATTTTTCCGACGTTTATCAGACTTTCAGATAGGGGAAATGTCAGTGAGAATTCCGATTTCAGTTCCAGAGCAGAGCGCAAAATGAGTCCTTGATATTTCAGCCAATATTTTGGATTTTTGAAAATTTCACTTTTTTGTGAAAATATCCACTAAATGAGGGAATAATATGTGTGAGGGTACCCCAGGAGAGTTCCAAATGTCTGTGGGTAGAATAAATATCCCACGGGGGTAAAATTGAAAAAAGTTGAAAAAAATTTTTTTTTGGACTTATTCATTTTTCCAGCGTTTATCAGACTTTCAGATAGGGCAAATGTCAGTGAGCGTTCCGATTTCAGTTCCAGAGCAATTCGCCCAGTGAGTCCTTGATATTTAGTCGTTTTTAGCCAATTTTCTTGATTTTTGAAAATTTCACTTTTTTGTGAAAATATCCACTAAATGAGGGAATGATATGTGTGAGGGTACCCTAGGAGAGTTCCAAATGTGTGTGGGTAGAATATATATCCCACGGGGGTAAAATTGAAAAAAGTTGAAAAAAATTTTTTTTTGGACTTATTCATTTTTCCGACGTTTATCAGACTTTCAGATAGGGGAAATGTCAGTGAGAATTCCGATTTCAGTTCCAGAGCAGAGCGCAAAATGAGTCCTTGATATTTCAGCCAATATTTTGGATTTTTGAAAATTTCACTTTTTTGTGAAAATATCCACTAAATGAGGGAATAATATGTGTGAGGGTACCCCAGGAGAGTTCCAAATGTGTGTGGGTAGAATATATATCCCACGGGGGTAAAATTGAAAAAAGTTGAAAAATTTTTTTTTTTCGACTTAGTCATTTTTCCGGCGTTTATCAGACTTACAGATAGGGGAAATGTCAGTGAGTGTTCCGATTTCAGTTCCAGAGTGGATCGCGCAATGAGTCCTTGATATTTAGTAGTTTTCAGCCAATTTTCTGGATTTTTGAAAATTGTACTTTTTTGTGAAAATATCCACTAAATGAGGGAATAATATGTGTGAGGGTACCCCAGGAGAGTTCCAAATGTGTGTGGGTAGAATATATATCCCACGGGGGTAAAATTGCTAAAAGTTGAAAAAAAATTTTTTTTGGACTTATTCATTCTTCCGACGTTTATCAGACTTTCAGATAGGGGAAATGTCAATGAGAATTCAGATTTCAGTTCCAGAGCAGATCGCACAATGAGTGCTTGATATTTAGTCGTTTTCAGCCAATATTTTGGATTTTTGAAAATTTCACTTTTTTGTTAAAATATCCACTAAATGAGGGAATAATATGTGTGAGGGTACCCCAGGAGAGTTCCAAATGTGTGTGGGTAGAATATATATCCCACGGGGGTAAAATTGAAAAAAGTTGAAAAAAATTTTTTTTTGGACTTATTCATTTTTCCAGCGTTTATCAGACTTTCAGATAGGGCAAATGTCAGTGAGCGTTCCGATTTCAGTTCCAGAGCGATTCGCCCAGTGAGTCCTTGATATTTAGTCGTTTTTAGCCAATTTTCTTGATTTTTGAAAATTTCACTTTTTTGTGAAAATATCCACTAAATGAGGGAATAATATGTGTGAGGGTACCCCAGGAGAGTTCCAAATGTGTGTGGGTAGAATATATATCCCACGGGGGTAAAATTGCTAAAAGTTGAGAAAAAATTTTTTTTGGACTTATTCATTCTTCCGACGTTTATCAGACTTTCAGATAGGGGAAATGTCAATGAGAATTCAGATTTCAGTTCCAGAGCAGATCGCACAATGAGTGCTTGATATTTAGTCGTTTTCAGCCAATATTTTGGATTTTTGAAAATTTCACTTTTTTGTGAAAATATCCACTAAATGAGGGAATAATATGTGTGAGGGTACCCCAGGAGAGTTCCAAATGTGTGTGGGTAGAATATATATCCCACGGGGGTAAAATTGAAAAAAGTTGAAAAAAATTTTTTTTTGGACTTATTCATTTTTCCAGCGTTTATCAGACTTTCAGATAGGGCAAATGTCAGTGAGCGTTCCGATTTCAGTTCCAGAGCGATTCGCCCAGTGAGTCCTTGATATTTAGTCGTTTTTAGCCAATTTTCTTGATTTTTGAAAATTTCACTTTTTTGTGAAAATATCCACTAAATGAGGGAATAATATGTGTGAGGGTACCCTAGGAGAGTTCCAAATGTGTGTGGGTAGAATATATATCCCACGGGGGTAAAATTGAAAAAAGTTGAAAACAAATTTTTTTTGGACTTATTCATTTTTCCGACGTTTATCAGACTTTCAGATAGGGGAAATGTCAGTGAGAATTCTGATTTCAGTTCCAGAGCAGACCGCACAATGAGTCCTTGATATTTAGTCGTTTTCAGCCAATATTTTGGATTTTTGAAAATTTCACTTTTTTGTGAAAATATCGACTAAATGAGGGAATAATATGTGTGAGGGTATCCCAAGAGAGTTCCAAATGTGTGTGGGTAGAATATATATCCCACGGGGGTAAAATTGAAAAAAGTTGAAAAAAATTTTTTTTTGGACTTATTCATTTTTCCGACGTTTATCAGACTTTCAGATAGGGGAAATGTCAGTGAGAATTCCGATTTCAGTTCCAGAGCAGATCGCAAAATGAGTCCTTGATATTTCAGCCAATATTTTGGATTTTTGAAAATTTCACTTTTTTGTGAAAATATCCACTAAATGAGGGAATAATATGTGTGAGGGTACCCCAGGAGAGTTCCAAATGTGTGTGGGTAGAATATATATCCCACGGGGGTAAAATTGAAAAAAGTTGAAAAAAATTTTTTTTTGGACTTATTCATTTTTCCAGCGTTTATCAGGTTTTCAGATAGGGGAAATGTCAGTGAGAATTCCGATTTCAGTTCCAGAGCAGATCGCACAATGAGTCCTTGATATTTAGTCGTTTTCAGCCAATTTTCTTGATTTTTGAAAATTTCACTTTTTTGTGAAAATATCCACTAAATGAGGGAATAATATGTGTGAGGGTACCCCAGGAGAGTTCCAAATGTGTGTGGGTAGAATATATATCCCACGGGGGTAAAATTGCTAAAAGTTGAGAAAAAATTTTTTTTGGACTTATTCATTCTTCCGACGTTTATCAGACTTTCAGATAGGGGAAATGTCAATGAGAATTCAGATTTCAGTTCCAGAGCAGATCGCACAATGAGTGCTTGATATTTAGTCGTTTTCAGCCAATATTTTGGATTTTTGAAAATTTCACTTTTTTGTATAAATATCCACTAAATGAGGGAATAATATGTGTGAGGGTACCCCAGGAGAGTTCCAAATGTGTGTGGGTAGAATATATATCCCACGGGGGTAAAATTGAAAAAAGTTGAAAAAAATTTTTTTTTGGACTTATTCATTTTTCCAGCGTTTATCAGACTTTCAGATAGGGCAAATGTCAGTGAGCGTTTCGATTTCAGTTCCAGAGCGATTCGCCCAGTGAGTCCTTGATATTTAGTCGTTTTTAGCCAATTTTCTTGATTTTTGAAAATTTCACTTTTTTGTGAAAATATCCACTAAATGAGGGAATAATATGTGTGAGGGTACCCTAGGAGAGTTCCAAATGTGTGTGGGTAGAATATATATCCCACGGGGGTAAAATTGAAAAAAGTTGAAAAAAAATTTTTTTTGGACTTATTCATTTTTCCGACGTTTATCAGACTTTCAGATAGGGGAAATGTCAGTGAGAATTCCGATTTCAGTTCCAGAGCAGACCGCACAATGAGTCCTTGATATTTAGTCGTTTTCAGCCAATATTTTGGATTTTTGAAAATTTCACTTTTTTGTGAAAATATCGACTAAATAAGGGAATAATATGTGCGAGGGTACCCCAGGAGAGTTCCAAATGTGTGTGGGTAGAATATATATCACAAGGGGGTAAAATTGAAAAAAGTTGAAAAAAATTTTTTTTTGGACTTATTCATTCTTCCGACGTTTATCAGACTTTCAGATAGGGGAAATGTCAGTTACATAGTTACATAGTTTATAAGGCCGAAAAAAGACAAGCGTCCATCCCGTTCAGCCTATTTCTTGTGCACTGCAGCTATTCCGCAGTGTTGATCCAGGGGAAGGCAACAAAAAACCATGCGATATAGGCCAATTTACGTCATTGAGGAAAAATTCACTACCCGACACCAATCTGGCAGTCACATTAAATGCCTATCACTAAGCGTAAGATGTAATTTTATTGTTCTCAAGAAAGGTGTCCAGGCCTCTCTTGAACTCATTAAGTGAGTTGGACATCACCACTTCCTCTCCCAGAGAGTTCCAGAGTCTCACGTCTCTGACCGTAAAGAATCCCCTTCTATGCTGGTGCAGGAACCTCCTTTCCTCCAGATGCATAGTGTGCCCCCTCGTCTTTGTCACCATCCTTGGTATAAACAGGTCATGGGAGAGATCTCTGTACTGCCCCCTGATGTATTTATACATGTTTATGAGGTCTCCCCTAAGCCTTCTCTTTTCCAACGTAAATAGGCCTAATTTTGACAACCTCTCTGGGTATTCTAGTCCCTCCATTCCCTTTATTACCTTAGTCGCCCTCCTTTGTACCCTCTCTAGCTCCAATATGTCTTTCCTGAGCACCGGAGCCCAGAACTGTGCACAATATTCTAAGTGCGGCCTTACCAGCGCTTTATACAGAGGAAGAACAATGTTCTCATCATATGCCCCTATTCCTCTTCTGATGCATGCCATGACTCTATTTGCCTTCGCAGCTGCTGCCTGACACTGGGCACTCCAATTTAATTTGCTATTAACCAAGACGCCCAGGTCCTTCTCCATGTCAGATTTCCCCAACGGTTTCCCATTTAATATGTATGGGTGACTGCTGGTTTTCTTTCCCATGTGCATGACCTTACATTTATCGGCATTGAACCCCATTTGCCATTTTTTGGCCCAACTCCCCAATTTATCTAAATCCTCCTGTAGCTGTGCACTATCCTCATCTGTATTAACTACTTTACAAAGTTTAGTATCATCTGCAAATATTGCTATTTTACTATGCAACCCTTCCACTAGATCATTAATAAATATATTAAATAATATAGGGCCCAAGACAGACCCTTGAGGCACCCCGCTAGTAACCCTGACACACCCTGAGCTTACTCCATTGATAACCACCCTCTGCTTTCTATCACTCAGCCAGCTATTTACCCACTTGCACACATTATCCCCCAGACCAAGCATTCTCATTTTATAAACCAACCTTTTGTGTGGCACGGTATCAAACGCTTTGGAGAAGTCAAGGTATACAACATCCACTGACTCTCCAAGGTCCAGCTGTGAGCTCACCTCCTCGTAGAAGGCGATCAGGTTTGTTTGGCAGGAGCGATCCCTCATGAATCCATGTTGATATGGAGTTAGACAGTTATTATCATTAAGATATTCTACAATAGCATCTCTAAGAAATCCTTCAAACAATTTACCCACAACAGACGTTAAGCTTACTGGTCTATAGTTTCCAGGGTCACTTTTAGACCCCTTTTTGAATATTGGTACCACATTTGCTTGGCGCCAGTCTAGTGGGACAGTCCCTGTCCATAAACAGTGCTTGAATATAAGATACAGCGGTCTGTCTATCACATTACTTAATTCTTTTAGTACCCGGGGGTGTATGCCATCTGGGTGTAGCACCGGCGTCAATGCCCTCTGCTAGGCAGGGACGCTGTTCCCCTCACCTCTCTGCTCCGTGCCCGGTGTCCTCCTCCCGCTCTGCTGGCAGCGCGCGCTCCTTCCCGGCCACTGTGCTTAGGGCGCGCGCGCTCTCCCTCCCTCTAAAAGGGGACGCGCGCGCCGTCCTAAGGAGTCCCCGGCCAATGGCCGGAGGACTTCACCATATATAAGGCACCTCCTCCAAAATGGAGGTGCCCGAGCAATGTTGTTGCACTGTTCACTACTCTGCTTCAGCCCTCAGGTCCCGTTGCCAGTTACCTGCCAGATACCTGCCAGATTCCTGCCAGCTTGCTGTCTTATTCCTGCCTGATATTCTGCTACCTGCCTGCTAGCCTGAGGTCCGACGGTCTTTCTTACAACTCCTGTCAGTCTGTCTAAGGACCAGCTTGCCCGCTCACCTGGGAGCGCACATCAGCTACCTGCCTGCTTGCCTGAGGTCCGACGGTCTGCCTTCCAACTCCTGTCAGTCTGTTTATGGACCAGCTTGCCCGCTCACCTGGGAGCGCACATCTGCTACCTGCCTGCTAGCCTACCTGGAGGCTCCGCCGTCACGTGCTGTGACCACCTGCCTGTCCAGTGACTCCTGCCCGCTCACCTGGGAGCGCTCATCTGCTGCCTGTCTGCTAGCCTACCTAGAGGCTCTGCCGTCATGTGCTGTGACCACCCGCCTGTCCAGAGACTTCTGCCCGCTCACCTGGGAGAGCTCATCTGCCGCCTGTCTGTTGGTCTTCCTGGAGGCTCCGCCGTCACATGCTGTGACCACCCGTTTATCCAGAGACTCTCGCCTGCTCACCTGGGAGCTCATGTCTACCATCAGCCGCCACAGGTCGTACCAACCCTTTACCCAGAGACTGCCCCGGTCACTTGCCGTGACCATCTGCCCGTTCATCCAGAGACTGCCCCGGTCACTTGCCGTGACCATCTGCCCGTTCATCCAGAGACTGCCCCAGTCACTTGCCGTGATCTCCTGCCCGTTCTTCCAGAGACTGTCCCGGTCACCTGCTGTGACTGCCTGCTTGGTCGCCACCCGCTCCCTTACAAGGACCTCCCCCTTGTATAGTAGCTCAGAGGTTCCGCCTCCCAGACCCATTACAGTTTGCTCGGGCCATGGAACCCGGTGGCACCCAAGCTCCCTCGCTCTCGGACCTGTGTCATGAACTGTCCCGTCAGAGGTCCCAACAGGAGTCCATCCTGGGTCACCTGCGGAATGTCAATTCTCGCCTGGACACTCTGACTGCTCCGCCAGCAACTTCCGCCAGTGCCATGACTCGCAATCCGGCAGCTCCGCTGCCCACTAATACCATGGTATCCTACCCCGGACCCCGGCTTTCTGCACCTCCTCGCTTCGGAGGCGACTCCGCCCAGGCTCGGGTCTTCATTAATCAGTGCACCCTGCACTTTGAACTATTGTCCCACCAGTTTAACTCCGACCGGGCCAAAATTGCCTTCATCATGTCCCATCTCACCGGGGAGGCCCTGGCCTGGCTAAATCCTCTATGGGAGAGAGGAGACCCCCTGGTGTCCGACTTGCCTGCCTTTCTCACGGCTTTCCGGAAAGTCTTCGACGAACCCGGACGGAAGACCTCATCCGCATCATCTCTGCTACGCCTCCGTCAGGGAAGTCTCACCGTGGGCCAATATGCCATACGGTTCCGTACCCTTGCCTCGGAGCTGGCCTGGGATAATGACGCTCTGGTATCCGTCTTCTGGGAGGGTCTGTCCGGCCGTATTAAAGATGAACTTGCCGGTCGGGACATTCTTACCACTCTCGATGACCTAATAACTCTTGCCACCCGGATTGACCTACGGTTCCAGGAGCGTGCCAAAGAGGTCACCCGTGAGAGGAGGTTTCCACGTCTAGCTCCTACTTTTCAGAAACCCGTCACTCCCTCCGTCTCTCCCCAGGTACACTCTCCTGTGCCTATGCAGGTCGACCAGACCAAGATGGTCAAAACCCGTCAGGGCTTACGCCGTGCCGAGGGGAGCTGCTTCTACTGTGGCAGTAAGGAGCACCGGATCCATGCCTGCCCGGAGAGGTCGGGAAACGCCTGTGTCTAGGTTCGCTCAGAGAGGTCGACCTAGACAAGAATAAATCCTCTCCATCTCTGCTGCTGTCAGTCTCAATCGTCTGCGGGGAGAACCGTTATTTCGAACTAGCCCAACTTGACTCTGGAGCAGCCGGGAATCTTATTTCACAGTCCCTGGTAGAGAAATACCGCATCCCCACCAAACCTCTGGCTCTACCCTTGTCTGTTGCTGCCGTGAATGGGGGTCTCTTACCACGCCCCATCCAACTCATCACCGAATCCATAACTCTGAAGGTGGGAATGCTGCATTCTGAGAGTATCTCCTTTCATGTTCTGCCTGGACTCTCTCACGCCCTCTTGCTAGGTCTACCTTGGCTCCAGAGACATGCACCCGTGCTTGACTGGCAGACCGGAGAGGTCCTTCGCTGGGGACAGGACTGCCATAAGACCTGTCTGGTTCCCGTCCATCCCGTCCGTCCTTCTCCTACCCCAGCTAATCTACCTGGACTTCCGATTCCTTATTGGTCTTATGCTGATGTCTTTAATAAAAAGGAGGCAGAGACACTACCCCCTCATAGACAATACGACTGCCCTATCGACCTGTTACCCGGTACTACTCCTCCCCGTGGGCGTATTTATCCATTATCCGCTGCTGAGACCCGGTCGATGTCCGAATATATTGAGGAGAATCTGACCAGGGGATTCATCCGGAAATCTACCTCCCCGGCGGGAGCAGGCTTCTTTTTCGTCAAAAAGAAGGACGGCTCTCTCCGTCCCTGTATAGACTATAGAGGCCTTAACCAGATCACGGTGAAGAATAAGTACCCCCTTCCGCTCATTCCTTAGTTATTTGATCGTCTGAGGGGGGCTAGAATCTTCACCAAACTGGACCTCCGTGTGGCGTACAACCTGGTTCGTATCCGTCAGGGGGATGAATGGAAGACGGCATTCAACACCCGGGACGGCCACTATGAATATCTGGTAATGCCCTTTGGTCTCTGTAACGCTCCTGCCGTCTTTCAAGAGTTGGTCAATGACATCTTCCGGGACCTTCTCTACTCCTGCGTAGTGGTGTACCTGGACGACATCTTGGTCTTCTCTCCGGATCTCCAGACTCACCGGAGGGACGTTCGTCAGGTCCTGCTCAGGCAGAATCACCTCTTCGCTAAATACGAGAAGTGCCTCTTTGAGCAGACCTCGCTTCCGTTTTTGGGCTACATTATTTCTCAGACCAGCCTACGAATGGATCCAGAGAAACTGTCTGCCATCGAGAAATGGCCTCGACCGGAGGGGTTGAAGGCCATTCAGCGGTTCCTGGGCTTCGCCAACTACTACAGCCTCTTCATACCACACTTCTCTTCCCGGACTGCCCCAATTTCCGCGCTCACCCGTAAGGGTACTAATCCCAAAGAGTGGCCGCCCGAAGCAGAGGAGGCCTTTCTTTCCTTAAAACAGGCCTTCTCTTCCGCCCCGGTGCTGCATCGCCCGGACGGCAACAAGCAGTTCTTCCTGGAAGTTGTCGCCTCCTCCTCTGGAGCCGGAGCGGTACTTACTCAAAAATCATCTTCCGGGAGGATGGTAACTTGCGGCTTCTTCTCTAAACTCTTCTCCTCCTCAGAGCGCAATTATTCCATAGGAGACCGAGACTTATTGGCCATCAAACTGGCATTGGAGGAGTGGCGTTACCTGCTCGAGGGGGCTCTTCACCCGGTAATAATTTACACTGACCACAAGAACTTGGCTTACCTCCAGCATGCCCAGAGACTTAACCCGCGCCAAGGCCGGTGGTCCTTGTTTTTTGCTCGCTTTGATTTTGTTCTTCATTTTCGCCCGGCTGACAAAAACGTCAAGGCGGACGCCTTGTCTCGATCCTTTCTGGTGTCTGATCTCGAGGAAGATCCTAAACACATCATCGATCCCGCCAGAGTAATGCAGGTGGCTCCCGTGAGTCTAAATCGTCTCCCTCCCGGAAAGACGTTCGTATCAGTACCTGAACAGGAGAAGATCCTTCACTGGGGTCACTCCTCTAAACTGGCTGGCCATGCCGGTCAGAAAAAGACCCTCCAGCTTATTACCCGGTGTAGCGTCGGCGTCCCTGCCCTCTGCTAGGCAGGGACGCTGTTCCCCTCACCTCTCTGCTCCGAGCCCGGCGTCCTCCTCCCGCTCTGCTGGCAGCGCGCGCTCCTTCCCGGCCACTGTGCTTAGGGCGCGCGCGCGCTCCCTCCCTCTTAAAGGGGCCGCGCGCGCCGTCCTAAGAAGTCCCCGGCCAATGGCCGGAGGACTTCACCATATATAAGGCACCTCCTCCAAAATGGAGGTGCCCGAGCAATGTTGTTGCACTGTTCACTACTCTGCTTCAGCCCTCAGGTCCCGTTGCCAGTTACCTGTCAGTTTCCTGCCTGATTCCTGCCAGAGTCCTGCCAGTTTGCTGTCTGTTTCCTGCCTGATATTCCTGCTACCTGCTTGCTAGCCTGAGGTCCGACGGTCTGCCTTCCTACTCCTGTCAGTCTGTCTATGGACCAGCTTGGCCGCTCACCTGGGAGCGCACATCTGCTACCTGCCTGCTAGCCTACCTGGAGGCTCCGCCGTCACGTGCTGTGACCACCTACTATTCCAGAGACTCCTGCCCGCTCACCTGGGAGCGCTCCTCCGCTACCTGCCTGCTTGCCTACCTGGAGGCTCCGCCGTCACGTGCTGTGACCACCTGCTATTCTAGAGACTCTCGCTTGCTCACCTGGGAGCATACATCTTCCATCTGCCTGCTGGCCTACCTGGAGGTTCAGCCATCACAGGTCGTACCTACCCTTTACCCAGAGACTGCCCCGGTCACTTGCCGTGACCTCCAGCCCGTTCTTCCAGAGACTGCCCCGGTCACTTGCCTTGACCTCCAGCTCGTTCATCCAGAGACTGCCCCGGTCATTTGCCGTGACCTCCTGCCCGTTCACCCAGAGACTGTCCCGGTCACCTGCTGTGACTGCCTGCCCGTCTTCCCTGGTCGCCACCCGCTCCCTTACAAGGACCGCCCCCTTGTATAGTAGCTCTGAGGTTCCGCCTCCCAGACCCGTTACAGTTTGCTCGGGCCATGGAACCCGGTGGCACCCAAGCTCCCTCGCTCTCGGACCTCTGTCATGAACTGTCCCGTCAGAGGTCCCAACAGGAGTCCATCCTGGGTCACCTGCGGAATGTCAATTCTCGCCTGGACACTCTGACTGCTCCACCAGCAACCACCGCCAGTGCCATGACTCGCAACCCGGCAGCTCCGCTGCCCACCAATACCATGGTATCCTACCCCGGACCCCGGCTTTCTGCACCTCCTCGCTTCGGAGGCGACTCCGCTCAGGCTCGGGGCTTCATAAATCAGTGCACCCTGCACTTTGAACTCCTGTCCCACCAGTTTAACTCCGACCGGGCCAAAATTGCCTTCATCATGTCCCATCTCACCGGGGAGGCCCTGGCCTGGCTAAATCCTCTATGGGAGAGAGGAGACCCCCTGGTGTCCGACTTGCCTGCCTTTCTCACGGCTTTCCGGAAAGTCTTCGACGAACCCGGACGGAAGGCCTCATCCGCATCATCTCTGCTACGCCTCCACCAGGGAAATCTCACTTCTCTTCCCGGACTGCCCCAATTTCCGCGCTCACCCGTAAGCTGTTCCCCTCACCTCTCTGCTCCGTGCCCGGCGTCCTCCTCCCGCTCTGCTGTCAGCGCGCGCTCCTTCCTGGCCACTGTGCTTAGGGCGCGCGCGCTCTCCCTCTTAAAGGGGCCGCGCGCGCCGTCCTAAGAAGTCCCCGGCCAATGGCCGGAGGACTTCACCATATATAAGGCACCTCCTCCAAAATGGAGGTGCCCGAGCAATGTTGTTGCACTGTTCACTACTCTGCTTCAGCCCTCAGGTCCCGTTGCCAGTTACCTGTCAGTTTCCTGCCTGATTCCTGCCAGAGTCCTGCCAGTTTGCTGTCTGTTTCCTGCCTGATATTCCTGCTACCTGCTTGCTAGCCTGAGGTCCGACGGTCTGCCTTCCTACTCCTGTCAGTCTGTCTATGGACCAGCTTGGCCGCTCACCTGGGAGCGCACATCTGCTACCTGCCTGCTAGCCTACCTGGAGGCTCCGCCGTCACGTGCTGTGACCACCTACTATTCCAGAGACTCCTGCCCGCTCACCTGGGAGCGCTCCTCCGCTACCTGCCTGCTTGCCTACCTGGAGGCTCCGCCGTCACGTGCTGTGACCACCTGCTATTCTAGAGACTCTCGCTTGCTCACCTGGGAGCATACATCTTCCATCTGCCTGCTGGCCTACCTGGAGGTTCAGCCATCACAGGTCGTACCTACCCTTTACCCAGAGACTGCCCCGGTCACTTGCCGTGACCTCCAGCCCGTTCTTCCAGAGACTGCCCCGGTCACTTGCCTTGACCTCCAGCTCGTTCATCCAGAGACTACCCCGGTCATTTGCCGTGACCTCCTGCCCGTTCACCCAGAGACTGTCCCGGTCACCTGCTGTGACTGCCTGCCCGTCTTCCCTGGTCGCCACCCGCTCCCTTACAAGGACCGCCCCCTTGTATAGTAGCTCTGAGGTTCCGCCTCCCAGACCCGTTACAGTTTGCTCGGGCCATGGAACCCGGTGGCACCCAAGCTCCCTCGCTCTCGGACCTCTGTCATGAACTGTCCCGTCAGAGGTCCCAACAGGAGTCCATCCTGGGTCACCTGCGGAATGTCAATTCTCGCCTGGACACTCTGACTGCTCCACCAGCAACCACCGCCAGTGCCATGACTCGCAACCCGGCAGCTCCGCTGCCCACCAATACCATGGTATCCTACCCCGGACCCCGGCTTTCTGCACCTCCTCGCTTCGGAGGCGACTCCGCTCAGGCTCGGGGCTTCATAAATCAGTGCACCCTGCACTTTGAACTCCTGTCCCACCAGTTTAACTCCGACCGGGCCAAAATTGCCTTCATCATGTCCCATCTCACCGGGGAGGCCCTGGCCTGGCTAAATCCTCTATGGGAGAGAGGAGACCCCCTGGTGTCCGACTTGCCTGCCTTTCTCACGGTTTTCCGGAAAGTCTTCGACGAACCCGGACGGAAGGCCTCATCCGCATCATCTCTGCTACGCCTCCACCAGGGAAATCTCACTTCTCTTCCCGGACTGCCCCAATTTCCGCGCTCACCCGTATGCTGTTCCCCTCACCTCTCTGCTCCGTGCCCGGCGTCCTCCTCCCGCTCTGCTGTCAGCGCGCGCTCCTTCCTGGCCACTGTGCTTAGGGCGCGTGCGCTCTCCCTCCCTCTTAAAGGGGCCGCGCGCGCCGTCCTAAGGAGTCCCCGGCCAATGGCCGGAGGACTTCACCATATATAAGGCACCTCCTACAAAATGGAGGTGCCCCAGCAACGTTGTTGCACTGTTCACTACTCTGCTCAAGCCCTCAGGTCCCGTTGCCAGTTACCTGCCAGATACCTGCCAGATTCATGCCAGCTTGCTGTCTTATTCCTGCCTGATATTCTGCTACCTGCCTGCTAGCCTGAGGTCCGACGGTCTGTCTTACAACTCCTGTCAGTCTGTTTAAGAACCAGCTTGCCCGCTCACCTGGGAGCGCACATCAGCTACCTGCCTGCTTGCCTGAGGTCCGACGGTCTGCCTTCCAACTCCTGTCAGTCTGTCTATGGACCAGCTTGCCCGCTCACCTGGGAGCGCACATCTGCTACCTGCCTGCTAGCCTACCTGGAGGCTCCGCCGTCACGTGCTATGACCACCTGCCTGTCCAGTGACTCCTGCCCGCTCACCTGGGAGCGCTCATCTGCTGCCTGTCTGCTAGCCTACCTGGAGGCTCTGCCGTCACGTGCTGTGACCACCCGCCTGTCCAGAGACTTCTGCCCGCTCACCTGGGAGCGCTCATCTGCCGCCTGTCTGTTGGTCTTCCTGGAGGCTCCGCCGTCACATGCTGTGACCACCCGTTTATCCAGAGACTCTCGCCTGCTCACCTGGGAGCTCACGTCTACCATCAGCCGCCACAGTTCGTACCAACCCTTTACCCAGAGACTGCCCCGGTCACTTGCCGTGACCATCTGCCCGTTCATCCAGAGACTGCCCCGGTCACTTGCCGTGACCATCTGCCCGTTCATCCAGAGACTGCCCCAGTCACTTGCCGTGATCTCCTGCCCATTCTTCCAGAGACTGTCCCGGTCACCTGCTGTGACTGCCTGCCTGGTCGCCACCCGCTCCCTTACAAGGACCGCCCCCTTGTATAGTAGCTCAGAGGTTCCGCCTCCCAGACCCGTTACACTGGGCCTGGTGACTTGTCTATTTTGATATTATTTAGGCGTTTCTGAACTTCCTCCTGGGTTAGGTGGGTGATATTTAGTGGAGGGTTTACTTTATCACTTTGCATTTCCTCCGATAAATTGTTTTCTTTTGCGAAAACAGTGGAGAAGAAGCTATTGAGTAGGTTTGCTTTACCCTCATCGCCCTCTATGATTTTACCCAGGTTATTTTTCAATGGGCCAACTCCATCAGTTTTAATCCTTTTACTGTTTATATAGTTAAAGAACAGTTTGGGATTCTTTTTACTTTCCTTGGCAATTAGTCTCTCTGTCTCCTCTTTTGCTATTCTTATTTGTTTCTTACAGATTTTGTTTTTTTCCCTATAAGATATTAGCGCTTCCTCGCTGCCTTCTTGTTTAAGTTTACCGAAAGTCCTTTTTTTGTTTTTCATTGCCCTCTTGACTTCCTTATTTAGCCACATTGGCTTCCTCCTATTCCTAGCCCTTTTATTCCCATAAGGTATGTACCTTCTACAGTGACTATGTAGGACTGTTTTGAAAATTTCCCATTTTCTATCCGTGCTCCTATTACTAAAGATACTATCCCAGTCTATAAGGTGAAGGGCATCTCTTAGCTGATCAAACTTTGCCCTCCTGAAGTTCAGTGTTTTTGTGACTCACTTGCTGGGCACCCTACTGAAGCACATGTGGAATTGTATAATGTTGTGGTCACTATTTCCCAGGTGCCCCCCGACCTGCACCTCAGTTATTCTGTCTGGCCTGTTAGTTAATATTAAGTCTAAAAGGGCCGTCCCTCTAGTTGGTTCCTGCACAAGTTGTGACAAATAATTGTCTTTGATAATTGACAGAAACCTGTTTCCTTTCTGAGATCTACAGCTTTCGGTTTCCCAGTCTATATCGGGGTAGTTGAAGTCCCCCATAATAATCATCTCGTTACTTTTTGCTACTTCGTCTATTTGTCTCATTAATAGACTTTCTGTGGCTTCTGCTATATTTGGTGGTTTATAACAGACTCCTATGATAATTTTATTATTGTTTTTTGCCCCATGTAACTCCACCCATAAGGACTCGACCTCCTCATTTCCCTCCCATACATCCTCCCGTATTGTAGGCTTTAGACACGTCTTTACATAAAGACAGACTCCACCCCCTTTCTGATTTCTTCGATCCCTTCTAAACAGACTGTAACCCTGTAAGTTAACGGCCCAGTCATAGCTTTCATCTAACCATGTCTAGGTTATTCCCACTATGTCATAGTTACCTGTAGATATTTCTGCTTCCAGTTCATCCATCTTGTTTGTCAGGCTCCTGGCATTTGCTAGCATGCAGTTTACACGATTTTGTTTTGTTCCAATCTTCTTCCTGTTGATTGTATTAGAAATTTTCTTACCTCCCTTCCAAGTATCTTGTCTTGGACCTTCTTTGTCGCACTTCATATCTTTCATTAGTATGTTCTCTGGTTGCATGTTCGTGTCCGGCATTTTTCTTCCCATCCCCTCTTCTTCTAGAAGTGAGAATTCCGATTTCAGTTCCAGAGCGATTCGCCCAGTGAGTCCTTGATATTTAGTCGTTTTCAGCCAATTTTCTGGATTTTTGAAAATTTTACTTTTTTTGTGAAAATATCCACTAAATGAGGGAATAATATGTGTGAGGGTACCCCAGGAGAGTTCCAAATGTGTGTGGGTAGAATATATATCCCACGGGGGTAAAATTGAAAAAAGTTAAAAAAAATTTTTTTTTGGACTTATTCATTTTTCCGGCGTTTATCAGACTTTCAGATAGGGGAAATGTCAGTGAGAATTCCGATTTCAGTTCCAGAGCGATTCGCCCAATGGGTCCTTGATATTTAGTCGTTTTCAGCCAATATTTTGGATTTTTGAAAATTTCACTTTTTTGTGAAAATATCCACTAAATGAGGGAATAATATGTGTGAGGGTACCCCAGGAGAGTTCCAAATGTGTGTGGGTAGAATATATATCCCACGGGGGTAAAATTGAAAAAAGTTGAAAAAAATGTTTTTTTTTACTTATTCATTTTTCCGACGTTCATCAGACTTTCAGATAGGGGAAATGTCAGTGAGAGTTCCGATTTCAGTTCCAGAGCGATTCGCCCAATGGGTCCTTGATATTTAGTCGTTTTCAGCCAATATTTTGGATTTTTGAAGATGTCACTTTTTTGTGAAAATATCCACTAAATGAGGGAATATTATGTGTGAGGGTACCCCAAGAGAGTTCCAAATGTGTGTGGGTAGAATATTTATCCCAAGGGGGTAAAATTGAAAAAAGTTTAAAAAAATTTTTTTTTGCACTTATTCATTTTTCCAACGTTTATCAGACTTTCAGATAGGGGAAATGTCAGTGAGCATTCCGATTTCAGTTCCAGAGCGATTCGCCCAATGAGTCCTTGATATTTAGTCGTTTTCAGCCAATTTTCTGGATTTTTGAAAATTTCACTTTTTTGTGAAAATATCCACTAAATGAGGGAATAATATGTGTGAGGGTACCCCAGGAGAGTTCCAAATGTGTGTGGGTAGAATATATATCCCACGGGGGTAAAATTGAAAAAAGGTGAAAAAATTATTTTTTTGGACTTATTCATTTTTCCAACGTTTATCAGACTTTCAGATAGGGGAAATGTCAGTGAGCATTCCGATTTCAGTTACAGAGCGATTCGCCCAATGAGTCCTTGATATTTAGTCGTTTTCAGCCAATTTTCTGGATTTTTGAAAATTTCACTTTTTTGTGAAAATATCCACTAAATGAGGGAATAATATGTGTGAGGGTACCCCAGGAGAGTTCCAAATGTGTGTGGGTAGAATATATATCCCACGGGGGTAAAATTGAAAAAAGTTGAAAACATTTTTTTTTTTGACTCAGTCATTTTTCCAACGTTTATCACACTTTCAGATAGGGGAAATGTCAGTGAGCATTCCGATTTCAGTTCCAGAGCGATTCGCCCAATGAGTCCTTGATACTTAGTCGTTTTCAGCCAATTTTCTGGATTTTTGAAAATTTCACTTTTTAGTGAAAATATCCACTAAATGAGGGAATAATATGTGTGAGGGTACCCCAGGAGAGTTCCAAATGTGTGTGGGTAGAATATATATCCCACGGGGGTAAAATTGAAAAAAGTTGAAAAAATTTTTATTTTGGACTTACTCATTTTTCTAACGTTTATCAGACTTTCAGATAGGGGAAATGTCAGTGAGCATTCCAATTTCAGTTCCAGAGCGATTCGCCCAATGAGTCCTTGATATTTAGTCGTTTTCAGCCAATTTTCTGGATTTTAGAAAATTTCACTTTTTTGTGAAAATATCCACTAAATGAGGGAATATTATGTGTGAGGGTACCCCAAGAGAGTTCCAAATGTGTGTGGGTAGAATATTTATCCCACGGGGGTAAAATTGAAAAAAGTTTAAAAAAATTTTTTTTTGGACTTATTCATTTTTCCAACGTTTATCACACTTTCAGATAGGGGAAATGTCAGTGAGCATTCCGATTTCAGTTCCAGAGCGATTCGCCCAATGAGTCCTTGATATTTAGTCGTTTTCAGCCAATTTGCTGGATTTTTGAAAATTTCACTTTTTTGTGAAAATATCCACTAAATGAGGGAATAATATGTGTGAGGGTACCCCAGGAGAGTTCCAAATGTGTGTGGGTAGAATATATATCCCACGGGGGTAAAATTGAAAAAAGTTGAAAACATTTTTTTTTTTGACTCAGTCATTTTTCCAACGTTTATCACACTTTCAGATAGGGGAAAAGTCAGTGAGCATTCCGATTTCAGTTCCAGAGCGATTCGCCCAATGGGTCCTTGATATTTAGTCGTTTTCAGCCAATTTTCTGGATTTTTGAAAATTTCACTTTTTAGTGAAAATATCCACTAAATGAGGGAATAATATGTGTGAGGGTACCCCAGGAGAGTTCCAAATGTGTGTGGGTAGAATATATATCCCACGGGGGTAAAATTGAAAAAAGTTGAAAAAATTTTTTTTTTGGACTTACTCATTTTTCTAATGTTTATCAGACTTTCAGATAGGGGAAATGTCAGTGAGCATTCCAATTTCAGTTCCAGAGCGATTCGCCCAATGAGTCCTTGATATTTAGTCGTTTTCAGCCAATTTTCTGGATTTTAGAAAATTTCACTTTTTTGTGAAAATATCCACTAAATGAGGGAATAATATGTGTGAGGGTACCCCAGGAGAGTTCCAAATGTGTGTGGGTAGAATATATATCCCACGGGGGTAAAATTGAAAAAAGTTGAAAAAAATTTTTTTTTTGACTTATTCATTTTTCCGACGTTCATCAGACTTTCAGATAGGGGAAATGTCAGTGAGAATTCCGATTTCAGTTCCAGAGCGATTCGCCCAATGGGTCCTTGATATTTAGTCGTTTTAAGCCAATATTTTGGATTTTTGAAGATGTCACTTTTTTGTGAAAATATCCACTAAATGAGGGAATATTATGTGTGAGGGTACCCCAAGAGAGTTCCAAATGTGTGTGGGTAGAATATTTATCCCACGGGGGTAAAATTGAAAAAAGTTTAAAAAATTTTTTTTTGGGACTTATTCATTTTTCCAACGTTTATCAGACTTTCAGATAGGGGAAATGTCAGTGAGCATTCCGATTTCAGTTCCAGAGCGATTCACCCAATGAGTCCTTGATATTTAGTCGTTTTCAGCCAATTTTCTGGATTTTTGAAAATTTCACTTTTTTGTGAAAATATCCACTAAATGAGGGAATAATATGTGTGAGGGTACCCCAGGAGAGTTCCAAATGTGTGTGGGTAGAATATATATCCCACGGTTGAAAAATTGAAAAAAGTTTAAAAAAAAATTTTTTTTGGACGTAGTCATTTTTTCGGCGTTTATCAGACTTTCAGATACGGCAAATGTCAGCGAGCATTCCGATTTCAGTTCCAGAGCTATTCGCCCAATGAGTCCTTGATATTTAGTCGTTTTCAGCCAATTTTCTTGATTTTTGAAAATTTCACTTTTTTGTGAAAATATCCACTAAATGAGGGAATAATATGTGTGAGGGTACCCCAGGAGAGTTCCAAATGTGTGTGGGTAGAATATATATCCCACGGGGGTAAAATTGAAAAAAGGTGAAAAAATTATTTTTTTGGACTTATTCATTTTTCCAACGTTTATCAGACTTTCAGATAGGGGAAATGTCAGTGAGCATTCCGATTTCAGTTACAGAGCGATTCGCCCAATGAGTCCTTGATATTTAGTCGTTTTCAGCCAATTTTCTGGATTTTTGAAAATTTCACTTTTTTGTGAAAATATCCACTAAATGAGGGAATAATATGTGTGAGGGTACCCCAGGAGAGTTCCAAATGTGTGTGGGTAGAATATATATCCCACGGGTGTAAAATTGAAAAAAGTTGAAAACATTTTTTTTTTTGACTCAGTCATTTTTCCAACGTTTATCACACTTTCAGATAGGGGAAATGTCAGTGAGCATTCCGATTTCAGTTCCAGAGCGATTCGCCCAATGAGTCCTTGATATTTAGTCGTTTTCAGCCAATTTGCTGGATTTTTGAAAATTTCACTTTTTAGTGAAAATATCCACTAAATGAGGGAATAATATGTGTGAGGGTACCCCAGGAGAGTTCCAAATGTGTGTGGGTAGAATATAAATCCCACGGGGGTAAAATTGAAAAAAGTTGAAAAAAATTTTTTTTTGGACTTACTCATTTTTCTAACGTTTATCAGACTTTCAGATAGGGGAAATGTCAGTGAGCATTCCGATTTCAGTTCCAGAGCGATTCGCCCAATGAGTCCTTGATATTTAGTCGTTTTCAGCCAATTTTCTGGATTTTTGAAAATGTCACTTTTTTGTGAAAATATCCACTAAATGAGGGAATAATATGTGTGAGGGTACCCCAGGAGAGTTCCAAATGTGTGTGGGTAGAATATATATCCCACGGGGGTAAAATTGAAAAAAGGTGAAAAAATTATTTTTTTGGACTTATTCATTTTTCCAACGTTTATCAGACTTTCAGATAGGGGAAATGTCAGTGAGCATTCCGATTTCAGTTACAGAGCGATTCGCCCAATGAGTCCTTGATATTTAGTCGTTTTCAGCCAATTTTCTGGATTTTTGAAAATTTCACTTTTTTGTGAAAATATCCACTAAATGAGGGAATAATATGTGTGAGGGTACCCCAGGAGAGTTCCAAATGTGTGTGGGTAGAATATATATCCCACGGGGGTAAAATTGAAAAAAGTTGAAAACATTTTTTTTTTTGACTCAGTCATTTTTCCAACGTTTATCACACTTTCAGATAGGGGAAATGTCAGTGAGCATTCCGATTTCAGTTCCAGAGCGATTCGCCCAATGAGTCCTTGATATTTAGTCGTTTTCAGCCAATTTTCTGGATTTTTGAAAATTTCACTTTTTAGTGAAAATATCCACTAAATGAGGGAATAATATGTGTGAGGGTACCCCAGGAGAGTTCCAAATGTGTGTGGGTAGAATATATATCCCACGGGGGTAAAATTGAAAAAAGTTGAAAAAATTTTTTTTTTGGACTTACTCATTTTTCTAATGTTTATCAGACTTTCAGATAGGGGAAATGTCAGTGAGCATTCCGATTTCAGTTCCAGAGCGATTCGCCCAATGAGTCCTTGATATTTAGTCGTTATCAGCCAATTTTCTGGATTTTTGAAAATTTCACTTTTTTGTGAAAATATCCACTAAATGAGGGAATAATATGTGTGAGGGTACCCCAGGAGAGTTCCAAATGTGTGTGGGTAGAATATATATCCCACGGGGGTAAAATTGAAAAAAGTTGAAAACATTTTTTTTTTTGACTCAGTCATTTTTCCAACGTTTATCACACTTTCAGATAGGGGAAATGTCAGTGAGCATTCCGATTTCAGTTCCAGAGCGATTCGCCCAATGAGTCCTTGATATTTAGTCGTTTTCAGCCAATTTTCTGGATTTTTGAAAATTTCACTTTTTAGTGAAAATATCCACTAAATGAGGGAATAATATGTGTGAGGGTACCCCAGGAGAGTTCCAAATGTGTGTGGGTAGAATATATATCCCACGGGGGTAAAATTGAAAAAAGTTGAAAAAATTTTTTTTTTGGACTTACTCATTTTTCTAATGTTTATCAGACTTTCAGATAGGGGAAGTGTCAGTGAGCATTCCAATTTCAGTTCCAGAGCGATTCGCCCAATGAGTCCTTGATATTTAGTCGTTTTCAGCCAATTTTCTGGATTTTAGAAAATTTCACTTTTTTGTGAAAATATCCACTAAATGAGGGAATAATATGTGTGAGGGTACCCCAGGAGAGTTCCAAATGTGTGTGGGTAGAATATATATCCCACGGGGGTAAAATTGAAAAAAGTTGAAAAAAATTTTTTTTTTGACTTATTCATTTTTCCGACGTTCATCAGACTTTCAGATAGGGGAAATGTCAGTGAGAATTCCGATTTCAGTTCCAGAGCGATTTGCCCAATGGGTCCTTGATATTTAGTCGTTTTAAGCCAATATTTTGGATTTTTGAAGATGTCACTTTTTTGTGAAAATATCCACTAAATGAGGGAATATTATGTGTGAGGGTACCCCAAGAGAGTTCCAAATGTGTGTGGGTAGAATATTTATCCCACGGGGGTAAAATTGAAAAAAGTTTAAAAAAATTTTTTTTGGGACTTATTCATTTTTCCAACGTTTATCAGACTTTCAGATAGGGGAAATGTCAGTGAGCATTCCGATTTCAGTTCCAGAGCGATTCGCCCAATGAGTCCTTGATATTTAGTCGTTTTCAGCCAATTTGCTGGATTTTTGAAAATTTCACTTTTTTGTGAAAATATCCACTAAATGAGGGAATAATATGTGTGAGGGTACCCCAGGAGAGTTCCAAATGTGTGTGGGTAGAATATATATCCCACGGTTGAAAAATTGAAAAAAGTTTGAAAAAAAATTTTTTTTGGACGTAGTCATTTTTTCGGCGTTTATCAGACTTTCAGATAGGGCAAATGTCAGTGAGCATTCCGATTTCAGTTCCAGAGCTATTCGCCCAATGAGTCCTTGATATTTAGTCGTTTTCAGACAATTTTCTTGATTTTTGAAAATTTCACTTTTTTGTGAAAATATCCACTAAATGAGGGAATAATATGTGTGAGGGCACCCCAGGAGAGTTCCAAATGTGTGTGGGTAGAATATATATCCCACGGGGGTAAAATTGAAAAAAGTTGGAAAATTTTTTTTTTGGACTTACTCATTTTTCTAACGTTTAACAGACTTTCAGATAGGGGAAATGTCAGTGAGCATTCCGATTTCATTTCCAGAGCAATTCGCCCAATGAGTCCTTGATATTTAGTCGTTTTCAGCCAATATTCTTGATTTTTGAAAATTTCACTTTTTTGTGAAAATATCCACTAAATGAGGGAATAATATGTGTGAGGGTACCCCAGGAGAGTTCCAAATGTGTGTGGGTAGAATATATATCCCAAGGGGGTAAAATTGAAAAAAGGTGAAAAAATTATTTTTTTGGACTTATTCATTTTTCCAACGTTTATCAGACTTTCAGATAGGGGAAATGTCAGTGAGCATTCCGATTTCAGTTACAGAGCGATTCGCCCAATGAGTCCTTGATATTTAGTCGTTTTCAGCCAATTTTCTGGATTTTTGAAAATTTCACTTTTTTGAGAAAATATCCACTAAATGAGGGAATAATATGTGTGAGGGTACCCCAGTAGAGTTCCAAATGTGTGTGGGTAGAATATATATCCCATGGGGGTAAAATTGAAAAAAGTTGAAAACATTTTTTTTTTTGTCTCAGTCATTTTTCCAACGTTTATCACACTTTCAGATAGGGGAAATGTCAGTGAGCATTCCGATTTCAGTTCCAGAGCGATTCGCCCAATGAGTCCTTGATATTTAGTCGTTTTCAGCCAATTTGCTGGATTTTTGAAAATTTCACTTTTTAGTGAAAATATCCACTAAATGAGGGAATAATATGTGTGAGGGTACCCCAGGAGAGTTCCAAATGTGTGTGGGTAGAATATATATCCCACGGGGGTAAAATTGAAAAAAGTTGAAAAAAATTTTTTTTTGGACTTACTCATTTTTCTAACGTTTATCAGACTTTCAGATAGGGGAAATGTCAGTGAGCATTCCGATTTCAGTTCCAGAGCGATTCGCCCAATGAGTCCTTGATATTTAGTCGTTTTCAGCCAATTTGCTGGATTTTTGAAAATTTCACTTTTTAGTGAAAATATCCACTAAATGAGGGAATAATATGTGTGAGGGTACCCCAGGAGAGTTCCAAATGTGTGTGGGTAGAATATATATCCCACGGGGGTAAAATTGAAAAAAGTTGAAAAAAATTTTTTTTTGGACTTACTCATTTTTCTAACGTTTATCAGACTTTCAGATAGGGGAAATGTCAGTGAGCATTCCGATTTCAGTTCCAGAGCGATTCGCCCAATGAGTCCTTGATATTTAGTCGTTTTCAGCCAATTTTCTGGATTTTTGAAAATGTCACTTTTTTGTGAAAATATCCACTAAATGAGGGAATAATATGTGTGAGGGTACCCCAGGAGAGTTCCAAATGTGTGTGGGTAGAATATATATCCCACGGGGGTAAAATTGAAAAAAGGTGAAAAAATTATTTTTTTGGACTTATTCATTTTTCCAACGTTTATCAGACTTTCAGATAGGGGAAATGTCAGTGAGCATTCCGATTTCAGTTACAGAGCGATTCGCCCAATGAGTCCTTGATATTTAGTCGTTTTCAGCCAATTTTCTGGTTTTTTGAAAATGTCACTTTTTTGTGAAAATATCCACTAAATGAGGGAATAATATGTGTGAGGGTACCCCAGGAGAGTTCCAAATGTGTGTGGGTAGAATATATATCCCACGGGGGTAAAATTGAAAAAAGTTGAAAACATTTTTTTTTTTGACTCAGTCATTTTTCCAACGTTTATCACACTTTCAGATAGGGGAAATGTCAGTGAGCATTCCGATTTCAGTTCCAGAGCGATTCGCCCAATGAGTCCTTGATATTTAGTCGTTTTCAGCCAATTTTCTGGATTTTTGAAAATTTCACTTTTTAGTGAAAATATCCACTAAATGAGGGAATAATATGTGTGAGGGTACCCCAGGAGAGTTCCAAATGTGTGTGGGTAGAATATATATCCCACGGGGGTAAAATTGAAAAAAGTTGAAAAAATTTTTTTTTTGGACTTACTCATTTTTCTAATGTTTATCAGACTTTCAGATAGGGGAAATGTCAGTGAGCATTCCGATTTCAGTTCCAGAGCGATTCGCCCAATGAGTCCTTGATATTTAGTCGTTATCAGCCAATTTTCTGGATTTTTGAAAATTTCACTTTTTTGTGAAAATATCCACTAAATGAGGGAATAATATGTGTGAGGGTACCCCAGGAGAGTTCCAAATGTGTGTGGGTAGAATATATATCCCACGGGGGTAAAATTGAAAAAAGTTGAAAACATTTTTTTTTTTGACTCAGTCATTTTTCCAACGTTTATCACACTTTCAGATAGGGGAAATGTCAGTGAGCATTCCGATTTCAGTTCCAGAGCGATTCGCCCAATGAGTCCTTGATATTTAGTCGTTTTCAGCCAATTTTCTGGATTTTTGAAAATTTCACTTTTTAGTGAAAATATCCACTAAATGAGGGAATAATATGTGTGAGGGTACCCCAGGAGAGTTCCAAATGTGTGTGGGTAGAATATATATCCCACGGGGGTAAAATTGAAAAAAGTTGAAAAAATTTTTTTTTTGGACTTACTCATTTTTCTAATGTTTATCAGACTTTCAGATAGGGGAAATGTCAGTGAGCATTCCAACTTCAGTTCCAGAGCGATTCGCCCAATGAGTCCTTGATATTTAGTCGTTTTCAGCCAATTTTCTGGATTTTAGAAAATTTCACTTTTTTGTGAAAATATCCACTAAATGAGGGAATAATATGTGTGAGGGTACCCCAGGAGAGTTCCAAATGTGTGTGGGTAGAATATATATCCCACGGGGGTAAAATTGAAAAAAGTTGAAAAAAATTTTTTTTTGGACTTACTCATTTTTCTAACGTTTATCAGACTTTCAGATAGGGGAAATGTCAGTGAGCATTCCGATTTCAGTTCCAGAGCGATTCGCCCAATGGGTCCTTGATATTTAGTCGTTTTAAGCCAATATTTTGGATTTTTGAAATTGTCACTTTTTTGTGAAAATATCCACTAAATGAGGGAATATTATGTGTGAGGGTACCCCAAGAGAGTTCCAAATGTGTGTGGGTAGAATATTTATCCCACGGGGGTAAAATTGAAAAAAGTTTAAAAAAATTTTTTTTTGGACTTATTCATTTTTCCAACGTTTATCAGACTTTCAGATAGGGGAAATGTCAGTGAGCATTCCGATTTCAGTTCCAGAGCGATTCGCCCAATGAGTCCTTGATATTTAGTCGTTTTCAGCCAATTTTCTGGATTTTTGAAAATTTCACTTTTTTTGTGAAAATATCCACTAAATGAGGGAATAATATGTGTGAGGGTACCCCAGGAGAGTTCCAAATGTGTGTGGGTAGAATATATATCCCACGGTTGAAAAATTGAAAAAAGTTTAAAAAAAAATTTTTTTTGGACGTAGTCATTTTTTCGGCGTATATCAGACTTTCAGATAGGGCAAATGTCAGTGAGCATTCCGATTTCAGTTCCAGAGCTATTCGCCCAATGAGTCCTTGATATTTAGTCGTTTTCAGCCAATTTTCTTGATTTTTGAAAATTTCACTTTTTTGTGAAAATATCGACTAAATGAGGGAATAATATGTGTGAGGGTACCCCAGGAGAGTTCCAAATGTGTGTGGGTAGAATATATATCCCACGGGGGTAAAATTGAAAAAAGTTGAAAAATTTTTTTTTTGGACTTATTCATTTTTCCAACGTTTATCAGACTTTCAGATAGGGGAAATGTCAGTGAGCATTCCGATTTCAGTTACAGAGCGATTCGCCCAATGAGTCCTTGATATTTAGTCGTTTTCAGCCAATTTTCTGGATTTTTGAAAATTTCACTTTTTTGTGAAAATATCCACTAAATGAGGGAATAATATGTGTGAGGGTACCCCAGGAGAGTTCCAAATGTGTGTGGGTAGAATATATATCCCACGGGGGTAAAATTGAAAAAAGTTGAAAACATTTTTTTTTTTGACTCAGTCATTTTTCCAACGTTTATCACACTTTCAGATAGGGGAAATGTCAGTGAGCATTCCGATTTCAGTTCCAGAGCGATTCGCCCAATGAGTCCTTGATATTTAGTCGTTTTCAGCCAATTTGCTGGATTTTTGAAAATTACACTTTTTAGTGAAAATATCCACTAAATGAGGGAATAATATGTGTGAGGGTACCCCAGGAGAGTTCCAAATGTGTGTGGGTAGAATATATATCCCACGGGGGTAAAATTGAAAAAAGTTGAAAAAATTTTTTTTTTGGACTTACTCATTTTTCTAACGTTTATCAGACTTTCAGATAGGGGAAATGTCAGTGAGCATTCCAATTTCAGTTCCAGAGCGATTCGCCCAATGAGTCCTTGATATTTAGTCGTTTTCAGCCAATTTTCTGGATTTTAGAAAATTTCACTTTTTTGTGAAAATATCCACTAAATGAGGGAATAATATGTGTGAGGGTACCCCAGGAGAGTTCCAAATGTGTGTGGGTAGAATATATATCCCACGGGGGTAAAATTGAAAAAAGTTGAAAAAAATTTTTTTTTTGACTTATTCATTTTTCCGACGTTCATCAGAATTTCAGATAGGGGAAATGTCAGTGAGAATTCCGATTTCAGTTCCAGAGCGATTCGCCCAATGGGTCCTTGATATTTAGTCGTTTTCAGCCAATATTTTGGATTTTTGAAGATGTCACTTTTTTGTGAAAATATCCACTAAATGAGGGAATATTATGTGTGAGGGTACCCCAAGAGAGTTCCAAATGTGTGTGGGTAGAATATTTATCCCAAGGGGGTAAAATTGAAAAAAGTTTAAAAAAATTTTTTTTTGCACTTATTCATTTTTCCAACGTTTATCAGACTTTCAGATAGGGGAAATGTCAGTGAGCATTCCGATTTCAGTTCCAGAGCGATTCGCCCAATGAGTCCTTGATATTTAGTCGTTTTCAGCCAATTTTCTGGATTTTTGAAAATTTCACTTTTTTGTGAAAATATCCACTAAATGAGGGAATAATATGTGTGAGGGTACCCCAGGAGAGTTCCAAATGTGTGTGGGTAGAATATATATCCCACGGGGGTAAAATTGAAAAAAGTTGAAAAAATTTTTTTGGGGGATTTAGTCATTTTTCCAACGTTTATCAGACTTTCAGATAGGGGAAATGTCAGTGAGCATTCCGATTTCAGTTCCAGAGCGATTCGCCCAATGAGTCCTTGATACTTAGTCGTTTTCAGCCAATTTTCTGGATTTTTGAAAATTTCACTTTTTTGTGAAAATATCCACTAAATGAGGGAATAATATGTGTGAGGGTACCCCAGGAGAGTTCCAAATGTGTGTGGGTAGAATATATATCCCACGGTTGAAAAATTGAAAAAAGTTAAAAAAAAATTTTTTTTGGACCTAGTCATTTTTTCGGCGTTTATCAGACTTTCAGATAGGGCAAATGTCAGTGAGCATTCCGATTTCAGTTCCAGAGCTATTCGCCCAATGAGTCCTGGATATTTAGTCGTTTTCAGCCAATTTTCTGGATTTTTGAAAATTTCACTTTTTTGTGAAAATATCCACTAAATGAGGGAATAATATGTGTGAGGGTACCCCAGGAGAGTTCCAAATGTGTGTGGGTAGAATATATATCCCACGGGGGTAAAATTGAAAAAAGTTGAAAAAATTTTTTTTTTGGACTTACTCATTTTTCTAACGTTTATCAGACTTTCAGATAGGGGAAATGTCAGTGAGCATTGAGATTTCAGTTCCAGAGCAATTCGCCCAATGAGTCATTGATATTTAGTCGTTTTCAGCCAATTTTCTTGATTTTTGAAAATTTCACTTTTTTGTGAAAATATCCACTAAATGAGGGAATAATATGTGTGAGGGTAACCCAGGAGAATTCCAAATGTGTGTGGGTAGAATATATATCCCACGGGGGTAAAATTGAAAAAAGTTGAAAAAAAATTTTTTTTTGGACCTAGTCATTTTTCCAATGTTTATCAGACTTTCAGATAGGGAAAATGTCAATGAGCATTCTGATTTCAGTTCCAGAGCGATTCACCCAATGAGTCCTTGATATTTAGTCGTTTTCAGCCAATTTTCTGGATTTTTGAAAATTTCACTTTTTAGTGAAAATATCCACTAAATGAGGGAATAATATGTGTGAGGGTACCCCAGGAGAGTTCCAAATGTGTGTGGGTAGAATATATATCCCACGGGGGAAAAAATTGAAAAAAGTTGAAAAAATTTTTTTTTTGGACTTACTCATTTTTCTAACGTTTATCAGACTTTCAGATAGGGGAAATGTCAGTGAGCATTCCAATTTCAGCTCCAGAGCGATTCGCCCAATGAGTCCTTGATATTTAGTCGTTTTCAGCCAATTTTCTGGATTTTAGAAAATTTCACTTTTTTGTGAAAATATCCACTAAATGAGGGAATAATATGTGTGAGGGTACCCCAGGAGAGTTCCAAATGTGTGTGGGTAGAATATATATCCCACGGTGTGTAAAATTGAAAAAAGTTTAAAAAAATTTTTTTTTTGACTTATTCATTTTTCCGACGTTCATCAGACTTTCAGATAGGGGAAATGTCAGTGAGAATTCCGATTTCAGTTCCAGAGCGATTCGCCCAATGGGTCCTTGATATTTAGTCGTTTTCAGCCAATATTTTGGATTTTTGAAGATGTCACTTTTTTGTGAAAATATCCACTAAATGAGGGAATATTATGTGTGAGGGTACCCCAAGAGAGTTCCAAATGTGTGTGGGTAGAATATTTATCCCAAGGGGGTAAAATTGAAAAAAGTTTAAAAAAAATTTTTTTTGAACTTATTCAGTTTTCCAACGTTTATCAGACTTTCAGATAGGGGAAATGTCAGTGAGCATTCCGATTTCAGTTCCAGAGCGATTCGCCCAATGAGTCCTTGATATTTAGTCGTTTTAAGTCAATTTTCTGGATTTTTGAAAATTTCACTTTTTTGTGAAAATATCCACTAAATGAGGGAATAATATGTGTGAGGGTACCCCAGGAGAGTTCCAAATGTGTGTGGGTAGAATATATATCCCACGGGGGTAAAATTGAAAAAAGTTGAAAAAAAATTTTTTTTTGGACCTAGTCATTTTTCCAATGTTTATCAGACTTTCAGATAGGGAAAATGTCAATGAGCATTCCGATTTCAGTTCCAGAGCGATTCACCCAATGAGTCCTTGATATTTAGTCGTTTTCAGCCAATTTTCTTGATTTTTGAAAATTTCACTTTTTTTGTGAAAATTTCCACTAAATGAGGGAATAATATGTGTGAGGGTACCCCAGGAGAGTTCCAAATGTGTGTGGGTAGAATATATATCCCACGGGGGTAAAATTGAAAAAAGATGAAAAATTTGTTTTTTTGGATATAGTCATTTTTCCGTCGTTTATCAGACTTTCAGATAGGTCAAATGTCAGTGAACGTTCCGATTTCAGTTCCAGAGCGATTCGCCCAATGAGACCTTGATATTTAGTCGTTTTCAGCCAATTTTCTGGATTTTTGAAAATTTCACTTTTTTGTGAAAATATCCACTAAATGAGGGAATAATATGTGTGAGGGTACCCCAGGAGAGTTCCAAATGTGTGTGGGTAGAATATATATCCCACGGGGGTAAAATTGAAAAAAGTTGAAAAAAAATTTTTTTTTGGACATAGTCATTTTTCCGTCGTTTATCAGACTTTCAGATAGGGGAAATGTCAGTGAGCGTTCCGATTTCAGTTCCAGAGCGATTTGCCCAATGAGACCTTGATATTTAGTCGTTTTCAGCCAATTTTCTTGATTTTTGAAAATTTCACTTTTTTGTGAAAATATCCACTAAATGAGGGAATAATATGTGTGAGGGTAACCCAGGAGAGTTCCAAATGTGTGTGGCTAGAATATATATCCCACGGGGGTAAAATTGAAAAAAGTTGAAAAATTTGTTTTTTTGGACATAGTCATTTTTCCGTCGTTTATCAGACTTTCAGATAGGTCAAATGTCAGTGAACGTTCCGATTTCAGTTCCAGAGCGATTCGCCCAATGAGACCTTGATATTTAGTCGTTTTCAGCCAATTTTCTGGATTTTTGAAAATTTCACTTTTTTGTGAAAATATCCACTAAATGAGGGAATAATATGTGTGAGGGTAACCCAGGAGAGTTCCAAATGTGTGTTGGTAGAATATATATATTCCAAGGGGGTAAAATTGAAAAAAGTTTAAAAAATTTTTTTTTGGACTTAGTCATTTTTCCGGCGTTTATCAGACTTTCAGATAGGGGAAATGTCAGTGAGCGTTCTGATTTCAGTTCCAGAGCGATTCGCCCAATGAGTCCTTGATATTTAGTCGTTTTTAGCCAATATTTTGGATTTTTGAAAATTTCACTTTTTTGTGAAAATATCAACTAAATGAGGGAATAATATGTGTGAGGGTACCCCAGGAGAGTTCCAAATGTGTGTGGGTAGAATATATATCCCACAGGGGTAAAATTGAAAAAAGTTGAAAAAAATTTTTTTTTTGGACATAGTCATTTTTCCGTCGTTTATCAGACTTTCAGATAGGGGAAATGTCAATGAGCGTTCCGATTTCAGTTCCAGAGCGATTTGCCCAATGAGACCTTGATATTTAGTCGTTTTCAGCCAATTTTCTTGATTTTTGAAAATTTCACTTTTTGTGAAAATATCCACTAAATGAGGGAATAATATGTGTGAGGGTACCCCAGGAGAGTGCCAAATGTGTGTGGGTAGAATATATATATTCCAAGGGGGTAAAATTGAAAAAAGTTTAAAAAATTTTTTTTTGGACTTAGTCATTTTTCCGGCGTTTATCAGACTTTCAGATAGGGGAAATGTCAGTGAGCGTTCTGATTTCAGTTCCAGAGCGATTCGCCCAATGAGTCCTTGATATTTAGTAGTTTTCAGCCAATATTTTGGATTTTTGAAAATTTCACTTTTTTGTGAAAATATCAATTAAATGAGGGAATAATATGTGTGAGGGTACCCCAGGAGAGTTCCAAATGTGTGTGGGTAGAATATATATCCCACGGGGGTAAAATTGAAAAAAGTTGAAAAATTTGTTTTTTTGGACAAAGTCATTTTTCCGTCGTTTATCAGACTTTCAGATAGGGGAAATGTCAGTGAGCGTTCCGATTTCAGTTCCAGAGCGATTTGCCCAATGAGACCTTGATATTTAGTCGTTTTCAGCCAATTTTCTTGATTTTTGAAAATTTCACTTTTTGTGAAAATATCCACTAAATGAGGGAATAATATGTGTGAGGGTACCCCAGGAGAGTTCCAAATGTGTGTGGGTAGAATATATATATTCCAAGGGGGTAAAATTGAAAAAAGTTTAAAACATTTTTTTTTGGACTTAGTCATTTTTCCGGCGTTTATCAGATTTTCAGATAGGGGAAATGTCAGTGAGCATTCTGATTTCAGTTCCAGAGCGATTCGCCCAATGAGTCCTTGATATTTAGTCGTTTTCAGCCAATATTTTGGATTTTTGAAAATTTCACTTTTTTGTGAAAATATCAGCTAAATGAGGGAATAATATGTGTGAGGGTACCCCAGGAGAGTTCCAAATGTGTGTGGGTAGAATATATATCCCACGGGGGTAAAATTGAAAAAAGTTGAAAAAAATTTTTTTTTGGACTTAGTCATTTTTCCAACGTTTATCAGACTTTCAGATAGGGGAAATGTCAGTGAGCGTTCCGATTTCAGTTCCAGAGCGATTCGCCCAATGAGACCTTGATATTTAGTCGTTTTCAGCCAATTTTCTTGAATTTTGAAAATTTCACTTTTTTGTGAAAATATCCACTAAATGAGGGAAGAATATGTGTGAAGGTAACCCAGGAGAGTTCCAAATGTGTGTGGGTAGAATATATATCCCACGTGGGTAAAATTGAAAAAAGTTGAAAAAAATTTTTTTGGGGACTTAGTCATTTTTCCAACATTTATCAGACCTTCAGATAGGGGAAATGTCAGTGAGCATTCCGATTTCAGTTCCAGAGCGATTCGCCCAATGAGACCTTGATATTTAGTCGTTTTCAGACAATTTTCTTGATTTTTGAAAATTTCACTTTTTTGTGAAAGTATCCACTAAATGAGGGAATAATATGTGTGAGGGTACCCCAGGAGAGTTCCAAATGTGTGTGGGTAGAATATATATATCCCACGGGGGTAAAATTGAAAAAAGTTGAAAAAAATTTTTTTTTTTACTCAGTCATTTTTCCAACGTTTATCAGACTTTCAGATTGGGGAAATGTCAGTGAACATTCCGATTTCAGTTCCAGAGAGATTCGCCCAATGAGTCCTTGATATTTAGTCGTTTTCAGCCAATATTTAGGATTTTTGAAAATTTCACTTTTTTGTGAAAATATCCACTAAATGAGGGAATAATATGTGTGAGGGTACCCCAGGAGAGTTCCAAATGTGTGTGGGTAGAATATATATCCCACGGGGGTAAAATTGAAAAAAGTAGAAAAAAATTTTTTTTTTTACTCAGTCATTTTTCCAACGTTTATCAGACTTTCAGATAGGGGAAATGTCCTTGATATTTAGTCGTTTTCAGCCAATTTTCTTGATTTTTGAAAATTTCACTTTTTTGTGAAAATATCCACTAAATGAGTGAATAATATGTGTGAGGGTACCCCAGAAGAGTTCCAAATGTGTGTGGGTAGAATATATATCCCACGGGGGTAAAATTGAAAAAAGTTGAAAAAATTTTTTTTTTGGACTTAGTCATTTTTCTGGCGTTTATCAGACTTTCAGATAGGGGAAATGTCAGTGAGCGTTCCGATTTCAGTTCCAGAGCAGATCACACAATGAGTCCTTGATATTTAGTCGTTTTCAGCCAATATTTTGGATTTTTGAAAATTTCACTTTTTTGTGATAATATCAACTAAATGAGGGAATAATATGTGTGAGGGTACCCCAGGAGAGTTCCAAATGTGTGTAGGTAGAATATATATATTCCACGGGGGTAAAATTGAAAAAAGTTTAAAAATTTTTTTTTTGGACTTAGTCATTTTTCCGGCGTTTATCAGACTTTCAGATAGGGGAAATGCCAGTGAGCGTTCCGATTTCAGTTCCAGAGCGATTCGCCCAATGAGTCCTTGATATTTAGTCGTTTTCAGCGAATATTTTGGATTTTTGAAAATTTCACTTTTTTGTGAAAATATCCACTAAATGAGGGAATAATATGTGTGAGGGTAACCCAGGAGAGTTCCAAATGTGTATGGGTAGAATATATATCCCACGGGGGTAAAATTGAAAAAAGTTGAAAAAAAATTTTTTTTTTGGACTTAGTCATTTTTCCGGCGTTTATCAAACTTTCAGATAGGTCAAATGTCAGTGAGCGTTCCGATTTCAGTTCCAGAGCGATTCGCACAATGAGACCTTGATATTTAGTCGTTTTCAGCCAATTTTCTGGATTTTTGAAAATTTCACTTTTTGGTGAAAATATCCACTAAATGAGGGAATAATATGTTTGAGGGTACCCCAGGAGAGTTCCAATGAGTGTGGGTAGAATATATATCCCACGGGGGTAAAATTGAAAAAAGTAGAAAAAAATTTTTTTTTTTACTCAGTCATTTTTCCAATGTTTATCAGACTTTCAGATAGGGGAAATGTCAGTGAGCGTTCCGATTTCAGTTCCAGAGCGATTCGCCCAATGAGACCTTGATATTTAGTCGTTTTAAACCAATATGTTGGATTTTTGAAAATTTCACTTTTTTGTGATAATATCAACTAAATGAGGGAATAATATGTGTGAGGGTACCCCAGGAGAGTTCCAAATGTGTATGGGTAGAATATAAATCCCACGGGGGTAAAATTGAAAAAAGTTGAAAAAAATTTTTTTTTTTAGAAATAGTCATTTTTCCAACGTTTATCAGACTTTCAGATAGGCGAAATGTCAGTGAGCGCTCCGATTTCAGTTCCAGAGCGATTCGCCCAATGAGTCCTTGATATTTAGTCGTTTTCAGCCAATTTTCTGGATTTTTGAAAATTTTACTTTTTTTGTGAAAATATCCTCTGAATGAGGGAATAATATGTGTGAGGGTACCCCGGGAGAGTTCCAAATGTGTGTGGGTAGAATATATATCCCACGGGGGTAAATTTGAAAAAAGTTGAAAAAAAATTTTTTTTTGACTTAGTCATTTTTCCAACGTTTATCAGACTTTCAGATAGTGGAAATGTCAGTGAGCATTCCGATTTCAGTTCCAGAGCGATTCGCCCAATGAATCCTTGATATTTAGTCATTTTCAGCCAATTTTCTGAATCTTTGAAAATTTCACTTTTTTGTGAAAATATCAACCAAATGAGGGAATAATATGTGTGAGGGTACCCCAGGAGAGTTCCAAATGTGTGTGGGTAGAATATATATCCCACGGGGGTAAAATTGAAAAAAGTTTAAATTTTTTTTTTTTTTTAACATAGTCATTTTTCCGTCATTTATCAGACTTTCAGATAGGTCAAATGTCAGTGAGCGTTCCGATTTCAGTTCCAGAGCGATTCGCCCAATGAGTCCTTGATATTTAGTCGTTTTCAGCCAGTTTTCTGGATTTTTGAAAATTTCACTTTTTGTGAAAATATCCACTAAATGAGGGAATAATATGTGTGAGGGTACCCCAGGAGAGTTCCAAATGTGTGTGGGTAGAATATATATATTCCAAGGGGGTAAAATTGAAAAAAGTTTAAAACATTTTTTTTTGGACTTAGTCATTTTTCCGGCGTTTATCAGACTTTCAGATAGGGGAAATGTCAGTGAGCATTCTGATTTCAGTTCCAGAGCGATTCGCCCAATGAGTCCTTGATATTTAGTCGTTTTCAGCCAATATTTTGGATTTTTGAAAATTTCACTTTTTTGTGAAAATATCAGCTAAATGAGGGAATAATATGTGTGAGGGTACCCCAGGAGAGTTCCAAATGTGTGTGGGTAGAATATATATCCCACGGGGGTAAAATTGAAAAAAGTTGAAAAATTTGTTTTTTTGGACAGTCATTTTTCCGTCGTTTATCAGACTTTCAGATAGGGGAAATGTCAGTGAGCGTTCCGATTTCAGTTCCAGAGCGATTTGCCCAATGAGACCTTGATATTTAGTCGTTTTCAGCCAATTTTCTTGATTTTTGAAAATTTCACTTTTTGTGAAAATATCCACTAAATGAGGGAATAATATGTGTGAGGGTACCCCAGGAGAGTTCCAAATGTGTGTGGGTAGAATATATATATTCCAAGGGGGTAAAATTGAAAAAAGTTTAAAACATTTTTTTTTGGACTTAGTCATTTTTCCGGCGTTTATCAGACTTTCAGATAGGGGAAATGTCAGTGAGCATTCTGATTTCAGTTCCAGAGCGATTCGCCCAATGAGTCCTTGATATTTAGTCGTTTTCAGCCAATATTTTGGATTTTTGAAAATTTCACTTTTTTGTGAAAATATCAGCTAAATGAGGGAATAATATGTGTGAGGGTACCCCAGGAGAGTTCCAAATGTGTGTGGGTAGAATATATATCCCACGGGGGTAAAATTGAAAAAAGTTGAAAAATTTGGTTTTTTGGACAGTCATTTTTCCGTCGTTTATCAGACTTTCAGATAGGTCAAATGTCAGTGAACGTTCCGATTTCAGTTCCAGAGCGATTCGCCCAATGAGACCTTGATATTTAGTCGTTTTCAGCCAATTTTCTTGATTTTTGAAAATTTCACTTTTTTGTGAAAATATCCACTAAATGAGGGAATAATATGTGTGAGGGTAACCCAGGAGAGTTCCAAATGTGTGTGGGTAGAATATATATCCCACGGGGGTAAAATTGAAAAAAGTTGAAAAAAATTTTTTTTTGGACTTAGTCATTTTTCCAACGTTTATCAGACTTTCAGATAGGGGAAATGTCAGTGAGCGTTCCGATTTCAGTTCCAGAGCGATTCGCCCAATGAGACCTTGATATTTAGTCGTTTTCAGCCAATATTTAGGATTTTTGAAAATTTCACTTTTTTGTGAAAATATCCACTAAATGAGGGAATAATATGTGTGAGGGTACCCCAGGAGAGTTCCAAATGTGTGTGGGTAGAATATATATCCCACGGGGGTTAAATTGAAAAAAGTTGAAAAAAATTTTTTTTTGGACTTAGTCAATTTTCCAACGTTTATCAGACTTTCAGATAGGGCAAATGTCAGTGAGTGTTCCGATTTCAGTTCCAGAGCGATTCGCCCAATGGGTCTTTGATATTTATTCGTTTTCAGCCAATATTTTGGATTTTTGAAAATTTCACTTTTTTGTGAAAATATCCACTAAATGAGGGAATAATATGTGTGAGGGTACCCCAGGAGAGTTCCAAATGTGTGTGGGTAGAATATATATCCCACGGGGGTAAAATTGAAAAAAGTAGAAAAAAATTTTTTTTTTTACTCAGTCATTTTTCCAACGTTTATCAGACTTTCAGATAGGGGAAATGTCCTTGATATTTAGTCGTTTTCAGCCAATTTTCTTGATTTTTGAAAATTTCACTTTTTTGTGAAAATATCCACTAAATGAGTGAATAATATGTGTGAGGGTACCCCAGAAGAGTTCCAAATGTGTGTGGGTAGAATATATATCCCACGGGGGTAAAATTGAAAAAAGTTGAAAAAATTTTTTTTTTGGACTTAGTCATTTTTCTGGCGTTTATCAGACTTTCAGATAGGGGAAATGTCAGTGAGCGTTCCGATTTCAGTTCCAGAGCAGATCACACAATGAGTCCTTGATATTTAGTCGTTTTCAGCCAATATTTTGGATTTTTGAAAATTTCACTTTTTTGTGATAAAATCAACTAAATGAGGGAATAATATGTGTGAGGGTACCCCAGGAGAGTTCCAAATGTGTGTAGGTAGAATATATATATTCCACGGGGGTAAAATTGAAAAAAGTTTAAAAATTATTTTTTTGGACTTAGTCATTTTTCCGGCGTTTATCAGACTTTCAGATAGGGGAAATGCCAGTGAGCGTTCCGATTTCAGTTCCAGAGCGATTCGCCCAATGAGTCCTTGATATTTAGTCGTTTTCAGCGAATATTTTGGATTTTTGAAAATTTCACTTTTTTGTGAAAATATCCACTAAATGAGGGAATAATATGTGTGAGGGTAACCCAGGAGAGTTCCAAATGTGTATGGGTAGAATATATATCCCACGGGGGTAAAATTGAAAAAAGTTGAAAAAAATTTTTTTTTTTGGACCTAGTCATTTTTCCAACGTTTATCAGACTTTCAGATAGGCGAAATGTCAGTGAGCGCTCCGATTTCAGTTCCAGAGCGATTCGCCCAATGAGTCCTTGATATTTAGTCATTTTCAGCCAATTTTCTGGATTTTTGAAAATTTTACTTTTTTGTGAAAATATCCTCTGAATGAGGGAATAATATGTGTGAGGGTACCCCGGGAGAGTTCCAAATGTGTGTGGGTAGAATATATATATTCCAAGGGGGTAAAATTGAAAAAAGTTGAAAAAAAATTTTTTTTTGACTTAGTCATTTTTCCAACGTTTATCAGACTTTCAGATAGGGGAAATGTCAGTGAGCGTTCCGATTTCAGTTCCAGAGCGATTCGCCCAATGAGACCTTGATATTTAGTCGTTTTAAGCCAATATGTTGGATTTTTGAAAATTTCACTTTTTTGTGATAATATCAACTAAATGAGGGAATAGTATGTGTGAGGGTACCCCAGGAGAGTTCCAAATGTGTATGGGTAGAATATAAATCCCACGGGGGTAAAATTGAAAAAAGTTGAAAAAAATTTTTTTTTTTGGACATAGTCATTTTTCCAACGTTTATCAGACTTTCAGATAGGCGAAATGTCAGTGAGCGCTCCGATTTCAGTTCCAGAGCGATTCGCCCAATGAGTCCTTGATATTTAGTCGTTTTCAGCCAATTTTCTGGATTTTTGAAAATTTTACTTTTTTTGTGAAAATATCCTCTGAATGAGGGAATAATATGTGTGAGGGTACCCCGGGAGAGTTCCAAATGTGTGTGGGTAGAATATATATCCCACGGGGGTAAATTTGAAAAAAGTTGAAAAAAAATTTTTTTTTTGACTTAGTCATTTTTCCAACGTTTATTAGACTTTCAGATAGTGGAAATGTCAGTGAGCGTTCCGATTTCAGTTCCAGAGCGATTCGCCCAATGAATCCTTGATATTTAGTCATTTTCAGCCAATTTTCTGAATCTTTGAAAATTTCACTTTTTTGTGAAAATATCAACCAAATGAGGGAATAATATGTGTGAGGGTACCCCAGGAGAGTTCCAAATGTGTGTGGGTAGAATATATATCCCACGGGGGTAAAATTGAAAAAAGTTTAAATTTTTTTTTTTTTTTAACATAGTCATTTTTCACTCATTTATCAGACTTTCAGATAGGTCAAATGTCAGTGAGCGTTCCGATTTCAGTTCCAGAGCGATTCGCCCAATGAGTCCTTGATATTTAGTCATTTTCAGCCAGTTTTCTGGATTTTTGAAAATTTCACTTTTTTGTGAAAATATCCACTAAATGAGGGAATAATATGTGTGAGGGTACCCCAGAAGAGTTCCAAATGTGTGTGGGTAGAATATATATCCCACGGGGGTAAAATTGAAAAAAGTTGAAAACATTTTTTTTTTGGGCTTAGTCATTTTTCCGGCGTTTATCAGACTTTCAGATAGGGGAAATGTCAGTGAGCGTTCCGATTTCAGTTCCAGAGCGATTCGCCCAATGAGACCTTGATATTTAGTCGTTTTAAGCCAATATGTTGGATTTTTGAAAATTTCACTTTTTTGTGATAATATCAACTAAATGAGGGAATAATATGTGTGAGGGTACCCCAGGAGAGTTCCAAATGTGTATGGGTAGAATATAAATCCCACGGGGGTAAAATTGAAAAAAGTTGAAAAAAATTTTTTTTTTTGGACATAGTCATTTTTCCAACGTTTATCAGACTTTCAGATAGGCGAAATGTCAGTGAGCGCTCCGATTTCAGTTCCAGAGCGATTCGCCCAATGAGTCCTTGATATTTAGTCGTTTTCAGCCAATTTTCTGGATTTTTGAAAATTTTACTTTTTTTGTGAAAATATCCTCTGAATGAGGGAATAATATGTGTGAGGGTACCCCGGGAGAGTTCCAAATGTGTGTGGGTAGAATATATATCCCACGGGGGTAAATTTGAAAAAAGTTGAAAAAAAATTTTTTTTTGACTTAGTCATTTTTCCAACGTTTATTAGACTTTCAGATAGTGGAAATGTCAGTGAGCGTTCCGATTTCAGTTCCAGAGCGATTCGCCCAATGAATCCTTGATATTTAGTCATTTTCAGCCAATTTTCTGAATCTTTGAAAATTTCACTTTTTTGTGAAAATATCAACCAAATGAGGGAATAATATGTGTGAGGGTACCCCAGGAGAGTTCCAAATGTGTGTGGGTAGAATATATATCCCACGGGGGTAAAATTGAAAAAAGTTTAAATTTTTTTTTTTTTTTAACATAGTCATTTTTCCGTCATTTATCAGACTTTCAGATAGGTCAAATGTCAGTGAGCGTTCCGATTTCAGTTCCAGAGCGATTCGCCCAATGAGTCCTTGATATTTAGTCGTTTTCAGCCAGTTTTCTGGATTTTTGAAAATTTCACTTTTTTGTGAAAATATCCACTAAATGAGGGAATAATATGTGTGAGGGTACCCCAGAAGAGTTCCAAATGTGTGTGGGTAGAATATATATCCCACGGGGGTAAAATTGAAAAAAGTTGAAAACATTTTTTTTTTGGGCTTAGTCATTTTTCCGGCGTTTATCAGACTTTCAGATAGGGGAAATGTCAGTGAGCGTTCCGATTTCAGTTCCAGAGCGATTCGCCCAATGAGACCTTGATATTTAGTCGTTTTAAGCCAATATGTTGGATTTTTGAAAATTTCACTTTTTTGTGATAATATCAACTAAATGAGGGAATAATATGTGTGAGGGTACCCCAGGAGAGTTCCAAATGTGTATGGGTAGAATATATATCCCACGGGGGTAAAATTGAAAAAAGTTGAAAAAAATTTTTTTTTTTGGACATAGTCATTTTTCCAACGTTTATCAGACTTTCAGATAGGCGAAATGTCAGTGAGCGCTCCGATTTCAGTTCCAGAGCGATTCGTCCAATGAGACCTTGATATTTAGTCGTTTTCAGCAAATTTTCTGGATTTTTGAAAATTTCACTTTTTTGTGAAAATATCCACTAAATGAGGGAATAATATGTGTGAGGGTACCCCAGGAGAGTTCCAAATGTGTGTGGGTAGAATATATATCCCACGGGGGTAAAATTGAAAAAAGTTGAAAAAAATTTTTTTTTGGACTTAGTCATTTTTCCAACGTTTATCAGACTTTCAGATAGGGGAAATGTCAGTGAGCGTTCCGATTTCAGTTCCAGAGCGATTCGCCCAATGATTCCTTGATATTTAGTCGTTTTCAGCCAATTTTCTGGATTTTTGAAAATTTCACTTTTTTGTGAAAATATCCACTAAATGAGTGAATAATATGTGTGAGGGTAACCCAGGAGAGTTCCAAATGTGTGTGGGTAGAATATATATCCCACGGGGGTAAAATTGAAAAAAGTTGAAAAATTTGTTTTTTTGGACATAGTCATTTTTCCGTCGTTTATCAGACTTTCAGATAGGTCAAATGTCAGTGAATGTTCCGATTTCTGTTCCAGAGAGACTCGCCCAATGAGTCCTTGATATTTAGTCGTTTTCAGCCAATATTTTGGATTTTTGAAAATTTCACTTTTTTGGGAAAATATCCACTAAATGAGGGAATAATATGTGTGAGGGTACCCCAGGAGAGTTCCAAATGTGTGTGGGTAGAATATATATCCCACGTGGGTAAAATTGAAAAAAGTTGAAAAAAATTTTTTTTTTTACTCAGTCATTTTTCCAACGTTTATCAGACTTTCAGATAGGGGAAATGTCAGTGAACATTCCGATTTCAGTTCCAGAGAGACTCGCCCAATGAGTCCTTGATATTTAGTCGTTTTCAGCCAATATTTTTGATTTTTGAAAATTTCACTTTTTTGGGAAAATATCAACTAAATGAGGGAATAATATGTGTGAGGATACCCCAGGAGAGTTCCAAATGTGTGTGGGTAGAATATATATCCCACGGGGGTAAAATTGAAAAAAGTTGAAAAATTTGTTTTTTTGGACATAGTCATTTTTCCGTCGTTTATAAGACTTTCAGATAGGTCAAATGTCAGTGAACGTTCCGATTTCAGTTCCAGAGCGATTCGCCCAATGAGACCTTGATATTTAGTCGTTTTCAGCCAATTTTCTTGATTTTTGAAAATTTCACTTTTTTGTGAAAATATCCACTAAATGAGTGAATAATATGTGTGAGGGTACCCCAGAAGAGTTCCAAATGTGTGTGGGTAGAATATATATCCCACGGGGGTAAAATTGAAAAAAGTTGAAAAAATTTTTTTTTTGGACTTAGTCATTTTTCCGGCGTTTATCAGACTTTCAGATAGGAGAAATGTCAGTGAGCATTCCGATTTCAGTTCCAGATCGATTCGCCCAATGAGACCTTGATATTTACTCGTTTTAAGCCAATATGTTGGATTTTTTAAAATTTCACTTTTTTGTGATAATATCAACTAAATGAGGGAATAATATGTGTGAGGGTACCCCAGGAGAGTTCCAAATGTGTATAGGTAGAATATATATCCCACGGGGGTAAAATTGAAAAAAGTTGAAAAAAATTTTTTTTTTGGACATAGTCATTTTTCTGGCGTTTATCAGACTTTCAGATAGGGGAAATGTCAGTGAGCGTTCCGATTTCAGTTCCAGAGCAGATCACACAATGAGTCCTTGATATTTAGTCGTTTTCAGCCAATATTTTGGATTTTTGAAAATTTCACTTTTTTGTGATAATATCAACTAAATGAGGGAATAATATGTGTGAGGGTACCCCAGGAGAGTTCCAAATGTGTGTAGGTAGAATATATATATTCCACGGGGGTAAAATTGAAAAAAGTTTAAAAATTTTTTTTTTGGACTTAGTCATTTTTCCGGCGTTTATCAGACTTTCAGATAGGTCAAATGTCAGTGAGCGTTCCGATTTCAGTTCCAGAGCGATTCGCACAATGAGACCTTGATATTTAGTCGTTTTCAGCCAATTTTCTGGATTTTTGAAAATTTCACTTTTTGGTGAAAATATCCACTAAATGAGGGAATAATATGTGTGAGGGTACCCCAGGAGAGTTCCAATGAGTGTGGGTAGAATATATATCCCACGGGGGTAAAATTGAAAAAAGTTGAAAAAAAATTTTTTTTTTGGACATAGTCATTTTTCCGTCGTTTATCAGACTTTCAGATAGGTCAAATGTCAGTGAGCATTCCGATTTCAGTTCCAGAGCGATTCGTCCAATGAGACCTTGATATTTAGTCGTTTTCAGCCAATCTTTTGGATTTTTGAAAATTTCACTTTTTTGTGAAAATATCCACTAAATGAGGGAATAATATGTGTGAGGGTACCCCAGGAGAGTTCCATATGTGTGTGGGTAGCATATATATCCCACGGGGGTAAAATTGAAAAAAGTTGAAAAAAATTTTTTTTTGCACTTAGTCATTTTTCTGGCGTTCATCAGACTTTCAGATAGGGGAAATGTCAGTGAGCATTCCGATTTCAGTTCCAGAGCGATTCACCCAATGAGTCCTTGATATTTAGTCATTTTCAGCCAATTTTCTTGATTTGTGAAAATTTCACTTTTTTGTGAAAATATCCACTAAATGAGGGAATAATATGTGTGAGGGTACCCCAGGAGAGTTCCAAATGTGTGTGGGTAGAATATATATCCCACGGGGGTAAAATTGAAAAAAGTTGAAATAATTTTTTTTTTGGACTTAGTCATTTTTCCGGCGTTTATCAGACTTTCAGATAGGAGAAATGTCAGTGAGCATTCCGATTTCAGTTCCAGATCGATTCGCCCAATGAGACCTTGATATTTAGTCGTTTTAAGCCAATATGTTGGATTTTTGAAAATTTCACTTTTTTTGATAATATCAACTAAATGAGGGAATAATATGTGTGAGGGTACCCCAGGAGAGTTCCAAATGTGTATGGATAGAATATATATCCCACGGGGGTAAAATTGAAAAAAGTTGAAAAAAATTTTTTTTTTGGACATAGTCATTTTTCCAACGTTTATCAGACTTTCAGATAGGGGAAATGTCAGTGAGCGTTCCGATTTCAGTTCCAGAGCAGATCACGCAATGAGTCCTTGATATTTAGTCGTTTTCAGCCAATATTTTGGATTTTTGAAAATTTCACTTTTTTGTGATAATATCAACTAAATGAGGGAATAATATGTGTGAGGGTACCCCAGGAGAGTTCCAAATGTGTGTAGGTAGAATATATATATTCCACGGGGGTAAAATTGAAAAAAGTTTAAAAATTTTTTTTTTGGACTTAGTCATTTTTCCGGCGTTTATCAGACTTTCAGATAGGTCAAATGTCAGTGAGCGTTCCGATTTCAGTTCCAGAGCGATTCGCACAATGAGACCTTGATATTTAGTCGTTTTCAGCCAATTTTCTGGATTTTTGAAAATTTCAGTTTTTGGTGAAAATATCCACTAAATGAGGGAATAATATGTGTGAGGGTACCCCAGGAGAGTTCCAATGAGTGTGGGTAGAATATATATCCCACGGGGGTAAAATTGAAAAAAGTAGAAAAAAAATTTTTTTTTTACTCAGTCATTTTTCCAATGTTTATCAGACTTTCAGATAGGGGAAATGTCAGTGAACATTTCGATTTCAGTTCCAGAGAGATTCGCCCAATGAGTCCTTGATATTTAGTCGTTTTCAGCCTATATTTAGGATTTTTGAAAATTTCACTTTTTTGTGAAAATATCCACTAAATGAGGGAATAATATGTGTGAGGGTACAACAGGAGAGTTCCAAATGTGTGTGGGTAGAATATATATATTCCAAGGGGGTAAAATTTAAAATAGTTGAAAAAATATTTTTTTTGGACTTAGTCATTTTTCCTGCGTTTGTCAGACTTTCAGATAGGGGAAATGTCCTTGATATTTAGTCGTTTTCAGCCAATTTTCTTGATTTTTGAAAATTTCACTTTTTTGTGATAATATCAACTAAATGAGGGAATAATATGTGTGAGGGTACCCCAGGAGAGTTCCAAATGTGTATGGGTAGAATATATATCCCACGGGGGTAAAATTGAAAAAAGTTGAAAAAAATTTTTTTTTTTGGACATAGTCATTTTTCCAACGTTTATCAGACTTTCAGATAGGCGAAATGTCAGTGAGCACTCCGATTTCAGTTCCAGAGCGATTCGCCCAATGAGTCCTTGATATTTAGTCGTTTTCAGCCAATTTTCTGGATTTTTGAAAATTTTACTTTTTTGTGAAAATATCCTCTGAATGAGGGAATAATATGTGTGAGGGTACCCCGGGAGAGTTCCAAATGTGTGTGGGTAGAATATATATCCCACGGGGATAAATTTGAAAAAAGTTGAAAAAAAATTTTTTTTGGACTTAGTCATTTTTCCAACGTTTATCAGACTTTCAGATAGTGGAAATGTCAGTGAGCGTTCCGATTTCAGTTCCAGAGCGATTCGCCCAATGAATCCTTGATATTTAGTCATTTTCAACCAATTTTCTGAATCTTTGAAAATTTCACTTTTTTGTGAAAATATCAACTAAATGAGGGAATAATATGTGTGAGGGTACCCCAGGAGAGTTCCAAATGTGTGTGGGTAGAATATATATCCCACGGGGGTAAAATTGAAAAAAGTTAAAAATTTTTTTTTTTTTTAACATAGTCATTTTTCCGTCATTTATCAGACTTTCAGATAGGTCAAATGTCAGTGAGCGTTCCGATTTCAGTTCCAGAGCGATTCGCCCAATGAGTCCTTGATATTTAGTCGTTTTCAGCCAGTTTTCTGGATTTTTGAAAATTTCACGTTTTTGTGAAAATATCCACTAAATGAGGGAATAATATGTGTGAGGGTACCCCAGGAGAGTTCCAAATGTGTGTGGGTAGAATATATATCCCACGGGGGTAAAATTGAAAAAAGTTGAAAAATTTTTTTTTTTGGACATAGTCATTTTTCCGTCGTTTATCAGACTTTCAGATAGGTCAAATGTCAGTGAGCATTCCGATTTCAGTTCCAGAGCGATTCGTCCAATGAGACCTTGATATTTAGTCGTTTTCAGCCAATTTTCTTGATTTTTGAAAATTTCACTTTTTTGTGAAAATATCCACTGAATGAGTGAATAATATGTGTGAGGGTACCCCAGAAGAGTTCCAAATGTGTGTGGGTAGAATATATATCCCACGGGGGTTAAATTGAAAAAAGTTGAAAACATTTTTTTTTTGGGCTTAGTCATTTTTCCGGCGTTTATCAGACTTTCAGATAGGGGAAATGTCAGTGAGCGTTCCGATTTCAGTTCCAGAGCGATTCGCCCAATGAGACCTTGATATTTAGTCGTTTTAAGCCAATATGTTGGATTTTTGAAAATTTCACTTTTTTGTGATAATATCAACTAAATGAGGGAATAATATGTGTGAGGGTACCCCAGGAGAGTTCCAAATGTGTGTGGGTAGAATATATATCCCACGGGGGTAAAATTGAAAAAAGTTGAAAAAAATTTTTTTTTTTGGACATAGTCATTTTTTCAACGTTTATCAGACTTTCAGATAGGCGAAATGTCAGTGAGCGCTCCGATTTCAGTTCCAGAGCGATTCGCCCAATGAGTCCTTGATATTTAGTCGTTTTCAGCCAATTTTCTGGATTTTTGAAAATTTTACTTTTTTGTGAAAATATCCTCTGAATGAGGGTATAATATGTGTGAGGGTACCCCGGGAGAGTTCCAAATGTGTGTGGGTAGAATATATATCCCACGGGGGTAAAATTGAAAAAAGTTGAAAAATTTGTTTTTTTGGACATAGTCATTTTTCCGTCGTTTATCAGACTTTCAGATAGGTCAAATGTCAGTGAATGTTCCGATTTCTGTTCCAGAGAGACTCGCCCAATGAGTCCTTGATATTTAGTCGTTTTCAGCCAATATTTTGGATTTTTGAAAATTTCACTTTTTTGGGAAATTATCCACTAAATGAGTGAATAATATGTGTGAGGGTACCCCAGAAGAGTTCCAAATGTGTGTGGGTAGAATATATATCCCACGGGGGTAAAATTGAAAAAAGTTGAAAAAAATTTTTTTTTGGACTTAGTCATTTTTCCGGCGTTTATCAGACTTTCAGATAGGGGAAATGTCAGTGAGCGTTCCGATTTCAGTTCCAGAGCGATTCGCCCAATGAGACCTTGATATTTAGTCGTTATAAGCCAATATTTTGGATTTTTGAAAATTTCACTTTTTTGTGATAATATCATCTAAATGAGGGAATAATATGTGTGAGGGTACCCCAGGAGAGTTCCAAATGTGTATGGGTAGAATATATATCCCACGGGGGTAAAATTGAAAAAAGTTGAAAAATTTGTTTTTTTGGACAGTTATTTTTCCGTCGTTTATCAGACTTTCAGATAGGTCAAATGTCAGTGAATGTTCCGATTTCAGTTCCAGAGCGATTCTCCCAATGAGACCTTGATATTTAGTCGTTTTCAGCCAATTTTCATGATTTTTGAAAATTTCACTTTTTTGTGAAAATATTCACTAAATGAGGGAATAATATGTGTGAGGGTAACCCAGGAGAGTTCCAAATGTGTGTGGGTAGAAAATATATCCCACGGGGGTAAAATTGAAAAAAGTTGAAAAATTTGTTTTTTTGGACAGTCATTTTTCCGTCGTTTATCAGACTTTCAGATAGGTCAAATGTCAGTGAATGTTCCGATTTCAGTTCCAGTGCGATTCTCCCAATGAGACCTTGATATTTAGTCGTTTTCAGCCAATTTTCTTGATTTTTGAAAATTTCACTTTTTTGTGAAAATATCGACTAAATGAGGGAATAATATGTGTGAGGGTAACCCACGAGAGTTCCAAATGTGTGTGGGTAGAATATATATCCCACGGGGGTAAAATTGAAAAAAGTTGAAAAAAATTTTTTTTTGGACTTAGTCATTTTTCCAACGTTTATCAGACTTTCAGATAGGGGAAATGTCAGTGAGCGTTCCGATTTCAGTTCCAGAGCGATTCGCCCAATGAGTCCTTGATATTTAGTCGTTTTCAGCCAATATTTTAGATTTTTGAAAATTTTACTTTTTTGTGAAAATATCCACTAAATGAGGGAATAATATGTGTGAGGGTAACCCACAAGAGTTCCAAATGTGTATGGGTAGAATATATATCCCACGGGGGTAAAATTGAAAAAAGTTGAAAAAAATTTTTTTTTGCACTTAGTCATTTTTCCAACGTTTATCAGACTTTCACATAGGGGAAATGTCAGTGAGCGTTCCGATTTCAGTTCCAGAGCGATTCGCCCGATGAGATCATGATGTTTAGTCGTTTTCAGTCAATTTTCTGGATTTTTGAAAATTTCACTTTTTTGTGAAAATATCCACTAAATGAGGGAATAATATGTGTGAGGGTACCCCAGGAGAGTTCCAAATGTGTGTGGGTAGAATATATATCCCACGGGGGTAAAATTGAAAGAAGTTGAAAAAAATTTTTTTTTGGACTTAGTCATTTTTCCAACGTTTATCAGACTTTCAGATAGGCGAAATGTCAGTGAGCGCTCCGATTTCAGTTCCAGAGCGATTCGCCCAATGAGTCCTTGATATTTAGTCGTTTTCAGCCAATTTTCTGGATTTTTGAAAATTTTACTTTTTTGTGAAAATATCCTCTGAATGAGGGAATAATATGTGTGAGGGTACCCCGGGAGAGTTCCAAATGTGTGTGGGTAGAATATATATCCCACGGGGATAAATTTGAAAAAAGTTGAAAAAAAATTTTTTTTGGACTTAGTCATTTTTCCAACGTTTATCAGACTTTCAGATAGTGGAAATGTCAGTGAGCGTTCCGATTTCAGTTCCAGAGCGATTCGCCCAATGAATCCTTGATATTTAGTCATTTTCAACCAATTTTCTGAATCTTTGAAAATTTCACTTTTTTGTGAAAATATCAACTAAATGAGGGAATAATATGTGTGAGGGTACCCCAGGAGAGTTCCAAATGTGTGTGGGTAGAATATATATCCCACGGGGGTAAAATTGAAAAAAGTTAAAAATTTTTTTTTTTTTTAACATAGTCATTTTTCCGTCATTTATCAGACTTTCAGATAGGTCAAATGTCAGTGAGCGTTCCGATTTCAGTTCCAGAGCGATTCGCCCAATGAGTCCTTGATATTTAGTCGTTTTCAGCCAGTTTTCTGGATTTTTGAAAATTTCACGTTTTTGTGAAAATATCCACTAAATGAGGGAATAATATGTGTGAGGGTACCCCAGGAGAGTTCCAAATGTGTGTGGGTAGAATATATATCCCACGGGGGTAAAATTGAAAAAAGTTGAAAAATTTTTTTTTTTGGACATAGTCATTTTTCCGTCGTTTATCAGACTTTCAGATAGGTCAAATGTCAGTGAGCATTCCGATTTCAGTTCCAGAGCGATTCGTCCAATGAGACCTTGATATTTAGTCGTTTTCAGCCAATTTTCTTGATTTTTGAAAATTTCACTTTTTTGTGAAAATATCCACTGAATGAGTGAATAATATGTGTGAGGGTACCCCAGAAGAGTTCCAAATGTGTGTGGGTAGAATATATATCCCACGGGGGTTAAATTGAAAAAAGTTGAAAACATTTTTTTTTTGGGCTTAGTCATTTTTCCGGCGTTTATCAGACTTTCAGATAGGGGAAATGTCAGTGAGCGTTCCGATTTCAGTTCCAGAGCGATTCGCCCAATGAGACCTTGATATTTAGTCGTTTTAAGCCAATATGTTGGATTTTTGAAAATTTCACTTTTTTGTGATAATATCAACTAAATGAGGGAATAATATGTGTGAGGGTACCCCAGGAGAGTTCCAAATGTGTGTGGGTAGAATATATATCCCACGGGGGTAAAATTGAAAAAAGTTGAAAAAAATTTTTTTTTTTGGACATAGTCATTTTTTCAACGTTTATCAGACTTTCAGATAGGCGAAATGTCAGTGAGCGCTCCGATTTCAGTTCCAGAGCGATTCGCCCAATGAGTCCTTGATATTTAGTCGTTTTCAGCCAATTTTCTGGATTTTTGAAAATTTTACTTTTTTGTGAAAATATCCTCTGAATGAGGGTATAATATGTGTGAGGGTACCCCGGGAGAGTTCCAAATGTGTGTGGGTAGAATATATATCCCACGGGGGTAAAATTGAAAAAAGTTGAAAAATTTGTTTTTTTGGACATAGTCATTTTTCCGTCGTTTATCAGACTTTCAGATAGGTCAAATGTCAGTGAATGTTCCGATTTCTGTTCCAGAGAGACTCGCCCAATGAGTCCTTGATATTTAGTCGTTTTCAGCCAATATTTTGGATTTTTGAAAATTTCACTTTTTTGGGAAATTATCCACTAAATGAGTGAATAATATGTGTGAGGGTACCCCAGAAGAGTTCCAAATGTGTGTGGGTAGAATATATATCCCACGGGGGTAAAATTGAAAAAAGTTGAAAAAAATTTTTTTTTGGACTTAGTCATTTTTCCGGCGTTTATCAGACTTTCAGATAGGGGAAATGTCAGTGAGCGTTCCGATTTCAGTTCCAGAGCGATTCGCCCAATGAGACCTTGATATTTAGTCGTTATAAGCCAATATTTTGGATTTTTGAAAATTTCACTTTTTTGTGATAATATCATCTAAATGAGGGAATAATATGTGTGAGGGTACCCCAGGAGAGTTCCAAATGTGTATGGGTAGAATATATATCCCACGGGGGTAAAATTGAAAAAAGTTGAAAAATTTGTTTTTTTGGACAGTTATTTTTCCGTCGTTTATCAGACTTTCAGATAGGTCAAATGTCAGTGAATGTTCCGATTTCAGTTCCAGAGCGATTCTCCCAATGAGACCTTGATATTTAGTCGTTTTCAGCCAATTTTCATGATTTTTGAAAATTTCACTTTTTTGTGAAAATATTCACTAAATGAGGGAATAATATGTGTGAGGGTAACCCAGGAGAGTTCCAAATGTGTGTGGGTAGAAAATATATCCCACGGGGGTAAAATTGAAAAAAGTTGAAAAATTTGTTTTTTTGGACAGTCATTTTTCCGTCGTTTATCAGACTTTCAGATAGGTCAAATGTCAGTGAATGTTCCGATTTCAGTTCCAGTGCGATTCTCCCAATGAGACCTTGATATTTAGTCGTTTTCAGCCAATTTTCTTGATTTTTGAAAATTTCACTTTTTTGTGAAAATATCGACTAAATGAGGGAATAATATGTGTGAGGGTAACCCACGAGAGTTCCAAATGTGTGTGGGTAGAATATATATCCCACGGGGGTAAAATTGAAAAAAGTTGAAAAAAATTTTTTTTTGGACTTAGTCATTTTTCCAACGTTTATCAGACTTTCAGATAGGGGAAATGTCAGTGAGCGTTCCGATTTCAGTTCCAGAGCGATTCGCCCAATGAGTCCTTGATATTTAGTCGTTTTCAGCCAATATTTTAGATTTTTGAAAATTTTACTTTTTTGTGAAAATATCCACTAAATGAGGGAATAATATGTGTGAGGGTAACCCACAAGAGTTCCAAATGTGTATGGGTAGAATATATATCCCACGGGGGTAAAATTGAAAAAAGTTGAAAAAAATTTTTTTTTGCACTTAGTCATTTTTCCAACGTTTATCAGACTTTCACATAGGGGAAATGTCAGTGAGCGTTCCGATTTCAGTTCCAGAGCGATTCGCCCGATGAGATCATGATGTTTAGTCGTTTTCAGTCAATTTTCTGGATTTTTGAAAATTTCACTTTTTTGTGAAAATATCCACTAAATGAGGGAATAATATGTGTGAGGGTACCCCAGGAGAGTTCCAAATGTGTGTGGGTAGAATATATATCCCACGGGGGTAAAATTGAAAGAAGTTGAAAAAAATTTTTTTTTGGACTTAGTCATTTTTCCAACGTTTATCAGACTTTCAGATAGGCGAAATGTCAGTGAGCGCTCCGATTTCAGTTCCAGAGCGATTCGCCCAATGAGTCCTTGATATTTAGTCGTTTTCAGCCAATTTTCTGGATTTTTGAAAATTTTACTTTTTTGTGAAAATATCCTCTGAATGAGGGAATAATATGTGTGAGGGTACCCCGGGAGAGTTCCAAATGTGTGTGGGTAGAATATATATCCCACGGGGATAAATTTGAAAAAAGTTGAAAAAAAATTTTTTTTGGACTTAGTCATTTTTCCAACGTTTATCAGACTTTCAGATAGTGGAAATGTCAGTGAGCGTTCCGATTTCAGTTCCAGAGCGATTCGCCCAATGAATCCTTGATATTTAGTCATTTTCAACCAATTTTCTGAATCTTTGAAAATTTCACTTTTTTGTGAAAATATCAACTAAATGAGGGAATAATATGTGTGAGGGTACCCCAGGAGAGTTCCAAATGTGTGTGGGTAGAATATATATCCCACGGGGGTAAAATTGAAAAAAGTTAAAAATTTTTTTTTTTTTTAACATAGTCATTTTTCCGTCATTTATCAGACTTTCAGATAGGTCAAATGTCAGTGAGCGTTCCGATTTCAGTTCCAGAGCGATTCGCCCAATGAGTCCTTGATATTTAGTCGTTTTCAGCCAGTTTTCTGGATTTTTGAAAATTTCACGTTTTTGTGAAAATATCCACTAAATGAGGGAATAATATGTGTGAGGGTACCCCAGGAGAGTTCCAAATGTGTGTGGGTAGAATATATATCCCACGGGGGTAAAATTGAAAAAAGTTGAAAAATTTTTTTTTTTGGACATAGTCATTTTTCCGTCGTTTATCAGACTTTCAGATAGGTCAAATGTCAGTGAGCATTCCGATTTCAGTTCCAGAGCGATTCGTCCAATGAGACCTTGATATTTAGTCGTTTTCAGCCAATTTTCTTGATTTTTGAAAATTTCACTTTTTTGTGAAAATATCCACTGAATGAGTGAATAATATGTGTGAGGGTACCCCAGAAGAGTTCCAAATGTGTGTGGGTAGAATATATATCCCACGGGGGTTAAATTGAAAAAAGTTGAAAACATTTTTTTTTTGGGCTTAGTCATTTTTCCGGCGTTTATCAGACTTTCAGATAGGGGAAATGTCAGTGAGCGTTCCGATTTCAGTTCCAGAGCGATTCGCCCAATGAGACCTTGATATTTAGTCGTTTTAAGCCAATATGTTGGATTTTTGAAAATTTCACTTTTTTGTGATAATATCAACTAAATGAGGGAATAATATGTGTGAGGGTACCCCAGGAGAGTTCCAAATGTGTATGGGTAGAATATATATCCCACGGGGGTAAAATTGAAAAAAGTTGAAAAAAATTTTTTTTTTTGGACATAGTCATTTTTTCAACGTTTATCAGACTTTCAGATAGGCGAAATGTCAGTGAGCGCTCCGATTTCAGTTCCAGAGCGATTCGCCCAATGAGTCCTTGATATTTAGTCGTTTTCAGCCAATTTTCTGGATTTTTGAAAATTTTACTTTTTTGTGAAAATATCCTCTGAATGAGGGTATAATATGTGTGAGGGTACCCCGGGAGAGTTCCAAATGTGTGTGGGTAGAATATATATCCCACGGGGGTAAAATTGAAAAAAGTTGAAAAATTTGTTTTTTTGGACATAGTCATTTTTCCGTCGTTTATCAGACTTTCAGATAGGTCAAATGTCAGTGAATGTTCCGATTTCTGTTCCAGAGAGACTCGCCCAATGAGTCCTTGATATTTAGTCGTTTTCAGCCAATATTTTGGATTTTTGAAAATTTCACTTTTTTGGGAAATTATCCACTAAATGAGGGAATAATATGTGTGAGGGTACCCCAGGAGAGTTCCAAATGTGTGTGGGTAGAATATATATCCCACGGGGGTAAAATTGAAAAAAGTTGAAAAAAATTTTTTTTTTGGACAGTCATTTTTCCAACGTTTATCAGACTTTCAGATAGGGGAAATGTCAGTGAGCATTCTGATTTCAGTTCCAGAGCGATTCACCCAATGAGTCCTTGATATTTAGTCGTTTTCAGCCAATTTTCTGGATTTTTGAAAATTTCACTTTTTTGTGAAAATATCCACTAAATGAGTGAATAATATGTGTGAGGGTACCCCAGAAGAGTTCCAAATGTGTGTGGGTAGAATATATATCCCACGGGGGTAAAATTGAAAAAAGTTGAAAAAAATTTTTTTTTGGACTTAGTCATTTTTCCGGCGTTTATCAGACTTTCAGATAGGGGAAATGTCAGTGAGCGTTCCGATTTCAGTTCCAGAGCGATTCGCCCAATGAGACCTTGATATTTAGTCATTATAAGCCAATATTTTGGATTTTTGAAAATTTCACTTTTTTGTGATAATATCATCTAAATGAGGGAATAATATGTGTGAGGGTACCCCAGGAGAGTTCCAAATGTGTATGGGTAGAATATATATCCCACGGGGGTAAAATTGAAAAAAGTTGAAAAATTTGTTTTTTTGCACAGTTATTTTTCCGTCGTTTATCAGACTTTCAGATAGGTCAAATGTCAGTGAATGTTCCGATTTCAGTTCCAGAGCGATTCTCCCAATGAGACCTTGATATTTAGTCGTTTTCAGCCAATTTTCATGATTTTTGAAAATTTCACTTTTTTGTGAAAATATTCACTAAATGAGGGAATAATATGTGTGAGGGTAACCCAGGAGAGTTCCAAATGTGTGTGGGTAGAAAATATATCCCACGGGGGTAAAATTGAAAAAAGTTGAAAAATTTGTTTTTTTGGACAGTCATTTTTCCGTCGTTTATCAGACTTTCAGATAGGTCAAATGTCAGTGAATGTTCCGATTTCAGTTCCAGTGCGATTCTCCCAATGAGACCTTGATATTTAGTCGTTTTCAGCCAATTTTCTTGATTTTTGAAAATTTCACTTTTTTGTGAAAATATCGACTAAATGAGGGAATAATATGTGTGAGGGTAACCCACGAGAGTTCCAAATGTGTGTGGGTAGAATATATATCCCACGGGGGTAAAATTGAAAAAAGTTGAAAAAAATTTTTTTTTGGACTTAGTCATTTTTCCAACGTTTATCAGACTTTCAGATAGGGGAAATGTCAGTGAGCGTTCCGATTTCAGTTCCAGAGCGATTCGCCCAATGAGTCCTTGATATTTAGTCGTTTTCAGCCAATATTTTAGATTTTTGAAAATTTTACTTTTTTGTGAAAATATCCACTAAATGAGGGAATAATATGTGTGAGGGTAACCCACAAGAGTTCCAAATGTGTATGGGTAGAATATATATCCCACGGGGGTAAAATTGAAAAAAGTTGAAAAAAATTTTTTTTTGCACTTAGTCATTTTTCCAACGTTTATCAGACTTTCACATAGGGGAAATGTCAGTGAGCGTTCCGATTTCAGTTCCAGAGCGATTCGCCCGATGAGATCATGATGTTTAGTCGTTTTCAGTCAATTTTCTGGATTTTTGAAAATTTCACTTTTTTGTGAAAATATCCACTAAATGAGGGAATAATATGTGTGAGGGTACCCCAGGAGAGTTCCAAATGTGTGTGGGTAGAATATATATCCCACGGGGGTAAAATTGAAAGAAGTTGAAAAAAATTTTTTTTTGGACTTAGTCATTTTTCCAACGTTTATCAGACTTTCAGATAGGGAAAATGTGAGTGAGCGTTCCGATTTCAGTTCCAGAGCGATTCGCCCAATGGGTCTTTGATATTTAGTCGTTTTCAGCCAATATTTTGGATTTTTGAAAATTTCACTTTTTTGTGAAAATATCCACTAAATGAGGGAATAATATGTGTGAGGGTACCCCAGGAGAGTTCCAAATGTGTGTGGGTAGAATATATATATTCCAAGGGGGTAAAATTGAAAAAAGTTTAAAAAATTTTCTTTTGGACTTAGTCATTTTTCCGGCGTTTATCAGACTTTCAGATAGGGGAAATGTCAGTGAGCGTTCCGAATTCAGTTCCAGAGCAGATCGCACAATGAGTCCTTGATAATTAGTCGTTTTCAAGCCAATATTTTGGATTTTTGAAAATTTCACTTTTTTGTGATAATATCAACTAAATGAGGGAATAATATGTGTGAGGGTACCCCAGGAGAGTTCCAAATGTGTGTGGGTAGAATATATATCCCACGGGGGTAAAATTGAAAAAAGTTGAAAAAAAATTTTTTTTTGGACATAGTCATTTTTCCAACGTTTATCAGACTTTCAGATAGGGGAAATGTCAGTGAGCGTTCCGATTTCAGTTCCAGAGCGATTCGTCCAATGAGACCTTGATATTTAGTCGTTTTCAGCCAATTTTCTTGAATTTTGAAAATTTCACTTTTTTGTGAAAATATTCACTAAATGAGGGAATAATATGTGTGAGGGTAACCCAGGAGAGTTCCAAATGTGTGTGGGTAGAAAATATATCCCACGGGGGTAAAATTGAAAAAAGTTGAAAAATTAGTTTTTTTGGACATAGTCATTTTTCCGTCGTTTATCAGACTTTCAGATAGGTCAAATGTCAGTGAATGTTCCGATTTCAGTTCCAGTGCGATTCTCCCAATGAGACCTTGATATTTAGTCGTTTTCAGCCAATTTTCTTGATTTTTGAAAATTTCACTTTTTTGTGAAAATATCCACTAAATGAGGGAATAATATGTGTGAGGGTAACCCACGAGAGTTCCAAATGTGTGTGGGTAGAATATATATCCCACGGGGGTAAAATTGAAAAAAGTTGAAAAAAATTTTTTTTTGGACTTAGTCATTTTTCCAACGTTTATCAGACTTTCAGATAGGGGAAATGTCAGTGAGCGTTCCGATTTCAGTTCCAGAGCGATTCGCCCAATGAGTCCTTGCTATTTAGTCGTTTTCAGCCAATATTTTGGATTTTTGAAAATTTCACTTTTTTGTGAAAATATCCACTAAATGAGGGAATAATATGTGTGAGGGTAACCCACGAGAGTTCCAAATGTGTGTGGGTAGAATATATATCCCACGGGGGTAAAATTGAAAAAAGTTGAAAAAAATTTATTTTTGCACTTAGTTCATTTTTCCAACGTTTATCAGACTTTCAGATAGGGGAAATGTCAGTGAGCGTTCCAATTTCAGTACCAGAGCGATTCGCCCAATGAGACCTTGATATTTAGTCGTTTTCAGCAAATTTTCTGAATTTTTGAAAATTTCACTTTTTTGTGAAAATATCCACTAAATGAGGGAATAATATGTGTGAGGGTACCCCAGGAGAGTTCCAAATGTGTGTGGGTAGAATATATATCCCACGGGGGTAAAATTTAAAAAAAGTTGAAAACATTTTTTGTTTGGACTTAGTCATTTTTCCGGTGTTTATCAGACTTTCAGATAGGGGAAATGTCAGTGAGCGTTCCGATTTCAGTTCCAGAGTGATTCGCCCAATGAGACCTTGATTTTTAGTCGTTTTCAGCCAATTTTCTGGATTTTTGAAAATGTCACTTTTTTGTGAAAATATCCACTAAATGAGGGAATAATATGTGTGAGGGTACCCCAGGAGAGTTCCAAATGTGTGTGGGTAGAATATATATCCCACGGGGGTAAAATTGAAAAAAGTTTAAAAAAATTTTTTTTTGGACTTAGTCAATTTTCCAACGTTTATCAGACTTTCAGATAGGGAAAATGTCAGTGAGTGTTACGATTTCAGTTCCAGAGTGATTCGCCCAATGGGTCTTTGATATTTAGTCGTTTTCAGCCAATATTTTGGATTTTTGAAAATTTCACTTTTTTGTGAAAATATCCACTAAATGAAGGAATAATATGTGTGAGGGTACCCCAGGAGAGTTCCAAATGTGTGTGGGTAGAATATATATATTCCAAGGGGGTAAAATTGAAAAAAGTTTAAAAATTATTTTTTTGGACTTAGTCATTTTTCCGGCGTTTATCAGACTTTCAGATAGGGGAAATGTCAGTGAGCGTTCCGATTTCAGTTCCAGAGCGATTCGTCCAATGAGACCTTGATATTTAGTCGTTTTCAGCCAATTTTCTTGAATTTTGAAAATTTCACTTTTTTGTGAAAATATCCACTAAATGAGGGAATAATATGTGTGAGGGTAACCCACGAGAGTTCCAAATGTGTGTGGGTAGAATATATATCCCACGTGGGTAAAATTGAAAAAAGTTGAAAAATTTGTTTTTTTGGACATAGTCATTTTTCCGTCGTTTATCAGACTTTCAGATAGGTCAAATGTCAGTGAATGTTCCGATTTCAGTTCCAGAGCGATTCGCCCAATGAGACCTTGATATTTAGTCGTTTTCAGCAAATTTTCTGTATTTTTGAAAATTTCACTTTTTTGTGAAAATATCCACTAAATGAGGGAATAATATGTGTGAGGGTACCCCAGGAGAGTTCCAAATGTGTGTGGGTAGAATATATATCCCACGGGGGTAAAATTGAAAAAAGTTGAAAAAAATTTTTTTTTGGACTTAGTCATTTTTCCAACGTTTATCAGACTTTCAGATAGGTCAAATGTCAGTGAGCGTTCCGATTTCAGTTCCAGAGCGATTCGCCCAATGAGTCCTTGATATTTAGTCTTTTTCAGCCAATTTTCTTGATTTTTGAAAATTTCACTTTTTTGTGAAAATATCCACTAAATGAGGGAATAATATTTGTGAGGGTACCCCAGGAGAGTTCCAAATGTGTGTGGGTAGAATATATATATTCCAAGGGGGTAAAATTGAAAAAAGTTGAAAACATTTTTTTTTTGGACTTAGTCATTTTTCCGGCGTTTATCAGACTTTCAGATAGGGGAAATGTCAGTGAGCGTTCCGATTTCAGTTCCAGAGCAATTCGCCCAATGAGTCCTTGATATTTAGTCGTTTTCAGCCAATTTTCTGGATTTTTAAAAATTTTACTTTTTTGTGAAAATATCCACTGAATGAGGGAATGATATGTGTGAGGGTACCCCAGGAGAGTTCCAAATGTGTGTGGGTAGAATATATATCCCACGGGGGTAAAATTGAAAAAAGTTGAAAAAATTTTTTTTTTGGACTTAGTCATTTTTCCATTGTTTATCAGACTTTCAGATAGGGGAAATGTCAGTGAGCGTTCCGACTTCAGTTCCAGAGCGATTCGCCCAATGAGACCATGATATTTAGTCGTTTTCAGCCAATTTTCTGGTTTTTTGAAAATTTCACTTTTTTTGTGAAAATATCCACTAAATGAGGGAATAATATGTGTGAGGGTACCCCAGGAGATTTCCAAATGTGTGTGGGTAGAATATATATCCCACGGGGGTAAAATTGAAAAAAGTTGAAAAAAAATTTGTTTTTGGACATAGTCATTTTTCCGTCGTTTATCAGACTTTCAGATAGGTCAAATGTCAGTGAATGTTCCGATTTCAGTTCCAGAGTGATTCGCCCAATGAGACCTTGATTTTTAGTCGTTTTCAGCCAATTTTCTGGATTTTTGAAAATGTCACTTTTTTGTGAAAATATCCACTAAATGAGGGAATAATATGTGTGAGGGTACCCCAGGAGAGTTCCAAATGTGTGTGGGTAGAATATATATCCCACGGGGGTAAAATTGAAAAAAGTTTAAAAAAATTTTTTTTTGGACTTAGTCAATTTTCCAACGTTTATCAGACTTTCAGATAGGGAAAATGTCAGTGAGTGTTACGATTTCAGTTCCAGAGTGATTCGCCCAATGGGTCTTTGATATTTAGTCGTTTTCAGCCAATATTTTGGATTTTTGAAAATTTCACTTTTTTGTGAAAATATCCACTAAATGAAGGAATAATATGTGTGAGGGTACCCCAGGAGAGTTCCAAATGTGTGTGGGTAGAATATATATATTCCAAGGGGGTAAAATTGAAAAAAGTTTAAAAATTTTTTTTTTGGACTTAGTCATTTTTCCGGCGTTTATCAGACTTTCAGATAGGGGAAATGTCAGTGAGCGTTCCGATTTCAGTTCCAGAGCGATTCGTCCAATGAGACCTTGATATTTAGTCGTTTTCAGCCAATTTTCTTGAATTTTGAAAATTTCACTTTTTGTGAAAATATCCACTAAATGAGGGAATAATATGTGTGAGGGTACCACAGGAGAGTTCCAAATGTGTGTGGGTAGAATATATATCCAACGGGGGTAAATTTGAAAAAAGTTGAGAAAATTATTTTTTTTTGACAGTCATTTTTCCGTCGTTTATCAGACTTTCAGATAGGTCAAATGTCAGTGAGCATTCCGATTTCAGTTCCAGAGCGATTCGCCCAATGAGATCTTGATATTTAGTCTTTTTTAGCCAATTTTCTGGATTTTTGAAAATTTCACTTTTTTGTGAAAATATCCACTAAATGAGGGAATAATATGTGTGAGGGTACCCCAGGAGAGTTCCAAATGTGTGTGGGTAGAATATATATCCCACGGGGGTAAAATTGAAAAACGTTGAAAGAAATTTTTTTTTGGACTCAGTCATTTTTCCAACGTTTATCAGACTTTCAGATAGGGGAAATGTCAGTGAGCATTCCGATTTCAGTTCCACAACGATTTATCCAATGAATCCTTGATATTTAGTTGTTTTCAGTAAATATTTTGGATTTTTGAAAATTTCACTTTTTTGTGAAAATATCCACTAAATGAGGGAATAATATGTGTGAGGGTACCACAGGAGAGTTCCAAATGTGTGTGGTTAGAATATATATCCAACGGGAGTAAATTTGAAAAAAGTTGAAAAAATTTTTTTTTTTGGACAGTCATTTTTCCGTCGTTTATCAGACTTTCAGATAGGACAAATGTCAGTGAGCATTCCGATTTCAGTTCCAGAGCGATTCGCCCAATGAGATCTTGATATTTAGTCTTTTTTAGCCAATTTTCTGGATTTTTGAAAATTTCACTTTTTTGTGAAAATATCCACTAAATGAGGGAATAATATGTGTGAGGGTACCCCAGGAGAGTTCCAAATGTGTGGGTAGAACATATATCCCACGGGGGTAAAATTGAAAAAATTGAAAACATTTTTTTTTTTGGACATAGTCATTTTTCCGTCGTTTATCAGACTTTCAGATAGGTCAAATGTCAGTGAGCGTTCCGATTTCCGTTCCAGAGCGATTCGCCCAATGAGTCCTTGATATTTAGTCGTTTTCAGCCAATTTTCTGGATTTTTGAAAATTTCACTTTTTTGTGAAAATATCCACTAAATGAGGGAATAATATGTGTGAGGGTACCCCAGGAGAGTTCCAAATGTGTGTGGGTAGAATATACATATTCCAAGGGGGTAAAATTGAAAAAAGTTTAAAAATTTTTTTTTTGGACTTAGTCATTTTTCCGGCGTTTATCAGACTTTCAGATAGGGGAAATGTCAGTGAGCGTTCCGATTTCAGTTCCAGAGGGATTCGCCCAATGAGTCCTTGATATTTAGTCGTTTTCAGCCAATTTTCTGGATTTTTGAAAATGTCACTTTTTTGTGAAAATATCCACTAAATGAGGGAATAATATGTGTGAGGGTACCCCAGGAGAGTTCCAAATGTGTGTGGGTAGAATATTTATATTCCAAGGGTGTAAAATTGAAAAAAGTTGAAAAATTTTTTTTTGGACATAGTCATTTTTCCGTCGTTTATCAGACTTTCAGATAGGTCAAATGTCAGTGAATGTTCCGATTTCAGTTCCAGAGCGATTCGCCCAATGAGACCTTGATATTTAGTAGTTTTCAGCAAATTTTCTGTATTTTTGAAAATTTCACTTTTTTGTGAAAATATCCACTAAATGAGGGAATAATATGTGTGAGGGTACCCCAGGAGAGTTCCAAATGTGTGTGGGTAGAATATATATATTCCAAGGGGGTAAAATTGAAAAAAGTTTAAAAATTTTTTTTTTGGACTTAGTCATTTTCCCGGCGTTTATCAGACTTTCAGATAGGGGAAATGTCAGTGAGCGTTCCGATTTCAGTTCCAGAGGGATTCGCCCAATGAGTCCTTGATATTTAGTCGTTTTCAGTAAATTTTCTGGATTTTTGAAAATGTCACTTTTTTGTGAAAATATCCACTAAATGAGGGAATAATATGTGTGAGGGTACCCCAGGAGAGTTCCAAATGTGTGTGGGTAGAATATATATATTCCAAGGGTGTAAAATTGAAAAAAGTTGGAAAATTTTTTTTTGGACTTAGTCATTTTTCCGGCGTTTATCAGACTTTCAGATAGGGGAAATGTCAGTGAGCGTTCCGATGTCAGTTCCAGAGCGATTCGCCCAATGAGTCCTTGATATTTAGTCGTTTTCAGCAAATTTTCTGGATTTTTGAAAATTTCACTTTTTTGTGAAAATATCCACTAAATGAGGGAATAATATGTGTGAGGGTACCCCAGGAGAGTTCCAAATGTGTGTGGGTAGAATATATATCCCACGGGGGTAAAATTGAAAAAAGTTGAAAAAAATTTTTTTTTGGACTCAGTCATTTTTCCAACGTTTATCAGACTTTCAGATAGGGGAAGTGTCAGTGAGCATTCCGATTTCAGTTCCAGAGCGATTCGCCCAATGAGTCCTTGATATTTAGTCATTTTCAGCCAGTTTTCTGGATTTTTGAAAATTTCACTTTTTTGTGAAAATATCAACTAAATGAGGGAATAATATGTGTGAGGGTACCCCAGGAGAGTTCCAAATGTGTGTGGGTAGAATATATATCCCACGGGGGTAAAATTGAAAAAAGTTGAAAAAAAATTTTTTTTTGACTTAGTCATTTTTCCGGCGTTTATCAGACTTTCAGATAGGGGAAATGTCAGTGAGCGTTCCGATTTCAGTTCCAGAGGGATTCGTCCAATGAGTCCTTGATATTTAGTCGTTTTCAGCCAATTTTCTGGATTTTTGAAAATGTCACTTTTTTGTGAAAATATCCACTAAATGAGGGAATAATATGTGTGAGGGTACCCCAGGAGAGTTCCAAATGTGTGTGGGTAGAATATTTATATTCCAAGGGTGTAAAATTGAAAAAAGTTGAAAAATTTTTTTTTGGACATAGTCATTTTTCCGTCGTTTATCAGACTTTCAGATAGGTCAAATGTCAGTGAATGTTCCGATTTCAGTTCCAGAGCGATTCGCCCAATGAGACCTTGATATTTAGTAGTTTTCAGCAAATTTTCTGTATTTTTGAAAATGTCACTTTTTTGTGAAAATATCCACTAAATGAGGGAATAATATGTGTGAGGGTACCCCAGGAGAGTTCCAAATGTGTGTGGGTAGAATATATATCCCACGGGGGTAAAATTGAAAAAAGTTTAAAAAAATTTTTTTTTGGACTTAGTCAATTTTCCAACGTTTATCAGACTTTCAGATAGGGAAAATGTCAGTGAGTGTTACGATTTCAGTTCCAGAGTGATTCGCCCAATGGGTCTTTGATATTTAGTCGTTTTCAGCCAATATTTTGGATTTTTGAAAATTTCACTTTTTTGTGAAAATATCCACTAAATGAAGGAATAATATGTGTGAGGGTACCCCAGGAGAGTTCCAAATGTGTGTGGGTAGAATATATATATTCCAAGGGGGTAAAATTGAAAAAAGTTTAAAAATTTTTTTTTTGGACTTAGTCATTTTTCCGGCGTTTATCAGACTTTCAGATAGGGGAAATGTCAGTGAGCGTTCCGATTTCAGTTCCAGAGCGATTCGTCCAATGAGACCTTGATATTTAGTCGTTTTCAGCCAATTTTCTTGAATTTTGAAAATTTCACTTTTTGTGAAAATATCCACTAAATGAGGGAATAATATGTGTGAGGGTACCACAGGAGAGTTCCAAATGTGTGTGGGTAGAATATATATCCAACGGGGGTAAATTTGAAAAAAGTTGAGAAAATTTTTTTTTTTGGACAGTCATTTTTCCGTCGTTTATCAGACTTTCAGATAGGTCAAATGTCAGTGAGCATTCCGATTTCAGTTCCAGAGCGATTCGCCCAATGAGATCTTGATATTTAGTCTTTTTTAGCCAATTTTCTGGATTTTTGAAAATTTCACTTTTTTGTGAAAATATCCACTAAATGAGGGAATAATATGTGTGAGGGTACCCCAGGAGAGTTCCAAATGTGTGTGGGTAGAATATATATCCCACGGGGGTAAAATTGAAAAACGTTGAAAGAAATTTTTTTTTGGACTCAGTCATTTTTCCGTTTATCAGACTTTCAGATAGGGGAAATGTCAGTGAGCATTCCGATTTCAGTTCCACAACGATTTATCCAATGAATCCTTGATATTTAGTTGTTTTCAGTAAATATTTTGGATTTTTGAAAATTTCACTTTTTTGTGAAAATATCCACTAAATGAGGGAATAATATGTGTGAGGGTACCACAGGAGAGTTCCAAATGTGTGTGGTTAGAATATATATCCAACGGGAGTAAATTTGAAAAAAGTTGAAAAAATTTTTTTTTTTGGACAGTCATTTTTCCGTCGTTTATCAGACTTTCAGATAGGACAAATGTCAGTGAGCATTCCGATTTCAGTTCCAGAGCGATTCGCCCAATGAGATCTTGATATTTAGTCTTTTTTAGCCAATTTTCTGGATTTTTGAAAATTTCACTTTTTTGTGAAAATATCCACTAAATGAGGGAATAATATGTGTGAGGGTACCCCAGGAGAGTTCCAAATGTGTGTGGGTAGAATATATATCCCACGGGGGTAAAATTGAAAAAAGTTGAAAAAAATTTTTTTTTGGACTCAGTCATTTTTCCAACGTTTATCAGACTTTCAGATAGGTCAAATGTCAGTGAATGTTCCGATTTCAGTTCCAGAGCGATTCGCCCAATGAGACCTTGATATTTAGTAGTTTTCAGCAAATTTTCTGTATTTTTGAAAATTTCACTTTTTTGTGAAAATATCCACTAAATGAGGGAATAATATGTGTGAGGGTACCCCAGGAGAGTTCCAAATGTGTGTGGGTAGAATATATATATTCCAAGGGGGTAAAATTGAAAAAAGTTTAAAAATTTTTTTTTTGGACTTAGTCTTTTTCCCGGCGTTTATCAGACTTTCAGATAGGGGAAATGTCAGTGAGCGTTCCGATTTCAGTTCCAGAGGGATTCGCCCAATGAGTCCTTGATATTTAGTCGTTTTCAGTAAATTTTCTGGATTTTTGAAAATGTCACTTTTTTGTGAAAATATCCACTAAATGAGGGAATAATATGTGTGAGGGTACCCCAGGAGAGTTCCAAATGTGTGTGGGTAGAATATATATATTCCAAGGGTGTAAAATTGAAAAAAGTTGGAAAATTTTTTTTTGGACTTAGTCATTTTTCCGGCGTTTATCAGACTTTCAGATAGGGGAAATGTCAGTGAGCGTTCCGATGTCAGTTCCAGAGCGATTCGCCCAATGAGTCCTTGATATTTAGTCGTTTTCAGCAAATTTTCTGGATTTTTGAAAATTTCACTTTTTTGTGAAAATATCCACTAAATGAGGGAATAATATGTGTGAGGGTACCCCAGGAGAGTTCCAAATGTGTGTGGGTAGAATATATATCCCACGGGGGTAAAATTGAAAAAAGTTGAAAAAAATTTTTTTTTGGACTCAGTCATTTTTCCAACGTTTATCAGACTTTCAGATAGGGGAAGTGTCAGTGAGCATTCCGATTTCAGTTCCAGAGCGATTCGCCCAATGAGTCCTTGATATTTAGTCATTTTCAGCCAGTTTTCTGGATTTTTGAAAATTTCACTTTTTTGTGAAAATATCAACTAAATGAGGGAATAATATGTGTGAGGGTACCCCAGGAGAGTTCCAAATGTGTGTGGGTAGAATATATATCCCACGGGGGTAAAATTGAAAAAAGTTGAAAAAAAATTTTTTTTTGACTTAGTCATTTTTCCGGCGTTTATCAGACTTTCAGATAGGGGAAATGTCAGTGAGCGTTCCGATTTCAGTTCCAGAGGGATTCGTCCAATGAGTCCTTGATATTTAGTCGTTTTCAGCCAATTTTCTGGATTTTTGAAAATGTCACTTTTTTGTGAAAATATCCACTAAATGAGGGAATAATATGTGTGAGGGTACCCCAGGAGAGTTCCAAATGTGTGTGGGTAGAATATTTATATTCCAAGGGTGTAAAATTGAAAAAAGTTGAAAAATTTTTTTTTGGACATAGTCATTTTTCCGTCGTTTATCAGACTTTCAGATAGGTCAAATGTCAGTGAATGTTCCGATTTCAGTTCCAGAGCGATTCGCCCAATGAGACCTTGATATTTAGTAGTTTTCAGCAAATTTTCTGTATTTTTGAAAATGTCACTTTTTTGTGAAAATATCCACTAAATGAGGGAATAATATGTGTGAGGGTACCCCAGGAGAGTTCCAAATGTGTGTGGGTAGAATATATATCCCACGGGGGTAAAATTGAAAAAAGTTTAAAAAAATTTTTTTTTGGACTTAGTCAATTTTCCAACGTTTATCAGACTTTCAGATAGGGAAAATGTCAGTGAGTGTTACGATTTCAGTTCCAGAGTGATTCGCCCAATGGGTCTTTGATATTTAGTCGTTTTCAGCCAATATTTTGGATTTTTGAAAATTTCACTTTTTTGTGAAAATATCCACTAAATGAAGGAATAATATGTGTGAGGGTACCCCAGGAGAGTTCCAAATGTGTGTGGGTAGAATATATATATTCCAAGGGGGTAAAATTGAAAAAAGTTTAAAAATTTTTTTTTTGGACTTAGTCATTTTTCCGGCGTTTATCAGACTTTCAGATAGGGGAAATGTCAGTGAGCGTTCCGATTTCAGTTCCAGAGCGATTCGTCCAATGAGACCTTGATATTTAGTCGTTTTCAGCCAATTTTCTTGAATTTTGAAAATTTCACTTTTTGTGAAAATATCCACTAAATGAGGGAATAATATGTGTGAGGGTACCACAGGAGAGTTCCAAATGTGTGTGGGTAGAATATATATCCAACGGGGGTAAATTTGAAAAAAGTTGAGAAAATTTTTTTTTTTGGACAGTCATTTTTCCGTCGTTTATCAGACTTTCAGATAGGTCAAATGTCAGTGAGCATTCCGATTTCAGTTCCAGAGCGATTCGCCCAATGAGATCTTGATATTTAGTCTTTTTTAGCCAATTTTCTGGATTTTTGAAAATTTCACTTTTTTGTGAAAATATCCACTAAATGAGGGAATAATATGTGTGAGGGTACCCCAGGAGAGTTCCAAATGTGTGTGGGTAGAATATATATCCCACGGGGGTAAAATTGAAAAACGTTGAAAGAAATTTTTTTTTGGACTCAGTCATTTTTCCGTTTATCAGACTTTCAGATAGGGGAAATGTCAGTGAGCATTCCGATTTCAGTTCCACAACGATTTATCCAATGAATCCTTGATATTTAGTTGTTTTCAGTAAATATTTTGGATTTTTGAAAATTTCACTTTTTTGTGAAAATATCCACTAAATGAGGGAATAATATGTGTGAGGGTACCACAGGAGAGTTCCAAATGTGTGTGGTTAGAATATATATCCAACGGGAGTAAATTTGAAAAAAGTTGAAAAAATTTTTTTTTTTGGACAGTCATTTTTCCGTCGTTTATCAGACTTTCAGATAGGACAAATGTCAGTGAGCATTCCGATTTCAGTTCCAGAGCGATTCGCCCAATGAGATCTTGATATTTAGTCTTTTTTAGCCAATTTTCTGGATTTTTGAAAATTTCACTTTTTTGTGAAAATATCCACTAAATGAGGGAATAATATGTGTGAGGGTACCCCAGGAGAGTTCCAAATGTGTGTGGGTAGAATATATATCCCACGGGGGTAAAATTGAAAAAAGTTGAAAAAAATTTTTTTTTGGACTCAGTCATTTTTCCAACGTTTATCAGACTTTCAGATAGGGGAAGTGTCAGTGAGCATTCCGATTTCAGTTCCAGAGCGATTCGCCCAATGAGTCCTTGATATTTAGTCATTTTCAGCCAGTTTTCTGGATTTTTGAAAATTTCACTTTTTTGTGAAAATATCAACTAAATGAGGGAATAATATGTGTGAGGGTACCCCAGGAGAGTTCCAAATGTGTGTGGGTAGAATATATATCCCACGGGGGTAAAATTGAAAAAAGTTGAAAAAAAATTTTTTTTTGACTTAGTCATTTTTCCGGCGTTTATCAGACTTTCAGATAGGGGAAATGTCAGTGAGCGTTCCGATTTCAGTTCCAGAGGGATTCGCCCAATGAGTCCTTGATATTTAGTCGTTTTCAGCCAATTTTCTGGATTTTTGAAAATGTCACTTTTTTGTGAAAATATCCACTAAATGAGGGAATAATATGTGTGAGGGTACCCCAGGAGAGTTCCAAATGTGTGTGGGTAGAATATTTATATTCCAAGGGTGTAAAATTGAAAAAAGTTGAAAAATTTTTTTTTGGACATAGTCATTTTTCCGTCGTTTATCAGACTTTCAGATAGGTCAAATGTCAGTGAATGTTCCGATTTCAGTTCCAGAGCGATTCGCCCAATGAGACCTTGATATTTAGTAGTTTTCAGCAAATTTTCTGTATTTTTGAAAATGTCACTTTTTTGTGAAAATATCCACTAAATGAGGGAATAATATGTGTGAGGGTACCCCAGGAGAGTTCCAAATGTGTGTGGGTAGAATATATATCCCACGGGGGTAAAATTGAAAAAAGTTTAAAAAAATTTTTTTTTGGACTTAGTCAATTTTCCAACGTTTATCAGACTTTCAGATAGGGAAAATGTCAGTGAGTGTTACGATTTCAGTTCCAGAGTGATTCGCCCAATGGGTCTTTGATATTTAGTCGTTTTCAGCCAATATTTTGGATTTTTGAAAATTTCACTTTTTTGTGAAAATATCCACTAAATGAAGGAATAATATGTGTGAGGGTACCCCAGGAGAGTTCCAAATGTGTGTGGGTAGAATATATATATTCCAAGGGGGTAAAATTGAAAAAAGTTTAAAAATTTTTTTTTTGGACTTAGTCATTTTTCCGGCGTTTATCAGACTTTCAGATAGGGGAAATGTCAGTGAGCGTTCCGATTTCAGTTCCAGAGCGATTCGTCCAATGAGACCTTGATATTTAGTCGTTTTCAGCCAATTTTCTTGAATTTTGAAAATTTCACTTTTTGTGAAAATATCCACTAAATGAGGGAATAATATGTGTGAGGGTACCACAGGAGAGTTCCAAATGTGTGTGGGTAGAATATATATCCAACGGGGGTAAATTTGAAAAAAGTTGAGAAAATTTTTTTTTTTGGACAGTCATTTTTCCGTCGTTTATCAGACTTTCAGATAGGTCAAATGTTAGTGAGCATTCCGATTTCAGTTCCAGAGCGATTCGCCCAATGAGATCTTGATATTTAGTCTTTTTTAGCCAATTTTCTGGATTTTTGAAAATTTCACTTTTTTGTGAAAATATCCACTAAATGAGGGAATAATATGTGTGAGGGTACCCCAGGAGAGTTCCAAATGTGTGTGGGTAGAATATATATCCCACGGGGGTAAAATTGAAAAACGTTGAAAGAAATTTTTTTTTGGACTCAGTCATTTTTCCAACGTTTATCAGACTTTCAGATAGGGGAAATGTCAGTGAGCATTCCGATTTCAGTTCCACAACGATTTATCCAATGAATCCTTGATATTTAGTTGTTTTCAGTAAATATTTTGGATTTTTGAAAATTTCACTTTTTTGTGAAAATATCCACTAAATGAGGGAATAATATGTGTGAGGGTACCACAGGAGAGTTCCAAATGTGTGTGGTTAGAATATATATCCAACGGGAGTAAATTTGAAAAAAGTTGAAAAAATTTTTTTTTTTGGACAGTCATTTTTCCGTCGTTTATCAGACTTTCAGATAGGACAAATGTCAGTGAGCATTCCGATTTCAGTTCCAGAGCGATTCGCCCAATGAGATCTTGATATTTAGTCTTTTTTAGCCAATTTTCTGGATTTTTGAAAATTTCACTTTTTTGTGAAAATATCCACTAAATGAGGGAATAATATGTGTGAGGGTACCCCAGGAGAGTTCCAAATGTGTGTGGGTAGAATATATATCCCACGGGGGTAAAATTGAAAAAAGTTGAAAAAAATTTTTTTTTGGACTCAGTCATTTTTCCAACGTTTATCAGACTTTCAGATAGGGGAAGTGTCAGTGAGCATTCCGATTTCAGTTCCAGAGCGATTCGCCCAATGAGTCCTTGATATTTAGTCATTTTCAGCCAGTTTTCTGGATTTTTGAAAATTTCACTTTTTTGTGAAAATATCAACTAAATGAGGGAATAATATGTGTGAGGGTACCCCAGGAGAGTTCCAAATGTGTGTGGGTAGAATATATATCCCACGGGGGTAAAATTGAAAAAAGTTGAAAAAAAATTTTTTTTTGACTTAGTCATTTTTCCGGCGTTTATCAGACTTTCAGATAGGGGAAATGTCAGTGAGCGTTCCGATTTCAGTTCCAGAGGGATTCGCCCAATGAGTCCTTGATATTTAGTCGTTTTCAGCCAATTTTCTGGATTTTTGAAAATGTCACTTTTTTGTGAAAATATCCACTAAATGAGGGAATAATATGTGTGAGGGTACCCCAGGAGAGTTCCAAATGTGTGTGGGTAGAATATTTATATTCCAAGGGTGTAAAATTGAAAAAAGTTGAAAAATTTTTTTTTGGACATAGTCATTTTTCCGTCGTTTATCAGACTTTCAGATAGGTCAAATGTCAGTGAATGTTTCGATTTCAGTTCCAGAGCGATTCGCCCAATGAGACCTTGATATTTAGTAGTTTTCAGCAAATTTTCTGTATTTTTGAAAATGTCACTTTTTTGTGAAAATATCCACTAAATGAGGGAATAATATGTGTGAGGGTACCCCAGGAGAGTTCCAAATGTGTGTGGGTAGAATATATATCCCACGGGGGTAAAATTGAAAAAAGTTTAAAAAAATTTTTTTTTGGACTTAGTCAATTTTCCAACGTTTATCAGACTTTCAGATAGGGAAAATGTCAGTGAGTGTTACGATTTCAGTTCCAGAGTGATTCGCCCAATGGGTCTTTGATATTTAGTCATTTTCAGCCAATATTTTGGATTTTTGAAAATTTCACTTTTTTGTGAAAATATCCACTAAATGAGGGAATAATATGTGTGAGGGTACCCCAGGAGAGTTCCAAATGTGTGGGTAGAACATATATCCCACGGGGGTAAAATTGAAAAAATTGAAAACATTTTTTTTTTTGGACATAGTCATTTTTCCGTCGTTTATCAGACTTTCAGATAGGTCAAATGTCAGTGAGCGTTCCGATTTCCGTTCCAGAGCGATTCGCCCAATGAGTCCTTGATATTTAGTCGTTTTCAGCCAATTTTCTAGATTTTTGAAAATTTCACTTTTTTGTGAAAATATCCACTAAATGAGGGAATAATATGTGTGAGGGTACCCCAGGAGAGTTCCAAATGTGTGTGGGTAGAATATACATATTCCAAGGGGGTAAAATTGAAAAAAGTTTAAAAATTTTTTTTTTGGACTTAGTCATTTTTCCGGCGTTTATCAGACTTTCAGATAGGGGAAATGTCAGTGAGCGTTCCGATTTCAGTTCCAGAGGGATTCGCCCAATGAGTCCTTGATATTTAGTCGTTTTCAGCCAATTTTCTGGATTTTTGAAAATGTCACTTTTTTGTGAAAATATCCACTAAATGAGGGAATAATATGTGTGAGGGTACCCCAGGAGAGTTCCAAATGTGTGTGGGTAGAATATTTATATTCCAAGGGTGTAAAATTGAAAAAAGTTGAAAAATTTTTTTTTGGACATAGTCATTTTTCCGTTGTTTATCAGACTTTCAGATAGGTCAAATGTCAGTGAATGTTCCGATTTCAGTTCCAGAGCGATTCGCCCAATGAGACCTTGATATTTAGTAGTTTTCAGCAAATTTTCTGTATTTTTGAAAATTTCACTTTTTTGTGAAAATATCCACTAAATGAGGGAATAATATGTGTGAGGGTACCCCAGGAGAGTTCCAAATGTGTGTGGGTAGAATATATATATTCCAAGGGGGTAAAATTGAAAAAAGTTTAAAAATTTTTTTTTTGGACTTAGTCATTTTCCCGGCGTTTATCAGACTTTCAGATAGGGGAAATGTCAGTGAGCGTTCCGATTTCAGTTCCAGAGGGATTCGCCCAATGAGTCCTTGATATTTAGTCGTTTTCAGTAAATTTTCTGGATTTTTGAAAATGTCACTTTTTTGTGAAAATATCCACTAAATGAGGGAATAATATGTGTGAGGGTACCCCAGGAGAGTTCCAAATGTGTGTGGGTAGAATATATATATTCCAAGGGTGTAAAATTGAAAAAAGTTGGAAAATTTTTTTTTGGACTTAGTCATTTTTCCGGCGTTTATCAGACTTTCAGATAGGGGAAATGTCAGTGAGCGTTCCGATGTCAGTTCCAGAGCGATTCGCCCAATGAGTCCTTGATATTTAGTCGTTTTCAGCAAATTTTCTGGATTTTTGAAAATTTCACTTTTTTGTGAAAATATCCACTAAATGAGGGAATAATATGTGTGAGGGTACCCCAGGAGAGTTCCAAATGTGTGAGGGTAGAATATATATCCCACGGGGGTAAAATTGAAAAAAGTTGAAAAAAATTTTTTTTTGGACTCAGTCATTTTTCCAACGTTTATCAGACTTTCAGATAGGGGAAGTGTCAGTGAGCATTCCGATTTCAGTTCCAGAGCGATTCGCCCAATGAGTCCTTGATATTTAGTCATTTTCAGCCAGTTTTCTGGATTTTTGAAAATTTCACTTTTTTGTGAAAATATCAACTAAATGAGGGAATAATATGTGTGAGGGTACCCCAGGAGAGTTCCAAATGTGTGTGGGTAGAATATATATCCCACGGGGGTAAAATTGAAAAAAGTTGAAAAAAAATTTTTTTTTGACTTAGTCATTTTTCCGGCGTTTATCAGACTTTCAGATAGGGGAAATGTCAGTGAGCGTTCCGATTTCAGTTCCAGAGGGATTCGCCCAATGAGTCCTTGATATTTAGTCGTTTTCAGCCAATTTTCTGGATTTTTGAAAATGTCACTTTTTTGTGAAAATATCCACTAAATGAGGGAATAATATGTGTGAGGGTACCCCAGGAGAGTTCCAAATGTGTGTGGGTAGAATATTTATATTCCAAGGGTGTAAAATTGAAAAAAGTTGAAAAATTTTTTTTTGGACATAGTCATTTTTCCGTCGTTTATCAGACTTTCAGATAGGTCAAATGTCAGTGAATGTTCCGATTTCAGTTCCAGAGCGATTCGCCCAATGAGACCTTGATATTTAGTAGTTTTCAGCAAATTTTCTGTATTTTTGAAAATTTCACTTTTTTGTGAAAATATCCACTAAATGAGGGAATAATATGTGTGAGGGTACCCCAGGAGAGTTCCAAATGTGTGTGGGTAGAATATATATATTCCAAGGGGGTAAAATTGAAAAAAGTTTAAAAATTTTTTTTTTGGACTTAGTCATTTTCCCGGCGTTTATCAGACTTTCAGATAGGGGAAATGTCAGTGAGCGTTCCGATTTCAGTTCCAGAGGGATTCGCCCAATGAGTCCTTGATATTTAGTCGTTTTCAGTAAATTTTCTGGATTTTTGAAAATGTCACTTTTTTGTGAAAATATCCACTAAATGAGGGAATAATATGTGTGAGGGTACCCCAGGAGAGTTCCAAATGTGTGTGGGTAGAATATATATATTCCAAGGGTGTAAAATTGAAAAAAGTTGGAAAATTTTTTTTTGGACTTAGTCATTTTTCCGGCGTTTATCAGACTTTCAGATAGGGGAAATGTCAGTGAGCGTTCCGATGTCAGTTCCAGAGCGATTCGCCCAATGAGTCCTTGATATTTAGTCGTTTTCAGCAAATTTTCTGGATTTTTGAAAATTTCACTTTTTTGTGAAAATATCCACTAAATGAGGGAATAATATGTGTGAGGGTACCCCAGGAGAGTTCCAAATGTGTGTGGGTAGAATATATATCCCACGGGGGTAAAATTGAAAAAAGTTGAAAAAAATTTTTTTTTGGACTCAGTCATTTTTCCAACGTTTATCAGACTTTCAGATAGGGGAAGTGTCAGTGAGCATTCCGATTTCAGTTCCAGAGCGATTCGCCCAATGAGTCCTTGATATTTAGTCATTTTCAGCCAGTTTTCTGGATTTTTGAAAATTTCACTTTTTTGTGAAAATATCAACTAAATGAGGGAATAATATGTGTGAGGGTACCCCAGGAGAGTTCCAAATGTGTGTGGGTAGAATATATATCCCACGGGGGTAAAATTGAAAAAAGTTGAAAAAAAATTTTTTTTTGACTTAGTCATTTTTCCAACGTTTATCAGACTTTCAGATAGGGGAAATGTTAGTGAGCGTTCCGATTTCAGTTCCAGAGCAATTCGCCCAATGAGTCTTTGATAGTTAGTCGTTTTCAGCCAATTTTTTGGATTTTTGAAAATTTCACTTTTTTGTGAAAATATCCACTAAATGAGGGAATAATATGTGTGAGGGTACCCCAGGAGAGTTCCAAATGTGTGTGGGTAGAACATATATCCCACGGGGGTAAAATTGAAAAAATTGAAAACATTTTTTTTTTTGGACATAGTCATTTTTCCGTCGTTTATCAGACTTTCAGATAGGGGAAATGTCAGTGAGCGTTCCGATTTCAGTTCCAGAGCGATTCGCCCAATGAGAGCTTGATATTTAGTCGTTTTCAGCCAATTTTCTTGAATTTTGAAAATTTCACTTTTTTGTGAAAATATCCACTAAATGATGGAATAATATGTGTGAGGGTACCCCAGGAGAGTTCCAAATGTGTGTGGGTAGAATATATATCCCACGGGGGTAAAATTGAAAAAAGTTGAAAGAAATTTTTTTTTGGACTCAGTCATTTTTCCAACGTTTATCAGACTTTCAGATAGGGGAAATGTCAGTGAGCATTCCGATTTCAGTTCCACAACGATTTATCCAATGAATCCTTGATATTTAGTTGTTTTCAGTAAATATTTTGGATTTTTGAAAATTTCACTTTTTTGTGAAAATATCCACTAAATGAGGGAATAATATGTGTGAGGGTACCCCAGGAGAGTTCCAAATGTGTGTGGGTAGAATATATATCCCACGGGGGTAAATTTGAAAAAAGTTGAAAAAATTTTTTTTTTTGGACAGTCATTTTTCCGTCGTTTATCAGACTTTCAGATAGGTCAAATGTCAGTGAGCATTCCGATTTCAGTTCCAGAGCGATTCGCCCAATGAGATCTTGATATTTATCTTTTTCAGCCAATTTTCTGGATTTTTGAAAATGTCACTTTTTTGTGAAAATATCCACTAAATGAGGGAATAATATGTGTGAGGGTACCCCAGGAGAGTTCCAAATGTGTGTGGGTAGAATATATATCCCACGGGGGTAAAATTGAAAAAATTGAAAAAAAAATTTTTTTGGACTTAGTCATTTTTCCGGCGTTTATCAGACTTTCAGATAGGGCAAATGTCAGTGAGTGTTCCGATTTCAGTTCCAGAGCGATTCGCCCAATGGGTCTTTGATATTTAGTCGTTATCAGCCAATATTTTGGATTTTTGAAAATTTCACTTTTTTGTGAAAATATCCACTAAATGAGGGAATAATATGTGTGAGGGTACCCCAGGAGAGTTCCAAATGTGTGTGGGTAGAATATATATCCCACGGGGGTAAAATTGAAAAAATTGAAAAAAATTTTTTTTTTTGGACATAGTCATTTTTCCGTCGTTTATCAGACTTTCAGATAGGTCAAATGTCAGTGAGCGTTCCGATTTCAGTTCCAGAGCGATTCGCCCAATGAGACCTTGATCGTTAGCAGTTTTCAGCCAATTTTCTGGATTTTTGAAAATTTCACTTTTTTGTGAAAATATCCACTAAATGAGGGAATAATATGTGTGAGGGTACCCCAGGAGAGTTCCAAATGTGTGTGGGTAGAATATATATATTCCAGGGGGGTAAAATTGAAAAAAGTTTAAAAATTTTTTTTTTGGACTTAGTCATTTTTCCGGCGTTTATCAGACTTTCAGATAGGGGAAATGTCAGTGAGCGTTCCGATTTCAGTTCCAGAGCGATTCGCCCAATGAGAGCTTGATATTTAGTCGTTTTCAGCCAATTTTCTTGAATTTTGAAAATTTCACTTTTTTGTGAAAATATCCACTTAATGATGGAATAATATGTGTGAGGGTACCCCAGGAGAGTTCCAAATGTGTGTGGGTAGAATATATATCCCACGGGGGTAAAATTGAAAAAAGTTGAAAGAAATTTTTTTTTGGACTCAGTCATTTTTCCAACGTTTATCAGACTTTCAGATAGGGGAAATGTCAGTGAGCATTCCGATTTCAGTTCCACAACGATTTATCCAATGAATCCTTGATATTTAGTTGTTTTCAGTAAATATTTTGGATTTTTGAAAATTTCACTTTTTTGTGAAAATATCCACTAAATGAGGGAATAATATGTGTGAGGGTACCCCAGGAGAGTTCCAAATGTGTGTGGGTAGAATATATATCCCACGGGGGTAAATTTGAAAAAAGTTGAAAAAAAATTTTTTTTGGACTTAGTCATTTTTCCAACGTTTATCAGACTTTCAGATAGGGGAAATGTTAGTGAGCGTTCCGATTTCAGTTCCAGAGCAATTCGCCCAATGAGTCCTTGATAGTTAGTCGTTTTCAGCCAATTTTTTGGATTTTTGAAAATTTCACTTTTTTGTGAAAATATCCACTAAATGAGGGATTAATATGTGTGAGGGTACCCCAGGAGAGTTAAAATGTGTGTGGGTAGCATATATATCCCACGGGGTAAAATTGAAAAAAGTTGAAAAATTTTTTATTTTGGACTTAGTCATTTTTCTGGCGTTTATCAGACTTTCAGATAGGGGAAATGTCAGTGAGCATTCCGATTTCAGTTCCAGAGCGATTC